>NC_135449.1:8371439-9638106 GCF_051991255.1 Vanacampus margaritifer
GTATGGCCCCCTTAACTTAATTTCTCCTTTCTGCGCAGTGACCGGCACCAAGGTCTTCGTCATGCCTGGTGGGATGATGAAGAGCAACGGCAACCTGGTGGATCTCATCGAAAAGGTCAAACCGGAGATCCGAACGCTCATAGAGAAATGCAACACGGTGAGCATCGTCAGAACGAAACGTGCCGGCGGGCGAATTGTGGGGCGGCCGGCGAGTTTTACGTTGTGCCCCCCCCCCCCCCCCCCGCCCGCGTAGGTCAAAATGTGGGTGCAGCTGCTGATTCCAAGGATAGAAGACGGAAACAACTTTGGGGTGTCCATCCAGGAGGAGACGGTGGCTGAGCTGAGGACGGTGGAAGGCGAGGCGGCCTCTTACCTTGACCAGATATCCAGGTCGGTCCCGTGTGTATCTGTGGATTAGATTCGAGCCAAAATCGAAAACCTGAATTTGTTGTTGGGTTCATCTTGCTGCAGATATTACATCACTCGAGCCAAGCTGGTTTCTAAAATAGCAAAATATCCACATGTGGTGAGTCCTTAATAATCCAGTAAAAGCACATTTGGTTCCGATGAGAGCATTACGAAGAAATGATCGTTTGCTTTTGTCTGCCAGGAGGACTATCGGCGCACAGTAACGGAGATCGACGAGAAGGAATACATCAGCCTGAAGATCATCGTATCGGAGCTTCGAAACCAATACGTACGTCTTTCCCGGTCAGTCGGCGGCTTCGACTCGACTCGAGGGTGCTCACGCCTCGTTTGTTTCCGTTCGCAGGTGGCGCTACACGACATGATTCTGAAGAACATCGAGAAAATCAAGAGGCCTCGGAGCAGTAACGCCGAAGCCTTGTACTGAGCGCCGCCCAAACTCCCAAGCCCACGTTCTGTCATTTCAGTACAATCAAGCCCCATACATACAAAGATGGACACCTGCTTTTCTTTTTTTATTATAAGAGACTTTTTTTCCCGGTTTTAATGACGCCAAATGGTAGGGGGGTGGTTGCATTCTAAACAAGAGTGTACTTTTTAAGTTGTTAACGTCGGAGTGGTTTGATTTGTTGCGCTTGCATGAATGATGGAGCAATTGTTGTTCATCTGAACAGTGGTTGAGAAGGAATGTTATGTTGTACAAGTCAGTTTCTAGGTCCACACAAAAAAAATTCCACCTCATTAAAATATTGATTCTATTGAATAAAACTTTTTTTTTTAAGAAAAGTGGGATTTTTATTTCAACCATATTTGTGTTAGTATAGCTTTGGCCTGTAGGGGTCACTGTGGTGTGGACAGGTACTTAAAATGACATCATAGTGGAATGAGGAGTAAATATTTTACATTTCAAATGTTCTATATTTAAATGTTAAGTCAATGAGATTAAAATAAAGTAAATATACATTAAAGCTGCCTCGTGGAGGAATCTGCCCAAAAATATATTTACAAAATCCTTTTTAGTTGACCATTTATGACTAGAACATCTAATTAGTAGATTAACATGTTGGCCAATAGTTGTCAGATTGGATTCGGGTTCAAATTTCCTACCCTCTGCTGATGTGAGGTAAAGTGCACATTGTGTTTGCAGTTTCATTTTGAAATTACATTTTCTCCATTCAACAGCTTTTAATTTTTTTCTTTACTCATTACAGTAAATAAATCATTGTAATACATCTCACATGTCACAATTTGATCAATTTAATATTTTTTCACAAATTGGTAAGAGTCCCCATGCACTGTAGGTGGTATATATACAAATTGACCAATCTATTATTGAAAATGGCTTGCTCTCTGTGACAATGCAATGTTAATGATTGAACAAACATGGTGTGTTGTGGGGTCGCTTAAAAAGTCTTGATTTTCGAGGTACAAGGATTCCCATTGAAATAAATAACATACCTAATAAAATCTCCTAATTCTAGTAGATTTGAAAAAGAACATATGCAAATCATCTTCAGATATCCCGTTGTAAAGTTACATTTTACAATATACAGTACTCCAAAAAAATAATCCCCAAAATACATTTTGTAAAAGTACTTCTCTTATAAGATGTGGCCACGCCCACAAAATCTTACTAGAGATATTACACAACTTCATTTTTTAATATTACTACTTTTTCCCCACCCAAATGACTTTTCTAGAAAACAAGCTTTTTTTTTATGTTCTTGTCACAGTGCACCCCTTTTTTGTAGATAAAATATGTCTATTTTCAAAAAGTATCTAAACCTGAAAAAAAATATGCATTTTTTTTTTCTTAAAAAAACTAAATAACTTTCTAGAACTTCCACTTTAACGACAATAATTTAATTTTAATTGTAGTGTAACATCCCCCTCATAAAAAAATATTTAAAACACACAAAAAAAATACTTTTCTATGAAATGCCTTTTTCTTTAAAGTTTCAAGAAAATATGACCTTTTGCCACCTAAAAAAAAGTTCTCATCAGGTTGCACCATTTTTCAATCAAATATTTTTTTTCCCCAAAACATTTCAGATGACTTTTTTCTCCGCAAAATATGACATGAAATAAATACAATTTAGAGTGCCGCCTCCTTTGAACTACTATACACAGACTTCCCATTGAGATCATTCGACTTCGGACTTTCTACATCTTAGAACTCCTACCCACGCTGTTGTGAGGATGTGAATTGATAACATCAGAACATTCATGTTCTGATGGAACTTTTCTGTGGATTTTTAGTTACTATTGCACAACAATAGTTTAGAGGAAAAGCACATTTAACGTTGTTTTCCCCCCAAGATAAGATAACGCGTGAAAACACGGCGTGCGCATTGCTGGCAAAAACAACGTGTTGTTGCGCAACTTTGCTGATTTGCTCGCTGGTCACTTTCGTCACCGCGCGCCTTCCTCTAACCCCCAGTCTTGATATGACATGTTGACGAGACTGTTACGACCGGGTTCGAAGATAAGACGGATGCACTTAAAAGGAGGCTTGAGATTCGCCGGCGCGAAAGTGTCATGAGGTTATTATGTCATACGCATGTTCTCTTCGAACCTCGTTCTGCTCAATGTTGTACTCTCATAAACTTAGTCCATTACATGTATATTTAGTCATAAAATGCATGCTTCCGTTTTTTTGTTTGTTTTTTTATATAATATTGTAGCTTGCAGTGTGTATGTACACAACTGATAAACATGAATGAATGAATACATACCAAACAAAAAAAGTTCACTTACCCTCGCACCCATCTTACAGGGCTGGAGAATGAATAGCTAATGGCACAATTTCACAGAGATCTTACACTACAGGACCTCCAGGCATCAATCTGGTTTTTGTTCCTCCCATGCCTGCAGACACCACAAGTTACTCATCTGTGCATATGCAAGTCACAAATATAACAAGCTACAAATGTTTTCCTATAGTGAGAAAACAAACACGCAAACCAATTTATTTCCTCTTTGCCGGCCGGAGTCGGCTAAATCATAAAATATTTAGATCACCTGGAATCTTTGCTATGTGCTATGCTAGCTGAATAAAGAAATCAAATAAAATGTCGATTCGGTATAAATTATACCACAAAATACACACAAGTGATCAGAAAGTTTTTTTACTGGGATAAAAATGAAAACAAACATTTCAGAATCAACTGTTGAAATGTAAATTACGGCTGCCATCGGGTCACACTTTCAAGGTCGAGTAACATGTTTTCGACTAACACTTCACAAAATCAAACATTATAGAGGGCTAAAATCATCAATCAAGCAAAAATTCCAAAAGTAGACTCAAACGCTGAGACGCAAAATAGGCATGGAGTTATCAGTAAAAAAAAATATAAATTTGTAAAAGCTGGACTCTTATGCTATACATTTAGTCATGGGCATGTCATCCAACACACATTGTGTTCCTTGATCTCGTGGCGTGTATGTTGGAGGCAGTGTCACTATGTGGGCCGGCCGAGTGCGCGACGCATGCTCGGGTTAATGGTTACCGCGCGCGATTAATCAGTATCGGTGCAAGGCGTCCCTTGGAAAAAAAAACATCGGGCTATTACGGGAAGCTTTCATTGGTAAGTTAATGACTTTTTTTTTTCTTCTTTATCCAAACACTGACGAGAAATCTAAAAAAAGCTAACAGCCGGGGAACAAAAATAGAACAAGGACAGTGAATATGTTTGAGTTGTTTTTACATACATTTAAAGAATCAAAACACAAATACAAGCTAGGAAGCAACAAAAAAATAGCTGGAAATGTCATTATGTGCTGCTGCTGTGCTGCTGCTGCTGCTGACATGAATAAAAATGAGTGCTGTATGAAGCTAATCCAGGTAGCAAAGATCTTAACATGTAGCCAATTAGCTAACACCTAGCTTGCCTTTCATTTGAAATCAAAACTCGCTTCATGTATCTGACATTTGTATACAAGACATACAAGTACAGTAACCTTGAGCAAAACACAATACACCATTTTGTTTCCATTCTAGCATGATAGCATTACGCAAAAGGTCCATATACGTAACAATTTGGCACAAAAATGAATCCAAATTATCACAAGTCCTTCCCGCCTGTGTTTCTCGTCGTCATCCAGCAGAGCGCCCGTGGGGCCAACGCGGTCGGGATTAAAAGTGCAACTGCGCTCTTACCGAAGGACAAGCAGTAGAAGGCAACCGGGTTTTCAGAGGAAAATGTCCACGAGTCCAACAGCCCAAGCAGCCCAAGAGAGATGACAACAAACCCCGCCTTGAACGCGCCGGAGGTGCCACGCGTAGGCAGCAAATGCAGGCCCAGGCCGAGCCCAAAAAGGCTGCCCATGTTCCGTAGGAGGCTGGCAAAAGGCGTGCTGTCCATGTGCACCCATTCGGCCCTGGCGCACCACCTCTGGGCCTTCTCCAGAGTCCACAGAAGGTCCACGCCCGCAGCCTTAAGTAGCAGGTAGAAGCCCACGGCGAAGGAGGTCAAGAGGAGGGTGGTGAGGGCGTACGTCCTGAAGCTGGCGCTGTAGATCCATTTCACCTTTGACATGACTTGGGCCACCATCATGCCTGGCAAATTACAAGGTCAGTCAACTTTCAGGCAACTCTACCCAATGATCCTAATATGTCGGACTAACCTGTGACGAGCCCGGCGAGGACCTGGTGCGGGAAGTGGGCCGCCATGTAGACCCTGGACATACACACTCCCAGCGCCACCAGGCCCATGAGCCCCCACAGAACCAACTGCAGGAGTCTGTCAGAAAGGACTGGGGTGGGAGTACTGACAACCAACACCCGACAAGTTAACGCCCGTGTTACCGTCACTCACTTGTACAGTGACGGCGGACATCGTTTCTCTGCTGCAATGCCGAGTATGGCCGTCACCATCACATACCAGACCCCTGCGGCACCCATCGCGTGACCTGAGGGGCTTCCTGCAACCCAGCGGTTGCAAGTCGGAAGAAACGGAAACCTGAACTTGTATTGACTTGAGTTCGCACAAACGTGTCAAAGGCAACAGTAGGACAGAACTTGGGAAATGAATGGAATCATTCCAATCAATCCCCTGAGAAGGAGCAATCCGTTAAAGTGTACCTGGTCCAGTTTCACATGTAATGGGAAACTGCTGCAGCAAAGGGGCCTCTCTTGCCCCATAGAAGTGGGTCTCGTGGACCCACCAATATGGTCTCTCTCCGAAAAGCACCCTGCCATAGAAAGACCGACAAACTTAAACCCCAAACAGTTGTTGCTATATTTCTGATCCAACCATTACCATTTGAGGACTAGGTTGATCCAATCCCCGATGACCGCCACCCAGATGAGCCGGAGGCCCGTGTCCCGCCGCAGATGGAACCAGATGGGGAAGAAAAAGAAATAGGTGGTGTGAAGGTCGGCCACTGTGGAAGCAAAACTGAACAGGCCCTCGTAGCCGCCGTATTTAGTCTGCAGGTGCAGCGCCAGCTCGATCCCCCAGCTGTGGACCAGATCCATCATTCCAGATTTTTGCCCGAGAAGGATGTGCTATGGGATCTCTTTTTTTTTTTAGCGGTCAGTCAGTCAGAACGCCGTACAGCTCTGTCCCCTCTATTAGGTCTGTGTGTGATCTCCATCGGACTTTACTCAAGGCTAGCAGGCTTGTTTGCCTTTTGGACAGTCCAGTCCAGGTTCTTAACCCTGTGCACTCCCCGCAGACATCCTCTACTGAAATCCATAATTAGAGAACTCAGTGGCTGTCCCTCACACTGATTTCCTGGAAAACATTTTCTCTGCTCAGTGACTGACTTCTTGGATGGCCCCGATGCTGCCCTTCCGAACAGGAAGTAATATAACCTTATGAGCGAGTACTTCCCTTCTGGCAGATCTTTCTATCACTTTCGATTGTTTCCGATCAACCAATCGGCAATATCTATTTTATCAGACGTTATCTGCTCGAATACCATCATTCAATCATTGATGGTGGCCTTATGCAATCTACAATCTATGTAAGCGGCAAACTTGGAGACCAGTGAGATGTTTTCTCCAAATCATCAAAATACAATTACATAACATGTTCTTATGAGGTGAAGAACATGAGGCAGAACAACATGATTAAAACGATGCCCAATGACAAATGTCTCACAAAGTGAGCCATTGCGGTATTTTTGGTCATCCGGTGCCAACTCCGGTAAATTTGCCAGAAGCGAGTGACTTTGACGCCGTGTTTTTTTCCCCTCCCGGGATGTTTGTGTGCCAGGGCTGCCAAACTCTCCCGACTCGCAGTGTTTTATTACACATGTGCAAGGTCCAAAGATCAACAAGAGCATGCGTCTAGGTGGTGATCCCCCGGACTATAAAAACAAGCAGCTGTGTCACCACCGGCGACACTCTCGAGTGACTCACGCGCTCGCCGCTAACGATGCTTCACGCCGCCATGGACGCCATGCAGGGCTTTGGGGTGAGCAGCACCCGCTACCTTCAGACCAACTACCCGGACGCCCAAGGCTTGTTCCTTTGGGTGTCGTGGGCGGCAGACCTCCGGAACACTTTCTTCATCTTCTTCCCGCTCTGGTTCCACCTGCGACCATCGGTGGGCATCAAGCTCATCTGGGTCGCGGTCATCGGGGATTGGTTGAACCTGGTGTTCAAATGGTGAGGTGGGATCATATCAAATGACGAGAATTTACATGACTAAGTACTTCTTTCTATTTTTCAGGATTCTGTTTGGGGAGAGACCCTACTGGTGGGTCCACGAGACACCTTATTACACTAACGGCATTCGCCCTGATATCGAGCAGTACCCCATGACCTGCGAGACGGGACCGGGTACGAAGGTGGCATTTAAGAAACCAGGGGTCTAAGAGGATCACAATATAAACTAACTTTTTTCTTTGCTACCCAGGAAGCCCCTCCGGGCACGCTATGGGAGCGGCGGGCGTCTACTACACATTGGTGACATCCATCCTCGCCCTCACAGCTACTAAGAAGAAACACGGTGGCAGGAAGTCTTCCAAGAACAGGTAACTCCAAAAACCCTACATTTTGTTGACAGTTTTCTAGCCAGCACTTTGAACAATACGTCCTCCTAACACGTGGTTGATCATTGACTCGTGGGAATCGAGTAGTTTTCACATCCAGGCAGCTGAAAGTTGTCAAGATAAGCCCCACAGTGATGGCATTATTTGTTCCCAGGGATCACATGATCATGATGTTCTCTTTCGGCAGCTACCTGAAGGCTGTCCTTTGGACCGTGTTCTGGGGAGTCCAAGTGTGCGTCTGTCTGTCGAGGGTCTTCATCGGTGCACACTTCCCCCACCAGGTCGTGGCTGGAGTCATCACAGGTATGGTTGACTCGTAAACCGACTAAGGTCATGAGTACTGTAATGGTCTCGAGAGGGTTGTCAAATTCCTAGTCTTGGTCATAAAATGGTTGTTGTCGGGTTTATTTGACATCCAACGTGGATTTCGAATTATAAGGCATTGGTGTGGACAAAAGATCCAAGTTTGCAAGTGTGATTAATCAGCATGGATCAGGCAGTAGAGTGGTCGCCTTCCAAATGGAAGGTTGTGGTTCATTCTGAGCCTTTGTGACCACGTCAAAGTGTCCTTGCCTAGTTGCTCCTGATGCTGCGACATCAGTAGGAAAATGAAGACAATGCTTCTGAGTAACTTGAAGGTAGAAAAGTGAAAGCACTTTCTAAATTGAATGTCCCTAAGTAGGAGAGGGTCTATACAGATCTGGCAGAAACCTTAAACTGGACTCTTATTGACATCCCAGGTATGATCGTGGCCGAGGCCTTCAACAGAACACAGTGGATCTACAGCGCCAGCATGAAGAAGTACTTCTACACGACGCTTTTCCTCACCTCCTTCGCCGCCGGCTTCTACCTCCTCCTCAAAGCCGTGGGCGTCGACCTCCTATGGACGCTGGAGAAAGCCCAGAGATGGTGCGCCAGGCCCGAGTGGGTCCACCTGGACAGCACCCCCTTTGCCAGCCTCCTGCGCAACATGGGCACGCTGTTCGGCCTGGGCCTGGGCCTGCACTCGCCGCTGTACACGGAGACCAAGCGCAGCGGCAGCAGCGCGGCGTCCCGGGCCGGCTGCGTCGTGGGCTCCCTGCTGCTGCTGCACCTCTTTGACTCCTTCAAGCCGCCCACGCACACCGCCGCACTCTTCTACCTGCTCTCCTTCTGCAAGAGCGCCACCGTGCCCGTGGCGACGGTCAGCATCATTCCCTACCTGGTGAAGAGCGCACTGGGCTTGCACAGCAAAAAGGCTGCGTGAGCCAAGGAGAGAGAGAGAGAGAAAAAAAAAAAAGACTTCCTGAAAACAGAAAGCAGGGTTGACCTGTTCCTGTGTAGAGACTTGGTGCTAATTGCATTTATTTAAAAGGAAACGATCGTCAGGCGAAGCCGACAAGAACAACAGAAACTGAACTTCCCATGATGCTTTGAGGCACTTATAAGAGCTCAGTAGCTAAATATGCTATATGTTATGTTGCTGTATTTTTGAATATTGCAGAGTATTTTTGATTATTCTTAATAAAACCTTGAAAACAACACCTGAAGGGAGTTCTTGTACTTTCCAATGTTGCCACCAAGTGATACAAAATTTAACCTCACAACCTCCAGAACACAAGTAGAATGCGGGAGGAAACTGCCTCAAACCCGCAAATTCCACAGACGAAAGATGAAGCTGAGATTCGAACCCCATAACCAAGGTTCTGAGAGGGACTCCACAGTGCTGCCCGCCCTCGTTTTGTCCACAACAAATTATGTCTCCTTAGTAGTCACAAATCACCCTTGAGTAAATAAATAAATATGGAGTCGCTCTCCCTCTAATCTGATGTTTCACCGACTGACCAGACGTCAAACTGGGCCAGAATGACGACTCAGCAATAGCATTTGTAAGACAACAATCTGTCAATTCTTTAGAAACTAAAGTGCAAACAACAAAGAGACAAACTCAAGGTACAACTTGATGATAAATAGTCAGATTAACGTCAGAAAACAAGAACAATTTGCTCATTCTGGTGTTCTCTCAGAGCTATCAATCAAAACGGTACACAAAACGGACAACCTCAAAAAGCCTTCAAAAACATCCCTGGCCTTTAACCCCGACATCCTGCAATGACATCAGCGCGGACGTCACCACACGCTTGGCGCGGGCCCGGGTGCAAAAGGCCACCGTTGCGAGTCAGACGCTCAATATTTGCTAGTTTATAGCTTTTGCCGAAAGACCGACAAACACACAAGCGATCAGTTGAGGCGCCCGGCACGTTTGCGCACGTCAGTCAAACACGGGTTAATATTTAATATGATGGATTGAAGAAATTATAGATTGGGGGGAAAAAACAAGTTTGCATACTATCATGTAGGGAAAGTAGATGAACTGAAATTATTGATGAAGTTTATTGCCTTGGCTTATGAGTAATCGACTAATCAGATTTATTTAAATTTTGCATTAGAGTTTATTATAAAAGCATTTTTTTCCCTGATTACTGTTTATTAACCAGTGATTGGTGTTTATTTCGTATTCGGAAAGTAATAAAAAAAAAGGGGGGGGGGTGGTGTTGAAGTACTGTTATCAGTTCCGTCATTGTTTTACAAAGTGAAAACAGATGTTTGCAATTCATTTAATTAAACACAGCAGATATTCGGACTTCTTTAATGAAGGACTACAGAAATCAGTGAACAATTACTGTTGATATGCTGAAATCAGGATTTGGACTATTTAAAATTTTAAAAAATGGCTCCGATCGATTCACTTTGACAGCTCTAGTTATTGCCCGTTCAATTCCATTTCCGTGATGTCACACTGCATTGCAACATCTGGAGCAACGCTTACGCTGTACGGGTTTGGATTTTTTGGGTTCCTTGCCATGTTGTAATGATGGATAATGTTCCGTTGTAGAAAAATATGAGCCGACGGGGTTGTCGGATCCAAAAAGTAATTATTCGTCCTCGTGCCTGAAAACAGCCGCTCCGCATACCGGCTCGGAATAACCCCAGCGAGTTCCGGCACAAGTTCCATCTTTCTCAGAACCTCGCCCTGATCTTTGCTTCTTCCCTGGCGGAAAGCATGCAAAGCAAAATGCTGCGAGGACCCGGTGACAGGGTGACCATCTACGTCAGCTGGCAATTTGGGAAACCTCAGCCAAGGCACGTTGACGCGAACTTGGCCCCGAGAGGCCATCTTAACGTTCTCTGGGGTGGAATCCAGTAACCTTCCTTGAAAGGGGTTAAAAATTCCCGGCTGCCTGCGGTCGGCATGCAGTGCCAGCCCCTCGGCGTCATCGCACACCGACACGTTGGGGAAGTGTTTCCACGACAGCAAGAGATCCGCAAAGTCACGTGGGGTCTCTGCTGGAAGGTTGAACTTGACTGAATACACGACCCCGCATGGGCAAGTGATTACCGCGCAACCACCTGTGAAACACAATAAAATAGTAATAATTGACAACGGGAATATTTTAAGTATCGCTAATCTACGAACCGTTGTCTTCCACGCCGCACTCTTTGCACAGTGCCCGGATCTCCTCGGCCTGTTTCGGAAAATGCAAATCAAGTAAAGTCCGATATCGTTAATACAGCACGGAAGAAAAGTATTTTCAGGGATGTGATTTGACCAAAGTGAAATTATCTGAAAATTTAGCCGGGGGTCTGGGGGCCGCTGGCACCCAGCTAGGTCCAAACAACAGCATAAATTTTCAATGTATATTGAACTATCCCATATAAAATGGCAGTTTTAGTCAACTCAAAAACATTGGACTGCCTTTGCTTTTAAAAACTATCACTGAGAATATCATCATATCTAACTAATGTGATTACTAAGTTAACACATAAATAATGTTGAAGAGTTCAAATTTCATGAACAAATAATTGTATCATGACCAAATGAAAAGTAACTCATATTAGAGCATACCACAAATGTCTTTGTTATAGCAGAAGATGTTATCTGTCGGAGTCATGCGCATACACAATGAACTACTACTACTAAAAAATAAATAAAAATAAATTTAAAAAAAATAATCGAATTTTTTTTTTTGGGGGGGGGGGGGGGGGGGAGATAAAAAAAGCGGAATTCCGCGAATTAGCGGAAAAATCACATCCCTGTATTTTGCATATTCCGCCAACTAAATTCACCTTCAAGTTGAGAAGGTCATCCGTGAGCCGCTCCTCGTTCATTTTTTCATCATTTCGCGTTTTTTCAAATTCCGAGTTCAAGACAAAATTTGATCTGCGGGTGTTCGGGCCGATCCAGGGTGCCGAGCGATGGCAGCTCGGGGGCACGACAAAAGGGTTCTTCCGACCGTCTTTGCGAACAAATTCGGTATTATTATCATCATCACCGCTACATGAAACAACCTACTTTTTTTTTTACTATTCAGTCTCCAACTGTTCTTAAGCTTACATGGAATGAATCCCCGACTGATTATTTCTGTGGTCACCGCATTCCAGAAGTGGTTTACGTCCACATGACCGTCATAATTATCAGGTGGGCTCGGGACGTCACTCACTGCAAAATCCAAACAATGGTTGGGTATTCTTAATATGTTACACAATTTCGAGACAAACGAGATTTGAAGCAAAATGATTTGACATGTGATTAAACTCACCTGGCATAGTGCAAAGGGCTTTTTTGTGAAAGTCCATGACAACAACCGCTGGGCTGTGTCCACATGACGCACAACTGTACGTGTATTGGTGGTCGGTTAAGGCCTCGAAGTGAAGGTACGCCTGCAGGACTCTTTCCTTGTTTGGAAAGGACACATTCTCGGTTGTCTCGATGATTTCGATCACTTGGCTGATAGTTGTATGGGTCTGGAAATGGATGAGAAACAGGAGCGTTACGATGCGATTCAATTTCAAAATAAAAGTCATATGTTGCGGTTGTTTGTTTTGTGTTTCGATAACCTTTTTGTTGTTTTGTTCCGGTTTTTGTGTTTGTGTTTTTTTGATTTGTTTGCATTACATTTAATTTTTTATATAGTTTTTAGTTTGTGTTTATTTTATTTTATTTGTGTTTGCTATTACTTTTTTGTTTTTCGTTTAATATTTTGCGTTTGTGGTTTTTTTTGCAATTACTTTTTGTTGTTTTGTTCCGGTTTTTGTTTGTGTTTGTTTTTTATTTGTTTGCATTACATTTTAATTTTTATATCGTTTTTAGTTTGTGTTTTTTTTGTGTGTGTTTGCTATTATTTGTTTTTCGTTTAATATTTTGTGTTTGTGTTTTTTTGCGATTACTTTTTGTTGTTTTGTTCCGGTTTTTGTGTTGTTTTTTTAATTTGTTTGCGATGACCTTTTTGTTTTCTGATTTGTGTTTGTGATTACCTTTTTACTTGTGTTATTTTGTTTTTTTATTTTTATTTGGTTTGTGTTTTTTGATTTGCAGTCGTGTCAGTTTTTTGTTTTTTGCGTTTTGCACTTCAGTGTCACTGTGGTAGACAGTCCGGGGAAGCATATTATTACTCAAGTGCATTTTCAAAATATGGGACCTTTAAATTACTGGTGGATCCCATCTCTATGGTGTATAGCGCCACCTACAGCGGCGGAGTCTCTTCTCAATATTCGCAAAAGAATTTGAAACAATTGGATGGAAACCTGATTGATTGACTCAGCGAAATGAGACATTTCATGTTATATTAAATGTGTTTTTTTTTTAAAGCTATATTTATTTATTTGTGCATTTAAATTGCAGACAATTAAACATGGGTTTTTCGCTATTTGTGGGCCGGGCCAGTCCATAGAAACAAACACCAGATGTCTCATGACGTAATCAGCAACGTGACCAGTGGTCGGCCATTTTAGGACAGGGGAAGCTTGGTGGTTTGCTCACTTAAATACTCACTGGATTCTTGCTGGATTTAAAAATGGATTAAGGTAGCTATGATTCAGGCTGAATTTTCAAATCTAATTATTTTGGGGGAATAATGCAGAATAGTTGTTTGTGTCCTCTCTTGTATCATATTTAACAACATAAATATTTTTAAACATATTTTAAAGTCCATGCTCTATTGACTGTAATGCTATGAGTGATTGAGCAGCTCTTTTCCAAGATGGCCGTCCTGTGTTCACACTGAGATATCTCCTGTTTATATATATATATATATATGGACCAGTCCCGAACCCCTGCGAATGGCGGCAGTTGACTGTAGAGTAAATATTGTTTTTTTTTTTCTATATCTCTTGGACATTTATATCTCTTTCATTTAATCGCACCCTGTGTTATAATGACCATAAATCTATTCTAAAATCTGAAATAACTCCACAGATATGACTCCGTACCTGTAGTGCGTTCCTGACCATCACGCAGAAGTGTAGCGACAGGATGATGTGGTCATCAAAGTTGTGGACACCCTCGTCCCACTCCTGGTATCTGTAAACCATGCCGCAGTTCGGGCACGATTTCCTGTATGTTGTTATTCCTAAAAACACAATCCAAGCAAAGATCATTTGAGATTTGAGACTAAACTAAAGAAACGTGACGGTACCGACCTTCAACGACACCCGTGCTCGTCAGGATCTTCCCTTCCGACGTTACGACTTGCTCGCAAAGTGTGTGTTCGCAATCGACGCACTCGGTTTCTCTGGGGACGAGACGCTTAGGAAAGCTGCCCAGCGTTCTTCCGTCTCTCGACTGCTCCATGAGAGCGTGCGGTAAATCTGCCGGGAGTTTCTTGTTGACGAGGAGGTACTCGAGCATCCTCGCGATCCGCGTGTCATCTGGCGGGTAACCGTAGACATTTTGGACTGCGGCGATCTCGGGAAGATGGAGTGCCTTGCTGAATAGCTCTCTCTTTGTGACAAACAGATGCCATTTCGCAACAGCTTTGTGAATACAAGACTGTCTGGTTTTACAGCAGGGACAGAGCCAGATGTTTTTCTCGGCGTCGTACGACGCGATCACTCGTCCCAATCGACTGTAACGAGTTCTCTTTTTTTCATAAACAGAGATATGAAATCTGGATGGCGTTCCGCCCACAGTCAGGTGCACAGAAAGAGCCGCACCCTCCGCTTCAGCATTTTGTTGCCAAGCCAAAAGGCTGGCTTTGCATTTCGCACCCAGCCATTTATTCGCCACCATTATTTCCAAAGCCTCGCCCGGTAGTGTCACAGTTTGACCGTCACCGCGCGGGCAATACGATAACGATTGAATGTGGTGGCACTCGAAAGGCAACATCCCGCTACTTAGACAAAAATCAGCGTTCAGACGACACTGGTCCACCTCACACATGATCTTCCGTGTTGCTCCCCCAACATTCTTGACGACGTGTATGGGTGTCGCAGGACCGGAGAAAGATTTCTCCACTGCGAACACACCGCGCGTAGCGTCGACGCACTGACAAGCCAAAAATTTGTCCTTTGACACCGTCTCAAAGAGGTGGCCGTGTTTTCTTCTGCAGTGGGTTTTGAAGTTTTTTTTGTATAAAATCACCTCGCAATGAGGACACATGAATTTTTTTTGTTCACTAGATGCATTAGGGGCCTCGGAGCACTCTGTAGGAGCCTGTATGGGTTCTGGGGGCTCTGGGTGCTGCATGGGGGCGTCTGGGGGCTGAGCAGGGGCCAATGGGTGCTTCATGGGGGCCTCTGGGTGATGAGAGGGAGTCAATGGGTGCTGCGTGGGGGCTGATGGACACTGAGCGGGGGCCACAGATTGCTGAGCAGGGGCCACAGACTGCTGAGCAGGGGCCACAAACTGCTGAGCGGGGGCCACAGACCCCTGAGCAGGGGCGACACAACGCTGGACAGGGGCCATAGACTGCTGAACAGGGGCCACAAACTGCTGAGCAGGGGCCACAGTTTGTTGAACAGGGGCCACAGATTGCTGAACAGGGGCCACAGACCCAGACCGCTGAGCAGGGGCCACAGACTGCTGAGCAAGGGCCACAGACTGCTTAGAGGGGGCCACAGACAGCTGAGCAGGGGTCACAGACTGCTGAGCAGGGGCCACAGATTGCTGAACAGGGGCCACACACCCAGACCACTGAGCAGGGGCCACAGACTGCTTAGTGGGGGCCACAGACTGCTGAACAGGGGCCACAAACTGCTGAGCAGGGGCCACAGATTGCTGAACAGGGGCCACAGACCCAGACCGCTGAGCGGGGGCCACAGACTGCTTAGCGGGGGCCACAGAATGCTGAGCAAGGGCCACAAACTGCTGAGCCGGGGCCACAGACTGCTGAGCCGGGGCCACAGACTGCTGAACAGGGGCCACAGACTGCTGAGCCGGGGCCACAGACCGCTGAACAGGGGCCACAGACTGCTGAGCGGGGGCCACAGACTGCTGAGCAGGGGCCACAGACTGCTGAGCCGGGGCCACAGACTGCTGAACAGGGGCCACAGACTGCTGAGCCGGGGCCACAGACCACTGAACAGGGGCCACAGACTGCTGAGCGGGGGCCACAGACTGCTGAGCAGGGGCCACAGACTGCTGAGCAGGGGCCACAGACCGCTGAATGGGGGCCACAGACCGCTGTATGGAGGCTGCTTCATGCGTCTCTTCCTGGTGTGTTTCTAAGTGTCGTACCAATTGTAATCGATTGATAATTGTTGCTGCACAATAGCAACAATGAAAATGCGATGCCGTCCGACAACTTAATCCACACTTGATCATTGTGAACACTGTCAGAGAGCAATAAAAAAATAAGATTGATACTAGTTAAAAAAAAAATTAAAAAAAATGAATTAGTGTAATATGTAAGCTTACCTTTGTGTTTTACTGAAGAATGGCCTTCTATATGGTTGTTAACCATATATTTTGCACCCTTGTATTTGCAAAAGGGACAGTGGAAAAGTTCACTGTTGGTGCATTTATTAATGGTAGGTGTATCACCGTCCAAGAGTATACTAATATGTCTCTATATATCAGAGGTGAAAAGAATAGACACATACAGTAAAAAGGCTAATTAAAACATAACTTTAAATCTGAAATTGATATATACAGTTTTTTAAATTATTTTATTTTTTTTACCATATTTCCGTCAATAGGGGTGGCCTCAGCAAGAGGATGTAAATCCGCCTGGGGCTTGTAGTGGGACACCTGTCATGCATAGACAAAGGTAACAAATGGTCAATGGACACAGAGAATGAATGCAGCAATGTTTTTTTATTAATTTATTTTCATTATCAACAACACAGTTTTCCAATATCAAAATTGAATGCATTACGTAAATGTTGGTATTCAAATCCTGTTATTATGCCTTTTTAAAATACTCTAATTCAAGTGAATGATTTACGGATTATCTTCTTTATTTCTGTCAGACATACTCTAAGGTAGAAACACCACAAATACACCACATTAGGGATTGTGTTGTGATGATTTTTGTCACATTGCAGTGACCCAAATTGACACAAATGAGAGAAGTTCTTATGTGGTGTAATGTGGTACAATGTGGTAGAATCTGGAGAAGAAAAGCTCAATTTTAAATGCAAAGAATCATTGTTCATAAAATTTGTGATGAGTAGGAATTAAAACTGAAAACTACAAAGTAACTTAATATAGTAAAGGAACTTATTACAGTCAAATGCAAGTAACTTGTAATATGTAATGTATTGCCTGTAAAAGGCTACGGCCCCCCACGCTTGAAAGTGGCAAAAAAGAAGAAGAAAGTATCACCTATTAACCTAAAAGTTATTTACGCCTCAAAACAGGAACGTTTAGGTCCACCCCCCACGTTCAGCCACTCCTTGATCTGCAGCTAGGGAAACACACGTGTATCTGTCGATGTTCGTCTGTATAAACAATAAAAAGACAATTTACCGGCGTGACAGAGTCTGCAGAGTCTAAATTGGAACACCTTTAAAATTCAAATAAGTAGCTAGCGGGAAGGAAAACAATCGTATTGTTTTCTTTACGCGCCGCTACCTTGAAGCGGCTGTTACCACTTTTCTTCTTCGGCGGAAACTGTGCTTCGTACGAAACACTCGCACGCCCCCCGCGGTGGATAAGGGGTACTACATAAGAGGTGACGCTCATGCGCAGACTCTATAACGCGAGCTTTTACAAGCTGTTGTTCACTCTTCTGTCCACTAGATGTCGACATTACGCTTCAAAACCTCACCGCACTTTTATTCATATTGGCTCAAGTATCAACGTTGTTTTTGTTTGTTTTGAAGAGTATCATCGTTCTTTTTTTTTTTTTTTATATTTTACTTAATCCTAGTATTTATTAACAGAAAATTACGTTACTCCAGTTTGAATCTACATTGTCATCTCTTGGTAAGATAGAATCTATATAGATATCATAGCAAGGCAGGAAACATCCAACAAAAACAGTAAGTATAACAATAGTATTTGACAACATTAATGAGGAAGGACACAACAACTCGTAAATAAGACAGGAGCGGGTTAAACTGCTGTTTATGTCATGTTTTGGTGTCCCTACAGATGTGTCCACTGAACTAAAATGAGCAGAAAAACAACAGAGGTTTCCATTTGAACACAATTTATTTTTGTTCTGCTTAAATAACGTCTCAGATCATCCAGTGTAGGCTATGTTGGTGGTGTCATACATGTTGATTTATCAATCATCAGGGAAGGTTAGACGCTTTTTCAAATGCAATAAAAAGGAAAAATAAAAGCTTCACGCAGGAACATAAAATATGATTTTTTTTTTGTAAACAGTGTTAAAGTACCAGTATAAAGACATAAATTTGGAATATGCAGGTAAAAATGTGATTATCTGTTTCGTGTTAATTAAATAAAAAATAATTCATATAGGGCAGCACAGTGAGCTAGTGGTAAGCACGTCTGCCTCACAGTTCTGAGGTTCGCGGTTCCATTCTGTGCAGTTTGCATGTCCTTCCTCCCACATTCCCAAAAATAACATGCATGTTAGCTCCATTGAAGGTTTGAAATTGTCCACCGGTGTGAATGTGAGTGTGAGTACTTGTCTAAATGTGCCCTGCGATTGGCCGGCGGTCCAGGGTGAACTCCGCTTCTCGCCCAAGAGTCAACTCAGCTCAAGTTACCCAAATGTGAACAAGCGCTATAGAAAATGGATGGGTGGATAATCCAAATAATCAAAACAGTCCCATTCGAAAAGCCTGATGCATTTTCACTCGAAGCACAATAATGTAGCTTTGCATTATTATTATCATCATTATTCTTATTATTGCAAAGACAAAGTATGTGCTAGTTGTCGCCGCCTCTCCAAGTGTGTTCCAGTGCTTTGGATTATGCAAGGAGAGAGAATTGAAGCTGAAAAAAAAAAAAAGTGGCGTCACATGCAGTCCACGCGCAAACACACACAGCAGAGAAATGTCCTTCCCACACACGCTTGTTGTTTTTCGTCGGGTCCGAGCCTCCAATCGGTGCATAAACGAGTTGTGAAGCGACTGATTGTTTCGTCCGGCGCTATTGATATATGTACACTCGTTTAAAAAAAGAATTCATCACCACATGGTCAGGTTCCAGGAGGAAACGTGACCAAATAAGGCGTCCCCCTAATCTGTGGGTCTCCTCGTGTGATGTCCGGTCACATCGAAGACAAGAGAATCTGTGAGCGTCACGTTTGTTGTCTCCCGACCGTCCGGAGACAGTTTCTTCTGGTGTGTCGACATGCTCGCTCATGCCAAATTTAAGTATCGTCTTGCTCGGGCTTAAAAAACAAAAGCAAAAAGGTGTCGTTGTTGTACGTGACCATACGCCGCCCATTTGTCCCTTTTCCCTCCAAGCTGGAGTGTGGTGGGTGAGTATGTGGTGACGTCACAGGCAGCGGACCTGCAAATGTTGGAAAAGGTAAACAAAAAAATACAAGTGACAAGCCCTGCAAAGGATGCTGGGATTTGTTTTTAAATCCAATATGGCGGACTAATTTTGACAAACATTCGCGGTTCGGACAACGGATTGATGGATTCTTAGACAGTTGCACAAAATAAAAAATTTAAAAGATATTTCTGTTAAAATGATTAATTAGGATATTTTATATTAATGATTAATTAATTTAATTAGAATTAACATATATTAAATCAAATAAATACACATTTTTAATGTACATGTGAAATGGGTTATTTCAATAATAAAATATTTTTCTATTTTTCCAGTTATCTTAAAAAAAAATTAAATGTAGAAAGTAAGTGTAAAATAGTTTTTCTATTTAAATAATTCCCATTAAATTTGTTTTGGACAAATGTATTCATCAAACAATTATTTGATAAAATACATTTAAAAAATGCACAAACAAAAACTGTTCTTTTTTTTTTTTTAAACTAACATTTAGATTTTTGTTAATTTTAATAAAAATTAAGATAATTGTTATAGATTTTTAAAGCTAATTTAATTGTCATTAATTAACCAACAAACTTATCAAGTAATGAAAAATTGCTAAGCGTATATGTAAAATGGTTTGTCTTAATACAAAAAAATACGCATTTTTAATAGAATCTTTTATAACTAATTTAACTACAGTTATTAACCAATTACTCAATAAAATATATAAAATATTTAAATATTAAATTATATTATTGTATTATATATATTTAATATTTTATTTATTTATGTCAAATTTAAATATTTCTTTAGTGACTATTTTTAGAGATCTTTGGTTGTATATTTATTTTTAATCTAATTTAATTATGAAGAGCTGCTATTGTATATTTGTCATTTATTTATGGCCATCCTACCAGGGTGCGATGGGAGATGCTGCCGTTACGAGTGACTTTTCCTTCCCTGTTTGTTGTTCCCGCTTCCCGACTGGGCAGACACAAAGAAAACACAAAGAAGAAAAGTTAGCCTTATTGTCATGGTTCGGCTTGACGTAAACAATACAAAAAGATAGAAGCTAACGCCGCAAACGGAGCAATGTGACATTTCTAATATTTTTTAGTACTACATTTTTCACATTGTGTTATTTGTTGGTTTAGTTCACAGAGGAAACACAATACAGCACTGCAGAGACTCCGAGACGATGACTACTGTTAGAATAACAGACCCCTGACTGTAAAAATTAATTGAATCGCCAGGCTCTAATTGTATGTTAGTTGAGTTCACACTACTAGCATCAAAAGCACAACAAACTTCTACAAATTTCAACTTGGCCCTACATTATACACACACGCCCACAACAACCACACAATAAAAACAATCGTGAACGATGTCACAACTGTCTTATTGCAATCTGTCGCCACCTGCTGGCCAAGACAAACAATGCATTACCAGCTACAGTTCATGTATGAACTTTGACATACACAAGAAGCGCACACACAAGCTACATCACGCTGTCAGACGACTACGGCAACCTTGTGGCCCTGCCGGGAGCGTTTGCCCCGCCTCCTGCCCTTCCCCCCTCTTGCGCCGCCGCTCGGCGCGACGGCGACAACAGCGCCCCCTTCCTCGCCGACCTCATCCTTTTGCTCAGAGCCAACCACGCGCCGCACCACCTTTCTGATCACCTGCGTGAATAGACACGGACGGGATGGTGACGACGGGGGACGTCCGTGCGTACAAAGACGAGGCGGTTAAGGTTACTTTTCGGGTGACCAGATTGCCGTCGCTGTCAGTGAACTGCTCCTCCGTCACGGACTCTCCGGGAACGTTGCGGGCCTCCTCTCCCTGGAGGAGCCGGGCGGGAAGGACGAACGGGTCAGAAAGAGGGTCATGTGTACATGTATGAGTGTGGTAGAAATGGTCTGAAAACACGGCAAACACAAATGTGACCACAAATGTTGGAAGAAAAAGCATCTGAGGGCCCAAGCGTATTCTCCATCTCATTACACACGAGCAACAAACTGCTAGCGTCCCGTTGCTAAGCTAATCAAGCTGCTTAGAGCCCCCCGCCAGTTGTTGTCAGCGCACTGCAACTGCACACACTTGCACAGCAGAAGTCACACACCTTCAGTATGACCCGCCTGCGAAACACCCTGGTGGTCACAGTGGTTTCCTCCTCGGAGCTGGACTCTTCCTCCGCCAACTCTTCCTCCGCCTCCTCCTCATCATCATCATCAAAGACACGCTCACACTGGACATTTTGTGCCCACTACGAGCAACATTTTCCAGGTGTTCACTGGCGCTCCATAAAACATGCGGAGATCCTCGGCGGGTGTGTTTTCTCACCTGGACCCTGCGAGCTGAACGGTCGCCTCCTTGCTCGTCTTCCTCGTTCTTGCTGCTCTGAGCTGGCTGTTCCAACGAGTCGGCCAGACTATCGGGACTGAGCGAGACAGACATAAGGTACAGTGCTGTGATATAAAGAGAGACCGTATCAAAACTGACAGGATGACACAGGTAAATGTTGTGGAATGATATTGAAAGATATGGAATGATGTTGAATGGTGTTAGTGAAAAAAGTGCAATAGGTTGATGAAAAATGTGGAATAATATGTAGGCTGGGCAATAAATGAAATTAATTTGTCATTTTGAAAATCAAATAGTTGGAAATTTGCTAAATTGGAAAATAAAATTTTGTCTTTTGGACTATTAAAAGCTGTTGTTCTTATGTTGTGACATGCTTACAATAACCAACTACTTAATTGTAGCAATTAAGCACAAGCTATGAATGTTAAGTTCATGTGAAAATGGATTTAGAATCAGTATACATGATTGTTGCCTGAACATTTTACACAGGAATTATTTTTGGAATAAATCACACCTTTAAATGAACGTTTGTCGGGTTTATTAGATTAAAATCAATTAAAATTGGAATCGTCCTGAATGAATGGAAAGAATAAATTTTATTATTTTATTTTATTTTTTTAAAATCGAGATTTGACTTTTTGGCCATATTGCCCAGAGTCATTGAAAGATATGGACTCATATTGAATGATATTGAATGACATTGAAAGACATATATGGAATGAAGTGGAATGATATTAAATACAGTAATATGGACTAATATGGAATGGTATTGGTGAAAAATGTGCAGTGTGTTGATGAAATACGTGTACGTACAAAGTACGTATAGAATGACATTGAAATATATGGATAAATGTGGAATGATATTAAATGATATAAAATGAGAAAAGAAATGGAATGATGTGGAATCACATTGAAAGATATGGAATGATATTGAAAGACATGGAATGATGCAAATATGATTCTGAATATTATGAACTGATGTGGAATGATATTAGTGAATAATGTGATATGTACTGATGAAAATTGTGGAATGATACGTAAAGACGTTGAAAGATATGTAATCATGTGGAATGATACTGATTGACAGAATGATATTGAATTGAAATATTTGCAATGATGTGGGATGATAATAATGCATCAGATTTATATAGCGCCTAAAAGATAAAGAATGATTCAGAATGATATTGCAAGACATGCAATGATATTAAAAGATATGGAATATTAATCAATTGTATAACATGGTTTTGAAATATATGGAATGATATTAAAATATATGGAATGATTCAGAATGATATTGAAAGATACGGAATGATGATAGACATTTCAACCCATTCGAATAAGGTAGCATTAGCTTAGCATATAGCGTCCGTACCTGCCCTCCTCGGCATTGGGGCCAAGCTCCGCCGTGGCCTCATCTACGGCGGTCGCCATCGCATCACCTCCTCTCCAGCCTGGAAGTGAACACAAGTCTTTTTCCGCCTGCCGCACTTGCTCCAGGATGGCATGCACCTTCTCCTCCGTCATCTCCTCGTCCTCCAGGCCTTCCTCCTCCAGCTTGATGTCCTCCAGGAGACTCTGCAGCCTATCCTGGGTCATCTCATCCTCTTCCTCCTCCTCCTCCTCTTGGCGGCGCCCTCCCTGCCTCTCGTAGGGAGCGTAAGCACCCTCGAACATCGCTCGCCGCTGGACCGCCCTCCTGTCGTTGTCGGGCGACTCGCTTGTGTCCTCCACGCGCACCAAAGGTGGCTCTCGGACCAGGGGGAGATCGCTAGGCCTGCTAGGGGTGTCTACTATGCCGCCATTGCGCAAAAAGTCGTCGGAGCGCAGCGGGATGGGGGGAGCGCAGTGGAGGTCAGGGGAGGTTCGCAGCTCCGCGTCTATTTGGTGGTATCCTGCGTGGACGGCAGGAGGACAGCAGGGTTAGCGTGGAGGGAGGGGAGGACACGGCGAGGGTCGGAAGACGGGAAGAAAAGAGGGATGAAAAGTGATGGAGGTGATGAAATGACGGGACAAAAGAGGCGGCGCTTGTTGAAAAGCCACACAAAGCACGTTGCAAGCCCCCTTACAACACTGGCTGGCAGGGGTGGGCAGACTTTGGTGCTCAGGGATCACGTTCAAATTTTAAGAGTTTAAGTTTTTTTATTTTAAAAGATAAATGAGCCATGTCAGTCGCAGATGAGGAATAAAAAAAGCTACTGTTCAAAAGTTTGAGGTCATTGAGAAAAAAAAAAAAAAATTTTTTTATAAATAAAAATATTTTACCCCAAGAAGTTAGCATTAACTTTATCACACAAACAGTCCAGACATTGCAAATGTGGTAAAAAAACAAAAAACAAACAAACAAAAGTTGGTATTGTAAGTAAAAATCTCATATTAAAATTTGATTATTATTTATTTATGTACTTTTATTGGAATTTATCTATCCTTCCATCGTTTTCCGAACCGCTTATAATCAAACGGTTAATTAGCAAAATAAAAAGTATGTCAATAAATCAATTAATCAATTATTAAATGAAATAAATTCATTTTAATGAATAGGTGGGATTAAAAAAATGCACTATACATTATTAACTAACTGAATGATTATTAGCCTTTATTATGAAAGAAAACAACTCATAAAAAGAAATATATATATATATATATAAAATTGTGTATGAAAAAAATATTCATTTTACATAAATAAATCACATAACATTTACAATATATTGTGTCAACAATATATTATTGAATAAAAAAACATTAAATGTGTAAAATATTATTATTAATAAAATAAAATAAATATAATAATTCATTATTTTAAATTTTGATTCAATTCCATGATAACTAACCAATTATTTTAAAAACAATCAAAAACTTTGTTAACTTTTTAGACCCGATTAAAGAATGGAGTGGGCCCTATGTGGCCCCCCGGACCATACTTTGCCCACCCCTGGGCTGAGAATTGTAAGTGGATAGCAGGAAGCTGTAACCAACGCATGAAGTTTACCATCCAACACTCTTTGTGTTGAAAGTGCCATTCCAGACCCCAATTATCTAAATACGAGAACCCGCAAGAGCTGTGTGACAGAAAATTCCCACTTGGACGTGTCATGTAAGGTACAGGCGAATAAACACCTTGCATGAAAGAAAGTGAGCGTCAGGATGAAAGTTCATAATCCTGTCCCGCTGCTGATGTACTCACAGTGTAACTGAATTCTTTGCTTGTGCACATGATGAGAACTGTTACAGGACAGCTTTGACGAATGCGGTAATTTAAAACACTCGTCACCTAGCATGATAAAGGCTACAATCTGAAACTGAAACCGCCCTACAAGACCCAAATAGGAAACATTTGAGCCTTTCTTTGGTTAACTCCAATAAGTCAAGGTGCTTAACGAGGAAAAAGACTCGCATCCTTGAGTAGGCCACATTTGTGTGTGTGGCTTTTAAAGCAGCTTGCCACAAGATGGACACAGAAATGAAAAGTGACAGTACAATGATTTTGCACCTAATTGACAATACATTCAGTCGCTTTAAAGCCACCTCAATAAGTCACATTTTGGCGTGAAAATGGTTGGTTATTTTTTGTTTTGCTTTCGATAAAAGAGGTTGCGGATTGGGTTAGCAAATCCGGTCAAGATATACGCGTGCACTGTGTTTTGTGACATTTTTGTTTGGTGTTTTACCACTACATTTTTCAACTGTAATAAAAGTGGCGTGTGGGAAACAATGCTTTTGGTTAAAGTATTATTATTTTTTGTCTTTTAGACAAAAGGAATTGTCAAATATGCGCAAGATGACTCCATTAGCATCCAGGCAGGTTAGCAGACTGGTTAAGCTAGCAGATGTGGGACGCCTTATAGCCTCCCATTGGTCAGCTGAAAGTGTTTGTTGTTTTTAAAGATAAAAGGAGATTATCTGATATTAGCATCCAGATGGGTTAGCGGATCCGGTTATTGAGCAAAAACGGTCTAGATGTACACCTCGGGGACGGAAAGGTCGCGCTTGAAGTGAGTCGGGACGCCGGGGGGGAGGGGGGATGGAGGGGAGGAGGAAGAAGTGGGGAGAGGAGGAGAGAGGGAGGAGAAAGGGGAAGGAGGTGAAGGGTAGGAGGGGGATGAGGAGAAAGGTGGAGGAGGCGAGGGGAAGGAGAAGGCGGGAGGAGGACGAGAGGAGGAGCAGCTGAGGGGGCTGGACGGCGAGGAGGGCATCGGGGGGGAGTACGGGAGTTCGCTCAAGTGGGGCAGGACCGGAGCGATGGGGAGGAGGTAGACGGGCGGGGAGGCGGGGGGCGAGGGGAAACGGAAGACGGAGGGAGGCGAAGGAGGGGAGGAGAAGAAGAAAGAGGCAGCGGGAGGGATATTTTGCAAAGAAGGAGAAATCGCGGGGACGTCAGCACGAGGCGTTTGGGGACGCGGGGCGAGAGTGGGAGATCTCAGAGGTTTTGGGGCTGATTTAAAGCAGCACACAAACACGACAAAAAAAAAAAACGGACAAAAACAGAAATGTTAAAATGTTGATGAAAAGACAGGAAACAAACAGGAAGTGACGCATGAATCCCATGTGATCGCTGAATCAGGCGCTCACATTCCGAGAAGTTTGAGGAGGAGCAAAGGAGATTTGAGATTTTCGAGTCGCTCTTCAATGCAACCGCACTCACATTTATGTCTCCTAATAAATGACATCATGTCCCACATCTGATAAGTGCCACATCACCTTAAATAGGTAATTTGTTTACTGCAGAGTACCAGACATTTATTTACCAAAGAAGGCCTTAATTTGCATGGTTTCAAATCAAATCAATTTTACTGTCAATAGTAACAATGTATGATATCGAGTTATTTTTTTGGGGTATTATTTTTTTTACAAAGGTTAATCACAATTCAATACATTTTGTACATATGTTCTAAATACAATATAACATTTTGAAATATGATTCAATAGATATATATATATATATATACAGTATATGTATATATGAGATTTGAGCAACAACAAAACAACATACCTTATAAATAATAGTATAATATCAAATACAGGAGCTATGGTCATTATTTTGTATTCATATTTTACCCCAGATTCAATAAATATTGGTTAGATATTTATTTGATTAATAAAACACAATTTTATGCAAAATGTAAAAAAAAAAAAATATATATATATATATATATATACACATTTTTTACATTTTTATATGTTATTGTTATTTTGTACATTATTATATATATATACACAATTATATATATTTTTATACTAATAAAAATATATATAATTGTGTGTATATATATATATATATATATATATATATATATATATAATATATATATATATATTATATATATATATATATATATAAAAAATATATATATATATATATAAATATAAATATAAATATATATATAAATATATATATATATAAATATAAATATATAAATATATATATATATAAATATATATATATATATATATATATATATATATATATATATATATAAATATATATATATATATATATATATATACACAATTATATATATTTTTATACTAATAAAAATGCTCTTATATTAGATTTAAATTTGTGCTGTCTGCAGTTATGGCCATTTCCCCCCCGAACCCCCAATTATACTATGCAAATCTGAACCTACTGTAATAGTAGAATCAGTTTTAATTTTGTAATTATATATATATTTTTAAATAAAAAAATATGGGAAAAATGCTTTCATAAAGATCTTGAATGTTAGCTCGCAGTTTAATAGTACCGATAATCATTTTGGTAAATTATTTTTGGGTGCTACTTGCAACCCAACTGAGAATAAGCAGTTCGAAAAATGGATGGACAATTTCTAGTATACTTACAATAAGCATGATGTACCGTTCCCATGAAATAAATAGCACCAGTCTGAATGAACAAATAAAAACTGACCTTGAACTGTGATGTGTCATCTATTAGACTGGAGGCTACTCTGAGATAATTCTGCACTGAGTGCATTGGACACACAATTGTGAGTGCAGTGCAGCTGTATGGGAATTTATCTTACGGCTAACGGGGGGATGGAGGAGGAGGGGGTGGGGGTGGGGGTAAAGGCACCGACTCGGCTTCTCTGCAGGAGTTAGTCTGGGGTGGAGGAGGAGGACGCGAGCCGGCCTTGGTTGAGGATGAAGCTGGGAGGAAGCGAGGAGATGACGTCTTCACACACTCTAAGGGGGTGAGGAAAAAACGGCGACGCCTTTTCCACGCGCGTCGGAAAAGGCGTCGGAGTTAGTCTGAGGAGTTAGTCCGTGCTTTTAACTCATCGCTGCCGCAACAACTCTGACCGCCGAGCTCCATGCGGGACCCGTTTCAGACCACGGTAGCCATCTTAAAAGTCACGTGATCTGTTCCCGATCCTAGGCCAAATAGTTGCTGAGTCATGAAATGTCTGAAACGTGTCATCCGCAGGGTGTGACGGCGGCAGAGAAGTGACGGCCGACATTATGTTATGGTTAGAGGGAAGAGAGAAAGGTAGAGGGAAAGTGCCAGCAAACTAATGATGTCTTTTGTAAATAATAATACAGTAAACCCTGATATTCACAGGGAATGACCCCTGGGGAAAAGGTCATATCGTCGCTGCTATGTGAAAAACATTTAGGTCAATTTTTTTGATTAAAAAAAAAATTTTTTTTTCATTTTTGGGATATCTGCATTTTTCCATCTCAAAAACATAAAAAAAAAAAAAAGGCAAACATTTACATAAGTGTTTTTCACATAGCAGCAATGATATATTTTCTAGAATACTGTAAAGTAATATTTTGTGGAGATTTTTTTTTACATTTTTTTAAATCGTACAAGAATAACGTTAAAAAAAAAAGTGTATTTCCTAGAAAAGAAGTCATATATTTTACAGAAAAATAATTGTGCAACAGAAAAGCAAATTCAGCAAATTTGTTGTACTACAAAAAAAAATGTGTGAAGTGAGCATGCGAAGGGTTTATCACAAATTGGCAAGGGTTTACTGTATTAAAAACATAAATTAAAACAGGTGTGATTTATACAACTCCAAAGCATGCTCATCAATATTAGAAACAAAGCAAACACATAAAAAACATGCATCAGGTTTTAGTAATAATTTATTGTTATTTATTTGATTCATATAGCGCTATTTAAGAGATCCAAGGGAAAAAAAAACTTAAAAATTCTAAAATTTTTATTAATATCAGGGAAATATAAAATTAATGTTAACAATTATTTTACATTTAAACTATTTTTACATACATTTTTTAAAATTACATTTACCCTTAAAATATTTTTTTTAGTTTTTTGAACATTAAAATTATACTGGGCCATTTAATTAAATAAAAATGAATGATATATAGTGCAATTAAAATATATGTACCAATTTTAAATTAAATTCAGTGTATGAGCATGCCAAAGGAAACAAAATGTAAGACTTTTTAAGACTTTAAGCCACAACCTTAAGCCCTCTCAGTGACTAAATATGAAAGAAATGTTATGTTCACTTGGGCCAAAAGTAGGCGTACACTTTTTAAATTCCCCCGTGTCATTTTTAGGCATGCATATTAAAGGCCTTGCTGTTTATTTGACTGGAGCAGCATCTTAGGCGTGAACCTGGCGGCGTGATTGGCTGCGCTAGCGAGGTTCGGGCGTGTCCGGCTGAGACAGAGAGAGAGCAGGTGAGGAGCGGTGAAGGAGGGAAAGGCGAGAGACTAAGGGCCTGATTTACTAGAGGTTTGCACATGCAAAAACGGGCGCAAACGTGATTGCGCACGCAAACAGATGAACTACTAAACCGGGCACAACCAGGATTGCGACGGGGCTAAATTACTGCATAGTTTGTTAGTTCAGAAATTTATCAAACCTGAGAAGAATTGTGCTGGCTGATTTCGCGTTTTTTTTATTTTTTAAATGCAGCATAGCACAGGGAAAGGCTGAGAACTAAACATGTTTGGGATGGCAAAATAAAATAAAATAAATAAATCATCTTTTCACAGCAATGCAATTTTGGAGCCAATCACAAGAAGGTGTCATGCCGTATCAGAGATCAAACTCCTTTCAATGCTAAATTTCCAAGTGTCTGGGTCATTTTACATTTTAGCACATTGCGGCAATTGATACTGGACCCTCCTACAGCAGTTTCCAGGTGTTCTATACCAAGTTTTAAAACACAATTTTACGCAGGATGGGAATGCCTGTAGAATCCATTTGCCACGCACTCAGGTCAAGTTAGATTAAACAAAAGATGATGTTTATGAGGTTGCTAGTTTGCCCAAAAATGATCGCACTGATCTATTTATTTTCTATAACTCAATAATGTTTATTTGTGTCTTCCACTAACACTTCCAATTCCATCACTTGACACATTCGCGCTAACAAATTTTCAATAATGAATCCCATTTGAGTGACCTAAAGCGCAAAAACCCTTTTATGACGGTCTTCCCCCAACTTTTTTGTTAAAGTGACACGCAATTTAGCGCCCGTTATTTGGAATCTTAGTAAATCAGGCCATAAGAGAGTATAAAGTGTGTAGGATCTACAGTAGGGTGGACTACGATTTACCATCGGACTGATCCGGGAATACTGCGTTATCATCGGCAAAGCAGCGAGTGCCTGAAATGTTACCGTAGTCAAATATGGGCCCTTCCAGCAAAGTCACAATATCCAAGCGATTGATCTTAGTCAGCACCGCCGTTAAAGTGTCCGCTGGAGAGAGGAGACAGAGGATCATAAGAAGCTTGTTTTTCTTGGTGACGTTAACGGTTTTGTCGACAGCGCCCTTGTCTTACTTGTGGCGTTTTTACCGTCCCTGTGCACCCATTTCTTTAGCAGCATGAAGCTCTGCGCCGTCAGAGAGTTTGGGTTCTCCACTCGGATCGAGTTGATCTCTTCCACGGAAAACTCCAGCTCCCGGGCCAGCTCTGCAACACACGCAGCAATATCAGTTAACATCATCATCCGCGCTAAAATATTTAGTCGAATATTCTTTTCAAAGTCTGTTAGTTCAAGAGTTGATTGCAATTCACCACAGTGCCAGTAGAGGGCGATGTAGGTTCATCAACAGACTTACAAGTTGACTCGAGCAGGCTACAATTTGCCTCAATGTGGCGGCCATGTTGGTAGGGGCGACATTCCCATTAAAAGCAATGTATGAACATGTTATTTATGTTTCATTAATTATTTCTAACAATGTACTGTACTATTTGACATTTTTATGCTATAGAAAAGTAAAAAATATGAATTTTGTGCTATACACAAATAAAAGGACTTTGATGTAATTGACAATCAGCTCTAACAAACGACTCCTCTCATGGTTCCACTATACTATGTTAATAAATTATTTTGGTTCTCTCTTATGGAGAAATTTGACATTAGTCCCCACAGAAGGAACAGAACCAGGACCCCTTATGATTTTCTATTATATTTAAGGTGATTTGTCAGGATGATATTTTGTTAGTGAAAACAGTACATGCTAAAAAAAAAAAAAATCTCCTCACAAATGAACTAAAATGAATCAATTAAGAGCCAAGCCCTAAATCAAACTGTTAAATTGATATTTGTGATGGTGATGAGCATTATTGAATTCCTCAAGGCAGACATTGGCTCTCATAGCAAGTGAAAATGTTTGCCCACCTTTGCAACAGCATACAATATTCATAAACCTCAAGTGTGTCTGACAGCTGTGCAATTTGATGATCTGTGCTCGTTCCACTGCAGAGCAGCTCGGTGGGGGCTTAAATGACGAGCAGCAGTAAATTCAAGGTGGAGAGAACATTGTGTTCACTTGTTGACTGCAGCACTGCCTCTGGCGGGCGCACATTAAAAATGGATCAGAAGTGCTTGCTGGCTTACTGGCCAGACGGGCGCGTTACAATCCCCTGGTCACAGCGCACACGCACACACATGCGCGCACAGGGGGCGTGGGCTGATGCTGCAGTGCAGGTGGTCCGGTTTGTGCTGGGGCTGCAGAGCCACGCCCTGAATGCCTCGTGTGCAACATGGATGTGGTGTGATTGCATTTATGCACGTTCAAATTAAACAGGCTAAAAGTAGATTGGGGAAAGTATGTCTCGCTTTGTTCTTTAACTCAGACCACCAAGCTTTGCTAGAGTCCTGTAATATTTGTTGCATTAGATAATAAGAAAGACACATACATATTAACTCTTTGACTGCCATGGACGTTAAAAGACGTCAAGTAAAAACCTACGGAGGGCCGCCAATGACGTTAAAAGACGTCATCCAATTATTATTATTATTTTTTTTTTTTTGAAACGGGTGGAGGAAAGCCTTGGCCAGCTGCTGTGAAAGTTTCAAGCAGATCTAGTTAGCCTAATGACTATTTTTGGCCCCTAGATGGCAGCAATGACTCTCTTTTGACAAGATTGGGTAGGCGTCAGTAGAAGACGTGAGGCGGAGCTACAGGGGACAAAGGCTGGGGAAGGGAAGAAAACATGGCGACCGGTTGCAAGCAGCTCACGGTCAAGCAGTTTTTTTCAAAGACGAAAAGCATCGACCAACGTCAAAGAGCACATTGATGACGACGATGATCATCATCGATGATGATGATGGTGACTCCGAGGTTGGAAGCATTGACGCGGCAGTAGAAGACGTAATGCGGAGCTAGATGGCTGAAGAAGCGAACAATGGCGACCGCAAGCAGCTCACACTTGGGAATTTTTTTCAAAGACGAAAGGCATCGACCAACGCTATAAAGAGCACATTGATGACGACGATGATCATCATCGATGATGATGATGGTGACTCCGAGGTTGACGCCGAAGTTGGAAGCGCTGACGCGGCGGCTATGACGACGTCATAAAGGTTCACGGGCTAGCAATGCTAACACCGGAAAACGCGTAGCACAACCGAGCACGCTCAGGCGGACGTTCAATCGGACGACGAAGAGTGCCCCGAGTCCAATGCATATTCATCGGAGGAGTGGGTACAGTCTGCTACTTGCTATTCCCCGGAAAAAAAGGCCGTCAAGAAAGTGTAACGTCTGCACGCGAAACGGACAATCGAAGTGAAACGTATCTGTTGTGCAAATCCTGCTCCCTCTCCTTGCACGCAGGGCAGCGTTACAAAAAGAAAAACTGTATTTGAAACATCCACATAATTGTAAATAGTACCACAGTTGCACACATTTGTAAATAGTTTGCAAAATTGTTTTGTCAAATTGTTACACTGTTGAATGGAAATAAACGTATTTTGCAACCAAAAAACACTTTTTCATTGTTGGTGATAGCGTTTTACAGAAGTAAAGCACTATTTAGGTGTTTGTGGCATCATTCATGGACAAAAAGAAGTGTACAATTCACTAGAGTGCATGAAATAACATCGTTTCACAAAAAGCTCTTTTTCTCCGCTTTTTGTTTCGAAACAGCATTTCGGTGAAAGTAACCATTTTCTATTGTTGATTACTGAAGAACGGAATAAGGTAGAAACAAACTTTTTTTTCTGATGAAAGATGAGAGTTCAATCTTTCATTTGGTAGTATGTGTGTTTCCATAGTCCAAACACAACATTTTCTATGGACCTTGAAAGTTCAGTCAAAATGCTTAAATCGGCTGGCACTGGCGACATCCCGTTTCTGAAAACGTCTGGCAGTCAAAGAGTTAAAAAAAAAAAAAAAAAGTTAGTTGATGTATATATTAGTAAAATAAACAATTTTATATATGCATGTATTTTTTTTAAATAAGTAAAATGCAATTAAATTACATAAATAAATAACATATTTAATATGCATCGTTAACATTTTTTATTTGCTCTCTCACTAATTAATTTTACTTGTTTTGCAGATTACAGTTACATAAATGATAATTCTAAAATGAGAATTGATTATTCTATCATTAAATGTGTACATTTTAATTAAAAATAAATACATTAGTATAAAATTAATATGATTATAATTTATTATTTTAACAAATGTTTTGTTCATCATCTGCTAATGTCCTGACTTATCTGCCCAATTAAACAACCTAACACGGGCCTGGCGCACAAAATTTTGCCCGCCCTTTGTGTAAGTCTGGTAATGATTCTCACGTGAAATGTTGACTACTGTGACCACGCCACTGCAGAACTTTTTTTTTTTTTTTTTGTTTAACTACACAAAGCTTCCACCGGATGGCAGTAGACACCCCCACCACCACCGTACCGGTATTCAGAGAACTAGGGTCATGTGTGGTGGACTCACCAGTCCAGCTGAGTCCCAGGTGGTCTGCGACTATGGCCATGCGGAGGTCCGTCCTCTCGCAGGGACTCTGAGGGCCTGAAACCGGACGGTGCAACATAAAAAAATGATTAGAAATTGCAGATGGATGAACAACTATAATAAAGAGATTTGATACTGAGAAAGACGACACACAAGAGCGCTCGATGAATGAAAATGGACTCTGTCTATTTTACATATGTGATAGATAAGGTGATGTAAGTCAGTAGTTGTAGTGTTGGTAGTGAAAACAGAAAAAGACTAACTTGTGCTCACTGTCTCCACTTTTCTGGCCAAGCTATCCTCAATCACTCTCAGTTTAAGAGTGGACACCCTATGCTGTTTATTATGACGCTTACCGCGTAAGCAATGCATTCAACTTATATGTGAAGCCAGAAAAGCAAGTAAGTTAAGATCGGTAGTAATGTTAGTCGTTAAGTTTCACGTCACAAACCACCTGGCAACATTCCCCAGGCTGAAGAAAACAACTCAGGGCCGCCGCTTGACATCAGAAAGCATCAGTCTGTACTAGCTGGGCCGATGAATTGTTTTTGGAGTGCACCCAAAAGAGTAAAAACAACACCAAAGATCAGGCAAACAGACCGGAATCAACACGTCACACTGGGGCGGGCAAAATGTCTGACAAATTGAGAGGTCACTGGTGGACAAGCTAATCTATAACCCGGTGCTTTAGCTGTGCGGCTTGCAAAAGCGATGTCATACACTCCTCAAAGATGTTTGACCAATCCTTAGAGAGGCTTCTTAAGTTCTAGCGACTCAAGAGCTGGCATCAAAAGATAGCACCAGGGTCATTACTTGAGCCAAGCAAGGGCAACCACAAATGATCCAGACTTCTGGTACTGATCCAAATTAGGATAGCTTGGTCTTGATTATTTACAATGTTACTTTTTTCCCCGCGAGTTTCCAGATTTTGTCCAAAACACAGAGCCAGCACATTTCAATCGCAGTAGACGATTTTACCTGTCTTAAGCATACTAAGAAAGACACGCTTTGTAATACGGTATACGCCAGGCCAGAGGTGTCAAATCCAGGTCCAGAATGTAAAAACCCTGCACTAGCCACAGGTGCTTCTACTCAAGTGGCTCCGGGAGCTTGTTCACATGCTTTTTTAACTGGCGATTGAGTAGAAACACCTGTGGCTAAAGCCAAACCATGGCAGAGTTTTTACTTTTTGGTGTGAAGTTCTAATGGGAACTTTCACCGGTTCTGTTATCTTTAACACTGGCTATGCTAATAACAACAACTAGCAGACTATATACAGGGATGTGATTTGACCAAAGTGAAATTATCTGAAAATTTAGCCAGGGGTCTGGGGGCCGCTGGCACCCAGCTAGGTCCAGGGCAGTGCCCTGGTGGGGGGACAAGGGGGGCTTAGCCCCCCGGAGCTCATGGGTTTTCCGTGTTTTTAAGTACTTTCAATGCACTCACATGACAAAGAAATAGACAAAACAACAGCATAAATTTTCAATGTATATTGAACTATCCCATATAAAATGGCAGTTTTAGTCAACTCAAAATCAGTCACATTCAAAAACATTGGACTGCCTTTGCTTTTAAAAACTATCACTGAGAATATCATCATATCTAACTAATGTGATTACTAAGTTAACACATAAATAATGTTGAATAGTTCAAATTTCATGAACAAATAATTGTATCTTGACCAAATGAAAAGTAACTCATATTAGAGCATACCACAAATGTCTTTGTTATAGCAGAAGATGTTATCTGTCGGAGTCATGTGCATACACAATGAACTACAAAAAAAAAAAAAAAATCGAATTTTTTTTTTTGGGGGGAGATAAAAAAAAAGCGGAATTCCGCGAATTAGCGGAAAAATCACATCCCTGTATATATTCTCAGTTATAGTATTTACTAGATGCCAGAAAGAACAAGTACACAGCTGTAAAACCTTTTCTGCTGGAATGCGGAAGAAGGTCTAATCTGTTCAAAATGGTTTCTACTCTTCTACTGTCTTGGTAGGTTGGCTCAGCCTAGCCCGTGTGCAAATTTGTGATCTGATGGTCTCAACTGGTTTCAACCAGAAAAGTGTGCCAGAGTGCAAATAGACGGCTTTGCTCAAGTCACCTGCCCAATTATTAAGAGGCCTAATCTAAACACTGGACCAAGAATTGACACCTCTGTGCCAGATGCGTTTTGGCAGAGCGTTTTACAAACCGGAAACGTCATGATTCGACTGCTATTGCATGCGCTTTTGACTTGCGAAAATGGTTGACAAGAAGCCGATTATTATTATTATAGCCCTGTGGCCTGCCACGCTTAGGTCATTCTGTTCTTTAGCATTTTAGGCTAGTTGTGATTGCTCAAGATTGCTGGTACTGTGCGGGGGGGGGGGGGGGGGGTTGAGAATGCTAGAACCGAAGAGGCCTTTCATGTGACAGGCATAAGGTGCCAAGACTTGACAACTAAAAAAAAGGCTCATCACTCTATGTAAAGCTTTCACTAATTCCAGACCGCACTTTCCACTAAATATCAAAAAGATCACAAAATTACCACAAGTGGGGGCTTCATCACACAACACAAGGATGACACAAACAAGTCACAGCTACACTTGACACCACAGAGCACCCACGACAACTACATGCATAAGAGAAGATACACAAGGTGTTTACAAAGAGTTTACAAACTAGTCGTGTTTGCGGTGACGGGACTTGTGATTGGTCGATCAACCTCACTCCCTTCCTCCTTCTGCTCCTCCCCTCCGAGTGTCGGCCTACTCTTCCTTCCGCTCGGGCTGCTCAACGTCAGCTCTCTCGGCACTAGCAGACGGTGTGGATGTGGTGCCGGTGGTGCCGGTGGCTGATGGAGCTAGCGGTGCGGTGCGTGCAGGGCAGGAACGTCTAGAAGCTCATCTAGATGGTTCTGAAAAGGACCTGGCAGCTCCCTCGCTCCTCAAAAGGTGTTGTCACCTCTAACTTTGGTTCAGCTTCCTTGGGAATGGTTTGGTCCAGAGTGTAAGGTGCATGCTTATTGTCACTTGCTCTACTTTTTGGGTGGCTTTTGGCTAAACTGACTCCACAGACGGTGGAAGCTTTAAAAAAAAAAAAAAAAAAAAAAAGGAAATCTTTTTCCTGGATGATTTTTATCAGATTTTATCGATTGACTGTTTTGTTGATTTTTTTGCTCCATTTTATTTATTGTTATGTGTATCTAACTGTGTAAACATGATTCTTAATCACTTGTGCTTTCAAAACTGAGTCTCCATTTGGCTTGGATGACTGGAATTCTAAATTTAATAGATGAACTCTCCAAGGAGTAAAAATCCTGAACTTGCATATTTTGTATTTGACCTCTCTGGGTTCTGTGCTTCTTATTGCTACATGCTTTAAAAAAACAACAAAAAAAACGTTCCTATTTTCTCGTTGGCTGAGCGAGGGTTCTATCGGTACCAACGACCTAATACTGCCATCTTTAAAAGTGAGGGTCATTGGTGTCGCTACCGGTGTTCAATGTTTCTTCATCTTGAGATGGTGCAGAGGGGCAATTTGAGTTATAAGAGAAAGTGCAAACAAAATCCTCAAAAGTGTCCAAAAGTTTGTCCAAAGGACCAACGGAATTCATGAAATAATCTGTGAGATAATTTGAGCAATTTGCATAGTTTTCAATATCTAAACTTGAACCTGAAGATATATCAAAATCATCTATAGTGCTTGGACAGTCAGAAAGACTATCAGTAGTTTTATCAGGTGACACGTTTAGTCCCGTTTTAAATGTAGTGAATTTGGTGTTGGCGGTTGTGTCTCTGCCAGCAGTGTTTGATATTTCTAGCTGGACAGTAGTCGCCTGCACAGGGACCTGAGGGATACACACGGGGTCTTGATAACTGTTGTCTACCTCCGTGTCCCTGACCCTGTACCTGCCCGCTGAGTAGGAATGCTCACCAATTTGAAAAAACTGGAGCCTCTCCTCCACCATGTCCCTCTTGCTCATGTCAATCGCACCACTGCGCGTCATCTCAAACATCTTCCCTTCGTGGAACAGGAAGGGGTTGGGCTCGCTCGTCGGTGTGCTATCGTCTGTCGGCGTGCGGGCGGGGGTGCTGTCGGGCGTGGTGGCCTGAGATTGCTCGTCGACTGCCAGTCCAAAAGGCTTTGGCTCGCCGTTGCTGGCCTGCGTTCCTCCCATGTCGACGATATCTTCTTCAGCACCTTTACTGGGCCAGGGGTCAAAGTCCAAGCCTTTAGTCGCAACAGTCTTAAAAGGAGAGTTAAACTCTTCTTCTAACTTATAGCTAAAGTATGTATCTGAAAAGCCTTCTTTAGCTGGGAGTTTCTGTCCATTCGTTTCAACACCGTCTTTTTGAGCGTCATTAGAGTTCCTACCATCCAATGGTATGTCTTTCTGGTCCTTCAGACATTCCTCTGGAATTTTTTCTTCTTCAATAACTTCTAGTTTAGTTTGAGGAAAAGAGCGGTCTAAGGGCCTGAAAGTGTCAGTCGCCCAGACATCTCGCCTGCTGTCCAGAGGGCCTAACGACTTTAAGTCAGCTTGTTCATACAGACCATCATCCTCATCTTGGAGGTCATACCCATCTAGGGAGTCTATCTCGGTTGCATCAGTGTCATGAGAAAATTCAGCTGTTGTGGCTAATGAACAGTCTGTTATGGACTGGTCGTTTCCGTTTTGTTCACATTCATAGTCCTCTCCCTTACCGTTGGACCCATTGGTTCCAACAAGAGGTTCGTTGTCATTTCCATTTTTGTCATGTTTTTTCACCTTGACCTGATTTTCTTTCTCCCTTTTCGTTTGGTTATCCTCTTCCCGAGGAGCTTTGAAAGTGAATTTTTTAGAGGGAATCGGTTGAAAGATTGACTCTTCATCATTGTCGTCCTCACCATTGGACTGACTATTATCCACCTCAGGTAGCACTGGCGAAGGGGGCTGGATACGTATTATTGGTTCAATCAGCAGCTTCTGGTGTTCTTCCTTTAAATTCACCTCCATCATTTCCGTCTCCGTTTCCGACGAAGCGCAGGAACCTTTCTTGTCTGGATCAGATGTTTCTGAGAGGTCCAAAGGAGGTGGTGGAGGAAATTCAATGTATGCGACGCCTTTGTCTTTGGAGGCTTCCTGCCCCGTTTTTTCGTCATACCCATTGACTGTGCTTTTTTGCAGAATGGAACTATTCTCTAATCTCTGATAATTATCAGTCATTATCATTTCCTGCATGTTAGCATTAACGAGGTCTGCTTTAGCAGCATGGATGCTAGTTTTGATTTCAGTTAAGGTCTCTTTAAAAGAAATGATGGCTCCTCCTCGGTCATCTTCTAATTCCTCAGATACTTCCATGATTGGGCTGGGCTTATCTGGCACCAACCCCATGAAGCCATCAGGGGTTTTTGCGGTAAGGTCATAGCTGACCTCCTCGGAGCTGGGGGTCTCTGGTGTAAGGGGGCTTTTCCCTGAGCTATCTATGAAGGAGATCTGTTCTAGGGTGTCATCATCTGGGCTGAGGGGTCCAAGTCCAGAAACAGACTTCTGTTTGACAGCATGTAGTGCCCCTTTAGCCTCCCTTTCAGCCTGGCGGCCAACCTGTAGGCTAACGTAAACAGGTAAAGTTTTAATGCCTTTGAAATGTTCGTTGGTTGCTGCGGCAGCGGGAGGTGTTGTGACTTTTTCCAGAATGTCTCTGGAACTAAGTAAGTTATTAGAATTTGAATCTTTAGGGGCGTTATCAAGGAGCTCAAACGAAACATTTTCATTTGTTTTGGTGGCTGTTGCTTCAAAGCTTTTACTTTTACATAACGTTGGAATCTGTGAGGGTTTTGTTACTGAACGTTTCTTAGGCAGGTCATTTTCATTATAACTGGATGTGGTTCTTACAGGAATCTGAGATTCTGACTTTTTCCTTAAGTTTTTATTAATTAAGTCATCGCTATCGATTCTTGAAACCTCAGTTAAGACATTTTTTGTGACATGATGTTTGTCAGCATTGCTATCTTTCTCTGAAAATGTTCTTTGCAGTGACAAATTTGGGATGTTTCTATTTGAAAATAGTTTTGGGGACTTGGGTGACGTCAAAGCCACTTTGGTGTCATCTCTGTCATCATTATTATTTTGGGGCCTCTCCTCCTGTGAGGTTTCAGTAACTTTTGTTTTTCTATCAGCAAAAAACTGGTAAATTGGGAGTTTGCTCTCCTGTAATTTCTTTACAGAAGGTTTCGGCTGAACTGGAGGGGGTGTTTTGCTTGGCCTAGACTGGGATTGTTTCTGAACCTCGGATTCAAACTTCATTCTCACAGAAGTGACTTTGGATGCTGATTTTATGTGGGAAGGAGAGGAGGGCTCAGACTCACAGGTCTTAGGTTGTTGGATTTTCTGAGGACTGCCTGGCAAGCTAGAGCTTTTCTTTTCAGCAGGTAAAACGCTACCAAATGTTTGACTAACGGAAGGCTCCCTGAGTTTGGTTTTATTAAATGCCTCGTCCCCTGTCTTAGTTTTCTGAGGGCTGCTGCATGCTGAGCTTGGCCAGGACCTCGGTTCTTTGAGTTCTCGTCGGACGGGCTTTCTCTCGGGTGACTGAAGCTCATCGTTGAGCTTTTCTGTTTTATCACGGAAGAACTGGGAAACCTCACAGAGTTTTTCTTCCGCTTCTTTTACACTTTGATCCACCCTGTCCTCATAAAGGAGCTTATCCCTGCTCCTGTCATGTTTATCCTCAGTAAATCTCATCCAGACTGCATGTTTGGGGCTACCTTGTTCAGTTGAATAATGGAGCACTGTAACTTTATCAAACTGTGGTGATTCATCCCTCTGCAAAAATGTTCCCGCTTTCGGGGACCCATCTTTTGAGGACTTAGATACAAACTCCCTTTTGGGGCTATCTTGCTGCTCAGATGTTAGGTTCCTGTCAGTCTTCATTGCAGAATCTTCTGTGGCGGAATGACGTGTCGACGATGTGTCTAGTTTCTCGGAGAGGAGCATTTTTTCAGCAAACCTGTAGGACTCGCCTCTGATTTCAGAGAACTCATCATCACAGTATTCTATGGAATGCTGGCTCAGCAGTTTTAGGGCTTTATAGGAATCATCAGCTATCAGTTGAGCAGAGCTTGGCCGACTGTCCTCCTCCTGTGAAACAGGTGTGTTAACGCGAGATGTTTCCAAGAAAGTGGGGAGGTATTCTTCAGCAATCAGTTCCTCTTCTTCCTGCTGGCTCTCATCATAATCAAGCATTTCCTTAATGGGCCGCTCCCCTTTATAAACATAAAGCTCAGGGTGTTTCTTAGTTTCCCTGATATAAACCTCAGTCGGCTCTGCTGTGCTGTGGCCTTTCTCAATATGAACCTCAATTATCCGTTCTACTTTGGGTTTGGATTTAACGTCCCTGTCGAGAAATCTTGGCGACAGCTCGTCGCCTTTCACTGAGTCCTGGTTAGCTTTGTGTTCAAATAGGTCTGCCAGTTCTTTGGATGGGTCCCGGCCAGACTGGAAGGCTTTCATGAGGTCTCGCACTGACATGGTTTCCTCAATACCCTCTGCTGTATCAGTGAGCTGAGGCTTATGATAGACCATTCTGGTTGTAGTGGTAATATGAGTTTCCTCTTTAAGACACATGCTCATTGAATCCTCCTCTGGAATCGTCATTTGGGTGGAGGCGACTGAGCTTCCTGAAGCTGCACCTGACTCAGCAGAAGGAAGAGCAGAAGCAGTCTCTTCCACTAGGAGAGGCGCATCTGAGAGGCTCTGAACATAGGCCTCCTCTAACATGGTCTCGGAAACACTAGGAGGGATGGGAGTGTCAGTAAATAAAGGCTTGGGTTCTGTGCTTTCTGCACTCTGGGGAGCAGAAGGTGTCTTTTCACTCCTAGTCTCAAAGCCGCTGTCAGACAGCGGACTCTTATCCTGCTCATGAGACAGCTCCTCTGGGGACTCGAGAATGGTGTCACCCCCCTGATAAGACTCCGCAAGTTTGCTTAGGTCCTTCTCGGATGGAGACCTGAGCATGCCCGACACCGGCGGTGGCATTTTCAGTTTGTGCTCCTGTATTGTCATAGATGGCTTCAGAATACGTTTTTGTTTCTCTTCCCCTTCACCTTTTGCCTCCTCATACCTGCTTTTCAATTCTGCCATTTTGGAGAGGGAGCTAGCCCCAATATCATTAGTTAAATAGTCTACCACTTTAGCCAAATCAAGGTCATTGTTCGATTGGAGCTTAAGCAGATGTGAGCGCTCATCGAAGGTGTTTTGGTCAGAGAGTGCATTTCTTTGGGCCTCCTCAATTTCATCTGTGGAAAATTCCTCCCACCCCTCCGCTACAACATTCTCCTTACTTTCATTCACAATGTCCTTCTGTAATATCTCGCTCACCTTCACTAAATCTTCCTTCACTTTCTCAACAAGTGTGTATGGCTCATCATCCTCTAACTTGGCCTCACGAGGAGTGCTTGTGTGTGATGTCTGGACCCTTTTAGCGGCCGTCTGTGTGTCTGTCTGTAAGATGGCTGTCATTCTCATCAGGTCTTCTTTCATGTCTGCTACATCTTTTAGCATCTCCTGGTTGGAGGCAGTGGCGTGATGAATGATGGGTGGCGTGATGTAGGGGGGCGATTTCAACTGGGAGTTAATTTTGGAGGCCGTAACGCAGGACAACATGGATGAAGAGGGCAAGGTGCGAGGGGAATCAGGAAGTGCCATTTTGAGAGAGCCTGGCCCTGGTTTAACAGCGGTCTCGGACACGACGCTGACCAATGAGTATACAGGTACAGTCATCGTATTTGAGGTAACTGCAGGTACTGAGGAGGCAGCAGCAGATCTCAGAGAACTGTAAGCAGAATTTGCTGAAGCAGATCTAAGGGGGGATGACGGTGATTTAAGCGTGCCATAGCCTGGTGCAGAATAGGAGTCAATGGCTTCATTTATAGCGGCGCTGATGCCAGATGTTGCTGCCTGGGTGGTGGCTTGGATTCTCTCTTGAAGACTTCTCTCTGACGGGTGCCGGGAAGAAGGTGAGGAAGGCGTAGACGAGGATGACACATATTTGACAGGTGAAACGTTCCCGTTCACCATGGACAGTTCAGACGATGCAATGGTTGTCTTCCCTGTCGAGGACGGCGACGACAAGGAGGTTTTCCCTCCTCGTGCTGACAAAGTTGAATCCGAAGAGGTTTTTAAAGAGGACAGGGTGGAGAGGCTTTTAGTAGAGGGAGGATTTGGCGCTGCTGTGTCTATCTTAAAAGGCATACTAGAACTGTAGATGCTGTACGGTTTCTTTGGTGAGATTGGAGCAGCTGTGGACTTATCTGGTGTGTAACCATTGGGAATGGAGTGAATTGGAGAGGTCCTTGACGCGTAGGGTGAAGAGAGACTTTTGATTGAAGCAGCATCTGTGGCAGGTTTATATGGACTTCCGGAGGACACCAAGTTGGCAGAGGCCTGTACAGGATACTGACCCTGCTGGACAACTGTTTTAATGGGTGATGGTATAGCCCTGTAAGACCTGACAGGGGACGAAGGGAGTATGTCGGGGGAAGCCAGGTTGGGTGCTTGCAATGGAGCTCCCATGCTGGCTCTAATTGGAGAAGAACATGCAGGTGATGGGGAGAAGGGCCAGGCAGATTTCAGTGGAGAAGCAGCTGCTGAGCTGGCCGGTGAATCGGCAGCGAGGACGGAGCCGCCCACTCCGCCGAGCCTTGCTTGGCCAGGGACGGTAAGAGGAGCAGTCGACCATGGGGGGTAAGGTCTGGTTGGAAAGACAGGTTTGTGAGGGTGACCAGCAGGCAGTGCTCTTGTGGCTGGTGCGCTTCGCTCAACTGCTGTTTCTTCAGCGGAATGTGGAGAAACAATGATGGAGAAGTAATGGGAAAATAAATCAAAAGGATGTGGAGTAGTCAACAAAAATGGGAAAAGAAAAGAAGATGCGGAAGAAGAAGAGATCGGGGGGAGAGTTGGTCAGTGAAGCAGTTCTGTTATTAAAAGAACAACAAATAGCAGTTTCATGAAATGCTCACATATTTAAGTATTTATCGACGATGGATTTAATTAAAAGTGTCTTCAGATATTGATCTCAAACACTGACAACAACCACAACAAAATGGATGATTGAAATTGAAGCCCAAGAAAGCAGCAAAGTAAAAAACAAAGACAATGACACTGAATTGGCAACAGAAACATGGCGGGACAAATGTACCAGGATTACTACAAAAGCAGCTCCGCTTTTTGGACATGAGACATTCTAACACCAGCAAATGGATTCTGCGTCTAATTCCAAACCACTTTAAAAGTGCCTTTTATCTGTTTGGTCCCAACGTTATCCTTAATGACAGGTCAGACAAGCCCTTTGCAATTTATTTGACAAAATGTGTCCTCCAACACTGACGTTTGGTCCATTTTGTCATGCACAGTCAATAAAAAGATGGTGACAAGCGGAGACTAAAGAAAGAAAACCAGCCAAACTCAAGACCTCTTAACATGCATGGCTGTCCCACACAAAAAATTCCCCACAACACCATAAAGAGCTGAAAAAGTCAGATGGGACAAATGAAAATCAAGCAAATCTTTCTTTGGCCACCCCTGCCGAAAAACCAGAAACATTGGGGCAGTTGGCCAGGCAAAGAAAGATTATGATGTTGCTGAATTTTAAAACAACCAAAGCCAAGAATTTATAACAACGTGGGCAAGCACTGCACAGCAGTTCCAAAACCATTCATGCAAAAAAAAAAAAAAAAGATGTACCATGTCGTAAACAAGCATGTGGACAGTGCATGTTGTGTCAGGAAGAGAAATGTTCATCAACGCCTCGGACACATGAATCATGATAATCATCACGAGCGAAGACTTTTTTTTTTTGTTGTTGTTGTTAGTGAAAATGACAAAACTCACTCAGTGCAGGCTCGGCCAGATAGCTGTAGCGCTTACGTAAGGCTAGCGATGCAAAGGTATGACGTCGCTCGGGCTTTTCAGTCTGCAACAATAGCAAACAACACAAGTTGGCTATCAGGTGAACGCAGCTCGAAAATCCTACGCTGCAGCCAATTGGAGCAGGATCTGGACTTTAAAAGCACAATCTTATTTAACAGCTAATTTGACATCAGCTTTGCTCGGATTGAACAATGTCGTTTTTGAGATAAAACAATTTTAAAATGGTGAACCAATTTTCGAGGCTAAAAGACAAGTATGTAATTTTAATAGTATTACATCGGATTAAAAGCAAGTATCTATATGATATCATGCAAAAGTCAGCACTTTGAACAAGGGAAAGTATTACATTTCCCTTGGGGCAGCGGCGAGAGTAAGCCTATACTAAGCAGATCTAGCAGAGGTTGGCGCATGGTGGGGGGGAGGGGGTGTAGTTTACCTCATCCTCGGCATCTGACTCCATTTCCTGGTTCCCAAGATGCATTGCAGGGGAGCGGAGTAACATAATGGAAAGCAGGAAGGGGTGGGGGGGGGAAAGAAACATCAGGGTGTGAAAAGAAGAGAGTGATTTACAGAAGCTCCAGAAGCCACTGTGGCAAATGCAGCAAAAAAAGAAAAAAAAAAAAGTCAACAAACCAACAGTAAATCAAAAAGCGCCATGAGAAAATGCAAGAACATCAAGTCAAGCCACAAAAAAAGCCAGCCTGATAGCAAATTAAAAAACAATTTGGAAAAAAAAAAGCCCTTAAGCCAAAAAGCATCCAAATGAAAAAGAAACAGCCAATGACAAGCAACCACGGCGTACAATAAAGAACCAATAGACACCGAAATTAAGCCTTAAACAGATAAAAGACACACTTTCGGACAACGTCTTCCTCCGACTTTTAGCCTAGCGCTGCTACTTCCCTGACGGTGAGGATGGTTGGTCATGGAAGTGACGACAAAAAATGGTCACTTGCGCCTTACCTTTTTGGCGGCGGGCAGCGTGATGTTCAAGTTGCACACGGCCGTTTGCGGCAGGCCTTTTGTGCTCTTGCACTCCTTGAGGAAGGTCAGGCGGCCGCACGGCTCCTGGCTGGGGTCTCGTACCTGCGGGTGATCGGGGACAAATGGCTTCTTTATGTGCCTCTTGCATGTTAGTATGGCTATCTTGCGCAAGATACCGAGTACAAAGACTGAATAAGATTGTGTGACTTGACTGACTTGCTAAACCAAGTCATGTCTGGATCCGACTTTCAGTTGGGACTTTTAGTGAGGATTAGTACAAAGAATGGATGGATCGACTTGACTTAAGACTTCCCACTTACGTAGGTGTCTTACTCCCACCGCTGGTCATTGCTAATGATGTAAATTGACTTTCCTGTCCTAAAAATAACTTATGGAATGGTCTGTTGTCTTCTTTTTCCCTCGCCCTGCTATTGCGTGTCCTAATTAGCACTATTGCGATGAACTGGTTCACATGCAGGAAGAGGAGTTTAACCAAGCGGCAAACCACGCAAGAGGATTGATTGTACAGATCGCGGTTCAAGGTTAGCGGGTCAATCGATGATAGAGGCAATTAGGTTAGTTCCTGTTTCTTTTTAAAAACACAAAAAAAAACACGTAGTGGTGTGTTTGCGGTACCTTGACACAAAAGGGCAAGCGGTTTTCCTTGAAGGCGTAGAAGTTGAGAAGCAACTGCTGGCCGCTTTTGGTCAGAGGAGCCAAGTTTCCGTAGCAATCCACGTAAATGGGCCGACCCTCCAGGACCTGAGCACACGCAAACCAGCCACAACAACATTTACAGTACAACAATTTAAATACTGTGTATGCCAAACACCTTCATTGCCATTGGCGGCTATAGACGTCCATTTTGAGTTAATAACGGCCTGGACCCTGAATACCAAGTCTATGACCTTCTAAAGCCACATTTCCTCCTAAACTCTAGGAACTGACATGCCTTAGCATTTGTAATTACTGAAACCAAAAGGTTCAATCAGGTATGAGCACCCAAATCAGTGATGTCAATATCCAGTCCTCGAGGTCCTGAGTCCTGCATGTTTTCGAGGTTTCCCACATTCAACACAGCTGATTCATATTTAAGCTCATCAGCAAGCTCTGATAATGATCCTGATCATTGAATCGGGTGTATTGGAGTAGAGAAACCTCAAAAACATTCAGGACTGACACCCTGTGACCTAAATGATTAGTTTTTGGTACATTAGTCTCTGGAACATAAAGTGTTTCAGTCCCAAACCTGAGGTCTCCAGAATTATGACTCAGGCTGATGACGCAAAAGTAATTGCACCAGTTTTGGGAACATTTCCCGCGGTGCATTCCTAGTTCCAGGGTGGTAGAAAAGCCCCTGTTTAGCATCCCAAAGAAGACCCTCCCCCACAGTCAATTTGACCCAACTTCCTGGGTTGATTTGTTCTCCCCAAAAAGTTTATTTTGTATAAAAAGAGAAAAAGTTGGGTCAGATCTACTTAGGTCAATTTGATCCAAATTTGAGTAAAAAATTGGGTGATTTTGGAGAAAACAACTCCCAAAAATTGGGTCCGGTCAATTTGACCCAACTTTAGGGGGGGTCATTTTCCAATAAAGTTGTGTCAGGTCCGGTCAACTTTAACCAACTTTCTGGGTTTTTGCACCCAAAAAATATATATACATAAATGAAAGGATCATTTTGTATGTAACAACCCTTAGAGTTGGGTCAGATCTTCTACTTGGGTTAATTTTACAAAAAAAAAATTGGGGTAGAAAACAACCCAGAAAATTGGGTCATTTTTGTATTAAAAAAAAAAAGCTGAAAATTGGGTCAAATTGACCCATAAAGTGGGTCGGTCCATTTTTTTAAATCCATAATTGGGTTACCTAACTGTTTTTAGAGTGTTTAGCCCTGATTAATTACCCCAGGACTAAATTTAGACAAAAATTCCATCGGTCCAAACGTACAAGGATCCTCTAAAACGGTTGAAATGTTTGATCACGAATAAGCACCTCAATGTCTTTGCTCCTGGCCACCTCCTCAAAGTTCTCCTGCTGCTCCAGGGTCTTGTCCACCTTGTCGTCAGTCATACAGAAGCACCTCAGCCTGGACTCCACCGGGTCATTCATCTTGGCGAACACCACGAACTTAGCCATATAGGGCACGCAGATCAGCTCCCTGTACAGCTGCGAGGCCAAGCCCACCGTCTCTGGGATTTGGTGGCAGTCAGCCAGCCAGAACCTGTTCAGAAGCATCCAATAAGCATGGCAAGATGCAACGCTTGGTGGAGAAGAATCCTGGCTCCTCACCGTGCTGAAACGTTGGTTGTAAAGGAAACGCAGTCGTTGACGAAAGTGAGGGGAGTTGTGCCGGTGATGTCTTCCCACTGTGCTGGCGACGTTCCACCTACGAGACAAAAATCAGGGTTCATATAAGTATTTTTCTCTCTCCAAATGATGGTTATGCAGTCTTCCAAAAACCCCACAGGAAAGTCTTGGTGACTGATTTGTGCCAAGTTCACCTGTGATGCTGCAGAGAAGTCGGAGGCAAGGGGTGCAGTCTCCTTTGTAGCCGTTGGAAAGCCCCTCGCCCGAGAGCGGCGGGACTGGGATGGTCATAGTGATAGGCTTGTGGAACTTCCTCCGCCTGGGCTCCACCGTCACGATGGGGCTGAAAGTCGCACGGTTGCCGAGGATATTTTTCACCGTCTCGTCGGGTACCGGCTGGGCCTGAGAGGGCAGAAGCAACAAGTCAGGGTATTTTTCTGCATGTCAAATTTGGAGGTGGCTGCCTCTGACACGCCTGCTCTTGCTACTCACCTGCAGCCCAACCTTGATCTTTTTGGTAAGCGCTCCCTCCGGGAAAGAGGCCTGAACCAACAGGACGCTCCGGCTGCTCAGAGTCCCGCCCTCGGGTCCCATCTGATGCGTTTCCTGCCTGATGCGAGACACCACGGCAAAGTACTGAGGGAAGTCTTTGGTGATGATGCGGCAGATCCTCTTCCTCTGCAACTCCTCGGCACTGTCCAGTTCTATGATGACATCATCAACAAAATGACATGACGTGACCTTTATTTAGAAATTTGAAATAAAAAAAATCAGGTCTTTACCTTCATCCATGCCGTTGAGGAGCTGACGGAGCTCCTCGGTCTTGCAGTCGTACAGATGCTCCTTCCAGGTTTCTCCGTTCTCGCTTCGCAGGAGGATCAATTCTCGTTCTTGTCCTCGCATGGAGCCAAAGTGGGGGATCTCCACGATCACAGGCCTAGGGAACAAATCACATATTGACTCAAGCGGCATTCAAAAAAAAAAAGCTTTTATCTCTTTAACCAGGTAGCATCAACTTTTTTGCTTTACCAATCTAGACATAAAACACAGACTAGAAAACCACAGAGTGCGGGTGTGAATGGACAGTTGTTCTGCCAAGCCGCGTTTCCACCAAGCACTACAGTTCTGTTGACACAACAAAGCACAGTGGTACCCTAATAGAAGAGGGCCAAAAAAAAAAGCATTTTTGGGGTATGTTTTTGCGAGCCTACTAAAAATCTGGTCAAAAAACTCTTCTCCCACTTGGCTGACAAGTTTCAGTTAAAATTCGGAGGGGTTCGATGCGTCAAAGTTGCCGTGACGTTTCAAATGGCGTCACTTGCCCAGAAAACTTGACTTATATTGCGCCAATGGAACATTTTTCATGAGAATCTTTCCTGAATTTATTTGTCAAGGGGGATTTTAGAGGCGTTTGAAGTGCTTCTTTCATGGTTTTTTTTATTCCACAAAGTTGGTGGCCACTTGCCACGTTGCTATTTGAATACGCCCCCCCCCCCCCCTCACATCTTTTCAAAATGAAAACTCCAAAAATGGAAGCCACTTGGCAGAAACGGGGCTTCACAATCATTCAATGACACATTCAGGACGTCTGAAACTGTACTGAGAAAAGGAGTGTAGAGGAAGAAACTTTTTTGGAAGCAAAGCATGGTTGCACAACACAAGACGAGCATGAAACCACGAGACGACAACTTCACGGCGAGAAACAGAAGAGCAGAGTGGCCACTGCAGGGTTCTTTGATCTTCTCTTTGGTTAAAAAAAATAAAAAAATAAAAAAATAAAAAATCGCCCCAAAAATGAAATTTACTTTACATGTGTCATAGTTGTGTCGAGTGAGGTCTCAATCACATCGCAATCAGATGTGTTTTTTTTTTTTCCTTTCGTCAAATCCAAAGTATTTATACAGGAAGTGGACATTATCTACATTCATCAGAAGCTCAATGTCCGTTGATGGAAAAACCATCCAAAGAATCAAGCCAATCCCTGAAACAAAAGTCACATGCCCAAAAAAAGTGCAGTCCAGCCCAAAATAAACCAATAGAGACCAGTGATGTCATAGGCCTTGCCAAAATAAAACAACAATGACCTGGCAATGAAAGTAGTCAGAGTAACTGCATGGATTCCAAGCTACAAGATGTAGTTTTAGGAAGAATTTACCTGTAATAGAATTTTATAAGGTGCATATATGGACAAAAGTATTGGGACGCATTTAACCCGTGGGCAGTATTTTATTTTGAAATGGCTTGGTCAGAACCAACAAAAAGCCAAAAAATGGTCACAATAACGCCTAGGGGTCCCTGAGTTGGTATCTGACCCAATACTTTTGTCCATACAGGGTACATACTCACAAAAAGTTAGGGAGAGTTGGCTTTCGGGGATTTTTTTTTAGGATGAATCTAAAATATGCTATGACGTCTACAGGTGAACTTAATTTGACCCTCTCTAAACTTGTTTCAGGTCAAATTAGGTATGAATGTATAGCACATTTTTGTGAGTATTTTTTTTTTACTTCCGTCCTCATCACTGAATTCTTCCCAAAACTACACGCTGACCTGATAGCATCATGTCATGTTTGAACTGAAATTCAAGGCAGATGTGTGAAACAATCATCACCAATCAGCATGAGGCATCGGCCTGCCGTGTTTGGGACTGGGGTGGCGGGTGTGGGGAAGAGCGGAGAATTATCGGGTTACGGATGCTACGTTTTTTTTTTTTTTTCTTCCATGTTCCTACCCAACAAATCTAGTTCCTCGGGGTCCCAGCTGGAGCACTGCGCTAACCAGGCTCTCGCCTTCATTAAGAGCTGGTGGCATTCTGGGGAGATGTAGCTTACTGAGTCATACACAAACACACACAAGACACACACACACACACACGCAACACAATTCGTGTGAGGTCAATGAACGGACACGTTAATGAAATGTCACTTTGATTGGCGGGAGGGAGATTTTGCACTTTGGTGGCACAAAATTCCAGCAGATGTCCAAAGTGACAAAATGGCGGGAAGGCGGCGCTATGTCGGTTTGTGACTGTCAATCATCTATCCCATCTTATTTACATGTTGGATTGGTCGTTGGATTTTCATCACGAGAAGGTCGGATTTGAGTTCCAAGACAGGGATAGGGTTAAAGCCAGGTTTAAGGTTTCACGTTTGGTTTAGGATATCAAAGGAAGGGTTCAAGAGAGAGGTAGGTTTTCAAGCAAGGGTTAGGGTTTCAGATAAGTGTTTCATCGCTGGTTTCGGGTTTCAAAGGTTTCAATATGAGGTTAGGATTTCAAGTATGGGTTGTTTGGGGTTTCAAAAATAGACTTAGTCCAGGTTTGTATTTTTGAAATTAAGGTTTCAAGCAAGGGTTGGGTTTGACATTAGGGTTTAAAGCAAGTTCTAGTTGTCAAATAAGGGTTTAAAGTTAGGGTTTTAAGCCAGCGTTCAGGCTTTCAAAGTAGGGTTTCAAGAAGTTTGGTTTAAGATTCTGAGTTTAGATTTTAAATTATAGTTTCAAGCCAGGTTTATGGTTTCAAATTAGGGTTTCAAGCAAGGGTTGGGGTTTCAAAATTGGGGTTTTAAGTCAGGGTTATGGTTTCAAATTGGGGTTTCAAGCAAGGGTTAGGGTTTCAAAATTAGAGTTTCAAGTCAGGGTTTGAAGTTTGGGTTATATTTTTAATTAGGGTTTCAAGAGATTTTTTTCCCCACTAAATAAAAAGGTCAAAGCTTTTCTTAAATTAAGTCAAAAACATTTTCTTAATAATAACTTCTATACGCCTCCATTAGTCTAAACATGATATTCTGATTAATATTACAGAATGTCCGCTCCCAGAGATAAAAACGACCCACAAACACAATATTATTCAGAATACCGTGTTTAGCCTAGTGGGGGTGCATTTACAATATTATTGTTAAGATTTTTAATTTTTTTTTTTTTTTACTTGACTTCCTGTTTAACTTTTAGCATGAACAAACCACAAAATACCCAAAATGCACTTCAGCTTGAAATGAACTTGTTTGGTTTCTTTTTCTGAGGGCAAGTGCAGGGGGAAAAGGAGGTGCGTGTCTTAAAAGTGACAGACAGTTGAATGGACACGCAGATGGCTGGAAATGCCGGCGGGCAGGAAGCGGAGAGAAGATGTCATCAAAGCAAAATGCACAAAAGCCGCTTAGCAAAGCGCCCGAAAACCAAACAAGAAAAAAATCGTGAGGTCTCACCCCAGGAAGTGCGCTCCGGCCGGGCCCACCTCCACCAGCCGGCTGGCCAGACCTTCACCCTCCACCATGGGAGGCGGCGAAGCCAGCTTGTGCCGCTTGACCAGGCGGCACGTGATGCGCGTGGGCGCTGTGCACTTCCTGGGTGGGATGATGATGCGCATGCCGTTGTGGCGGCTGCCCCGCATGGATCCGCCGCGGGCGTCCACCATGAAGCTCACCAGGAACCTGAAGAAAAGAAGGGGTGAGAGGAGGACGATGAAGAGGAAATAGAACAGGAAGTGAGGAGCGTTTTGGATTGTTTGTGTACAGTGATCCACCAACATGACAGGCTAATGTTTGTTTGGGCTATAGGGGGCGCTGTGGTGATGCATGCAAGTGTACTCAAGTGTATTTGGCGCAAAATCCATCCATTTTTGTAGCTCTTGTCTGCCAATACTTACCAATTTCTTCCAAATACAAATTATTTTCAAAATTATTTTTTTCTCCTCTACTCAGTGTTTTTTTTTTGTCACACACACACACACACAATAGCCAAGTTGTGTCCGAAGGTGTTATTAGTGGCAAAAACACACCAAGTATGTACAGTAAGGTGTTATTAAAGTGTTACTAATGTGTTATTAACGTGGTCACAAAGAGCACAGCAACCCACTGGGATCTGCCCTTCAAACACATGATCACAAAAACTCAACACAAGTCTGGAAGGACGCATTCGATGTAAGAGGAGAACAAACTGCTGTGAGTGGACAAAGGGAGGAGGGGGGGGTGAGTGAGAGTGCGTGAGCGGAAACGACACAATCCGGGTCGCGTGGCGGCGGCCGACAACAACGGGAACAAATCAATCCATCAATCAATCAATCACAGCCAGTCAGTCGTCACCTGCTGTCGTACTGCGGGAGCGGGGAGGAAAAACTGCGGGATGGACGACAACAGAGCTCTGTCACACAACTAAATTTACTATTGGTGTTGCACTTTATGATAAAGAAGACAGACTGGTGAGGTTGCACTTTCTTAAACAGAAAAAAAAACTATTGGTGGGCACTGCCCAAAAAGACAAACTACTGATGATGCACTTTTCTTAAAAAAAAAAGGACAAATTATTGATGGTTTATAAAAAGAAGACAAGCAACTGATGTTGCACTTTCCTAAAAGGAAAAAAAAACTATTGATGTTGAAGTTCTCTAAAAAGAACACAAACTGCTCTAGTTGCTGTTTTCTAAAAATAGGACAAACTGTTGATGCACTTTTATAAAAAAAAAAGAAAAAGAAAGAAGATACATTTGTTGAAGTTTCCTAAAAAGAAGACAAACTATTGATGTTGAAGTTCTCTAAAAAGAACACAAACTCATGAAGTTGCTGTTTTCTAGCAATAATACAAACTGCTGATGTTGCACTTTTAATAAAGATACATTTGTTGTTGTTTCCTAAAAAGAAGACAAACTATTGATGTTGAAGTTCTCTAAAAAGAACACAAACTGCTCTAGTTGCTGTTTTCTAAAAATAAGACAAACTGTTGATGCACATTTATAAAAAAAATATAAATAAATAAGATACATTTGTTGAAGTTTCCTAAAAAGAAGACAAACTATTGATGTTGAAGTTCTCTAAAAAGAACACAAACTAATGAAGTTGCTGTTTTTCTAGCAATAATACAAACTGCTGATGTTGCTCTTTTAATAAAAAGATACATTTGTTGTTGTTTCCTAAAAAGAAGCCAAGCTGCTAAAGTTGCACTATTTCCAAAAATAAGAAACTAATGACGTTGCACTCTCCTAAAAAGAAGACAAACTACTCAAGTAGCACTGTCCCAAATTTCAAAGTTCATTTTACACTTTTCGAAAAAAACAACAACAATCTACTCACGTTGTGCTTTCCTAAAAAGAAGACAAACCATTAACGTCACACTTTTTGTCTTAAGAAAATATTTAATTTGTTATACTTTGTTACATTTTATTCAAAATTTGCCATTTTTGTTTCATTTTAAATATCACTTAACCTGTGCACACTGAACTATTATTTTTAGCGTACCCTTACACCCCTAATAAGCAAACATGAATGGATAAACTTAACACACACAAAAAAAAAAAAAACTCATAAAAATAAAAATTGTATGGTTTCATTTTTTAGCATCCATTCCATGTCATTGGATGTGAGGAAAGTGTATCGCTTGACTTACCCGGAGTGGATTGGCGAGGAGACAAGGTTGACGTTGTCCATGCCGTCCGGCGTCCAGCTGTACCTCCTCAGCGAGTCGTTGTCGCAGTCTTTAGCCACCGCCAAGTGCTGCCCAGACCACACGGTAAAGTTACATCCAAGAAAGTATCAAAATGATACCAAAGTAGCAAAAATCATGCGTTTAACATAAAAATGAATAAAATGGCATCGCTAAGTCTTGTAATGCATCTCGCTTCTCGGGTGACAATCTATGATGGAAACAAAAACAAAACGAAAGCAACAAAGGCGACTAGACAAGAATAAAGTGAGTCGCCATTCAGGGACATCTACCTTGTTGTGTTCTACAGTGAAAGACTTTTCCTTACAGAGCATCTGCGGCAGCGTGGGAGCAGACAGCCAGTTAGTCCTTGTTTTGTTAGCAAAAATGCTCACTGGCGTATATCGTTCATCTCATTTCTTCTTTCGCGTAAATTGCGATGATATCGGGATCAGTTGCTTTTGGCCCGACCCTCCAATGAATGTCACCAAAGTGGCAAAAGTACGTACCATGTCCCTGCCGGGCGCCAACATCTCTTCGATCATCATGCTGTCCCTGGTGAAGGAGCTGCGGTTGAGCGTGTTGGACCTGTCGGAACTGAAGGAACGCAGGCTTGGGCGCGGGGTTGGAGCGGTGCGCAGGTTCACGGGTTACCAAGACAACAGCCGTAATGACGAGGGAAGGGAGGGGAGGGGTGGGAGGGGCAGGTGAGTAGGAAGGGAGGGGACCATGGTATATATATGGGGAGGGGGATGTGAACAGAAAAAAAGAGGAGGGGGAGGGTGGGGGGGAAATCACATTAAATGCATGCAGCTTCCAGGAACCAGAACCACCATAAAACACATTTGTCTGATTTTTAACTACTTTCCAACACCTAAATTCACCGAGAGAACCTTCTAACAAAAGCCACACACTATTTGAATAAAAAAACATTGAGACATTTTCGGTTGGTTGTGGATCTCTCCAAAGACCCCCCCCCAAAAAACCAGTTTAGAGCAGCACTTGAATGAAGTGATGCAGTGTATGAAAGAGAAGCAGATGAGGGACGTCACATCATACGTGTGAATATATCGTAGCGATGACACTTTTCTCTCCACAAGCCAAACGATGACTCGGCAAAACCGCAGCTGCTGCGGCCGCCGTTGTCGCCGTGGCAACGTGAACGGGAGTCAACCAATTCCATCCAACTGTGACGTACACTTTCACACCCAAATTTTTTTGGGGCACTAAAAATGTATGTGACTGCCAAACAATTCATTAGGTAAAAAAATTAAATAAAAAAAACTATAAATTAATTAAAAAGACATAATTGTGTGATCCTTTCCTATATATTGTACATAGATTAGTTAAAGAAAAATAGGGATGTATAGCTTTCGGATTAAAGGATGAATCTAAAATGTACCATAACAGTTACAAGTGAACTTAATTTGACCTTCTCTAAACTTCATTTGACCCCCGCCCACCCAAACTGATACCCACTCCAGGCCGACAAACATGCATCAAAGCAAAATTTGAATACGGAGAAAGAAATGGCCAAAATCCCACAGCGCGCTAAATCTCAGGCAAACTTGGCTGCCGGGAACGTATTATAAACATAGCCAAAAGGTTCGAGTGCATTTTAGGTTCATCCTGAAATCCCCCCCCCCCCCCCAAAGCTCAATACCCCTTACTGTTAATGAAATTCTAATTCAATAAACAATAAATATATTGTATAAAGCAAGTCAATTGCAGAATGTCTAGTAAGTTCCTGACTTGGCGCGAAATAGGTTCGGGTCCCCGGAAGCTCGACAAAAAAAAAAATCACAACACCACCACCACCAACAAAACACATGAAGATGGCATACACAACAACACGGATACAAATCATCAAGTTAGCCAATCAAAGGTGCACCAGGAAGTTAGACTACATCTATCTTGACGGGGTTAGAACGAAGGAGGTTTTGCAGAGGAGTTTATGGAGGTTTTTTGGGGGGGGGGGGGGGGGGCCTCAGCAGCATGCCGTCAGCCTTACCTGACTTTGGGACTATAACACACATCGAGCGCACATGAAGGAGAGAACACAAAATCATGAGCCACAAAGCAGGATGGATCAGGATGAGGTCACACATGCACACGCTCGTGCTGCATTCAGGAAGTGGGACATTTCCAATTGCTGGTGGGCAAAAGCATGACCTGAGGGCCTTTTTTTTTTTTTTTTTTGCAAATGAATCAATGCAATCACACATCTTCCAACTGTTTGGCAACGCTTAGCCCAATTTGTGTTACATGTGCTAAGGGCCATGTAATGGAACATGCTTTTAATTTCCTGAGGCCAGGCAAAAAAGTGTGTCATTCTTCAGACATTCGGTGACGCACCATTCCAGCGACCCCTCCCACCCGTCCATTCAATGTTGCATAAGTGTTAATATTTTTTTGAACAGAAGTACATTTGAGCTTTGAAATCTGCTCAGTGGATCCGCGGTTGAATCGAGCGACTTGTCATTTACTTTTGGATGGTATCAAGCTGACTCCAGAGAAATACATTTGAATCAATCAATAAAATCGATTAAGATGGACATGATAGAATTTCTGTATGATCCCTACAAGTTATAATTGATTTTTTTTTTTTAACTGTCTTCTGAATCTATGAGACAAAATGTCATATTTTAGTCTATGTTTTACATTTTAAGTACTATTAAAAACGCAAACTTTGACCTATATAATTAATTAAATAAAAAAAAAGGTTGTTGTGATGGAAACTGGGACAGTGGCATTTTTTCTACAGCAAACAAACAAGCCCAAATGTAACCGTAAATATGTGTAGTACCAAGTTTTGTGCCGTCGATGTGAAGAGATGCAACGTAATTGACAGCACGAAGAAGAAGCAGAGAAGGTCCCCAGCTACTTAAAGCTACAGTAATTTGCTCTGTTTGTAGCTTTTGCTCCTCTGTGTGTTGAAGTAGAAATTGTTTTTCAGTTTAAATCTATGCTACTTTACATTAGCCTGTTTGTGGCATTTTACATTGAAGATTAGCATTAGGCTAGCAGACATTTGTAACAGAAAATGATATGGTTTGGTGATTACAGTATAAGCCTGTGAGTATAACCGTGACATCTAAGCTACTTCCCATTAGCATGTGTATGGCATTTCACATTATATGCTAGCATTAAGCTAAGCTAGTGGATTTCCATGAGACAAAAGTTAAAGCCTTGGCAGAGGTCTGCGCTCTTAGACCCTCACGTGTGTACCTAATGAAGTGTCTCAGCCGGCGGTCTCTCACCTCTGCGAACGCGCGCCCACGCTGAAGCCCATGTAACCCTCCTGTGGCAGCGAGTCGTCGCCGAGCTCTCGTAGGTCCTGGGGCGCCAGGTATTTGTCCGTGTTCCCTGTCATGGCGTCGTCACCTGCCGTCCCAAAAAACAAAACATAGGAGATGAGGACATTGTTTTCGCGGGGATGTTACCGGGAATGACTCATAAAAGAAGCACGAGCTCAAGACCTAAAGAAGTCCACATCGTCACGGCAACCAAACAGCAAACATCAGTCAAGGCATATTAGATAAAAGAAAACAAAAAACAGAGCGACCGTTAGACGTGTACTTGTTGCTGTGCAAGCTCGTACTGATGAGCTCAGAAAGTGGAGAAGGCAGCAAGTGCACACAAGCCGGCAAAAGAGAATGAAAGAGGGGGGGGGGGGGGGGGGGGACGGCATTCCAGCACCCCCCTTCTCCCTTCCCCGCCATTCCCTGTCACCCTACCCCCTCCCTAAACTTTCACAGACCCCATCTGGTGACATTCCAAGCCTTTTCTTTTTGGGACCTACCGTGACTCACCTCTGCCTCGGAAGCACTTCATTCAGCGCTAACCCCCCCCCCCCCCCCCAACTTTTTTTTATTTTATTTTTTTAAACGGTCTCTCTCTGTGTCTCTCGATCACGCAAAACAGATCCGCTTTCTCCCGCCTACCCGCCCCTGCTCCTCGATAATCCACTCTGTGTGTATGTGTGTGTGTGCGTGTGTAGGACACAAATAGCCAGCTGGGTGTGACTCACACTAAAGTTGTCTAACTTGATTAAGCGAGCGTCTGCCTGTAACTAACTAAATAAATTAAGTTGTATTTATATACACACGGGCACTTGCCAAACACATTTTTAGGTATCTACTCAAAATAAGAACAATATTAATATTAGGGGTGTTGGGGGTTTAAAATGTTTGATCGCAATTAATCGCATAACTTCAATATTTAAATCACGATTAATCGCAAATTTTATAGCTGTTCTAAGTGTACAATATTTTTTAAAACATAAGTGGAAAAAATGTTCAACTAATAGAAATATGGCTGCATCTTTTAGTCATTGATACAGTAATTTCACAATAATTCATAAAATTGAGTTAAAAGATGTACTGTACTGTAAAAACCAAGTGTGATATTGATTTGTGTTGTCTGCCACTAGATGGCACAATTGCATTTGAAAGACATTGGTGACAACTTTTTTCATTTCATTGTCATTTTTCATATTAAGAGCTATCTAGTCTTTAAACATGAAATAACTAAATTCTGCACATTTTTTAAATCTTAAAATACATCTTGACCTCAGTCTTCACAAATGTGTGCATTATTATTACATTTATTACTGCTAAATTTTAAGACGTGGACGAGTCTGCTGTGTTGTGACTGAAATTCCCCCAGAACAGCCTTTCCAAGTAAGGGGCGGTCATTAATTGTGTGTTAAAAAAATTGGTGGCATTACAGGAACTTTAAATTAACGCACAAATTTTGACACCCTTAATTAAAAGGGTTAAAAAAAAAAACTAAAATAAAAGAGGAAAAGAAAGAAATCTTTTTTTTCAAGTAATGTACAATGTTTTTGTGTACATAATAATTTACTATGTCACAGTATCCAGTAGCTGATTCTGAAAACAAAACCAAAAACCAAAATGTAAAGAAAATGCATGTCTCTAGTCTGTTCAAATTTGTGGAATAATTCTGAAAATTAGGGATGGGCGAGTACCGATACCATCGGGCCAATAACAGTAACAATAACCTTTTTTCAAGATGACGATATTCTCGACGGCGACCGATATCAATATCAGATACCCTTTTGTCGAAATTGGAAGATAAAAAAGTAGAATAGAAAAAAAAATTGCCATTAAATTCACACAATTTCAAGGATAATGCTATACTGGGAATTTGGGACAGAGCTGTCTTTAAAATGATCTGTCATTGTTTTTTTGGGGCAATTTTATGTATCAAAAGTACTCATAATAGTAATATCGGTACTTGGTATTGGTTTGAAAAAAGTGGTATCAAAGTCCCTAATGAAATGATTTGAAAATGTGCAGGTCAATTCATTCTTTTAAATGAACTAAGCACAGTTCTAAGTAAAATATGCGTTTATAATAAATGTTAAGACACTTCAAGTGATGTCATTGCACGTAAAAAAAAAAAAAAAAAAAAGATGTGACATGTTATATTTTAAATTAAATATTATGGTTTCTTTGTCTGTGACTGTGTAAATCTATAAAAAAAATTGATGGCAGGCCGACACCAACAGTTTACATAAGGAGGGCGCTGGACGTCCTGAATTAGAAGTGCAACACTTTGTGAGCGTGTGTGTGTGCGTGTGTGTTATTTACTACCACTATGTAAGCTTGCGTGAGTGTGTGCGTGCAAACAGTCAAGTTACACACCAGCCAAATTTAGACATGAAAAAGCGCTCACACACACACACACACACACTACATTGTGGTTATTTGAGGTTAGTGCTTGCAATAAAAACCCGGCGTTTTTAGTTTTATGACTTACACGAATAGCTGATGCAGATATTTCCACAATCCATCTCTGTTTGGACAAAAGCACAAACACACCGTCTTAAGCTCGGTTTTGTCATTTGGCGGAACGTCGCCTAATTAAACGGAGATAAGAGCCAGCCAACGGACGGTTTCACTCTGATAAAAAAATAAATAAAAATTGCTGCAGGGAAGTTTCTGTTCGATCCCTAGTTGATCTTTTTTATTCGCAACGTCACACTTTTGGGGACGCAGACGAAACAGCCATGTTTGCTTTGGCCCGATTGTGTAAAGTGACACTGACAATAGATCAAGTGAGTGTGTGAGCAAACGCGGGCACCCACTCCGTGCAAACACCCCGGGCAGACCGTATCCATGGCAACAGAGAGAAAAGGCTGACTCGCTACATTTTGCTACCCCCCCCCCCCCGGAGAGCAGGGGTGCGACTGAACGGCAAAGATAATAGAAACACTGTCAAATATGAGAGTAAACCCTCTTAAAAGGAGACATTTGATGCAAATTTTTCAAACGGTTCCCAGGCATCTTAATAAAAGCTTGCTGACATTTTTTCCGACATTATACACACAAGAGAAAGAAATATAGCACATTTAATATCCACTTGTCACACTCTAGTTTGGAATCGCTGGTTACCGTGACAACCAGGGTCGGCGCTAGGGTGTTGCGACCAAGCAAGGGCTACTTAATAATCTAGCGACTTTTCTGACCCTTCAAAGATGATTTGAACAAAAAAACTGAGCAGCAAATTTCATTCACGACCCAACATCAACAACTGGGGGATTATTTGATTTTAATCGATTATTTTAAGATTACAAGTTAGAGAATTAATTTTAGTTTTGGACCCTCCATAATTCAAAGCACATACCGTATATAAATAATTCAAATGCCACTTCTCCAAAATAAATTCCATTTAAATGAGCCAATAAAAAGTAGGTAGAATTGGAAATGTAAGAAAAAATGGACGATGAGGATAACAGATCATATAAAAAGCAATAAAAAGGATGAAGAAGATGACAAGTACCTTCATCACCATCGGACATATAGTCCTCTGTGATCAATTCGGGAGCATTGGCCTTACAGGCTGTGTGATGGGGATGAAGGCAAGCGTTAAAGAAGAAATATGGAAATGGAAGTCAAGGAAACAATTCATGGACAAAATATGGCGTAAAATCTAAAGAAAGAGCTCAAGTTGAATGACACAAAAAGAAAAACTGACTGGGATTAAGCTTTAAATAAAAAATAAAAAAACACAGATGTCTTACCGTCATCGTCCGACATGTCCAGCACCTCGTTCATGGTCTCCGGAACGTTCATCTTATGCTTCTCTGTGACCGTCTGCACAAACGACAACATATTCCCGGCGTCAAGCTGGGCATATGCAAGATGAACGTATGCACTCCCTGACCGTGTGCTTCCTGCTCTTATCTAAACAAAATAGTCAATTATCAACTCCTACACATGGACCAGCAAAAACATGCAAAGACAGAGAGAAAATTAGCTCCTGCATAGTTGTGCCTTTTTGGGGGGGGGGGTTTACATTTGAAAAAGCATATGGTATTTCACCCCCCCAAAAAAGTTTTTGTTTAGTTGTATGAATGGTAGTAAATAAATAATTTTTGGACCAATTAAGCAAAATGGGACAATGTACCTGCGTGGTCAGTGTCTCCTCTGTGACCACCTTGAGCGTGTCCACCACGGAGATGTAGCCCAACCTCCTGGCGATAGACAGAGCACTGTTTCCATTCTGCATAGGAAGAAAAAAAAAATGTATAAAGCCAAAAGGAATGTTTATTCAACCTATTAAACCTCCTATGCTTGTTTGTTTGGTACACTGAGAATATTCATGGAATGTTGTACGTTTAATTACGTCATCAAAAAAATTTATTAAAATTAAATGAATTAAAAATATGAAATTATTATTTTTTAATATTTAAAAAAAGAATATGAAATAAAGAAGTAATAAAAAATCAAAAAACTGCCCACAAAAAAAATCCCAAAATGTATATTCAATAAATTAATGAATACAAAAATTACATAAATATATAAATAATAATAATAATAATAATAATAATTCCCTTCTGTGGTTGAAATTCATTTGGCTAAAATAAGTTGAAAAAAATACAAAAAGAATGACAAGATGAAGACTTTTACAAAAACTACATTAAAAATAATTGGAAAAATAAATGTTTAATAAAATACTGCACATAATAAAAACAAGAAAAGAACCAGGCCCACCTAGAAGTTGTTGCACATTTTAAAAATATTTTTTTCCCGGGGTTTTAATTGTTCAAAAGCTCCACATATATTAAATATGTATTTTTAGAACTTTTCTGTTGACTCTCTAAAATTGATTGTATTCAGAACATAGCTGAGCTTTTCATCGAGTAACAAAAAAAAGAAGAAGATTTTTTTCCCTCAAGCTGCTGTGTTCTGCCTTTAACATAGCTGCAAAGAGAAAAACAAAAAATAAATATTGACCCAACTAGACTGTTTTTTCCCTACAAAATTCCTGAAATTTTCCATAACGCATGGATTGAATGAGAAAAATCAGAGACATTTAGGCGCCGTATACAGTGCGTGTGTATTTACCGTGGTGAGCTCGTTGGGCGACGCCCCATTATGTAACAGCAGATTGATAATGTGCGTATGTCCCTGCTGGGCAGCCTGATGAAGAGCAGTGTAGCCGTTCTGTGGGACACCGAAAAAAGAAATTCATCCCATACTGGAGTGGAAGGAAATAATCAATAATAAATAAATAAATAAAATTCCATCCAGGCAGCTAGACAGTCAAATAAATTACCTTGGTTTTAGTGTTGACCTTGGCTTGGTTTTTCAGCAGGAAGTGGACCATCTTCACGTTGCCATAGTGACAGGCCACATGGAGGGGAGTGTAACCCAACTGAGGACACACACAAAATGAAAGTCACGCTTATGACAATATTGTTAAATACGAAGGAAACGTAGCAAATTCAAAAATAGAAGCTAAGAAATTGAAAGTTGTTGGAGAAAAAAAATGATTAAGGATTAAAAAAAAATGAAAATGTAAAAAACTAAAAATGCAGACAAAAGAATGATCAAAACAACAACATAAAATGCCTTAAAATTACAAAAAAGTTTTTTTTTTTTTTTATGCCAAATTTGTTTTCAATAAATACCTTGGTCTCAGGGTCTAAGGTTGCTCCATGGTTAACCAAAACCTCAGCCACATTGACTTTATCCTCCTGGGCAGCCAGATGGAGCGGAGTCAAGCCGTACTAAACACCAATGAAACAAAGGACGACAGGCTTGAATGAATTGAAACTTAAAAACGATGACAGCTTTTTTTTTTGTATATTCTTCAAGTTGCACCTTGTTGCCCGTGTTGACTGAAGCATCTCGCGCCAGCAGCAGCGTCACGACGTCCACGTTGCCCTCCTGCGAGGCCAGATGCAGCGGGGTGATGCCCTGCCGCGTCACGCTGTTGGTGGACGCGCCGTACTCCAGCAGCGTGGTGGCGATCTCCAACTGGTTCTTCTTCGAAGCGATGTGCAGCGGTGTGTAGCCATTCTGGAAAGCAAATGTACAATTTCAACATACTAATTGTGCGTCATTAATTTAATTTCAGCTTTCATAGTTCAAGATGCATACTCAGAGAGAGGAGCTCGTTGATCCATTACATAAAAAGACAAATGTAAAATTGTTCCTAACTTATATAAAACAAACTCATTCTTCCACTCCAGTCCTATGGATGGCAGTAATGAGCCTGAGAGTCAATTATAGGTTTATATTTTTCCCCTCCAGACCTGTAGATGGCAGTAATGAACAATACAAAATGGACACCAAAGGATATTTGGGATCTGATTTTCAGATCTGGACCGAAACGTAATTTAGATTTTCAACCCATCACATTCATATAGTATTCTCCAACTTTGCACTTGGTGTACGTAATTAAAAGAGGCTCTCACCTTGGCGGCGCCATGCGGTGATGCTCCCTGTTTGAGCAACAGCAGCGCCACCTTCTGGTTATCGTAGTGCGCAGCCACATGCAGTGGAGTTAGTCCACTCTGGACACACGAACATACAGGGTTAGGTGGCGGTTAGAGCTCAATCACGACCCCTGGAGGAGGTGAAAGGGGGCGTTCACCTTGCCAGCGGCGTCCGGCGCGGCGTTCTTCTGCAGCAGCAGGTTGGCCACCTCCAGCTTGCCGTACTTTGCCGCCACGTGCAGCGGAGTGAAGCCCTTCTGCAAAGAGAGAGAGCAAGCAGCACTTGGTTACCTTATTTAACTAAATGAGGGTGTCCCCCAATTTTTTTTTTTGATAGATACTGTATTTGTATATAAACATATTAATAATATTTAAATTTATATTAAATATATGATGTATTTATAATAAATATAAATATTTAAATTTGAAAAAGTAATACACAAATATATATATATCTATATGAAATATACATATATAAATAAATGTATATCATAAAACAAAATTCAAATAAAAAATATAAATCTGTTAATACACAAAATAAAATAATTTCATATAACATAGTATATGGAAAATAATAAATATAAAAAACTACTAAATAAATACAAATATATGATTACATATATGTAATTAATAAAAGTTGTTAAAATCGAATATATATAAGAATTAAATGTTTTAAATAAAAAAAATAGTTGTTGATTAATTAATTAATTAATCATTGGAGGACCACTCTACTGACCATTATTATCGTATTTTTGATTCAGCTCTTATATTTGCATCTCATTTAATTGTATCAGTGGCAGTAAGTTTTGCATGCATGCGACGTTCACCTTGGTAGTGATGCCCAGGCTGGCTCCTTGGTCCATCAACGCCGCCGCCACTTCTCGATGACCCTCCCGGGCGGCCAGGTGAAGGGGCGTGTACCCGGAGTTGGTGGTGGTGTCAGGCGATGCCCCGTTGGCGAGCAGCTGTTGAACGATGTCCTGCTTGCCCAGACGACTCGAGATGTGCAGCGGCGTCTGCTCGTCCTGCCCATACCAAAAAAATAAAAATTAAAAAAATTACAAAAATAAAAACAACAACTGTGCGTGTATTCATAGCATGTCACTTTTCTACAAATTTTGTTGTTACAGGCTCATACCAAAATAGTTTAAATTCATTTTTTCCTATGTTTTGGAAGGTCTGAGTCGAGCCTCATAAACAGAAACTCCCAACTTTTAGGTGCTAACCATTTTCTTCACTGTCTTGTTACATAAAAATAGACACAGGCACAGGCTTATTTACCCACAAACTGTATTTACATGACACATGAATGCCATGTGACCTCACGCACGCACACACACACACACACACACACACACACACACACACACACACACACGCACACACGCACACACACACACACACACACACACACGCACTACCTTGGCCTTGGCATCGACTCGTGCGCCATTCTGGACCAAATATCGCACCACGTTGGATTGTCCCGCCCTTGCGGCCATGTGAAGCGCAGTTTCCCCTCTCTGGAAAAAAACACACACAAATGTGAACGCACATACACAAAATTAAATAGACACAACACACAAAAACCTACATACATACACAGATATGAACAGACAAACACACACAAAAAAAACACACATGCAGGCTGACTAAATTTCCCAAGCAGACACAAAGGTATAGAAATGAAGCGCTCCCAGTTTTTATACACGCCGTGATGACATCCCATAACGCCCGTTGCCCCAGTAACCCGGCCACAGACACGGCGTGGGCGAGCAAATACTTGAGGTTGATGAGCTAACTGTGCAACACTTTTTCCCCCCCTCTTCTTCTTCTTGTTCACTTTTCCCACCCCATGCCTCGCTCCTTTTTTCGCCCCCATCCTGGCACGAGAAACCCAACAGGAAGTTTACGGTGTTAACGTGCCCGGATGAGGGAAACACATGGAGTTAATCTACTAAAGAGGTACACTGGACCGTTTCTCAAGGTTAAAGTTATCCTGACTCAAATAATAAATATAACTAAAACTGACCAAAAAGTGCATCTATTCGCATTTGGAACGTGTCTGAGCAATCGGGGTGTTAAACTTCTCAAGATGATGCAAAGAAAGGTCCAGATCGCTATTAGTGGTGGAAGTTAACAGCTAATTAGCTGGTAGCCGCTAACTCAACAGTCAAAATATGAAGAAAAAAAAATTTATGAAAAATGAAAAAAGTCAAACATGTAATAAAATGGCAAAAACGAAAACGAATCTTTCTCCTCAAGAATGTTGCCGTTCTTCTTCCTACTCACCACATTGCTTGTGTTGGGCGAGGCGCCGTGGTTAATGAGCTGGTGGACGATGTTTTCGTGTCCCATGAACGCCGCGACGTGGATGGGAGTCAGGCCGGACTGCGAGTTGGCGGGGGGAAACAAAATTTGACAATATATAACTGTTTATTGCAAAAGTATTGGGACACATTGGACTGATACAGGAAGAGGAAAAGTGAAGAAAATGTGGAGCTGCTTCCACTGTTTGTGTTGAGTGGCTTTCCAAATTTGCAAAAAATACAGTTACAATGCATAGATTCACCCATTTCATTATTTTTTTATTAAGTCATGTTGGAGCCAGGTGAGTTGAGGAGCTTTATTTAGTCAAAAATAGAACTTTTCCACCATCTTGCGGTATCTATGGGTAATTTTAAGGGAGCATCAATTACTTGAGGATTTGCGCATTTCACAGCAGGGCACGGTCTATATCCCATCCCCGTTGACTATCATGGGGAACACCGTATCGCAGATTAAGGTCAAATGCGGCTGTTCTTTGCCTGCCAAGTTCTTCTTATCGGGTCGTTATTTGTAAGCATTTCACTTGTTTCAAGTTTCCTCAAATTTTTTTTTTTAAGAAAAGCTATTTTACAAAACGGAAGGTGATTTTGAGGCCAGCTTTGTTTATTTGTTTTCCGATATCTTGTCATGTCAAATTTTCCTCATATAATGACAGTTAATTTTGCTTAAATTAAGTAATTAATTAACTCATTAACTGCCATTGATGGCTATAGACGTCAAAAATTCATTTGATATTCGTTTCACATTTTTTTCCCACTTTTGTTAACAAGAGTATGAAAACCTAGAAAAAAATATATTTTAGAACAGATATAAAATTTGTGATTAATTGTGAGTTAACTATTGAAGTCATGCGATTAATTACAATTAAAAAAAAAAATTCTGACACCCCTAATTTTTATATATATATATATATATATATATATATATATTTTTTTTTTTAATCAGGAGATTATAATTTTTAATTGTAATTAATCACATGACTTCACTAGTTAACTCAAGAGTAATCACAAATTTTATATCTGTTCTAAATATATCTAATACATTTTTTTCTAGGTTTTTATACTCTTGTTAACAAAAGTGGAAAAAAATGTTAAACGAATAGAAATAGTTCAAATGAATTTTTGACGTTTATAGCCATCAATGGCAGTGAATGAGTTAATTAATTTGTCCTGAGTCTCTATTCTGCACTGCATATATGTTGTAGTTCACCCCAAAGATGTTCTTCCAAACCAGCACGCATTTGTGGCCTCTCACTTTGTTCAGCGGGAAGAAACTATTCCCACAAAGTCGCAAGCCTACAATTGTTCAAAATGTCTCTATTCCAAGCCCCGATTGGCTCATTCAGCATTCCGTCCCAATACTTTTGTCCATAAGCTGTCTGGATGTGCGACATACCTCGGTGACGGCCTGTATGGAGGCGCCGTGCTTGAGCAGAAGCTCCATCACCTTGACTCGGTTCTTCTTGCAGGCGATGTGCAGCGGCGTGAAACCATTCTAAAAGCAGACGGAGGACAAAGGCGACTTCAAACAACCATCCGCCGACAGAAACGCTGCTGCGCCAGCACACATCTGGAACGCCGGATGGAAAAATCCACACTGTACTTTTTCTTCCCCCGACGAGGAGCACGTGTGGAAAGAATTCAATCTGAATGCGAAAAGTTTGCGCTCTGGTCTCTCCTTCCTACTTCAAGTAGCTCAATCCGATGACTTCATGCCACTTTTTTTTTTTCTTTACTCTGGACCCTGCCAGGCTCTTTAACCACACCCTGACAGCTCCCGTTACACAACCGGCGCGCCTGTCTCACTCTGGGACAGCCACTGAGGGTTCTACATCCATTAGAAATTTTAGATACATTTAGTGAAGTCCAAGAGAGCCCAGGATTAATCGATTTGATCAATGAAATCGGGATTATAAAAGAAATATAGAGGAGCAGATATTTCATCTGATCACTATATGGTGACTGCAAATCCAAAATTGAGACAAAAAAAAACCTACTGAAAAAACAACATCAAAATTGTACCAGATTGAAATGTTGAAGAAACAAGAAGTTGTGGAAAGCAACTTTGAAGTACTTGGAGATAATTAAAAAAAAAGAGAGAGAATTGAGAGTTTGCTGAAACAGTGAAAGAATGTCTAAAAAATAATAATAATAAAAAGAAACAGTGAAAGAATATGCTGAATAAACTATTGGTAGAAAAAGAGGACATTACACAGAATGGTGGATACTGTATCTGAAGCAACTTGAAGACTGATAGATCAAAGAAATATTGGGAAAATAAAAATGGATAAATCAATAAGTGCACAGGAAAAAGAAGAAACAATTACAAATTATCAGACAGGGAGGTAAAGAAAAGCTGCAAAAACAATAAACAAATGTGGTTTGAGGAAAGAAAGAAGCTGCTACAAGGAACGATATGAAGACACTCTACAAAATTGTCAAATAAATTTCTGGCTCAATTAGATCATGTCAGACTAGTGTTCCAATCAAAGACAAAGATGGAAAAATACTAACAACTGAAAAGGAACAAAACTTTAAACCAATGTGACCCAACTGAACTATTCACTAACACTATCTTTCTAGAAACAGAAGATCCAACAATTAACACAAAGGCAATCACCGAAGAAGAGGTGAAGTCCGCCATCTCAAAGCTGAAAACTTAACATAGCTCCAGGCCTGGATGGATTCCCGGCTGAACTGCTATAAAAGAAAAATCCTGCCTCCTCACCAGGGCTTTGGCATTGGGGTTGGCCTTTTTGTCCACGATGACCTTGGCCACCTTGTAGTGACCGCAGTGGGCGGCGACATGCAGCGCCGTCAGGTAGTCGTTGGTCACGTCGTCCACCGGCGCGTCGTGGTGCAGCAGCAGCTGCACGCAGTTGAGGTGGTCGCCTTGCGTGGCCATGTGCAGCGGCGACAGACCGTTCTGGGCCAACCAAAGATGTTAGCGTGAAGGCTAACGGGAAGAGTGTTGATAAGTGGAGGCCGCTCGCAGGCGTTACCTTGGTCTTGGAGAGGATGGGGGCGCCTCTGCTGAGCAACATCTCCACCACTTGCTCGTGGCCGCTTCGGGCTCCGCAGTGCAGCGGCGTCAGACCGTCCTGAGGCATCGAACGCACCAGTCAAGCACACTACATTTTTCCCAGCACCCCCTGTAATCCACTACCACAAGCAAGCCTAAATGTTTTTTTTTTTTTTTTTAAACAACACAAAGCCAAACTGTGTTATTTTGTGAGGGTCTTTACTTTCTGGACCTGGGTTTGACATCTACAAGTGAGAAATGACCATCGTGTAGCATGTGTGTTAGCATACTAAAGTGTATGTGTGCATACAGACCTTGGTCCGTGCCTCTATTTTGGCTCCCCGCTCCACCAGGAGGCGCACCATGTTGCCGTTCCCGCGCTTGGAGGCCACGTGCAGTGGCGTGATGTCATTCTGGGCACAAAAGAAAATATGACATAAAATCTATTCATCTATTTTTCTTCAGAAGGTGAGCTCCCAGCTGAACGAGGGGATACACCCGGGATTGATAATGTTAAAATTGCTAAAGATCTCCTTCAGGAGGAACATAAACAATCAGGGCCAAAATAACTTGACCTTTGGCCTCAGTTTGTGACATTAGCTTTGGAGTGTAATTAATTTATTTTATAATTTTTTTTTGTTTTATTTAGGGGTGCCAGGTGAAGTTTTCATCCTCTTGTTAACATAAAAGTGAAAAAAAAAAAACTAATAGAAATATGGCTGCATCTTTTAGTCACTGATGGAGTAATTTCATAATCCATCCATCCAGCCATCCATTTTCTTAACCTTAAATAATTTGTGTTGAGGTCATTTTTCTGCCACTAGATGGCATAATTGCATCCGTAAGACGTTGGTGACAGCTCAGTGCATTTTTCTCTATCAAATCTTGAACATGATGTAACTTGTAAAATTCTGCACATTTTTTTTAAAATTGTAATAATCCAACTTGACCCCAGTCTCTACAAATATATGCATTACTATTAAATGTATTACTGCTAAATTTTGACGTGGACGTGTCTGCTGCGTTGCGACAGGAATTCCCCCGGTACATGCTTACCAAGTAAATTGCGTGTTAATTTTTTTTTTTTTTTAATTAACTCAAAATTAACGCACACATTTCACCACCACTAGTTTTATTATTATATTTCTCCAATGGGTTTATTTTTATATTACTTTACAAAAAACTTTTTTTTTTTTTCAATTTTAACTCTGACTGCCAGACGTTTTCAGAAAAGGGATGCCGTGGGTGCCAGCTGATTTAAGCATTTTGACTGATCTTTTGACTGATCTTTCAAGGTCCACAGAAAATTATGTGTTTGGACTATGGAAACACACATACTATCAAATGAAAGATTGGACTCTCATCTTTCATCAGAAAAAAAAGTTGTTCTACCTTATTCCGTTTTTGAGTAATCAACAATAGAAAATGGTTAGTTTCACCTCTGTTTTGAAACAAACGTCTTTTAACGTCTTTGGCACTCCTCCATAGGATTTTACTAAACGTTATTTAACGTTTTTGGCAGTCAAAGAGTTAAGGACAAATAGACAATATAGATTCTAAGGCCTTGGTGGAGGTCTGTACTCTAAGGTGTGACATTGAACAACAAAAACTCTTATTTTACATGTATTTCCATTTTGTTCACCCAAATCTTATGGTTCTCCCTCGACTCCCTATACATTTGTCTATACATGCCAAGTGACATGCAGTACGTGCAACACGTGTGTCCTTTCAGCAGAGTGACACAGACAGCTGGCGCATACTTGTGGCGCAAACATATCCGTACACGCGCACTAACCCGGGCCTTGAAGTCGACTGCGGCGCCTCTGTTGAGCAGCAGCGTGGCCACGTTGATGTTGCCGTAGTGAGCGGCGATGTGGAGGGGCGTGAAGCCGCTCTGTGGCGCACAAACACACACAAAAGAGAAAAAAAACGGAGCCCATTGAGACGATGCGGCAAGAAGGTTTTTTTCCTGTGAGAGCGAGGAACGATGGGAGGCAAAGCTGCAGCAAGCTCGGGAACTAGTGTTTTTTTTTTTCTCCAACAAAATAAAGCGCATCAGCTGCTGTCAAATGAATAGCATGCATATACAAGAACAGATTTTTTTTTAGTTGTTGATAACGGCAGAAGACACAACTACGATTAAATTATAGATATAGACATGCAGGTAAGCATGCATCTTCAACAAACACTACCATCTATATTAAAGACTAACATCAGCTTGAAATGTCACAAGACCGAAATAGGATTCTTTCCAATGCACTTGTCACAACAATAAAAACGTACCCAAATACGCACATTTTTAGCGGCTTCTGTAGCTCAAAGTGTCTCCCTGCTGACGTGCACTACTTTAACTAGCTAGGTGCTAGCTTACGGAAACAGTGTTGCCAACTTAGCAATTTTGTCACAGTACTGCAGTTAGTGACTTTTCTGACCACTCTAGCAGCAATTTTTCCAATAAAGAAACTAGTGAGTTTAATTCCTGCTAAGAAATGGACAACATGAGCCAAAAAATTAATCGTGTCGGCCGGGTACACGCCCACAATGTTGCAAAATATCGTTTTTTAAATACACTTCCTCGTGTTTCTGCAAAATTACCAACACACAGTCTAACACGCCTCCGCGGAGATTTACACGCCTGATTTGCGCCGGACATTTGCACATGTGAGCACGCATACACGCGCACACACACACCTTGACCCTCAAAAAGAGGTCTAAACTTACGGGGCCCAGCAAAATGGACCTACAAGGACGGGTGGGCCCCACAACTCTGTGAAATCCCGAAAAATTGGCCAAGCATGTAACAGCAACAAGACCGCACACACGCACGCACACACACATACGTAGTGTACATGTGCACACACAGTTAGATGTACACACAAAGAGTAAATGAGGTGCACAGAAAGTGAGGCGGCAAAAGCTTTCATGCTAGCATTTAGCGTTCATGCTAGCAGCCTGAAGGCTTTGCGATGAAACCATGGGGAGGAAGGGGAGGAGAGAGGAAGAGTAGAGCAAGAGAATGCGTGTACCTCTGTTGTTCTATTCACCATCATCTAGAAACAGAAGGTCAAAGGGGAACGGGGCGAGAAAGAATGTGGGGTGGTTAGAGTACCACGACAACAGTGACACCATGGCGGCACCAAGCGGCATGATGGGTACGCACTCCATGAAATGACTAAAAAAAGGGGAGCGGACGCACGATTGGACGCCGCGCCGCCGCCTCCTTCTGGTCAGACGCTAACAAAAACGTTGCGGTGAGATGGCGTCTTCGATCGGCCTACCTTCGACTCCACATCGGCGTTGTGGTCGCTCTGCAGGAGGAGCGCGGCGGCTTTGGTGTCGTCCTTCCTGGCGGCGATGTGCAGCGCGGGGAGGCGCACCTTGCCCTTGGTGTCGTTCTCCAGGAGCAGCGACACCACCTGGTCGTGGCCCTGCTGCAGCGCCACCGCCAGCGGCGTGAAGCCGTCCTGCGCAAACAGGCAGAGGAATAGGATTGGCTAACAAGATGGTGAAGGTACAGTATATGATTAGCTAGCAAGCCGGATGCCCTCACTTCACATCTGAACAACATTAAGCTAATGCTAATGTAGCATGGAGCTAACAGAGGCTAAATGGAAGGAGGAAGTGATGTTTGTAGTCCAATCATGTATAGCAAAATTCATTCTTATGTATTTATCATATATTTTATTATTTATTCTATCCACATATTTACATTTCTATTGTTAGATTACCTGTTTTTGTAATCTTTTGCGTGTTCAAATAAATCAGAGTTGAGATCTCGTGAAGAGGGTCCTTGCAAGGTTTTTTTTTAATCGGAAGTTTCTGATGGCACAAAGGAATTTCACCAAGCCATGTTTCTGTCCAAATGTGTGTCGTCTCTCTCAGACACGGGACTTTTATTAGAAAACGCCTCCCCCTCCCTCCAAGTACAAAATCAGATTACATTCTCCTAGTATACTAGATTGTCCTTGAACTTTCAAAAACCGGATTTCTGACGAACAGAAACTAGACTTCTTAGATAAACAAAAGAAACGTATTAACTTTCTCATTTCTGGGAAAAGAGGACGGAAGATAACAAAGAGGAGAAAAGCATTACTCATCAAGCTATATTCAGTTAACATAGTTATATGTACATCTTCACAACTGTAACTAAATTCAAAACAGTTCAAATATAAAATGAAATATTAAAATGTCAACACTATCTATCTAATTATTCATTTGAAGGTCACCTCTGTGGCAATGCTTTGGCTGGAGCCGTTTTCCAGCAGGTAGTGCACCACGTCCAGGTGATTCTCCTGCGCCGCCATGTAAAGTGGTGTGAAGCCATTCTGGAAATAAAAACAAAACAAAAAGGTCATTATACTTTCATTTGTTATAGGAACTCAATATGTGTCGTTTTGAACCACTCAATCATAAAATAGCGCTGTGGCATATCATCCTTGTCGCAAACACTCCCCATACGCATACTTGTCTGTCACCTCTGTACATAGCTCACACCTGATAACAAAAGTGCGTGCATGTGCGTGGACGTGCATGTGTATGCACGCTCCTCCGAGACAAATCTCCATATCTGCAGATATCCACGAAAAAGTCAGTACTTTAAGCTTTATAAAAGCCACAGCTCCTCCACCGCAACAATGACGCTGTCAACCGAGGATTGAGCGGCCACACTTTTAAATTGCCAATGAATAAAAAATAAATCAAATAAATCAATGAGTATTAATTTTAATTCCCTAGTTTTAGGGGTGTTCACTACTATACAACACTACATGTACATGTTTTTTTTAAGGAATTATTTAATTTGTTACTTTAACTATAATAGTAATGCATCAGAATTAATTGTAATTGTAACTGACTATTTTAAATATAACATGAATTAAGGATCATGTAATATAATAAGACTCTTTATTTTTTAGTGCATTTTTACTTTTAATTTTTTTTTTTTTTTATTAAGAGTGCTTTTTACAAATAAAAACCAAAACATAAAAATCAAGAGTCCTGTTGTATTTGTTGCATTAAATTATTAAACCTTTTTTTTTTTTTTTTAATATTTTCACCCAAAACTGGTTATTATTAAATATTAATTTATCTTCATTCCTTTTTTTGTTTTTCTTTATCCAATTAAAATAATGGGTTAATGAAATAAAATATATTGGTAATTATGTACGGCATATTTAATGTATTTGATTAATTGCTTCATTCATTATAATAAAATCAATTCTAAGTAACAAAATAAAAACATATGAACAAGCTGCTTTACTGCTTTACCTGTGACTGTGCGTTGATGTTAGCGTTGTGCGTGACCAACTCCTTCACCACTTCCATCTGGCCAGCCAGAGACGCGATGTGCAGCGCCGTGTTGCCTTTCTGTGCCCCCAAAAAAAACAATGTTTTGAAATATGCGTGCACGTTTCCCACAGATGCTCTGTGTGTTTATGTGACGGACCTTGGTGGCGGCGTCCACGTTGGCGCCTTGCTGAAGGAGCTCGGCCACCACCTCCACATGGCCCTCCTTGGAGGCCAAGTGCAGCGCGTTGAGGCCATTCTGTTGACACACACAAACTATTTAGAATTTTGCTGATTTGGGACATCCTAACTTGGCTAACCTAATAACATAATAAAAAAATTTTGGAACTAGTTGCTAAGGACGTAGGTCGGAATGGGCAACAGGACCACACTCAAAATTTAAAAAGGGACATAGTGAGTTTTAAAAAATGTACCTGATTACAAATGTTGATGTCCACGCCATTTTTCAAGTAGTCCAACGCCTTCTCCAAGTTGCCGGCGCGAGCTGCTCGTAAATAACAAGCATTCACGTCCGTCTACAAAAAAATGAAATAAAAAATAAGTATTACACACCAAAATGGCAAAAAAAAAAAACAACAACAACAAAGTTTGTGTTTCCTGTTTATAAATTAGTTGCGAAGGAATAATTCATAGTGTTTTGCTTTTTCAACTAGGGTTGAAAAAAATAATAATAATAAAAAAAAAAGATTTTCGTTAAAAATAAAAAAAAAGGAAAAAAAGAGCAATTTCAAGCCATATTGCCCTGCCCCACATTTTACTTCTAACAGTGTTAACTTCTATTTGCACAATTAAAAACGCAAACACTCAAAAAGGTGACTCTGGACGACAACACGAACATGACCCGCTTGACTTCTTCATGCCATCCAGGAGGCTTCCGATGAAACTTGAGATGTGCCAAGAATGCAACCTTGGCTCTTTTGACACACATTCCAGTGGGACATGTGCCAGCAAACAAGCATCACAAACAGATTTACACGCCACAAATGTTCAAACCTTATCTTGAAAAAAGACACACAGGAAGTCTGCCATGTTGCTTTGAAGCAGCCATTTTAAGTTCACAAACAAGCAATTTTGTTTCATTGCTACTACATTTGAACTGGGAGGAAACTCAAATAAGTCAACTTCACAGCTGACCAAACATTTCAATTAGTAACATGAAATTTGGTCCGTATGTCTATCATGAAAAAGTCACAAGAAACTATGCCTTAAAACAACCACCATTTTGATTTAAAGCGGCCATTTTAGTATCCATTTGGTTTCCATTTCCATTGGGCCATTCAAATTGTTTGAAAATGGATCCACCCAAAACATGAAATTTGGTAAGCATGTTAATCATGAGTAGACCCACAAAAAAAAAGTCTCAGGAAGCCATGCCTAAAACAACACAGAAAATCTGTCTGGGTTTGAAGTTGCTATTTTGAGTAGTGATAGACTGATAGACTGTTTTTTTCAAAGCTGATACAATACCTATTATTCGTAGTCAAGGAGACTGATAACCGATATTTTAAGCCGATATTCATTTGCAGTAAAAGAGAAAATATTAGCGTCAAAATAAAAAATCTTTTAATTTTAAACATACAAAGGATTGCTGGCTTTGTTTAATAATTATATCAACAATTGCAGGGAGCTTCCAGGGTCATCAGCATTAAGATAAATTAAAAATTAAGCAAGTAAATAGTAAATTCCAAAATTTCAACATAATTTCTTTTTTTTTATTTTTATAAAAAGTGTAGGGTGTTACCAGCGTCATAATAATTTTATGAAGTGAAAATTTAAACAAATCCATTAATGAAAAGTTCCCTGTATCTCATTGAGCGACAAATTGCATGCGAGTGTAGCTAATTTGGGGTTTCCGTCACCGTCCGTAAAAGGTTTTAAAAGATCTTCGCAAACAGTGAAAATGTGTCTCTTTGTGACAAGTTGTGAACGTCTTACAAATGCTGATGAAAAAACTAAATTCGCTACGTTCGCAAACATTCACCGCTCAGTGAGATGCTAGCTTTATCGGCCTTCAGGTTCGTAAAAAGCAGGATGCCGATATTTGTCAAAAAGCCAAATATCAGCACCGATAATTGACCTGGCCGATTAGCGGTCTATCCCCAATTTTAAGGTAATTTCCATCAAGACAAACTTGTGCTATAGATTTTTTCCATTTCTACCAATGACCACACTTGAATGGCAGATTCCAGACAGATGAGCGACACAAAATTACAAACCATTCACCTTTTCATCATTGCCTGTGTGTTAAGCATAGCAGCAAAGTTTGCAGTTTTTCTTCATAACCTTCATTAATCCACGCGACTCTTCCGGTTCCAAGGTCAGATGTTTACCACCATGTGCTTCAGCATGCATCCAAAACCAAACACATCATCCTCATCACCAGGATGAAGGATGTACGCAGGTTCAAGGCTGCAGTGAGGCAGCACCGGCGCATCACCGCAGAGCACCGCGACCCCCACAAAACGACCCCAAATAAACCTCCCGGGCCTTAAAACGCCTGGTCTCCTCTCGGGGGGAGTCCAGGTGCTCCCACCCCAAGATGAAGGCTTACCGCGGGACAGTCGGCCGCCTCCTCCACGGCCATGTTGAGCCTCAGCCTGCGGCAGAGAGTGTGAAACCTGAGCGCTGGTTGCTAGCTAGCGCTACACTGACTGACTGACTGAGGAGGGAGAGAGAGAGAGAGTGGTCGAGCGAGATAGGGGCATTATGTTAACGCTAAAAATACCTGGCATGCAGTGAGAAAGTCCAGAGCATGGTGGGGTTTGGGGGGGGGGGGGTTGTCCTAGGGGGGTTAGACAGAAGAGTTCCGATGCTAATCTCAACTAGTGATATAAAACAGCGCACGTGTGTGTCTGTGTTTTTGTAATGCTTGGATTTACATCCATTAATTTTCAATGACGCTGATCCTCATTAGGGTCAGCTACCCCAGCTGACATTCTGGGTACACCCTGGACCACAACTATTTTTTTTTTTTCAAAAATGAGACTAGTGACTTTTCAGTAATCGCAAACAAACTGACAAATGAGTGAAATTATTTTCACTCTGTTTTCCATATGGCAAAAACTGACGCTAGTGGATTTGCAATCAGAGATCCATTTATACATAACATAATACAAAAGTTTGATTGCAGTTATTTGCTTCCAAGCCCAAATATTTTGCCAAGTTTGCCTTTCCTCACCTGCACAACTACCTGAGAAAAAAACGTACTACTTTTTTTTTTTTTTTTTTTCACCCGAAATAATGGTTTCATATCAGAGCTGAAAACCTTGAACAAACAAAGTGTGATTCTTCCAAATTTTGGGACATGTCCACGTTAAAGCAGCAGCACATAAAAAAACGGCGTCCATCATGACTCACCATATCTGGAGCAGACATCTGCTGCCTCCACACGCTTTGGTGAGCACTGCCACAACCAAAATCACCGCCAACAAAGCGCGCGATACTGTCGGGTAGGCAAAAAGCTGGACGGGGCCACGTAAAGGCCCCATCATGTTTGGTAGAGAAGAAGAAAAAATGTGGCGCTTGGCTCACCTTACTCTCGCAGTTCAAAATAGCGCAGACAGACACAACCACACAAAGGCACCAGACGAGGCTTTGAGGGCAAAGAGATTAGTGGGATTTATAAGGTTCCTTCAGGTATTAAAGTAGCAAAACACTTTCTAGGAGACAAACGCGTTAGCTTAGCATTCAACCATTACTCCAGTGAAGGTGTTAAGCTAGCATGTTCATTCAGGAGTTAGCTTAGCATTACAGCGTTTCGGTGAACCTGTGGACAAATTCGGGAAAGAAAAAGTTTGAACTCATTCACTGCCATAAATTCTTTTTATTTTAAAAATTCGGGTTGTCAGGCGATTAAAATGTTTAACTGTAATTAATCGCATGACTACACTAATTAACTCACAATTAAACATTTTATATATGTTCTAAATGTACAATATAAAAAAAAATAGGTTCTCATACTCTTAACAAAAGTGGAAAAAAATGTTAAACAAATAGAAATAGTTTAAATTAATTTTTGACGTTTATAGTGGTCAATGGCAGTGAATGGATTTAAAAAAAGAAAGAAAAGATTATTTAAAAATTCAGGGAGTCAGGCGATTAAATTTTTTTAATTGTAATTAATTGGTTTTTATACTCTTGTTAACAAAAGTGGAAAAAATGTTAAACTAATAGAAATAGAATTTTTGACGTTTAAAGCCGTCAATGGCAGTGAATGAGTTAAGGAGCTAGCAGTTGCTTAGCCTTTAGCTAACACTTCAGTGTAGGTGCTAGGACTGCTTAATTATTGAAAGGAGCATGCTATTGGTTAGTGAGTGAGCTTTAGCATTCCGCCGCCACTACAAGGTGATAGCCTGTCCTTTCAGGAATTAAAAATTTTGCTCTACCCGACTAAGGACAACAAACTTATATCTGATAGGAACATCCTGTGGTCTGAGGTGTGTTAAAAGTTGTCCTGATAATAGGGTCCGAAATGGGGTGGGGACAACAATAATAATTTAATACCAGACGACATGTTCAATATTAATAACCAAAATGAGATGAGCCCTGTCTAAGGAACAACAAAGCGACTGTAAATAAAAACAAACATGTCCAACCTAATGTTGTTTTTTCTATTGTTGGGTCTGATATTACAGATCCCCTTAGTTACTGACCGTGCACCAAGGAAAAAGGAGGCAGAAGCTGTTGCTTTGTTTTATTGCAACCGCGGCTGGGAGAGGAGAGGAGGCGCGAGACCTTAACTCACGCTCGGCTCCTTCCGACTCTCTCCTGTCCTCCCCCGGCCACCTCGTCGCTTTTATTACAGTTAAGTTTCAGTTTCGTTTCATACGTCATGGAAAAATACAAAACATTAGAGAAAGTTGAGCGGCGCCTCTAAACGACAGTTGATAATATAAAAACACAAAAATATATACAGGATATTCTTTAAAATACACATAATGTTAAGACTACTGTTTTAAGCAACTTCACATTCCCTCCTGTTGTGGATTTAAAAGGATATCGGTAAATACTAAAACAATTAAGTTTTCTCAGTATTACTTCATTAATAGATTCACAACATTTGAACCATTCTCAGGAAATGGCGAAAACCCTTAACTTAAAGGGAAAAATTCCATAACTCCCCCACCGCACGGTGACGAGAACCTCTTGGTCTGAGAATGGAACTGGATTTGAAGTTAGGAAAACACAATAAGATGAGGGTCACACTTTTGTGTCGGTCTCCACAGTGTCAACATAATCCTCTACGCGTAGTAAGTTATATTGATACATCTGGGCCACGAACATACGGGCGACTAATCTCTTAGACATTGGGACAATACAGCAGGAACAAATAACACATAATAAGATAAACATTATAATGATCAAAGTCCAAACAATGTCTGAAAAAGGGTCATCTTCTCCTTTGTTCTTCTTCTTTTTGACAAGAATCAGGGGGTAATCCCTTATCTGAGTTCGGTGACCTTTTTGCAGTGACTCTGGTGGATCCACGTCTCTCTCTCAGCGATTTTGAGAGCGGTGGGTGTGGTCAGGAGAACAACGAATGGGCCGTCCCAGCGTGGGCTCGACCATGTTTTCCTTTTTATCACCTTCACCAACACCAGGTCACCCGGGGTCACCGTTTCCTGTGCAGGAGGAAGAGAAGTAGAGGGCAGATCATTTGCTCTTGACACAGTCCGTTCTTTAAACAAGTCACATAACCATTTAGTCAGTGGATCTGCCTCTCCTCTTTTGTCTGACCATGGCTGATTTTCCCATAAGGGGAGCACAAAGGGTCTGCCTGTTACTGCCTCAAAGGGCGTGATCCCTTGTGGGTTTGGCGTTATTCTCATGTAAGTTTTTACTAGAGATAAACACTCAGGCCATGGTTTTTTGGTTTCTTCCATGGTCTTTTTGAGTCTTAGTTTAATAGTACCGTTGGTCCGTTCGACTAAGCCTGCGCTCTGTGGGTGATATGCACAATGATTTTTTAGGGTGATCCCTAAGTGAACGGCCATATTGTCAACGATGGTATTTACAAAATGGCTACCGTTATCACTCCACAAGACTCGTGGAATGCCATGTTCTGGTATTATGTGTTTACAAATAGCTTTAGCTACTGTGAGGGCGTTTGGATGTTTTGAAGGAACAAGTTCAACCCATTTAGTTAGTGAGTCTACTAACACTAAACAGTACTTGTGCTGACCACTTTTGTGTAGTTCAATAAAGTCCATGTGTAAAACTTCAAATGGGTAGGAGCCCACTGGGCATTTCCCTCTCTGTGGTCTTAAGTTTCCCTGAGCATTGTGACGACAACACACCATACATGACCTACAAAAAGTTTTAAAATAGGTTTGTAAGCCCTGTGGTATTGTCATTGTCTGTTCTACCATAGATACCATCCCTCCTGTTGAGACATGGGACTTGCCATGACTCAATGTGGCTACTGCGTGGAACAGACTGCGGGGGATGACTGGTCGGTCTTCTTTGTGGTAGAGGCCTTCTGGGGTGAGTTCAATGTTCATCATTTTCCATAGTGTTTTTTCTTTGTCTGGAGCGTTGTTTTGCATGTCAATTAGTACTTGTTTTGGAATGTTGTTGTGTTTTTGTGTTTCTTTGTGGTTGGCGAGCATGACGATCTTTGTTTTGTCTTGGCCTGCTTGCTTGGCTGCCAAATCTGCTTTTGCATTTCCTACAGAAACGGCGTCTTTTGCTGAGGTGTGAGCTTTTCATTTGCATACTGCTATTTTGGAGGGTAGCAGTACAGCGGCCAAAAGGTCAGTGAGTAATTTGGCGTGTTGAACAGGTTTTCCTGTTGATGTTTTCATTCCTCGTCGAGCCCACATGGCGGCAAAGATGTGCAATGTCGAGTGGGCATATTGGCTGTCGGTCCAAATTGTTACTGCTTTGTCTTTGAATAATTTACATGCTTCTGTTAGCGCGATGAGTTCTGCTGCTTGTGCTGACAGATTTCCTATTAATCGTCCGCTCTTCAGTGTCTTTTGTTGTGTGACCACTGCATAGCCTGTGTTGGTGTTGCCTAGTTCATCTTTGCTTGAGGAACCATCTACAAACACTGCTTCTCCTTCTTGTAAGGGTGTGTCTAACAAATCTCTTCTTGGTTTGCAGATTTCCTCGGTGGCTTCTGTGCAACTGTGTGGTGTCCCATCTGTCTCCACTGGGAGGAGACTTGCAGGATTAAGAGTGCTGCATCTCTTGATGGTAAGATGGGGTTGGGACAACAGTACAGCTGTTAGGCCAAGATGTCTTGCTGGTGAGAGAAATGACATCTTTGTTTGAGTCAAAAGAACATCTACTGAGTGTGTTACTAGTAGAGTGGTGGGATGGAACAACACCAATTCGGCGGATGCTTGGACAGCCATTGCTGCGGCACACACTGCTTGGACACACTGGGGCAGGGCTCTGGCGACAGCATCAAGTTTCTTTGAGTAGTAGGCCACTGGTCGCATTTGTGTACCATGTTGTTGGAGTAGGACGGATGTCATGAATCCGTCTTTGCAGTCCACTGTTTGGGTAAACAGTTTCTTGTAGTCGGGTAGGCCCAAAGGGCCTGTGCTTGTGATGGTCTGTTTTATCTGATTGAACTTGTCATTAGCTATTTTCGTCCATGTGATGGGATCGGCCAGGGCGATGTCTTCTTGGTAAATTAAATCCACCAGTGGTTGCGTTATTTCGGCGAAGTCCAGAACCCATAGACGGCAAAAGTTCACTAGGCCTAGGAAGGCCATCATCTGTCTTTTGGTCTTTGGTTTGGGGGCATCAAGGATAGCTTGTTTCCGATCAGAGGTTAGTTTTCTTCCTTCTGCCGATATGATGTGACCTAAGAAAACTACTTCGGTCTGAGTCCACTGTAGTTTGGTCAGTGAGGCTTTGTTTCCTGTCTTTGCCAGGTGTTGACACAGTTTCACTGCTTCTTCTTGATTTTCTTCTTTGGTTGGACTGGCGATGAGAATGTCATCTACGTAAATCAAGATTTGAGTGGTTTCACTGTGTTCATGGAGGCTCAGACAGTTGTTGATTTCTTGAGAGAAAATGGTGGGGCTCTCTGCATAGCCTTGGGGTAGTCTCGTATAGGTGTACTTCTTTTGATTAAAGGTGAAACCAAACCAATGACGGGCAGACTCGTGCAATGGGATGGAAAAGAAGGCGTTGCTTAGATCAATTACTGTGAACCATTTCTGTTCTGGCTTCAGCGCATTGAGTAGAGTGTGGGGGTCGGGGACGCAGGGGGCTCTCTGTTTTACTGCCTGATTTACGGCTCTTAAGTCGTGGACCATTCGCCAGGTCGTGGTGTCTGCTTTCTTTACTGGAAAGATTGGAGTGTTGCAAGTTACCTTGGGGGCTTCTATGAGCACTCCAGCTTTTACCATGTTCATGATTACTGGTGTGATTCCTTCTTTGGCATCAGGTTTGAGTGGGTATTGATTGATTCGTGGGCGATAGTTTGTTCTTGGTTCAATTGTTACTTCTGTGGCTGTGGTCATTAGGCCCACATCGGTTTTTGACGCTGACCACAGCTGAGGTGGTATTTGATCCATGTCGTCTTTTAGTGCCAGGATCGTGGTTTCCTCCGGATGTCATGTACTTAGGTGGGTGCTGGGGACAAATGTTGTCACCCAGTTTAGTTTTTTCCTCCAGACCACGTTTCCTGATGACATGATGCGTTTAAATCTTCCATCTTGACATGGGGTCCACGGAAGTCGTTGTTCGGACCATGTTACATCTCTTATTTTTGATCCTATGTCCTTCCATCTCCAGCCTGTTGGTTTTGCCAGTGAAATGTGGAAGGGAATGCCAACGCCTTCATATGTGGTTAATGCATATATGTAATCTGGAAAGATTACTGTGGCTGCCATCCATCCTGCCTGTTCGTCCCAAATTAGGTCCTTTATTTGGGCCCGCATGGTTGTCAATCGGGACCATTGATCAAAGAAGTCTCTGTCCTCTTTGTTCGGGGCGAAGCGGATGGTGGAGTGAAGTGGGTACGTGGTTTGGGGCACCCAATTTGAATTTGGTAGGATTTGTTCTGGCATCTGTTGCAGATTGTTTGTTACTGATGTTGGACCTTTTTGGATCGGATCCAGACTGTAGAATGGGCGTGGTTTGTCTTTTCCTTCTAGTACTAACATCTGCATTGGTGTTTCTTGTCCTCTTTTTGTCACGACCATGCTGGAGCCTTCGACCATTAATACAAGGCTCATGGCTTTTATCAAATCTCGTCCGATGAGGTTTTCAGGACAACGAGGCACGTAAACGAAAGTTTGATCTCGGTATTCTGTTCCGTCTTCATCAATAATGGTCAGTGGTTCGGTAAAGTAATGGATGGCTGGTCTACCTCCCACTCCTATGACCATTATTGTGCTTTTTGACAATTTGACACCTGTTGGTAGATCAGTGATCACGGAGGATTGTGCTCCTGAATCCACAATGAATTTCAATGTTGTAGTAAATGGCCCTAAGCCTAGTTTTCTTACTGCTGGGTCAATAGAGGACATCTGGCTAAACAGGACTGTCAGGTCAAGCACCTCGACGATCGTTCTGGTGTCATCAGGGTTTTCATCACTTGACCTTTCCTGCTCGCGTCATTCGGTTGGATCCCAGTGGTCAGATTTTGGGGTCTCAATTTTTTGTTTGGAGCGGCAATCTCGGGCAAAGTGGCCGTACTTGCCACAATTGTAGCACACATCCTGTCTGGTGGCTGGTCGGCCTCTTCCTCTTCCGCGTCCACGTCCTCTACCCCGATTGGGTTGGTTTTGGTAGTAAATTGGTCCAGAAGGTGGAGGAGAGGCATGTTGAAAAAATGTGTGCATGGCATTGAAGACTGATGATTGCGCTTTTTGTCTTTTTAGGTCTTCAGCGTGTGAGGCCCAAGCTACGAGATCATTCACCGGGGCAGTTCTCCAGGTGTGGTAATGTTTCTTGATAAAATTGACTGTACCGTCCACTAGTCCATCCAGGAATGTTGCCCGCAGTAATGTTTGGTATGTGCTTTGTGCCTCAGTGCTTTCTTCGATGCCACCATGTAGTTTCAGTACGTCTTGGAGGCGGTCCACATATTTTTGTGCGCTTTCTTCAGGTTCTTGGCGGCATTGGCGGACTTTAGTTAAATCAGGTGGTTTCTTGAACACTGCGATGGCTCTTTCTAAAAGAGTATTTAGGGCGTTGTCTAGTTCTTGGCCTGGTTGGTAGACTTGGCCTCGTTGGTTGGCTGGAGCAAAGGCTCCTTGGAATCTTCCAACTCGATGTCCTGCGGTCAGACGTAGGACGCTTAGTAATTCATTGCCATTGAGGTGATAGGATCCATGTAGTTCTCTAATTGCAGCTGCCCATTTTTCAACGTTGTCTTCAATGGGAGGAACTGATGCGCATGCGGCTACTTTTTCTTCTTCGGTCCATGGGCGATAGAGCAGCAAGGTCTGTGGATGAGCAGGTTGACCAGGATTTGGCATTCCATAAGCTGGGTTGGCTACAGCTACCATGGGATATGCTGCCACCTGCTGAATGTCTGGGTATAATTTTGTTGTTGCAGCCAGGACGTCTGCTGTTGGTTTGTTTGATCTTGTACGGCTTCCAATAGGAGGGGAGGCTCCGTCCCCAAAACTCGTGGAGGTGGAATTTGGGGAGGAGGTAGACGGGGTAGGCGGTTCCCGCTGTTGGTTGACGTTTACTTCCTCTTCTGGATCATTTTGCTGTCGCACTTCAGCCGGTGCATTTCCGTTGTCTCTTCGTCTGGCGCCGGTTTCTTCCGTTGGTCTTATCTTCATCTGATACATTTTTCTTTCTGTCTTTTCCTTTTTTCTTTTCTCACTTTCCAAAATGCTTTCTGCCCTCATTTTACACTGTTTTATCTACACTTCAACAGCACGTAGTTGTGCTTCCAATTTTTCTACATTCTTTCCCTTTTTAATCTTCTTTGCTCTTTTCTCCACTAAACTTTTCTTAACTTCCTCTTTGTTCCTGACATCTCTCAAAGACGGGTTAAAATCATACTTGGTCACCCAGGATTCCAGATACTTGCACGCATTAGCGTCAAAGCTTGCAATAAATTTAACATCCTGGTGTTGTTCTATTTCTTTTCTCAATGACTGGCCCATTGTATGTATTCCCGAGCGGGCAGCAGTTACTCCCTTTTTTCCTTATCTCATAAACACGCACAAAGTACACACCCACACAAAAACACACGCACACAACCACACACACACAAAAACTCACACACAAACACACACACTTAGTCTTTTCTGTGGTGCACCACTTTCTAATTTAAAACCATGATTTGTGTTTTAGGCGATTAATTTTAATCGCAGTCAGTTCTGTTCTGACCTAATAAATCTTAGTTATATTGAACACAGATATTTTGGTAACCAATGAGTGGGGAGGTGTAAATTATTACGTATTTACGGCAACGTTTAATTTCCTCTACCCGGGCACCCGAAAACGACACTTTTTTTTAACAAGTTAAAAACTAGTTAATAAAAGTATTTTGGATCTCATCTAATAAAACCGTGATCCCTTTGATGCCCGGATCATATATACCATGGGTTTTTTTTCTCTTCTTCACGGGCCAACGCCCAAGCGCTTCTCTTTTACTCCCCACTTTTCTATTTTTCTCTTACTTCTTCAGTATATTTAGTGTTCCTTTTTTCAAACTTCTGTGTAAATCGTGATAATTAAACAGCATAATACCTGTTAGTCCTCGGTGCCGGTCTGGTTCGCAGGACCCGGTGTCCGGGCGAACGGCCGAGGCCGGAGCGACGAGACCCGTCACGCAAGGGGAGACGCTGTCGACAGATTCTCGGTGTCCTCGGTTCGGCGGCGGTCGTCCGTCCAGATGCAGGTCCCGGGTTTCGGCACCAATTAAATGTTGGGTCTGATATTACAGATCCCCTTAGTTACTGACCGTGCACCAAGGAAAAAGGAGGCAGAAGCTGTTGCTTTGTTTTATTGCAACCGCGGCTGGGAGAGGAGAGGAGGCGCGAGACCTTAACTCACGCTCGGCTCCTTCCGACTCTCTCCTGTCCTCCCCCGGCCACCTCGTCGCTTTTATTACAGTTAAGTTTCAGTTTCGTTTCATACGTCATGGAAAAATACAAAACATTAGAGAAAGTTGAGCGGCGCCTCTAAACGACAGTTGATAATATAAAAACACAAAAATATATACAGGATATTCTTTAAAATACACATAATGTTAAGACTACTGTTTTAAGCAACTTCACATCTATAAAAAAAAAAAAAGAAGTATTTTCCAAAGCAAGTCTGTTCGCCACTTAAAACATTCCTGACTCCAGTAACTAATGGAAACAACTCAGGTGACATTGGTGCGACATATCCAGTAGTTTTTCTTTGTTTTGGTCCAATTGTGTGATCATGCACGCGATATCTCTTCGGACCATACCTTTAATCTTCATACAACAGATAAAACAATCTTTTAAGATGTGAAAAATCCTTGTGTATGTACCGTGTCTGTTCTTTCAGGAATGGAAGGGGGCTCGGAGTGCTACTGAGTTAGCTTAAGCATTCAACCATCACGCTATGGAGGAGCAAAACTGGCAAAATATTTTTTTTTTAAAATGAATGAATAAATAAATGAAGAAAAGTGAAAATAAAACGGATGTACAACTATAATTCAAAAATTTAATACAAAAAATAAATATAAATGGAAATATATATATATATATATATATATATCCATAAACAAAAGTAAAAATAAATACAAAAATAAAAAACTAAATTCAAAAAATAAATATAAAAAATGTGGAAATAAATGCAAAAATAAATTTATAAATAGAATTAAAACACTCTACTCTCACATTTATTTATTTCATGTTGGCAGACACTGTCAGGACGAAATGTTATTCAAATGAGGGGGCGGTCCTAAATGGGTCTTGGGTTGGACTAACTTTGCCAGTGAAGAGGTTAGCATTAGGTACATCAGATGTATTAGAGGGGCAAAACACTTTCTAGGAAGCTAGCAAGTTAGCTCAGCTTCTTATCCCTTTAAATCGACAAGCTGCGATAACAAGCGGCCCGTTTAATGAATATGTTTCAGACAACATCAAACACACGCGCACGCTCAAGCCTAACGATCCATGATGATTTTATGACATGCATCTGTGAAAGAGCAAGAGGGGCAGGTTGCCATGGCAACAGAGGATCCTAAAAATTTGCTGAGGAAATGTTGCGGAACTTTCTGGTGTTTTTTTCATTTTTGGTAATTACGACTGCGTTGTGTCATTAATGATGCACAACAAGCACGCGTGAGATGTTTGACTGCAGCACTGTGGAGCCTCCCGATGAGTACTTTTTCAAAGCAAACATCAAACCCTAGTGGCCAAAAAACAACATCAACTTCAACCTGGATGTTAAACAAACACACCGTGTTCCGAGTTCACTGATTTGAAACAACTCTCGTCGAGCAAAACACCATCCATGGAACGCTGCTTTAATGTTATGAAATCATCATGGATGGGAATCAGATCAAAAAGAGGTGTGCATGTGTGTGTTTTGTCCTGCCTCTGACTGCTTGCGAAATGCTGCAATCTGATTGGCCGGCTGGCTACTGCAGTCCCGGCTCTTCAGATTCGGATGGAGGAGGATAAAAAACGCTCTCGCGCGCATGGAGTCTAAAAAAACGTACACCTCCTCTCATTCCCACGGCCGTATCGAATAGCAGACAAACGCGAGCGTGTCTGAGGGTCTTTGTATCCGTGGCGCTTTGCTGCATTCCCAGCAGGCGGCGGCCATGTTTACCAGTCCAGACACCAGCATCAGCCCCTCCCTGAGTTGGACACCTCCAATAAGTGAACACTCAGAGTCAACAGGAGAAAAATACTTTGAACTATAATAACAAAGAGGTTAGCATCCGCTGCTGTGGCGCTGGCGTGGGTTAATCTCCTCTGAGGCAGAGCACTCGGTCATGAATAAATGAACGCAAAAAGCGCACCGACTTGACAGGGATGCGTGTGGCGCACCGACTCAGCTACATGTAAGCGCAGTAAATACCACAACAATGCTAAATAGGGCAAGAAAAGCTAAGGACGGTCAATTCATCAATTCATTGAAGTTAACTTGTCAGCACGATTTTGTTTAGCAGCTTCTGTCGTTCCAAGCACGGCCCCCCCCGCTGATGTGCACTGTTTGCACAAACAACATGGCTGTCTAATCCCCACTAAATTTTTATTTTTATTTTTTTTAATCTGGAGAGCTCAGTATTGTTCATTCAGTAATTTTACCAATTTGACATGCCATCATCATTGCACTCCTTTATTATTATTATTATTTTTTTTTTGTATGTGTGTGTGTATTCATTAGTTCACCTAAAACCTATTAAAAAAATCCCATACCGTTCACCTAAACCGAACACTTCCACTAAGGAAACACACAAGTTATTATTATTCGTCGTTTGTCGATGAACGAAAAGGAAGCCAGGCCTATAAAGCACTGTTGGTAACTTTCTTCAGTCTTCTTCGAAAATATCCCTTCAGTCACAGGTTTGAACCTGACGTGAGACCAATTGGTGAACTTCTGCATCCAGCAGTGAGCGCCGCCATGTTGTTATCCCGTGCAAAAGATTTACATACAACTGCTGTGAGAGTGCCGCCTACAAGCTTCCTCTGTTGACTTCCGTCGTCTTTCCTCTCTCCTCCGCCCTCTAATGGAAGTCTTCTATAATTCATGCCCACTCGCTCCTGAATGCTCACATGTGGTGGAGGATAAAAAGATTTGTATTCTTTTCTCCGAGGGCAGTTATGGACCCTTTTTTTCTCCAAGTTATTGAAAAAAAAACAAAAAAAAAAACAATTAAAATGAGAAATAATTAAAGTTATGTTAAATTTTAAAAAATATGTATTTTTAAATATTTTTTCACAAAATAATAATGATAATAAAACTGCAGTCATGTCCATCGATAGATATTCAACATCCATGAAAACAGCCAAAATGTTATACAGAATACGCTCGAAGCTGTTCCTAATATTGTGACCTTCTCCTGTAGCTCACAGAGATATGGTAAATTGTAAACTTTTATTGACACGGCGTTCCACAAAGGCTCACATTCACGCACTAATTCATACACCACTCTGCCATGGAAGGAGCTGCCGGGTCCGCTGGGAGCAAATTGGGATTCGGTATTTTACTCAAGGACACTTTGACAAAGTCAAGGTTGAAGATCAAACCCGCAACCTTCGGGTTGGGAGACAACCACTCTATCACTGAGCCATGCCGCCCAATGATGATGTCATAAAGAGAGAATTGTAAAGTGAGGCCATGTAAAAAAAAATATATTTAAAAAATAATTGAGGCATGAAGAGGAGACACTGAGGATCATTTTTCCATCACAGTGCCAAGAAGAATCGTCCCGGGACAGACGACTATGGATTTATCCTGGCATATAGGAGATACTTTTTCACTACCTCACTCGTGATGTCACTACTACACACTACGCACAAGTGACACAGCAACATGTTACTCCTGATATAGACTAGAGATGTTTTTCCAAAGTTGCTCCCATACAGTAGGCGTCACATTGAATCTTGTGTTGCTCACTCTGAATAAAAAAAATAACTAGTTTGATTTATCCCGGAAACCTTGCTGGTTTTCCATTTTCGTCCTCAAAGTCAAAATGGTCACTCTGCTGTTGAAATTTCAGCCAACCAACAGACAGCCTGTCAGGGCACCTGTAAAAATGTCCCCACAAAGACAAAAGGGAAAAGGATGTTTAGGGTAGTAAGGCTGGGAATCTTTGACTGTCTCACGATTCGATTCCGATTTTTGGGTCCGCGATTCGATTCAAAATCGATTATCGATTCAGAAAGATTTTAGATTAAAAAAATGTATTTGATTGGCAATGATTTCTGCTTAAATTTATAGATAAGCAAATAATTGTCATGATCTACTCCAGTCTGACTCGCTAATGCTAATTAGCGCGCTACTCGTGGCACTTTTATCCCTCAAAAGAACGACTATTCATACAAAACGCTTCAGGAATGTATACAGAGAAGCATCTTAACATCCTACACTGCAAAAAAAAAAAACTTTTATTGGAATAACTTGACCATGACTTTTTGCTTTTATGTGGCTACAACTTAACAGTGTATCAGAACGAGCGGAACCACACTGCCCCTAAGTGGCCAAATCGTGTACAACATGAACAGTGCGCCCAACAAAGGCACACACAAAAAAGGTCAAGACAGTATAAAATAATTGAAATAAAATCGATTTTGGAACATTTAAAATCGATTCTGAATCATACTAAATGAAAACTCGATTCTGAGAATCGATTTCTTGGCACACCCCTACAAGGTAGCCACACAAAGATAGGAAGAATACACACGTACACAATCCATCCATCATGCTAGCATTTTTAACAGTCAAAATGTCCCCACAAAGAAGACATGTCCCGTAAAAAAAAAAAAAAAAGTGTGTATGTCAAAGTTGGTGCCACATAAATATAGAAAGACAAAAAAATACACACAATCATGAGAGCATTTCCAGCAAAAATGTCCCAAGAAAGACGGAAAGTCTCCTTAAAAATCGGGATTTTGCCACATGATAAAAATGCGAGCACACACACACACACACACACACTAAAACAACAAATCAATTGATATGCTAACGCTCAAGCAAACGATGATTGATTATTGCCAATCCAGCTGTATTGATCACCTTGTGCATGTTCGTAACTTTGACATCCTGGCCGCGCACGAGCGCGCGCATACAGAAAACACACAAACGACACGCACGCCGAACCGCAGGGCGTGACTGCTTACAGCTAGTGCGCACAGACACCTTTGACGTCCAAAGTCCATCACTGACTGATGACAGCAACCAATCAGAAAGAGGCAAACATAACCATATCTGCTGATTGCATTTATATGATTTGTTGAATTAATGAGGACAACACACAAACCAAAATATTAATAGCACCCAACTACCTAAAATACCATCTTGTCCTCTTTCCGTCATCCACCTTTTAAAGCCTCCTCCACCCCTCGGGATTCCCAAAGGACCAACCCACAACACGCGCGCTTTCCAGCCCTCCATCTTCTACCTTTTTCTTGACATCCCCTCGCGCCCGCTTCCTGGCCCGCTTGCGCTCCTTCTCCCGCTCTTCCTCGGCCGCCACAAGGTTCTCGTCCGCCTTCTTCTTCAGCTGCGAGGCGGCGTGCGCCATGCCGTCTGCCGCTTAATCCACACGCGCTCCTGATTATCTCCCTTTTGATGTCGGAGGTGGGTGTCACGCCTCCTCCTGGTTGTCAATTAGCTTTTTGTGCTTGGGGTCCGGATGCTCCCCTGGAGATCCTGCTCAAATTTGTCTTTCATTCCCCCGTTAGAAAAATATAGAAAATCATCTCCAGGTGGGATTGTCCTCTTGTAAAAACATCCCTTGGCGGAGGTCCTCGCATCCACGAAGAAGCTCAAGCTGCGCCCCGCGCTGGAGAGGAGGGGGGTGCAGACTGGTTCCCAGAGCCCCCCCGAAAGCACCTGAGCTCGACGCGAGCCATCCGTTGCGCCGCGTCTCGACGGGACGTATGGGATGGGTGGAACGGTGGCGGAAACGAGGTTGAGGAGGAGAGCGGGAGGTGGGAGGAAAGGAGGGGGAGAAGCTGGGGGGGGGGGTGCTTCTAAGGGAGGGGCGGATTAAGAAGAACCTTTGCTTACTAACATCTTCGTGATGTACAATGGAGGATTTATTTCCGGCAAAAGAGCAGGTTGGGAGTGGCAAGATTGTCATTATGATAGCTGTTACGAAATGTCAAGGTCAAATCGGAGCACTCCAGCATTAAGAAGCATTTCAATTACCAGCTTGTCCTGCACTACACAGTATGACAGAGATATGGCTCTAAAATAATATATCCCCCCCCCCCCCCAAAAAAAAATCTAATCACCATGAGATTATTCAAAACCATCTCTCGCTCTTGAAAATCTGCAACTGCTCACTTCACCTTCCCCTCAACTGTGGGGTCAATTTTGAGTACAGCGTAGGTTATATTTTCTTTCACGTAAGCAGCACTTCATACATTTGACACTGGCGCAAGTAGCGGACACTAGGGCTGCTGGATTATGAAGAAAATATTCATCACAATCATTTTTGGTAATAATTGAAATCACGATCAGGATGATCATTTATTTTTTTGGTACCAAACAAAGAAAATGTTTAAAAGTAAAAAAAAATATTAAGACAAAATTATTTGGAAAACTACAAGTTCCTTTTGGATGAAACAAAATGTATTAAATGTGTTACTTTCAAATAAAAAAATGGTGCAAATGTATAAATTTAAACAACTCAAAAATTTGTATTAATAATATTTTTTTTTACAAGTATGCTAATTTTGTAATTATGGAGTGTAATAATTGAAATTGTAATTGAATTTGTATTATTTGCGCAGTCCTAACAGATACTTCGCCAAACCCAAATCCTCATTGCAAAATTTCAGCTTGTCAACAACTTCACCAAACAGTGAAGGGGCCACTTATTAGAAGCTATAGTGTTTCACACAGAGTAATGTAGTTGTTCCGGAATAATTTGGCAATATAGCCAATAAATGTACTGCGCAGTGTAGTGGGTTGTTGCTGTTGTGAAAACAGCAACGTAAATAGACTGTCAAATATTAAGTGCAGGAAGCAAAATAATATACAACTACCGTGAATAAAAGGATCAATTATTCACATCCTCGTGCATTATTCAAGAAAAATTGATATATGCTAGGATTAAATTAAGATTAAGTTACTTTGAGGCCATGTTACAGTTCAAAGCAATTAGTTGCCTTCAGGAGAAAGCTTTACGACATTTAATGCTCCAAGCATTAAAACATCAATAAAACATAATTTAGCTTTTAAATCTTTTAAATATGTTCTAAGAAATTCTTGTTCTGAGAGTGCGTGTGTGTGTGTGTGTGCACGTGTGGTATGAGCTCATGTCTGGACATTGCAGCCCCCCTTCATAATATAAACACCGTGACAGCACACAGGGATCACGTCAAACGTGAGAAGGCTTCCTATTGGTTCGCTGGCATTGCCAGAGGACGTCGACTGGCTGCTTGGAACGGAAAGTCCCGCCCACCGACAGACAATAACAAAAGAAGAACAGCAGGCTTGAACAGCAACAACGCACGTGTTGTAAATGCTTCTATTCCGTCGCGACAGGAGGAAATAAAAATAAACGTAATATTATCGTGTTGATGTAGATAGAAGCTTTCTCATGTTGTTTCACAAATGGGAATAGTTGGCCTTGCGGTGGACAAAAAGCATGGGTGGGTTGTAATGTTCTTTCTGGCCACTTGATGGCGGCATTGCACTCAGGACCAAAATCAACACCAGCTTTGTTTCCTTTGCTGTGTTGCGTGGACCCTATAAAGCCCTCGTTTTATTACCTCCACCAATATTTAAGGAGGAAAATAATTAGAATAATAAAATACAAATACAATATAAAAAATAAAAGCCTACAAAATTCTGTATAGGGGCCAAGACAGAACCAATCTTTTTTTAAATGTATTTATTTAATTTAACTTTTAGACAAAATGCCTGTTTTAAAGTGAATGCTTAGTTTGGTGTTGATCCAAATTGAAGATTGAAGTTGGCAGAGATCTGTGCTGTTTCATAGTAGCTGACAAATTACATCAACAAAAATATCTATTTGGCTAGCATTTAGTAGCATCAAACTTTACCTCACTAAGCATGATTTATTGTAAATAACTTAAAATCATATAAGTTAAAAGAACAAGTTCAACATTTTTATCAGGGGTGTAAAAAAAGAAAAAGAAAAAGCAATGAAATGGCTGATAACCGATATGCAGTAACTCTGGTTCATTGTAAATACAATTGAAAATGAGAATGAATTATTATTCTATTCTAAACATAAACATCTTAAATTGTCTGGCTCATCTGTTCATTTTTAACATCAAAGCCCCCCACCCCCCTGTCATAAGAGCCACTCCACATCCAACCTGACGCACTTAACTGCAAATGGACATTTCAAATCAGATAAAGGAACAACGCAATTTGTCCCATCTGTTGTTTGGACCCGCTAAAAGCAACCGCAATGGTATCCACAAGTTTCTGTCTGTCTGTCTGTCATTGTGTGCGTCTGTCTGGAGGTGGGCTTCTCCTGCCGGGCACCCTGCCAGCCGTCTCCCTGGCAACCGTTTACACAGCCACAAAAATAGCACTCGCTCAGAGCGAGCAGAGTATCCCTTCGCCGTATCGAGCCAACCGCATCACGCGCACCTTCACACCTCGCGTCCTTCCGCGCAGACACATAGATCCCTTTTTATGGTGAATTCCAAGCACTAACAAAGGCTCCGTTTTAAAAGTTCACCCCGCAAAATCCATCCTTTTTCAGGTTACTTTACATTCCTTAAGCTCAGCAAGTATGCACAAGTGTCATTGATGATGGGGATGATGTGTAATTACACCAACTGCACACTTTTATCTCTTTGACTTGTGATAACAAATCCTTGCCCTCCGAGCGCTAATCTCCATGGAATTATAACCCCTGCGTGACATGATGAAGGTTAATTACACTTGAACTTTTCTTTTATAGATGCGGATAGCTCATCGTAATCCAGTCAGAATGAGTGGCCCGGTCTGACTCAGCCCGGGCAAGCACAAAAACAACACCTTGCCACGTCGTCATGGCAACGCAACAAGGAAGCACGGAAGGAAGGCCTGTGGCGGCTGGCAAGATGATGGGAGGGAAATACGAAGGCTACCGGGCCTCCCTCTTGCGACACAAACATGACATTATTAACAATATTGGTCGAATAAAATTTCTTTATAAATGTTAAATCAGTAAAGGATCAAATTATGGAAAATCGACTTTTTTCTTTTTTGTAAACAAATAGCTACTCCTTAGACCTCCACTTTTCTGGGAAATGGTAAAGAGAGACAGGAAGTGAAGGCCGTAAGAGGAGCAGAAGAGCGTCAGGCAAATATGAGGAGAAACGGAGATGGATGCCTATTCCCTGAAAGCGCTGACATCACCCTTGGCACGCTCCCGTCGCCATGGCTACCGAGGCCCATTAGCCTATTCGTGTAACTGTCAAGACACCTTCTCTCTCTCATTCTCTCTCCCTCTCTCACAGTACCTCCACACTTAGCCACGCGCAACAGGAAGTCAACCTTCATTCAGTATTTGGATTGGAGGCTCACTAAGCTCAAGATTTCACAACAGAGAAACAAATCTCAACTATTACATTTTGTTTGAGTAACAGTCAATGCAGTTTACAATAGTGACGTTATAATGAACCATTAGAAATGATTAGCGTTAGCATCAGCGAATAACACTGGCACGCGAAGGATGAAAAATGACATCACCGATATGAATGGTGGTGAATGCATCATGGCAGACAGCAATCTTCAGATAATATGCAAATATGCCTGCTAGTGGCTACGAGCGCCAAACTGCGTCATATGCTAGCAGGCCACTTCCTGGGTCGCTTGACTCGCTTATGTGCGATAACAGGACCGTAACATTTTTCTATCGAGGACATGGGGGTAACTGGTTCCATTGTGACTCAACTACCAAAATGGAGGCTGAGAATCTTTGTTTCTCCATTTGTTAGCAGCAGGCTAATTCGGGATAATGTAAGGCAAGCGTAACCAGATTTTCACAATTTTAAAAAGACAATTCAGCTTTGCTGAAAATCAAACATACAATAAATTCTCACCAGGAACCATTTTTAACAAACTAATCACTAGTCAATTTGGTAACCAGTGATTGTGTGATTACTTTAGCTAATGCTAAACACAAGGCTCAAAACTAACGTGTCCCAGTTAAAGTGGTTACCGTATTTAAGGTGCAACAAACAGACAAACAGGACTATATCAGAGGTATGGATAGCACGGGGTTGTATCCAGAAAATAAAATCCTCTATTCTTGAAATAAGATAAAGTTTTGTGGAAATTCCTAGTTTTAGCGTAATCATGCTAAATATGCATCAAGCTAACCCACTTACAAAACATGCCTGAATAGGTCCAGTTGTGACTTGAAAATAGAGACTAACTTCCTCAATTACCATTCACATTTTTTACAATGACTTTAAAAAATAATAATAATAATTCTGTGTATGTTGTACAGGTTATCGCATGGTTCAAAGCTTGTTTGGTATGTTTGAATGTCACTGTCATTTCCTATTTCTATAACTGAAGGGGGAGACAAACTATTGATGTCATGAATCACATTTTTGTGATTATAAGATTTATTTAAGGCCATATCAGTCCAGCCATTAGATATTTATAGACTATATTCTTGTGGTCAAATGTGGTCATGGAATGACTTGACCCCAATAGAAGGACACATGCAATCATCCCAACATGATAACCATCTCAGCCAGCTCGGGTGTGAAATATTTCTTCAAATGGCAACATAGAGGATTATACGATCACTCAAGCCATTCCGAAGAGTTGCTGAGTGAGGCAAACAGCGGACAACAGTTTGGATTGGAAGAAGAAGAAAAGGTGCGCGCCGATCGAAAACCGACCGGGCTTCATCCTGTTCCCGGCAAGTGTGGAAGGATCCCAGCCAAGCGTCCTGCTCAGCACAAACAATATGTTGGCACGCTGGTGGGAACGCTCACCCGCCGGATTATCAGCCGCTTGCTTCTGCGGCGAGCTGCTTAGTTGGCGACGTTACACGGAAAAAAGAAAGACATTTTAGGAATGCGAAATAATCAGCACAATACATTTATCGGTAGATGAAGACCACATCAGGCGATATGACCTTTTTTTTTTGTTTTTAATAAGTCTCACTTCCCCTAATTGTATTTTGGGTCCGTTAATGGTCAGCTATTGATTCGTCTACCTTCCACTCAGCCAAGATCTCGTCCACTAATCAATCAATCAGATGTTGGACCAGACTTGAATCTTGATTTTTATTTATTTTTCTTCATATGCGAACACATTTGGGGATGCTCCTTTTCGCTTCCAAAAAGGTCTGCTTGGATGAGTTTGGTGTGGAAGAACAAGCACATGAGAAATCGAAACACATGTAGGGATGATTTAAATAACGCATGGTGAGAGGATGCATGACATGGGAGGTTTGTGGGATGGAAAGGGCTAAACGTGGGCAGCCATCTTACATAAGCCAGTGAAGTTCATGTTTGTGTGTGTGAATCAAGCATTTGGAGAGTGCGCATACACAAGATGACCGTCGAGCTTGCCCGTCAACAAAGCACACAGCTTACAGAAATCATAGAAAAAAATATTCAATCCATTAGTTGGTTGTTGTCGTAAATACTTGTTAAGCTTTCCAAAAGCTTTTATTTTGCATTATGACTAAATTTGAAACAATAAACGGTCATGTGAATGGAGTGAGGTTCCCCAGGTGAGTTAAAGTTAGCGGGTCAATAAGCCTGATTCAATGTGTCATATTTTCCCACCAAAAGTCAGTTATTCATTTTAAGATGAATCTTGTAAATGTGAATAGATTTAGCTTGGAGCCTCAGGTGGTGTTTACATTTTGTTTCTTCTTCGTGTTCTGACACTGCACTACCGTTCTTTCCTTTAACATTATTGCCTCAATTTGCAACACTGCATATACTGTAGCTACAACACAAAATTGTGAATGGAGTGAGGTTCCCCATAGTTGTAAAGTTAGCCGTTTTTTATGTGCTGGACTGGCACAAACCTACGTACTTGTCTACAAGAATCAATTATTTTAACATTTCACCCATATTATGCTTTTAAATCTGGTTTAGCTCAGAGCTTCGGGTGGCATAACGTTGTGTTTAGCCTTCAACTACTGATGCTATGCTTCTTTTCTTTTGCATTTCAATAAGCGTTGTTTCAGTTCGTAATAAAGAATAAAGTGAATGGAGCGAGGTTCCCCATGTTGGTAATGTTAGCATGTGTATGTGGTTGTTGGACACAAAATGAGATATTTGTCTGCAAGAATCAGTGATCATTATAAATATTTTCATCCTAACTATGCTTTTAAATCTTGTATAGCTTTGAGCTTCAGGAGGCGCTACATTGTTGCTTTGACGTCATGTTCAGCCACTGCATTTATTTTGTGTTTAGAATTATTGCATTAATTGGCAAAATTAAATATTACAACACAGTAAGGAGAATGGAGTGAGGTTCCCCACAATGTTAGTAGGTTTTTATTTGCTGGTCTGACAATTGGACGTTTTTGCCCACAAAAATGAATTATTTTAAAAATCTTTTTTATTTTTATTATTTATTTCTAAATTATTTTTAAAATCTGGTTCAACTCTGAGCTTCAGGTAGTGTTTCATCTACATGTTTTGCCACTGCAGCTAGCTGCAATTTTGTTTTTGTTTTTTACATTTCATTCATGCATCCATATTATACTCTTAAGACTGGTTTAGCTCAGAGCTTCAGGGGGCACTACAGTTTTGTTTTGCTTTCGGATTCTGACACTGGGTTTCTTTTCTTATGCATTGCAATCAGCATTTCAGCTTAAAACTGCATTTGTTTGGAGCAAAGTGAATGGAGTGAGGTTCCCCAAGCTGGTAAAATTAGCAACAACAAAAATTGTTTGCATTTGTGTTATCATCTGACATAAGTTTATGTATTTAACAAGAATAAGTTACCATTTCGAATTGTGACATGTGAAAGGACTTAGCTCTGAGCCGCAGGTTGTGTGAGTGTATGCGTGTGCGACAGAGAGAGCTGACTAAACGAAAAGCTACATTCAACAGAACCATCCTTGGCCAGTTGCCCTTTCCCCTATTTCAATATTTTAACAGAACATTGATTGGACCCGGCGGCCTCGTCTGGTCACAGCATCACTAAACACTTAAGAAAATGTTAAAGCAAACAGTTTTGAATAGCTTTACGCCATCTCGTTGGAGTCATCAGGCCAAGTGGACACTCCATGATGGGAGAGCTTTTTTTCTGGCATCAACAGGCTGCAGCAGCCGCGCGAGCTAAACACACCCCGTCAGCTAACGCACAACTATAAATCCCATTTTCATTAGGGAGGAGCAAACACACACATACACACTCTTGTATACACACGTATGTATGTATATAGGAGGATGTCAATAGAGGTGAGTCACACCTGCACTCTTACTTTTGTGCTTCTAAAAAGGTTTTAAGTTCTTTAAAAAAAAAAAAAAAAAGGTATCTCGGAGGGACACAAAAGATGCTTAAAAAAAAAAAGCCGATATACAAAGACACACAAAAGAATCACATTTCAACACTAAATCTCTTTCTACCTTTTTTCCTTTCTTCTTGCGATGAGCCGACTTGCCCGGCGCCTTTTCCCGAACCTCCTCGCTCATGACGGCCGCCGTGAGGGTCCCGAGGGGCCCTTTGTTTACATCCAGAAATAAAAGCACCCCAAAAACAAAAAAGAGGGGTTCTAATCCAGCATGGATGAGTGCAAAGATGTGTGTGCGCGTGTGTGTGTGTGGCACACACACACACACAGTGGCGCGCACACACCAGCCAACAAGGCAGGACTGACTGGGCGGAACCAGGAGGGACGCTTTCTCGCTCTTTCTGTCGGAGCGTATCTCTCACGTATATACACACACACCATACACACACACACGCACACACACACACACTCCACAAGTGGGGGTGGAGTAGCAACAAGCTGAAGCAGCTCATTGCTATATTTTTAATGTTTTTGTTTTTGTTTTTTACAAGAAAAGTGTGTGAGCAAAGATGGCACTCTTATCAAGGATCAGTTGAATTTGGTTGATTAGGCGGAGTTGATGGATGAGGCATAATGAAGTGCACATGTTGGCCACGACCAGCAGAGGCACTATTGACTTACCGCCAACTGGTTTGCAGCCTAAACAAGTACAAGACAGCACGTTCTCCCCATTGCTCAGCATTATTGCGCTCCATGCTGGCATGAAAATGGGAGCACAGAATAGTCCCTTTAATTGATATATTAAATGTATTACTTTGTTTAATTTTTTGTGCTAAATGCACCATTTTTTGCAACAATTTGAACTTAATTTCTTGGCTGTTGTTAAATTGTGAAAGTCATTTTCTTTTTCATCATAAGTGTTTATTTGTTCCAATATATATATATATTCTTTTCTGACATTTCTTTGTAATAGAATGTGTATTTTCATATATATATATATATATATATATATATATATATATATATATATATATATATATATATATATATATATATATATATATATATATATATATATATATATATATATATATAAAAAATATGTTTCATCAATGTTTTGAGTCAAATACCTTTGCATTTCTTCATCATATTTTTCCTTTCTTGTCCAATATGTTTACATTTTTATGCTAATATTTTAATATATTGTCCAATATTTAAGCCTCCTGTAAAACAGTGCAAGTGATATTTGTGTATTTTTCATCTAATGTGTAAAGAAAAAATATTTAGATGTTTTGTCTTTTTTTCCCAATTTTTTATATTTTTATATATATATATATATATATATATATATATATATATATATATATATATATATATATATATATATATATATATATATATATATAATTTTATTTTCATTTGTTTCATCTAACATGTTCGTATGTTTCAATTTTTTTCGGACGTGTTTTTCCATCAAATATTTTGCATCTGTTTTATCTAGTCGTTTTATATTCTTAGTCTTATATTTTTCAAATATTTTTGTAAATATTTTTAGCATTATCGCTTGGCACTGGTAGGACTGTGTAAGAGTACCTTATGTTCCCCATTAGCAATATTGTGATAATTCTGACGATAACAGTGATGATCTTGCTCACGCCCAACTTGAACAGAAGCCAGTCTGACATCTAGTGGCCATATCGTGACACAACAACAACTCCCTTGAAAATACACCTCTTAATTTCATTTATTGGCTATTCATGCAGGACTGCCTGGTTTATATTGCTTGACTATCATCATCTTCTGTGACATTGAATTCAACACAATCCAAACACAAAGACAACGAGCGCTGTGCATGTTACCACAGGTAACACAATACTTTTATGAAAGCAGTCGACCATAAAAGGCTTTGTGGCTTTACACACACACACACGCTCGCATGCATACGAGTCTTTAAGTGCTGCGCGACGCAGCGGTGAGAACTGGTCTGTAGTTGGGGCGACAAACAGGTTTTTAAGTGCTAGCGTGTGGCTAATGCATCCTAGCACTGGCCTACGCATCAGTCTTGGTTGAAGGGTAAAAGAAAAGCAATAGAGTAGGGATGTTCAATATGACTTTTTCAGACAAGAAATTGGATGGATATGTCCATCACGACTGGATGTACGAAAAAGTCTCAAGGACCCACGCCTGATATTGAACAGGAAGTCGGCCATGTTGGTTGGAAGCACCCAAATGAGCCCCAGTTGGAAACACTACACTGGACAGGTGCTGCTAATCATGCTATAATAAACACCTTGAAACGGCTTGAAACTTCAAGTGGAATACAGTAATGGTAATTAATGGTAGTTTGATGAAAAATAAAAATACGTTCCTAAAATGTCATTTCCTAGGATGTTGTCTTGTGGCATTAAAAAATGCCTATCAATCATTTGAATCAGTACTGGACTAACAGCAAATTAATAATGATGACTTTCTTCCCCATTTCCACAAAGCTTGTACTTGTATCGGACGGTGTAATCAACACCATCCCACCATTAATCAGCAGCAGCAAAAGGGCAAATGGTGATGTGGTCACACTACACAATAAAAGGGTCCTTTATAGAAAGTTAGCCAGAAACACAGTCCGCTTTTAAGGGCTTCCATTCCGACTGCACAGAACAAGAGTGATTCTTTACGACATACAAATCTCTGCCAGTAACTCAGTGTGTGTGCGTGTACCCTGAAGCCACTGTCCAGCTCAAAGCATCAACTGTCAAACGTTCAGCGTGCAGCCCACCGAGAGAAACAGGAAGCGAGCATCATCTTAGCACCCTTCCTCACATATTACATGCGAGGCGTCCATTTTGTGATCATATACGGCAAAAGACGGCGTTTCAGGCTCGCAAGTCCATGAACTGCGGAACTAGCCGGCATCCGGCAGTGACACGGACACTAACACGTGCAAATGAGCCATTAGAGTGGACTCGGGAAGGGCATAACAATCAATTAGGCGAGTAATTGTTCGCTATGAATTCCGACGGTTGCGCTGAAATTGACGTTTGAGTGAGTGCAGTACTTGGCTGTGAACAGCAGAGGTGCTGTTGATTGACTCAACTAGTTTGCTAACTAAAGAAGAAGAACATGCCGGTTTGGCTAATGTAAGCTAGTGAGCCATTAGTGGACACTTGGGAAGGGCATAACAATAAAGTAATTGATTAACTGAGCATTAAAAATTCGGACATTTTATAGAATCAGCTATGCTAATCTGTGCATAGCATTTAACGTTATAAATGTTAGTAAAAAGGATTATTATTCAGTATTTAAGACTGAATAATTAATCAGGGCTCAGATTCCCCCCCCCCCCACACACACACACAAATGAGATTTTACAATTTAGTAAAAAAAAAAAAAAAATGACAATGACCTGATTGCAGCGTTATCGACCACCCTTTTCCACAGAATTATTATTTTTTCAATCTTTACGGTTTGCAGGGGGGAAAAGTGTTTCGTCTTGGCAAATGGACTTTAAAAAAAACACACAAAAAAACAAGAAAAAATTAAACAATTTAACTTCAGCAGGGCGACACTTTAAACTAAAGTGACAAAAAAATTATCCTGACAAATAAACTTGAATGAATCAACAAAATCCATTAATTGCTTAACCCTAAGTGATCGTCAATTTTCCCTACAGTCAACGTCAGTTTAAACGCCTCCACTCGAACAATTACGGGTCATGAGGCGCTTGTGATGTTGGCCAAACATAAAAAAAACAACAAATTAAAGTCATCAGTGGCTGACGAGCGGCACAAACGAGATGTAGTCCTTTGAGGCGTCCATTAGTGGGAATTAATGGACTTCTCGGAGGAGAGCGGCTGCCCATCCGACGGTCGCCTTTGATGGAAACCTCGGCAGACGTCTTCCTATTACATGCCCGATAATGATGATGTGCGAACAAGAGGAGCCTTGACACAAAAACATGCTAAATGCTATGTTTAGGTCACAAGGGACAATCTTTTGTCCTTTCTGTTTTATTTCAAATTCCTACAGGTTGGGAAAACAACAACAAACTAAAATACTTTTGAGTGCTTTGATGAGAATCTAAATGTGTTTTGATGAGTCGTAATGGCTTTTAAATGGAGTTTATGCTGTCACTTCTGGGAAGGCCAATAAAATTTTATCCCTTTTAAAAGGTGGACTTTTTCAAAAGAAACTCAAGAAATGTGGACCCCCCCACCACAAGTATAAAAATGAAGCATAATGCTTGGTAATTGCACTTAGCACTGTTAGCGGCTATTAGCGCAGTCATTAGCTATGCTAATACTTCCGCGCTAACAAAAAACAATTGACCGAGAGCTTGATATCGCATTTTGTGTTTGGCTGCCAACGCTACTGCATGGACATGGAAACAACAACAACAGCTTAGTCGCCATGGAAACCACATTCAAGAAACCAGGAAGAAGCAAACGGCTCCTTGTTGAGGATTCCTCGCCCCTCAACGGACTCCTTTTCCAAAATGCCACAGAGGGAGGAAAGGTTATCGTGGAATAAAAGAAGCTCATTTTCACAGCAGATGGAAGAATCCCGCACACACGCACACACACACAAGTGAGACAGACCAGACACACAAACATGAGTCACAAAGACTTTCCATGTTTTACAATCCATCTTTGTCTCCGCACAAATGGCGTCATACTTGAACATGGTTTCAAGCTCGCACTTTGACAAGCTATCATTACGGAAAATTATTGTTTTTGCGCCGTATTATGGATACACTATCGTCAGATGTCGCGATTTTTATTAAATCTGCAGGACTTCAAAAGAAATTCCGCTGCTCCTTAAATTAAACGGGGTAAACAGGAAGTGTTTGAAAAACTTCTGGAAAGTTTCACAAACTGTCAACAAAGAACTGTAGTTGTAATGTGCATGCCAGGCCACTAGTTGGCAATGTCGCTTTGTAAAGAAACACTGCGGAATAACTAACCAATCTAACCACAACACAACTCTTCTAAGTTCATTAATGTCAGTGTGAAATTTAGTTTAAAATGTTTTTCTACGTTGTCTTTATTTGATACACTCATTTTTATAAGTTTCTCAGTCAACTTGTTAGGCATCCACACTACCGAGGACAATTAACCCCGTTGTCTGGTGACGTTAGCTCGCCAGAGCTGAGCTGGTGTTTACTGGTTCCATGACAATAGCCGGCACGGAGAGGCACTCGCCGCCGCCGCCGCCGCCGCCACCAACGACGCGACGTGCTGAATCAGCGCAACGAGACTTTTCCCCCTCACAATGGAGGGCGGGCGACTGTGAATAGTTCCCGCCACGTAAATCCAAACACAACGGCCGGAGCTTTTGAGCGCGCGCTCGCGAGCATTCGCGCCGCCTGTCAACAAGCTCAGCGTTTAGAAGGCCAAGAAATGAGAGCACGGGAGTTGCTAATTGCGTGTTGGGTATTGGTTTTGAGACACAGGGTGGAGCGGTCAGGTATTTGCAGCCATTAGCGCTGTGGTCAACCATTAATCCACACAGACTGACAAACATGCTGCTTTGACTTGTACGACAGCACTCCGGCAGACAAAAACAGACACAGTAACATTTAATGGGAACTTGTCTTTTTGTACACATGTCACTTTTACAGCAAGGCAGTAGATCAAAAGCGAAAAGTCAACTCCCCTAAACTGTTCCCACTAAGTTAGAAGGCTCTTGCTCAATATCAGGAAACAACTTCCTGAACTAGACTATTCTACATGAAGCACGAGTCAGCATTTCCAGAAGAAACAAACTTATGAACCCATTAACCTTGTTTCTGTGTGTGCAGAACGACACCTAAAACAATGAACATTAACTCCATTAAACAAGATATGGACACACACACACACACACTGTTATGCAACAACTGCGACCATTAACCAGGACTATCGTAAACCCTTACTATTCGCGAGTATTAACGACCAAGACCGGATGCAAACAGCAAAGATTTCTCAAATAATGGTTGCTCGCCTGAGAAATGTCATAAACAGCTCGAACTAACTAGTGTAACTGATGTTGGGCCGCATCTGCTACTAACTGATCAACTGGACCAGACTATGCTAGCTACTACTGGCGCATTAGGAGTAGCAGCTAGCATTAGCCAAGAGTAGAGCATTTATGCACTAATTTACAGCTTTAAAGAAAAGCAGTGAAAATGTATAAATAAGCACAACTAGATGTGTTTTATAGTTGTTGTTTTTTTAATGATAAGTGAATGAGCAAGGGTGCTAAACGCAATAGACCAAACAGCAGGAAAAGCAAGTCATTGCAAATAAGGGCAATGTTATAATCTTCATTTGCACATTTATTTTGGTTCGGGTTGTCCATCTACATGAGCTCTGCAATTGGCTGGTAACCAAACCCTCCTTTCGACCTTAAGTGACTTTGAGGTCACCCGTGGTGACCCTAATGAGGAAAATACCTACAGAAAATGGACGGCTGGATAATGGAGGAATTATTTTAATTGATTGTTATTATTTTAATTGTAGCCTACTATTCATTGTTTCCCACCATTCATTTGCATCTTATGTTGTGTCTTTATTGTGTGTGGCTTCTGCAGCAAGGGACCAATAAAGTATCAATTCGTGTAAAACACAATTGGTGGACATGTAGCACACATTTAAAAGCGTGCTAATAACATAGAGCAATTACGCTAAATGGCTGCTAATCTAATTCATGTCATGTGCGTGCTGCAAGATCTCAGAAGACTCCATTTAAATTGTTTGTAGACAGTCAAACTACGACATTTATTTTCCTTTAAAACTGTTTTTTTAAAGATAACATCAGATGGATATTTGATGAGTTAAGAAGGGGGAGGAGGAGGAGGAGGAGGAGGGAAGACCCGTCGTCTCCTTACCTGTAGACGGCGGACACCTGTGGCGGGAGAAGCCATTTTGGCTCTCAGGTGACTTCACTCTTCGGACGATTCCACCACAAAATCCACTTAAATCCAAAAATGACCCACAGATGGGAACCAGGGAAAAGGAGGCACTTCCGGAGAGGCGCGGCTGGCCGGCGGAGAGAATTTGAGAGTGAGTGGGTCGGCCGCCGGACGTACCAGCGAGTAGCGACTACTCTTCCTCCTCCAGTTAAGTGTGGGAAAAGTAGTAGAGCACCCCCCACCCACCCGGGTCACATGGAGCAGTCCACACGCGACCTGTGACGTCACACTGCCCATCAACAACATTACCAACCTTTCCCCACTGCTTGAATTTATTTCACTCTATTGATCTCACTCCGTACCTGAAAATATAAAGAATGTAAAATCTATAATTTTGTAAAAGGTAGACATATTTTGTTTGTTGGTGCGCTCCAATATTTAATTTTACTTATGTACCCATTTATTGCATTCTTATTTCATCCCTTAAATGTAGTCATTGTACTTTGTATTGATAGAAAATTTTTTTTTTTAATTACTATACTAATTACTATAAAAAAATAATAATTTGTGGCTTAAATCCCAAAGTTATCTTCAGCCTTGAACAGAAGGAATAAATAATGCATTGGATTATTTTGTTTTACTCTTTGTCATGTTTATTTAAAAACACACATACTAAATCCATATAATGTAATACGACCCGGGTTTCAAGTTTACGTGTTCTGCAGCTTCCTGAAGACTCAAATGTGTCCATAGGTGTGATTTGAATGGTTGCTTGACTAGTTTTAAAAATAATAATGGATGGGTATATTTAACGTAACACTGGCTAGTACTACACCACGAAAGACATTTTTTACAATTAAATGTCAAGAATAAGAGTAACATTGTAACCATTATTTAAACTTGTTACACTCCCACTGTAATCTTTTGTGAAACCCTACATGATGACACCGTCCTCCCCATTTTGTTAGGCAGACGAGCATCTTGTGCTACATTGTTCGACCACATGAGGGCAGTGTTGTCTTAATGCGTGAAGTGCGAGTCCTTTACGGGTATGCGAATGGTTGCTTTGGCAGTGAAAGGAAGAGATTTGACAAGTTGCAGTAAGCAGAGTTCATTTATTGTGCGTAAAGTTGGTCAATTTGCATGTGGAAGAAAGACTTGAGCTCGGCTCTCTTGGCCTTCAGCGTGGGGGTCAAGAGGCCATTCTCAATAGTGAACTGCTCAGGGTGGAGATACACGTCCTTCACCTGCATAGAGATGACAGTTAGCATTGTAGCAGTTAGATTTTTTTTTTTTAATATGCTGTCGCAGTTACCTGCTCAAAGGACTTCAGTCCTGCTTCTTTTCCTAGACTGATCATGTCCGAGAGAACAGCTTTCTTGATTTCCTGCAACAACAAACAAATCTCAATGAAAGCCTTCCCCTCACATCTCTCAGAATCACAGCATGAAGCATTACCTTGTTTTTGCAGAGCTCTTCAATGGAGCCTTGGAATCCAAGATTCTTGGCCAAACCTGGTAAGACCTCTGGATCGGGGACCACAACTGCAACCAGGAAGGCCTGGCAGGTAGAAACGATTTCAAATTTTAAAGTCCGTTTGTTGTCTGCACGTTCATGCCCATCTCACCTGTAGACTGTCTCCGTGCACAAAGATTTGGGCCACGGGGCCACTGCGCACGTAGACGTTTTCAATCTTCTCTGGTGCGATGTATTCGCCCTGAGCCAGCTTGAAGATGTTCTTCTTGCGGTCGATGATCTTCAGGACGCCACTCTGGTAACGGGGACAAAAATAAGTTACAAATTAATTGTTAGCAAAGTTGACTAACGTATATGTATTTTTTTCTCAAAAATAATAATATAAAATTTTATATATATATATAAATAAGAAATGGAAATATTCAGGATGCCACTCTGGTCACAGGGACAAAAATAAGTTACAAATTAATTGTTAGTAAAGTTGACATTAATGTTTATTAAAAATAAATAATAAAATAGGGATTCCGCTCTGGTAACAGGGCCAAAAATAAGTTCAAAATTAATTGTTAGCAAAGTTGACTAATGTATATGTATTTTTTTCTCAAAAATAATAAATATATAAAAATTAAATATTCAGGATGCCACTCTGGTCACAGGGACAAAAATAAGTTCAAAATTAATAGTTAGCAAAGTTGACTAATGTATATGTATTTTTTTCTCAAAAATAATAAATATATAAAAATAAAAAATATTCAGGATGCCACTCTGGTCACAGGGACAAAAATAAGTTACAAATTAATTGTTAGCAAAGTTAACCGAAATTAAATAGTTTTTTTTTTTTTTTTTAATAATTTAATAAAAAATCTGGACGCAATTCTGATCACGGGGACAAAACCAATTAATTGTTAGCAAAGTTTAAAAAAATATATATTTTTTTTTATTTAAAAAAAACAAATTAAAATAAATATTTGATTCCTCACTGGCAGCCATTTTCCAATGTCTCCAGTGTGGAGCCAACCATCCTTATCCAAAGCCTCAGCGGTCTTCTCTGGATCTTTCAAGTAACCCTTGAACACATTTGTACCCTTGATGCACACCTGCAAGAGACCAAATTAAACGATCCATTAACTCCCTCCTCCAATAGTTCCTTTTACAAATAATCCACAAAACCCACCTCGCCTTCACCATTGGACGAAAAATAATTCATCTCCTCCACATCCACCAGCTTCACCACGTTACAAGGCAGCGGCACGCCGACGTGTCCTGCGGTAAACGTCACAAACATTACGGCTTCCCCCCCTCACGCGTTCGCGGCGGTCGGCATCCGTCGTACCCGAAGTGCCGTCTCCCGGCATGGTGAACGTGCAGCCGGCCGTGCACTCCGTCTGCCCGTACGCCTCAAAGATCTACCAGGAGGAAATACTGACAGATCTGCGCTTTGCCAAACGTTCGCATCAACTTCATTACCTGGCAACCGAGCGAGGCCCTGAGGAAGTCCAGCACCGACGGAGAGATGGGCGCCGCCCCCGTCACCATGACTCGCACTCGTCCGCCCAGAGACTCCTAAATTGAATTGCCGGCTCAATCGCTTCATGTTCATGGCTTCGTTCCGTGGCGTAAAGTTGAGGTCGTACCTGCACTTTGTGGAAGATGAGCTTGTCCCAAATGCTGTTGTTCCGGACGACGCCCACCCGCACCTCGGCCATTTTCCTCTGCGCTGCAAAGTTGAGCAGCCGTTTTTTGAAAGGTGTTGTGGCACCGCTTTGCACCTGGATGAGAACAGACCATGTGACAAAATAAAAAACTCAGACGGTGAATGAAGCATAGGCACAAAAATGACTAACTTTGTCGTAGACCCGATTGAGAAGTCGCGGCACGACGGGGAAGATTGTGGGCTGCAGCGTCTTCATGTCATCCGGCAGTAATCGGATGTCTCCCTGGAAGAATCCAACTCGAGCACCAGCACCATATATCACAATCTGCAGGATAACAAAAAAATAAAAAATAAATCAGCTGACTGGTGGGTAAATTGAGTCATTAATATCGTTTTTGTTTTTTTGTTTTATCTGACGGCCGATAAAAAGGTAAACAATTTTAATCTCAGGGAGCTCTTTCTTTACGTTTTCAGTTAACTTTATAAAAGATGCTGCTGATCTTGTAAACTTTTTGTTAGACGTTAAGACAAAAGAAATGTGAAAGTTCGGAATTTCAGCTATTTTTAAATTTTGGGGGGGGGGGGGGGGAATTATAGAGAGCTATGGTATTTACTTTATTAAACCCACCAATACCCCCCCACCCCCATTTATTGAAAATGAATATTAGCTACAAATATCAATTATCAGCCTAACCCAACTAGGGGTGTTAGAAAAAATAAAAAATAAATTAAAAAATCGATTCAGCAATATATTGCGATATTACAGCGCGCAATTCTCAAACCGATTTTTAAACATACATTTTTTTTATGGGAATATTCAACAAAGCATCCTAATTAGGGTTAGGATTTACACATTAAGCATGGAAGAATGTTATGTTAAGCCTTAATATTTTATTTCAGTGTTGTTCAAACATAACAGACTGCATAAGCCTGAATTTTCAGATTAATAAATACATTTTCATACAAATCTTACAGTGTACATGTTTACTGATTAATATTTTCTAAAATTGAGTTAAAAAAAAAACTGACAATTTATAGAATTATATCGGGATCGAATCAAAAGGTACTAGGCAATTCACACCCCCATTGAAAAATACAACAACACATCGGCCTTTCTCTAGTTGCCAACTTTAAGGAATTGTGCGGAGGTTTACAGTTTGAACCAAAAATCTCAAGAGCTAAAAGTTGCTTGACCTTTCGGGCGACATTACCTGCACGACTCTCTCAAACATGTGCGCCAACGGCAGGAAGGAAATGGTAACGTCCTCTGGATTTGGAACAATGGACGCCTTGTGGGGACAGACAATGAGTTCACTTTCCAATTAAATGTTCCTTCATTGCACGCATTTAGCAAAATAAATAAATAAATAAAACACCTCAAAGGTTTTGAGGACGCCAGCAGCATCAGCGACGACGTTCTCGTGAGTCAGCATCGCGCCTTTGGGATTTCCTTTGAAAGTTCAAACAGAACATTAAAGCACTTTAAAAAAATAAAAATAAAAAGTCAAAAACGTGGTCGTGGGTTCCGTTGGTTCACCTGTCGTTCCGCTGGTGAAGCAGACAATGCTGAGGTCTTCTGGCCTTGGAGGCTGTGGTGGGCAAGTAGACCGAGTCTTAGCATTGCGCCATCATTAACTGCCATTGACGGCTATAGACGTCAAAATTCATTTGAACTATTTCTTTCATATTTTTTCTCACTTTATGAAAACCTAGGAAAAAAAATGCATTGTACTTTTAGAACAGATATAAAATTTGAGATTCATCTTGAGTTAACTAGTGAAGTCATGTGATTAATAACAATAAAAAAAATAATAATAATAATAATAAAAAAATCGCCCAATGCCCCTAATACAAAGAAAAGAAAAGATTAAAAATGAGGGGCGTCAGACGATTACATTTTGTAATTGTAAATAATTGCATGACTTCAATAGTTAACTCACGATTAATCACAAATTTTATATCCGTTCTAAATGTACAATAAAACATTTCTTGGTCACACTCCCTCAAAAAATGTGAAACTAATAGAAATAGTTCAAATGAATTTTTGACGTCTAGCGCCGTCAATGGCAGCGAATGAGTTAAATTAGCATCTGATGCACTTGGCAAAGTTGCGTTTTTAGTGTTAGCGGTGAGCACTAAATATGTGAATGTGGCTTACCAGGGGCTTCTGGAGGTCACGTTTCCCTGCAGCCTGTGGAAGACAAAAGCAAAAATATAATCCGGCCTCATTAAAAAGCACGTCCCATTACTTTTGACCATGTGATGCTTTGCTACCTCCACATCCTGCATGGACACCACATCCACGCCACATTTGGCCCCTCGCTCCGCCAAGTCCGACTCGAACGGGTCCATCACGACGACGGTTTTGAGGGCAGGGGTCAAGCCTTTCTCACGGTTCTGCAGCAAAACCTCAACCTTTTTCTGGTTGTCGCACAACACTGTGGAGATGTCGGCTAAAACACAGGAAATGGTGTAAAATTAAAGCAGCTATATTTATTGTAAAACTGATGCTTGGCGCTGGTCTGTCTATGATAGTGGTTCGAGCTGTGACTCAGCAGTTTTTGCTGCGCGGAATGATTAAATTTGTTCCATTGCTGCATTTGAGGATTGTGGGAAGTTAGAAATATCCCACTTTGGACATGAACACATTCAAGGGGTCTGGTCGGTGCTGGATTTCACTTTCCTTTGGTCCTTCCTCGGGTCTCCTGACAGCCTCACGACTCTGGCTGGAAGTGTTCGGTTTAGGTGAACGGTATGGGATTTTTTAATAGGTTTTAGGTGAACTAATGAAAATACACTCATAGAAAATAAAAATAATTTTAAAATGTTTTTGTTTTTTTTTAAAAGAGAGAGCAATGATGATGACGTCAAATCGGTAAAATTACCGAATAAACAATACTGAGCTCTCCAGAAGAAAAAAATAATTGAAAACATTCAAGGAAAACGTAAACAATGTTGGCTGAATCCGATAAATGGTTTGTTCTGGTTAACAGTCGAAATCATGTTGGGTGACAGTTTTTTTTCCAAATAATTAAATTAACTCTTTGACTGCCATGGACGTTAAAAGACGTCAAGTAAAAACCTACGGAGGGCCGCCAATGATGTCATCCAATTATTTTTTTTATTTTTTTTGAAACGGGTGGAGGAAAGCCTTGGCCAGCTGTGGTGAAAGTTTCAAGCAAATCTAGTTAGCCTAATGACTATTTTTGGCCCCTAGATGGCAGCAATGACTCTTGACAAGATTGGGTAGGCGTCAGTAGAAGACGTGAGGCGGGGAAGGGAATTTCATAATGATAAATAAACACGCCCACCAAATTTCATGCCAATCAATGAATCTGGTGTTTGGGGATTTTTTTTTTTTTGGGTGACCATTTTTCTCATTTTCTCCAGGATTCACAAATGACGTTCCGAGACGGCCTTCGTAGCACCTTACAAAGACGAGTTTTGATCTCCTGAGGAAACAAGGAGCCACCTGTAATCTGCCTCTTGGCTAATTACCTTGGTCGATAATGAACACCAGAGCCTCGGGACCCAAAGTGTCGTACAGCGGGACCGCCACCATGGAGTAGGTGTAACAGGCCAGCTCGCCGATAATCCACTGCAAACATCAAAATTAATCCCTCATGGGAAGGAACTTCCACTTGGTGAGGTTTTTTTTTTTTTTTTTAGCTCACCTCTGGTCTGTTCTGAGCAAAGATGCCGATGAAAGTGTCGGGAGTGGGCTTCAAGCCCCTCTGAAGGAGTCCTGAACCCAAGTGCTCCGCTCTGTCAGACACCTGCAAAGACAGGAGAGGGTTTTAAAACCAAACTGGGATTGAGACCTCGTCCAGGTGTTTTTACCTGCTTGTACCGGAGCCACTGGTACGGCTTCCCTGCTTTCCTGAAACCCAAACATGGCCCGTTACCTGCAAACACATTGAGGTCAACTATTTATTTATTTGTGGGATGTCAGGCAATTAAAATGTGGAAATCATAATTATCGCATGACTTAAAGTGGCAGGAAAGAAATATGGCTATTTCTGACGTCACGTCCGCTCTTCGCTGATTGGCTCATTCCACTGTCTGTTAGCTCAGGTTTGCCCCACCTCACAAATGCGACCGATTAGGTGGTTGACCAGACTCACTCTCCGGCAAAGATGCGAGTGAGTCTGGATTTCCAGGCTAGCTATTTTTTAGTCATTGATACAGTAATTTCATAATTCATAAAATGGAGTTCCAATTAAAAACTGTACTGTAAAAAAGTGATTTTGATATGCATTTTTCTGCCACTAGATGGCATAATTACATTTGTAAGACATTGGTGTGGCATTTTTCTTTTCATATTAAGAACTATCTAATCTTTAACATGAACATAACAAATATTAGGGGTGCTAGAAAAAAATAGATTCGGCAATATTACAGCGCGCAATTCTCAAATCGATTTTTAAACAAATTTTTTTTATGGGAATATTCAACAAAACGTCTTACTTGGGGTTAGGATTCACACATTAAGCATGGAAGAATGTTTTATTAATGGAAAATTAAGCCTTAATATTTTATTTCAGTGTTGTTCAAGCCGTTTTGTTAAATGCAGTGGCTCAGTTATAAGCCTCAATTTTTAGATAAATACATTTTCATACAGATCTTACAGTGTACATGTTTACCAATTAGTATTTTCTAAATTTGAGCAAAATTAAAATAAAAATAAAAAACAATAAAAAGAAAGAAAAAAAAAAATCGCAATAATCAATTTAGGGATTCGCATCGGGATTAATCTGTATCGAAATCGCCAGGTACCAGCAAGTCACACCCCTAACAAATATGCATTATTATTAAATGACTATGGGTCAAAAATGGACCAATCCTTTACTTTGACTCAAGAAATAGATCTTTCGGCATAAATCAGCTCGTGAATATTGCTCGGTTTCTTTACTTGGGTCAAAAAAATTAGGTCGTTTTGTATAAAACAACCCAGAAAGTTGGGTCATATTGACCCATGAAGTGGATCAGTCCATAATTGGGTTATTTTTGACCCAACTTTCTTTAGAGTGAGTTGCGACTGGAATTTCCCCCATTACAGGCGGTCTTTAAGCTCGCATTCCAAAAATTTGTGGCGTTAAAGGAACTTTTAAATTAAGCACACTAATTTTGACACCTAATTTATTTTAACTCACCTGAAACTTTCAAACCCCTCTGAAACACCTCATAGATGGTCTTGGCGTCATTGTAATAATAAGCCATCAGGTTATTGTTGTCCTTGAGCAAAGCCACCTTCCTGGCGCCATCCTAAGAAGACGAGAATGAGTAACGCCCTAAAAATAACATTTGAAGGCATCATTGTGTCACACCTTAATGCCCAGGGTTTGACATTTGAGGTCGGCAGGGGAACGCAGGGGGGTGGGCCTGGTGCTGAGGTAGAAGAGCGTGGCGGCCGCCAGGGCCAGCAGCGAGATGACAGCCGGCGTGGGCAGCGGCGAGAAGAGAAGCTGGAAGAGGAACTCCATGGCGCACGCAATCCTCTGCTGAGAGATTGACGACCCAAAAAAAAAAAAAAAATTTAAAAAAATGGATCAAGTCAGGTTGGAGTGACTTCGACTCTGTTAACTGGGGTCAAAGTCAACAACCTTGCACAATGAGATAAACTGTAAATCACAAGATTGGCAAATTTAATAATGTCAACAGCGTAATACAGCTTAAACAATTTTGTTTTAATTTAACGGGAAGACTAAATTAATTTCTTGCTACATAAAAAAAAAATAATAATAATATCCTCAGCTATTTATTACCAAGCCCATCGACCTGCTTTTATAATCGAAACATGATCGTTGAGCACAATTATTATTATTTTTTTTTTAACACCATCGGTACCAAGGTAAATACTGAACTGCACAACTGGTCTCAGTATAGACCCCTGCGGAACACCACAACTAACTTTGACACTTGCTCACAAATGACAATTGTCAACTGACAAACAGGATGTGAGGAGTCAAAAATAATTACCAATTGTTTTCACAAAGTGACAAGCCCCGTGTTTTTTTTTTTACATCAAATGTTCTTACCCGTCGGTTGGTGCTGTCGGCGTGGACACAAAGCAGAACCTCTTCTCAGCTCTTCTTCAGTCCACAAGAAGAAAAATAAGTAAGTAAAGAACTTGTAGTAGTCATAAAAGTCACACACAGACAGACCTTTAAACTTTGGCCGTGTGATAAAGCAGCACGAGTCTTTATCGACTGAATTGGGTACAACAGCCAATAATAAAAAAAAATAATAATAAAAACACCCGCTATTTATTGTCTTTCACTTGTATTTTGACATTTGTCACCCAATCTAGGATGACAAGAAACCGGTCTTCCAATTTGATGCGTTTACACGATGTCATCAATCTCTTGGCTGCTCAAAAGCATTCGCTGAAACCGAGTTGCATTCCAGCGGTGCCTTGCTCAAAAGGCACCACAACACTAGCTAGCAAGAAGACAAGCATTTCCAACCACTATTTGACATTTTACAGCAGCATTAAAAAACGATAAACACACTACAGGTGGATCACCATAAAAATGGATTACATCTCATATCATTTTTCAAAAAAAAAAAAAGTTGCCAAAATTAAACAAAAATTGACACTACTGAGCCTAATCATCAAAAGTATGTTTAAAAGAAAAAATGCCCCACAAAAGTCAGCACATGTCAAACAGTGCGTTCGTGTGTTGAGAATGTTACCTGGCGGTGTAAGCAGAAATGTTTGAAGGGTTGGCTGAGGATCCCTGGTGGAAATGCGGCCTGCCCACTGCCATTAATGTCACACAACATGCACACACCTGTGTTCATTAGCACCTCTTGAGTGCATGCAGCTGTGCGTGTGTCAGCAGCAGCATCGGGTTTCTTTTTTTTTTGCTTTGTTTTTCAATCATTTCCAATACATTCATTTAATTGTTCGCAAACAGGGAAAAAAGATCATTTTTCACACTGATAATGTGTGTGTCCAAGGCCAACAAAAGGGATTGTGATGAACTTTGACGCCTGCATTTATCAACAAGTGTGATAATTAACCTTTGGAGTTTGGTGATAAAATCTCATCAAGAGCATCAAATATTTCCTTATCTTTCTTTTTTTTTATCATTAAATCTCACTCTGTCTCTCTCGCATCCGATAGGCTTATTTATATATTTTGAATATATATATATATATATATATATATATTTTTTTTTTTTTATTAACTAAGTGTCATAAAATGCATAAAACATATATATATATATTTTATTTTTATTTTATTTTATTATAAATATGTTTAGATGTTCAGTTTGAACTTTCGTCTTATACTGAGGGTCAAATTGACCTATATATAAAAATATTACATTTGTGGAAAAAGAATTATGAAGCAAAATCCAGCCGTTTTTATCCATCTCAGGGGGCGGCCATTTTGCCACTTGCTGTCGACTTAAGATGGCATCACAGTTGCTCAGGGCTCAGGCAACGACCAATCAGAGCTCACCTGTTTTCTGAAGCTGAGCTCTGATTGGTTGTTACCTGAGACCTGAGCAACTGTGATGTCATTTTCAGGCAAAATGGCCGCTTTCTGAGTTTCACTCTTATCATACCTGCAAGTCAAATTGACCTGTTAAAATCAATTTTTAAGAAAAGTAAAAACATTTTGGGATGAAACTTCTTTAAATATATTATAAATCACAATCTATAATAATTATTTATGTATTTAATTAATATTTAATCTTTACAAGAAATATGAATGAAATCGAATTACATCATTTAAGCTTTTCCTAATATTTTGCTAGCATGTTTAGCTACATGTAAATGTAAACCAAAAATAATCAACACAGTTAAAGCAACGCCTCTGATGATTATGCTTGTGCAGGCAGAATATTCCAAACAGGTTCGGCCCCTCCACGTTCGGGTGAGAGGGATGGTGGGTTTGCTATTTAAGGCGTGTGACATCAAGCCACTTAGAGCGAGAGGATGACGACAGGTAGATCTTCCTCAGGTGTCACCCAGGTGCTCCACCTAATGCTCGCCCTGACGGCCATCAAAGCCGGCATCGGCGCCGGTCCCGGTCCCGGCTCGGACCCTCCCAGCCCAAAGCTGCTGATTGTCTTCCAGGCTCCTTGGAACTCGTCGTTCCCTTTCAGCGCCCGGCGCCTGGGCTCCGCCATCCAGATCGCCGTAGACAAGGTGAACGGCAACCCTTCCTTCCTGGGCAACTACACCTTGAGCGTTGTCTACATGGACACGGCCTGCAGCCCCAAGATGTCCTTAGGGGGCTTCGTTCAGCAGGTGTGGAGGGACAACGTGTCTGCCGTCTTTGGACCAGCGTGTCCCGAAGCAGCTGAGGTACACTTTTTTTGATTTTGTGTATTATTTGTGATTCAATTTAATTATATTGTGCAAAATGGTAGTTATTAATTACTGGCAAGAGAAGGGATCCAAATTTTGCAGCTGACCCAGTGAGTTTTCAAGTTTTTTTTTACTAAGTGGATTATTTATAGCTGTTGTGAGAAGGGGCATTTTTTTATGAATCACAGTCGAGAGGAGCGATCAAATTAATCATGACTCAAAGTTGTGCACCTGACTGAGTGAGCTGTGGATGTTTTGTTTTTTTGACTGAGTGGATTATTTCAAGAGTTTGAGGTGGCGGCTACCAAAAATCTCAGGCGACAGCAACAAACAAATCCCTCATGATGCATACATTGTGCAGAGGTGCCGTGGACAATTTTTGGGCATTGTGTATTATTTTGAGAGGTTTTGTTTATTTCTAATCTGGCCAGGAGGTGGCTGACGTGAATTACTGTCGAGAATAGCAATCACATTAAAGAATGTGCAATAAAAAAAATTTTGCTCTGTAGATTATTTGTAGTCATTTTTAGTCTTATATCTTCTATTGTGCAACAACACAACACTTTTGAGAAGTGATCAAATCCAAAAATGCCATTGACATTTATTTTTTTTACTTTATGAATTATTTAAAGTGCTGGTGTTTATTTCTATTGTGCAAGGTGGCTGCTAACATAAATACCGTAATTGGATAGAGTCAATCACATTAATTAATTTTGTGATCATGGAGTGGCTTTTTTTGATTTTGTGTATTATTTCTACGCCCCCCCCCCCCCCCACTAGTTTCCTTTCCTTCATTTTATAAAGGGCTATGCAGTGGACCTTTTTTTTTTTTTTTTTTTTTTTTTTAACTTAGTGGATTAATTCTTACCTTTCATCTTTTTTTTCTCTGGTGCAAGGTAGATGATGTCATGACTAACTGGCAAGCAGCGTGATCATATTAATCATGACATCTAAATTGTTAAAACATGTGACCAAGCATGTGTGGACTACTTTTTGACTTTCTGTTTTATTTTGAGTGGCTATGTTAATTTCTATTGTGCGAGGTTGCAGGTCCAAATGATGGTCATGAATCAATGGCAAGAAACGCGATCATATTAAATATATGGCACATACTGTACATTGCACAGGTGACCAAGTGTGCCATTGAATTTTCTTTTGACTCAGTGGATTATTTTCCAATTGTTCTGCTTATTTCTATTGTGCAAGGCAAAATGAGTACTAGAATGAACTATTTTAGATCCAGTTGTGTTTATGCATAGGTGACCGGCCTGATCGCTTCCGCATGGAGCATCCCGATGTTCGGCTTCGTGGGACAGTCGTCCAAAATGGACAACGCCGACGTGTACGACTCGTACATCAACATAGTGCCGCCGCTCAAGAGGAGCTCTGAGGTGCTGGTGAAGACCTTGGAGTTCTTTGGTTGGACGCACGTGGCCATGATCGGCGGCGGCCTGGACTCCAACACGTGGGACAAAGTGGACGCGCTGTGGAAAACGGTGGAGACGCCGCTGAGGTCAAGGTTCAAGATGACGGCCGCCGTCAAGTTCGACACCAGTGACGCGCGTCTGGTTACCCGCAACGTCAAGTACATCGCCACCGTGGCTAGAGGTGAGCCGATGCCACGCTTTTAACGTTATCTCGTTGGCTGACCTTTGACACATCCAAGGGTCTGATCATTAAGTCATAATCGTGTTGGTGTGGGGCGTAGTGATCGTGGTCCTAACCAATAAGGAGGACTCCCTGACTCTGCTGCTCGAGGCCGAGCGCCAGGGCTTGATGGGCGGCGACTACGTGTTCTTCCTGGTGCAACATTTCGAGGTCAGTGGCGGCGTGGTGAGTAAAATGCTACTAACAAATGTAAACATCAGATCGCAAAACATACGTTCACGGTCTTATCTTACATCAAATGCGGAATGATTCAAGCCAATTCAAATTAGCAATTAGCAACATTAGCTGTAGACAACTTGGTTAATGACATAAGTGTTGTAATGTTTTCCATTGAGCAGGACAACTTGTGGAAATACTCAATGGACGGCCAAATGAACCGAGCGGCCCTCCGAGCCTTCGACATGACCTTCATCATTGGCCAAAAGTCGTACGACGGCTACGAGTACTACGACTTCTTCGAGCAGGTGTTCGAGAGACTTCGAGGACCTCCATTTCACAGCAACCTCACGTCCGAGAGAGAGGTAGGAAAAAAGAAGGAACAGAGGAAGGAACAGAGGAAGGAATATTGATGGCATCCATTTCAGGTGAGCACCTACTCCGCCTACCTGCACGACGCCGTGCTGCTCTACACCATGGCCTTGAAGGAGGTCTTGAAAGACGGCAAGGATCCTCACGATGGGCGTCAGGTTCTGCAGAAACTGAAGAACAAGAATAGCATTCGTTTCTATGGTAAGTCAGCAGGCGCTTTGCGTTTCAGACTTCGAACGATGACACGCTAAACAAGGCTCCTTTCGCAGGAGCTTCAGGACTGGTCCACTTTGACGAGGGCGGGGAGAGAAACATGGACTATTCCATTTACGACCTGCAATATGTCAGGGACACTGCTGCGTTTGTCCCTGTCCTCCATTTTGACAGTCACAGCAAAAACATCCGGTAATAAAGAGAAAGTTCCACAATGAATGCACTGTCCCAAAAGTCAGACAAACTTAGAGTTCAACCAAAATATTTGGTGAAAATATGCCTCAAATGTTGAACAAAACTTGAGAGCTCAACCAAAATCTTGTGGCAAAATTAGGGCTCAAAAGTGCAACATGCAGTTGGTTTGTGGAAAATTATGCCTCAAACGAAACTTGCGTGAATGATGCCCTGAAAGTTGAACAAAATTTGCAGTCCAACCAAAATCTTCAGGAAAAATATGCCTTAAAAATCATACAAAAGGGAGTTCTAACAAAATCTTCTGGGAACATTACACTTTAAAATTCAAACAAAACTTGGAGTTCAACCAGAATCTTCTGGGGAAAAACTAAAGTAAAAAAAACAAAAAAACAAATATGCAGATAAACCAAAATGTTCAGAAAAAAAATATGCCTCTAAATTTGAACAAAACTTGGGAGCTCAACCAAAAATTTCTGGCAAGATTATGCTTCAAAAGACGAACATAAACTCACAGTTCAGCCAAAACATTTTGTAGAAAATTGAGTCACCAAAGTTAAACAAAACTGTGAGTTCAACCAAATTGTTCAAGAAACTAAAATGATTTCCCAAAAGTTGACCAAAATTTGCAGTCCAACCAAAATCTTTGGGAAAATATGCCCCAAAAGTCAAACAAAAGAGTTCAAAAAAATGTTCTGAGAACATCATACTTTGAGTCGAACAAAAGTTGAAGTTCAATCAGAATCCTCTGGGGGGAAAAAATTGCAGATTAACCAAAAATTTTCAGGAAAAAAGTATGCCTCAAACGTTGAACAAAACTTGGGAGCTCGACCAAGATTTTCAAAACTTTTGTCTGTCTCAAAAGACCAACAAACTCGCAGTTCAGCCAAAACATTTTGTGGAAAATTCCGCCTCAAAAGTTCAAAAAAACTTGCGAGTTTAACCAAATTCTTCAGGAAACTAAAATGATGCCCCAAAAGTTGACCAAAATTTGCAGTCCAACCAAAATCTTTGGGAAAATATGCCTCAAAAGTCAAACAAAAGAGTTAAAAAAAATGTTCTGAGAACATCATACTTTGAGTCGAACAAAAGTTGAAGTTCAATCAGAATCCTCTGGGGAAAAAATTTGCAGATTAACCAAAAATTTTCAGGAAAAAAGTATGCCTCAAACGTTGGACAAAACTTGGGAGCTCAACCAAGATTTTCAAAACTTTTGTCTGTCCCAAAAGACCAACAAACTCACAGTTCAGTCAAAACATTTTGTGGAAAATTCCGCCTCAAAAGTTCAACAAAACTTGCGAGTTCAACCAAATTGTTCAGGAAACTAAAATGATGCCCCAAAAGTTATACAAAATTTGCAGTCCAACCAAAATCTTCAGGAAAAGTATGCCTTAAAAGTCAAACAAATGTGAGTTCAAACAAAATCTTTGGGGAAAGTGGAACAAAAGTAAGAGTTTAACCAGAATCTTCTGGGGGGAAAGTATGTCTCTAAAAAAACTGGCAGATTAACCAAAACGTTCAGGAAAAAATATGCCTCAAAAGTGGAACAAATCTAGTGAGTTCAACCAAATTATTCAGGAAACTAAAATGATGCCCCAAAAGTTTAACAAAATTTGCAGTCCAACCAAAATTTAGGAACATTACACTTCAAAATCGACCAAAACTTGGAGTTCAACCAAAATGGGAATACTATTCCTTAAAAGTTGAACAAAACTTGAAATTCAACCAAAATGAGCTGACTCAACTCGGACTGACAACATTGCCGTATACTGTAGTCATTATGGGGGGGGGCTTGTATGTAAAACTTGAAGGGGGGAACAATTTTGTAAGAAGGCACAAAATGTGAAAAAAAAGTGAAGCACTGAATACTTTCCTGAAGCAATGTATCAAACGTTAATTGAAGAATGGCGTGATTTCAGGCCAACGGCCACGTTCACTGGAGTAACCTGGCCCAAAGGAAGACCCCCGTCCGACAACCCTGAATGCGGCTTCAACAACGAGCTGTGTGAATGGCTTAGTAACGGTACGCTCAACCATGCTGCGGACCCTCATTTACATAATAACGGAATACTAACCTGCAATGTGGTGGCGTCATCTCAGACATCGCCCTTCTGGCGCTGCTGGTCACATTCCCTGTTGTCGGCGTGCTGGTCGTGCTGGGCATCGGCGTCCTGGTGCTGCAGAAGCTGCGCCTCCAGTCCAGCCTGGAGGACTCACGCTGGTGGCTCATCGACTACGGCAACATCACCGTCATCAGGGAGGCGTCGGTCGGTGCCTCCGTAGTGCGCATGTAGTGTGTTGGTTTGGTTCTAAGTGGTCTCCATCCAGGGGGTCCAGGGCGTGTCGCTGAGCAACACCAGGAGTCAGACTGGCAGCGGAGGTTCGTATTCCACCTTGTCGAACACCAGTTACGGCTTCAAGGACAAGATGGGGAAAGAGCACATCTACGCCACTATTGGCCTCTACCAGGTACTGATGCAATTCTTGGCAGAAATATTTTTTGTAATATCGGAACTTTTGTACGGAAGAGGATTAGGGCCAGTCAAGAGAGAGAAGAGAAAGTTTGGCAACTCACTTTATTCTCAGAATTCTGACTTTAAAGTGAGAATTCTCACTTTATTCTCAGAATTCTGATTTAAAAGTGAGAATAATAATTAATGATATTATTATTCTAAAGTCAGAATTCTGAGATTAAAGTGAGAGTTCTCACTTTAAAATCAGAATTATGAGATTTTCTCACTTTAAAGTCAGAATTCTGATTTAAGAGTGAGAATTCTGAAAATAATCTCAGAATTCTGAGATTAGTCTCAGAATTGTCAGAATTTTCAGAGTTCTGAGATTAAAGTGAGAATTTTCACTTTAAAGTGAGAATTCTGAGATTAAAGTGAGTTTTCTCACTTTAAAGTGAGAATTCTGACTTTAAAGTGAGAATTCTAAGATTAAAGTTAGAATTTTCACTTTAAAGTCAGAATTCTGAGATTTAAGTGAGTTTTCTCACTTTAAAGTGAGAATTCTGACTTTAAAGTGAGAATTCTAAGATTAAAGTTAGAATTTTCACTTTAAAGTCAGAATTCTGAGATTTAAGTGAGTTTTCTCACTTTAAAGTGAGAATTCTGACTTTAAAGTGAGAATTCTAAGATTAAAAATAGAATTTTCAATTTAAAATCAGAATTCTGAGATTAAAGTGAGTTTTCTCACTTTCAAGTCAGAATTCTGAGAATAAAGTCAGAATTCTCTCTTTAAAGTCAGAATTCTCTCTTTAAAGTGAGAATTCACACTTTAATCTCAGAATTCTCACTTGAAAGTCAGAATTCTCACTTTAAAGTGATAATTCTGAAAATAAAGTGAGAATCCTGCCAAACTTTTTTTCTCTCTTCACTGGCCCTAACCGTCTTCCAGGGGAATTACGTGGCCGTCAAATACATCAAGAAGGACGTTTGCGAGAAACTCCAAAAGGCCTCCGTCCTCGCTGAATTCAACGTGGTAACATTCTTCAGAGAACGATGATTAGCGACGTGTTGCTAATGCTAGTTGCTAAATGGCGTCCCTCTCCACCATGACAGATGAAGGAGATGAAGCACGAGAACCTGGTGCAGTTCTTCGGCGCGTGCGTGGAGCCACCCAACGTTTGTTTGGTCACACAGTACTGCAGGAAAGGCAGCCTGAAGGTCAGTTCGGCGCACTACTCCCAAAAAAACAGCACAATTGTAGTGTCGTTGTTGTTGTTTGCAGGACCTTTTGAACGCTTCCGAAGTGGAGCTGGACGGGATGTTCAAGCTTTCCTTCGCTTACGATATCATCAATGTAGGTGTCGCATTTCAACGGGTGCCTCGAGAACCCCCCCTTCCTCGACGTGATGCGTATTACCTCCTGCAGGGAATGGACTTCATCCACAAGAGCAGGCTCAAATTCCACGGCAATCTGAAGACCAGCACCTGTATGGTGGACAGTCGGCTTCAGGTCAAACTCTCCGGGTTCGGACTGTGGGAGTTTAAATACGGCGGTAAAGGCAACCGTGGCCCAGGAACTCCCAAATATGAAGGTCAGAGCCTTGACCTTGACAATAATATATGTGACCTCACTAGTCTAAACATGACATTCTGATTAATGTTACATTCGTGGAATATTAGTTACGAAGCAAAATCCAGCTTCATTTAAAAAAATACATATCAGGGGCGGCCATTTTGCCACTTGCTGTCGACTAAAGATGACATCACAGTTGCTCAGGGCTCAGGCAATGACCAATCACAGCTCACCTGTTTTCTGAAGCTGAGCTTTGATTGGTTGTTACCTAGGACCTGTGATGTCATTTTCACTCGACAGCAAGTGGCAAAATGGCCGCCTTCGGAATATTCATCAAAACTGCTGGATTTTGCTTACCTCATATACCACTAAAACAATAAAAACAGAATACTGTATTTAGACTAGTGGGGCTGCATTGATCATATTGTTAAGAATTTTTTATGGGGAGTTAACTTCCCCTTTAAAATGCCCATTTTAGGCAAATTTTGGCCTTTTTAGGGGTCCTTCCAGGACAAACTCCTCCTGGAGGGTTTGTGCAATTGTGGCAATGTTTGGTTGTGAAACATTTGAATTTTCACCATCGCATGTGAGCGGCACATGTAAGCAAAGTTTGATGAACTGTCGCAAAGCCGAACACGCAATAACTCAACCACAAGAATGTTTGAAAAAATCCAGTCCCTGAAGCCAGTTTCATTTCGCAATTGTCTCAAAAAGCCCGAAAATACTATTTTGGATTAAAATGGCCATTTTAGGCTCATTTCAGCTTTTCCGGGGTTTGGACACAATCTCTTAAAGATTTTGTCACAATTGGACACAATCTCTTAAAGATTTTGTCCAATTGTGACCAATTTGTAACCACATACACTCGACAGATGTTGGTTAGAGCATGAGAGCAAAAGCAAAAAATGCAATAAATCAACCACAAGAATGTTTTGAAAATTCAGCCCATGAAGTCAGTTTGCAACATGGGTAGACTCACACTTACGTTAAACGTCCATTTTAGGGTCATTCTGCTCATAACTAAAAAAAAATCTGACAGGTGACTTGTGACATTGCAGGATTGTTGTGGACCGCCCCAGAGCTTTTAAGACAAGTTGACCCCATGGTCCACGGGACCCCCAAAGGGGACATCTACAGCTTTGCCATCATCCTGTGGGAGCTCATGTACAACTCCAAAAGTGGGCCATACCATGACATCAACCTGCAGCCCAAAGGTTGCGGTGAAAACATTTCAACCTCATTTCAGTTTAAGTGGCCGACTACAATCGAAACAAACTTGTCTCCGTAGAGATCATCACGAAGCTGCGAGGGCCCTTCCGCGGCGAGCCCCTCAGACCCGCACTGTCCGACCTGTGCGACGACAACATCAACTCGCTGCTCAGGGTGTGCTGGAACGAAAACCCTGACCACCGACCACCATTCAGGTCCATTCTAGGACAGTTGAAGGAAGCCAGTCCAGACAGGTCCCGCCATTGTTTTTCTTTGTCCTTCAAACTTCACCTCATCTCATTTAGCACCATTAACAATATGGCTCGCGTCAACAAAACAATTTTGCTGCACAATAGGATAAAATAAATAAATAAATAAAAACAAGATGTGGTGCTATAGCGAGTATGACAATTTAAGCCAATCAGAAACTAAAGGTGCTTTATAGACATATTGAGGATTAGGTGAATGACCTGCATGGCCAGAACAAAACAAAAGAATGGATTTTGGGACTTTTTGAACAATCTTCAAATTTAAAACATGATTTTTTTATTGATTATTGACATTTATATTTCAATACTATTCTATTTTTGCACAGTAATGTTTTTGACTCATTAACTGCCATTGACGGCTATAAACGTCAAAAATTCATTTGAACCATTTCTATTGGTTTAACTTTTTTTTTCCACTTTTGTTAACAAGAGTCTGAAAACCTAGACATTTTTTAAAATCTTTTATTTTTATTTTTAGAAAAGATTATTAAAAATTAGGGGCGTCAGGCGATTAAATTTTTAAATTGTAATTCATCACATGACTTCACTAATTAACTCACGATTAATCACAAATGTTATATCTGTTCTAAATGTACATTAAAAAAATTCTAGGTTTCCATACACTAGTTAACAAAAGTGGGAAAAAAATGTTGAACTAATAGAAATAGTTCAAATGAATTTTTTGACGTCTATAGCCGTCATTGGCAGTGAATGAGTTAATATTTAAAAAAATACATGAAATTATTCTAATAATTTATATTTTCATACTTTATATTTAAGGACCTATGAAACATGAAACACTTGAGGGAAAATTATTAACTTTTGAACAGGCTCATAATTAAGTATGTTGCATGTGCAAATGTTCATATTAAGTCAAATGTAAAGAAAACAACATCTAAAAAAATGATTGATTTTATTGACAATATTTTTCAAATGATAAAATCTTTTTATCAAATTCAGTATAGCAGTTTTAAATATTTGCAAAAAATATAAAGTAATTCTGTAACATTTATTAAATCTTATTTATACATATTTTACAACTTAATGTTGTAAACAATATTTACAAAACAAACAACAAAGAAAAAGAAAAAAAATATATTAAAAAATTTAACACAAATCTATTTTCATGCAGTAATGTTTTTAAGATTTACAAAAACATGTAAATACAAGTCTTTTTTCTTCTTTTCTTGTAATCAAATATAAACTTTTATTTTTGTGATTTCTTTGTGTATGTACTGCTAATTTAAAAAAATATTTAGCGCATTTTATTACATTACGTTTTAATATATATTTACAATTGTTTAATAAAATATATTCTTTTAAAATGTGCTGCAGCCATGCAAACATTCTAGACAACATGGTGGAAAAGCTGGAAAAATACGCCAATCACCTGGAGGACGTGGTGGAAGAGAGGACCAATCAACTAGTCGCCCAGAAGACCCGCGCGGACAAACTCCTCTCCAGCATGTTACCGAGGTAACCGTGGCGACGCGACAACCTCATAGGTCCCCTCGACGGTGACGTGCGGCCTCGCAGGTACATCGCGGACGAGCTGATGGCGGGGAAGTCGGTGGAGCCTCGCAGCTACGACGTGGTGAGCGTCTTCTTCTCCGACATCGTGGGCTTCACCTCCATGTGCGCCGTCAGCTCCGCCCTGGAGGTGGTCATGTTCCTCAACGACCTCTACAGCCTCTTTGATGACATCATCAGGATGTATGACGTCTACAAGGTGCGAGGGCAAAAAACGCAGTCGTGGCGTATTTACTTTGTTGCGTTCCGAGAACTGGCAATGAGCGCGTCTTTTAGGTGGAGACCATCGGCGACGCCTACATGGTGGCTAGCGGTCTGCCCATCACTAACGGCCAACAGCACGCCGTGGAGATCGCCACCATGGCGCTGCACTTCCTGAGCGCCATCAAGCGCTTCCGGATACGTCACATGCCCTCCGAGAGTCTGGCCATCCGCATCGGCGTCCACTCGGGTGAGAGCGAAAAGAGACAAGAGAAAAACGTTTCAAAGCGTCCACATGAAAACTGTGTTTTTTTTGGGGGTTTTCCCCGGCAGGTCCAGTGGTTGCAGGCGTGGTCGGGAGCTCGATGCCTCGATACTGCTTGTTTGGTGATACGGTCAACATGGCCTCTCGCATGGAGAGCAACAGTTTACGTGAGACCACCACCTGCAAAAACATGATATATCATTTTGAGAATCAATTTTACTGTTACTGTTTCGTCAGCCTTGAAGATTCACATCTCTCAGTGCACTGCTGACATTCTGGTCCAGGTGGGATCATTCGAACTGGAGGAAAGGGGAGAAATTGAAATGAAGGTGAGTTTAACACCTGCTTGTGTGTGTGTTACATGACATCCATGTGCTAACCTTTTTGTGTCAGGGTAAAGGTTGTCACAAGACCTACTGGCTGCTGAGCAAAAAAGGTTTCAACCCTCTTTTACCGGCCGCTCACAGTCCTGCACAGGCGGACGCCAGCCTCCAGTTGGCAGCAGAGGTACACCCACAGGACTCGTCCACAATCTCCTCGTCTTCTTGTTCTTGACGTTGCTGATGTGTTTCAAATTGTCTTTTTTTTTTTTTAATGTGGGGTGTCAAGAAAATGGGAGTGTGCGGAGCTGCGGACAAAAACGCCAAGAAAACTACCGGCGAGGACGTCACTATGTCTTCAGTGGACATTTAGTTTGCCCGTGACACCAAATGAGATTTATATTGTTGGAATATTTATTTATTGAAACTTTTCAAGACACAAGAATCAAATTGATGGTTTTAAAATGTTTTTTTTTTTTTTTTTAAGCATGCAGTTAAACAACATGAGATTATGAGATCACAATAGATCCTACTAAACCTACTAAGTAATCTAATCTCAAGTATGAATCCACCTGAGTACTGGCTGACTTCATATGATATCAAGTATAGAATAATGTAGAATTTATAGGTCTTGCAAGGGAGTGTATAGAGCTAGAAGAGTAAAGAAAACTCCACATTTTAACTTTTAAGTTTTGCGAACAGCTATGTAGCTAATAAAGAAATAAACATACATATTAGATGTACATGAAGAAACAGATAATTATGTCACGTGTAGGGGAGTGCATACAGCTTTAACAGTGGCTATCAATTACAGTAAGAAACATTTACTTCATGTGAAGGGAGTGCATACAGCTACGAATCAATGAAAAAACATCCACATTTACAGTATTTGAAATGTAGGGAGCGCATTCAGCTGCTAATCTGATGATATGGGTAAGTGTTGTTTTAAACATGAGTTGCTGTATGCACTCCCTACAAGTACAGTAAATAAAGATACCCCTTTATCGATTAGTAGTTGTGTGCACTACCTACAGGTACAGTAAAAATGTTTGTTCTACAATCATTAGTAGCTGTATGCACACCCTAAATGTACTGTTCATAAAATGTGCATGTTTGTTGCTCCATTTAGTCTCTATAAGTACATTAAAACTAGATGTTTCTTCACCGATTAGTAGCTGTATGCACTCCCTATTAGTGTTTCAAAGCGCCCACATATTAATAAATATGGACGTTTGTTCACTAATTAGCTGTATGCACTCCCTCCCAGTATAGTTCATACGGATGTTTGTTCACTGATTACTAGCTGTATGCGCTCCTTTCAAGTATAGTAAATAATGGATTTTTGTTTACTGATTAGTTGTGTAAACATAACGGGATGCGGTGATTAGGATGAGCGGCAGGAGAGGTAGAGATGCCCCTGGAGGACAAACAACAGATGACACACGCAATTACACAATCTCAACAAACACTCCACTCAAATTAAATGCATTGTGAGGATATATGTGTATTTACCTATGATGTGTCCCTTACTGGAGGATCCATGAGCTGTGGAGACATTTATATTACACAAGAACATTCTAATTTATAATATTTGAAACAGAAGCATTTGAGTGGTTGAATTTTTCCAATGAAAGCTCTGTATGATACCTTTGATGTAAATTTCAGCAGTCAGGATGCCACCACGTGGCTCCGTTTTCGATGCCAGTCTCCTGGCTGGACACGGAATCTTCACAGGGCAGGAAACGCGGCTTTAAGGACAGTCTTCTTTGACGGAGACATTCGTACTCACGGGCTGGCAGACGAGCCGTTCGCTGTCGCACACGGATACCTCGCAGTGGAGCCACACGGTGGACACCTTCTCCTGGCCGCGGAAGCGGAATGAGTTGAACTTGAAAGTGGAGCGGCTATCTTTGGCGTTCTCGAAAATGTTCACTGTGTCATCGGATGGGCAGCTGAAGGGACACGTAAGAATTTTTTTTTGTATATAACAGGAAAAAACAAATGGAAAGAATTAGCCCGATTTTTTTTTTCTAGGCTTGTTGCTAGGCGGAATTCACATTTCCATACCTGTTGATAATGAGGCTCCACCTCCTCCTGTCTGTGGAGTAGGGCGTTGGCGTGGCCCAACAGTTTTCTATGACCACACGGAAGCGTCCGCTGAGCCCTTTGGCCTCCACACCAATGAAGACCTCCGAGCCGAGTTCGGAGGTGTCGATGACGTACGGCGCCTCTTTGGCGTACAGGAACTTAGCATTCTGGGGGCAGCACATTCCCGTCATGCCCGGTGAAGCAACTTTTCAGGAATGGGGAGACTTACCGTGAACACGCCCATGGACAGCTGTGACATAAAAGAGCCCGAAGTACCGTTGCTGACGTAGACGGTGGCCACTCTGGGGAAAAAGCAGAGACACTTCAGTCCACATCAAACTAAGTTCAAGGCCTGGACGAGGTGCTTACTGACCTCTGGCTGAAGACGGCGTTGTTGACCAGGTAGGTGGCACGGTACACACAGCTGAAGGTGTAGTTGACCGGCTGGTTCCTGAGGGTCAGCAACGTGTCGTTTGATACCACCGAGTTGAAGAAGACGTAGCGGGCGTCTTTGCCGGGTATGTACTGACCAGGAATGAAGTTGTGGAGTTTGTATTGTTAAAAGTGCTGAAGGGTGCTCATATCTAACCTTAGCCCAACCTAAAGGCCCCCAAACTGAACCCATGACCCAAACCTTCCTAACCCAACCCCTATGCTTTTGTTGTACGGTATGTGTGGGGGCGAGGGGGTGCGCCATGAGATGTTAAACGGGTTTGCATGGCTTAAAGAATTTGGGAAAGGCTGTGTTGCTTCTAGATTTGCTATGTTTGCCTCTTTTTGGCAGATCAAAGTGTGTCAAGCAGCAGCAAGCCCCCATCCTCCCCACGATTTTGCAATGGTGGCTGCACTGGGCTGATTTTGGCCACCATTCAAAAGTTAGACTGGAGTCATGCAGTGATGGTCCGACTGCGCGCAGGAGGCGAGATATTTGGCAGTAGCCACAGAAGAAGAAAAATGAGAAACGTTTCTTTTTAAAGTCATTGCACAAACATGGAAGTGCAACACTGTGTCATCCAGATGGTGCCTGACTGACAAGCCTCAAACTGGGCTTCCTACCGTTCAAAGCTCCAACGGGGCCGTAAACGTCTTCGCGCTCAACAGTTAGCACGATAGCATGATAGCACACGAACCCCTTCGACTCACCTCGGACTGGGTGCCGCAGTACGAGTGGTTCTTGGGCGTCAGGTCGGGGATGATGAAACGGTAGTAACCGGAGGTATGCACGCCTGTAGCGCACACGCCACCCAGGGAGAGCTGCTCCATCTCCCAGCCGTACGGACACTCGGGCACGTTGGCAATAATGGTGTTGGGGAAGCACGACACCATCACGTAATCTGAAACATCAGACAAAGCCCTGCACTGGTTTCCTTGGCAAATAGCAGAAAAATGACAGGTCGCCTTGTCAGGAACGCAACAAATTGAAATGTCTGTGCAGTTGCTTGTTGCTGGATAGACTTCACAAAGCACAATTATTTCTGGCCAACTGACTAACTAACAACCAACTAACTAGATAGCCATCAAACTGACTAACCTTTCAACAAACCAAGTAACTAACAACTATCCTACCAACTAGCTAACTCACTAACCCATTAGCCAATTAACAAGCCAATAAACTCCCTAATTACCTGATTGGCTGACTAACCAACTTGCTAACCTATTAACTAACCAACTAACTACCTAAACAATCAACAATTAAACTAACCAATAGACAAAACAAGTAACTCACAGCTATCCTACTAAGCAACATGCAAACTAACCAATAAAAAACTAGTAACCAACATTTATTGAACTAACAAACCAACGACTTTACCTAATTGACTAAATAAATAACTAATAAGTAACTACCCAACCAAATAATACACCAATTAATTATTTAACCAAACTAACTAGCTGATAACCAACTTACTAAGCAATCAACTTGCCTAGCACTAACTAACTAGCCAACCAACCAACCAAATAATACACCAATGAATTATTTAACTTAACTAACTACCTGATAACCAACTTACTAAGCAATCAACTTGCCTAGCACTAACTAACTAGACAACTAACCAACCAAATAATACACCAGTTAACTACTTAACTACCTAACAAACTAACTAGCTGAATCAACTAACCCACTAACACCAACTAAACAACAATCCATCAACCAATAAACATAAACTATCCTAGCATGTAACATATCTGCCTCACTAACAACTGAGTGACTAACAAAACAACCAAGTGGCGAACCAACTGCCCATCCGATAAAATAATCAACTAACCAACTATATCTAATTTAACTAATAACACAAACAATGTCCTGCAAAAAGCTAACTGCTACGGTGGAAAATCATTAATGAAATCTCCTCTGTTTTGAAAAGATGCTGTAATGCGAAACCAGGTTTTATCTGGATCTGATCTACACGCACGTACAATATAAAAATCAGTTGCGGGTGTTTTGCATGTTTAAGAGTCTCGTTACCTGCTTTCTGGGGGACACAGGTCCGCACCACAGGAAGTATGGCAAGTAGCAAAACGATGATCATGATTCCATGCAGGACACAAATTCAAATATTTGGGGAAAGACTGTTCACCTGTGTGCTGTCAGAGGACCCTCCCTCATGGCTGCCCCCGAGCTACCGTTTTATGTATGCTCGCGGTCGGAGGTGGTCCACGTTCCCACCCGGAGAGCCTCCATTGTGGATCCACCGACAAAAAGCCTTCTGTGCTGCTCGGACATTCACTTTTAAATGACCGCCATCTCTCGGGACGTCTTTTGTAGGGATGGACCTGATGGAAATGTGCCATTTTCCTGTAGAAAGTACACAGACAACAATAAGAAGCTTCTTCAAAAATGATGATTGGCATTAAAAATAAAAGTTAAAAAATGTTCATTTTTACAGGAATGTAACTGATTGACTACTGCCAACTATGATACCAACTGACTAACCAACTAATCAACCAACTGGCACACCAAGTAACTATCATACCAAGCGGGGAGCTTGTAAAGTAACAACTTTCCAATCAGATCATACCAGCTGACTAACCCAACTAACTAATCATCCAACAAACCAAGTACCTAACCAACCAACCTAACCAATTTTCAACTTCTTACATGTTTTTTTAATGAGCTTTTATTTAATTAACAATTAATAAATGGTTGGGTGATGGGACGTTGGTGCTGTTTCGCAACAAAACGTACTTGACTACATTAGTATCTTTTTATGCATGTTTGAATGCTTGAAGTAAAACAAAAACATGAAAAATTACAGCCATGTTTTGTGCATGTACATTTTCGGCCACAATGGTATCTAAAATTCGCAATTTGTGGAGTGACTGTAAAGTGGTTGGTGGCGTCTCAGGGCGAGCTGATTAACATCTGAATGACTCGCACCGATAGCATCTAACGGCAGCTCGCGTTACAGCGCGTATCGAACCGTCCCGCAAACATGACACTCCCTTTATAAGAAGGACCAAAGTGTGGCTCATCATTGGATTTCGTCAGATTTTTATTGGTTCTGTTGAGTACAGCAGACGTGTGAAAACAGGTCAGTGTAGTGCTTCAGGTCAAAAACAAAAAGAAACTATAAAAACATGTAGAAAACAACTTTTATATACACAATCCTGTACAATGGAGTTAATAAATAGTATTAGCATTGAGCTTGGGTTTTAGGGTTTGGGCACTTGGCATGTCCAGCTTGTGTGCTCCGTCTGGTAAATAAAATCCCTCCTGGAAGAAAACCAAGTGGAAGTTAGGTCACATTGACATGAGAATAATCCAGTAAACATGAGAGTTTTTGCAAAGAGACTGTTTTTAAATTTATGCCCCCCCCCAAAAAAATATGTGGGTTGAGAATTATGGGAGTCACAGGCCTAATTTATGTAAAAGTTTATTTTTTTTGGGGGGGGGGGTATTTTTTTCTATTATTTTATTTTGGTGTATTGCAATCTCGAGCAAGTTTTTATTAGATGTAAACTAATTCATTATAGAAATTATTTTTATGTAATTATAAATAAATTAATAAAAATTTTCACTCAGTTTTTGTTGTTATTTTTTGCATTGTTTGATTACTTTGCTTTATTTATTCATTCATTTATTTATTATGTACTATTGTAATTGGCAGAGGTAGAAAGTAACAAAGTACAAGTATTTAAATACATTTTTATTTATTTTATTTACAATAATTGAGTACTGTGTATTTATTATTTTGGTGACTTTCACTCCCTATATTTGAAAACCGATATCTGTACTTTCTACACATTCAATTCTACACAAGTAACTATACTTCTACTTAAGGGATACTTGACTCAATTAGCCATTTTCAGCAATCAAAAGGTAATATTTATTTCAGCGCAGGTGATGTCATCATTAGTTGACAGCAAGTGAAAAAAAAATGTTTTTAAAGGTATTAATTGTACATGAAAAATAATGATGTTATCAAATTAATTCTGGACGATATATTAACTTTTTAACTTTAAGTACGCAATGTGAGTACATTTGCCATATCTGTATGTTCCAAATAAAGCTTTCATTCATTTGCATCTATTCCACTTTAAGACTCATTTTCAAAACATTGATTGCATTTTACTCCCCAAAAACACAGTCGTCGCATACTGTTGCAGTACTCACTCTCTCCTGCGCGGGGCGACGTTCTCCCGACACAGCAGCCCCTCGTCGCACGGGCAGATCTGGTTGATGCTGAACGCCAGGCCGCCGTCGGGGACGTAGCAGCCGTCGCCGCGCGTCAGCCGGCGCTTGCAAACGCGCTCGCCGTGGTGGCGGGCGCAACACATTGACGCCCCGCAGTCCCGGTCCACCTTGCATCGGGCGCCTGGGAGAAAAACGGGAATATGTAGAGTATCATGGAATGGAACAGACAAATGATATTTAAGATTGAGAAGTGATCATTTACCCTCTTGCCCGTTGGGAATGCTACGATGGCACTTCCCGAACATGCAGCTGAGGCCCCTCACGCACTGGGCGTCCCTGCGGCAGTAGTGCCCCTCCCCGCGGAGGGGCACGCACAGGCCGAAGTGGCGGTCGCAGGAGAAACCTCGGCCACAGGCCCGATCGTGCTCGCACGCCGACTGTGGACAAACGTGTTCAGGACTTTTTGTCAAACTTGACGTGACGTTGAAAAGAAGAAATAAGTCGTACCGTGGAGAGTCTGGCAGGGGGTGCGACGTCCCGCGGCTCCAAGGCCCTGTCTTTGGGGGGGCTGTGCGGCATGTTTAGCATCCATGCCCAAATGTGCGCCTCGGCCCGTGCGAAGCACAAACACAGACTCGCCATCCACACGCTGGGCAACATGGCCGACAAAATGGAGGATTAATGGAGCGAGGTCAAGACGACACCGAGACGAGTTTTTTTTACGACTTGTGGTCTGCTCTGTTTGCGGCGGCTGGAAAAATCCAAACGTCAGCGAGTGACAGTGACCGGGCTCCTCTCACTTTTATAAGGCTCCGGCGCGACCCCCCCGCTGGTACCCCCTAGGCCCCCCTCCCACTGGGCTGTTTGTCCAAGTAGCGAGGGAGGAGGAGACAATTAGTTGTTAATGGATTAGCTAAGACGCCAAGTCACCGCCTGACGTCCCCCCAAAGTGGGGAAAGGCCAGGAGAGCTGACAACGGCGCATTTCGCCCCCCCCCCCCAAAAAAAACAATCTGGGGCCCCAAACACCCCAGCGCCCCCCCAACCTCAGACCCCATGTCGAGAACAATTTGCAGGAGTGCACCCTGCAGACGACCCCATGATCTCATTAAATGTAATTACCATCAGCTATTAGTTCTCAGGGGGGGACTGGGATAGGGGGGGGCTGTAAGTCGGGCTGAGAAAAACTTTTCAGATTCATTTTTCTTGGCAAAACAATTACAAATGACTGAATGGAGTTACAGTTACTGTTGCACTTGTCTGCAACCTTCATTTGCTAAAAAGAAGATGAATTATCAATGTTGCATTTCCTTGTAAAGGACAATATATTCATCTTGCACTTCCCTAAAAAGAAGACAAACTATTTACGTGGCACTTCCCTGAAAAGAAGACAATCCAGCAATTGTTGCACTTTCCTAAAAAGAAAAACAATTGATGTTACACTCCATTTAAAAAAAAGAAAAGAAAAGCTATTGACACGGCACTTTCCAAAAAGCAGACTAACTACAGAATTGATGTTGCACTTTGCGAAAAAGACAAACTATGGACATTACACTTCCTTAAAAAGAAGACAAAAAAAAAAAAGGAGAGCAATGATGATCACATGTCAAATCGGTAAAATTACCGAATGAACAATACTGAGCTCTCCGAGAAAAGAAAAAAAGAAAAAGAAAAGAAGACAAAATATTGATGTTGCACATTCCTAAAAAGAAGACAAACCACTGAAGTGGCATTATCCTTAAAAAAAACAAAAGGTTAAAAAAAGTATTTGTTTTATATTATATGCTCTATTTTTTTTTTAACTCATTCATTCCCAGGCATTTTCACTGAAAGCAACCCCCTTCGCTCCCGGCTGTTTTACTGGATTTTGACAGATTTTGCAAGGCCCACAGAATAATGTGTTCTATTGCTATAAAAACATGGAACCTACCAAAAGAGTCTCAAAAGTATATTTCTATCCGTTTCCGTTTTGCAGCAATTAGCATTATAATATAGCTTATATTTAATCATTATTCACAAACCTGTTGCAACATGGCCCTGGTTGATCTTTTATACTCTGCTGCCACCTGCTGACCGTTTTTTTTGTAAGAACTACCATTGCTTTAAGCGACCTCTTCAGGTCAGAGGCTGCATCAAAGCCTTCTGTATGCTCCAGCGTTAAAAAAAATAAAAAATGTATGAATACATTTTTGAGACTATGTCAATATAAACAAATAGAACGTTTTTATACGTTTTGGGGGACAAATGAGTTAAAACAGTTGTCGATTAATCGCTTAATCTATAATAATAATATAGTATTATATGATAAAATATCAGATAATATATCATTCTAATAATAATAATAATAATTTGAGAAATTGTCATTTATTAGAGATTTGATTGCTTGCATTTTGCCAACTCTCACATTACATTTATCTTATACATCTACAAAGTGTGTATGAACCGAAGGGCAATAATTGGCATCCTGTTACAGCACCAATCATGGCCAAAGCCTGGCATTTACTGTTTACCGTTTAAGCGTTTTTGATTGAGAGGAGAGAAAAAAACATGCAACGACGTGCCGTCTTCGCAGGATTGTAAGAATGATTTTTGAGAACGTGACATGCATGAAATGCACCTTTAAAAAAAAATCGCTGAATGTGTCAAAGTGAGTAATTTTATAATAATTTTATATTAATTTATTTATTTTTTCGAGGACTTCATTTAGCAAACAATGTTCCCACTAAGGTGCTGCTTTTTTATTTTATTTTTCTTTTGAAAGATTCTTCCAGGTTATTTTTTACAGTGTGCAGTAAAATTAATTTAGAATTGCGCACCTTTAGTGCAGTACCGCCTCCAACTGAGCTGCAGTTGTTGAGAAAATATGTGAGTATTGATGTAAGCTCGGTTTAGATATGTATATAAAAAAAAATAATAATAAAAAAAAAAGATATGTTACTGCGCCATATGTGTTGAAGAAGCTGTTTTATACTGTAGTAATGGCATTTTACAATCTACAGTATGTTAGCACTAAGCTAGCATACCTTTTTAGACAACATAATATGTCTTGATCGTCCGTTGTAAAGTTTCATTCTCTCTTCTTTTATGTGCTAGTTAAAAATGTGTAAAAGGGGGGACAAGTACAACTATTTTTAAAAAAAAAATTAAATGGTCTCTCTATCATCGATTTTGGGGTCTGAAAGGTATTCCCCCAATAAACTGTCCTAAAACTAATTGTCTGCTAACCGTTGATTAGCATTGAGTACATTCCCTCAGACTGATGCCGGGATAAGTGCTCATTTGCATATCGTTGGCGGCAGACAGAAGTGATTGCTATCCTCCGCCGGCTACTTAAGTCCTTTATCAAAACATGCTAACAGACTAATGACGTAATTGACGCTCAATTAGAAGACACAATGGCCGCAACTGGGCCCGTTAGCAATATGTCAATATTGACGAAAATGTGCGATTCTTGCGTATGACACAAACGCCGTTTAAGTTTTACAGGTGTATGTTTCTACCAAAACGCATTTGGACGCGAGTGTGACAACAGATCACGTCGACTCCCTCCTCTTATCACGCTCCCCTAAGCACAGCATTCTTGTTGTCCATTCGTAGTGACACCAAGATGGCCCCCCGCTTGTATTTGTTTAGCCGGCAGATAAGTGTCTCTACGCGGTGGTGAACATGCTCCCCCAGTGTTTGTGACTCCGCTAATGACCTCCCTAATGAACGTGCTCCCTTTTCTCAATAAACATGGCAGCGAGGCGGGTGGGAGTGAGAAAAAAAAAAAAAACCTTCGGGGCAGGGTGATCTTTGCCCATTGTAATGGACCTTGACCCCCTGCGGGAAAGCATGAATGCTGGCCATAGTGGTGCAGGTGGGGGGGCGAGGAGTCTACCCCCCCACCTTACCCACCCTGCAAATCAAAACAATGCACATTTGTACATTGTTGCACTATTTAGTCTATCTTTAACTCATTCACTGCCATTGACGGCTATAGACGTCAAAAATTCATATGAACTATTCATATTAGTTTAACATTTTTTTCTCCCTCTTTTGTTAACAAGAGTATGAAAACCTAGGAAAAAAATGATTGTACATTTAGAACAGATATACAATTTGTGATTAATCGTGAGTTAACTATTGAAGTAATGCGATAAAAAATTTAATCACCTGAATTTTTGATAATCTTTTCTTAAAAAAAAAAAAAAGATTTTAAAAAATGTCTAGGTTTTCATACTCTTGTTAACAAAAGTGGAAAAAATGTTAAACTAAAAGAAATAGTTCAAATGAATTTTTGACGTTTATAGGCGTCAATGGCAGTGAATGAGGTAAGATACACTTTTTTTTTTTATTACTTAAATATTAAAATATTTACCCTAACTACGACTTAGTGTATGCTTAGTGACAGACTAGTTTCCGACCCCCTGTATTAACTTTGACTTGAATTGTTTTTCAAATGTCATTTTTAATTGTTAGTGAACATAATACTCTTCAAATGCGTCATTACAACGAAGCCGAAGTTGACCGCAGGGAAAACTAAATAAATCTGTTTTTGTTTTCTAAACAAACATTCTGTCATCAGTACTGCATTAATTTGTACTTGCCCCGATGATCAATCGCTTTACACTACTGCTGAAGAATGTAGAAAACCACATGACACACTTTCAGAAAATATTTCAAGGTATGCCTATACGTCAGTGTCAGGCCTCTTTGATGGACCTAACCTGTCTTTTATTTAAACCTCACATGAGGTGCTGTCTTTTGTCTCACTTGGCTTGATGTTCTCGATAGCCTGTTTCCAATTGGGACTAGAAAGGAGAGTGTGATTCCCGCCGTAATGGGAAACAGCCCCCGCGTCTTTCCCCCGGTGCCAAGACTGGAACGCTACGAGGGAGACGACAAGAGGGGGCGAAGGGGACGGCGAAGTAAACCGTCGCAAATCAACGAGACTCTGACAGTACACCAACAGTGAGTCAGTAGCGGGAGACCCAGAAGAGTCTTCGAGACATTGTTTGGTCATGAACGCACATTTGGACGACATTTGTGCGACTTGGAGGGAGCCACCAAAAACAAGGGACAGATTTGCCGACCAATTAGCAAAGAAAATGTCACTCCCCGACATCTCGTCTTGGTGATGTCACCAGAACATAAGAGATTTTTAGTGCAATAGATAGATAGAGGTTGGAAGCTGATGTCTGTGGATCTCTCTCTGCTTCATCTATCCTTCATTCCTTTCTTTCTTTAGTCTTTCCTTTGGTCTCTTGAGGTCTCCCTAATTTGTTGGAATTTAGATGTTTCTGGGGTTGGTGAAAGACTCTGGTTGGTAACCCGGTGGGTAGTAGTAGGTGATGTCTGGTCGGTGCTGGATTTCACTTTCCTTTCTTTTCTTTGATCCTTCCTCGGGTCTCCTGACAACCTTACGACTCTAGCTGCAAGTATTCGGTTTAGGTGAACGGTATGGGATTTTTTAATAGGTTTTATGTGAATTAATGAGTACACACTCACACGCACGCACACACACATGCACATACATAGGCGTCAAAAATTTATTTTAACTATTTCTATTAGTTTCAAAATTTTCCCACTTTTGTAAACAAGAGTATGAAAACCTAGAAAAAAAATATTGTACATTTAGAACAAATATAAAATTTGTGATTAATCGTGATTTAACTATTGAAGTAATGCAATAAAAAATGTAATCACCTGACGTCCCTAATTTTTGATAATCTTTTCTTAAAAAAAAATAAAATAAAAATGTCTAGGTTTTCATACTCTTGTTAACAAAAGTGGAAAAAAATGTTAAACTAAAAGAAATAGTTCAAATGAATTTTTGACGTTTATAGGCGTCAATGGCAGTGAATGAGGTAAGATATTAAAAAATTGTACATTTAGAACAGATATAAAATTTGTGATTAATCGTGAGTTAACTAGTGAAGTCATGCGATTGATTACGATAAAAAATTGTAATCGCCTGACGCCCCTAATTTTTAATAATCTTTTCTTCTTCTTTTTTAAATTGCGTCAACCGATTAAAATGTTTTAATTAATTAATCACAAATGTAATATCTGTTCTAAATGTACAATAAAAAAAATTCTAGGTTTTCATACTCTTGTTAACAAAAGTGGAAAATATGTTAAATAAATAGAAATAGTTAAACAAAAAAAATTGACGCCTATAGCCGTCAATGGCAGTGAATGAGTTAGGAATATTCGTCAAGAATATTTCGGTTGAAACAATCAAAAAATAATTTGCTACTAAAGAATCATGATTAGGATAATGAGGTGGTCGTTGTAAGAAGTTCTCAACCTCGAGGGGTCCAAAAAGTTTGAGAAATCCCGGCCTAGAAAATGCACATCCATTGGTTTGTGTTTGTACTACAGTGTAATCGGATTACAATTTAAACAGGTCTTCTTGAGGTCTGGACTAAGATGAGTTCTTCCTGCTTTTTCTTTGTGTGATCAAGATTTGTTTGTAAAAAAATAAAATAAATGCACTGGAAAAAAAAAAGCTTCTTATTCAAACACTATTAATTCCACATTACTCTGATTGGCCTCAAGTATCATCTTTGATGAGTTACTGTTTACAGGTGGTCTCCATCACAGTCCATGTGGTGTTTTGGCTTCAGTTAAACATGTTTTCTTCCAAAATATCATCACGTTTGTTTGGCTTCACACGAGGGGGTAGCCCCTCCCAAACTTCTCATTTTTTTGGCCCACTTCTATCCGAACAAAAAAAAAAAAAAAAAAAAAGCACAAATATTTCCTCCTCTTGCAAACAGCCAGAGAGAAAGAGAGAGAGAGAGAGCTGTGCGGAGAGAGAAAACCAGAAAGAGAGAGGAAGGAGAGTCTCCTCACTCGAGCTGTTTTGTCAACTCTCCCGCTGTCATGGAGCCGCCGTCCCAGATGTTCCCCTGAGGGAAGCGCAGAGCGGAGCCGCGACAGCGAAAACCTCGGCCGAAGGTGAGGGGAAGTCAGCGCGTGGGACGAGCGGAGTGGAAGTCGGGACGAGCGAGCGAGCGAGCGACGACGAGGCGGCTGGACATGCAGCTCGGCGGGCTTCTCCTCGTCTGTCTCCTCCAGGCTCAGCTGGGGACCCGGTGGACTCGCGGAGGTAAGCCCGTCCACGCTGACCCCATTTCCAGATCATTCTTGGAAGAATGTTTTTGGCAGGTTGGATTGAAGGGAGGAAACAACAAATGCCCCTGACTTTTTTTCAAGTTCAAGCTGTGGAAACCAGTCTGTTAAAGACTAAGGCTAAACCGACTAAGGCTAAACCTGAAATCTTAAAGCCAACCTCAAACCCTTGAACCTAACACTTACTCTAAACCTAACTAAGTTCTAAAGCATCTCCATCAGATTTATTCAAGTCTCCTCAAATTGTGTCCCTTATCACCTAACGTCCTGTTTTTTGCATCTCCTATGGCGAAGCTGCCCTGTGTACTACTTACCGTCCCGCGCGTGTGTGCGCGTACAGTATGTATTTCTGTTCTCCTTGGAGATGCCGTATTTTTAGCCAGACCCCGTTCTTCTTCTGCTCCTCCTCCAACAAATCAGTGATGCTCCACTTTCTTCCTCTGGCCTCCCCCGTGATCCCCCCGCCCCACCACCACCACCACCAGTCCATCAGTTCCCGTGCCCGTCCATGCCAGTAACATGATTTGCATTTGGAGCCCGTGTCCAACAAATTGCTAATGCTAAATCCATCCACGTCGAGTATTAGATCACCACAGTCATTTTTTTTTTTTGTCAAACTTTGAACCGTCTCTGCAAAGACTGGCGTATGTCCATTTCTAAGGGGACACAGATGACCTAAAAAAAAAAAAAAGAATCCCGTTTTCCAAATTTTTACAGCTCATTACCTCCATTTCCAACAAGTGGTCCAACCTAACTCCGCTCGTCATCGTTCTATTAAAGGAGTTTTCCATGCACCCCAAGAAAATGTTTTGTTTCTTCGACTCCCGCCAATACAAGAGAATGAAATGGTTCAAAACAGCAACATCTGAGAATTTCACTCCTTGAAAATGAAAGCTAGCTAGCAAAATGCTAAATAGATAGGCTATTACTAGGGATAGCATTTTGACGAATATCGGCATCGGCCTTTTTTGAAGAATTATACGGCCGATAATAGATAATAGAGAATAGAAATCTGGGCACAATTTTTTTTTATTATTATTATTTTTTTTATAGATGCTTCTGACCCTGACGGATCTCTGTGCACGTTCTGTTTTTGTTTGAAATTAAAACAAAAACTAAGATACCAGTAAGAAAAATGTTAAAACTTCAAAAAACGTTATTTACTAGGGAGCTATTTACTTACATTTGTATTTAACTTTTGAGGACATGCTATTGCCCCTGGAAGATCCCTGAACTTTTTGTTAGATCTGTAAAACAAAGATGTCTATTGACTAAGACTTTTCTCCAATATTTTATGAACCCAAAACGTTGTTTAATAAACATATGCTCAATATAAATAAATAGAGTTTTTATTATTTTTATTTTTGATGCCAATATTTTCCCCTTTAGTGAAAATGAATATCGGCTCCAAATATCGGTTATCGGAGTCCTTAAATACTGATAATCGGTATCGGTATCAGGCCTGAAAAAACATACCGGTCTATCGCTAGCTATTACTGCAATAACTAACCCTAACCCTAACCCTAACCCAACAATGGACATCTTGTAAAAGCGTAGCTTGACAACTTTAGTCAACGGAAAAAACATTTTCAATCTGGCTTTAAACCCTAACCTCAACTCCAAGCTCTTCACTAACCCTTGTAAACTGAACCGCAATCCTTTTGGACCCAACTTAAACTACCCCAACAACAACAACAACAACCCTAAAACTCTCCTACAACCTCCTATAATGCAACTCCTATCATATCATAAACCAAAAAAAATTTGCGTCACACTCAAAATCAGAATGAAAAACTAACCTTGCCTGGTCCACTCATCCAAGTCAACATAATAAAAACTTAGCTACTCTGTTAAGGCCTTTGCTAATTAATCATAGACTCCATTTAGCAGTGTTATTTATTGTCTGCCTGAACCCGCCGGACATTTTCTAATCCAAGTGAAATTATATCCTGTTGTGAATCATGTAAAAAAAAAACTAACTAAACAGCCAAGCGCAACCCCCAGTTAGTTATCTGCAGTAAAAGGCAAAGAAAACAGACAAGTAAACCCTGACCAATCCGTCACATGAATACAACGGTGATTCAAGCTCTTTTCCAAGTTACAGTTTGTCCTTGTTATGACTTGAGCTGCCAGAACTCTGGCGCTTTTGTGGCTTCAGCCCACGCCAAGAGCACCTCCAGACATCTTGTAATACAAGATCGCCCACTCTTTGTATGCACTGCTTTTCGCTCCTACCGGTGTTCAAACCTGAAGACGATCATCTTTTTTTTCCATTCTGACAAACCCTTCACGTATCCTTTCTTCACCTCTTTTGGGAGGAAATGTATTTCTCATCCTCAGATTTTTGGGGCTTCCAAAACAGCCGGAAAGAACATTAGCTTTTGTTTCAGCCCAGAAACTTGGCGGCGCTTTTCTTTCCGCGTTTCAAAAACACTTGTGAGGCCCTTTAAAAAAAAAGCTGAAAATGTAACTTGTTTCAATGTCAACAGAACAGACTGATGGTTTTTACTCTTCAAGTGCACTCTAAACACATCCATTTCCTCACAGCAAGTCAGTCAGTGTTACATTTCTAGTGTCAAATATGCAGTTAGCAGTGTTATTTTAAAAAGTAGCACTACCTTGGAACACACACATAAACACTTTTCTATGTGTTAGATTTTACACTCTTAGTTTTAATCTAACACTGGCAATTTTGCTGTGCTGAATCGCTAACTCCTTTATTAATTTTTTTATTTTATTTTTTTCTTAAGAGCTCAGTATTGTATTTGACATGTCATCATCATTGCTCTCTTTTTTAATTTCTTTTTTTATTTTATTTTATTAATTTTTTTTGTTTCATTTATATTTTTTTATTTTTTATTTATATTTATTTATTTTTTATTTATTTATTTATTTATTTTATTTTATTTTATTTTATTTATTTTGCATGTGCGTGTGTGTGAGTACTCATTAGTTCGCCTAAAACCTATTAAAAATCCCATACCGTTCCCCTAAACCGAATACTTCGGAGTCCAGCTGGAGTCGTGAGGTTGTCAGGAGACCCGAGGAAGGATCAAAGGAAAGAGAGAATCGTTTAATTACTTACAAGGGTGGCATTCAAACTTTTCTTAGAAACGCACTTTAGTATTTGAACACGCACAAAAAAAATCTGCATGTGGCGGCTCCGTGGAAGGTTTACTGTGATAGAGCAGGAATCAATCAATGTACATGAATGGTAGAAATCGTGAAAAGCGGTTTAAAAAGTGGGGGATCATCAAGAATTTTGAATTCTTTCACTAAATATGTTAAAAAATAGTTAAGAGTGCATCATCAATTCAAGTCAACGTTATACAGACTGAGTAGCGGCTAACTACTAGTAGCATCCTGCTTTGACATCAGCTGAAAGGGAGCATTATCGCCACCTAGTGTTCAAAGTGGGACAACATCGTTTCTGGTTGTTTACCATCGTTACTGAAGTTGTCGTGCACCAGCGAGCACATGTCTGCCAGACGCTTCCCATAAGCCCGACCCACTCCTGAACTTCACTTCGCCCCCCCCTTTCTTCACCGGCCTCTCACCCCCGCGCACACGCAGGCGGCCGGACAAGCCTCAGTGTCAACACTACAAGTTTATGAAGCACTCTACAAGCAAAATAAAGTAATCGCGCACTATTTCCGGGGACGGGGACAGTCAGTCCTGCAACAACTAGACAGTAAATTGATACCTCCCTAAATATATTTATAATAGCCTATATTAACTCATTCACTGCCTATAGACGTCTTTAATTCATTTAAACTATTTCTATTAGCTGAAAGCCATGTTTAACATAGCAATATTGCTTTGGCGCCATTTTGTGGCATCTTTGGGCCAATGAAGGTGCTTGATTTAGTTAAGACATAGCCTTGTCTAATAGGGGGAAAAAAGTGCTTTGCTGCCATCGTGTGGCATCTGTAAGTAATTACAAAGCTATTTTGATTGGTGCCAATTACTTATGAGAATATTAACTCATTCACTGCCATTGACGGCTATAGACGTCAAAAATTCATTTGAACTATTTTTATTAGTTTAACATTTTTTCCCACTTTTGTTAACAAGAGTATAAAAACCTAGAATTTTTTTATTGTACATTTAAAACAGATATAAAATGTGTGATTAATTGTGAGTTAACTAGTGAAGGCATGCGATTAATTATGAATACCAATTTGAATCGCCTGACGCCCCAAATTAGTAATAATGTTTTCTTTTCTTTTTTAATTCATTCATTGCCATTGGCGGCTATAAACGTCAAAAATTTATTTAAACTATTTCTATTAGTTTAACATTTTTTTCCACTTTTGTTGACAAGAGTATGAAAACTTAGAATTTTTTTTATTGTATATTTATAACAGATTTGTGATTAATCGTGAGTTAACTAGTGAAGTCATGCGATTAGTTACAATTAAAAAAAATGATCGCCTGTCGCCCCTAATTTTTAATAATCTTTTTTTTTTAAATTAATTTATGGCAGTAAATGAGTTTAATAGTAAAAAAAAAAACTATAGATCAACAAAAATAATCCTGCTTGACAAAGACAGGATGTTGGAAATCAATTCCAACGGCTGGTGCCGCCTAGTGGTGGGGTGGGACACTGCAGTCAACTCACAAACGCAAGCAAGCGTGAAAGCAGACGTGCCATCAATGAGGTTGAGGATAAATGACATTTGCAGCAGGAAACTCTGGAAACAATTGCTCCCTGCTAATTAGGGAATTGTTTTACGATCTTCCCCATTACTCGGCTTAGTGCGAAACACACGCCCGCGCATAAATTAAAGATTTCAGTGCTCCACCTTAAACAGTTAACTCTGGAAAGCAAAAGCCAATAAAAAAACAGATGTAACCACAAGCTCTGAAGCTCTCGCACCTTCTTAAAGTCAACTTTCTCACATCATGGAATTTAAACGGGCTACATTTGACAAGCGAGTGTTCGCTGTTTGTTGCCGACACAGAGAATAGAACCCCTCCAGAGAGGTCCGTCTTGACGAGGACCAGCCCCCAGCGGCTGAGAGGCGCCCGCAGCGCGCCGTCGCCGCCGCAGGGCGGGAGATTGGACATCACTTTCCTGCCTGACAACATGAGCCATATAGTGGTAAGAGGCCATCGCTACGCCACACCAACAACAACCTCTTGTTGACATGCGAACCGTTAACAATGACTCACTTGGACGCCGATGCCTGCTGGACGGCCAAGTGCCTGTTTAAGGGGGGGTTTGGAATGTAACTATGAAGCAGCTGCAATGCCCATGCATGCCCCTCACCTACGAAGCCCCGCCCCCTTTCCCTCCAGGAAGTGTCGATGCAGAGGCAAAAAGTGGGTCGCTAGCTGTATGTGGAACAACGCTGCGTTTAACTGTTCCACTTTTCATTGCTCTCTGACATCAACGACTGCACTGCATCTATCAATAATGACTTCAATTGTATCACCAAGTAGACATGATTTGTGTTAAAAAAAAAAAAAAAGTGGGAAAACTTGACACAAAAAAAGACCTTATACTTATAGTCCCACCATTGCTGTTGAGCTGCGTTTTGTCATCAGGAGGACTCGCAGCGCTACTACAGCTGGCAAAGTTTCGGCCCGGACGACGGGCGCACCCAAGACTTGTGGATAGACCTCGACTCGTTGCACACGAGCCAAGTCCGAATCCATGGCATCCTGTCCAACGCGCACCGGCAGGCGGCGGTGAGAGGCGGCGGAAATACACACAAGCACACTTTAAAGCAGGGGTCAGCAACATTGAAGTAAACTGTGTGTTCGTGTTAGCCTAATAAGGGCCCAAGAGCTAATTAAAGATGCACCATAATAAAAGAATATGACATGTAGATTCATATTCTTCTACTTTTCGACTTACGGCTCTGGATTTTTTTAAATTATTTTTTTCTGTAATTTTTCATACTTTGTTTTTATTTTTTTCTGTAATTTTTCATACATTTTTAGACTTTTCTGCCTTACTGTCAATTTTTTATGTCTATTTTAGACTTTTTCTTCTTGCCTTTTATTTTCGGACATTTTATAGCTACTTTTTAAATCCTTTTTGCCTTTTTTTAAATAATTTTTCTGACTTTTTGGGCAATTTTGTGTATATTTTACGGTAATTTTTGTGATTTCTTCTTTTGCTTTAGGGCATTTTATGGTTACTTTTTTAACATTTTCTTGTCTGGCTTTTATATTCAGTTCCCTGACATTTTTGGCAATTTCATGCACATTTATGGTAATTTTCTGCTTTTCCTCTTCCTTTTTGCACATTTTATGGTCACTTTTTGGATGAATTCTTAAATTTTTGCACATTTTATACCTACTTTTTAAATGTGTTCTTTTTTGCTTAAAAACTATTTTTTTTCAGATTTTTTGGGCAATTTTTTTGGAAGCTATATTTTTTTCTGACATTTTTTGGTTACTTTTTTAAAATGTTATTTTCTGCTTTTTTTAAATTCAATTCCCTGACATTTATGGCAATTTCATGGACATTTATGGTAATTTTCTGCTTTCCCGCTTCCTTTTCGCACCTTTTATGGTCACTTTTTGGACATTTTGAGCTAATTTTAAAAAAGATTTCATCTACCGTTTATCGCTCTTTTTCTGACAACTCTGACATTTTTAAATATTTTTATTATTTTTTAAATCTAAGTAATTCATTTAAAGAATATTTCATCTAAAAAAAATTGCAAAAATATAAATTTCTATTTTAAATGTTTATTTTTATTTTTTTAAATCTAAGTCATTCATTCCTTTAAATAGTATATTTGATCTAAAAAATAATTTGTAAAAAAAAAAACAAGGAGAGGGACTAAAGAGCCACATGTGGCTCCAGAGCTGCAGGTTGCGGAACCCTGTAAAGCATTACACTGACTATATTTTGCTTTTTTCCCAGAGGGTGGCACTTTCCTTTGACTTCCCATTTTATGGACACTACTTAAGACAAATCATCGTTGCGACTGGTGGTGAGTTTCATCTCAGTTTGACGTATTATGAATGGTGTGCTGGGAGTTTGTGTGAAATCAACAAAGCTACTATTCTGGTATATGAAGGGCAACAGGTGGAAACAGATTATTTGTACCTCATGCCCTCTAGTGGAAGAACATGAGTCCTGTGTGTCACTATTTGATGCGAGCATAGGTAGATGAACAAAGATACATTATTGGTAGTAAATAAGTGACATAATTTAACTCATTCACTGCCATAAAATTCATTTGAACTATTTCTATTAGTTTAACATTTTTTTCCACTTTTCTTAACAATTGTATGAAACCTAGAATTTTTTTATTGTACATTTAGAACAGATATGAAATTTGTGATTAATCGTGAGTTAACTAGTGAAGTCATGCGATTAATTATGATTAAAAACTTTAATCGCCTGACGCCCCGAATTTTTAATAATCTTTTCTCTTTTCTTTTCTTTATTCATTAACTGCCATTGACGGCTATAAATGTCAAAAATTATTTTTCATTTTTTCTATTAGTTTAACATTTTTTCCACTTTTGTTAACAATTGTATGAAACCTAGAATTTTTTTATTGTACATTTAGAACAGATATGAAATTTTTGATTAATTGTGAGTTAACTAGTGAAGTCATGCGATTAATTACAATTAAAAACTTTAATCGCCTGACGCCCCGAATTTTTAATAATCTTTTCTCTTTTCTTTTTTATTCATTTACTGCCATTGACGGCTATAAACGTCAAAAATGTATTTAACTATTTCTATTAGTTTAAAATTTCCCCCCATTTTTGTTAACAAGAGTATGAAAAAAATTTTTTTATTGTACATTTAGAACAGATGTAAAATTTGTGAATAATCGTGAGTTAACTAGTGAAGTCATGCAATTAATTACGATAAAAAAAAAAAAAATCGCCTCTTACCTTTAATTTTAAATAATCTTTTTTCTAATAAATAATTGTCTGTCAAATTTTCCCACATCACACTGGTCGTAGCTACCAAATGAAAGAAGCATTCTCATCCCGCAAGGTTTCATCTTCATGGGGGAGATTACCCACCGCATGCTGACTGCCACCCAGTACATCGCCCCCCTCATGGCCAACTTTGACCCCAGTTTCTCCATAAACTCCACCGTCAGGTATTCAGATAACGGTAAGCACGGATTTTGCGGCACGCCTCAGTAGAGTTTGGGGATCTCCTAAGAGAGAATTCTGGTGCGTCCAGGTCATCTGTTTGTGGTCCAGTGGGACAAAGTGCGATTAAAGGACCGAGAGGCAGAGGGAGCTTTTACCTTCCAGGCGGCGCTGCACAGAAACGGAACCGTGGTGTTTAACTACAGAGAGGTGAGTTTGTTGTCTACGCATGCGCATCCGAATTCATCTTCCATTCAGAACAAACGCTTCGGTTGTCCAGGTGCCGGTGCCGGTTGAGAGGATTAACTCCACAGAGCATCCGGTAAAAGTGGGAATGTCCGACGCGTTCATGGCGAACCTCCCGTCAGCGCATATCGCAGGTCAGCTTCCTTTGAGCTCATTTGTAAAAAAAAAAGTATCAGATCATACTACGCACACAAAGATGTCCGTCTTGGAAAATGTGTTTGCCTTAAAGATGCAAAGCAGAGGACCATCTATGAGTATCACCGCGTTGAGATCAACACCACCACGATCGTCAGCGGATCGGCATTTGAGTTCACGCCGCTGCCCAGTAAGTACCCCCAAAAAAATGTCAGGAAAAGCTGCCTTCAATCCGGTAACTCCTTTGGCTTTTCAGCTTGTCTTCAACACACGTCCTGTGATCTCTGCTTGGGGTCCAACCTGACGAGTGGATGCGGGTGGTGCAATACGCTTCAAAGGTATGACCGCAGAAGTCTCCCAAAAGGTTAACCGCCAAGAGTAAATCCTGCTTCCGTTTCAGATGCTCAGATGGAATCGACCGTCTTCGACAAGAGTGGCTGGATTACAACTGTCCCGAAGAGGTGAGACTCGTGAAGCCTACCCGTCGTCCGTGTTCCTCAGCTAAGTCATGTGACATGTGGCGCTCAGGCTGAAGGTGCGTGCGAGGACTACTACCCGCAGTCGCCTGAGGAATCGACACTCTCGTCCTCCTCATACTCATCAGCTGCTCCGACGTCATCTTCGGCCAAGTTCCGCGATGACGTGGTCACCGGGGGTGAGCTTGGAGTGGGCGCTAATTCATTCCTCTATTTTCTATAGCGCTTCCAAGCTCTTTTTTTTTCTATTTTATATAGACTCTCTGTGTGATATTTTGTATTAGGGGTGTCAAAATTAGTTTAAATTAAATTAATCTAAATTAATTTTGAGTTAATTTAAAGTTCCTTTAACGCCACCAATTTTTTTTTAAATGATCGCCCCTTACTTGAAAAGCCTGTACTGGGGGAATTCCAGTCGCAACGCAGTAGACACGCCCAAATCAAAATTTAGCAGTAATAAATTTAATAATAATGCATATATTTGTGGAGACTGGGGTCAAGTTATATTTTACCATTTTAAAAATGTGCAGAATTTCACAAGTTACTTCATGTTAAAGATTAGATAGCTCTTAATATGTCTTACAATTGCAACTATGCCATCTAGTGGCAGAAAAATGACCAACACAAATCAATATTGTTTTTTACAGTACAGTCCATCTTTTTAATTTTAACTCAATTTTATGAATTATTATGAAATTACTGTATATATAAATATATATAGTTGTTTTTATTTCCATGTATATTAGTATTATTTTTGTTATTATATTTTATATATCCAATTTATTTTCCCTTTTATCTATTTATTTATTTAGTAATTATTTTTTTTTATTTGGGCAGTTTTGGTCCTCCATAAAACTGGGTTTCACCTTAGTGAATTACAGAGCTCTCACATGGCTGACTCTCACAAAAACAGAGCCTCCAGAGCACACAAGGATGACTGAGAATGCGGCCATTCTCTCTTAATATGTCTTACAATTGCAACTATGCCATCTAGTGGCAGAAAAATGACCAACACAAATCAATATCGTTTTTTACAGTACAGTCCATCTTTTTAATTTTAACTCAATTTTATGAATTATTATGAAATTACTGTATATATAAATATATATAGTTGTTTTTATTTCCATGTATATTAGTATTAATTTTTTTATTATATTTTTTTATATCCAATTTATTTTCCCTTTTATCTATTTATTTATTTAGTAATTAATTTTTTTATTTGGGCAGTTTTGGTCCTCCATAAAACTGGGTTTCACCTTAGTGAATTACAGAGCTCTCACATGGCTGACTCTCACAAAAACAGAGCCTCCAGAGCACACAAGGATGACTGAGAATGCGGCCATCATCGCCGGTGTGGTTGGGGCTCTAGTGCTGGTGGTGGCGTTGACCTTGCTGGCTGTTTACTACATTAACACGCACCCCACGTTGGCACCGCCCTTCTACCTCATGCAGGTGAGGATGCGCCATACAGAACGTCACAGGTGCTTTTATTTATTATTTTATATTGCTGTGATGAGTTGACTGTCGGCGTCTACCGTAGCGACGGAGCAACAACTACTGGCCCGCCATGAAGTTCCGCAACCAGGACTGCCCGTCGGGCTACGGCGAGGTGGAACTCACGGGTCACGAGAAAGAAGGTTTCATCGAGGCGGAACAATGCTGCTGAAGGCAGCCATCTTGAGGATGCTAACAGATGAACAGAAAATCCACTCACCAACCATTGGCGGCTGTTCCCGGTCATCTCGGAGTCTCCTTGACATCACACGCACACCATACGTTGCAAGTTCTGAAGTGAAACGAAGAAAACAAAACATCAAATCAAAAATAAAATGTCAGTGTACAATACCTTCATACTGTCTGGTACACTTCCCATCTGTGTTTTTAATCTGTCTTTTTGGTTGGAAACAAAGAGAAAATGTGTTGATACAATATATTATTATAGTGATAACAAATGATCATTAAGAAACCGACATCCTTTCTGTGGTTTTATTTTTCATGTTCAAATATCTTTTATTAAAAATTATTTCAGAAAGTTTACTGCTGCTTCCCCTCGCGCACACACACACACACACAACAACAACATGCTACAATGCTAAGCAGCGTTTCAAAACAAAGTCGACACTTATTCTGTATTTAACGACTATTGGTTGAGTGAAATCATGTTACTAATACTACGTAATCACGTCTATAAATAAAACTCCCTAAATCTACCTTCAACCGTTCGGTTTAAAAACATAAAACACAAAATGGCGCATGTGTAGTTTCACAACAAAGCACATTTTTACATTATACAAATATCACAGTAAAACAAAAAAAATACAAAAAGGTGTATACCATATACTGAAATGATGATGTCGTCTCTATTTGCTTTATGTAAAACGTGTTCCTACTTAGTTGAACACAAAGCTACTCCACTAAAATGTAACTTCTGCCATCTAGTGGAAGAGCATAAAATTGTTTTGCTTGACACTATATGTCATTGGCTTGGCTAAATGACGAAAGATACATTATTTGTTATGAATTAATTAATTTCAGACCAATGGATAATTTCCAATTGCATATCTGATGATCTCTCACAACTTAACACAGTGGTTGGGAATCACTAGTGGTTTAATGTAAGAATTTTATGCATGTTTTGCCTATTCAAAACAGTTCCTGTGTGTCTAAATATTTACAATATATCTGTGGGAGGCTGTCATAAAAATATCCACAGGATTTTTTTAAAGACATTTTTACAATATATTTCTTAACATGGTGATATTAGCCCAGAGGTCGGGTGGCCATTATTTCTTAAACTGAGCATCCACGCCGAGATTTCATTACATTTTCACTTGATACCCAAATGCTAATTTGTGGCTTCTATTCAGCACTGCTAACTTTCCCTAGGCTTTGACTGTCCCGTCAGTCACTGAGGAGAGTTATTATGTAAATTAGCCCCAATGTTTTGTAAAATGAGCTAAAAGTGTAGAACATCTCGCTCACAGATGCATTTCTCAAAAACAGGTCAATAACTAAACATTTAATTGCTTGTTTAATATCACATTTGATGGTGGGCGGGCACTCCAGTGGAGCGACATCAGACATACTGTTTGTATACAACACAACAAAAAGTCAATTACATAATAGGGCCCTTTTAAGAAATTCTTAAGAATAAATGCACGCGTGACGTAAAAAGATTGTATTTAAATTAATGTTAATTATCTTCTCGTATGAAAAGAAAAAGAGGGGGCACCCGGATTTGAACCGGGGACCTCTTGATCTGCAGTCAAATGCTCTACCACTGAGCTATACCCCCGACCGATTGTCACCGTGACAGGGTCAATACTTATTCTATACTCAATGACTAATGGTAGGAGGGAAATTATGTTATTAATACTACGTAATCACGTCTATAAATAAAACTAGCTAAATCTACCTTCAACCGTTTGGTTTAAAAACATAAAACACAAAATGGCGCATGTGTAGTTTCACAACAAAGCGCATTTTTACATTATACAAATGTCACAGTAAAACAGCATACAAAAAAATACAAAAAGGTGTATACTGTACCACATACTGAAATGATGATGTCGTCTCTATTTACTTTATGTATAATGTGTGCTGCTTCGTTGAACACAAAGCTACTCCACTAAAATGTAACTTCTGCCATCTAGTGGAAGAGCATACAATTGTTCTGCTTGAAACTATATGTCATTGGCTTGGCTAGATGACGAAAGATACTTTATTTGTTATGAATTAATTAATTTCAAACCAATGGATAATTTCCTGCGGCACATCTAATAATCATCATTTTTACAATATATTTCTTGCCATGGTGATATTAGCTCAGAGGTCGCCATTATTTGTTAAACTGAACATCCACGCGGAGATTTCATTGCATTTTGACTTGATGGATACCCAAATGCTAATTTGTGGCTACTATTCAGCACTGCTAACTTTCCCTAGGCTTTGACTGTCACTGAGGAGAGTTATTATGTAAATTAGCCCCAATGTTTTGTAAAATGAGCTAAAAGTGCAGAACATCTCGCTCACAAATGCATTTCTCAAAAACAGGTCAATAACTAAACATTTAATTGTTTGTCTAATATCACATTTGATGGTGGGCAGGCACAAAAAGAGGGGGCACCCGGATTTGAACCGGGGACCTCTTGATCTGCAGTCAAATGCTCTACCACTGAGCTATACCCCCGGTTGCCTTACAAAATGGCAAAGTCAATACTTATTCAATACTAAATGACTGATGGTAGAGCGAAATCATATTATTAATACTACGTAATCACGTCTATAAATAGAACTACCTAATTCTACCTTCAACCCTTCGGTTTAAAAACATAAAACACAAAATGGCGGATGTGTAGTTCGACAAGCGTCCAGCAAATGGCCCCATAACACGGATACCGCATTCAACAAACGTGTGCAGTTAACACATCATTTTTAAGGAGTCTCGAGTATGTTTACTTCAATCTGTGAACGTCTCTGCAGCTGTAAAGTGCGTCATCATACCGTAATCTACGCAAAAGTACGTACTTTAGCAAACAAGTTCCTGCCACCGCCCGGTGTGTGTAATTTCACCGCTTTAAAGCGTTTTGACCGCTCAGAACGCAGACTCCACCTACTTGTGACGTCAGATGCGCGTTTTAAACACGCGTATGGCGATCTCGGTCAATTCATATCTCAGACATCTTGGGACTCCTTTTAGGCTTTTCTTTTTTGGGGGAAGAGAATGAATCCGCCGTGTGGGAGATGCACGAAACCGGTTTACCCCACGGAAAAAATCAACTGCCTCGATAAGGTAAAACATTTATCTATGCCTGACTGTATGTACTTTTTTCTGACCTATCGTGCAATGTGATGTCATTGTTTTGCTTTGTTAATAATAGCTGCGGTCTTACATGTATGTACATTAAATTTTTTGTTTTTTATTTCTATCAAAATTCCGCATTTTGAATTTCATGTTATGGGGTGTTGACTGTGGGATTTTGAGAAGAAATAGCAGACGCAAGTACATAGGGAGTTTTGCAAAAAAAAAAAAGTTACAAAAATAGTTTGATATGAGAAATTAAACCTAAAGTAAAACCTTAAAAAAATGCCTCTTTTATTTCAAGGCTGTATCATCCTGCCTCCTTGCAAATACTGCTTATGTTTGTGTTGGGTAGAAAGAGCCCAAACATGGAATGTCATGTGAGGAATTTGGGTTGAGGGAGCAAAGTTTATGCTACGCTCTAAAAAGTCAAACAAAAAGTACTGAGACGATATGCAGGTCACTGGTGGAGTTTGAACAATTCATCACATTGTGTTTATTGAGTTGACAATGACATTCACAGAACACTTTAAGTACACCTCAAGAAACGAATACTAATAAAAGGGGAGTAATTCCATTATCATGAACTCATTCAGTGCCATTGATGGCTTTAGACGTCAAAAATTCATTTGAACTATTTCTATTAGTTAAACTTTTTTTTTTCATTTCATTTTTTATGAAAACCTAGAAAAAAAATAATTGTACATTTATAACAGATTTGTGATTAATCGTGAGTCAACTATTGAAGTCATGCGATTAATTACGATTACAAATTTTAACTGTCTGACGCCCCTAATTTTTTAATTAGGGCATCAAGCGATTTTTTTTTAATTGTAATTAATCACATGACTTCACTAGTTAACTAATGATTAATCATACATTTTATATCTGTTCTAAATGTACAATAAAAAAATAGATTTTCATACTCTTAACAAAAGTGGAGATTTTTTTTAACTAATAGAAATAGTTAAAATGATTTTTGGACATCTATAGCCGTCAATGGCAGTGAATGTAGTACAATTAATTACTATTCTATTTTTTTTTTTTTGTCTTTTTAGAACAATTCCTTCTGTTTTACTTGCCTTTAGAATTTCATCTGGCAGCCACCGTTTGCCCATCCAATCTAAATACCTGTAGAACCAGACGGAAAAAAAAAGATAAAATATATTTTCATTAAATTATGCTGTGTGCTTGTGTGTGTAGTACTGGCACAAAGGCTGTTTCAGCTGCGATGTGTGCAAGATGACGCTGAGCATGAGCAACTACAAAGGTTTCAACAAGAGGCCTTACTGCAGCATGTAAGTTGTGATGAATGAGAACTTTCAAAAACGTTTGTCACCGTCTTGAGATGCGTGTGATGCTTACCTCTTAAAAAAGGCACTACCCCAAAACCTCCTTCACCACTGTGGCCGACACCCCCGAGAACCTGCGCCTCAAGCATCAGACCATGCTCAACAGCCAGGTGAGGCTAAAAAAAAAAAAAAGAAGAAAAAAACATTGCAATTTTAAAGAAAAGATTATTAAAAATAAGGGCCGTCGGGCGAGTACTATTTTTAATCGTAATTAATCGCATGACTTCACTAGCTCTTTGACTGCCAGACGTTTTCAGAAACGGGTTGTCGCCAGTGCCAGCCGATTTAAGCATTTTGACTGATCTTTCGAGGTCCACAGAAAATGTTGTGTTTGGACTATGGAAACACACATACTACCAAATGAAAGATTGGACTCTCATCTTTCATCATTCTACCTTATTCCGTTCTTCAGTAATCAACAATAGAAAATGGTTACTTTCACCGAAATGCTCTGTTTTGAAACAAAAAACGGAGAAAAAGAGCGTTTTGTGAAACGATGTTATTTCATGCACTCTAGTGAATTGTACACTTCTTTTTGTCCATGAATGATGCCACAAACACCTAAACAGTGCTTTACTTCTGTAAAACGCTTTCAACAACAATGAAAAAGTGTTTTTAGTTTGCAAAATACGTTTATTTCCATTCAACAGTGTAACAATTTGACAAAACAATTTCGCAAACTATTTACAAATGTGTGCAACTGTGGTACTACTTACAATTATGTGGATGTTTCAAATAAAGTTTTTCTTTTTGTAACGCTCTCCTGTGTGCAAGGAGACGCCAGGACGCGCACAAGTTTACTTTCACTTTCGCATTGGTCCGTTTCGCGTGCAAACGTTACACTTTCTTGACGGCCTTTTTTTTTCCGGGGAATAAATAGCAAGTAGCAGAATGTACACACTCCTCCGATGAATATGCATTGGACTCGGGGCACTCTTCGTCGTCCAATCGAACGTCCGCCTGAACGTGCTCGGTTTGTGCTGCGCGTTTATGACGTCATCACAGCCGCCGCGTCAACGTTTGCAACTTCGCCGTCAACCTCGGATTCACCCGATGATGATCATCATCGTCATCAAATGTGCTCTTTTAGCGTTGGTCGATGCCTTTCGTCTTGTAAGTGTAGAGCTGCTCGCCATTGTCCGTTTCCTCCTGCTCCATCTAGCTCCCCCCACGTCTTCTACTGCCGTGTCAATGCTTTCCAACCACGGAGTCATCATCATCATCGATGATGATCATCGTCATCAATGTACTCTTTATCGTTGGTCGATGCTTTTCGAATTTGAAAAAAAAACGGCTCGGGCGTGAGCGGCTCGCAACCGGTCGCCATTTTTCCTTTGTCTTCCATTCTCATCTCCTGCTCGACGCTCTAGCTCCGCCTCTACTGACGCCCACCCGATCTTGTCAAAAGAGAGTCATCGCTGCCCTCTAGGGGCCAAAAATAGTCATTAGGCACAACAGACCGGCTGGAAACTTTCACCTCAGTTCCGGAAGCCTTGCCCGCACCAGTTTCAAAAAATAAAAAATAAAAAAAATTGGATGACGTCATTGGCGGCCCTCCGTAGGTTTTTACTTGACGTCTTTTAACGTCAGTGGCAGTGAAAGAGCTAGTTAACTCACGATTAATCACAAATGTTATATCTGTTCTAATACAATATAGAAAAAAAACCACTAGGTTTTCATACTCTTGTTAACAAAAGTGGGAAAAAATGTTAAACTAATAGAAATAGTTCAAATTCATTTTTGACGTCCATAGCTGTTAATGGCAGCGAATGAGCTAATAAAGATGTTAGCATGTGGTGCTAATCGTCAATCATTCCTTATCAAAACTAGGCTACACCATTAGCCGGAGATACAAAAGTATCCCTAAAAACTAGGTTAAAAATACTCAAACCTCGCAGTGTATGTGAATTTTAAGATGCCATTAAACAAGGCTACACAACAACACTCCCATTTCATGCTAGGCTACGCTAACCGATTGAAATTGAAAAGGTGTGTCTCTTACTAATGGCTGAATTTGGAATTGTAGGCCCTTTACAAGGAGGAATTTGAGAAGAACAAGGGCAAAGGTTTCAGCGTGGTGGTGGACACGCCGGAGATGCAGAGACTGAAGAAGACCCAAGAGCAAATCAGTGACGTAAGACACACGACGACTAGCTCACATCTTTTAAGAATTCAGATTAATTCTTAGATTATTACTCTGGATTACTAATTTGTTCAATTTATATAGTTAAAGCATTGCCAACAAAAATCCTCATACAGCATGACTTACTCAACATTTTCACAATTACCTAATGCAATGAGGATTTAGGAGTGTGCGGGTTCAAGTGGGTGCGGAGAGCACTTACAAGCTACACCAGTCCCTCTGAAGCAAGTCCAAGCGGGGAACATTTCAGTCATTTCACTGTGCAGAGAGAGGCGGCCCTATATGGTCAAAACATTTCAGCTGTGGACACCCAGTGAACATCCGCTCAAACTTTCTCTCATACTCACACACGCACACACACATTCCCGGAGTAAACCAATGCACTTATGCACAGGAGGGAGACTGCATGCTGCACAGATGAAGATGGCTCCACCTAGAATTGATTTGTATCAAAATGTTACGGTTACAAAATGAAGGCACAATTAAAAAAAAAAAAAAAAAAAAAAAAAGTAGGGTATGTGTGGAAATATGCATCTCTTGTTTGCATTTGATTCAAATCTGAAGAATGTGAACAAATGCTTCAGGAACACAGAAAAAAAAAAGTCCATCTTGTGTTTAGATCAAGTACCACGAAGACTTCGAGCGAAGCAAAATACGCAGTGACGCGCCGCCCCCAGAAAACAGGCAAGGTGACTACATTTTTTTAAATTATTATTATTAATTAATTCAAGAAAACGTATAAATTCATGTCTCTCGTCTTTTTTGCCCCTTCTGTGTGAAGAAGAACCGACGAGTCAGGAGTTAAACAACCAAGCAGACAACCAGATTCCTGTGCCGCCATCTGGCGTTCGGGTGAGGACATTACATCTATTTGACTTTTTCCTCATTTTGCTGGCTACCTACACGAGGTCACATTTATTCCTTATAAAAACTCATTAGATGAGGTGCCTCAATAAATAAATGTCAAAAATAGTTTTAATAATACATTTTTATAATTTACATTAAATCAAATGACACACAGTGTGCCCTAAATCCTTGAATTTCTGCTCCTGCACAGAAGCGCTACCAAGCCATGTACAGCTACACGGCAGCGGAGGCGGATGAAGTCTCCCTGAAGGAGGGCGACTTCATCGACGACGTGGAATTCATCGACGAGGGCTGGCTGTTTGGCAGCAATCAGCGCACGGGCCAGCGGGGAATGCTGCCCGCCAACTACGTGCGGCCTGTGTGACGACGCAAAAAATGTTTTACTCGTTACGTTTACCTGAAACGAGACGTTTTCGATCTTCGCCTTCACCTTCGGCGGCATCCTCCGAATTCATGTACTTTTGATCTATGAGGAAAAACAAGCCGTCATCTAAACTGGTCTGTTTTGACATTTCAAGAATTTACAGCGCTAATAAAATTCCAATTAAAAAAAGGAAACTAATGTATAACAAGAATCAATAACTTTATTCAAAAAACATTTCAAAAATACTCCACGTACGCAGATAAAATTCTCTCGACATTTACAATAAAACAAGATCTTAACTTACAAACTGGTGTAACTTGTGCATGTTAAAAAGTATAAAGCACCATGGTTTTTCGAACCCTCGCGAACCGTAAAGACACCGACGGGGCTCATGTCGAACCGACAAAGAGCACGGGGGGTCGCTGCTCTTCAAGTGGGTGCGAGCAACTTGGAGAAGAAAGTGATTCTCTTGTCGATTCTGGCCTTTAGCTTGGCCGGCAGCCTGTCAAGGTGTTGCGAGAACAGCTGGCTGTTGCGTCCCAGGAAGTCCTCGCACAACCTGGAGGACAGACGACAAGTCAATTCCTATAGAAAAGATGTCATGGTAGGATGAAAGCTAACAAAAACAAAACGAAAAATCTGCTTTCATCTTTCCCACACAATATAGTACAGTTATGACCCAAGTGGGCGGGACTTACTAATAAGAACATCCAGCATGTCAGGTAAAGCTCATTAGCGCCAGCGCACGTGTGGGTCGGTATTAATAGCTAGCAACATAACCTTCTTAACACGCGCGAGCCGTGCCCGCGTCGCACGGGTACCTGAAGAGCGGGTACGGCTGTGTCTGGATGAGCAACACGTCGCCGCTGTGAGTCTGCGACGGACACGTCAGCACGGTGATCTGGCAATGACACATGAAGAGACAGAAATATTGGGACACAGGAAGTGGGGATTATAGCGCAACTATCACATCATTTTGTTAGTATTGGGTTTTTTCACCTGCGTTAAAGTATCCCGTTTTTTTTGGGGGGGGGGGGGGAGCAGTCATTGAATGCACCGCATGCACTGGCAAATGTCCCCTAACATTTATGCCAAAGTATGCCATGATAAGATGCTCGATTATGAAGAAAATATTCATCACGATTATTTTGGTAATAATTGAAATCACGATTTGGACGATTTATTTATTTTTTTGGGTACATAACAAGAACATTTTTAGACATAAAAATTATTAAGACAAATTTCTGTGAAACACTAATTATGCTTGGATGAAACAAAAATTAATTTGTTATTTTAAAATAATGTCAAAATTAGTAGGGCTGGGTATCTATTCAGATTTCCAAAATCGATTAGATTCAATTCACATTGATTTTCGATTCAGTTAAGGATTTCATGCCCTACGTAAACGTCTCTTACTTGGCGCATTTGTAAACATAAATATTTACATTTATAATTAAATCCAATACAGTTACATTAATAATGTTTATGTATGTTTTATTGAGCATAACCTGGTCTAAACAATAAATACTTATTGAAATCAATTATAACAACAGCACTATATAAATAAAGTGGCAAAAACCATCTGGCAAATAACGACACTTACATTCCTGTGACAGATTTTATACTAAGGTTCAAAAATAAATAAAAACAAATTTACTTGTATTATAACAGCCTAGCACATAATTACGCATCCACAATTTGTGTTTTTATGTCCAATTCTTACCTTACTTCTTTTAAAAGTATCGATCCGATATCGATATTTTAAACCTAGCCCTAAAAATCGAAAATAAAAAAATGTTCTGTTTGTACGTGCTTCGATGCCATCTTGTTATATTTCCACATACCACTTTTAGGTGACAGAGCAATAATTTATGGATTTTTGCCATTTATGGCAGGTCTCCATCACTATTCCCTGTTCACCACATTCAAGGTCCAGGAAATATGGGGAGGATTTACTGAGTTCGTACCACAGGAAACATAATTTCAATTCAGCTGCAGGTCAAAAGAAGACCCCGCTAATAGTACAGGACGTCAGGAATTGTTATCTAAATTTAGTTCCAGGGTCAAAAGACGATCCGGCAGGAAGCTTAGAGGTGGAGTCCGCCGCTCTGGATATAATCAATTGGAATCTTTACGTTTCAGAGATTCCACGTACCAAGACCTGAACGTTTGAAGAAATGAAGTTGACCTCATTTGACCTTTTGAGTCCTTAAACCACTTAGCGACACGTTGACATAAAGCTGCGCAACATTCCTGTACACAACATCGACGTCACCTACCGAATCCATCGTGACGGATAAGTTGCTGCTGCCCCCAAATATGACCACGTCATTGTCACTCCCCAGACAAGCGGTGTGGCACACCCTGCGTGGGGGAAGATGTTAGATCAGATCGAGTTAGCGCGGTAGAGCAGAAAGTGTATAGCGGATGGTCACTAGTCAAGCAGGAAGTGCAGCTTTGAGCTCACAATGCCAACAAGAGATAAAAACAGTGCAAACACCTCAATATGGGTAGAAAAAAAATAAGAGTTTATTACACAATAAAGGTGAGAATTCCGATCTCATAATTTTGACTTTAATCTCATAATTCCAATTTTATTCTCAGAAGTCTGACTTTAAGGTGAGAATTCCGACTTTATTCTCAGAAGTCTGACTTTAAGGTGAGAAGTCCAACTTTATTGTCAGAAGTCTGACTTTAAGGTGAGAAGTCCGACTTTATTCTCAGAAGTCTGACTTTAAGGTGAGAAGTCCGACTTTATTCTCAGAAGTCTGACTTTAAGGTGAGAAGTCCGACTTTATTCTCAGAAGTCTGACTTAAGGTGAGAAGTCCGACTTTATTCTCAGAAGTCTGACTTAAGGTGAGAAGTCCGACTTTATTCTCAGAAGTCTGACTTTTAAGGTGAGAAGTCCGACTTTAAGGTGAGAATTCCGACTTTATTCTCAGAAGTCTGACTTTAAGGTGAGAATTCCGACTTTATTCTCAGAAGTCTGACTTTAAGATGAGAATTCCGACTTTATTCTCAGAAGTCTGACTTTAAGGTGAGAATTCCGACTTTATTCTCAGAAGTCTGACTTTTAAGGTGAGAAGTCCGACTTTATTCTCAGAAGTCTGACTTTTAAGGTGAGAAGTCCGGCTTTATTCTCAGAAGTCTGACTTTTAAGGTGAGAAGTCCGGCTTTATTCTCAGAAGTCTGACTTTTAAGGTGAGAATTCCGACTTTATTCTCAGAAGTCTGACTTTTAAGGTGAGAATTCCGACTTTATTCTCAGAAGTCTGACTTTTAAGGTGAGAAGTCTGACTTTTAAGGTGAGAATTCCGACTTTATTCTCAGAAGTCTGACTTTTAAGGTGAGAATTCCGACTTTATTCTCAGAAGTCTAACTTTTAAGGTGAGAATTCCGACTTTATTCTCAGAAGTCTGACTTTTAAGGTGAGAATTCCGACTTTATTCTCAGAAGTCTCACTTTAAGGTGAGAATTCTGACTTTAATCTCAGAAGTCTGACTCTTTTTTTCCAGTGGTGGTAGTGGGGGGGATCCTTGGGAGGTGTTACAGAGGGTTCATGACCTTGAAAATATGACAACAACTCAAGGCATTAGGTTTAGGCTGCGCCTACTTGTCAAGCTGCGATGCACGCCTCAGGATGTACATGAAGTGGATCGCGAGGTCATGTCGTTACAGGCAATGCTCCTTTTCGGCAGACACGCTTGTCTATAGGCACGACGTTTTTGTCCTTAAGGCAGACATTTTGCCCTTGTTTTGGTTCTCAAAACTGCTTTTTTCAAAGCCATCTCCAAGCATCAACGTCCACAGTGAAATAGAACATTTTAAAAAGACAAAATCAACTATAAAAGAAAAAGCAATTAACTAAAATAAAAAATCTTAACTGCTAAATTTGACCAATAAGCCCAATCCTCGTGTCATGTGATGCATCGAACCTGGGCTTGTTGGTGTGCGGGTGAGTTATCTCGCGCCACTCTCTCGCCAGCATATCAAACTGCCAAGCGTCATCTAGAATGACAAAAAAAATAAAAATAAAATAAATTCAATAATAATATTCCGGAAAATACAGGAAGTCAACAACACCTACTTAGAGTTTTCCCGTCTACGCTCAGACCGCCAAATACGAAGAGGGTGTGATCGGCGATGATCGTCATGGTGTGCATGGAACGGCCCGACGGCACGCGGGATGACAAGGCCTCACTGGAGGCCAAGGAGACAAATGGGAGTATAGCAATACGTAACAATACACACAATGTGTGTTACATTTGAGTCCAGTTCCACTCGTCCAGGTCCAAGCAGTACATGTCCAACTCGGCACTTTCCTGGAACATATTGAAGGTGGCCAGATGTGACGGGACAGGAATGAATTAGTTGAATTAAACCAGGAAGATGATTGTCTAAATATGGTCACTCACCACGCCGCCGCAGACGTAACCTTTGTTGCCAACCACAGCGCTGGCGTGGCAACCTCGAGGCACCGGTGGTTTACCCTGATCAGAAGAGAAGACACTTGGATTTAAAAATAAATAAATAAATAAATTAAGATCATCAAACTTTTACGGAAGAGATTACAGCCAGTGAATAGAGAGAAAAAGGATTCTCTCTTTATTCTCAGAAGTAGGAATTCTGACTTTAATCTCAGAATTCTGACTTTAAAGTGAGGATTCTCACTTTAATCTCAGAATCCTCACTTTAAAAACTGAATAAAGTGAGAATTCTGACTTCACAAACGCTACTATTATTCTGACTTTAGTTTGAGATATCTTAAGAAAAAAAAAGTCAGATTTCTGAGAATAAAGTCGGAATTCTCACCTTAAAGTCAGACTTCTGAGAATAAAGTCGGAATTCTCACCTTAAAGTCAGACTTCTGAGAATAAAGTCGGAATTCTGAGAATTAAGTCAGAATTCTCACCTTAAAGTCAGACTTCTGAGAATAAAGTCGGAATTCTCACCTTAAAGTCAGACTTCTGAGAATAAAGTCGGAATTCTGAGAATTAAGTCAGAATTCTCACTTTAAAAATCTGACTTCTGAGAATAAAGTCAGAATTCTCACCTTAAAGTCAGACTTCTGAGAATAAAGTCAGACTTCTCACCTTAAAGTCAGACTTCTGAGAATAAAGTCAGACTTCTCACTTTAAAGTCAGACTTCTGAGAATAAAGTCAGACTTCTCACTTTAAAGTCAGACTTCTGAGAATAAAGTCAGACTTCTGAGAATAAAGTCAGACTTCTGAGAATAAAGTCAGACTTCTCACTTTAAAGTCAGACTTCTGAGAATAAAGTCAGACTTCTCACTTTAAAGTCAGACTTCTCACTTTAAAGTCAGACTTCTCACTTTAAAGTCAGACTTCTGAGAATAAAGTCAGAATTCTCACCTTAAAGTCAGACTTCTGAGAAAAAAGTCAGACTTCTGAGAATAAAGTCAGACTTCTGAGAATAAAGTCAGACTTCTGAGAATAAAGTCAGACTTCTCACTTTAAAGTCAGACTTCTGAGAATAAAGTCAGAATTCTCACCTTAAAGTCAGACTTCTGAGAAAAAAGTCAGACTTCTGAGAATAAAGTCAGAATTCTCACTTTAAAAGTCAGAATTCTTAGATTAAAGTGAGAATCCTGCCGAACTTTTCCCCCCCTCTCTCTTCACTGGCCCTAATCCTCTTCCGTAAACTTCTGACTTCTCATAAAAAGTTCCCAAATGTGCAACCCTAAATAATACAAGTTGAACAGTGGAAGCCGACCTTCGTCTCAGGAACGCTCCAGGTGCTGGTGAACGTGTCAAAGACGTTGACTTCGTTGTGCCAGCCCCAGCAGCGAAACAACACGTCACCGATGGTGAGCTAAAACGGACAGATGAGGAGAAACACGACAAACATTTCAACACGCCTGCTTATCATTTTCATCACGAGGCAACGTGAGGTGACTAGTCCACATTGTTGAAAACTCTACGTCACGCATACTTTTCAAGTGAAGGTAACAATGGGAAAATATGAATATCACAAAAAGGGTAGAGTAGTAGTAGTAGACACAGACCAATATGTTTGTTCTGGGCTGATACTGATGCCGATTTTTAGTAGTCAAGGAGGCCGGCGACCGATATTAAAAACCAATAAAAAAAATTAAAAAAAGGGGGGGGGGGGTATGGCTGTCAAAGTTTTTTTTAAATAAAAAAGCATTAATGCTTATTGAACAATTTTTCAGTGTTTTAAAAAAATATATATATTTTTTTTTTTAATCTTAGACAATATACTTCATTTTAAATTAAAAAAAATGCTCAGGGAGCTTCCAAGGTTAGCAGTATGTCTTATAAAGTTAAATGGAAACTTAAAGAAGTCAATACCATAGCCCTGTTTTTTCCCAAAATTAAAAAAAACTGAAATCTTGAACCTTTTTTTTGTTTGTTTTAATGTTGAACAACAACAAAATGTTAGGACAAAAAAAACTGAGAAAAAACAAAACAAATAGTTTCCTGAGATTAAAATGGTTTTAGCGTTACCTTTCATCCGCCGTCGGATTTTGAAAAAATGTCGATACCAATACACGTCAAAAATGCCCAATATCGGCAACGATAATCTCCCTATTAGGAAGAACCTCATGGCCCACTATTTTTTTTTTAATTATTCAACCTCTCAATTGGCATACTTAAAGATACATTATTTGTAGTAAATACATTTCAGACGACTTTAGTTAAACTGCACTTAATGTTGTCACCACTGAGTATGCAAATCGCTCAAATTGATTCATGTGAAAATATCAGCAGCAGAAGGCTTTTACCCAAGTCATATCTTCGATGATGAAATTTGTCGATTCCACGTTTCTCGCCTCCCGCAGGGTCTTGCATCCGTAGCCTCCAAAGTAGACCAACCTGCAACAAAGTGCAATTTTTTATTATTATTATTTTTTTTAATCTATTTTTTTCTACATGCTGTGTGCTTATTGATGACTTTTGTCATCATTTCGGACCTGTCTCCGTGCACCCAGCAGCTGTGCTTGTTCCTCGGCGAGGGCGTCGTTCCTTTGGCGGCCATCACCTTCTTCCACAAGTAGCATTGCTGCTTGAGGTCTACGCTGAACATCTAACACATACCACACAAGCAAATATGCATTTCCATTATTTCGGTGACGCTGTCTTGGTAAATATTTAACGCATGTTCCCTCCCAACTCACTTGGTTGCTGTAAGTTAGGCCGTTATATCCCGCAAAGACGTAAAAGGAGCCGTTGACGTAGGAGCCGCAGAAGCCCAACAGGAGTGGGGGCGTTTCCCCGCCCATCTCCCGCCGCTGCCTGTTGCAATGTAGAATAGAGAAGAAGGAACTCAAGCTTAGCATGTTTGAGAAGCAGGAGTGTCAAACCACTTAATTTATTGGCCCAATGAATATGCTAATAATAAAATTCAACACTGTTCCCATCAAAAGTTAGAGAGAGAAAAATATATAGGACAGCACAAAAAAAAGTAATGAAAATTTGTCAGAATTTTTTACTTAAAAATGTCAATAAATGTTACAACTGAATATTTTTTCATCTTAACTCATTCACTGCCATTGACGGCTATAAACGTCAACATTTTCATTTGAACTATTTCTATCAGTTTAACGTGTTTTTTTCACTTTTGTTAACAAGAGTATGAAAACCTAGAATTTTTTTTATTGTACATTTAGAACAGATATGAAATTTGTGATTAATCGCGAGTTAACTAGTGAGGTCATGCGATTAATTACGATTAAAAACTTAAACCGCCTGATGCACCAAATTTTTTTTCTTTTCTTTTTTTTATTAATTCACTGCCATTGACGGCTATAAACGTCAAAATTTTCATTTAAAACTATTTCTATTAGTTTAACGGGTTTTTTTTCACTTTTGTTAACAAGAGTATGAAAACCTAAAATTTTTTTTATTGTACATTTAGAACAGATATGAAATTTGTGATTAATCGCGAGTTAACTAGTGAGGTCATGCGATTAATTACGATTAAAAACTTAAACCGCCTGACGCACCAAATTTTTTTTCTTTTCTTTTTTTTATTAATTCACTGCCATTGACGGCTATAAACGTCAAAATTTTCATTTAAAACTATTTCTATTAGTTTAACGTTTTTTTTCCCCTTTTGTTAACAAGAGTATGAAAACCTAGAATTTTTTTATTGTACATTTAGAACAGATATAAAATTTGTGATTAATCGTGAGTTAATTAATAATTGTAATCGCCTCTTGCCCCTAATTTTTAATCATCTTTTTTTTTTTTTTTTAGGAATTTATGGCAGTGGATGAATTAATAAGGTTTCAAGAAAACTTTTTAATTAAGCGATGGCTTTACTTATGTCGATTTACAGCTTACGGAATTAGTTTTAGCAGGTTTCATAAACAAGGTGAAGTGGCCCCCGCTTCCTTCCATTTATCCGGATGTGGCCCTCAGTGTGGGAAAAAAAAAAGTTTGGACCTCCCTGCTCTAGTGCTTAATCATCCAAGGATGTAAGAAGGTCACAACGCCTTGTTAATTTACTTATTTATTTAATTCTTACCATGTGCCACTATCCAAGTCACAGAGCCAAATCTCATCGCTGGGGAGTATGACGTCCTCACCGACTGAGGCCTTTAAAAACACACGCAGACACATTTTGAATGCACAAACAACCCTTCCTGAATATCTGTGTTTTAAGATCACGACAGATGAAAACAATTTGTTCATTAAAGTTGACTTCACCCTGAACCACCTCCCCTCTCTTAAAATGACATTACGCCCCTGGGCCACAGGTGCAAAACAGTAATGTCAGTCCTGTGATTGACAGGCTTTTTTGTAAACTTGTGCCTGACAGTCGAAATACCGGATGCAATACCAGGCAACACAATAACAACCATATTGTGAAACTAAAAACAACTGTCAGTCAAAACTTAGCAAACCAACAAAAACAACATAACTAATCATTTAAATAACAGGTTAGTTTGTCAAAACTACTTTTTTGTTCGAGTTTTGTCCTACCTGGAAGCCCCCCCACACGCAAAGTGTGTTGTTGTCGTGAATGAACGCAATGTGCGCGCTCCTTTCCAGCTGCCTTGTCGACGCCGGTACGCCCGCCATCCCGCTTCCTGTTGTCCTAAAAGTCGATAAAAGAGTAACAAAAACAAAACAAAACGGACACAGTCGGGAGCAGGTCTTGTAAAGGTTTCTCTTTAGGCTTTACACTCCTTCTCGCTGACTCGTCTTGTTCGTGCGGCTTTTCACCTGCAGCGTCCTACCTCTCTGCGCATGCGCATTTCCTCGCGCTGTTTACTGCTAATTTAATGACTTGTTTTAATTGGCCGTTTCGGAGTTACACAGCTGACCCTGATCACGTGATTGGTGAACTGGCTTTAACGCTAACAAAAACCGGTAGATACTACATTAATGAGTTACTCGTTTATTTTGTTTTTCTCAGCGAAGTATGATTAGGTACATGTAACAACTACGGTGTAAGTTAACTTGTATTACAAGAAAATGTTTTTTTTTGTTAACTATGAAATAATCAGTTAAATACAATTAAAATAACTATTTTGTTAACAACACATAGTAAAACACTATTTACACTTATAGTAACACTATTTCATTCAAGCGACCAATTCTACATAATACATTTAACAGTTGTGTTTATTTTATTAGTAGTTAGAATTACAGTATTGGACATAAATTAGACACTAGAACGTGGTTAATATCGCATCAGTATTTTTGTTTTGTTTTGAAACATCATATAGCAATTCTAAAACGCTATAAAGGAATCACTCCAAGCCGCTACGAGCAGCAAATATGATACATTGTAGTAGAAAGTGCTCTGAAATTCGACATCATTGTTCTTTTTGACCATGAGCTTACCTTTCAACTTCTTGCAAAATTCGTCCAATAATTTGGAACCAATCCATTTTTCGTATTATTCCTTATTGTGTTCAAAGTGGTTAAAAAAATAATTCACATTAAAGCAAGCAGAGTATTTTTGAGGTGGAGGGTATGAATGTCTGACACTGAAGCATCAACAACTTTTCACAATAATAAATAAAACAATTTAAGCTAAACAGAATGTGATAAGACGTTTATTTGTCCGTTCAAAAATCAAAAATAAGTGAGGTCTACAACTGTATGCTCGGGACTTTTAACTGTGTGAGTGAGGATCAAAGACTTTCAAGTGTCGACACTGCGCTTTGTCGTGTCGCTGGTAAACGCAGACGACGGCAGCCCCGAGTATCCAGTTAACAGTCGAAGCTCAGTGCAAAGTGTGCAAAAATTATTGGTCAACTTCATGTGCTAAATGAGAAAAGTCAAAAAAAAATCCGCCTGAAGAAAAGTCCCATTGGCGTAAAAAAAAATAATAAAAAATCTCGAGGCACATTGGGACATGTTACTAATCATTGTTTTGTTTTTTTTGCACGTAAAACTGTCAACTTCAAAGACAGTTTGAAGACTGTAGGACCGGTTCTCTTGATGAAGATTCACTGTGACTTCTCAGGTCAATAAATTAGGATCAGTCCATCTGTCACTTTCACTCATAATAATTGCACTTGAGGTTGCATGTTTTGGCTGCTCCTCCGGAGGAAGAACAAGGGCGCCCCCTATTGGCCTCCCTCAGTCCTGCAGGTCCCTCTCCAGATACTTCTTCAGCCGCAGGCAACGAGGACAACAGTGGTCCGGCACCATGCATGTCCGATGAAACACCGCCTTGCACTCTTTGCACCTGCGTAGCTCAAAAGTTATTATTTGTCTTCCGATATTTAAAATAATTCCATGTGTCTTAATTCACTGCCATTGACGGCTATAGACGTCAAAAATTCATTTGAACTATTTATATTAGTTTAAAATGTTTTCCACTTTTGTTAGCAAGAGAATGAAAAAAAATATATACTGTATATATTGTCCATTTTGAACCGATATGAAATTTTAATCATCTGACGCCCCTAATTTTTAATAATACTTTCTTTTTTTGTTAATTAAAAAAAAAGTTATTTTTATTTTTAATAAACTTTTCTATTTTTACTTTAATATATATATATATATATATATATATATTATTAAAAATTAGGGGCATCAGAAGAGAAATTTTTAATCAGAATTAATCGCATGACTTCACTAGTTAACTCACGATTATTCACCAATTTTATACCTGTTCTAAATGTACAATAAAAAAAATTCTAGGTTTTCTCACAAAAGTGGGAAAAATTGTTAAACTCATAGAAATAATTCTAATGAATTTTTGACGTCTATAGCCGTCAATGGCAGTGAATGAGTTAATATGTCTGTGGCATGCTTTCATCCAAATAATCCATTTCCTACACTAGTCCACCGACGCGACATTACCTGGCGGTGCTGTCGAACTGAAAGGGGAAAATGATGTCGTCGCTGTGGCACATCTGGCAGATGAAGCCGCGCTGCGAGCAGAGGTTGCAGGTGAAGACGTGGCCGCTGGCGAAATGGCACAGTGACGCCAGGTAGGGAGTGTATTGGTTCTCGGCAATCTGGAGGAGAAAATGTAAACAGTTCTAAAACGAGCTATTTAAGTCTGATTTCGAGTGAAGTCATGTGATCCGCTGGGAAAAGGTTCTCAAAATGTCCGTCAGTGCATACCTCCCGCAGATCCCTCACGCTGTACAGGCTGCTGGACTCCAGCAAGTAAGTTCGCTGCTCCATCCTGGTGGTAACGTACAGGAAATGTTACTTGCTGGCAGCGAAGGTCGCGGCGGCGTCTAAACACACACCTGGCTTGGAGCATCTTGCAGGCTCCGCTGCGGCAGGTGAGCAAGTAGTCGCCCAGCAGCCGCAGCCTCCGCCGCAGGCTGTGCACAAGAGCCATGGACTCGGAGTGTGTCGGCAAGTCGGGATTGAGCTGCTCCAGGTTCAGCAGAGGCTCCTGCTCCACTTGGGCCAGCAGCCATAGCGCCTTCCTTGACACCTGGACATGCCCGCAGACACGCATTAACACATAGAAATGGAAAAAAAAAAAAACAGGCGCACACCCACCTCGTGTTTATTGAGGTCCCAGTTGTGCAGCATGCGCGAAGGGATGACGGTGGTGTCGCCGCGGTGACAGGAATCGCAGTAGTAGTAGCCGGAGAACTCGCACAGGCGGGCTCGTCCCAGCGACGGGCCGATCTGCTGGGAGCAGCCTGGACATACAAATCAATCCAAGTATAGTTTGTGCAGAGTTTAGGATATCTGTATTTAAAACGCATTAGTATCTAAATAGGAAAGTAGTAATTGGTATTTAAACTTGGGGAAGCGGCAACATTAGTCAGGTTTCCATCCGATTGTTTCGAATTTTTTAAGCAAATTTACTGAAAATGCGCAAAATGAACATGTGACTTATGCTCGTTTCCATCTGTTCTTCTTTTGCAAATATTGAGGGGACTCCGCCGCTGTAGGTGGCGGTATACACCGTAGAGATGTGATCCACCAGTAATTTAAAAGAAGAAGATGACGACCAGGAAGTCACTGTGCGATGACGTCGTATGAGTTTGTAATTCTTACCTCATTCACTGCCATTGATGCCTATAAACGTCAAAAAATCATTTAAACTATTTCTATTAGTTTAACTTTTTTTCCCCCACTTTTGTTAACTACAGTATGAAATCCTAGACTTTTTTTTAAAGAAAAAAATTATAAAAAATTAGGGGCGTCAGGCGATTATTTTTTTTTTAATTGTAATTAATCGCATGACTTCAATAGTTAACTCACGATTAATCACCAATTTTAAATCTGTTCTAAATGTACAGTCATTTTTTTCTAGGTTTTCAGACTCTTGTTAACAAAAGTGGGGAAAAAAAAATAACTAGTAGCAATAGTTCAAATTAATTTTTGCCGTCTATAATCGTCAATGGCAGTGAATGAGTTAATAAACCGACTTAAAACCGTAGCGTTTCTTTGACGTTTTCCATCTCAAATAGCATTAATATTCGCTTCTTTAATTAATTCCAAAAAGATGTCTGTTTAGTCGCCCCCCACCAAACACACCTTACTTTATCGTCCGACATTGCGTTGGGACTACAAACGTACCCGTGACGTAATATCCGGTTAAAACGTGCTACGTGTATCCGCAAAACCCGTTTTCATAGCCAAAATTCGCATTTTCCTTTTTTCGATACGCTTCAAAATCCACCCGATCCAAGCGTAAAAACTTTTTTTTGCTAATTTTGGGCCCTTTTTTCGAATTTCCAGCATTTCTATTCAGTTTTATTTTTGCATTTCTTGAAAACATAAATAAAAATGGGTGGATGGAACCCAACTAATGTCATTTTTGGTGATTTTTTCCCCCCATAATAAGATCATAGTTTGTGGTATATTAAAAGATTTAAAGTGAATAGAGGCAATTCTACATTTTGAATTACTAGTCCAAATTCACAAGAAATTGATGACAAATGTTTATAACTGCCTACAAATGCAACAAAATGGTGCCGAAACACTACTTTTTCTACTGCCTTAAAGAAGCTCCTCCCCTCACTTTAGCATCATTCCTTGGCATCAAGATGCCACAAGATGGTGCCAAAGCACTACACACCGATTAGATGGGACTTAGGCAAAAAAAAAAAAAAAGAGCAATGATGATGACATGTCAAATTGGTAAAGTTACCGAATGAACAATACTGAGCTCTCCAGGGAAAAAAAAAAAAAAAAAAAAGTTGAGACTTTGGCACAATCTTAGCACAAAAACAAGGGAAAGGCAAGTTTTCAACGATTATCAGAGATGCTGTCCCCCCCAAAATATTCCATTTGTGTTACATTACCTGCACATTTGAAGCTCTGCGTGTCCAGTCCCTTCTGCGAGGGAACCGTGCACAAATGCACCAGGAGCACGCCGTCTTCTTTGAGTCTGTGCTGAACCAGCCTGTGCAGGTTCCCGCCGCCGTTCTGGCCAACCGCGGCCGGCTCCCCGCCTTCCTCGCCGCTCTCCAAATACGAATCCAGAGCCCAGCGGATCAGAGCCCTCCACGAGTGCGCCTCCTCCGCACTCTCCGCCCGCAGTCGGAGCGTCTCCTTAATCGTCAGGAGTTTAAAGAAGTTGGCTCCGCCCATTGCCACGTCGGGGACCACGTCCCGCACTTCCTGGATGGGGAACGACATCCGCAGCGACTTGCTTCCTTCTTGCGCCCGGAAACCTTTCAAGGCCTCCAGGGAGAGCGAGAAGACGAGAGGGATCCACGGGCGAACGTCGGCGTCCGAGCAACAATACAGCACCGCTTCTTTGATGGCGTCCCTTTCCAAATCCGCCGTGCGAGTCCAGTGGAATTCCTGAGGCGGAGGGGGCGAGGAGCATCGCTCGGGGCTGCACGAGGCGGAGCACGGGAAAGAAACGCCGCCGTCATCCGTGCAGTTCTCGCACGGTACCTCCAGAATCTCCCACTGCTCGTCCACGCGGGACGCGGGCCGACACTTGTTGACCGCCTCCACCACGCGGTCCACCCAGTCCTCCGCCTCGTCACGGGTGGCGACGCGCAGGTACAGACGCTTGCCGGGAAAGGCCAGCTCGAAGCGGCCGTCGGGCGAGGCCACGCGGGCATCCTCGCACCGCAGCAGGGAGCAGTTGTCGGAGCACGTGCGCTCCTCGGCGCTGAGGTAGAGGCGGAACTCGAAGGGCGACAGCTCGCAGTAGTGGTCCCGCCATATCCCCATGGCGCCGCGACGCTCCAGGTGGCCGAGCTTCAGCAAGCCTCGGAAGGGGTTGGAGAGGCCTGGATGAAGCGGAGACAGATGAGACCGTACTATTGGATAAGACGGAAAGTACCCCTTAACCAGAGCAAACCATTTCTGATTGGTCTTTTGAACTATTTGGAAATAATAAGATATAACTCAAATAATAATAATACATTTAATTATAAATAAAGATTTGTGCACATACAAATTATCATCAACATAAAGTGTCGTCTTTTGGGATCATGGTAAAGCTCTGTTCTCAAAAATAAATAATCAACTGAATTTTAAATAAAGTTTTCAAGCGATTGACCGGTGATTGTAGGTGGCATATGACAAGTTGGGTCAAACCATTCTGGTATGGGGGAGATGCTGGGTTTTTAGGAAAGCCTACTGAATATAAAATTCATTTTATCAACTTATGTATTTACATATGCTTTTTAAATATATTTTAAAATTTCACGTACCCCCATTTGAGAACCACTGGATTAGATAACCGCTATTAGAAATGACGAGAAAAAAAAAAGACGGGTGTGGCCTAGTGATTGACATCTTTTCTGTGTGCATGAAAATAAAATATTTGCAAACATCTGCTTTTAATTTGGAATAAAATGCTCAACATTTTGCCAATTTTCTGACATCTTACAGACCAAACCAGTAACTGAATCATGATCAATTTATATATGTGCATTTTCTGTGTATTATGTCAACTTGAAATAATGTCCTGATTCTTAACTCATTCACTGCCACTGACGACTATAAACGTTAACAAAAATCATGTGAACTATTTCTATTAGTTTAACATTTTTTCATTTCATTAAAAAAAAATTATGAAAACCTAGAAAAAAAAACTGTATTGTAGATTTATAACAGATATAAAATTTGTGATTAATCATGAGTCAACTATTGAAGTCATGCGATTAATTAAACATTTAAAAACATTAAAAATTAAACATTTTTAATCGTCTGACGCCCCTTATTATTATTATTTTTTTTTATTAGGGGCGTTTAAAAAAAATAAAAAATTATTAATCACATGACTTCACTAGTTAACTAACGATTAATCAAACATTTTATATCTGTTATAAATTTACAATAAAAAAATTCTAGGTTTTCATTAAAATGTTAAACTAATAGAAATAGTAAAAATGACTTTTTGACGTCTATAGCCGTCAATGGCAGTGAATGCGTTAATAAAGGATTAATAGAAAGAATTAATAATCAGCAAATGAATCGATTACCAAAATAATCATTAGTTGCAGCCCTAAAAACATTATTATTTTTTTATATAGTATATATTGCCATTTTGTCCCGCCCTAAAACCGTCTTATGTCATTCTCAGTCATGACAGATGTCATCACTTTCATTTCAGTTTTGCATCAACTACACTACCTAAGAAGTCTGACTCACTCCGGTGACGTCCGGAAAAACGAGTCGAAAAGTGATTGCCGGAGGGAAGGCACCTGCTCTCGGTGTCACGTGAGCTCGCGGCAAATCGGCAGATTAGTTACCAATTTGACGGCGGTGCACAACACTTGGCGTCGATTGCGAGTCTGCAGGTGGAGCGGGAGGAGGCGCAAGAGGGGGAGGCGGCTCCTCGTGGTCCGACTCCTCCTCCACGCGGGGCTTGTAGATGTCTTCGTCGGAGATCCAGGAGCGAGAACGCTGACAAGCACTATTTTCATACTTTTGACACAAAAAGTCTTTCCATATTTTTGAATTGCTCACTCACCAGGATGGAATCCGATGACAGCTCCTCACTCTTGACTCCTTTCGCTCCGTGGTCCAGCTCGGCCTTCTCCGGGACCGTCGGGACAGCAAGTGGCGCGCGGTCAAGGTGATTTCGGCGGGGCGATGGCGGGCGGGCGAGCGGCGGAGCAGGAGGCGGCGGCGGCGGCGGCTCTGTGTCGGACAGAGCCGAACTGGGCGGCTGGTCGCTGTCGGAGAGGTGATCGGCGCCGGCGCTGGAGACGAAGGAGTCCTCGCGCATGGAATCCTGACTGGAGTTGCCGTTCTCCTGCAGCTTGGGAGGTGATCTGAGGAGAATTCACATTTGACTCTTAAAAATCAGATCAATTGATTCAGATTTCTCAGGATCATTTCTTTGTCTTTTGTAGCTTCTTCCATCCACGCTGATGTGCACGACTTCCACTAACAACGGGGAGGAGCTATAAAGCACCGTGTTGCCAACTTAGCAATTAGGTCACTCAAGTTGAAAACCGTCCAGCTAAATCATATGAGGTGGCCTCTAGCAGAACTCCAGTGCGTCCTCATAGATACACCAAACGCAAATAATAACAGGATACCTTTAAAAGCAGAACAATCACGTTTGCCGGAAGAGAAAGAAGACACCCTCTCAGTTACCGTCTCAGCACCCGCATTGACGAGCATAAAAGATGGTGTACTGCCCGAGAGAAAATCACATCTCCCTCCGAGGACAGGCGGGCTTTTTAGAGATTCCACCGGGAAGACTTTTCACAATTCTTTTAAAAAACTAAAAAAAAAATGGTGTTCGCAGCAAAAATATGTTGCAAATTCTGAGGTGTAGTAAGCAAGCTAGCTAACCTTTTTTTTTAACAAAACTTTTAAAGCTCTTTTGTAGTCCTACAAAACGGTTTCAAATGTTTTTGTTTTCCCAACTCTAAGCTTAAAAGCGTTGCTGCTATGTGAAAAACAATTATGTCGATTTTTTTAATTTATTTTTTTAAACAATTTTTTTTTAAATGTTTTTAGGATGAAACTAAATGAAGACATCCCCCCCAAAAAAATTAAGCGGAAAACTGTTTTTCACATAGCAGCGATGAAAGGTAAGTAATTAAAAAATGAATTACTTTAAAGTAATTGTTACAATATTTTTTTCTACATACCTTTTAGGTTTAGTTGGGAAAAATTGAAATGATGTGAGTAAATACAAATGTGTGAGTTTTCCAGGACTAATAATTAAAAAGCTTTAAAAATGTTGTCTAAAACAGCTTCCTAAGTCCAATTAAGAGGTTTTAAAACAAAACAAAAAAAATGTGTGCACTAGTCTTTTCTTACCTTTCATTTTTAACAAACACCTCAAAATTTGAAGAAAATCTGAGAGATGATGGAACAAAAATTATTGGATGATGTCATGGACTAACCCTTAAATTCAGTGATTCCCAACGAGTATGCCAAAAGATTATCAAATGTGTTGGAAAATTCTCCAATTGTATTAATTGGTCAGAAAAATATTTTTTTCTAATGTGAAATGTGCACATTGGGGCTCAATAATGGTAAGAGTAAGCAAACATGCTTACTCTTTCAAGGGTGCCTTCGTGCCGCCGCTGATGTCGCAAGACGGCCACTGCTCGCCCGCGGGGCTGCGGGGGTCTTGCCCCTGTAGAAGGCTGTCCGAGCTCAAACTGGAGGAGAGCTGGGAGGAGCCTGTGGTATCGAGGCTCAGCGTGGACGAGTTGAGAGCTCCGGCGCCCCCGCGGGACCCGCGCGACGCCCTCCCGATCGGCGGGCCCGCGTCGGACGATCCCGACGACTGCGACACCGTGTCCCACGGGTCTTTGCACGCGGACGGGTCCGGAGAGTCGGCCGGGCACGGGGCGCAGAGTCCGGCGAGGCTGAGCGGCGTGGTGGTCCACTGATTGAGGACGGCCGACTTGTACGAGAGGTTGAAGGTGAGCGAGGCCAAGCCCTGCAGGTAGCTGAGCAGCACGTCCCGTTCCTCGCCGTTGAGCAGCAGGGCGCCGGGCTGATAGTGCGCCCGCAGCTTGGAGCTCTCCCGGAACAGCGACAGCAGGTAGCACTCCAGCAGGCCGTGATTGAGAGCCAAACGGAGCCACGCGCGGCATCGTCCTACATCCGTGCCCACGAAGCTGATCTTCTCCAGCTCTGTGACCACATCACTGCGGGTTGAGAAAAAAGAGGACAAACAATGTCTAAATAAAAATAGGACATACTTGAATATATGACTTGAAAAACAAACAACAAAATACTGCAGAAAAGAAGAAAAAATACATTTTGGCAACAAACCGCATTTTATCTTGAAAATAAAGTGGGCGACAAAAGGTACCTAAAAGAAATTTGATGTTTTATCTTTGGAAATGATAAACAACAATCTTGGAAAATGTTTCCACTTTATCTAGGAAAAGTACCACTTTTCTATCTTTAAAAAATATTACTTATTATAACTTGGGTAAAAAATTACATCTGATAAAACCCGATTTCTCGGAAAAATACTTAATCGGAAAGAAATAATACTTTTCATCTTAGAGAAAAAATTATCTTGGAAAAATACTACTTTTTTATTTTAAAATATGAGGTTTTTATTTTAAAAAAAAATAAAATTATAATGGACTTTTAACCTAAAAAATATATATTTATTTCAGAAAATATCCTACTTTTTATTTAGAAAACATAGTTAATTTTGAAAAGAAAAATGTAAATTTTTATGTAAAAATATGTGACTCAAACACGTATCTTGAAAACAGACCAATTTTTATGTGGACATTTTTATATGAACATATTTGAAAGAAAATATATGACTTTTTAATCAGAAAAACACATTGCTTTTTAATTTTGAAAAACTACAACTTTTCCATGAGAAAATATTAGTTTTAAATTGATCTAAAGAATTACAACAGCAAAAATACTCAAATAAAAATACAACGGCTCATCATTAGTAAGTACGGTTCACTCTTCCCACGCTTCGGCACTCACAAGGTTTGAGGGTTGGTTAAGTAAGAAAAAAAAAAAGAGGTGTGCTTGCTTGGTCATGTGACGACTGCACGTTCACTCGCGCTAATCAAGCGCATCTAGGATCAGAGAACTTGAAAAACGGCCTGTTTCATTTAAGCCGCATATATGACTTTTCTAAAAATGTCATTTTTTCATCCCAAAAATATTATCTAAAAAAGAATCTCATCTTTAAAAAAAAAAAAGCCAATTCTTGTAAAATTCTGCAGTATAACTCTTTACAGCTTGGCACCAATACTTTTCTAGTTTCCTAGTTTTGTATTGCACTCACAAAAAGCAAAGGCGCTAGTGACAGGACTCACCGATGGGTGACGGTTTTAAGGAGGCTCCAGAAGAAGGGCTGCGGGAGGGGTCCGCGATCGCCTTTCCTGCCGCGACCCCCGGCCTCCCAGCGGACGTACTTGCTCTTGATGCCGTGGACGAAGATGGCCTCCAGCGCGCAGCACAGTAGGTTGGCGTCGCCGTCCTCGCTGGTGACCACCGCGTCCGACGTCACGTAGCGCCTCTGCAGGGCTTTGAGTGACTGTGCCAGCTTCTCCTTGATCTGCGTGACGGTGAGACACGAGGGAACTTTACAACCACTTCCTCATTTTATTTCATTTTAAAAAGGGAAAAACATGTGGTTCTTATTTGCAAACTGATGAATAACTTTGAGTGGAGACGCGTGCGGATATGTCACGTGCAGCCAAAAATGGCAGTCAAATCCACTCAAGACTTGGTGGAGTGGGATCAATGGCCATGTGCTTACGATGCAACATTGTGGCTACGGTCACATGATGCCAAGAAAGAGAATGTGACCACATGAATGCATTCTGGGATTTGCTTTAGTTCTGCTTCTATCAAACAAGTTTTTAAATATATTTTTTTCCCAGCATCAAATCTACTTCCGCTGAAAAAAAAAAAAGTATTTAAAAACTCTCATGTGACTGCAGCATATCATCACATTAATCCGACATCCCCACGTGAACAAGGGCATATCACAAAAGGAATAAAGTCCAGGTTTGTTTGAAAAATGCGTAATTTCTCACACTCTTTTTTTTTTTTTAATAAAGTCATCTTTTCAGAAAAAAAAGACGGAATATTTCAAGAATAAAGTTGTATTCTTGAAATTCGCTTTTCCCCTTGTTAAACTTTTGACTACAATAAATAGCATACAAGAATATTTTGAAAATATATAACTTAAATTGTGTAATATTGCAATTTTTAACCTGTCAAAATATGTCTGTTGAGAAACCAACTATTCGTAAGTAATTACAAAGACATTTGCTACGATAACTAAATGTCAAGACTCCTTCATTGTGCGTCTATTCCTGCCTCTTTAAACTGAGATTATCTGTTAATCTAATCCCAATGACACAAAAAATAAAGACGACAGGAAGACAAGAGGGCGTTACATTATTATTATTTTTTTTTTGCCAGAGATGAAAAATTGGCTTGGAGACTTACCTGTCTGACATGTTTAGCCTCCTGCGGCGCGTCTGACGTATTCGTGGCTAACATGGCACCTCCTCCAATCTTCTATACTGGCATGGCATGCTGCAAAGGAACGGAGAGAGAGAGAGTCAGAGAGTCATGACACTTCAGGCCGAGCCGTTTCAGTGACAGGAAAAACACAAGCGTGACATGTGACCAACGGTTAGCTTCTCCTTCCCCGCTGGTGTCGTGCCAGTGAGCCACCTGAACCTTTCCCATCGTGAGTCTAATTTTGGAAGTGCTTTTAAACCCTTCCAGAACATTCTTTTCTCAGGAACAGCAATCCGATCCATGAAAAGGGATTGTTAAAATGATCATTTTCATCTCAATAGAGTTGGTCATGGTCGCCTTGCCTCACCTATACGATACTACAAGACCAAAGAGCTGTTGACAGCTATTTTGACGTAAATTATATTATGTTTCATGTTTGTTTATTTTATGTTTATGTTGTGTAGATCTCATACAAACAGTTTGTTGCATTTGTGCTTTTATGACTTTTTTGCTACCTGCATTTGCAGTCAAGTCAGTTTAGTAAATTAGAAATTGTTAAAGGCAAGGAGATAATTTGATTTAAAGCATGCATCTTTTTTAACTATTTTTGCAGAAGTTTTTTTTTTTTTTTTTTTGCTCACCTGTCACACACTGGATCATGATTTCTGAGAACTAACCCATAAGCAAATGGGAAAAAGGGTGAGGGTGTGAATTAATATAAGAAACTGGATATTAGTGAATAAAATCTGACATGTAATTTTAAGGCCATACTGCCCAGCCCTGAACTCTAGTGTTCCATTCATTCGGCCTAATAGGACCAGCAAACGTTTTCTTCTGGGTCAATTTGACCCAGACAAGGTTCGTTATTCCAGAAACGATACAAAAAAATAAAATAAACAAAATCACATAAACAAGATAAATAAATGATTACCCATTTTATTGCAACAACACTAAATAAACCACAAAGTATTTATTTAATTTCCAAATTTGCCTCGCAAGATAAAAAGGCAGGTTTGAATAGTGCACGTAGAGGCACGTGATACTCTGATTAAGGCTGCAGGGAAGCAGAAGAGTCCAAATCTCAACAATACTCGACATGATCCAATCTAGATAACACAATGATTTGATAATTTAGTAAGAGTTTCAACAACCAAACAAACTCGTTCAGCTCACTCATCTAGTCTTGTCTACTTCCTGTAACGCCTAAGCTTTTCTCATGTAAGCCTCTGACGGTTTACAAAAGTGCATAAACTCGAAGACGGAGATTAATAAACACAAAATACACAGACAGACAGATTTAAAGAGTATTAAGTAATATTAATAAGGGAGACTATAAAGTAGCCAAGCAGCTACATGTCATAGCTAGCTTAGCATCCTCACCGAGATGCCGACTTGACTTTCCATTTAGGTCCAAGACAGCCAAAAAGTGTAAACCAGGAAAGGGGACGTCGGGTTTAGTCAGTCCGTACACGTTTCGGCCATCGCTCCACGCCCTAAAACTTTTTTTTTTATATAGTAACAAAATTAGCACCCACACTGGATGTTTGTTTACTCCAGACGGAGACGAAGTGTACCCGACCGGAGAAATGCATCATGGGAAAAAGAGTACACGGCATGTTCACATCCTGTTGGCTGTTTTTAAACCACGATAATACCATCTGGAAAATGTGCCTTGATTTTCTTAAACCCCGTTTACAAATCATGTATGTAAACAGAATTTCAAGCGATTAAAATTAAATGGGTAAAAAAAAAACACGCAAAATGATAACTAGTGTGAAAAGTGGCTTGTGTGAGTAAAAGGGAGGATTACGAGTATCCACAAAGGCAGCGCGTCAGGCTGTACACGTGACAAGATCTGATGATGCGTTCAAAAAAGTCGTATATTTCTAAACACTAAGGTTTCCAGGTAAAACATGTCTCTCGTTTTTATTTAATCACCTTAACAAAAAAAATACATCTGTTCGGTATCACGACCTTTTATCTTAATAAAACACCCAAACCAACAGCGACTGCAAAATATTGTTCAGTACATTGTTTTTGTGTGCGTGAGTAAGGATTACGAATGTCACCAAAGGCAGCGAGGTGTCAGAGCGCACCGCCCAGCGTGTTTTCTTTACCCCCCCCCCTTCCAAAAAAGTGCTGATGAATTGCACTATTGCACATATAAATGCATTTCTGTACGTTTATGTATATATTTACATTTAAATTTCATTATTTAAACGTGTATAATTCCTCTGATAATTAAACGTGAATTACACATACACAGGATTGTCATTAAACAATCTGTGGATATGTTGAGCATTAAAATAATACCAAAATTAGAGATTTAGAAATTTCAGAGGCCTGAGTAGGCCTATACCTGTAACGGTGTTTCAGCAAAATAGGCCTATATCAAAAGAAGATGGACGCTTAACAAAACAACAACAAAAAAGACATTAAAGAGTTAGTCACTTTTTCAAAAATGTTGCTTCCGAAATTCCCCACCAGTTCTGGAATTACCCAAAATGTATGCATATTCTACGTATACCTGCTTATAGGTGCACAGTTTTTTTTAATGCAGCACACAATAATTCCTAGCAACGTGCAACATCTTAATCTTCTTTGTTTCCATGTTTAAATTAGAATTTAATTCATTTTAATCCCACCTCAACATTGCTCTTTGTATTTGTTTGTTGTTTGGTTTTACTATTTTTTTCTTAATGAGGGAGAAGCACTGTCAAGACAATGTACCCTCACGGGATGAATAAAGTTGTAGTACGGTATATATATTTTTTCCTTTTTTTTTTTGTTTTGCTTGTTTTTAAATGTAGACGTTTCCGCGTCCGAATCTGAATGAGAATGTACAGTTTTGTTTTGTTTGTTTTAAAATCTCCTTTGATGCCTGAGTCCGCTGGGAATCACTTTTCGTTCTATGAACGGGGATTTCCCTTCAGGCGAAGTACTCGAGAGAACCGACTTCAGTAATGCCGCCTTGCCATGTAGTACTTAATACAAACATTATAATAATAATAATAATAATAATAATAGGCTAATAATAATAATAATAATAATAATAATAATAAACCCTTGTGAAGAATAAGCGATTCAGAAAATGGATGGATGATGATAATAATAATAATAATAATAATAATACGGCACAAATTTGTCGAGCCTCATTTCGTGACGTCATAAGAAAAAACGATTAAAAAATATTATTATTATTATATATTTGTTACTATTATTTTTATCTTATTTTATTTTTATTAATTAATGTTTTTTTTTTTAATTTATATATATATATATATATATATATATATATATATATATCACCTGTCGGTGGTAGCCTATAAAAAAAACTACAGGGGAGGGCTCAAGTTCAAAGCACACCTGGACACCCACAAGACAAGATAGAGCTGAAGACTCGACCTACAATACATGATGAAAATAAAGCAAATGCTCGCTCAGATCACGGTCGCCTTTGTAATCTTGGGCGAATTGATTGCTGCTACCTCGGGATGCTCGTGGATTAAAAACGATTATAATAAATTTGAAAGAGAAGCCTTGGAGTCACTGAAGAAAATGGTAAGTAACCTAATCGCACTTCGCATTGTTGAGTTATTATTATTATTACTATTATTATTATTATTATTATTGTGATGTAATTAGATGTTTATGATTATACCACTATTGTTTTATTACCTCGGCACCGGGCCCCACCTTAACCCTAACCACATGCCGTCCGAATGTTCTAGAACTAACTTTTCAAGCAAGATAGCACACAAGAAACTGAATACTTTCACGTTCACTTGCGTTTATTTATTTATTTTAAACATAATAATCATCATCATAATAATGATTAGACTATTTGTACAAATTTGCACATTTTACGTTTTTTTTAAATCCTTTATTAATATAACCAGCAACCAAACATTTCTCCATGAAACATTGAAATTACGAACACTTTACCCTATACGCCGGCTTCCTTCATGTTTCCCGCCTCGCGCGTCACCGTCTTTCAAAACGTGATTCATCCGCTGTCCAAAGCTCGAATCCGGTTTCCCAACATTTTTTTCAACCAATTAAGGCACCCATCTTCTTTTTCAAAATAATCACGGCAAGGGCGGGGAAAAGCCATGTCATGTATTGCACTGTCCTTACGTGACTTCCTGAACTATTGACGTCATTTATCCTGCCAGGCCCTCCCCTCTACACACACACAAAAAAAGAAAAAAATCCAAAATCACTCCTGTAGGGTATACTTGAAGATATTTAATGCGGTTTTAGTTTACAAACACACCGCTCAATGGCGAGAACCGGCCATTCATTGTACTCGCAATTTGTCTAAGGTAACTGCTGTTGCATATTCTGTCCACTGGAGGTCGCACTGACGCTACATTTTATTCCTGTGAAAAGACTATCTAAGGGTGTCAAGAAACTCATTCATAATATTGTTGAAGATGCTCTCATGACTGTTACGAAATGTCAGACTTATATGATGTGTAATAGATTTTATATATATATATATATATATATAAAAACATCTGAATACAGTATTTTCAAAGTACTTGTATATCTATATAAATATATATATATATATATATAAAACTATAGCCTGTCACTTCTTACGGGAAGAGAAACAGGTGTGCGGGCGCCCCCTTCGTGATGCAGGAGTAACAACAACGAATGATTATGCTGATTGATTTTAACAGCTAAGTAACTTAATTGAAGTAGCGGAGTGGAGGGGAGCAGCAAAGTACAAATACTGTACTTCGTTACTTGAACCAAAGTACTTTTTTAATGTTCGTATGAGTATTGTTTTTATAGCTCGTATGAGTATTATTTTAATTGCGACTTCTTACTTTTAGGCTATATATATATATATATATATATATAAAAACATCTGAATACAGTATTTTCAAAGTACTTGTATATCCGGCTTAACCCAGGGGTGGCCAAGTTCGGTCCTCAAGAGCCACTATGCAGCCTGTTTTCTATGTTTCTCTCCACTAACACACCTGATTCACGATCAGGATCGTGATCAGGCTTCTGCAAAGCGTGCTGATGAGCTGATCATTAACGCCAGCTGCGCTGAAGGAGGGAGACATGAAAAACAGGCAGGATTGGCGCTCTCGAGGACCGAACTTGGCCTCCCCTGGTTTAACCTCATTTGCGGGTGTGCTGAAGCTTCTCGTCATGGCTCTAAAGTGCCTCTGGATCTTCATCCCCCCAACTTCCAAGTCATGGGTGGGGAAAAAAAAACTTGGTGGCGGCACTGGCCTTGAATATATTGCACACCAAAAATGCCGAAATAAAAGTGAAAATGCTTTCTTCTGCAGACCGCAGAAATAAAATACGTCATGAAATGTATGTATAGGCCCCTATAGTGTATTTTTTGTATCCGTTTTTATTTCCAGTTCCACTATTATTTAAATATTTATTTAATGTATTGGCATTTTTGCTCCTCTATATGAATGGCACTCTAGATGTTTTACAGGGTGGTTCCACAAGGGGGCGCAAATTCCCCATACAAACAGCAATTATTATTATTTTATTATTATTTTTAGTGGTTGGCAGCAGTGCGGCCTCACCTAACGCACATGTCAGAAACCACCACTGGGCTCTTCAGCATTTACTATGTAAATTATGATACCACAATTCACAAACATTTCAAACTTGATATTGGCGTTTTTGTTTGCAGGGTGGTAACAACGTGAATGATCTCGAGACCCCAGTGGCGTTCCCCGGTGACGCGTATAAACGAGCGGCCAACTCTTCGGTACGTCATCACTTTGAAAAGTTTGTCAGTAAATCCGTTCATTTGGTGGAGATTTTGTAGTCTTTACAATGTTGTTAAACTTTGTTGTTCGTCACGTGACTCAGCGGGCAGATGTTCGTCTTGGTTTCGTGGCGCAAGTCATGCAGGAGTTGGCCGTGCTGTTCGGCGAAGACCACGCATCGTTGCGGTTGGGCGAGAAGGAGGTGGACGACTTTCTCAACATGATCCACCAGATGAAAGATGGCCTGTTGTCATGTGTAAGTCACGTATACGCAGACGGACGTGCGGTGCGGGGGCTTTGGCTCCATTAGGTCGATATTTTCGAATAAATCCACATTATTGCTATTTCTTTTTTTTTTCTTTTTTTTCAGGAGAGCTCAGTATTGTTCATTCGATTTGACATCATCATTGCTCTCCTTTTTTTTTTAAAAAAAACAAATAAATTAAAAAATAAAATAAATGTTTGTTTTTGTTTTTTATTTTTATTTTTTTTTAAAAATTATTATTTTTTTATTGCTATTTCTATATTTAGATGAAGAACAAGAAGTCACGCTGGAACAAAAAGCTGTATCGTTATTTCAAGAGACTTTCAAGTGATGTCCTAGAGCAAAAGGTAAGTATCTAATGTAGTGAATCTATACTGGATCCATACTGTCGGGTCCATGCAAATACAGTACTAATATAGTTGTTGTGCGGTGTCTGCAGAAGAACAGCGCGGAGGCCTGGGAGATGATCAGACGTGAAGCCATAATGCACATTTTCCATGCAAGCCTGCTGATTACAACCTAGTGAAATTGAAAAAAAAAATAATATATTTGTGCTTTTTACTAATATTTTAAAGCATCATAACACTTTATAGCACAAAGTATTTTTATACATTTATTTATTTATTTATAAATGTGGATTTTGAATGACTTCCAATAAATAAATAAAAATAGAATGTAACCAACAACAACAAAAAAAATAAATAAATAATACAAATGGGTTTTAGTTGTTTTTGTTTTGAGACTTGACTTGGGGGGGGAGAATAAGCCTCAATGAGGGTAAACAGTTTTTTGTGCACAGCAATAGCTCAAAGATCATTTAAATCACGAATAATTCGTATATCATTAAATTATGTAGCACAGCAAAATTTATAGTAAAAAAAAAAAAAATACAAAAAAACACATTATTGGATTTTTTTTGTGTTTAATGAAGTAAAAATATTTTACATTGTGTAAAAAATAAATGCAAGACCCAAATATATGCATAATAGAGTCAATACTGAGATCTATGTTCTCTAAATTATATATTATACTTAAATTCAGTTTAAATTTAGCTCTTTTTTATAATAGTGAGTGCATATCACAATTTTGCATTTAATAACAAATTACTAATTATCTTCATTGACATAAAACGTTTGTAAATTTTTATTTATTTAGGATTAATTAGCATAACATGTCTGTAAAAAAAAACATTTCCTTTCGCACAATAGCAGAACAATTAGTCCAATTATTTTATTTGTTAACAAAATATAGATTCAAAATAAAGATTTCACCCCCACAATTATTATTTATGTAAAAACAGGATTGTATAAAATGACATATTTAATGAATACCAGCATAACACAATCAAACTGATTCACACCCACTAACAAAAACAGAAAAAAATAAATGTTATTTTTTTTAACCAACACATACATGACAAAGCGATAACTCGGCAAAGAACGGCAACATGTGCTGAATGTGACGTCGATGTAACCGTGACCAGGAGCGTTAAAAAAAACTTCCAACTCACGTATTGTACGCCTACTAGCGATAGCGCGGATTATAGCACGCGCACAACAATCACCACGACGTCACTCCCACGGGGCCTCGGCCCAATCGTCAGCCGTGGCGTACACCGCCAGTTCCTCGTACAAGTCCCCGTCTCCGTATGCCTCGATGGTCAGGCCCTGTACACGCACACGAACACACGCGCTGCAATACCTTGTAACACGTGTACCTAATGTTGTGGCCAAGCTCACCTCGTAGATGTGTTCGATTTCAGGCTCGTCGTAGATGCGCTCTCTAATTTTCAACTAAAAAAAAACATGAGAGGCAATTCAAAATGGCTGACTTCCCGGTTTGATTCCCGGCACGTTGTGATGCACATGAACGCAATTTGTAGCGACGACACTTAAAAATGATACAATCATGCTAGGAGCTAAAGCTAACTAAAAGCTTTTTTTTGTCTTCTCACCATTTTGCGATTGCGTTGAAGTAACAGTGCGACGACGGCGGCTAGCATCAAGCCCTGAAGGACAATAAAGCCGTCCTTCATGTTGCTTCGGTGCATTGCCTGTGCTCGGTTGACGGGTCCTGGTCAGGAGTGAAATTACAAGTTGATTGTTTGATTAACCAAAAAAATACACCCCCAAAAAACAAGCACAACACAAATTATTTCAGAACTTTTCCCACCTTTACCATGAGCGATTCCATTGGAAAACAAACTGGAATGTTTAAAGGGGAAATGAAAAAGAGCTGCAGGAGTTTCTAGCAAGTGTTGGCTGTGTTGTACATGTGGCAGCAATCTTCTATATTTATACATCTGGGCTTTGTGGTCTATAGGGCAGCAAGACCCTTTCTTGTGTCAGAAAAACATGTCAGCCCAAAGGAGAAAAAGTATCTGGAGGAACTTGTGGCAAGTAGTTACAAGGAAATTATGGCAAGTACAAGCTGCATTGTACATGTAAAAACAATCTCACAAAAAAACAAACATTAAAAAATTATACTTTTTATCACAAACAACTTAATTTTTTTAAATAGATTTTCCAGGAATTGTTGTCCAATGTGGGACAACCCACAACTCAATCCGTATGAAGAAAACAGGTGTTTTCACCTGATAAACCCCCTAAAGACTAAATAGTTCACGTTTGATTATTATTATTTTTTTTAAACAACAACATTTTTATGAAATGTTTTTTTTTTCTCCAAGACGGCAGATTGCCGTCACACTTAGGGCACAACCAGTGCTTGCCACAAGTCCTTGCAGTTAAATTTGTTTTCCAGGCAGCATCTCACCACACTATAATGTCACAAAATAGACTTATGAAGAATATGGGAGATTGCTGTCAAGTGTAAATCACAGCCGGAACTTGCCACAAGTTCCTGCAGCTTCTTTTTGCATTTTCAGGCTGAAATACATTTTACTTGTAGTAAAAAAAAAAAAAAAGCTTGAATTTTTCCACTTTTTACCTCTACAAGCCAGACATATGAAAAACATGGGAGATTGTCACGTGTAAAACACTTGTACTTAAACTGTTGTTGTCATTGTTCATATTAACTCATTCACTGCCAATGACGGCTATAGACGTCAAAAATTAATTTGAACTATTTCTACTTGTCTAACTTTTTTTTTCCACTTTTGTTATCAAGAGTATGAAAACCTAGAAAAAAATATTGTACATTTAGAACAGATATTTAAAAAAATAATAATAATCGTGTGTTAATTATTGAAGTCACACAATTAATTACAATAAAAAATTGTAATCGCCTGACGCGATTTAAAAAAAAGAAAAGATTATTAAAAATTAGGGGCGTCAGGCAAGTAAAATTTTTAATCGTAATTAATTGCATGACTTCACTAGTTAACTCACGATTAATCGCAAATTTTGTATCTGTTCTAAATGTACAATAAATTTAAAAAAAACTAGGTTTTCATACTCAAGTTAACAAACGCGGGAAAAAATGTTAAACTAAAAGAAATAGTTAAAATAAATGTTTGACGTCTATAGCCGTCAATGGCAGTGAATGAGTTAAATGTAGAAAGCCATTTTTTATTTTAAAAAAAATAAAATCCACTGTTTGGAGTTTCAACCTACTGGCAACTTGCAGCTGAGTGCCGGCCCCCCACGTCTCGTTGATGCGGCAGAAGTAGACGCCGCTGTCCTCAAAGCTCAAATCGTGCAGGATGAGGAAGGCGTTGAGCGTGAGGTCTTTGTCGCGAGTCACGGCGTCTTCCAGCGGGCGCCACTGAGCGACGTCTTGGTCGTAGCGGGCGGCCTTGTACCAGCGCGCCTCGGCCGGCAGGTGCTGCTGGGAGGACGCGCAGTAGATGGTGACGAAGCGGCTGGGCCTCACCCCGTAGAAACGCGGCTTCTGGGTGATGGAGAGCTCGCGGCTCACAGCGGCTGAGCGGACCAAAGTCATATTATTAAGGTCCGCTTTTTGAAAATGATCAATCCAAATCATCCCTGAGTCCTTTCACTCTGTCTAATTACAGGTCATTTCTTCACTTATTTTTTCATAAGGTATCTATAGTTTCTGAAGTCAATAAAAAAAATCGACAAAAGTGAACTAGCCAATGCAGTAAAAAGAAGTTGCAGGAATTTCTGGCGAGTATGGTGTCATCCATGTGACAGGAACCAGCCAAGTTCTTAATATGTTTGGGCTATTGAGTGGCAATGACTTTCTTAGAAATAAAAACATCCCAGCCCCCACAAAAACCCCAAATAAAATACAAGAGAAAACAATCTGCCATAAAACAAGAAATAATTTTCCATTAAAACATTGTACTATTTGAAAAACAAATCATTTGGTTTTATCGAGAATTGGGATTATTGTAAGATTGTTGTCATGATTCCTGTACGCTTCTTTTATATTTCAGAGTAGGATGTGTGATGAATTCTACAATAGAAAAGACTTGTGTCTAGTTTGCCACCACCCGATTTTAAAAAGACTATTTATAGAATATATTGTTGTAATCTATAAAGCACAAAAAACAATCTGATAGTTCATGTTTGATTTTGTGAAAAAACTACCAAAGTTCTATGGGAACTTCTTCTCCAAAATCGGAAATTGGCGTCAACCATCACTTGCCAGAAGTTCCTGCAGCTCCTTAATATTTCCTCATAAAAAAAAAATATATATATATTATTAACATGAAAAGGCTTATGTTTTCCTACCCTAGAATTCCACAACCCAAACATAGTAAAAATACAGGCGATTGCTGTCACATGTAGGACAGCCAGTAATTCACACAAATCCCTGCAGATTCTTATTATATTTTAAGGCAGTGATGTTTTCTCCATGACGTCTTACGTCTTGCTACTTCATAGCGCATGCAGACTTACGAAGAATACGGGAGATTGCTGTCACGCACAGGACAAGACAGGCAAGCTTTTTCACAACTAAGCTAGCCTAATAAAATGCTAATTTTTTAATAGGTTACTTTAGTGTCAGTGTAATTAAGTTTGTTGTTTTGGTGAAAAGTCACATCTCAATGCCATGACCACAATCCCTTCTTACAGTACAGATCATATTTATACACACATAATATATATATATATATATATATATATATATATATATATATATATATATATATATATATATCAATAAACACACACTATAAAAAAATACATACATGAAATTAACAATAAGTAAAATAAGGCTACTACTAAGACTAACTTCCCTTTTCCTCCAGATGTCCAGGAAGTGAAGCGAGTCACCAAAACAACACACACAAAAAAAAACAACACTTATTTTACCTGACATGTTGAGCAGCGTTAGAGCGCACAATCCACACAGAAGCCAGCACATGATGGGCATGCAAAGACACAAACACAAAAAGAAGGATGAATCCGAATGTTGAATTAAAATGTGCGCGCGAAAAGTGGTGACGGTGTGCAGTCATGAGAAGAGTAGTCGTACTTTCACTTGTGAGGATGCAAATGAGAAGGCGGAGCTGGTAACACACACACAAAATGTCAAATGAGTATATTTATATCCCATAAGGCATTACGATAAAATATTACTCTCTATGTTGTAAAAAAAAAAAAAATGTAATCTCTAAAGCTTAATGCTTAAATGTGTGGAAAAAAGTACAAAAGTTCAAAGTTTTGTAGATTACCGTCACATGCAAGGCACAAGTTATTGCAAGGGTGTCGCTACCCTGTAGCTCGAAAGAGCAGATGTATAAAGAATATTGGAGATTGCTATATGACACATCTTACTTGCCAGAAATTCCTGGAGCTCGTTTTTTTTTTCAGGCTTGGATGTTTTACTTCATAAGAAAATATTATTGCCGACATATAGCACATGGACAGACATCAATATTTATTTAAAAAAAAAAAAAACAGAGGACAAGAGCCTTCAAATGCCACAAGTTCCTTATGCTCATTTTAGTCTTATAGACTGGTATGTCTATCTAGCAAGAAAATAATTCTTGCCAACCTAATAGCCTCCACATTTACTTGCCAGAAATTACTTTTTTTGGGCTGGGATGTTTTTCTTTCCTAGAAAAAAAATCATTTTACCACTGTATAGCCTAGATTTACAAATAAAACAGCAGATTGCTGGCACATCACATTGTAGTGCTCTCCATGAAGATTATTATTATAATTTTTTAATTAACGTTAAACGGTTTGGGGACGTTTCTTCTTTCGTTGTGATAGTTGCACCTCGAGGAGACTTGTGTTGCAGTTTTACATGGCGGCCGCTAGATGACGCCCTTTACACATCTCAAACCGGAAGACACTTTTTCTTTTAATTCTGAATTCACAATAACAAATAATACACAATTCAGACGGCATAACGCACACGGTTGGGCATGCAACTCCACGGCATCCCAAATGTAAACAAAGTTTGAGTCAGCATTAAAATAGGGTGGTCAAAGTTCATTTCTTTAGGACACACAACACAATACAACTGCATATGTGTACCTAATATTCAGAGTAAGACCTTTTCAATTAAGACAGAAAGTGAAACAGCCTTTAAAGAGTCACAACAGCATCAACGTGAGGCCAAAAGCGACTTGAAGAGTTGACCTATGAATAATATGGACACGTAAACATGAGTTCTGCCCTTTCAAGGCCTCCTGGCACGACAACAGGAAGTGGACAAAAACATCTATCTATCATAAGCGCTGATGGATGAAGTTCTCTTTTAGACGCTCATCATCTTCATCGGCTGCAATTGGACCTGGACGGCCCAAAAATAAACATAGTGCAATATTCGGACGGCTCTTGCTAAGTGTTAGCCTCCGCTAACGAACCACACAGCGGCTTTAATATAAGTACAGTCGTATCAAAGTGGGGAGTTAATTTAACACCTGACGCACACTTATTACGTATTATCCAAAAGGCCTCTTCAGTTCTAACTTTTAGGTGTGGAGTCCCCCTATTTATGTTTTGTTCCATGTGTGTTGTCGCTTGAGGATTTTTGTTGTTGCTAGGGTGAGGCTGGAGGGCGACCATTTTGTATACCAAGCGGTGGTTCACCACCCTGGTGGCAAAATGGCTCCTTAGTGGCCCCTTTTTTTCAGTGTAGTGAGACAATCTTGTAAACCGTAAACTACATTCTGTGTTTAGAGAGAACCTTTCTCGTTTGACAGACTCCTCCTCCTCTCTCATCTTTCAAAGCAGGTCTACCAGAGACATAAATAGGAGTCCAAATCTACTAATTTAGAACTGAAAAAGATTTTAGGATTAAAGGTGAAACATGTTGAGCAACTAAGAGGAGTCCAGTTTCTTCGATTACACTACAAAAACTGAACTCTTAAGTAAGATATAATTTCTTAAATTTAACCTAAATTTGCTTATTTTGTTCTGGCAAGTTATTTTTACTTAACTGACTAGCCAACATCAAAGGCTCTGAACTGGGGGTTTTCATGAGTTGTATTTTCTTATTTTAACATTTTGCATGATCTAGTAAAAAAGAGAAAACAATCAAACAAAAGTGCGATAAAGCACTTTATTGTAAGCATTTTTTTTTCTTGTAAAAATCATCAGTTCGTAGTTTCGTTATATTTACTAAGCTCATTTTTTCCACTTTCCGGTAAATATAATACCAGCTCAGTGGTATAGTGGTAGCGTGTCTACCCTCAGACTGGGAGGTTGTGGGTTCAACCCCTGGCTGCGTCATACCAAATGCAATTGAAAATGGGACCTGTTATCTCCCTACTTGACACATAAATGAGTACGTATGAACTTTTAAGAAAATAGTTCTACAGCTTGAAAAGGGTCAATATTACCTGGTTTTAGTGTAAAAATACGATTTTCAAGACTGCTGCTGTTGATATGGATGGGCTCAGTATTGTCTTACTTTTCAAAATCTTGCAGGTAATTTTAACTAGCAGTTGGCAGATAATTTTACTTATTTGTAATAATAATTTTCTTATTGTACTATATTTTTTTCTTTAATTTTCTACTGTCCTTTTTGCAGTGATATGACCTTGATAACTGAGAATCTACACAAAGATTTAGGTTATTGACATAATAGTGAAAAGAATAAATTCACATGATGAACAAAAATAGAAAGTAGAACACTTACTTCTTCGATGCTGTTGTGTTTATACAATTATTATTAAGTGTGACATTTTACACGTAGCACTCACTTCTCCTGCCAGTAGCAAGCAATCAATTCCGGGACTCTGGAGAACTCGCACACTACAAGCAAGCCTTCTTGCATTCATCGAAATATTCATTGGAGTCTTCAGGGAGGATTTAGTTGAAATACAGTTGAAAGTGCAACTTGGGATCCTGTGAGGCAAAGTTAGTAGATGAATAAAAAAGTGTTTTGGTTATACAAGCGACTCTTTGACATGTTTTTGAAGGCTGCTGATGACTCGATCTGGCTCAGGGGCAGAATGTAGCACCACCTCATTAGTGATTTCCACAGGTACTGCTATGACACTTGACCCAGGAGCGCCAGGTCGGGTTCCTGGCGCCGCCAGAGTCTCAGATACTTTCCCCTTGGCGGGGTACACGCAGCTGCCATAGAAAGCTTCCATTTTGCGCGCGATCAGTCCCTCCCTCTCTGGCGGGTCTTGGTCCTGAGCCCCTCTCTTGGAGCGGCGCAGGAAGGCGGCGTGACGGACGCCGCGCCACAGCAGGTGGCTCCGGTAGGCCCGCTGGATGACGGTGGCGGCCCACGCTTCCTCCTTGTGGCGGACGGTGGTGGCAATTGGCGCGAAGGAATCCGAGGTGGGGTTGCTCTGGAGGAACTTGGTCTTGATGCTCTCCCGCATGGCCGCCATTTCCAGGGTGTCTCCCAGCACCATCTCCGTGACGGCCATCAAGATGTCCAAGCAGTGGATGCGGTCGCCGATGACCAGCGGGAGGTCCATCTGGATCAGACGAAGGCGGTTGGGCTTGGCGACCCTCAGCGGCTCCTGCAGCGCGTCGCAAAAGTCCGTGAGGCGGGCGTACTCGATGAACATGGTTCCGTCCGTGTCGAACTTCTCCCACGTCTCGTTGAACATCTCAAAGTCGTCCTCGCACAGCGCGTCGCCGCTCTCCTCCTGCGCCACGTTGAAGTTCTCCAGAATGATGGCGATGTACATGTTGACCACCACCAGGAAGGAAACGATGATGTAGCTGCTGAAGAATATCATGCCCATTCCGGGGCTGCCGCAGTTGCCCCTCACGTCCGTGCCGGGGTTCTCGAAGTCGGGGTCGCAGTCGGGGGGCTCCCGGTTGAGCATCGGAAGCAGGAGCCCGTCCCAGCCGGCCGAGGTGGTGATCTGGAAGAGGCAGATGATGCTCCCGCCGAACGTCTCGAAGTTGAAGATGTCGTCCACGCCCGCCTCCTTCTTGACGTACGCGAAGTTGGACATGCCGAAGATAGAGAAGATGAACATGATGAGGAAGAGCAGCAGGCCGATGTTAAAGAGGGCGGGGAGTGACATCATCAGGGCGAAGAGGAGCGTCCGGATGCCTTTGGCTCCTTTGATGAGACGCAGGATGCGACCGATCCTGGCCAGGCGGATCACGCGGAAGAGGGTCGGCGACACAAAGTACTTCTCGATCAGGTCCGACAGCATCGTGCCTGCGAGAGGAGGACTTCCATGAATGATGGAGCGTCACATCGATAACGGCGGCGGACGCTCACCGGCGATGGAGAGGATGACGACGATGAAGTCGAACACGTTCCAGCCGTTGGTGAAGAAGTACTGGCGCAGCGCGAACATCTTCAGCACGCACTCGGTGGTGAAGACCGCGATGAAGGCCAGGTTGACTTTAAAGAGGAAGTCCTCCTTCTCGGCGCTTTGGTTGTCCGTCTCCACCATCATGGTCACCATGTTGAGGCAGATGAGCACCATGATGAAGATGTCAAAGAACTGCTGACTGATGAGGTCAAACACGAGACCTTGGAGGAAGTTCTGCCAGGGCGGGATTAAACACAAATCCAAGAGGGTTAATTTAGGGTGTTGACAGCAGACGATGACATCGTGCCACGCATGCCGAACTGAGGTCTTGAACTCATCCACATCCAACACTGTCAGGGAATCAGTATTTAAATGTCTTCATAAAATGTATTGCAAGGACCAAGAATTAGAGCACCTCTGAATTAAAGCCATTTGTCCTAGTTACAGTATCACATTTAACCCTGGAGAACCCAAGAACCCTTTTCTTCTTTGGAAAATTATGAATTATACATTAAATGACTGCTATAAGTTCACAAAACACCAAAATATATGTTTTTTTCAATTTTAACCCTTGTTTTTTGAACTAGCTCAGAGTTGCTAATTTATCAATATATATATATAAAACATACTCCTAGGCATTCTGCAACATGATATGAAATAGATTAACAAAAAAAAACACAATTTTACCATCTGATGGTTTGCTGAGAAGATGTTTTTGTTTGGATTGATTTCCAGCTCAACAAAACAGCATGTTGCCAGCCATCTTGTCACCACCACTTTGGCTCATGTAAGTGCAATATTCATCCACTAGATGGCCCCATGCAGGGGTCAGAAGTGGCACTCTGGACTTTTGAAGTTAAATTTGTAAAAAAAAAATAAAAAAAGGTCTTTGTTATTTGAGTAGCAGAATTTATAGGGGCCAAATTTGACCCCATGGGTTCTCCAGGGTTAAAGTCCAATTTCTGACGAATAATAAAAAAAGAGAACATACGGTGGGACGTGGAATCGGCTTCTGCGGCTTCTTGGAACCGAGTTTCTTCATGGCTTCGTAGTACTTCTTCTGCTCCTCCGTCATGAAGATGTCTTTATCTCCCAAGTGCAGCGGCAAATGTCATTATTATTATTATTATTATTGCCACATTTCATGACAAAAATGCGATTGAAGGTCATGCGTTGCGACACTCATCTTTTTCTTTTGTTGGTTGAAGTTGTCAATGATGACACCGATGAAGAGGTTGAGCGTGAAGAAGGAGCCGAAGATGATGAAGATGACGAAGTAGATGTACATGTACAGGTTGATCTCATACGACGGCTGCTCCTCCACCTGAAGAACAAGAATTTGCGCATTTTGGCTCATTTTTGTCCCTAACGCCGCTGAATAACGACGCTTAACTGTCCTTACCTCTCTAGAGTCAACAGCAGCATACATGATGTCCATCCAGCCTTTAAAAGTTGCCTGCAAAGGTTTCAGAACGTGTTTTATTTATTTTTTTAAGCACAGAACATTCCAGAACGAGCTCCACGTACCACTTGGAGCAGCGACAAGTAACCTTGCGCCACATTGTCGTAGTTGACCTTGATGTTGACCCAGCGGGCCTCCCCCGTGGCCTCCTGCAGGGCCAGGCACTCGCTGCGGTTGTTGATTTTGCCGACGGCGAAGAGCTCCTCCGAGGTGGTGTTGATGCAGCGGTAGAACTTGCCGGCGAACATGGTGACGCCCATGATGCTGAAGATGAGCCAGAAGATGAGGCACACTAACAGCACGTTGAAGATGGACGGGATGGCGCCTACCAACGCGTTCACAACCACCTGGGGACGTTAAAAGCGAGGCCATGAGGATCTGATGTCGATGCTACGCAAGAAGATTGATTTCTTAACACTTACCCGGCTGCACGTCCGCACGGTGTAAAGCATGCAAACTAGGAGAAACATCACACATGTCAAAACAGCCATTAAACGTGCAATAGCTCAGTGGAGACGCACACGCAAAAAAAAGTCAAAAGTAACCCAAATTGGGCCAAGAAGGTACCGACCCAACTTTTTAAACTTTTTTAACAATCCAAAAACGGGGTTATTTTGTGGGTCATTCATTTGACCCAATTTTCTTATATGCTTAGTCCCAAATTAAATTAATAACCCAAAAATCAAACAAATGTTGGGGTTGTTTTGTGTTTTATTCATTTGACCCAGCTTTTTGGGTCAGTTGAATAACCCAATTGAATTGGGTCAAAAATGACTGACCGAAATTTTTGAGGTCGTTGGGTCAAATTAAATTAATAACCTGACAAAACAACCCAATGTATGGGTTGTTTTGTGGGTTATTCATTTGATCCAACGTTTTGGGTTAGTTGAATAACCCAATTGAATTGGGTCAAAAATGAACTGACTCATCGTTTTGAGATATTTAGCCCGAAATGTTGGGTCAAATTTACTAACCCACAAGTCAACCCAATTTTGGGGTTGTTGTGTATGTTAGGGTTGGTTTGTGGGTTATTCATTTGGCCCAACGTTTTGGGTTAATTGAACAACCTAAAATGTTGGGTAAGTAAATTTTTGACCCAATTTGGGTTAATTTTGACCCAATTGTTTTTAGAGTGCACAGTTGAAGTGCACTGCATCATTTTGATCAAATGTCATCACATCAATAGCTTCTGACAACCAAACGTGCCAATCTCAAGCATGGTCGCTTTTGCACCGCTTACCCGCATGCCTTCAAATCTGGACAGGGCGCGTAGAGGCCTCAGCGCCCTCAGCGTTCGGAGGGATTTGATGGCCCCCAGCTCGGAGAAACCCATCCAGTTGGCCACCAAACTAATCAGAGAAACCTGCAGTGAAAGCAGAGACAGTTTGTGACCTGCCAGACTCTCGTTGGAACCTCAGAGAACTTACGTCAACAATAAAAAAGTCCAGCCAGCACCAGGCGTTGGTGAAGTAGGTCTTAAAGCCGTATGCCGTCCATTTCAGGATCATCTCCATGACAAAGACAAAAGTGAAAACTTTATCGGCATACTCCAGGATAATTTTGATGATTCGCCGTCGCTCGAGGTAAATGTCTTCAAAAGCCTGCCAAAGGATAAATAAAACATGACTATGTCCCAACAAGTCCCATTTTGACGCGTTTCAAGCACTTACCAGAGCGCCGCTGCTCAGCAAGATCATGAAGATGATGAAGGTTTCAAACCAATCGTGCTCCACGATAGCGAAGCAGGTCCTGCGCAGCTTCCACCAACGCTCACCTCTGATGGTGTCGACGTCTATGGTGAGGCAAGGCCAACGCCGCACGCAGTCTGAGGCAAGGAGCTCGGGTTAGACATCAGAAATTGTCCATTTGCTTCTATATATAGTGTTTATCGAAGGTGATGTGTTCTAGACCAAAATAAATGTAAACAAAAAACAAAACAGTTCTACAAGATTTAAATACATGTATTGTATGAAAAAGCTAAATACAACTGATCTGTACTTAGCCAGTGATTCTATCATATACCACTAGAGGGAGCCTACATTGAACTGTTAGTACTGCAAAATTTTGAGAATCACTGTAATCTAGATTGACCCGCAACAGGTGAAATTATATATTTAAACACAAAAAATTCTTAAGTCGATGTTCTAAGGTCAACTAGTCAGTTCAACCCTTAGCTACTAGCAAACAAAGCCCAAAAGGCTAAAAGTCCTGCAAGACTGCTTAAATTGTAATTACTTTCTATACGTAAAGACTTTTTACTTCATTTTAATTAAACAGTATTTTTCAGGACTGTAGTTTTTATTACGATATATTTATGCTAATGGGAAAAAAATCTGTTCAAAAACTATTTTATAAAACCTTTTATAAACCACACATTTGCGTGATGTAGTGGGTAATTACATGACAGAAAATGAGAAAAGTTACACAAATAAATCCACAATGGAGTGGGCATTTACAGCAGCTGTATCAAACTCATTTCAATTCAAGGGCCACTTTCACCAAAATTTCATATGAAGTGGGCCAGATCGGAATGCCTAATAGGAACAAGTAAAAATATTTTTTTTAAATTTTGGTGCAAATAATTACACGTATATCCTGAAAATATTTCCATTTGTTATTATCTTATTGCCAAGTAACTTGAATTTTTTTTACTAAAATTTGCGCAAAATTTTTGCATCAAATCTTGAGTGACAACCAAATTTTAGAATGTCATTTAAGTGGTCGTCAGTGCGCCATCCAGTGGGCAAAATTTGCAACAACTTTTCCAAATGTAGTGAAAAACTGCAGTTTGTGTTCTGTCCTCACGGGCCAAATTGGGCGCGGCCTACCACTGCTTTACTGTATATCGTATTCATACTGTCAGTGAAGCAGGCTTCTGGCTCCACCGGCTCCGGCTCTTCCTCCTCCTCTTCCTCCGGTTCAGGCTCGGGTGGCTGATAGTCCGCCGTGCTGCAAAGCGACACGTCGGCGTCCTCGGTCGCCACGCCCATCAGCTGCTCGGTCACAGCAGAGACACACTGCTTAATTTAAACAACACAAAAGATGACTTTTTTTTTTTTAAGAGAAAAACTCACTTTGACTTCTTTTATACGACCTAGTTCGTCTTCTAGGCTTTCCTGAAGGGAAAAAAAAAGTTGCTTGTTGACAGTTTAGCAAGACAACCTCACAGTTAGGATGATGTCATTTTTACACTATCATGAAGGCTATCTCCACAAGTGGACGCATTGGAGTCGTAGTCATCATCATCATCCAGGTTTTCATAGTCTGACTCTCCCTGAGCGATGGGCACACTAAGAGCACGCTCTCCGTCCAAAATAGTGCCAGAAGTCCGTCTCGGCGCCAAACAGTTTACCATCCCGTCTGCCTTTTTGACATCTCCACCGGCGTTCAAGTCGTTCATCTCCACCGCTTCGGTGTTAGCGTCCTCACTGGACTTGGGTTTTTTGTCCAGGATTCTGCGAAGCATTACGGCGACGGCCGCTTTGAGCCAGTCGATGCCTCGTGTGATTCTCACGACGGAGATCTGGAGGTTGTTCAGCTCGCCATCGTCGTCCGCCGTCGACAGGTTGTCGCCACTGAACGAGCTGAGCAGCAGCGCCAGGAAGAGGTTTAGCACCTGAACAGAAGGTTAACATAAACTCTATAGAATAGACAAACTTTATTGTCATTGTATGGTGTAACTCCAAGTTTGTGTTTACAAAAATATTGTAATACAAATTTGACATTTTAGACGCCCGCTGATCGAGTCTTTCCATTCAAGCAGGCTGTTAGCTAACAGGGCTAGCTGCTTCCCCGTTTTGCTATCTTTATGCTAACATGTATAAAATCTTGGATTAAGCAATATGATCAGCGCTCGGCCCTAAACGCTCATCAATTACAGTCGAATATGTCGTCTCCGATGACTCGCCTTCACACATGGCTCAGCAGCTGTTTGTTGCCGTGCTGGCAGGGCGCCGACCTGAGCTGGATCTTAACACATACTCAAGGTCAAAACCAGCATTTGCTGTCTCAAGTCGTTGGATTTAAATAGAAGGCTTCCATGTGAAGTGTTTTGATTTTTTTTTTTTTTGGATGCATACGTAGCGAGCTCACGCTAGCTCCAGGCCCCCATGAGATGGCGATTTGAGGGGGGCGAGATCATCTGGAGAATTTTGGCACTTGGGGGTCGGTGCTTTTCAGCTCTCCTTGCTGATGAGCCATTTCCTTTTCATTTCTATGAATAACCTACCAGGAAGTGGTCATGAGAGAGCACACTGAAATACTGGGCATGAGTGCACGGCCGTTTTTCTTTATGGGAAGCCAGGAGAGAACATTACTCATTCCGACGTCAAGTTGTGCTGGCCTGACTGCGGCAGCAACACTTACAATGGGCCATCTAACTGCGTGAAGTTATGTTGTTCAGCTCTCACATGTAGCGGCCATTTTTACAAGAGGATGCACTTATTTTACATTATCTGTAAAATTGGAAAAATCTATCATCTCTGTGCAAGTGCTGGTAAATCTTGTTTGGTATAAGGTGGAAATTCCAAAACAATCCCAGAAGGAAAAAACAAACAAACAGGAAGTGTTTCTAAAGTTACAGTTTGACTCACCACCAAATTCCCAATAACCATGACCATCATGAAGACGATGAGGCACATGCCCGCTCCGGACACCTCCATGCAGTCCCACATGGTCTCGATCCATTCGCCGCACAGGATGCGAAAGACGATGAGGAAGGAGTGGAAAAAGTCGTTCATGTGCCAGCGCGGCAGCTCACAATCCTCGGAGATCTTGCATACGCAGTCCTTGTAGTTCTTGCCGAACAGCTGCATGCCCACCACGGCGAAGATGAAGACGATGATGGCCAGTACCAGCGTCAGGTTGCCCAGCGCGCCCACCGAGTTCCCGATAATCTTGATCAGCATGTTGAGCGTGGGCCAGGACTTGGCCAGTTTGAAGACGCGAAGCTATCGCCGCAGAACAACCAGGAAGACAAACAATGAGTGATGTGTAACGCGCTAACGTCATTGGGAGAGTGGGCGGGCGGCGCTCACCAGACGGAAGGAGCGCAGGACCGAGAGCCCCTGGACGTTTGCGAGGCCCAACTCGACAAGGCTGAGCGTGACGATGATGCTGTCGAAAATGTTCCAGCCTACTTGGAAGTAATAGTAGGGGTCCATGGCGATTAGCTTTAAGACCATCTCCGTTGTGAAGATTCCAGTGAAAACCTAAGAAAAAGTACAGAATTGCAGCAGGATTAGCATTAGCAAGTTTGGCTTGTGTACGTGCTCTGATGCATATTCTGGAAAAGGCGGACTATAGCCCGCCACGATTTATCAACTAATACATTTTGTCAAATTTGGAATGGCCCAGCAGCACAAGTGGGTCCTAAAATGTCACCTCCTCACCAGGTTGCCCACGGAGAGCATCTCATCAAACTCTTGGGTCATGGGGTAGTGCTCCATAGCCATGAAGAGCGTGTTCAGCACGATGCAAATGGTGATGGCCAGGTCGAAGAAGGGGTCCATCACGATGACGTACAGCCACTTTTTGAGGGCTAACCACGGCTTGCAACAGTTCCACTTCAAGAAAATGTCGGCAAACTTGTACCAGCCCGGCGGACACGGTCTCTGAGCGTCCTCCAACTCTGAACACACAGATGACATCTTTGACAAACTGTTCTAAATCTAAAAGGTTCTTGTGTCGATGTCGAAAACAATAGGGGAGAATTTGGTGGAATTCCAGTGATAAGAACACTAATGCTAATGCTAATAATGCTAGAACATAGAAATAGCTATTCTAATGCTACAAAAGCTAATACTAAAACATTGACCAAGTGGCCAATGCTATAAACGTTACTATTGAAGAGTATCTGCTACTGTACAGAAATAAATAAACAGGAATAGACAGGCTAAAGCTGAAACATCTAATACTGCAGACAGGACGTTCTACTGTAAATTTACAAACGTTAATATTCAGGAATAGTGAGGCCAATGCTAATTAGTTAGTAATAATGACTTAATCAGAACTAATCAAGGTTAATGCTACAAAATCCACAGCAATTGCCAGGATAATGCTACAAAAAGTGAGGCTAATACCATAAAAGCTAACATTCGATACAAGAACTTGAAGAAGTATGAGGTTAACGTTCAAAAGGTTAATACGCAAGCTAATGCTACAAATGCTAATGCTCGGTTGAAGTTGGGATATAATGCTACAAAAAGTAATCCAAAAAAATAGGCAGGCTAGTGCTACAAAGGTTAATCTAGTTTCTATAACTGTCATGTGTTGTCTTCACCAAGGTGATAACAATATGATATAGTTAAGCTAATGCTACAAAATCAATTCCACAGGAATGGTCAGGCTAATGCTACAAAAGCCAATGCTGTACACAAAAGGGGCTAGGTTAATGCTTGGAAAGTTAATACTCATGACTAGCAAGGCTAATGCTACAAAAGCTAATCTAGTTTCTATAATTGGCGTGGGCTGTATTCACCAAGGTGACAACAACAGTGGGAAAGCCTCTAGACTTAAGTCGCGTGCGGTGACTTAATTTTCCAAAATTGAATGAGCGCATCCTGGCAAGGGGTGAATGTTGACGGAGAGCCGTACTAAAGCGTGCTAACGAATCCATTAGCCTGGCTCAGTGCTATATCATTATGCCTGTGTTGCCATCTCAACTTCTCTTCAAACTTGATGCCACGTTTATTTCCTCGCACCCGCAAAGGGCTTAACACCTAGCGGATGGGAACGTAACCGAGCAGAAGTTGAGGTACCTCCCATGGCGCTAGTGGACCTCTGCCTCTGCTCGTCCGGATTAAGATCATCTGGATTAAGCATGCCTGGAGACCTGTCCCGGAGCTCTTCGTCGGCAGCAGACTGTAAAACAGACCGTCTGAGATAGAATTGAAAGCACATTGGACTTGGGGCAAAAAATGACGGACACTGACCACTTCCATGGTGGGCGAACGGACCATGAGGCTCGGGACCATTTTGCCGTTACAGTCTTTGACAGCTTTGTTCCGTTCCGGATTCAGCTCAGAAGATGAGTGGTGACTTGGCGACTTGTTGCTGTTTAGAGATTCTCCGCTTCCAGAACGCTGAGCCTGGCAGGCACAAGAAACTTGATAAATGTGACTTTCGCTATCACAAAAGCTAATAGGAATAGCAAGGCTATTGCTATAACGGCTACTACTCAGAATAGCAAGGCTAATGCTACAAAGGCTAACAGTTATCAAGGCTAATGCGCCACATTTTAGCATACATAAATAGTCACTAGTCAGAAATGTTACTTTGGTGTAGAAGAAGCCCACCAAACACCAAGAGAACAAACAATAGACCTAAGAACAAACAGTCTGAGTCAAGATAAAACGAAAATTACAATACAATAAACAGGAACAGTAAAGCTAATAATACAAAAGGCAATACATAAGATTAGGCAATCTTATGTATATTAACATTATTACTCAAAAAAATTCAACAAGTAGCAATATATACTACACATATAGAGGTTAATATCACAAAAGCTAATAGGAATAGCAAGGCTATTGCTATAACGGCTACTACTCAAAATAGCAAGGCTAATGCTACAAAGGCTAACAGTTATCAAGGCTAATGTATACATAAATAGTCACTCGTCAGAAGAATGCTATAAAAGCTACAAACACAGGGATGGATAGGATAATGCTACAAAAGCTTACACTTGGGAATGGCAACACTAATGCTACAAAAGGTAATGCACAAGAATAGCTATGCTAATGTTCCTGTAATGTTAAAGCTCCACCATTACATAACTAGCTAAAGCTAAAGTAAACTAAGATCAATTAAGCTAAGCGTGCACCTGCTCCTGGCTCTTGAGCTGCTCGAGGATGCGCTGAAACTCCTCCTCTTTCTCCTTGGCCTCGCGCAGCGTGGCCTGGTTCTGCTCATCGTACGCCATGGCCACCACCGCCAGGATGAGATTGATGAGGTAGAAGGAGCCCAGGAAAATCACCACCACGAAAAAGAGCATGTACGTTTTGCCGGCCGCCCGCAGGATCTGCGTTTGGAACAAACGAGAAGCTACGACAAATAAGGAGGCGTTCCCCGCGTCCGGTAAGAAGGAGAAGAAACGCTTGCGGAATTCCAACCATCTGGAAGAGGTTTTCCCAGTAGTCCTGGGTCATGAGCCGAAAGAGTGCCAGGAAGGCCCAGCCGAACGAGTCAAAGCTGGTGTAGCCGTAATCTGGGTTCCCGCCGGCCTTCATGCACGTGAAGCCTTCGGGGCAGACTCTAGAGAGGAGTCGTGGAGGTGAAATGAGCGGAGACCTCAGCTTAGTGCGAGAAATGAGAAGAAATGAACTTGACGTCGTACCCAGCATCAGAACTGTTTCCACATACAAGAGGACCTTTGCTGCCTTCCAGAAAGTAGTAGTTGTCTGCACGGAAACGACACCAAACACACAGAGAGGAAACAATCAAAATTCATGTTTGGGGAAATATTTTAGTTTTTTTTTTTTTAACCTTCTTGATTGTTTATGCCAGAGGTCCCCAACCCTGGTCCTCAGGGACCGGTTATCCAGCCTGTTTTCCATGCCTCCCACAGCCAACACAGGCGATTCATATCATCAGCTAATCAGCAATCTCTGGAGAAGGCTGATAACGATCTCCACCTGTGTTGGCTGTGGGAGGCATGGAAAACAGGCTGGATACCGTTTTCCATGCCTCCCACAGCCAACACAGGCGATTCATATCATCAGCTAATCAGCAATCTCTGGAGAAGGCTGATAACGATCTCCACCTGTGTTGGCTGTGGGAGGCATGGAAAACAGGCTGGATACCGTTTTCCATGCCTCCCACAGCCAACACAGGCGATTCATATCATCAGCTAATCAGCAATCTCTGGAGAAGGCTGATAACGATCTCCACCTGTGTTGGCTGTGGGAGGCATGGAAAACAGGCTGGATACCGTTTTCCATGCCTCCCACAGCCAACACAGGCGATTCATATCATCAGCTAATCAGCAATCTCTGGAGAAGGCTGATAACGATCTCCACCTGTGTTGGCTGTGGGAGGCATGGAAAACAGGCTGGATACCGTGCCTCCCACAGCCAACACAGGTGATTCATATCATCAGCTAATCAGCAATCTCTGGAGAAGGCTGATAACGATCTCCACCTGTGTTGGCTGTGGGAGGCATGGAAAACAGGCTGGATACCGGTCCCTGAGGACCAGGGTTGGGGACCTCTGGTTTATGCAACATACCCGAGTTCTCGATGTACTCGGCGAAATTGAAGGTGCTGTTGGAATAATCGCTCCCGTTGACACCGGTTTGGTTATAAAGCGCCAGCGGCTCGGAGACGTTGAACCACTCGGCGGTGTCGTTGCCGCTGACGGGCCAGCGCACGCACTTGTGCCGCAGGTTGCCCATGAACAGCTGCAGGCCGACCAGGGCGAACACGGCCAGAGCGAAGACCGTCAGAACCATCACGTTACCCATTTTTTTCACCGACTGGATCAACGCGCCCACGATGGTTTTAAGACCTGCCGGGAGATGAACGCGTTCGTTAAACGAAAAATCTACTAGTAAATTGAAAGAGCAGCGTACCAGGAATAACAGTGATGGTTTTAAGGGCTCGAAGCACACGGAAGGTCCTGAGGGCGGACACGTTACCAAGGTCGACGAACTCAGTGATGTACCTGTGAGAGATATCAAAGAAAAGAATCCGAATCGAAGCTTTGGGTTGGATGGCATGCTTGTGTAGCTTACGCCATGCTGATGACCATGAAATCCAGCCAGTTCCACGGGTCTCGAAGGAATGTAAACGAGCCGATACAGAAGCCTCTGGACAACACTTTCACGGTGGCCTCGAAGGTGTAAATCCCGGTAAAAGCGTACCTGTGGACGGAACGGAAACGCTTGGCATCGAAATGGAACGTTCACAAATACGATCACAAATTACTCACTCGACGTTTTTACTCCACGCCGGTGGGTTACTCATGGTCATGAACACGCAATTGGATAAAATGGTGATCATGATGAACATGCTGAATAATTTAAGGACACACGTTAAGGAAACAAGTATGGAATTGGGAAGCGGGTTCAAATGAGCTATGGCGTGAAGGATATGAATGTATGAGGATTTTGATGGCTCCTCTTCTCACACCGCTGAAGGGGCTCAGGAGGTAGCACGCCGGCTCCGCGTTGAACCTGTAAATCGTGTTGCCTTTGCTAAGCACGATGAATGTCTGGAAAGCATAAACGTGACAGTTGTGAAGATACACTTTACATTCTGTGCCATTCATGAAAATGTTTCTGTATACAATGCGAATCTTTATTGCCACTCAAGAACATTATTTTAACATTTTTTGACAATAATATGTTATGTATGACCTCACGAGTCTAAACATGATGTTCTGATTAATATTACATTTGTGGAATATGAGTTATAAAGCAAAATCCAGCCGTTTTTATCCATCTCAGGCAACGACCAATCACAGCTCGCCTGTTTTCTGAAGCAGAGTTGTGATTGGTTGTTACCTGACACCTGAGCAACTGTGATGTCATTTTGCTCGACAGCAAGTGGCAAAATGGCCGCCTTCTGATATTGATAAAAACTGCTGGATTTCGCTGCTTAACTCATATTCCACTAATGCAATATTAACCAGAATGCTGTATTTAGACTAGTAAGGCTGCATAGAGCATATTATTGTCAAGAATTTTCATTGGGGTTGACTTCCCCTCTAAATTTGGTTTACGACAATTTAACTCATTCACTGCTATTGACGGCTATAGACGTCAAAAATTCATTTGAACTCTTTCTATTAGTTTAACATTTTTTTCTACTTTTGTTAACAAGAATATGAAAGCCTAGATTTTTTTTATTATACATTTAGAACAGATATAAAATTTGTGATTAATCGTGAGTTAACGAGTGAAGTCATGCGATTAATTACGATTAAAAATTATATCGCCTGACGCCCCGAATTTTTCATAATCTTTAAGTCGCGTCAGGCGATTAAAATTTTTAATTGTAATTAATCACATGACTTCAATAGTTAACTCATGATTTATCACACATTTTATATCTGCTCTAAATGTACAATCAAAAAAATTCTAGGTTTCCATACTCTTGTTAACAAAAGTGGGAAAAAATGCTAAACTAATAGAAATAGTTCAAATAAATGTTTGACGTCTATAGCCGTCAATGGCAGTGAATGAGTTAAGAAGCTTATTTTTCTTTTCTGTGTTCCTGTAGCCGTCAGCAGTCAACACACTAAGCGCTTCAACACTGCCCTCAATCATCGACTGATGACATATCAGGATCAACTTGGGGTTCGGTAACTTACTCAAGAACATTTGGGCACATGTGACGTGATCACAGGGGGCTTAGGATTGAACCCACAACCTTCAAGTCAACACGACATGAGCCAACAGTTTAACTGACCTTCTGAGCCTTGTAGAAGGGGTCCAAATCCTCCAACGGTGTGTTGATCATCTCCGCCGGAGGGTCTCCGTAAATCCACGGCAGATTCTTGCCCGCCTCCAAGTTGGCGTTGGGGGCCGCTGCCGCTTCCTCCTCCTCCACCTCAGCTTCGTCATGTCCGTCTACTCCGGCTGCCTTGTTTCGCTTTTCCGCTTGAAGCCTCTCGATCTCCGCCAGCGATTCCCTGGTGAAGTGGCGGAACGCGTCGGCGCCTGGGGGAGGGAGCAGGGGCGCCATCTTGGCATTGCGAAGAGCTGCCGCCGCGCCGGGGTCACCCTAGAAAGAGCTGCAAGGTGGGAGAGCAGTTGAACATGGCAGGTGAAACTGGGGTGGGGCAAAATGTGGTTATCACAATGTATTGCATCGTTATGATTGGCTAGTAAAGTAAAAAATAATCTTCACAATAAGAATGTTCTAATATTGCCGTTGCAGAATATGAAATAAAAAGCTAAATCCATCCATTTCGATCCATCTCAGGCGGCGGCCATTTTGACACTTGCTGTTGACTGAAAATGACATCATAGCTGCTCTCAGGGAACGGCCAATCGCGGCTCACCTGTTTTCTGAGTTTGGTCATGTGACTTTCACAAGCTGAGCCGTGATTGGCCTGTACCTGAGCAACTGTGATGTCCTTTTCAGTTGACAGCAAGTGGCAAAATGGCCGCCCCCTGAGATGGATAAAAACGGGTGGGTTTTGCTGCTTAATTCATATTATTCAGAGTACTGGAGTGGCATGGGACATAATGTAAAGAAAATGTTATTAGAGAAATATACAGTAATCCATAATTGCCTATAGATGTCACAAGGTGGTGCTAGAGAACTACTTTTCTATTAGTTGGGGCTTTGGTCTGTGTAACAGAAGCTTAAAGGCTTCAAGTAGCACCAAGATGCCACAAGATAGCGCCAAAGCACTACTTTTCTAATAGACAGTGCTTTGGCACCAACTTGAGTCCAATTTAAGACTAGTAGTGCAAACGCTACGCCATATGAAAATTATCTATGGTACGTGCTTATGTCTGTTTTTTGGTGGACGCTAAGTCGCTAATTGCTTTTTGGAAAAATTGGCGCTGGAGGGGGTCAGAAAAGTTGCTAACTGTAATGAAAATGTGGCTAATTTGGCAACACTGACTGCACCAACTTGAGTCCAATTTAAGACTAGTAGTGCAAACGCTACGCCATATGAAAATTATCTATGGTACGTGCTCATGTCTGTTTTTTGGTGGACGCTAAGTCGCTAATTGCTTTTTGGAAAAATTGGCGCTGGAGGGGGTCAGAAAAGTTGCTAACTGTAATGAAAATGTAGCTAATTTGGCAACACTGACTGCGTTATTCTAAACTACTACCTCCATGAGCTGCCCCCCAAAAAATAAAATAATTGAAATCGCAAAATGAACCGATAAAATCCATTAATCACCCAGCCCAAGTTCATGCATGAATGGTTGGTACCGAGCCCACACACATACACACATACGTAGCGATTGAGTGATAACACAGCAGATGATGAATTCCCACATGAGAACAGGATTCGATGGCTACCCAGCTGCTAGCGGCTGTCAAGACGCAGCATCGTGTTACAGGAGCCGAATGACTGCGCTCATTCCTTCCCGGCCCGCCTTCACATCCCCTCCCGATAAACAGCTCGGATCGCCGACCCGCTCTGCCTTGCCCCGAACACAACTGAGCTTCCGCCTTCGCACCCTCGAGTGCACTTTGCGAGCCCCCCTCCCAGCCACGTGGCTACAAGACACCTGATCGTTCACCAGCAATGTTAACCTCCACCGCCTCGCCGTATTTTTCTCACCCAAAGTTTTCCTGCCGTTTCTCCTTGTCCTTTATTTGCTTTGTTCCCCACCTTCAAGAGACGATATAGTCCACAAATGCATTCAAGCCGTGCTCCCTTTCCCGCTGCGTTCTCACGGGGTCAAATCACGTCTCTGCTTCGTCGGCATCAACGCCCTGTCAGCCGCCAATTAACCCTAGTATTTCGAACCCTATAGGGAGCCGCGGACCTTTTTAACTCTACCATCGCCTGACTAATTCCTAGCTTTACACCTACAACAGGGCTATCATCATGATTGGCCACTTGGGCCCTGTGGGTCTGATGTCTCTGGAAATATCAGCATGCATCGTGCTGCTGCTACTGAGAGGGCAGCTGCTAGCGCGACCGCGGCGTCGCATACCCCGGCGAGCTGTAAAGACCAGAGCTAAGCCGGCCCGTGCGCTCCCGAGGGCCCCCGCGGACATACATGTGTGATTAATAGATTTTGACAAAACACCTCGCAGCTGTGTCTGCATTCCTGCAATAAAATCAAAGGTTAATTAACGAGTACTTGAATGGGATGCTAATTGATCTCGTGGTCTCGCCACATCTGTACTCTGTAAACAAACTCAGTGCTGCTTAGCCTCTGGCAAGCTGATGTCACAGCTAGCGACATGCCAACATGATTATCAATGGGGGACCACACTGGTGCTGTTTTGTTCCCTTACTTAACCCAAAGTGACCTTAACCAACATATGCACCAAAACAAAATTCCTGGCATAGCGTCACGCACCTACGACTCCGCGTATTCGCCTAACAATGGCATACAGTTGTGTATTTTGTTGATGCAGCTTTTCAAACAGACTCTGACCCATTTGGCCTTTGCTCTAATGGCCTAGTAATCCGAGTAGATTACATGTGGGAAAAATAATATCCTATCCAAGAGGTGAGTGGGGAGGGGAGCGATATCAAATCAAATGTGTATGACCAATCTCACCCTGAATAAAGAACCAAATTTGATTAAAGACAACCACTGCAAGTTTACGTTAACCTCACTTCACCTTTTCAGTTCCCTGGGAAAACACGGCGGACGTTGCCAAGCGCATGGTCACATGGTCGTGCTTAGTGAAAGAAACCCAAAACCCATACCCTTGCCGTCCAAGAGTCCACCAACATGTGAGAGCAGAGGACGCAAACACACTTTGGTTGGGGGAGGGCAAAAACATCTTCAGGCTTCATTAGAGCCCGCAATTACTAAGTGCAGAGTGAAAAGGCCTTTAGGAAGCGTAATAGCGGAAGAGTAGCTTGCCCATCAGCTGATATGGAGCATGATGAAAGATTCCAGAAGAGGTCAATCAGGCAGGTGCTGGGCAGTGTTCTGGCCATCTACCGTATCTAGCTAACTAGTATCTCAAACTTTGGTTCGCAAGACAAAGCTTAATTTTTTATTTTTTTTAATGACGGTGTTAGGAAAAATCTGTCCTAATTTCTGATAGCAGGAGCAATTTGATAGTTTGACAGCAAAATAAATAAAACACTACTTCCGTTAAAAGCTTCATTAGGGTCACGATTTGCTAAGTGCAGTGTGAAAAAGGCTTGAGGCCATATAGCAGAGCTTCAGTTTCCGACTAGCTGATATCAGCAAATCAGCATGATGGAAGATTCCAGAAGTAAATAAGGTAGGTGCTAGGCAGTTTTTTTTTTTTTGTGGCTTCATTAAGGTCCCAAATCACCGTGAATATTGAGGGTTCGCCATAAAGTGAGAAGGAGAAGGTCCACAATGGACATCAAGATGCGGAGCTCAACACACACACACACAAACGCAAAACCACTACAGAGAATCCCCAAGTCTCCCCATTCCAAATATGACCCCGAGCTCAATTACAGGTCTATGTTTATTAATAGAACAAATGTGCGCTAACTATAACTTTAATTCAAGTCCAATAACTGCAACTGAGGCCCCAAACAACTTGAACTTTCCCATTTTGGAAGTAGTGACAAAAAACAACTTTTGAACTCACAAAAAAAAATGTGGCTGTATCATTCCCCCCAAAATCGAGGTATAGGGACCTCCTCACAAACATCTCACCTCTACTTTAAAAACTTTCAACCTGTAGCTTGAAAAAATTGACTGGAAGTTAATATATGTGAGAAAGAGAGAAGAGAACACACGGAAAAGGTAAGAGGTCAAAAATACCTGGCACGGTACAGCAAAAGATCCCACAAAATCCAATCAAGTGACCAAGAAGGAGAATAAATCCTGTCGTCGTCGTCGTCCCAAGCACTGAGGAGGACGTGGTTGTGGTTCCTGACTGCCCCGGTCGGCGGCAGTAGTAGTGTGTCTTTGTGGGGCAGCTGTTGCTGACGCTGACGCAACCACAGCAGTCTGAAACTGGAGGAGTCGCTCCTCCATGGCAGGTTAGCATCATTCACATCTTCCTCTTGGCGTCCATTATGCATCCAATTTCCTGAGTCCGGAAGTTTGGAAATGTATAGGTATGTAAAAAAAAAAAAAAGAAGAAGGTTAAAAAACACTTTCTTTAAAAAAAAATATTATATATTTTTCTTATAATGATAATAATAATAAGAAGAATAAATAGGAACCCAAAGAAGCGTAACGATGTCGGTAATTATTTTTATTTTTTTAACTACTCACATTTGACCGCTACTAATGTTTTCTTTTATACATTATATTATCTTAAATGAAAAATGTTCTAATAACGTTTTAAGAACATTTCAAAGATACATAAAACAAATCACGTTAAAAAGTTGTTTATGTTAGCAAAAAGAATCACAAAAAACGTTAAAAAATCATTAGTACAACTTTTTTTTTACTATACATATTGAAAATATAACTAGCATAATAATAGTATTCATAGTAAAATACTAGTATTTCCGATCATTTATTAATTCTGTATAATTGGTGAAATGGAACGAGCTGACGACTAGACCGCGGACTATTAAGAAAGTGACACTGTTACCATAGAAACACAAACAAACACATCCGGCAGTGCAGGCGTGCTTGGTAACTGGTTTGTTTTAGTCATTTTCATTCCACTTTAATACTTCAATGAACACTTGGACACAATCATAGCGTAGCTAGTTATTAAAGGTATTTAATACTCTGGTTCGGTAAGGTTTTTTGTGTGTTTAATGTGTTGCGTCGACCGAATACATACTGAGAGCGCAAACAATTTCTTGTTAGCAAAGTTACACTATCCTGCTTTTAAAGTTGTTTTTCTTTTTTTGTCTGCGATCAAATTACCTCTTAATAACATCTAATAGTTATTTTGCTACACCGGGCATGTTTTTCCTTTTTCCCGAAAACATTGAGCCCGGCAAGCTTCCATATATTACGTGCCATTTTGCCGGGAAATAATAGTCTGTGATGACGTCATATTAAAGATAAACCAAGTAGTAGCAATGTAGTACAGGCTTTTGTGTCTGTGTCATATGAATTACAAGTGCACTTCCACTACCCGCACAGAATCACAACATGGATTCCGAATACGTCAAGACACACCTGGGTTCATGTCTGGCAGAGGGGCTTGCTGAAGTGGTAGAGCAGCGTCCTATGGACCCCATCCAGTTTTTGGCTCACTGGCTGTTCAAATACAACTCCAACGTTGAATATGAGGAAAAGGTACCCAAAAAAAAGTTAGTTTGTCTTGCCAGTGGGTAGCGCTGTTGTCCAATTTGCCTCTGTTTTAAATTTCCACTCACAAAAAAAGTGATATTTGGCTCTCAGGTATAAATTAATTCTAATATGTGAAATCCGGATTCTTACAGAAACAGGCCCGGTTGGCACTTGTGGAGAAGGAGCGGGCCAAAGCCAGAGAGAATGACGCCGAGAAGGAGAAAGCTGGAAAAGTACCGGTACTAAACCTTGTTTTGTTCTGGTTTGTGCTTTGCCATTTTGTATAGTCGCGTTCCAGAGGTCAGTCAGCAATTAGAAAGCAGCAAGTTCAGCCAACAATTGAAAGGAATATCAGGTGAAGAGCAGGCAAGGTGAAGGCAGAGAATCAGAAAGATGGATTGTTGTATGTCTGAAGGGTATTTGACACTCGGCACCTTAACAGCTCCCTGAATCGGAGCCTTCAGGACCAGATCACCAGGTGGCAGCCACGCTCGAACCTGCTAAGCAGCCTGTGAGGGACCCCTTGAATCCAGAAACCCAACCGTCTACCAACCAGCGCAAAAGTAAACCTCTGGAGAATGACCAGGAGGTGAAAAAAAAAACATCTTCACAATGGATTTCTTGGTGTGGTGGTGGTGGTGGTGTTGCTGCATGTGCATGGAATGTGTGCAGTCTGTTGGCCTAGGACCTCAGGCTAAGGGTTAGCAATGTGCATGGGGCAAGAAAGCGTTTGTTCTTTGGGGTGGATCCACCTTGCGGAGACACGTGTTCATGTGTCCACCAGGTGAAGACAACTGATAACGTAACCGCTCCGGAATCTTCCGTTCTCTCTCCGCGGTCCGAAGCCATCCAGCGGAACCAGCCCAAAGAGGAGCAAAAGGTGGTGAGACAATCTCGATGACGTTTCAAGCAAAGGAGAGCAGCAAAACAAGGGGCGTCGTTTTGTTCGTGTCGCACTAACATGATGACAAAATTACCTGCAGGAATTCGGCTCAGCTGAAACCGCTGAGCCGGCGCAGACCGAAGGCTCTAATTCCAGCCGGGTGGAACAACAATGGGAGTTACCGGGACAAGCGAGCCCTCTTCACCCTGAAATCCAACACGCAGAGAAGGTGAAGGGATTGACATCTCTTAAAGACAGTCTTATTTAGTTGAGTGGAGAGTCCAGATCATAGGAATAGAACCAGAAGCATGTTGTAGGTTGTGAGAAACAAAACCAGATGAGAGAAGTCAGGTCAAGTGATTTTTTTTTTGGGCTGATGTCTTAACTTACAGAATTCTCCTGACACCTTTTTACCAGAAGGACGAGCATGCCGAGTCCTCCCGGGCTGAGTCTGCAAATGTGGAGTCCAAGGTTCAAACCGCACCGATTGGGGCCTCCCGTGCGGAGTCTTCACAAATCGAGTGGAATGAAGATGAATCCGTACAAGTGAAATCCGACCAAATGAAGTCCTCGCTAGGAGAGGCAGAGGCTAAGCAAAAAGAATCCATGCAGACCTACCAGGCCGAGTCTTCTCAAGCTGAGGTCTCCCACGTGGAGTCCACACAAGTTGAGAGCTCCCAGGCAGAGTATGTACAATTGGGGCCCACTCCAGAGGAGTCCATGCAGGCTAAATCCTCTCAAATTGAGGCCTCCCATTTCGACTCCGCCCAAGTTGGGACCTCTCAGGCTGAGTTCACACCAGAGGAGTCTTTTCATGCTGAGAATGACCGAGTTGAATTCACACAAGTTCAGGCCTCCCAGACACAATCTGGGCAGGCCGAGAACTCCCAAGCTGAGCCCACTGACGTCGAACATCCCCCGTGCGCGGACTCTCCTCAGCCCAACTCCTCCGTGTCCGAATCTGTGCAGGTTGAGTCCAAATTGGTGGATTCCGCTAAGACCGAGTCTTTGCTGGTGGAGCCTGAGCAAGCCGAGACCTTCCGGGCTAGTCCATCCCACATGGAATCTGCACAAGTTGAGACCTCTCAGCCTGAGTCTCCGCGGATGAATTCTCCAACGGTGGACATAGCTCAGTCTGAGACCGCCACGTCTGAGTCTGCGCGGGCCAAGTCCTCTCAATCTGATGTCTTTTACGTTGAATCCAAACATATTGAGACCGCCACGTCTGAGTCTGCGCGGGCCAAGTCCTCTCAATCTGATGTCTTTTACGTTGAATCCAAACATATTGAGACCGCCACGTCTGAGTCTGCGCGGGCCAAGTCCTCTCAATCTGATGTCTTTTACGTTGAATCCAAACATATTGAGACCGCCACGTCTGAGTCTGCGCGGGCCAAGTCCTCTCAATCTGATGTCTTTCACGTTGAATCCAAACACATTGAGACCTCAGAGTCTGCGCTGGTAGAATCCTCAACGATGGAGTCCACGCAGATCCAGGTTGCACCTGTGGAGTCCACAAAGGCCGAGTCTTCTGAAGTTGAGGCCTCTCGAGTCAAACTCACACAAAATGAGTCTGCCGAGGCCGAGTCTGTGCGATGGGACTTAACGCTGGAGGCGTCCCAGGTTGAACCGACACAAGTTGAGAACTCCTCAGAGGAGTCTGAGCAAGGGGAGCCCACGCCAACAGACTGCGCTCAATTAAAGACCTCCCAGGCCAAGTCCTCTCAAGCCGAGTCTTCCAAATCAGAGTCTATGCAACTCGAGTCGTCACCAGCCGAGTCCTACCAAGTCCTGCCAATTGATAAGCAGTTGGTAAAAACTGAAGAGGAGAAGCGCGATTCAAGTTCACCTGACCAAGACCGGGAAGAGGTTTGTGAGCTTGCCTGGGTCAGCCATCTTTGTTGGTAACACTGGTAACATAACAGGTCAATTCAGTGCCTGAAGAGCTGAAAAAGAAGGGGAAAAGAGCTCATAACTATCTATTCCTCATGAATATAATTTATGTATTTTCTTCAACATTACATTTATTATCCTAATGATTTTTTTGTATTTGTGACATTCATCCCTTTAAAATTTGTGTGGCTTTGCAGGGAACAGAACAAGCTTCGCCAGGAACAGAACAAGCTGGAAAATGATCACATTGCTGCTTGATGGTCCTCTGCTGAGCCTATTTATATATATATATATATATATATATATATATATATATATTTATGTTTGAATATTCTACATTTGTCATTGCATGTGTGCCTAAATGAAAGATGTCCTCAGGAGAATTCCAATAAATGTGTGATTGTAACTCAACTTAAATTGTATAAATCAATCTAATAAAAAAACTTCTAAAATGTTTTGTTTTGATTTTTAACTCAATCACTGCCATTGACGGCTATAAACGTCAGAAATTCATTTGAACTATTAGTTTAGCTTTTTTCCCCACGTTTGCCCATAAGAGTATGAAAACCTGATTTTTTTTATTGTACATTTAGAACAGATATAAAATGTGTGATTAATCGTGAGTTAACTCATGAAGTCATGCGGTTAATTACGGTTAAAAATTGTAAGCACACGACGCCCCGAATTTTTAATAATCTTTTTTATTTTATTTTTATTCATTCACTGCAATTGACGGCTATAAACGACAAAAAATAATTAAAAAAATTTTTTCCACTTTTGTTAAGAGTATGAAAACCTAGAATTTTTTTATCGTACATTTAGAAGACATAAAATTTGTGATTAATTGTGAGTTAACTAGCGAAGTCATACGATTAATTATGATTAAAAAATTTAATTGCCTGTCACCCCTAATTTTTAATAATCTTTTTTTTTTAATGAATTTATGGCAGTGAATGAGTTAAAAAATAAATTTAAAAAACGGGCAATTCAAATTTTAAAATACAAAAAAAGTTATGAAAATGTTTGGTGGTTTTAAGCAAGTCGGGAATTTTGTGATTTCAGAGCAGCTTTTTTTTTTCGTCTAGAAAATTTGACTAGGGCCCAAAGGTTCAAACACAGACTACAAAGTTGACAAACAAAGGATCAAAATGTGCTCATTTTGAGGAACGAATACTCCACATGTCACTGGTGACTTTTCAACCAGAAAAGAGGCATCGTTGCACAATGACCACTTTATGACGTCACCGTACTCGCGGCTGGATTAGATCAAAACGGAATTGTGTGGGTTCTCTGTGTGACGGAGACGGGAGTAGTTACAGTGAGTTCGCTTCCCCGCCTGGGAGACCATATATGTGTGTGAGTGCACAAAAAACAGACAAAACAAAAAAAAACGGAATTGTGACGTGCGCGCTCACAAGGGCGTCGCGGTTACACGCACGGAGCGTCAGCAAGAAAGCGACGGACGAAGGTGGACGTCAGACGAGGTAAAGAAGCAGTAGAAGACCAATCAGCAGGAGGACCGGCGAAAAATGGCTCTCCTGGTTCGAGTCGCAGCGGCCGCGGGCGGCCTGGTGGCCCGAGTTCTCAACATGGTGACGGAATTGTTACTCACGACGCCGCTGAGGGCCAGCCTTCAGCATCTGGAAGAAGCTGAACTCACCGCTATAACTTCAGGTAAGCGTGAGCGCAAACTCGAGTTCATTCTTACTTATTTCCTTCCTTTCACCCCCATTCACGCTAGGCTACATGACTTTATAACAGTTCTTCCTTCATCTGATTCCCTTATATAATTTGTTCCTTCATCCTCTTTAAAACAAAAGTGAAGTCAACCACAAAACTTTAACATTATGTTCTATGCAACCCCACTAATCTAAAAACGGGTATTCTTACTGCCTTTGTGGAATATGAGTAAAGCAGCAAAATCCGCCCGTTTTTAACCATCTTGGCGGCGGCCATTTTGCCACTTGTTGGCAACTGAAAATGACATCAGGTAAGGACCAATCATGGTTTATCTGTTTATTTAAACTGAGCCGTGATTGGTTGTTACCTGAGCAACTGTGATGTCATTTTCAGTCGACAACAAATGTCAAAATGGCCGCCCCTTTACTGTTAGCCTTTACTTCCTTTCTTTTGTCTTTCTTCATGTATTACCTCCTTCTACTTCACCTTCCTCCATTTGCGAGATTCTATCACCTCCCACCCTCACATGGGTCTTTTACTTCAAATTGTTTTGATAACTTTACCGCCCTGTTTCCATCCTTTCTCTATCCGTTGTTTTCAGAGAAGACTAAATTTAAGGCCAAGTCTCTGTGGGAGCAGACAGGTGCGGTCATTATGGCAGTGCGCCGGCCAGGATGATTTCTGTGCAGAGAGGTAACACGCTAACGTTATTAGAGGCCTTAGCACGATGGGAGTGTCAATAAATGACCACGTCACACCGTCAATCCAGGAGGCTGCAGAGCTGTCCTCTCTGAAGCCACAGCTGGACCAGCTCGGGGTCCCGCTGTACGCTGTGCTCAAGGAGAACATCGGTAACGAGGTCCAGAACTTCCGGACGTTCTTTAACGGGGAGATCTTCTTGGATGAAAAGGTCTTTTAGACTGTCTGTGGTTTTGTCTTGTGTTCCCTCGTGAAGGAGAAGCTAAAGTCCCAACACTGAGAGCTTCTGTTCATTGCAGAGGCGCTTCTTCGGGCCTCGCGAGCGCCGGTTGGGCCTCCTGGCGTTCCTTCGTGCCGGGGTGTGGATGAACGGCCTCAGGGCCTTCGGAAGGGGCTTCAAGGGGAATATCCTGGGAGAGGGCTTCGTTCTGGGCGGCGTTTTTGTCATCGGACGTGACCAGCAGGTAGAACTGACAATATAATCTGTGCGTAATCAAATCAGGAAATTACTTGTCCCCCCCACCCCAGGGAATCCTACTGGAACACCGAGAGATGGAATTTGGAGATAAGGTCAACACTGAGGATGTGATCCGAGCTGTCAGGAGAATACCACAAGAGCTTGTGCCCATGGAGAATAATGTTGCGGAGTAACTTGCATGCATAGTTGATTTTGTGTAATAAAAAGCCTCCCAGTCTGTTTATGATTGTCTGTTTTCAAACTGTACAGAGGAAACAGGCTTGATGTTTTGAAGACTGGGCTTCCTTTTATTACTCAATAAAACGTGTCTGGCAATCAACAGCTTGTTTTAATGTTTATGGTTGTTCATATTAAGTCATACCAAAAATTCATGTGAAAATAATTTAAAATTGAAATATTTGAACAGAATTTCAAGTAAAATATGTTCTATGCAGCCCCACCAGGGCGGCCATTTTGTCACCTGCCGTTGACCAAAAAATGACCGTAGTAACTAAGGTGAATGTCACATGACCAAACCCAGCGTTACCCAGGCACTGTGATGTGAATTCGATAGCATAATCGCGGATTTAAATTTGTAAATATATTTTATTTGGAGAGTTATTTGTTATTGAATGTTTTTCAGCGTTTTTTAAATTTATTTTATGTTATTTTCTTGTGTGTAATTAAGCTTGATTGGCATTTGTACTGTATTTACTGTAATAAGAGTGTGTGTGTGTTTAGTGTACCGTGCCGTCCAATCAGATTATCTCCAGCTCTAGCACGTCCAGCCAATCGGCGTGCAGCAGGGGCAGGACTTGTGTAGAATCCGGACAGGTGCGTCAGACGGTCTTTAGGCTCAAAATGGATCCACTCGAGCCAAACGACTTGAATTAGTCTGGAGAATATAAAATTAAACACGGTACAAAGGACATTTTCGGTGTGGCAGAATTATTTTCACTTCATTTTAATGATGTATTTTTGTAATGAGGACTGATGGAAAAGCTTGATGGCTTCGTTTGAATAATACTCGGTAAGTTGTTCTTTTTTTAAATGGCAATACTGTGTGTCTGTATATCGGCAAAATGGTTATAGCGGGGTTTAAGTTGAAAAAAAAAAGTTTAGTTTTTAGTATTTAACAACAACTCAGGAGTTTTTACGTTGTCGCTGTCTACGGTTCTGGGGGAAGCCCTGCGGTGACGTCACGGGGGTTTAAAGTTTAGTAGCGCGTAACCATGGCAGCGCACCACGTGATCCCTCGACTTGCACCCTCAGCTATGTAGCACAAGATAATCCCACACTTGACACTACACTTTGTGCTTGGGTACAATTACAGATACACTACTTATGAAAAAATTAAAAGAAAGAAGCAGGAAAGTACTAGTATCTGATATTCACCAGGAAGCTGAGAGAGATGCATCATGGGAAAGAATGGCCAGGCATGTGATTGCAGGAAGCAAAAAAGTCAGCTGTTATGTCACAAAGGTAAGTCCTGACCACACAGGTGTACACTAACAAAATTACCCAGTATGGCAGCATTTCTTCCCGCTCTGTGCTGCGGTAGACATGTCCACCTGAACGGGGACGGCGCCGGCAGGCTCCATGGCTCATTCGTCAGACCCCTCCTGCAGGGAGAACGCCCCCGGCACACAGGGGAAGTCACACTCGGCCGCGCGCAACATAGTACGCAAGAAGGAGCAGCAGCAGCAGCGGCGTCGGCGAGGAATCCGATCTTCCTCACCCATGGGCCGCGTCATCCTCATCAACTCGCCGGTGGACGGTAAGATGTGCTAATCAAACAGGAAATATCAACAGTAGTCTCGGATCTGTCATATTTAAATGAATTGAAGACTCCAAATGACAAATGTTTTAGGTGGAGATGACAGCGAGGACCTTCACACCATCACGGTGGACAAAAGCGAGGACGGCAAGCTGGGCTTCAGCGTGCGAGGCGGCTGCGAGCACGGCCTGAGCATCTTCGTCAGCAAGGTGGAGGATGCCAGCACGGCAGGTGGGACGCAGCGACGGCATCGGGTGACCTTCGCTTTTTCTTTTTTTTTTCTTGACCCGAGTGTCATCGTGCACAGAGGCGGCCGGCCTGCTAGTGGGCGACAAACTGGTGGAGGTGAACGGCGTCAGCCTGGAGAGCATCACCATGAGCAGCGCCGTCAGGGTCCTGACGGGCAACAACAGGCTGAGGATGGTGGTGAGGCGCGTGGGCAAGGTGCCCGGGATACGCTACTCGAAAGAGAAGACCACCTGGTGAGCAGTGGTGAGAACTAGCTGAAGTACAATTACTTGGTTACTCAATTCATGGAGCTATAAAAGTCTACACATCCCAGGTCAAATACCAGTTTTTTTTGTGATGTATTAACTCTAGTAGTAAAAATACCTGTGCATGTAGTTGCACAATTGTGCACACCCTCATAACTGGCTTTGTGGCTATGTTCGGAATGAACAAACTCAGGTTACTTGTCGTAATTCCCACCACCATGATACCATTTTGAATCATGAATAAGTTCAATCTTGGTCTCGTCAGACCGTAACAGATTTCCTCACATGCGTTTGGGAGAGTTGAAGATTTGAAAATGTAGCCAGTGTTAGATGTTTACTTTCTAAGATAAGGCTTTTTGTCTTGGAACCCTACCCCCTAGTCCAGACACATGAAGAAGATGGGAGATTGTTGTCACATGTACTGAACAGCCAGTACTTGCCAGAAATCCCTGCTCCTTCCGTGTTGTTGTTGACCTCTGGAGATTTCAGTACTGAAAGATGCAAGTCAAAAAATGTCAAAGCCTACTAGAACAGCCAAACTTGATTTGTGGTTAATCAGGGGCTCGTTATTGTGTAGCAGGTGTGTACTCACTCCCTTTTCACTCAAGTTTCGATGTAATTGTTTATTTCTGAACACTGACATTATAAAGGGGGTGTGCACTTATGCAACTAGTTTTTTGTTATATTTAATTTTTTTTTTTTAGAGTTTTACAAGTTGTAGATCACATTGATGTTGGACATGTTTTGAAATGATCTTGTTCTCATTTTTTTATATCACAAAAACTGGCATTTGAACAAGGGGTGCGTAGACTTTTTAAACTCACTGAGATCACAGAGTCTGCTGATGAGGATGCAGCACCGGTTGCTGGCAGTATGATGATGAAAATCAAACTTGTGCTTTTCTCCAGGGTAGACTTAATTCACAGGCGCATGGTGGTGGAGGAAAGCGGGCGGACGCCTTCGGACGCCAGCGGAGGTAGCGCCCTCCGGAGGATCGTCCACCTTTACACCACCTCCGACGATTACTGCCTGGGCTTCAACATCCGTGGCGGGAAGGAGTTTGGTTTGGGCATTTACGTCTCCAAGTAGGTACCCTTTTAGAAACACTCTGGAAACGCATTCCCTTCTTCACGCAACGCTGACATGTCAGGCTGGACCCCGGCGGCCTGGCCGAGCAGAACGGGATCAAGATGGGCGACCAGATCCTGGCCGCCAATGGCGTGAGCTTCGAGGACATCAGCCACAGCAACGCCGTGGAGGTGCTGAAGAGCCACACGCACGTCATGCTGACCATCAAGGTGAACGCAAAACGCTCCTTTAGGTACGCCTGTAGAATCCCAAAATTCTGCTTTTACAAAGACGACAAAAAACATGCACGTTTGTTAATTGAAGTTGAACTCAATGTTTACAAAAAAACGTGTTTTTAATTAAAAAAAAATTACAGTTCCTTTTTGTCATGTTTCATTGTACCTAATAAAATATCCAGCAAATATAACACATAGCTGAGGCATATATATTAAAGCTACTGAGTATGTATGACAGCTGGCACGCAGTCGTAATATTCCTCCTTGCTTGCCCCGAGCTTGGGTTTCGGCGTGCTGAAAAAAATAGCCGGGCGGTGTGCATTATTCAGCAGGCGGCAAGGATCGGGTGCAAACGAAAGCGCGGCGTCTTCGCTCATGTGTTACTCCCGATCAAATATAGCGACGATGCCATCAAAGTTTAATATGAGTTCATTTACATATTTTCCTCCACTAGGAGGCCGGCCGCTATCCCGCTTACAAGGAGATGGTGGCGGAGTATCGATGGCTCAACAAGTGTATGTATGCCTCATAGTCTCTGTTCTTATGACAATTGCACTTATTTTTCAGGACTGGCGGGTAGACATTTTTCCTCATAAATAAAAACATTCCCTGTCTTTTATAGTGGACAAAAGGGGCAAATCTTATGTGACTTGAACATCAAACCAACTTTACTCTGGATCGGATCCAAATTGTGCACTGTAGTGTAATGTAATTTAAAAACCCCAATCAATTGTGATTAATTAAAGCATACAATTTATTTTTGTAAAATAAACAAAAACATTTTTTTCTTTAAAAATAATTATCGTATATTTTTTACCTGAAAACTTTTTTTTTCCACAACTATATTTTTCTTTAAAAAAAGAAAGAAAAAAGAAAATATATTGACCAATGTTTGTCTGCAACTTCCTTTCTAAAATAAATTTATTATTGTAAGATTTAGTTTTTTTTCCCTCCCAAACAAAAACTAAAAAAAATGTTCCCTCAAATTAATATGCAGGAATTTAAACGAAAATGATAATTATTATTTTAATGGAAAAAAAAACCTTTAATACTTTTAATTAATTAATTCTTTCCCCCAAAAGATGACAAATTTTTTCCCCACCACCAAATACAATTATTTTCTTAAAAAAAAAAAAGATTTGAGGTTTTCTCTAAATACATTTCTTTTAATAAGAATAAGGAATTTTTTTTTACAAAAAAAACCACTATTTTTACCTAAGAAATATCCATCCATGCCTTTAAAAAACAAATGTTTTTTCTAACTGTTGTATATACTATTTAATATATATATATATATATATATTTACACACACAACTGTTCAATGAAATCCAATTTAGTCCACTTCACTTGTGTAATGTGAACACAAATGGGTACAGGTTGACTTTTGCCTTGTAGTGTCACTCTACAGACTCACAAGCAGACCAGAACGACAACTTGGTCCTCATTCAAGTTGATTTGTCTCTCAGTGGCCAACGGGGGTAAGAAATCCTCCTCGCTGGGCTCCGACTCCAATTCGTCAGCATCCTCGCTATCTTCCGAGACGCCGATCAGTTCTCTGAGCGGCCTGTCTCAGGTCATGTTCCCGCCAAGTCTGCCATTTGCCTCCGACATGGTGGACGTGTGCATCTCCACCGAGGACCAAAGGTGGGAGAGGTCTCCTTTTTGGATTCATTTCTCCTCTCAATATTCTCTCACCACGGCGTTCGTTTTTTTTTTTTTTTTTTTGCGTGGTAGATTCGAGTCGGAGCGCAGCGAGGCCGCCATCCAGACGGACACCACCCGCAGCCGGGGGGCAACCATACTGCTGCGGGACACGGCCATCCGCCATGACGAGGACGGAGATGAGGGCGGTCCCAAGAGGGAGTCCCGCAAGACGGCGGTACTGCTGGCCCTCAGCAGACCCAGTCGACCCATCAGCCGCTCGCAGAGCCAGGTCACCATAGCAGGTATGTGACTTTAAAAGACGGCCATACTTTTTTTAAAAAAAATTTTTATGTGTGCTTTGATATAAATGCATGCACCTCCCCACGTAGAGATCAGCCAAAAGAAGGCCAAGAAGCAGAAAGGAGGAAAAAACTCGGGGGAGAAAAGCGCACTCCAACGCTCCAAGACATTGGTCAACTTGCTGTTTGGTGGCGCACGTAAGAGGGATGCCTCCAGGGGGCGCTCCAAATCGCTGTCCGCTGACAAACTAGGTACCTCCACATTCCTCTGGTAGTTGTAAGTAGGACTCCACATTTTCTTCATGTTCTCTATGTGTCCCAATACTTATGTCTATATAGTGTTTATCAACCTGGAGTGCCACGCGGTGTTATAAAAAAAAAAAAAGACAAAATTTAGGAACGTCTGTCCTGATCCAGGTTTGAGCCTTGGCGGAGGTCCGAGCCCTGCGGCGTTTCCTGAGGAGACGCTGCGAGCGGTGGAAGAGTTGGCACAGCGTCTGTTGACCGAGGATGAGACGGAAGCGGTCATGAAGGCGTGTCGGACGGTATGACGCTGACAGTCTTTGGTCGATTTGTATCTTTAGCAAGAAAAATGACGACAACGCAACTTGTGCCTCCATTCTCAGTATGTAGAAGAAAGATGTGTGGAAACGTTAATACGCCACCTGCTGGCCGTGCTGGACAGGCCTGAAAAACTGCTGCTGCTCAGGGAAGTCAGGTAAATAAATCATCAAATAGCCTTTAAGCCACAACCAAATGAGAAAAAAAATATCTTGCCATAAAAGATTTTTTTTTTTAGAATTGCACCTCCTCCTCAAATTATTAAAAACTTTATTCTTGGAAAAATGCACAATTTTTTGTTGGAAAAAGAAAACTTTATTCTCAGAATAATTTGACTTTTTTCTCAAAAGATTGCACCTTTTTTAGTTTTAGGATTTTAATGCTCAAATGAGTATATATATATTTTTTTAATTAATGTGTACATACCTTTCCATGTGAAACCAAGGGCATGCTGAATGAAGCGGAGTCACAAATGCCGGACAGATTAGGATTAACAGCTGTGTCGACATAATCTCCTTTGAATTGTTTTTTTTAATTTATTGTCTAACACAATACAACAAACACTCTGAGGCCTAATTACGATTGTTGTGTTGCACAGTAACCAGTTGTTGAATGTTAAATAATAAAATACACAAAAAAAAATTAAATTACTGTTTTGTTAAAAACAAAAACAAACTATTTTCTCGTGAAGAAATACTTCTAAATCAAACTGACTTTCTAAAAAAACAAAATCTTGAAAAAAAGATTTTGTAATATTATGGCCTTAATAGTGAAAAATAGCTTTGACAAAAAAAGTATGACTTTTTTCACAATTTTACATCTTAAAAAAATAATTTTTCCTTGACTTTTCTGAATTTTTTTTTCTTGAAAAACGACATTTATCCCTTAATTATTATTTTTTTCAGGTGATTTTTTTTCCTTGAAAAAATACTTTTCTCACAGTATTGCGGAAAAATAGAAGAAAATTTGTATTTTCCTGTAAAAAAAAAAAAAAAGTTTTCTTACAAAAACCTTTGCCAAAAAGAAATTGTCTAGATTTTTTTTCAAGAAAAAAAATACTTTTTTTTCTCAAAACATTATTACTTCATTCTCCTCATATTTGATTTTTCAAGATTACGGTAAGCTTTTTTTTTTCCTTGGAAAAAAAAAAGAGATGTTTATTCTCAGAATACTCCTTCCTGAAAAACAATTTTATGTAAAAAAAAGAAAGAAAAAAGGACTGTAGTACTGTGATCACTGTTGTGTTGTTGAACAGTAAACATAGTCCACGGTTTCCCTGCAGGATGCTGCTTCCTGCTTCTCACCTCCGTGAATTCAACAGCACCGTAGAAGCGGTGGAGGTAGAAGCGTACGACATCCTCAAGTACCGCTCAGGTGTGCTCATGGACACATACGCCTGCACACAGCTATGCGTCTTACCTTCTGTTTTTCGCCCGTCAGTCCGAACGCCTCCTCTTCGCTCTCCCGCATCCGGCCGAGCACCCAAACGCCGCCTCATCACACCCATCCCAGGTTTGTGCCTCAAGTCGGTTCCTGTCCAAAATGTTCAAGGTTTGAAGGTGTACGACTCAACAGAGCCATGACTGATCCGGCATGAATCTACTTGTGCCTTTCACACAACACAGACAGAACCCATCAAAACTTCCAAATGTAATTTTCTGTGATGTCAGATTTGCGAGGAGGCTTCGAGCTGCACAGCGCCGCCATGGTGGAAAAGCAGAGCCACCTAGTGGACAAGATGGAGAAACTCAGCCTGACGGGGCCACGAGCATCCAGGCAGAGGCGGCGGCGCCCCACCGCCCCCTTCACGCCTTTACTCGACATCCCGGTAGACGGATACCGCTTCACAGAGGAGCACAAACATTCGCCCGCAGGTACCCCGGACACTAATTGGCTACTCGCTAGCAACTCTGACGTCGGAAGTGTCGGCTCTGTGCGCTTTGAAGACGTCTCAGATTTGGGCCGCCTGAACGGCCAAGAATATGAACTCCAAACGGTTAACATCTCCAAGACCAAACAATCGCTGGGTACGTGTTTGTCATCAGTTAAGTTTTGCTTTTTAAGAAATTGATTAATTGTAGATTATTGGTCATAAATGTTTTTAGTCTGATAGTCATTTTTACAGTGAACTTACAGTGGACGTCTTTGGTGTTGCAGGCATCAGTATATCCGGCGGGATAGAGTCCAAGGTCCAGCCTGTGGTCAAGGTGGAGAAGATCTTCCCGGGAGGAGCCGCCTCCACCTGCGATGTGCTCAAGGTAACATGGTCACACGATGAGAGGTTTAAGCGTCACCCTCGCCTCTCTCGTCCCCCCACTCCAGGCCGGATTCGAGGTGGTGAGCGTGGACGGCGCTTCGCTGCATGGCGTCACACACCAGCACGCAGTCGACCTCATCCGAAAAGCCTTCAGCGACAAGGCCAAAGACCCCATGGTGCTGGTGGTCAAAGTGCCCTGCAAGCCTCCAAAGACATTATTAGCACCGCCTAGTGGTCAATGATGGCCAAACAGTCTCATTTCAGAAACAAAACCACAATGTAACAATTCAGTGTAACCTTTAATAAAAACACAAAATGTACAGCAATGTGGAAAATATACATTTGCATCTATAAATGTGCTGTGGAAGCCAGACAAACATCCGATATGAAACAGGCCTTGCAGAAACATTTCTTTGGTCTATTCACAGTGACGAGTGCACTCAGATTCATTTACAGTCAGAAAACAACCCAAAGTCATATTTGACGTGGTCTTCTCTGGGGCCCTTGATGAAAGACATTAAACGGCCACACATGCACAAAAGGTAGTAGAACAGGGATGGGCAAACGTTTGTGCTCAAGGGGCCACTTTTTTTTTTATAGTGAGGTGGGCCAGGTCATTTGGAGAGAAGGTACACTCTAAAAACAGTTGGGTCAAAATTAACTCAATTATGAAAAAAAAAAAAAAACCTTTTTTTTTTTTTTTTTTAGTAAAGGATCTGACCAATATATATGAGTTGTTTTAAACTAAAAGACCAATTTCTTGTCTCAAAGTTGGGTCAAATTGACCCAAGTTGAGGATCGTCCCATTTTTGACCCATAGTTGGGTTATTTTTGACCCAACTGTTTTTAAGTGTAAATTATGACGTCTTTATAAATGTTTTTTGTTAACACAAAATTCTTAATTTTATTATTAATAAACCAATTTTTTAAACAAAAAATGGTAGATGTACAGTTTATGTAACATTTTAATAAAATCCTTAATCCTCATTTTTAAATTAACTTAATTTTTTTATATTTTTATATATTTAAAAAAATATTTTTCACTACTATTTACAAAAATATATTTTTAATTATGTTACAATGAATGAAGAAACCATTTATTTCTACATATGTTTTTTTTAATTGTTAAAAAACATAATTTTTTTTATTATTTAACCAATATTAAGGGAAGAAATGGCTCAATTTTAAATCACTCTTGATATTGCAAGCGCTTGTTGGGCCAGAAAAAGAAGGGTTATACAGGGATGTGATTTGACCAAAGTGAAATTATCTGAAAATTTAGCCGGGGGTCTGGGGGCCGCTGGCACCCAGCTAGGTCCAGGGCAGTGCCCTGGTGGGGGGACAAGGGGGGCGAAACCCCCCGGAGCTCATGGGTTTTCCGTGTTTTTAAGTACTTTCAATGCACTCACATGACAAAGAAATAGACAAAACAACAGCATAAATTTTCAATGTATATTGAACTATCCCATATAAAATGGCAGTTTTAGTCAACTCAAAATCAGTCACATTCAAAAACATTGGACTGCCTTTGCTTTTAAAAACTATCACTGAGAATATCATCATATCTAACTAATGTGATTACTAAGTTAACACATAAATAATGTTGAAGAGTTCAAATTTCATGAACAAATAATTGTATCATGATCAAATGAAAAGTAACTCATATTAGAGCATACCACAAATGTCTTTGTTATAGCAGAAGATGTTATCTGTCGGAGTCATGTGCATACACAATGAACTACAAAAAAAAAAAAATCGGAATTTTTTTTTTTTTTGGGGGGGGGGGATAAAAAAAGCGGAATTCCGCGAATTAGCGGAAAAATCACATCCCTGGTTATATGTGGCCCCCAGGCCATAGTTTGCCCACCTCTGTAGCGGAGGATATGCTCTCAACGTGGTGCTTAGCGCATGTTCACTTTTTGCTCTATTCAAGTATTGAAGCATAAGAGTCGACTTGACTACAGTAGTTAGATTATTTTTTTTTTTTTTTTTTAAAGCTGGCTGCTATCATCACTGGCCCGTATGGCATAGAAGAGTCTAACTGCCGTTAGATGCCGTTCAAATAACTGGGAATGTGAGAAACAAAGCTGACAAGAACATCAAAGACTACTCATAATTGTGTCACCATTCACTGACTGCCGTGTTTTTTAGATGGGAACACTTTTGTGTTTCTTACTTCCAAGCTGTCTGGAACGTAACGCAAACTCCCACCTGTGATGTGGAAAAAAAAAAAAATCAAATTTCTGTGGCGGCGACCTCATCAAAGGCGATTTCATTGCCGCTGCCGTCATCGTCGTCATGGTCTCGGCTCGCCAGCTCCTGGCTGAGGTCCCTCAGGAGGAGCTCCAGCTGGCGGTTGCGTCGGTACATGCTCACATAGTTCTCCTGCAGCTGCTGCTGGTAGCGCAGCACTTTGTCCTTCTCTTCCTGCCACGTCCGCCGCTCCTCCTCGAACCCGCCCGCCTGCCTCTCGGCCCGCTGCCTCTCCAGAGCCAACTCTCCCCGCATGCGCTCGGCCAATCCCCGTAGCGCGTCCCGCTCTCCGTCTGGCTCCCGCAGGTGCGCCAGTTCGCTCTCCAGGCGCGCCGCCTTCTCCCGCAGCAGCTCGGCCTCGCTCTTGCGCCGCTGCAGCTCATTCTCGCACACCTCCAGCTCAGCGGCGCGGGCGCGACCGGCGGCGCCGGCCTCCTGCAGGAGGGCCTGGGTGTTGCTCAGCTCGCCGCGGGTGTCACGCAGTTGCCCGCGCAGTGACGCGGCCTCGCTCGCCCGCTGGGCCAGCTCCACCTGAGCCTCTTTCAGCTGCTGCTTCAGCAACGAGATCTCGCCAGACTTCTGGCACACCTGACAGAAAAAAAGCACAGCAACAATAACGAACACCGATATACATCAATAATCATGCCCAAAAATGTACGTTATAAAACGGAACCTACAGCCGGTGCTTTCTCTAGGCGCAAAAAGCAGGATTATGCTGCATTCAAGGATGGTTTGAAGTCGGACTTTTCCGACTTCCGACCATCCTTGAATGCAGCATAATCCTGTTTTTTGCGCCTAGAGAAAGTAAGGAAGTGTGTACGGAAACGCCCCCTGGAACTCAGAAATCCCACTTGCGAAGTCGATAAAAAAAAAAAAAAGGACTACAATGTGACATCACTCTACAATGGCGACCTCTTTGGAAACATTAAAGTATAAAACTAGATAGCTTACTTCATTCATAAATATTCCACATATTTTCACGTAACACAACGTACGTGACAGTATGCCGCCATCTCCCTGCATGAAATTATACGGTGAACTGTATGAAATGCTTATGAAATAAGACAATAACAATAAATTAATCAAAATTGCGAAAAGGCAAGTTGGCTGGAGGTCAAAATGAAATTTGAGGACCAAAATATAATTTTTTTTATCACTATCAGCCATTTTGTGTCATTTACTTTCGCCTCGAACGCTTTCAGGTCAGAACTGGGAAAAAACAACTCTGATATATCCCACTTCCGACTATCCTTAAATGCAACATTATATCAAGCAAAATTCAATCATTTTCAACAAAAATTACGCCGTATGAAATGCTTCCCCTTTTCATTCTTTCAAATTGACACCCTTTCAAACTAAATAAGTGTCGCCATCTTGTGGTCGAGAGTAGCATTACACACAATATAAGCGAGAGTTAGACCATAACATTTGAACAAAAAAGTTGGCAAAACAGCAAGACCACAAACCTGGAAGCCGCAATGGAGTTGTTGTTTTTTTTGTCACCCGTGCTTACCTCCCACTTGGTCTCCTCCAGTCTTGGGCCCATCTGGATCTTGTCGCGTTCGTAGGAGGTGCAGCGCTCCTCCAGCTGCTCTCGCTCCTTGAGGAGCTGCGCAAAGTCCTCCTGCAGCTTCTTCTTCTCCTGCTGGAGCTGATGAACCTGCACGAAACAGAAGCCGATACATGGATGCTATCGACTGCGTTTTTTTTTTTTGGGTCGGCTCTGACGCAAAATTGCTGAAAAAAATCGGACCTGCATTTGAAGCACCTGCTGGGCTCGCTGTGCCTTCTGAGAGGCCGCCTGCATCCTGGTGGCGCAGCTTTGCCGCAACTCTTCGAGCTCCAGCTCGAAACGCTTCTGCTTCTCCTCGTAGACCTCAAACAGATCCAATCCAAGAGTTCAACCAGCGTTTCCGCTATGCGATTTTAATATGTGGCATCAGACGTCAAAGTTACGGAAATATCCCGCCTGTGACTTTTGACGCAGCTCTTTTATTGGACATGATGAGTCTATTTCCTGTTACCTGACAGATAGCAGCCTCGTTGTCATCCAGATTGTCTCGGAGTAAATGGAGCTCCGCCTCTCTCTCCCTCAGCTTGTCCTCCAGGTCCCTGACCACGCCCTCATAGCCGTCCACTGCCCCCGGCGAGCGCCCGCCGGACCCGCAGTCCGACAGCGGCTGACCCCGCCCGCTGACGGACCCGGAGCCGGTGCTCTTGCTGGATGACGAGCGGCCGCTGTCCGAGTTGGAGTGTCCGTGGACGCCCGCGGATGACGTGCTTTTGGTCGTCTCTATGTGACCCCCCGCCACCGCCGGCCCGTCTGCCGCCACCAGACTGGAGAGTGAGTTGCGTCCCGAGTCGGACAGGGAGCAGGAGTGGCCGCTGCTCGCGCCGCCGCTGCGTCCCGCGCTGTACAAGCTGCGTCGCTCGGAACCGGAGGGCGACAGCTCCCGGTGGGTGGCGCCCAGTTGGCCATTTTGACTTTCGGGTACGTTGGCGCTGTGTCGGGGAGATAGGTACTGCATGTTGCCACGGCTCTTGGGGACCACGGGTTTGAAGGCGGTGGGCCGCAGGACTGTATTCTCCATGTTCTACATGTTAAAGATGATCAATGGTATAAAACTCTTTCTCAATCAGAACCACAAGAAAACGTGTTACTCGTTGCACCTTGACAAAATGTCTCCCACTGACACCCACCTTTTCCAGTTTTCCTGACACCGGTACGAGTTTTGGTGGTGGTCCGACGTTCCCATTCAAGCTCTCTTTCATGGCGGGTGCCATGCTTTGGTCGTCTACATAGTCGAACCTCTCCCGTCCCCTGCTAGACCTCCTAAGCGCCGGAGGACTGCGGTTGTGTAGAAAGCGCTCCTGAGGAGACTCGGAGCCCGGTAAGGAGGTTCCCCGTCGAACCCGGCGGTCCCGGTAGGCGCGTGCCGTGAGATCCAGAGCGGCAGTAGATGGCACGTTGAAGGGGGGCGAGGGCCCTGAGCAGTGTCGTCTGCGGGAGCGGGAGTTATGGCCTGGTTCAAGAGGTTCACCGGGGATGGGCGGAGCCTGAACCAGCGCCATGCTGGATGCAAGGTAGCCTTGAGGCTTCTGAAAGGAAATTACACGCTGACATTGGTCATCTGATTTGATGTCAAAAATAACAATCCAAGCTATATGTTACAAAAAAGTTACCGGTTCCTTGCCAAATAAAGCGCTAAGATGAAATGACCAAATATGGTTCCTTGCTGAATAAAAAGCTACACTGAAGTCATTAAATACGGCTCCTTTCTAAAAGTGCCATGTTGAAGTTACCAAATATGGTTCCTTGCTAAATAAAGTGCCATGGTGAAGTTACCTTCGTTGGCAAATAACGTACCAAAAAACCTTGCTGAATAAAGCTCTACACGAAAGTTACCAAATACGGCTCCTTTATAAACTAAATGAAATTAAATTAATTAAAGTGCCATGTTACCAAATATGGTTCCTTGCCCTACGTTGTAGTTATCAAGTATAGTTTCTATTCAAGTCATTGAAGTTACCTGATGGTCTCTTACCTGTATTGATGTTACCAATTGTGGTTGCTGTTAGCCAAATAAAGTGCTATGTTGACGTTACCAAATATGGTTCCTTGCCGTACAAAAGGGCCACATAAGACGGTAAGTTATTACTAAATACGTCTTAAAATATGCTAAAAGATGGCTTAGAAAATATTTAAGACAACAAATATGGTTCCTGCCAAATAAAGTACTGTTATTAGCCTTTAAGTGAAGGAGTTACCAATTATGGTTCCTTGCCCTACAAAGCCCTGTCACAGTTACCAAATATGGTTCATTGCCAAGTTAAAATGTCATGTTGATGTTCCCCCAAAAAATGGTTCCCTTGCCAAATAGTGCTACATTAACGTGTCCCATTACTTTTGTCCATATAAAACACCAAGTCTACCTTCCGGTGTACTAACTGCTGCTCTGCAAGTGCACACCATATGAAGTGCAAACCAGCATGACCTACAGTAGACTTGAACCTATGCGCCCCCCTCCCTCGGTAGCCCACACACAGGCAAACAGGCTCGGCCATTGATGAAGCCCATTCAAGCTGCACAAACGGGCCTTGAGAGGCTTTCGGCCTCGACGGGCAGCACAAGCAAAAAAGAGTTTCTTTTCTTTGGGGGGCCGCGAGACGGCTTGGAGCACGCTGGCGCCAACAAAGGCAACTGTCTCCACACATCGGTTCAGCCTGCGAAGGCTCCACTCCAGGGGAAAAAAAACTCAAGCGATGTGGGCTCACTTGCAGCCTATTTCGCGTGCTTCTATAGCGCAGGTGGCATGACGGCTCATAAGAGATGCCCTCATATAGATTCTCATAACAAGCGGCGCGGACGTGGGAGCAGAAAGCTAGGCCAGCATACTGGGGGGGGGTGAGGAGGTCCTCGCTCCCACTGGACGCTGTTGCTAAAAGCGTCCTTTGGAGCGACTACTTTCAAAATATTCCACCACGGTACTAAGCAATCTGCTTGCGCCTTTAAAAACGAACCTATTAGTACGCAGCAAACACATCGACTGTTTCTGACCTTGCTTCTTCACGCCTGTGTTGCAGAGCGTCCACTGACACGGTTTCTAAGAAGTGCTTGCATGTAGTTCAAATATGATTATTTTTTAAAGCACAGTTTCTGACAACTGCATCACACCTCTGTTTTACCGAGTCCACTAGCTAAAAGTTAGTTCTATAAGCACATTTATGAGGAGTGCTTCACACCTGTGTTGCATAGAGTCCAACTAATATTGAGGTTCATAAGCATGGAGTTTAGATATAGTCGATAAATAGATAGATAGAGAGCTAGGTAGCTAGCTAGACAGAGACACTGTAGCTAGCTAGCAGTGTCTCTAGCTAGCTAGACAGAGATACTGTAGCTAGCTAGCTAGACAGAGATACTGTAGCTAGCTAGCTAGATAGAGATATGTAGCTAGCTAGCTAGATAGAGATATGTAGCTAGCTAGCTAGATAGATAGAGATACTGTAGCTAGCTAGCTAGCTAGCTAGATAGAGATACTGTAGCTAGCTAGCTAGCTAGATAGATAGAGATACTGTAGCTAGCTAGCTAGATAGAGTACTCCTTTTTCTAAACACATTGCTATTATTCCAAACACCCAGAAAAGCATTTTGAGCATTTATAATATCCATTTTAAGGCTCGTGTAACTTAGTTAAACTATTTGTCCTCACTAGCAACGCAATTCAGCGATGCTCAAAACTCATCACTCACCTGTCAACGACACTCTTAATTTGAAGGCCTCATGAAAGCATCCTTCCAACGTGGTGAGCAGATTTTCCCTCTGTTGACCGGCGAGAGAAAGAAGAAAACAAAGGTTGTTGTGTAAGTAGAAGCCGGGCAGTTGCATTCATAAACATTCAAGTCGGTAGAGGGGGGAAAACAAGGGAAAATGTGAGTCATAGTGGCCGAGCTCACACGACTGAGGGGATTTTCCGAGTCAATATGAATGTAGAGTGAGCAGGAATATAAAGACACCTTTATTGCTATGTGTTGTTTTGGGGTTAAGATCTGACCTTGTGGGGCTGAGTTATTGGAGTTTGGGGTTTTATGGAGTCATCAAACTTGCCGCCATTCTATGCTCACTCACGCAAAAAAATCTTCACAATTAAGCATATTGTCTAGTATACATAGTGGAAAGTACAAAATGTACCCTAAAATGGCAGACTTCCTGTGTGCTTCCAAGCATGGCTTCCTGAGACTTTTCTCTGGGTCTACTTACGATAAACACGTCAACCCAATTTCAAGTTAAATTAAGCCGGCTTTGAGGGCTGAATTTTCAAACCGACAAACGCATACATCCTGTGATGTCAAACATCTTCAATCCGGTTCCTCTAGTTGGGTTAGCACTTGTCTTTGTATACCGACTCCTCGGGCCTGCGTCACAAACTGCATCCCTGAAAGCTGCGAGGCATTGACACATACATGTCGCCACGGGAAGTACACGCGAGGTGGCCAACGGGTTCACACGAATATGATATTATCATTTGGCTGCGGGCTGTTTGCTAACGTTACGCGATCCAACCGACGAGGCCTGGGGTCAAGTTACAGGCACACTGTAGCAAACCTTCCTAATATGGCACTTTTTATGTTAGCAGTTTGGCCTTGGCAGAGGTCTACGCTCTACTTAGTGCTTTTCAAGTAATTGACCATATAATGTGTCTACTGTGCATGTGGAGATACAGTAAAATTACAGCCAATTTCTTACCGTTTTATTTACGGTGTCGCATGTATGCTTCCACTCAGAATGTGTTGTACTTCGCTATCAATGACCGTGAGAGCGTGCTCATAGGCCGGCAAAATCTGCTCAAATCTGCTGGTGATTAATGACAGATGCCAGCAGGGAGGGGCTACATAACGATTTAATCTCAAAACAATCTCCTCTAAATCTGTCCTGTCCGGAATTCCGTTTGGGAGAGTTTTGCCTGTCTGCAAAAAGAAACAAACTAATATTTACAAATTATTACGTGACCTTCAAGGGGAAATTCAATGAGTTTGATATTAAAATAAAAGGTCCATTATTAGTCAATGGGGGGGTCAATTAAATAATTGTCCCATTTCACTGCTGTATTTTTTACACTTTAATTGGTTGGCATTTCAATAATTTAACCACTTTATGTACTTATTTAAAAAATAAAAAAATAAAATAGGAACCAACATTAACTTTGAATATCCTCTGAACTATAAAAATATGATTACACAATAACAGACAGCTACTTCTCCATGCTTGGCAGAGATAATAATCCACATGAATGGACTGCACATCTTCTTTCTCTCGCATGCCCAACGGCCACAAACACCCCCCAACGCCACCACCTTCAGGCAGCATAAGCCCTTATGTAACACAGTGACGCAGCCGCCCGGGTCCAGCGGGCCTCCCGCCACCTCCAAGCATCCCCATCTGCACCCACGACAACAACCTCGGCTCACCTCACACCGCCGCTGATTATGTGTGTTGACCAGTTGGTGGCCTCTCGGCTGGAGAATAATCAGGCCAGAAAAAAAATAAAAATAAATCACACGCGGCGTGAAGAGAAATGTATTTAAAAATACTGCACACGCAACCTTAGGGAGAGGTCGCCCCACTTGCACCAACTCCACTTTCATGCCCTGACAACATTTGAGACAGAAGAAAGCTCTATTTCCATTTATGCAACTTGATGACATTCATTCTGGGTTGATTATTGCAGTTGCGAGTCATCAAAATTTGCTACCATTCTCTACACACGCTTTGATGAAACTTCAACATGTTAGCAAATTAGCGTTGCCAATCTGTCTAGTGTACGTGGTTCAAATTTGGTAGCAATCAGTCACGCAAGTTGCCCTTCGATGGATTCCTCAAAATGGCCAAATTGACCCCAAATTGGTCACTCAAACACCAGTGGGACGTTTTGGTGAAGGTCATTATTAAAGAAATGTATACCCAATTTTATGCTGTTAATTTAAATTGGCTATGGGCGCTGATTTTTTTTTAAATGCCCATCTGCCTAGTGTACAAGGTTAAAGTTCGGAAGCAATGGGACAAATTCTCTCGGATGGAAATGGCCTAAAATGGCCACTTTAAAGCTAAGTAGGAGACTTCCTGTGTCTGATATGGTGTCATTCTGTGAGTCTACTCATGATAGACTTGTCTAATAAATTTCACAATGCTCATTAAGAATAGCTTCTGGGGCTTTAAAAAAAAAGGAAAAAAAGAATCATAAAGGTCAAACTTTGGTAGCATTCTAGCAAATCTCTAGAATTTCCATCTGTTAACGACCCCTAAAATGTTCACTTCAAATCAAAATGGCAGACTTCCCATTTCTTTCCACACATGGCTTGTCCATATATATTTTTTTGTTTCTTCCTCTTCATCTTGATTAACTATCGAGCGGGGCAACGCCGGCTGCTGTTTCGGTCCACTTGCGAAGAAAGTGGGCCAGAAGTCAAAAGGGAGGCAAGAGAATATGGAAATGTGGCAAGGTAAAAGAAATCTGCACAGTTGATGGCATGCCATGCTGAAGAACTGGGTCGGAGATGGAGAGAAAAATATTTTTTTGCTAGAATGCTGGTTGAAGGTTGTTCTCATTTCAATTCAGTAAAAAAATAAATAAAACATTGATTTAGTAAGTCATATGTAGATGATTTAACCACTGTTAAAAAACACACACACACATAAATAAAGTAAAATTACTTATTGACTACCTATGTTGATTAACTATACCTAAATTAACTTCTTCAAAAACAAAACTTTATCTACAAATGACCTGGGCCAAATGCTTGCCCACCACCATATGTGCCCTTTGAACTCTTGTTTTTTTTTTTAATCACCCTTTCCTAGCTTGAGGTTCAAATGAACACATTTGATGCTCATGATCGTCAACCAGTCAGTCTTGTCGCTCAGGGTGATGAAGATGAAACGAGCTTTTTGGTTTGTTTCAAGTCTGAACAGGAAACATTTGACATTGCTTATCGCCAAACTCACTAAACCTGTCTCATGTAAACAAACAAAGAATGAGCACAGTCACTATCATATTCTTCACTAAAGCGGGTTATGTAAAGGTCTTTGAAAGACCATTCTGGGTGATTATGCTGTGGTGTGGAGTTTATAATAAATAAATTCTTGAATATCTCAAAGATCCTTAAATAATCAATTTTTTCTATAAGCGAAGGTGAAAAAATATTGATTAAAACTGGAACTCAGAGCTTGTGAAACATGTCATAGATTTTATAGCTAGATTATTTATTATGTAGTTAATTAGCTGCTTCTTCTGCTATTTATTTTAGTCTGTGTGCGCTCTGGCACCGCACTGCCCCTCACAGGTCAGTCTTGGTACTACGACAGACATCGTTAGGCGTGTTGGTCGACTCGTGTAATGTTCACAAAAAAAAGCCCAGGAAGGACACATGCCTTTACCTTTTGTGTGGGGTCTTTCGCGTAATAAAAATTGGAAGAAGTTAAAATATCGGTGTGTGTGTGTGTGTAGTGTACCCCGTTTCGGTCACGTGAACTCACTCGGGAATATTGAACCCACACAAACACGCGCATACGTAGGCACGCACGCACACACCTTGACGACGACGAGGAGTGGCAAAGTTGACGCGACTTCCTCACCGTTGGCTACAAAGGACATATTTTGCACTTTTGTCAGCGTCAAAACACTAAAATATTCTAATTTCTGAGGCACACAAGAAAAAGTAGCTCACCTACCATGGACGACGGTAAAGTGTTTGGGGCAGCTGCTGTGCTCCCAAAAATCCAAGTTTAGTCGTTCTTGCGTCTGCTGTTTTTAAAAAAGACTTTGACGCCAAACTTGAGACTTTTTAAAACGTTTACGTGGGTGACACCTCATTATTCGACGTGTAGACAGACTGAGAGTTTGTTGATGTGTGCTGGGACAAGCAGCAGTTAAGCTAGCTAAAAGATGAGGAATACGCATCCGGTCGTGCCTTGCGAAATAAAGACAGCTACATCCGGATGCCACAATAATAAAACATTTTGGCCCATTAATATGACGTCATGTGCTCTACTCTCTAATAATAATAAAATACTTCAGACTTCATTTTTGTATGATATAAAACATAGTTTAAATTGCTTTGACTGAGTATGAAAGTTTCAGTATGTTTACTGTAGCTATAATGCTGTCCTAACATTAAAAACAGGTATTGAAGTTCAATTTAATGTAGGTTTTTATTATGTCTTTGAATAGTTTTAATGCGTAAATTAAAAAAATATATATGACTGCATAAATGTCAGCTTTCTTGGATGGCTGAAAACAGGTGGCCTAATCTTCCCAATTCTTATTCCACAAATGTGATATTAATTAAATTACCGCTGTTACATTAACTGTTATCAATTACATTTCCAACGCTGGTTATGTTGCATACTTCAACTTTTATTCTGAACGCCTCATTGCAAACATTCCCTGCGCCGAGAAGGCCTTTGAACTCCGGAACAAACCTGTTCTTTGCTCCGCATTCTAATTATGCTGAAAGGAGGTCACGCCTGATGGACCTCCTCGGCACAGCCTTGTGCAGCACACCAACAAAAATAATCCGTTATTTTAACCCTAACCTTAGATTCCATGTCAAAAAACTATTTTTTTTTTTTTAAACAAGAGTACTCCCACGTGTTGAGGTGACCTATATTTTTACACACCCAACCTGACCTCAATTTGCCTGTGCAGTTAATAAAGCCACTTAGTCCTACTGGCCAGTCGAGTCCAGACGCCTTATTCCAAAACATGCCGGATACTCACAACAGCCACACTGTAATTAGTCAACAATTCTTCAACTCATTTCACCCCCGCAAAATTGGCCCTGCTGGCTAATCTGAGCGCATTTCCAACCTTACCCCATCAACTTGCCTTACACACATTAGTTCCACCTGCTGCCATTTAAAGACTCGAATTGCATGCCGTTTACATGTTGGCGATCTTATCGTTTCCTGTGGAGGAAGTGAGAATTCGAGTGAGGCGTGCATGACTTTATCATCATTTCAAATCAATCCAGCCCCACAGCTGTTGGGGGACATGTTTTTTTTTTATGTGCCTAATCAGGAAAAATGAGAAGGTGAAGCAGATTAAGAAAAAACAAACAAACAGGCAATCTCAATATGAAACATTTTACTAGAAATATGTACAGGCGTGTCAGTGTAAAAATGATCACAGTCGTAGTAGTAGTCAAATTGTGATTGAGTCACAGATTCATTCACTTCCCGTTGCAAGATTCTTAGCAGCTTGCGTCGCCTTTGGCGTTTTACTTTGCTGCTTCTCCGCCTTCTCTCGTTTGACGGCGTCCTTCTTCGGGGGTGCCTCGTCGCCCTCCTCGGGCTTGGTGGCCACCTTCCTCAGTTTGTGTTTGCCCTTGATGGGTGTGGAGAAGGTGAGCGAGGCCTTGATGAAGTCCAGCGGGAAGATGCCCACGTCGCCGTCGAAGCGGTTCTTGGCCACCTGCAGCGAGCGGCGGCCCGGGCACGTCACCAGCTTCTTCTCCTGCAGGATGAGCACGTTGTCCGCCTCTTGGCTGGCCTGTCGGGTCAGAAAAGAGTTTTTCTCTTTTATCCATGTTTGTCACCTTGAAAAAGCCTCTGCTGTGGCTCTCTGTGAACCCCCCCCCCCATTTTTTTTATTATTTTTTTTATTATTTTTTTTTTTTACATAAATTTAAATATAACCATCCTTTAAATTAATTGATGGATTAGATTAAAAAATGAATAATTAAATATTTTTTAAAAAATGTCCAGAGAGATGAAAAACAGACAAAAAAGTTTTTTAAAATTACCTAAAAATGTCCAAAAATTTACCTTAAAATCAGAAAAAAGCAGAAAATGACCATGAAATGTTAATTAATTTAATGAATTAATTTTATTAATTAAAATTGCTATATATGTCAGAGAATTGAATAAAAATGGTAGAAAAAAAGTAACCATAAAATGTCCAAATAGGAAGATAAAAAGCAGAAAATGACCATGAAATGTTAATTAATTAATTTTATTAATTAAAATTGCTATATATGTCAGAGAATTGAATAAAAATGGTAGAAAAAAGTAACCATAAAATGTCCAAATAGGAAGACAAAAAGCAGAAAATGACCATGAAATGTTAATTAATTTAATGAATTAATTTTATTAATTAAAATTGCTATATATGTCAGAGAATTGAATAAAAATGGTAGAAAAAAGTAACCATAAAATGTCCAAATAGGAAGACAAAAAGCAGAAAATGACCATGAAATGTTAATTAATTTAATGAATTAATTTTATTAATTAAAATTGCTATACATGTCAGAGAATTGAATAAAAATGGTAGAAAAAAGTAACCATAAAATGTCCAAAAACAAAAGAAGGCAAAGAAATGACTATAAAATGTCTGGAATTATAAGTCAAAAAAAATGATTAAAAAAAAAAAGGCAGAAAAGAAAATGTTCAAAATGTAACCATAAAATGTCCAAAAACAAAATAAGACATTCCAAAAATTACCATAAAATGTCCACAAAATTTATATTTAAAAAAATGTAGGAAAAAAAATCAAAAATAGCCATAAAATGTCCAAATAAGAGATGCAAAAAATGACCAAAATATGTCAATTAAATTGCCAAAAATGTCAGAAATTTGACGGAAAGGCAGAAAAGTCTCAAAATGTATGAAAACGAAGTCTAAAAAAATCAAATCAAATAAATACATCTAAATACTGAAGATGAAAATGAATCTCAAAGTATTGGATGCTGCATATTTTTTATGTTATCGTGCAGCTCTAATTATCTCTTGTGCCACACAAAACACACTGTTGGACATTTATTTGACCTAAAATGTTTTTTTTGACAGGAAAGGTTGCTGGCCCCTGTTCTAGCAGGTGTACTGATTGCTATTGTTGTCTTTTGATTGGTTGCTATTTTTTCATCCAAGACTGTCTCCCTCTACTGGTGATTCTTTTTTATGTCTCTTGGACTGGTTGTAACTGTTACCAAATGAAATTAACAATAATTTTGATTGGATTTCATTTTTTTTATTGCTTTCAATTGTCTCTCTTCTCTGTCTATCACATAATGGGGAAAAATAAACAAATTAAAGCCAGCTCGTACCTTTGCCGAGCCAAATATGGAGGCCGTCTGCAGCTCCCGGTCGTCCTCCTCCTTCCTGGGGTGAATGATGAGCGTCACGTGGCAACTAGAGCTGGTGGCGAATTTCCTGAACGCGCCTATGATGTGATCCTGGATGGCAAACCTATAATAATAAAAAAAATAATAATTCAGCCTGATGAGCCACATGCTGCTTCACCTCCTGGAAATGCTCACTCACTTGTCGACCGAGAGGTTTTCCTGTCCCATCATGAATTGCAGGTTGTCAATGATCACATGGTTGATGTCATAGAGGTAAACGGCGTGCTGCATGGTGTCCAGCACCGACTTGATGTTCTGCTGGCCGTGGAAGGTCATGAAATAGAGCGGCAGCTCCTCGAACTTGTCTGCCCAGAAGTCGTACTGCTCCAGGTTCTCCTCCAGCCGTTGCATGGCAAACTGCGTCAGCATGATCTTGGCCAGACGCACGTTGTTGATCTCAAAGCTGCCCCACAGCGTGTTGACGCCCTGCATACAAAGGTCTAGGGCCAGCTCGCTGATGAAGGTGGTCTTCCCGCTTCCCGTGGGACCTGCACCGCGTTGAGACACCACACACGGAATGTTAGGAGGGACTTACACTAGGGCCTGACCGAAATAGATTTAGAAAAAAAAAAATATATATATATATATATATATATATATATATATATATATATAAAAGTATCCTAAAATGATATTCCCCTATGTGGAAGAGGATTAGGGCCAGTAAAGAGAAAAAAAAAAAGGTTTTATGACTTTAAATTGAAAATGTTTTCTCAGAATTCTGACTTCCTCACACAATTCATAGCTCTACGTCACAAAGTAAGAACTAGAAAAGTAAGATCCTCACTTTAAAGTCAGAATTCTGCAATTAGTTCGAACACTTTAATCTCAAAGTGAGAATTCTGACTTTAAAGTCAGAATTCTGAGATCAAAGTGATGAAGTCAGAATTCTGAGATTTGAAGTGAGAATTCTGACTCTGAGATTAAAATTCTCACATCAAAGTTTGAGAATAAAGTGAGAATCCTGCCAACTCTTTAAAGAATTCTGACTAATTGTAGAATTCCGAGATTAAAGTGAGAATTCTGACTAGAATTCTGAAATTTAAGTGAGAATTCTGATTTTAAAGTCAGAATTCTGAGATTAAAGTGAGAATCCTGCCAACTCGTTTTTTTTCTCTCTTCACTAGCCCTTTTGCACTCCTATGTATACCTGTTTGCTGAGATTTTTTTTTCCACCCCCAAATCTCTACTGTGCTCCCCCTTACAGTATCTTATTCTGGGGATATATATTTTTAATCTCCCCATTCCTTTTTTTTCTTTTCATCTTCATGGATCAACTTTTATATATATAATATATTAAATATTAAGGGTGTGCCAAAAAATCGTTTCTCATAAGAATCGCGATTCTCATTTAGTACGATTCAGAATCGATTTCAAATGTCCCAAAATCGATTTAATCTAAATTATTTTATACTGTCTTGCCTTTGTCTGTGTGTGCCTTTATTTGGAGCGCTGTTCATGTTGTACCCGATTTGGCCACTTAGGGGCAGTGTGGTTCCACTCGGTCTGATACAGTGTTAAATTGTAGCCACATTAGAGAGTAGAAGGAAAAAGTCACGATCAAGTTATTCCAATAAAAGTTGTTTTTTTGCAGTGTGGAGCCGTTCTGTTGAGTGATAAAAGTGCCGCGAGTAGCGCGCTAATTAGCATTAGCGAGTCAGACTGGAGTAGATCATTACGATTCCTTGCACATCTATAAATTGAAGCAAAAGTAAATCATTGTCAATCAAATCATTTTGAATCAAAAATCATTCTTAATCGAAAATCGATTCTGAATCAAATCGCAGACCCAAAAATCGCAATAGAATCGTGAGACATTCAAAGATTCACACCCCTATTAATTATTATATATATATCAACCTGTAAAAACCGTGAGTTCTCCCTTGCGGTGTCCCTTCAAGATCTTGTTGAGCTCAGGAAAGCGCGCCCACTTGACGCCGGCCACCTCCTCGGTGTTCACCATCTCCCCGTACACGTCCTCTCGGAGCTGCTTGAAGGACACGATGGACTTGTGCGCCGCGGGGATGGCGGTCGCCACGACGTGGCTCAGGTTCTTTCCCTGCGCCAGGGCCTCCCCGGGACAGGGCCGGAACTCACCGGGCCGCACCAGCCAGCAGCGGCGCAGGCCCAGTTTGCGGGAAAAGATCTTGGACGCCTCCCAGGAGCGCATGTCGCCGCCTAGCCACAGCGTGACGCGCTTGAATTGCTCCAGGTAGGGCAGCAGGGCGGGCGGCAGGCAGCCGACTCCCCGCGGAAGGGCCACGCTGGCTAATCCTGTGGCCTGGCTCACGGCCAGCGTGTCCAGCTCACGGCCCGTCAGGACCACGTTGGCGTCCATGCGGCTCAGTAGAGGGAGGCCGAACAGGTTGTTGTAGAAGGTGCACTTGGGGACCGTCGCCTCGTTGTAATGGACGCCGTCGGCTGTGCTTTGCGCCGAGAGGAGCTTCAGCCCCATTAAGGAGGAATCGGGACCACCAAACCAGGGGAAAACCAGACTCTTGGTGGGTTTGAACAGCCTAACGCCAAACTTCTTCAGTGTAGCGTTGGAGATCTTTGTGATCTGCAACAAAACATTTGTTCCGTTACGTCTTCAATTCCGCTTATCCGCGGTCGACTTCCCTCTCCCCAGCCACTTCACCCAGCTCCTCCGACGGGATCCCATGGCGTTCCCAGGCAAGCCGAGAGACGTAGTCTCTCCAGCGTGTCCTGGGTCGTCCCACGGTAGGACATGCCCGGAACACCTCCCCAGGGAGGCGTCCAGGAGGCATCCGAACCAGATGCCCGAGCCACCTCAACTGGTTCCTCTCAACGTGGAGGAGTAGCGGCTCGACGCTGAGCCCCTCCCGGATGACCGAGCTTCTCACCCTATCTCTAAGGGAGAGCCCGGCTACCCTGCGGAGGAAACTCATTTCGGCCGCTTGTATCCGGGATCTTGTTCTTTCGGTCACGACCCACAGCTCGTGACCATAGGTGAGGGCAGGAACGTAGATCGACCGGTAAATCGAGAGCTTTGCCTTTCGGCTCAGCTCCTTCTTCACCACAACGGACCGATACAGCAAAACATGATTATTAGATTGTATTGTAAGGTCATACTGGCTAACCCTACCTGGAACATGGTTTTGATGAGCGTCGTTTCGTCCTCCGTCAGATCCGAGAAAGGCACCGAAGCGGACCAGATGCCCCTCACCTCCCTGGCGTCCCTCTCTCTCTGCTCCTGCTCCTCGGCGCTCTCCTGGTAGCCCAGCAGCACCTGAGGGCTGAGGAAATCCCGCTCTTCCGCCTGCATCACCTCCAAACAGTCCTGGAGGTCCTCCCAGCTCCCCTCCACCTGCGTGCCCATGCACAAGAACTGCCCAGTGGTCTTGTCCACGAACAGGGAGAAGCGCTCGGCCCTGGAGGCGGAGTCCATGAAGATGCTAGGAACGTGCAGGCAGCTGAAGCCATCGTGGAAGGGGACGTCCTTGGAGCGCAGGTACTGTTTGATATCCGCGATTGTGATGGCGCTAGTTGGCAAGTCCACTGTGGATTTGGCATCTTTTTTGTATGTCCTGGATAAGAAGGAGCCCGTGTCCAGCGGTGGGAAAGCCCACAAAGCTGCAAGACCTCTGCTATGAGTCAGGAGACGAGGGGATGAGAAATGTCTTGGGTAGGGAAACTTCGGGGTCCCTACTGGAGAGAGACCCCTCAGAAGCAATCTCCTCCACATTGGACAATGTAGATTTATCCTGCAAAACATAGTGAGAGAGAAGATAACGAGTTTATAAATAAAAATAGTTTCTAAGAACTCAAGACTTTTTTTTTTAATGGTTTGAATTAGTTGGGAATATAGGATTACAAAAAGTAGTGCAGAACAATGACAATTAAAAGGTTAGGAGAATAACAACTTGTGAATTCTGCTTGTTAACATTCACGCAATTAGAAAAATAACGGTACGCAACCAACAACTCTGCTTTAGGATCAAACTTTGCGCATCTTACACGTTCAGGCGCCTGCATGTGTCCTTATCCTGCCCTCCATGCTTATGCGTGAACCCGGGCTTTTCGGTGCCTGTCCAAAACATGTCCGTGTGAAACATGCACCAAATAAGAAGGCACAATACAATTCAGCTAGTCACAGGGATATATATTAGTATTTTAAAAATTAACAAACAAATTTACATTTTGTTTAAAAAATATAGTAGTGATGTTGGATGTTCACTAGAGCTGTTAAAATAACTTAAATTGTGAGAACGCAACGCTTACGGAGGAATTGTTTCACCCGGAAATTTAACATTTAAGGACCGTGTGACTTTCAAAATAAGTTCGTGCAAAACGTGCACCCAATCGGCAAATTAAATTCAACATTTTATCAATCCAAAGGCGTTATATCAGTATTTTAAAATATAACCACCACACGATTACTTACTTATTATTATATAAAATGTCCCTGGTGATGCACAGCCATTAAAGTCGCTACAAAATAGATTACGTGCGAAAATAAATTAAGTCTACGTTGTTTGTTTTTACCCGGAGTGTTGTTATTAACGGACCAAAACAATGCAATAGTAAATGAAACGTGCATTAAATGGCATGTAACAATACCCTTATTAATCGTTTTGTAAGCAATATTATACGGGGAAAAATATTTTATTCGCCCCTGGAAGACGGGTAAAAGAAACTCCCATAACCTGTTCACTAATAGGTCAGGTATAATAAACCTCGAGTTTCTACCAGTCTCCTCCCACCTGCAGCAGACTTTGCTTGTCCATTTCTTCGTGATCCAGTCGTCAACGACATTGGGGCACAACACAAGTCATTCGAAATACCTTAGGGTCGAGATAAACTTTTCAAACAAAATTTGTTCTGCTTAACACATAAAGAAAAAAACACTATAGACCGGCTAACACATGTCACTGGTGTATACTGCTTGTCTTCTGTGAAGAACGACTGGCTCCTATTACGGTATGTATTTTAAAAGTACAATATTAAACTGTGCTAATTTTCTTAATATCACATTTTTCAAAGATCATATCTGACGCAGCCCACGTACGTAGGCTAATCACCATCCTTGCCTGGCTTGGTTGACGACGCCCAGATTTATCGATAAAGAACTCAAAGCGTCATATGAAAATTTCTGTCACCCCATTTAACACCCAAATGTCTTCTTTTTTAATCACAGGAGAGTTTAATGGATACCTCCCGTACATTTTCTAATGTTACAGCCTTACTCCAAAACGTATTATCCTCAACACACAATTCGCCAATATGACAATATGAAAAGTTCCAAGGTTTTTGTATGTTTAATTTAGGGGCGACACACTTGTTGAAATGAAAAGAAATTAGACCAATCAAGTCAATAAACCCACCTTTAATGGGACTAATAACCCGTTTAATAAAAGTGAAAAAACTAAATTTTCTAAGGGAAAAAATAAATTCAAAATATAGTTGCATAAATATACATACCCTCAATCTAACACATTTGGTTGTATTACAGACATTCTTGGTTTGTTTTTCTTTGTAAAGATCTTGCCATCCTACCGCATATTCCAAACATACAGTATAAAGAGGACATGAGATTGTTGTCACATGCACTAAACAGCCAAAACTTGCCAGAAATTCCTGCAGGTCCTTCAAAAAACAGTTGGCCTCTTGACCAGTTTTCTTGCTCATCTTTTTTTTTTTTATCAATTCTGGATGTCCATTTTTGCGGAATGTTTCGATGGGTAAAATTTTGGCTAGCCACACAAAGCAAAAAATATCTATATTTTTTTTTACAAAGTTGACAAACATTAAAAAAAAAAATCTCTAGTCTAATAAAACAAAGCTGTATAGATGCTATACGCCATGTTTGGAGGTTCACCTGGTCAATACTATCTTTACCAGAAATGGCAAATCCAGGTCCAGAAAGTAAAAACCTTGCCACAGTTTAGCTTTAGCCTCAGGTGCTAGCTAGCTAGCGAGCTCCCTAACGACGTCGCCGGGTGCTAGCTTGCAAGCACAAGGGGCTAAAGGCAAACTGTGGCAAGGTTTTTACTTTCTGGACCTGGATTTGCCACCTCTGATCTTTACAGTGAAGCATTTGCGGCGGCCGCATCATTCTGCGCCTGCGGGGGATGTTCGTCAGCAGCAGAAGACCGGTCAGGAATCGGATCGAGTGACAAAGGAATGCATCCTCGATGAACATCTGCTCCAGAGCGCTTTTGACCTCGGGCTGGGGGCGACGGTTCGTCTTTCATCAGGACAAAGACCTTCAGCACACAGCCAAGATATCAAATGACTGTCTTGGATTTCTTGTCGTGGGCTGTGGCTGACAACAACGCTGACTTGTTACAATGCACTAACCTCAACTGGCACTCCAGTAACTGAATTTCCAGGTCGGCTTTTCTAATCTGTCGATCCAATAAAATCATTTCTTTGTCTGTTTTAGCAATCTTTTTAAGGAGGTGGACATTATTTAAATCCGTAACTGCTGGCTGGAAAATACAAATATGGCGTTTCAGTTCTACAGTTCCACATGCAGAATTATTATTATTATTATTTTTTTTATATCTCACCGTGTGAGGCTGTGTTGTGATAGCTGAAGCGCCTTCTACTGGTTTCTGGCCAGTGACGTTCTGTTAGAAAAGACAAGAATGTGCAAGTTGTTGCTTTAGCCCAGTGGTTCTCAATTTTTTAACACCAAATACAACCCAAAAAAAAAAAAACAGTCGTGAATGTAACAGAACATTACTTGTACTTCTGCAGGCCTCTCTGGTTCGCTCTCTTCACTAGCAAACAGGATTTCCTCATCCTTCTGTGATCAGAAGACAATTGTGTCGTTATACTTTTTAAAATAGGATATAAGTATTGTGAACTTACAACTATTATAGTGGGCTCTGTGGCAGTGGCAGAAAGGTCCTGATCTCCAACTGTTGAGGGGAGTTGGTACGAGAATACCGGTAGATAGACGCCCGAGGTAACCGACTCCGCCGAGCTTCCGGCAGAGATGGCTTCAGCCGCTGGCATGCCTTGAACCTGGCTCAAAACCAGCTCCTCGGCCACAGTCAAAGTCGATGACGGTAAAGCACCTTGATAAAGTTTACGGGCCTTTGCCTTCTTTCTGTTGGCTGAGAAGAATTCAAATGTTCATCTTTTTGTCATAAAGAAACCATTTCGGGAGTCGTCAAATTTGGAAACTTTCCATCGGGATGAATAGGAATTAATTGGTGGGAATTTATGAAAAAAAAAAATCAGGTACTGAAGGTTCTCTTATAGGGGATGTACTATAAATAATTAGAGAAAATATACAGTCATGCCTAGAGATACGAATGTCTCTTTGACAATTCTTATGCCTTGACTTGGGAGCAAAAACTTAACTCAATTTATAACAAAAAGCAGTGTGGCAGTTTGAATTAGTGAGAATTTGTTATTTCCAGTTGAAGTTCACTGTCTAACAAAACATAAAGACAACCACTTAGCTTATAGCCTTAAAGTCCACTAGCTTAATGCTAATGCTAACACATAAAGAAGAAGAAAAAAGACACCATATAAGTGCTGACAGTATCATCTATGTGGCAGTTGTCACGTCTCTAGCGCAGCGCATAACTGAATGTCTGCATTATGCTGCCCCCTTATGGCCAAGGTGAGGACAGCGGAAGGAGCAGCATAATGACCATTGAGTGAAGCATAAAGTGTGAAACAAAACAAAAACTTTATTTCTTTATGTTCTATTTATTTATGTCATTACTGTATGCTTTCGTAAAGTACATTTTTTTAGAGTGTTATTTTTGCTCATCAAAATACACATTAAATTCGTTTTTTTGGGGGCGAAGACTGGAACGGTATTTCTGGTTGGGGTAAGGGTGCAATTTCTAAAAATATTTTGAATGGGTTGGGTAGGGCAGTTGATTACCGGTAATATTTAACTCAACAATCATGTTTTTTTGACAGACAAATTCCTTGTGTTTTCATTTTAACATACTTTGCCAAACGCCAATAAAGGTGGTTCTAAAATTGACTACATAAATAAAACATGTTGAATGAAGACGTGGTGAATCATTGAATGAATATATGCTTTGTTAATAAAGTTAAAGTGAAGTCCAGGCAAGGCCGAACAAAATACGTCTTACCTGTCTGAACTATGTTTTTATATTTTGTTTTTAACTGCTGCCAAGTCCGTTTCTCCGTCACTTGATTGCACTGACTGGAAAGAAAAATCAGATGTTATTCAACTGCCTTTTAGATTACAAGCGTGGTTAAATGTTAAACTGGGGAGTAAAATCGTGGATTTTCACGAACATTTGTATTTGTTTCCTACAAATTATGTATCTTTACTCTAATCTATGTCAACAATGTATGGCGATAAGCAAGAACAATTCAACGCTCTTCCACTAGATGGCATAAAGTACAATTAATTCACCTGAAAATCTTTGATAAGTGAAGTCTTCGTGTTGTCATTCAACATAATAACTGTGTTTGATTAAAAATGGACATATTTTAAACCCCATGTAAATTTCAAAATTAAAACCTTACCTATTCACTTTTGCCGCAATTTGCTGCCACGCTGCTATTCGCTCCTTTGATGCCACTGCAGTGTTGCCTTTTTTACGGAATATTTTTTCATGCTCTTTATACGCTTGTAACAGCACCTGCAATTCCATAGTGGAAAAGTAACTGGACCTTCTTTTATGGGTTGTCATGGTGAGTAGTGATAGCAGGGCATCGATACTCGAAGTTTCGGTTTAGACTTTTGACTCTAGGTTTATTGAACCTCCTTTGTGGATTGGATTACTTGTGTTGCCCAAAACAAGGTGCTGCGAAACATGTACCGACAAGGAACTAATGGCATTTGGAATGCTACATTTTAGCTATGCTATACACCCACCTACTGTGCGTTATTGTTGCATTTTAAAGCAAAAAAACCCCACATGTATCCATTCATATGTTTAGAATAAAAAATATTGGTGGTGTTGCATGTTTACTAAGGTCTTTAACTACTAAGTCTGAAAATACTTATTTGAGGTTGTTTCGTCCGGAAATATATAATTGACGGACTGTCTGGGCCAAAATAGCAACATGAAAATAACTGGCATTATATGAGTATGTAAAAAAAATAATCACCACGTAAAAAAACAAACAAACGTAAAATTAATATGGTTATTGTGAGCGTCCACATAAGTGGTTGCAACGCGCTTTAGTAAGAAAACATTTACGTCCTTATTTGTTTCACCCGGAGGTATATGATTGAAGCACTATATGTGCCGTCCTCTGCCAATGTTGTTACCCCTCTTCGATATTTTATTTTAAATTCCTCTGATCGAATTGTTTTGCATTGTCTTTCCTTTCGGGTTTTAGTCTCAAAATAGATAAAAAATGACAGCCAGGGGGACGCCGAGTCGCTTCCTGAAAAGCGTACTCCAAAACGGCGTGGGTCGTTACGTGTGTCAACTTAAGCGGATCTCCATCATCTTCTCTAAAAAGGGCAACAGCTCGCTAGGTGTCAGGTAAGAAAAACATGACATACAACATTTTACATGATCGTAATAACACCAGTTTTCAAACAGGGATTTTATTGAAGATGGAGTGGTGGATTACGCCAAAAAGAACCCTGGTACCGTCGTGTACGTGTCCCCCAATTCGTGCAACAAACCCAAAATAGTGGCAGAATACTGTGAGTAGTCCTGCTTATTATTTTTTTAAACATTTTTTTAACATATATATATATATATATATATATATATATATATATATATATATATATATAGCCTAAAAGTAAAAGTCGCAATAAAAATAATACTCATACGAGCAATAAAAACAATACTCATACGAACATTAAAAAAGTACATTGGTTCAAGTAACGAAGTACAGTATTTGTACTTTGCTGCTCCCCTCCACTCCGCTACTTCAATTAAGTTACTTAGCTGTTAAAATCAATCAGCATAATCATTCGTTGTTGTTACTCCTGCATCACGAAGGGGGCGCCCGCACACCTGTTTCTCTTTCCGTAAGAAGTGACAGGCTATATATTTTTTCAAAATTAAATAAATATTAAGCCAGTTAAATCGCATAAATTAATTGAAATAAGATGCAATTAATTCATTAATTATATTGCAAAGAGTAAAGTGAACATCAAACTGTATATGTTGTGGGAAGTATTTTATTTTGAAATGGCTTGGTCAGAACCAACAAAAAGCCAAAAAATGGTCACAATAACGCCTAGGGTTAATGGATTGCATGGGCTAATTTATTATTTCTGGCTGAGTGTCGTTTAATTTTAACGTTATTCGGCCCCGCAGTGAACGGCAAAGTGAGGGAAGAGATTGTGGCGAGCAAAACGTCCTCTCAGGTTTCGGAGGTTCTCGCCATGCTGACCAACCAATCGGGGCTGGACGTGATCCGCATCCGCAAGCCTTTCCACACGGATAACCCCAGCATCCAGGGTTTGTGGCATCCTTTTACCAACCGTCCCCTCGTCCCTCGGACTGATGACAAAATGTGACTTTTTGGAATTGCTTCTATTAAAAAAACTTTTTGTGTACAGTACAGTATTAACCGCCTGTGATTGCTTGGATGTCCTTCTGTGTTGCATATTTGTTTGCGATGAAAATATTTGTTGTGCAAACACCGGCAGTTCAATGTCAAGAGTGTTTGAACAGCTTGTCAGAGTGAAGGCCTGAGCCTGAAAATATTTTCCCCAGCCAGGACTTTTATTTGTTTGATTCGTGCAATGTTTTAGCAGAAAAATTTCAACTCTTTACGCTTAGCAATAGCCAATGAGATCCGATAGAATAGAATTAAAATAACATTGGATTGACAGTATCAGAGAGGTAAATTATTCATTTAACAAAATGCTAAATATCCAATTCCTCCATGGCGTCTATAAATATGATTTATTTTTATTGAAATGGCGTCACTGGGTCTTCATCGCACAGCTTGAGCCACACTGTTGGACCATATGGCATGGCTCAAAATAAAGATGTTGTTGCTAAGTTACACCGCTGCGCTCTGTCGTTCACACTCAACGGAGCCTCGCGGGGTCCCAATTCCAGCAGCGGAATTGGATTGTGGCCCTCCAGCTAATTTAAGCGGACAGAAGTATTTGCCCGTTGCAGTATAGGAAGTGAAATCATCACCGCCAACCTTGTCCTGGAAAAAGCAAAATGCTTCAAATGTAGTTTTCAGTTTCACATGACGTGCAAAAATATGTTTTTCTGGTTTGCTATAGTTTGTGCAATGTAATGTTCTTGTTGTGTAATTATTGCCATTTATGTGATAACACATGGAGAGGGAATTGGGAAATAAAAAAAATACACACACACATTCTCACCCACATACAAAATAAAAAAAATAAAATAAAAAGAGCGCAATGATGATGACATGTCAAATCGGTAAAATTACAGAATGAACAATACTGAGCTCTCCAGAAAAAAATAAAAATAATAATAATAAAAAGGAAATTAAAAAATATATATATTTATATACTTTACACACTTTATTGTAGTTACAGCAGTAGAGTTGAATTTAGTTTATTTTAAGTTAAATAAATGCTATATAATATCGGTAATAATAGTTAATGAGAATTACTTTTAAAAATTAGTACATACATTAGCTTAGTAATATATGATTTGGATGTGGTGACTAAAATGTGTATAATAAATGTAAAAACATAAATGAAGTGTGAGAAACCTGTGACAACCAGATTAAAAAAACAACAGAAAATAGAAAACACTATTCAATGTTTATTGTTAAGAGAAAAAAAATCAAGAGTTTGGATTTGGGTTCAAATGTAGAAAACCAAAATAAAACCAAACAAACAGAATCACCACTGGGTTCTCAACAAATAACTTTATGGGTAAAATCTCGAGTTAGTGCCACCGTGTTTGAGTTTGTAGTAGACAAGATGTTTTGCGACGGGACGGTGGACAGAAACGATCCTGAGAAAACGTTATGGACTGATTAGTAAAATAGTTTGGAGAAGCTTCCAGCATCTCAAACATCAAGATGGCCTCCCAGAAGTCCTGTCATTCATATCAACAGTGAGGTATTTCCTTTTCTTTAGTTTCAAACTTCAGGAATAAAAAGAAGACATAAGCAGACAGGCCTGCAGTTGTGGTATTCAAGCTTTTTCTATTCTCACAAACATCCGATTAACAATTTTAATTAAATTTTTTTTCCAAATGAGTACTTTTCTTCCATTATTAACTCATTCGCTGCCATTGACGGCTAAAGACGTCAAAAATTAATTTTAACTATTTCTATTAGTTTAACATTTTTTTCCCACATTTGTTAACAAGAGTATGAAAACCTAGATTTTTTTTATTGTACATTTAGAACAGATAGAAAATTTGTAATTAATCAAGAGTTAACTAGTGAAGTCATGCAATGGAGCCCCTAATTAATTTTTTTTATTTCTTTTTAAATTGCGTAAGGTGGTTAATTCTTTTTAATTGTAATTAATCGCATGACTTCAATAGTTAACTCACGATTAATCACAAATTTTATATCTGTTCTAAATAATCAATATTTTGTTCTAGGTTTTCATACTCTTGTTAACAAAAGTGGAAAAAATGGAAACCTTCTAGAAATAGTTGAAATGAATTTTTGACGGCTATAGCCGTCAATGGCAGTGAATGAGTTAACTTGCATTAACATCTGCGGAAATGATATAAATACTTTATTTTACTCATAATGCAAAAACAAGTTTTCCCTCTTGAAGATAAATTATTTCAACAAAATCTTAATAATAAATTAACATTTTAAATGTTCAAGAATTCAACATTACACATTATACAGTACCTCCTCCTGGCTTTTGGCTGGTCCACGTGTCTAAAAATCAATGACGATAACTTCACTTTCACTCCACTTCCTCCAGCTCTGTCACAGTCCTTCCTCAAGTAGAGCTAGCTGTACAGTTGAGGTAAAAAAAAAAAAAAACTCGGTTAAGTGTTTCAACTTGGAAGGACGTACCTCGGGCCAAAAGTTTTCAACGATAAATCACTGCGAAGTATAAATGGGCACCGTGTCTTTGGCAATGTTCAGCACGACTTGACTCTGATTTCCTTCCTAAGCCAGTTTCTTAGTAGGAATTAAAGTTACTCATTTTAGATGAGTGGGGTGGAAAAAAAAATCACAAATTTGGCAACACTGACTGTTCTGAGCTCCACTTTGTATGCAACAATTTAGCGTAAGCAGTGCACATCATGACTCAGCGCAAATTCTCTTCCTGATGATCTTTTTCCATTTCTGGAAAAAATATCTCGTAAAAACTCAGGGTTCATTCAAATCTAGGCTCCCTGCGGATTTCTCAGCCCCTTTATAGTCTGCTTAGATGGAGCTCTCATGTGGCTGGAGGTCCAGCTGCGTGTGTTTCCTCTGCTCCAGGATGCGATTGAGCTCCTCGGTAAAGGAGTGATAAAGCGGCGAAGCGCCGTCGTGGTCCACCTGCCGCAGGAGCACGTAGCTATTGCCGTTCATCTTGCGCAGGACGCCGGGCAGCGTGGCGGACAGCCCGTTGGCGTAGTCCGCGTCGGGCAGCGGCGGCGGCATGGGGAGCGGCGGGGCGGCCGGCGGCGTGCCGGCCGTCGGAGATACCTCGCCGGGAACGATTTGCAGGAAGTCGGCGAAAGTTGGCACCGAGATGGAGCGGCGTCCTTGACGTCGTCCGTTGGAGATGGTTTGAAGCTCCATGTGGGAGCTTCCCTTCCTTTCCGACGAGCCGAGGATGTGCAGGCCTTGCTGTTGAGAGAACTTCCGGCTGCGAGAGACCCGCTTGGTGCAGAAGCTCACGTAAAGTAAGACGACGGACAACACCAGGCACAGACCGCCCAGGACCGCCACCAGGCAGATGTACACGGTCTCCATGTGTCGGTACGAGCGGAGCTGAGGCCCGGCGGGCAGCGGGGCGGCGAGCGAGGGTGTGGGTCGTCCAACCGTGGTTAGGTCCGCCGCCGCCGCCGTCGTTCCGGGTAGCGGTGACAAATCTGTCGGCGTGGTCTCCTCCGCCGGGAAGTACGAATCCGTGTGTACCCTTACCGTGTATAAGTAAACCAAAACGGAGACGGAGTTCTCCACTGCGAAGCAGCGGTACGAGCCGCTCTGCCTGCCCCGAGCCCCGATGATGAGGAGGCCGTCGGTACCCACGCGGTAGCCCGAATTGACGCCATAACCTCGTAGCTCTTTGCCATCCAGCGTCCAGCGCGGCATCGCCAGGTTGGAGCGCAGTTCGCATTGGAGGAGCACGTCATCGCCTGCCATCACCGAGCGCCGCCGCTGGACAACTGCGGAGCCCCGCGAGATAGGACAACGTAAGAGTTTGTTTCGATAGTGAATCAAAACCCAATCAATACACACCGTTTCCTGAATTCTCCTTACAGCCCCTGGTACCCCTTTGGATGTCTTGGGTGAGGTTTGACCTGGAACGACATCATCCCTAAAAGTTGCGTTTTTGGAAATCATCATAAAATGGCTGCTTCAAACCAAAATGGCAGATTTCAAGCATGGCTTCTTTGCAGGTCTATTCATACTAGACACGCCTACCAAATTTCACATTGCTAAGCCAAACAGGAATCAGCGGCTGAATTTTCAAAACATTTAAAAGAACACTTGTGGAAATTACCAACTCGACACTGCAGTGGCTGCTTCTAAACAAAATGGCTGAATTTGTTTGTCTTAGAGGGGAAGTCAACCTTAAACATTTCTTGACAATAATATGTTATATGTGAGCTCACTATTCTAAACATGACCTTCTGATTAATATCACATTTGTGGAATATGAGTTATGCAGCAAAAATCGAGCCGTTTTAATCCATCTCAGTGGGCAGCCATTTTGCTACTCCCTGTCGACTGAAGATGTCATCACAGTTGCTCAGGGCTCAGGCAACAACCAATCACAGCTCATCTGTTTTCTGAAGCTGAGCTGTGATTGGTTGTTACCTGAGACCTGAGCAACTGTGACGTCATTCACTCGACAACAAGTGGCAAAATGGCCGCCTTCTGATATTGATAAAACTGCTGGAATTTGCTGCTCGACTCATATTCCAATAATACAACATGAGCCAGAATGCCATATTTAGACTAGTGGGGCTGCATAGAAAATATTATTGTCAATACTTTTTTGGGGGGTTGACTTCCCCTTTAAATTTGGTTTACGACAATTTAACTCATTCACTGCCATTGACGGCTATAGACGTCAAAAATTAATTTGAACTATTTCTATTAGTATATTAGGGGTTGACTTCCCCTTTAAGGCATGGATTCTTGAGATTTTTTGTGGGTATGTTTACGGTAAAAATGCTGTGAAATTTAGGAGGGTCAATTTTATAAATATTCCAAGGGCACCCAGAAATGACAAAATTTACCTTGAAATGGCCGCTTCCAACCAAAAAGGCAGATTTCATGTCTTTTCCGGCATGGCTTTTGGAGACTTTGTGGCTCTACTCATGTTAGACATTTCAAATTTCAGAAATACTACCCTAAAATGGCCACTTCAAACCAAATTAGCGGACTTCCTGTGTCTTTTCCCAAGGACTGCTTCTTGGGACTACTCATCATCACACACATGTCTAACAAATGCCATGTTGCTAAGTGAAATTAGCATTTAGAGCTCAATTAGCATCTAAGATGAACTCCACAAGAATGTTTAAAAAAAGATATATATTTAGCTACGACTGTGTTGTGCGTCCCCTCGGGCCTCACCTCTGCGCTCGTGACCACACCTCCACACATTCCCGCCCATCCCAGCCGCAGAACGGATCCCTGGCGAAGACGCAATCGTAACAGGAAGTGTACCTCCGGCAGGCCGACATGGGGATCTGCGCCACCCCCGAGTGGGAGCCCACGTAGACTCTTCGCTGTCATATAAACGTATAAATATGGTTTGACATTGGCGTTTCAAAGTGAAAAAAAAAAGTGGCTACGCTCACCAGTGCTGTAGCTAGGACCACGCTCTCTATGGGTTGGGCTTGATCAAACAGCTGTAGCTCGTCAATGATGTGCATTTTCCCCCTGATGTCCACTGCTCTGTGCAGCCAGCCATCATCTAGAAAAAGACATACTGTAATTAACATCAAAAGTATTGAATTTTCCGGACTATAATTCACTCTAGGTTACAAACCAACCAAAGCATGACAATTTATAGACTGAAATATAAAGTAGACGAAGTGCTAACATGTTTATGAGAGAAGCAGCTAATGCTAATGCTACCATCACAAACATCCCCTCACCAGTTCCCAGGAAGAGGACAGTGTAGACGTTCCCGTCTAGCGCCGGCTGCCGGTGTGCGGCGATGCGGACGTAGTTGACGCTCCTTTTGAACATGAGCGGTCGCGCCCCAACCGGACGCACTTGGACGGCCATGAGCGGGTGCCTCCGGGCAAACGTCAGCACGCTGTCGGGGAGGTCTCGCGACGAGTTGATGCCCCGAGATCGGTGCTCGTCGGTGATGCACTGAAGAGATGGTAGGAGGTCTACTCTTTTCGTGCTGGGGGATTCGTGCTGTTTCGGGTGTAACTTACAGACCCAGGTCTCGGCTCGGGGACCTTCCCTGTGTACTCTCGCCACTTGGAGTCCTGCACCTCCATGTAGGGCCCGTCAAAGGCTTTCTGCACGTCTGAGAAGGCGTACTGGCAGATGGCCGAGGCTTTGATGTTCTTCCTGACATGCAACAGATAAGTGGTAAGAAGATGACATATTTGAAACTGGGGCGTACGCAAATATGGGAAATTAACCATATGCTGCTTCACCACGTCTAAATACAGTAAACCCCTCTCCATCGCAGGTTGCCAGTTCACAGTCTCGCGATTTTAGGACAGTTTATATGACTAATTTACTCTTTATTTTGGGTGTAATTCCACTGTCAGCCACTAGATGGCGGCACAATATTATGTTTTACACTGTACATTTGAAAGAAGCAGAATGAAAACAGGAAGTATTTCAAGCTCAGTCGAGTTTTTGCTTATGATCATTGAATGGGAAATCCTCTTTAGTCCTGCTTTTTACGCCTACAGAGAGCATGATTTGGAAAAATTACATCATCTGTACAGTACTATCACTTTTTCCTGTCACGTCTACCTTTGGACCAATAAAATGCTTCCGGCTGCCATTTTTAAATCATCCGCCATTCCAAGTGTGCTGCTTTGTACAATCCAGCGTCCGTTCCTGTAGCCCTTTATTTTTTTCAATCTACCCAAAAAACAGGGAGCTAAACATCTTTTCTCACCATTCCAAGCCGAAGACGCCGTACAAGAGGCTGTTCTGCGCGTCGCGGCCGTGCATGACGAACACACCACGCAGGACGTTGAGGTACAGCTCATACTCAGGCACCAAACACACTAGCCTGGCCTTGAGGAAAGAGGTCCACTTCCTCTGCAGGGTCCTTTGACCGCCCCAGTCCGTCTGCAGATAGAGAGAGGATGAAGCTGACATGCACTGGCGAGGACCAGTTCGCATTTATGAGGCGTAGCATAGCAACAGCTCAATCACTACCCCCTACAGGATTGGAGTGGAATAGTTTGTTTGAGGTAGGACAGAGTGGGATCGGGTGTTAAGGAGGAGGGGCTAACATTTAACATACAAGACTCACTAACCACGCCCCCTCTGTGTTGAAAGCAATGGTCCCTGTCACTGATTTATCTGAATGTGTGAAGCCGCAGCGGCTGCTTGTTTCCCTCCAAGAGCTGCACTGATGTGAGCTATTTCTCAAAAAGGAGGACATATGTCCTAAAGGGACGGCTGAGTGGGTCACCGCGGCAACGGTGAGGAAGAGGCAAACTTCTTATTATTAGTGTCCAGAGGGCTACAAACCAAATGTAGTTTTTATTAACTCATTCACTGCCATTGATGGCTATAGACGTCAAAAATTAATTTGGGCTATTTCTATTAGTTTAACATTGCTTCCCATTTTTGTTAGGAATATGAAAACCTAAATTTTTTTTATTGTACATTTAGAACGGATATAAAAGTTGTGATTAATCGTGAGTTAACTTGTGAAGTCATGAGATTAATTATGATTAAAAAAATTAAGCGCCTGATGTCCCAAATTTTTTAATAATTATTATTATTTTATTTTTGAAAGAAAAGATAAAGAAAAATAAAATAACTTTTTTTTTAAGGAAGAAAAGATAAAAATTGTTAAAAATTAGGGGCGTCAGGCGATTAAATCTTTTTGTAATTTATTGCATGAATTCACTAGTCCATATTCACTTTATTTATTGATTTTTAATCGCATGAGACGATTCATTTTTTTAAAATTGTTATTAACTGCATGACTTCAATAGTTAACTCACGATTAATCACAAACTTTATATCTGTTTTAAATGTACACAAATTTTTTTTCTAGGTTTTCATACTTTTGTTAACAAAAAACTAATAGAAATAGTTCAAATGAATTTTTTTTACGTCTATAGCCGTCAATGGCAGTGAATGAGTTAAGCATCACATTTTATTTATTTATTTATTTTTAGAGAGAGTATTGGATGTTGATCTGAAAGCATTTTTTAAAGAAGAAAATACAAATACAAAACTGACACCAAAAAAAGCTATAATTACAGTGAAAATGTCCTTGGTTTTAGCCTTTGCCAATTAATTAAATACTATTTTCAATTTAGACGTTAGGGTTTTGAGGCACCTAATAGATTAGAAGCAGTATCATGCACTGCAATTACTGTAATTCAAAGTCTGACCTGTTGATATGTGGATGGTTGTTTTTTAAAATGTAGAATTTTTGCTATACAATACTTACTGTGATGTTTTTTTTTTTATATCTTGCACACAAGAAATACACTTTTTATTTATTTAAAAAAAACTAATACCAAAACACAACAGCAGCAGCAACAACAACAATCATAATAAGTTGGCGAGCATGTTATGTGAATATTAGAATATTAGGCCTCATGTGACTATAAAAACTGTCTGAATAAACATAAAAGACAGGAAGTTGAACTTGCATTCTCGACCGAAGATGCTGATTGTGCATGAAATGTGGTGAGTTTAGGGAAGAAGAGGGTGGATCTTCTGACCTTGCAAACTCGCGCCACCCTGGACACTTTAGTCCGGCTGGGGTACGCCATCTGCTCCTGGCTCCTCTCCGTGAAGAAGAAGTAGATCTTGTCGTCGTCGCCGACGGAGCTGTTGACGCTCTCCCGTCGCAGGGCCGAGCCCACAAAATCCGCCTCTAGATGCCGAACGGGAAGTCAGGTTGTGTGCACGTGGGGCCATCTGGACAGGATTGCGGAGTGTGACACGCTCACCCAGAAGCCAGCGGGTGGGCGCTTCCTCTGTCCTGAGTGTGGGGAAGGGGAAGTTGCGGCGCACGTCCGGGGAGCTGCGGAACTCGTACTGGGAAGCCGTAAACATCTCGCCGTCTGATTGAGAAGACGCACAACAACAGTTTTTGACTTGGGTTGCGTTTATGTCTAAATGTATGGCGACCTTGGCACCGAATTTAACCCTGGAGAACCCAAGAACCCTTTTCTTCTTTGGAAAATTATGAATTATACATTAAATGACTGCTATAAGTTCACTGAACACCAAAATATATGTTTTTTCAATTTTAACCCTTTATTCCCTAATTTAGGATTAGGGCGAAATTTGACCCTTTTGGGATTTAGGGGTATCATTTCGAAAAATCTGAATAACAAAAACTGTCAGTAAACTATTTAGAATTTAAGAAAATAATCAATCAAATACACTTTGGCCAATGGAAACAAGAACACAAGGACAAAATCACAGCTGGAAAAAAAAATAAAGGTCTTTGTTATTTGAGTAGCAGAATTTATAGGGGCCAAATTTGACCCCATGGGTTCTCCAGGGTTGTTAATGATAAAAACATAAGCATTTTGGATGTAAAAAAAAAAAAAATAGAACGCGTACCTACAAGGAGGCCTGTGTATCCCTTGGCGGGGTCATACGGACACCTGTCTCTGCCGTCGTCAAATCCCGACGGCAAGCGGAATCGTTCGGAATCCTTTCACGGAGAGAACATACAAGACGCTGCCTGTCGGTGTCCCAATACTTTTGTCAACATATAATACAAGTGTGATGGCCGCACTTACGACGTATGCGCAGAGAGGCCTGAAGGCGTTGGTGCCGCACGCGTACAGGTGAGTCTCGTTGTAGCGTTGCAAGAAGCGGATGTGGTTGAAGCACTCGGTCTGCTCACACACACACACACATGCAATATATCAACGTAATGTTCCAATAGGGGGCAAGTGGGAGTGTGCGGCATGCACCTTGTTGTCCCTGCCTTTGTTCAGACACTGCTTCTTCTGCTCGGCCGACGCGTCCCAGTCAATCTGGGAACAGTCACAAAATTAAGCACAGTTTGTATTGGATGCGTTCCAATACAAAAACAGCCCAGCCTCTGTGTTAGGGGTCCCAGATATGTCACCTATTAGCCCCCAAAATAGAGTGGTGCTTGATCTGAAAATATTTGTTTCAAAATTTAAAAAAAAGACACCATGAAAACAAAAGCTATCTAAGAACAAAAAATTGGTTAATTTGTATGTTTTGTTGAGATTTTTTTTAAATTAATAAATGCACATTTCTAAACTCAAAAACTTTATTCAAATTTTTTTTGATTGAAATTATTTTAAGTCTTTTAAATTGATAACGAACAAGAAATGTCAATTAATTTTTTTTTTTTTTTTTTCAGGAGAGCTCAGTATTGTTCATTCGATTTGACATCATCATTGCTCTCCTTTTTTAAAAAACAAACAAACAAATAAATTAAAAAAAAAAAAGTCAATTAATAATTAATATCCATGCAGAAATCTCTTTTTTAATTTATGTGATACATGTAAATAGGATTGACTGATATTTGTATTATTCATCTATCTTCAATAATTGTTCAAAAAATAAAATAAAAGCTAATTAAAATACTGAAGAATGTATAGTTAACGCATTCACTGCCATTGACGGCTATAGACGTCAAAAATTAATTTGAACTATTTCTATTAGTTTAACATTTTTTTCCACTTTTGTTAACAAGAGTATGAAAACCTAGAAAAAAAATATTGTACATTTAGAACAGATATAAAATTTGTGATGAATCGTGAGTTAACTATTGAAGTCATGCAGTTAATAACAATTTAAAAAAATGAATCGTCTCATGCGATTAAAAATAAATAAATAAAGTGAATATGGGCTTGGTAAATCTTTTTGGACAACATATGGTGGAGAAAATCATTTAATTTACCATTATGTTCAAATTGGCGTGGTACAATTAGTAACCCATTGGATTTGGGTTTTCGCTGCTTAAATGCTAAACAATTACTGAATGCGGATTTTGGGATGCGAGTCCTAGCTCTTAGTATTTGCCAAAAACGCGCCACTCGCTCTGCTCAACCATGCTGCATTTAATCCCGCAGCCATAAAATCAAAAAAAGACACAATTGGATTTGCTCAATCTGCTTGAGGCTAAAATTAGTCTGTCCTCTTTTACGATGCAAACTTGTGTGGAGTAATAGTGTGTGTGTGTGTGTGTGGGGGGGGAATTCTGTTTTGTACTCACTTGGGGGCTAGCGGGCACGGCGATGTCGGACGCGTTGAGTGCGTACAGCGCTCCTCTTCCTCCCACGTACAGGACCCCCGTCTCCTCCTCCAGCAGCAGCGTGCTGCAGTTGCGCGCGTTGAAGCGAGCGCTGCCCAGCAGGCCTGCAAACATCCAGAGGGTCTCTCACAACGCGGAGGGGGGGCTGAGGGTCTTGCTGTCGTTGTGGTATATAATTGGATTGTAGCCTGTTTAGGTATTTAGTGAAATCCATTATGCCTCTGTTAAAAGCCTAACCTGATGTGACTTCTTATTGAGTGTCATGTGAAACTCGAAACCATCACTTGCCATTGATTGCCACTCAAATCAATTCAAAATCCACATGCACAACACATTTCCAATACAATTTATTCATCACATTCCATGCTACTATATGGTATGAATCTGACACATTGATATTTAATTCAGCTGATACTGTGCCTTTTATGTATATGGGCGCGCCGAGATCACATAAAGCACGACCTACTAACAAAATATTATCACACCCACATGCTGACAACCAAGAAGATGAAGCTCCAGCCCTGATGCGACTTGGCAGTATTGGGACAACCGTCCTGCTCAATGCCCTTAAAATGTCGCCTGAGCCCTCTTGCCCCCATTCCCCAACAGCCTTAGCGAGCCCCCCCCCCCCCCCAGCCCTCCGCAAGTCACAATAACATGCTGAGAATTTTAAAGCTGAGCAAAGAATCTCCGCGATTGACCAAGGAGGATTACGACAAGTCTTCCTGAACGTTATTGTTGCGTAATGGAACTTTGACGTGCGTCACATGACACACTCATGCTGGTCGCCGTGTTTACAGCAAGCCCCCCCCCCCACAAACACTCAGTCACGTCCCTCCCATCTCATGATATACAGTAAATCATGCTGTATACACTGTGAAGCAAAATGGAGGCAATAATCTTTTCCTTCTCCTTCTTTAACAGTAAACAAACATGTGGTGCTTTTGCAAGCTGAGCTTTGATTTTGGAAAATGAAAAAAAAAAAAAAATCATTGCCTTGTACTTGAACTCGCTAAAATGCTGAAAAATATTTGACTCAAGAGATCAAAGACGTCTGCTAAGGCTTCAAAACACAGATACTGTGTAACGCTGTAAACATGTTACAGAGCGACAGCTTTTAAGTTTCATTTGCGATCTGATTTTTATCAGAAAAAAAGCTTCTCATCACAAGTCAATGTAACATAGATTAAACAATAATATTAAATTAGACCTATTACGCATTTTTTCATGATTTTATAACAGTTCCCAGATGTTTAAATACCACGTCCGTGGTATGCTAACATCAAAATACACCAAGGTTAGAACATTCATATACAAAATATACAATATACAAAAGTATATTTCTTGCCATGGTGAAGGTGCGTAAGATGTCAGGAAAACGGTGTGTTCAGACGCTTTTTAAACTCTTATGTAAAACTAACCTGTGTATCCCAGAAAACTGGCTAATTGACTATAGCGCCTCCCCCACACACACAAACACACACTTAAAGTGAACATCTATAGAGATTCCATTGCATTATCGTTTGTCAATTCGTGTAGCGGTGTGGCGTATGACATCACCAAACCAACCAACACGTCAACAACTTTAACCAAAAGATTATCATAACTTTATTATCAGGTGCTAATGCTAGCTGGTTACACTGTTCTGTGCTAACACTGTAGCTCTGCTAACCTTTTAGCTACACCATGTTAGCACATCAGCAAACGGGTTATTTCGCTCTGGAAGTTTAATAACAATAACCCTGGAGAACCCAAGAACCCTTTTCTTCTTTAGGAAATTATGAATTATACATTAAATGACTGCTATAAGTTCACTGAACACCAAAATATATGTTTTTTCAATTTTAACCCTTTTTTTTTTTAACTAGCTCAGGGTTGCTAATTTATCAATATACAGTATATGTATAAAACATACTCCTAGGCATTCTGCAACATGATATGAAATAGATTAACAAAAAAAAACACAATTTTACCATCTGATGGTTTGCTGAGAAGATGGTTTTGTTTGGATTGATTTCCAGCTCAACAAAACAGCATGTTGCCAGCCATCTTGTCACCACCACTCTGGCTCATGTAAGTGCAATATTCATCCACTAGATGGCCCCATGCAGGGGTCAGAAGTGTGCACTCTGGACTTTTGAAGTAAAATTTGTAAAAAGAAAAAAGAAAAAGGTCTTTGTTATTTGAGTAGCAGAATTTATAGGGGCCAAATTTGACCCCGTGGGTTCTCCAGGGTTAAAAATACAATTTCCATAATATATCATTGTTATTAAGGCCCAAGCAAGAAGAAACACTAGCACACGGCCTCAGCTGCGCCCACTTCAATACACATCGTCCTCAACATTGTAGGCAGAGGGAAAAACGTGCACACGAGCAAAGCAACGTCACTTTCCCCGCGGCTATGTTGACACAAACAGTTATGCAAACACGCCAGCAACGGCTCACGGCAGCAACGGCTCAAGGCAGCGCGTGTGAGTCATGTCGAAGCTCTGGCGTGGATCTGGTAACAAAAAAATAAATAAATATCATGAAATAGGGGCTGCGTGATGCAACAACGCTGACGAATACAATGACGAGGGAGCGTCCCCGAGGCCCCGAGGCAGAATGCGACCTTGGTTGTGTTTATGGAGGATTTGGATGTCGGAGGAAGTCATAACAATGCAAAGTTATTATGAGATGCTGAAACTTGTCTATTAGAAAGAGTAAGTCACTCACTGGCCACAACATTAGGTGCACTTAATGTGAAATTTGGCGGGTATACATGTAAAATAAAAAAGGCCATGACAATACACAGGAAGTCCGCCATTTTGGTTTGAAGGATCATGTTGGTCATTTCCAGGGACTATTTGAAAATCCCCCCCCCCCCCCCCACCAGAGTCAGTTTCTGTCAGAATGAAGTTGGCAGAAATGTCTATCATGAGTAGACCCAGGAAAAAGTCTCCAAAAATGTACAGGAGGTCTGCCATTTTGATTTTAAGCGGATGTTTCGGTGTCAGTTGGTAATTTCCATTGGTCTTTTGAAGTTGTTCAAAATCCAGCCCCCAAAACCAGTTTCACGTAACAGCATGAAATTTATCACGCATGTTTATCATGATAACACTCACAAAAAAGTCTCAAGGGGCCATATCCGAAAAGACGCAGGAGGTCTGCCATTTTGGTTTTAAACAGAAATTTCAAGAAAATTCAGCCCCCAGAGCCTCTTCGAAAGTTTTGGAGAAAATTCATCCCCCAAACCAGTTTCACTTAGCAACATGAGATTTTATAATAATGTCTATCATGAGTTAACCCAGAAAAAAAGTCTCATAAGGGCATGTGTGAAAAAGCACAATAGGTCTTCCATTTTGATTTTAAGCGGATGATTCAGGGCCAGTTGGTAATTTCCATTGGTCTTTGGAAGTTGTTCAAAATCCAGCCCCCAAAACCAGTTTCCCGTAACAGCATGAAATTTATCACGCATGTTTATCATGATAACACCCACAAAAAAGTCTCAAGAGGCCATATCCGAAAAGACGCAGGAGGTCTGCCATTTTGTTTTAAACAGAAGTTTCAAGAAAATTCAGCCTCTTTGAAAGTTTTTTTGAAAATTCATCCCCCAAAACCAGTTTCACTTAGCAACATGAGATTTTATAATCATGTCTATCATGAGTTAACCCACCAAAAAAGTCTCAAAAGGGCATGTGTGAAAAAGCACAATAGGTCTTCCATTTTGGTTTTAAGCGGATGATTCAGGGCCAGTTGGTAATTTCCAGGGGTCTTTTGAAGTTTTTTTGAAAATTCAGCCCCCAAAACCACTTTCACTTGGAAGCGTGAAATTTGGCAGACATGTCTATCATGAGTAGACCCGGGGAAAAGTCTCATGAAGCCATGTCCAAAAATGTACAGGGGGTCTGCCATTTTGATTTTAAGCGGATATTTCGGTGTCAGTTTGGTCATTTACATGTTTTTTTTTAAGTTGTTCAAAATTCAGCCCACGGAGCCAGTTTCACTTAGCGGAAAGAAACTTGGCAGGCATGTCTATCACGAGTAGACCCACAAAAAAGTCTCAAGTAGCCATGCCCGAAAAGATATAACATTATATAAAAATGCAGCACGTGCTAGCGTGCGGTGCACTGGTTTGTGTAATTAGTCACAAGTTTGATGTCAAATGACGGTATGTCGTTATCACACACACACACACACACACACTTCACATCAAACTTGTTTGTGTTTTTATGTTGTGCATGTGACAATGTGACCGTTGATCCATCACAGGTGGCGGCTCCCGAGCATGCTCAGACAACGAGCAAGCCGCCATGTGGGGTCTGGATGATGTTAAAGCCCGTGTGCCCATGTGTGTGCGTGACTTCCTGCGTGACTCAGAGCCAGTCACTTGACTGGCAAGAGAGCGTGCGACACACAAGAAGCAACGTTGGGGGACAAACGCTGCGAGGGGAGACTGACTGGATCTCTTTTGGGACGACTGTCACTCATTTTTATCCGACGATGATGTAAGGAAAGAGGAAGACTTTTATGTAACACTTAAGTCAACGCGATTGTGCTGTGATGTATTATTAACACGCTCTCGCTTTTTCTCTCGTTTGTATTTGAGCTCGGTGATAGCATCTCTCAGCATTTACATGCAATTTGTGAGTGTGTGGACGCCTACAAGACTTCTTCTGAAAATACAGACCCCAGGAAAGCAACATGGCAGGCATGCAGTGTTTATTTTAGGGTCATGTTCATCATTTCAGGGGTCATTTGAATTTTTTTGAAAATCCAGCCCCCCGAAGCCAGATTCATGGGTAAACATGAAATTTGGCAGACGTGTCTGTCATGAGCAGACCCCAATAAAGTCTTGAGAGGCCATGCCTGAGAAGACACCGTCCATTTTGCTTTGAAGAGGCCATTTTATGTTTGACATTTCCGGTTGGTCTTTTGAATTTTTAAAAAATGCAGACCCTGAAGCCACTTCCACTAAAAAAAATTGGTTAATTTGTATGTTTTGTTGGGATTTTTTTTATTAATAAATGCACATTTCTAAACTCAAAAACTTTTTTCAAATTATATTTGATTGAAATTGTTTTAAGTCTTTTAAATTGATAACAAACAAGAAATGTCAATTAATATCCATGCAGAAATCTCTTTTTTAATTAATGACGTCATTTCCAAGTGTCCTTCAAAAGTATACGAGATGACTAAATTGCGAGGGATTAGAATTTTTATCATCCACTGCGGACCCTAACTCCAACTATTTTGTACATTGATCACTTCAGTCAAGTGTAGTTCCCGCAAGGTCGACAGATGCTCTCCCAAGAGAGCACAGATTGATGCGCGTTTTTCACAACCTGCACTTACACTAGCTTAACATCTTTTCATCTTGTCTGGCGACTCTCATTAATATTTCACACGCGCATTACTTCAGGTCTGCTAGCAGAGGCAGAAGCAGGTCAAGGCTTGTGCTTGGCGAAGTAAGGCGATGGGGAGGCCATTTGTAGGAAATAGCGATATTTGCATTTAATTTAAACGTAACACTTTTGTTAACATTTAGCATTTAGCATAAACTCTGAATAGTCTACAGTGATAGTATCGATATCTGAAGTTGCTGTAGCAATACCATACCATAAAACAAAATAACAATTTTCTAATGTATGTCACTATCTCTTACAATACATTATAGATACAGCTGGATCAAATATTAATATCGGGGCTATCTCCTTCATGTTTTTTTTAGTAACTTTACAGAAAAGCATTTTTTTTTCCGTCAATACATTTTTACCATATTGATATAGACATTGTGATTTTTTTCTTTTTTTTCTGGAGAGCTCAGTTCATTTTGTAATTTTACCGATTTATAAATTTATTATTTTTATTTTTATTAATTTTATTTTATTTTATTATTATTTTTTTAAATATTTTTTATTAATTTTTATTTCGTATGTGGGTGAGTATGTGAATGTGTATGTGCATAGACATTGTGATTTATTGACCAAATATGTAAAAACACACAAGGAATTTGTCTTCACAGTCACAACCCGTTGAAGAAACACGAAAAATAACGACGACAATAGAGGGAGGCAAAATGGGAAGTCTGGTGGCTCGCTAATTAGCGCCCAGAGTTTCATCGATGGGGAAAAAAAGGAAATAAGAGGAAGGAGGGAGATTTAAAAAAAAAACAAGGTCCAATCTGTGCTCTTTTAAAAGGGGAGCACAGTATGGACCTGGAAAAAACATGAACATAAAACTTGCACGTGGCCTATATCATGCATGTTTTATCACCGTTTTGTGACATACCTAAAACAAACGACTACTGTTGCGCTTTCCTAAAAAGAAGACCAACTGTTGATTTTGCACATTCCTCACCTCACTGTAGTATTGTCGCTCTGTGATTTTCACGATCGACGACGCCACGACATATTACGATCCTCGTGGTTTCTCAGCCAGCGCTCATAACAATCACCTGGAAAGCCATTTCTAGGGGGCTTAAGGCGGGTCATTTTCAAGGATGGAGAATCTGGACGTTTGCCAAAGTCATCATCCACTACGGCTCGTTAGGCAGCGCTCTTTTTTTTTTTACTGTACACATTTTCATCGGCGGCTTAAACAAGCCGGAGGAGTTCGCTCTTCCCCGTGACAAATGCGGCGGCGTGTCCTTGCGCTCCACTCGAGCAGGCCATCTGTCAAACATACTGTCTGTTCAATTCATACAGCGTGACACGTCCGCCCACACTGATGACCGTACAAATGAAGATGCATATTATAAATGTCGTCAGCGCGCACGCAGAGTGACATGTGTCACCACTGGCGAAGAGAGGGGGTGGAACATGTCATACGCATGGGACCGAGTGCATCCCTGCAGCACAAAAACAAGCGCACTCCCTCGGAAAGTGGGTCAAGGACAACCTCTTAAGGTCTGTGATGATTGAGCCCACGCGTGTACGAACGTACAAAAATCTGATGAAACATTTTTAGGAACAACTCCACAGCGCTAGTTAAGCTCTTCATCTCGATTAGTGTGACGCTGTCGTTCAGCCATTCGTCGCAGCAGTCGGCGTAACAAAAGGAGCGCTGGCGTCGCTGTGTACGATGTGCGGCCTGACGAAACCACACACAATGATGCAAAACTTTGAGATCAAACTCATTTGGAATGCTGTCAGAGGTGCCCCGAAATTAGCAATGTAATGTGGTCCACCAAAAACATCCATGTTTTTGTATGTCTAAGAGCGCTTGTCTTTGTTTCAGAACACATAATTGATGTTTCGGTTTAAAAAAATGCAAACTTCTAGCAGTAAAGTAAAATAAATGAATAATTAAGGAATATGGGAATTTTAGAAAATAAAACTATTATTCAGTATAGTTAAATTAAATTGTTTCTTTTTAGGAAATGGCAACAAAAAAAAAATATATATTTTTTTTTTAAAGGAAAGTGCAACATTGATACAGTATTTGTCTTCTTTTTCGGAAAGTGCAACATGAAGTTTGTCTTCTTTTTAGGGAACTGCAACATCAATAATCTGTATTAATTTTAGGAAAGTACAATATCACGTTTGCTTTCTTTGTAGGACTGTGCAACAGCATCCAGCAGAAAATTTGCAATTAGGTAGTACTCAAAAAATGTAATAAACATAATTCAAAGCATAGCTGCTTAAATCTTTTTGGGAGAGTACAAAATATTATTTCATTATTATTATTATTATTATTATTATTATTATTATTATTATTATTATTATTATTATTACTATTTTAGAGAAGTGCAACATTGATGCAGTATTCATCTTCTTTTTAGGAAAGTCCAAAATCAATGGTCTATCTTCTTTTTAAGCAAGTGCAACATTAATTGTCTGCCCTCTTTTTGGGAAAGTTGATAGTTTGTCTTCTTTTTTGAAAGTGCAACAGCTTCTGTCAGGAAATTAGCAAGAGTGATTTTAAAAAATTGGATCATTCAATATATGACAAAGTATTTGTCTACTTTTTAGGAAAGTGCAACATCACTAGTTTGCTTTCTTTTTAGGACAGTGCAACAGCTTCCAGCAGGAAATTTGCAACTAGTAAATACTAAAACAATATACATCATTTAATTATAATTATATTTATTTTATTTATTTATTTTAGGAAAGTGCAGCTTTGATTCCAGTATTCATCTTCTTTTTAGGAAAGTCCAACATCAATAGTCTGTCTACCTTTTAAGCAAGTGCAACATAATTGTATGCCTTCTTTTTAGGAAAGTGGACCATTGATAGATTTTCTTCTTTTTAGGACAGTGCAACAGCAATAGTTTGTCTTCTTTTTAGGAAAGTGTTATATCAATAGTTTGTTTGTTTTAGTAGGAAAGTGAAACACAATAGTTTGTCTTCTACTTAAGAAAGTGAAACATCAATAATTTGCCTTTTTTTAGGTAAATGCAACATCAAGACTTTGTCTTCTTTTCGGGAAAGTGAAACAACATCAATACTGCTTGGGTTTTTTAAGGAAAGTGAAATGTCAATAGTTCGTGAAAAATAAATTTGTCTTTTTTAGGTAACTGCAAAATCAATAGTTTGTCTTCTTTTCTTTTCGTCTCATTCACAACATTAATAGTTTACTTTCTTTTTGGACATTGCAACATCAATAGTCTGTGTTTTTAGGAAGCCGCAACATCAACAGTTGGTTTTGTTTTGTTGTTTTTGAAAGATGCAAACAAATGCAACAGTAACAACAAACAGTTTAAATTATTATCCTTTAAACATTAATAATGCCATCTGTTATCGTTTTGGTTCCGCTAGTTCCGATATCCAATTTTAATCAGTTTTTTCCCCCCTTCACTAATAGAAAAAGCTCATTTTACCACAAAATCTGAATACATATAGCGTTAGATGATTATTAAGTACACATCTCTGAGATTCACAATAATTCCAGAGGGCCGCATCTGGCAAGCGACCCTTGACTTTGACATCCGCGATACAGAAAGTGACTTCTATGCATTCCATCCTGCACACTCGCTGTTCTCGTGGCTCTGAACGTGAGGCAGCATCGGCTGTGGATGCTGCCCTGCTTGTTCCTGCCCTTCTCTAATAATACTCGTCCCCAGAGGATCACACCAGGGAGGGATGATGGGGGAGGGGGAGGGCGTCGGAGTTTCCCCTCCCCGCTGCAGCTCTGCCGCAGTGGTGAGGGAGGGAAAAGGTGAGTCGGGGCGACGGCGCGGACAGAATACACCTATTCAGCAGTATGCACGGACGCCGATCGTTAAATGTTTTCGCCGAGCGGCGTGATGTAGGACAGGACTTGGGAGACCACGCCGGCGCCTTCGGGCCCCAAAAACTGTGCCAGTCGCTCAGCGCTGAGGCCAGCGAGCATGCGGCAGCAAATCAGGCCACAAGGTGTGTGCGTTTTTTTTCTTACACCTCACCCTTGAGGAAGACCGTCGTCCTGGGGGTGACGTCCACGTCTGGGGTAGCGCTGAAGGGGAAGGCCCCCAACTGGGACGCCGCCAAGAGGAAAATGAAGAGGAGGACCTTCTGGTGTCCCATGCTGAAGAAACATGCCCAAGTTTGCATCTTGATGGACTGCGTCCCACTGAAAAACAATTGCAGAGAAAGACAGAATCAACTGTTAACTGACAGCAACACCCCCTTTCACACAGGTATTGAAACATGGGTACTATATATGGGTAACTTTCTAAAGAACCACTAATAAACGAATAAAACCCACCAAACTGTGCTATATATAATCTCTCGAACCCCTTTCTGAAGTGCATAAACACAGCATCCCATAATAATATCAATAATTAGATGACGTCAACGTGAACGTCTGGTGCAGAGAAGTGATGGCGGGTGTTAAACTTCACACACCCCTCCCGGGAACATACCATTCACACAGGTGCCCTCCTGTCTGTGATATTACCTGCAAATCTGGGAAATTGGCAGGTTGGTTTTTTAAGCTACACTTCCAATGAACTTTGTATGAATTCCATTAAATTACCATTATTACATAACGTGCTTTTTTTGGTGGGCGGATTTTGAATACAAAAATTGTGCGTTTGGGCTTTGTTGTCTATCAAACAAACATGATACTGAGACAAAGCATGTAAACAAACAATAACATGATTTAATAATGATAATTGAAAAGTTTCCGGGTGTCTTAATAACATATTTGTGGCGGGCTTTTGTCAAAATACCCCAAGAGTTATAGAGATACTTTATTTTTACAGCATTCTTGCCATTATGAAATTGGTTTGTTGTGCCGTCATCCCGCCTGGACCAATGGACAGTCGGGCTTTTACTGCAGCTTGGCTTACCTTTGGGCTTTAACATGCCACCACGCCAAAGTGGTTCTTTCACTCTGGAACTTAGTCCAGTCTCACTAGAACTAAATATTTATTTGCTTGTTTACTTTCAGACCTGAAAGTCAGTTTTTAATGATACATCCACTTTAATAACATTTGAAGCTTCCACATATCGCGTCTTTAATGACGATGCTTGCACAAGTCCTATGAGCTGTTTGACTTACCGCGAAAAATAGAGGTGATTTTTGCATATGCAAATACAAATTCTGCTGACTTCATTCCTCGCCTTTCCCCGCGAAAACAGTCTATACCTCACACGTCATGTTTACTTTCAACCACAGCTCCTCCATGCAATGGCGAGTTAATTATCAAATAATTCACACGGAGCAAGCGGGAGCTTTGTTTGAGAGGGAGTCCCTCTGGACTAAACACAAAGTGGCTGCCAAGTGAGAAAACAAAGAAAAGAAAAAACTTTTTGCTCCACTAGGTGAAGTGTGTAGGCCACTTATATATGAAAGAAGAGTAAAGAGACCGACTCACCTGCTGTGTGCACCTGTACGTCCAGACGGAACAGGAGCTCCCTCTGCAAGTCTGCTCACTCTCTGTTTTGCTCAGCTGCGGCGTCGCTTCAACCATCATGGCCCCTCCCTCCCTTTAGAGAGAGAGAGAGAGAGAGAGAGAGAGAGAGAGAGAGAGAGAGAGAGAGAGAGAGAGAGAGAGAGAGAGAGAGAGAAGCATAAACATACAAAGTGGCATGTGTGACATATGCAAAAAAGGCCCACACTATGCTCTTTTGGAGATAAAGCTAGGCAATTTACTGCCATTGTAATAATTAAAAGACGCTAGTGTTGCTTCCACCACTCTTATTGTAGAGTTTTCAGTTGTTGTTGTTTTTTTTAACGTAAATAACTAAATATGTCCAACTAAACTCCCAAGAAAACTTAAAATTGTGGTTTCTTTTAGATCGCAATGACTCTGAACTACAGATCCCAGAATGCATCTCGGCTACTGCGCTGCCGCTACATGAAGTAGCGTTGAAATACAATATGAACAAGAAAATCTGAGCATTAATCAGACTGTTTATTTACTACGCATTTCGAAACATAGTATACGTACGTTTATATAGAAGTATTGGAATTTAAAAAATATGTGCAAAACTGTGAGCACAAATTGTAAACAAAAACTAAGGCTTGGGTCTATAACTGTGCATGTGTTTGGAAAAATCTACAATATAACTATGATTTACACTACAGTGTTAGAAATTATTTTTGCGGGACTATCGTCTACGTACCTCAGTTTAGGAAAAGTGCCTTAGAAAGTTGTGATGGGTGACGCGTGCCCTCTGCTGGAGTAAAGACCAAATGACAACAACAGCAACCGTTTACATTTGCTTTTGTTGACTTTAAAAAGAAGAAAATTCGTGTGTGGGTTGTGGGGTGGTTGATCGATCCTCAAACATAATTATTGTATTTCCCTCACAACTATTTTCTTTTGCAGCAAGGGTGAATGAAAAACCCACTCCCAGTTCAAAGACACGGCCGCGTGGGAGCGCTACCGCCTCCATCGCCGTGCTTGGAAAATCTCCTCACCGCAAATCTGCCGCGGTCGTCCCGGCGACGAGAATCCCTGCTGGGGTTGACGTGACGTGGACACCCGGCCTCCTTGCTGGAGCTCAAGAGCTGGACACGACGGCTTTCCCCGACCAACAAGCGAACAAGGACCCTCGAAGATAGCTTTCCCGTGAGCTCAGTTCATCTACTGGGCGTCGTTAACGTCTCGCCGTCGTATGTATCTATTTTCTTTTACGATAAATGTTTCTATGCGCTTCCGGCTAGCTAGCTTGATTACATGTTTTCATGGCTAACTATCGCTAATTTGGTGTTAGCCACTTACCCATTTTGCCCAACATGACTGGTTTATTGTAATTAAACGGACTGTGAGTTGACGTGATAGCTCTAAAAGTAGCCTAAAGGGCTTGTGCTTATCCTTTTTTTCCTCAGTTTGGCCATGTTTGTGTCACTTTTCGCCGAATTAGCTTAGCTCTATCTTACTTGAGCTGTTCTCCTTGCTTCCAACAGGTGTTCAAAAGTTTTTGGTTTTTTTATAAGCAGGACAATAATGCATCACATAGTTGTCCTCACGATGGTACATTTGTTAAGGGTATTTTTGGGGGAAATGTGATTGTATATACATTAATATGGTTCTATCTATTCCAAACACAAATTAGTATCAGTGGGCAGACCAAACTTGACAGCGGAATAATGTATAGGATTCCTGTTGTGTGTGTATATTGTTTTGTCTTAACTTGTTTAGTAGCAGGTTCTACAGTAAGCTTTTCTGATGCTTGGTGGTGGGACAAACTGACATTGCAGCTCTTCTTGTGTAGCAGACACACATAACACTTTCCCCCCCTAACACTCGATTTTTTATTTATTTAATATTTTTGCATGCTGTGATTGACAAGTTTGCTCCCTTTTGTTGTCCTGCTAGTGCATGTCCACCCAACCTGCTCGTCGGGGCCCCATTAGAGCGCTCTCCAACTCCCAACATGTCATTGCTGTGTCTGGTTACAGTAAGTTTTGTTGATACAGACCAATATGAGGTGCCTGGTGGCAGCTAGTAAGGGGCCCAAAGCAGGAGTTATCGACGACACGTTGCAAATTATTGAGCAGTGCTTTGTCATTGATATGGGTCGATGTCAGCTGTCCACTGGGGCCCCAGGTAATTGTCTGGCTTGTTGAAAAAGGAAGCAAGTAGATGATACTTCTATATATTATTGCTGCATAAAAAAGATCTGAAGGTTGGAATATAGTTGCTTACAAAGGTAACATAATGGTATACTGAGGTATGTGTTTCCAAGCCGAGAATATTTTCCCGAGGTTGCCTTGCCTCCCCTGGAGAACTGCATGAGAAAATTGCCAGCAAGGCCTTGCATTTTGACAAATAACCTCATCAAACTAAATTGTTGAACATTTTCCAAATTACTTTATTGACCAAATTTCCCTAGCTCTAGTACATTGCAAAAACATTTGAGGGTTTGTATGCGAAATGACAACTTTCTACCAAACGCTAATGGCAAACTAGCCGCGCTAAAAATAACCTCCCCCCCCTTGCTTTGCAGGCTATGATGAGGCGGTGACCAGCTGGGGCTTGAGTGACGGCGTGGGGAAAGGAAGAATGGGCCGCAGAGCCGTCGTCATCCCCACCGCTGTGCTCTACGGCTCCTTGGCCCTCTTCACTTCCATCCTTCACAATGTCTTTCTGCTTTACTATGTGGACACTTTTGTGTCCGTCTACAAGATCGACAAAGTCTCCTTTTGGCTGGGAGAGGTGAGTGTGTATGCTAAAACTGCCATAATACATCAAGTGAAAATAAAAATCAATATTTAAAAAAGTAATAATTTAAAAAATTAAATACAGAGAAGGTTATGTAAATGGAGATAAAAACATAGAATATATGAATACAAACATTTTTGAAAATTTACACACAAAAACATTTTTTTTTAAATATATATACATATCGGAATTAAACATCAATCAATAAATACAATTTTATTTGTTTTTACTTTCACTTTTATTAATTTTTTTCTTTTTATTTTGACAATTCTGGTCCTCCATATTATGATTAAATGTGGAAATAAATATAAATAATATAGCTGACCTCAAAGTGCACTGAAGGAGGTGCGACAGGCAGCGATGCCAAGCAGCAAATCAAAATAAATATATTAATAAAAATAAATGTCAATCAATAAATACCATTTTATTTGGTTTTATTTTCACCTTTATGTATTATTTTTGGGCACTTTTGGTCCTCCATATTATAAATAAATACAAAACTAGATGAATAAATATAATTAATATAAATCAAATAAAATTATATTTGTTTTTACTTTTATTAATTTACTTTTTTTTTTTCTGGCAGATTTGGACCGCCATAATATAAATAAATGTGGAAATAAACACCAAAATATATAAACAGAATTAAATATCAATCAATCAATAAATTACTTTTTTTTTTTAAAACACATTTTTAAAAAATATATATATATTTTAGCATTTCTGGTCTTCCATATTATGAATACATGTGGAAACAAAAATAAATATATAAATAGAGCTTAAACATCAATAAATAAAATTATATTATTTTTTTATTTTCTTTGCTTTTTTTCCTCTTTTTTTGGTCCTCCATAAACTCCTCGCTTATGAAGGACCAAAAAGAAAAAAATAATATAATTTATTTATTGATGTTTAAGCTCTCTTTATATATTTCTTTTTGTTCCCACATGTATTCCTAATATATATGGAAGACCAGAACTGCTAAAATAAAAAAGTTTTTTTTTTTGTGGCATGCCCTGTTCTATATTCCGTGTTCTGAGAGCGCGTGTAATTCCAGACGGTGTTCCTGCTGTGGAACAGCCTCAACGATCCTCTCTTCGGCTGGCTGAGCGATCGCAGCTTCCTCAGCTCCCCTCAGTGAGTGTCCGCCATCCTCCTGTCATCTCCTTCAAAGGCCACGTTGCCGACCGATTGATTTGCCGCGGCGCAGGAACGGAGACGAGGTGACATCTCCAGAGGTGGTCCTGAAGCGGCTCCACGCGCTCTCGTCCAGCGGGCCGCTCTTCGCCCTCTCCTTCCTGGCCTTCTGGGTGGCGTGGGCCAGGCCGGGCCTGCAGTTCCTGCTGTGCCTGTGCCTCTACGACGGTTTCCTGACCATGGTGGACCTCCACCACAGCGCCCTCATGGCCGACTTGGCCGTGTCGGCCGCCGACCGCACGCGTCTCAATTTCCACTGCTCGGTGTTCAGCGCCCTGGGCTCCTTCTCCGTCTTCTTGTCCTACTCCTTCTGGGACAAGGAGGACTTTTCCGCTTTTCGCGTCTTTTGCGTGACTCTCGCCGCCTTCTCCACCTTGGGCTTCTTTGTGGTCTCACGGTTGCTACGGCAACGTTTTCAAAAAGAAGTTCGCCCCAGATTGGATGAAGTGCACACGCTCAAAGAGTATGTTCTCCAAAAAACAACTTGGGAGACTTCAGTCGTGCACGTCTTACATCTTTTTCCTGCTGCTGTGTCGCACAGGCTCAGTGTTGGCCACGCCCCCTTCACCTCGCCAGAGCGACCCGTCACCGTGCGGCAATACATCAAGCAACTCTCCAGGCACAGGAACTTCATGTGGTTTGTCTCCATGAACCTCCTCCAGGTGATCCCATTATCATTTTTAAATATTACAGTTTTGTGAATTGTTGATTTTCGGAAGTGTTCCACCATTGCAGTATTAAGAATGTGCTTTTCCCGTTTGTGTGTTGAGTGCAGGTGTTTCACTGCCACTTCAACAACAACTTCTTCCCTCTTTTCCTGGAGCACCTGCTGTCAGACAACATCTCCGCCTCAACAGGCTCCATCCTCCTCGGTAAAAAGAACAAAAAAAAAACAAATCGCTCTCCGTTAGCTTCACACGAATGTGAAGGCGGCCATTTTGTTTCTGCTCACGCAGGCATCTCGTACGTGGCGCCGCACCTGAACAACTTGTACTTCCTGACGCTGTGCCAGCGCCACGGCGTCTACCAGGTCATCCGCTGGCTCTTCCTGCTCAAGCTGGGACTAAGCGTGGCCATGCTGCTGGCCGGCGCCGACCACGTCTATTTGCTGTGCATCTTCATTGCCAGGTGCGCTCAGACCTCTGACGTTGTGTGTGCACAGTACGGCACTGCACTGCATTCATATACCGCATTAACACGCGTTTAACTGTCCTTCCTCGTCTCTTCCCGCCAGCAACCGAGTGTTCACGGAGGGAACCTGCAAGCTGTTGAAGCTGGTCATTTCCGACCTGGTGGACGAGGACTTTGTGGTGAACCGGCGGCAGCAGGCGGCGTCGGCGCTGCTCTTCGGCATGGTCGCCCTGTTCACCAAACCCGGGCAGACGTTAGCACCTCTCATCGGCACCTGGGTGCTGTGCGCCTACACAGGTACGGGATGGCAACGTAGGGCTCTTCGCGCTTAAGTGGTTTTAGCATTTGGTCTAATTATAGATGAAGAAGAGGTGCCAGTGAGTGTGGCAGCCATTTACAGCACTTATCACACTTAATTGCCGTTAAGTGTTGTTTTTGCATTGTGCTAATCTAAAGGCTGAAAATACAATTTGGGCATTTTTAAGTTAAACATTGCCATTAAACGATTATTGTTGATTAATTTGACAGTTGATAACTTGTTGCATGTCTAATTAACAATTTATTTATTTTTATACCAAAAACTGTGATTCATACACACGTTTCTTAAAAATGATTTGTTTAAAAAAAATAAAATAAAAATAAAAATAGCACCAAAAATGTGCTTACACATGAGGTGAAGTCTCTCCGGAACTTCCGCTAACAACCAGGCTAAAACTTTCCAACATGTCAGTGGAGGTGTATCACTTCAACAGACAGTCTTTCCGTTACACCAAATTACTTTACGTTTTGGCGCCTTCTTCTGGATTTTTAGAGCATTACAGGAAGCGCAAAAAACGTAATTAGTTGACTTATTTCTATTAAGTCCGTGGAACTTGATGCAAATTACTCCTAAAGAAAAATTTGCTAGGAAAAAAAATACAGTTTCAAGGTATCAAGTTTGTGATATCAAGAAAAATATAATAAATGGCAGAAGTAAAAAAATAAATAAATAAAAATGAAGCAACTTTTGTACTGAATGTTATCGGTTACTTTTTCTATTTTTAAAAAACAATTAAAATCTGATTTTGGTAGGGGGGGGAGGCATTTTTTATTTTATTTATTTATTTTTATTTTGTCATTTATGTTTTTAAATGCCGCTTTTCTCAGCCCTACTAACACCACGCTGTCATAATCCAGATCCCTGACAGTGTTGTATTCCACAGGCTACGATATTTTCCAAAGGGAACCGGAGAAGGACTCCGTTGTGGACGCCTCCTCAGGCGGGGAGTCGCCACCGCTGCGTCTGGGTTGCTTCCACATGCTGGTGTTTGTGCCCATCACCTGCGCCTTGTTGCAACTGGCCGCCTGGTCGCGCTTCACGCTGCATGGGCGCAAGCTGCAGAGCATTAAGAGCATCAGGCAGGGCTCCCAACACGGCGGCATGGTGGACGTCAAGGCCATATGATGATGATGATGATGATGATGACAGGGCCGAGCTGCACTCCGACACTTTTTGTTGTCTTTTTAGGCTTTGATATATATTATATATATATAACAAACAAAAAAGAAGTTAACTGGAAGTCATCGAGCCGCAGCCCTTGTGTGTAAGGATTGAAGAGGAAAAAAATTGCACAATGACTGATCTGCTCTTTGGGGTACAACCTAAAGGCATATTTTAAATGAATGACACCTGCCTTATTTTTTAACAGAGTATTACATATATTTATACTGTAACAGGTGACTACAGAATCAAAAGGACCAATACACGTTTAATGCCAACCGTTCATTGTTTTTCGAATGAACATCCACTTGATTTTAACATCAGGGAAGAATACCAATCTGTGTATTTGAATTGTAATTGTATTTAATTTTGTTTTTGAAGAGTACTGCATGGAAGTTGAAGTTATTGGAAGAGTTACTGTTTACATAAAGCATTGAAGTGTGTTATCAGATAATATTGATGTTTTTGTTTGTTTTGTTTTTTCACAAAACTGCCATTTTGTCTGGTTATTATCCTGGTGACTGGTTAAAGTCTACACTGCCATTGCTGCTTTAACAGTTGAACTTGATTCTCAGTGATTGGATTTTTGTAATTTTACAAATGTTGTGCCATTACCAAAAACAATAAAATGACATGGCCAAAATTCGAATAGTGATTAGTGTATAATTTTGCCTGCCATCCGACACTAAAAGAAGAAATTTTCGATCACAAACACTATGATGGCACGTGATGCTCACCTTGATGTGTTACATGCAAATGCGGCTGTGCAAAAAGGCGTTATATTTACAAATCGGGAAGTTGTCTCTTACTTCCCACTTGTGGCTGGAATTGTTTTTTGAAGCGCTTGGGACAAGCAGACTGGCATCCTCTCGAACGAGTCAGAGGACACATTTTTAAACCCCAAATCGGTTTGAGTCATTGACCATTTGTTGTTTTTGTCTCCTTGTTAGGTGAGTACGGAGTTTACGCTAGCAAGTAAGCTACATTCAAGTCGGTGTTTCTCATTTTTATGTGTATGAATGTGAGTCATATACGTTTGTATTTATTATTAATAATGTTCGATTTTAAATTACATTATGTGTCTTTCGGAAACGCCGGACATGACCTCATGAACTTGACAAATGTACATCTAAAAAAACGACTTGTAAAATCCTGAGCAGTGGTTATTTTTATTTTATTATTTTTTTTAATACCAATTACCACCTAAAAAAAATAAACGTAGCTCTCCAAGTACCACCATATGACCATCTTTAACACAAGTTTCTTTTCTTCCAGCAGTGTATTTTAAGTTTTGAGATATGTTTAATTGAGGTGTTGTGCAGCCCATGTGTTTTTTTCGTCTTCTTTTTTTGTAGCATTATACCGCGTTACATTGTAAAAGTGTTGACAGATTTGCTTTTCTAGTACCAATTTTGCGGATTTTTAAACCGCTGGTATTGCTTCTTTTGTAAACGCGTCTAATTTCATAGGAAGAAAGAATCTTAAGCAATATTACATCACAAGTGTTTTAAAGAATATGTTAAAAAAAAAAACTTTAATAATAAAAATAAAAAATCCCGTAGGGCCCAAGTAGTTCATAAAAACATTTTGTATGAGCCAGTAGGGGGTGCTAATGATCAGAATGATGCTACTTATGCTTGTGCCTTTTTGTGGGGCTGATGCCGATATTTGGCAGCATAAAACTCTAAACTGATTAATTAAAAAAAAAAACAAACATATATATAACTTCTCTTTCGGTACTTTTACACTTACAACTTTAAAGATATGAATTGCATGTAGACCATTTGACTTTAACTATGCTTTTTCCTTTAGTATTTATTTCCAACAGAGATCGGCCAAATTTTTTTCGGGGGGTGGGGGGGGGGGGGGTGTTTGAATGTCATTGCTGTCTTATGTCATAATGTATTGTGCAAAAATAGTTTTTTAAAAATCGACCGTTTTTTAAAAGTTTATTTTTTTTTTTTTTTTTACAGGTTTTAGATAGGCTAATTGGCTTGTAATAGGCTGGCCCCTAATGACTACATCAGTGTCTTTATCGTGTACCCTTTCCCCCCCAGCTTCATGGTCTTGATGCTGTTTCCCTGACTGACACCACTTGTTACCAAAATATGGAGCAGGTGTCAGTAAAACCTGAGTTTGAGTACAACACCCACGATGGCCGCCTCGTGTCCATCAAGCCCGACGAAACCTACTTCCTGCTCTCTAGGACCAACGAGCACTGGTGGCAAGTCCGCACCAAGAAGGATGAAACCAAGCCCCTGGAGCTCGATGCATACACGGCGAGGACGGTGGCCCGTGAGGCTTTAGGCGATTCCTGCCGGTTCTCCACATTTGGTGTGTGTGGCGCCAAAGCTGAGGTGACACCCGAAAGAAGCGCGCACGATAGAGGAGACGCACCACACGGAAAAGTGGAGATGACTGTCAGAACGGACGAGGAGGATCCGCCGCTCTCTTGTGGCATCATTGGAACACAAAAGGTAGGACAAAGTCATTGCATCATTTGAAAGTACACAAGACACACACAATAGAATGAGCAGCACAATGGGCATTGAAGTGAATCAGAGTGTCACTAAGTGTCATTAACTCGTTCGCTGCCATTGACGGCAATAGACGTAAAAAAAATCATTTGAATTATTTCTATTTAACATTTTCCCCACTTTTGTCAACAAAAGTATGAAAACCTAGAAAAAAATTTAATTGTACATTTAGAACAGATATAAAATTTGCAATTAATCTTGAGTTAACCATTGATTTAAAATAAAATAAAAATTAGGGGCGTCAGGCGATTAAATTTTCTTATCCTAATTAATTGCATGATTTCACTAGTTAACTCACGATTAATCACAAATATTATATCTGTTCTAAATGTACAATAAAAAAAATCTAGGTTTTCTTACTCTTGTTAACAAAAATGGGAAAAAATGTTAAACTAATAGAAATAGTTCAAAGGAATTTTTTACGTCTATAGCCGTCAATGGCAGTGAATGAGTTAATGTATGCGTTTATAAAGTATAAAACTATAGTGCTATTTTTCAACAGAATTGAAATGAAATGAAGTGGTGCGTTGAGAGTTTAGGTGGTGTGACTGAGGAGATGTTTGTGTAACCAGCTAATCAACATGTGAATGAGGAGGAGGAAGAGAAGGAGGAGGAGGAGGAGGAGCCTCTCAGTCATGAACACCAACTGATGAGTTTTTTCCCCCCTTCATTGAGTGTTTGGATTCACTTACAAACTGCAAGACTTTTTACGGGGTATTCCACTGTTTAGTTTTCGGAAGGTAGTCTTCGTCTCGGCCGCGAGAGCTTTTCGACGACAGCTGTTTGGCAGGTGACAGGTGACAAACAGGTCCGGTGGGCTGGCTGGCTGACAGGCTGTCAGGAAGGAGTTAAACTAGGCGGCCGCCACGCCCAAACTAAACTGCAGCTTCCCGAACGTGCACCCCGGCCTCCGCCTCTTCCTGCTCCTGTTCCCAGGAACATGCTGCCGTCGCCCTAAACAGTCGAGTTGTTGGATGTCACCTGTTTGAACAGCAGGTGAGGGGATTCACATCTGTTTCCGGGGGGAAAAAAGTGACGTCAAGGCGCGCAGGTGACTTTTTTTTCTCCAGTGTCTTCGTCTGTGTGTGTGTACAATCTGGCATTTTGAGGCTTGTGTGTAAGTGTGTGAATGAATGAGACCCTTGCTGTCAACATGCCAAGCGTAGCCCCCCCCCCCCCCCCGGCTAATGGAGCGCCGTCGCCATGGTGACGTCAGGAGGGAGCAAAAGGGAAGGTGGGAGGGCGTACGTGGGAGCGTGTGGCGATTCAGAAAGTCCAAATTCACTTTCTAATGCTTTGGTGACCACCGAGCATTCTGGGATATGGTGTTTTTTTTTTTGTAATGGATTTGCAAACTTGTTAGAGAGAGACTGGAAGAGTCACAGAAAGGCAGTGAGTTGTGAATTTTGCCTTTCAGGCTTCAGCTCCTTCAGTAAACTATGTAGAACGTGCTGAAACATTTGAAGTTCAGAGAAGATCTAATTTCACATCTGGTTACAGCATATTTTCGTTTTTTTCATGAAATTTCACCCAAAAGCCCGATATCGCTAACTTATTGTGCGTTGTGCATTTTCACATTGTTTTTAAGGGGAACATATATTTTTACATTTTATATATTATATATATATATATATATATTATATTTGATATAATATTATATTATATATAATATTGTCCAAAAACATGGTGTTCATGTATATGTAGCAAAAGCAGTGTTGTATCTTTATATTGACCCAATGTCACATGTACAACCGTACATGAGAAAAAAAGGCAGCACAGTTGGAGGGATTACTTGTTTACGTTTATTCATGTTAATTACTAATGTATTTTTGTGAACATTTTGAATGGCACATGCTAACTGAGGCGCTGTGATGTCATTTTCACTCGACAGCAAGTGGCAGTACACAACAAAATGGCTGCTCGCTATATTAATCCGAATCCGGGTTTAAGACTAGTGGGGGCACATACAAACAGATTATTGTAAAGAAAGTTTTTGACTTGACTTATCCTTTTAAGTATCATGTAGATGATTTTCTAAGAGAAAGTTCTTATTTCCACATTTTCAAGAAACAAAACAAAAAAAAACTTCTCACAAGATGGTGGAAAGCTCACCTGTCACACAACATTAGCTACACCCGCTACAGCACCTCTACAGAGATAATAATGCTCCGACTTGATTGACGGGTGTTTGTTTAGGAACGTTACATACAGCTGCACTACATCATTGTGAAGAGCTGTTATTAATATTTTTGACGTAAATGGCAACGTACGTGAGCAGGACAGGAAAGTGCTACGCTAAGTGAATGCTACATAATACCAATCAGGTGATTCTAGGATCAGAAGTTTAGGGGTGCTGACATTTGGAGCCAGAGCACATTTGAAATGGGAGCGTTAGGAATTTGACTTTTTACAGTACACACACAAAATATAAGTTTTAATAATAACGGGCATCCAGTCAGTGAGCTAGCCAGTAGCACCCTGCCTTTAATATTAGCACATTAGCAAAAAATGTCAGCTAACTCCTACCTAACAACATAAACAGTGACCTATGGTTAAATGTTGAAATGAGCCTTGGTAATGATAATAATGTGTTGCTATTGAGTGGTAAAATTGAAGACATGTTTTTTATATTGTTGTTTAAGAAAGGTAGGGATATGCTGTCAAACTACTTAATGTGACTGGTAGGCAAGAGTACAAGCCTCGATGTTTAAAGTAGTTGAGTAGAGTGGGGGGTGGATCAAACCATTTTTGTGGCAAAATGAGTGGAGTTACTGTACTTGTTGATAGAATTTTTCTACCAAGTACTGTATGAATGTAACTTCAACTTGTAACACTTCAGCAGTTTGTTTGTTTTTAAAAAAATGACACAGAGTAAATCAAATCTCAAGACCTCTCAAATTTGAAGGAGCACCCCTGCAAATATATAATATATGATACCTGTCAATCAAAAGTTAGCTTTTGACGGGTGTACCTAATGCTGTGTCCCTGGCGAGCACACCATGTTTGAAACATTACATGCTGCAAAACTGCTCCAACAGGTATTGTCAGAGCTTCCTGCCCTGTCACACCTCTCTCTCTCTCGCTCTCTCTCTCTCTCTCTCTCTCTCTCTCTCTCTCTCTCTCTCTCTCTCTCTCTCTCTCTCTCGTCCTTTTATTGCTATTTGGAGCAGCGGAGCCCTTCACAAATTCTGCCTAGCAACAAGAGCAGGAAAATCTGAATAATCAGCAATCAAGAGTTGATATGTTGCTAATGCTAATAGCGTACTAGCTAATGGGTAATTAGCTAGCTGTGGTAAATATCAATCATTTCATGTAATCATTTCTGATTCGTTTCCAGACTTGACAAAATGACACCCACCTGCGAGAACATATGTTGTGCTCACAAGTCCCTAACCGGGGTGTTTTAATTCAATTTTGTGCTTCTGGAATCAAAGTGATTATATTTAATAGTTTTCTCTTTAAACATGAGCGTTTTTGTGGAACTCGAGAAAAGGAAGACATGTGTAATATTTTCTGTCATGGTCCCCTTGCAGTCACAGGAAGTACTAGTTGATCGCATGAGACTCCCTCCCCCCCCCTTGCGCCAATGGCTTTACTTTTGTCAAATGTGTTCATGGGCTTTCTTAGGCCTGTCTCAAACACAGGATTGGGGGGTGGGGGGTGTCATTCACATGGATCATCTCTGGCGTTTTGATGGATTCTGGGTCATGAGAAATGTGATGTGAGTGGAGAGAAGATGGTGGTGTAGGGGGAGGGAGCCAGGGGGACTCAATAATAGCCCGACTGTGTGCGCGCTGTGGCGTGATTTGGGCCCCAAATGGGTGTCCCATTGTGCGACTGCATGCCTGCTAAAGTGGTGAAGTAATCAGGTCCCATTGAAACAACATGCAGGAGGCTAGTCCACACCAAATACTTTTTATTTTTAACTGAAAAAATGCACTAAATGGAAAAATGGTTAATTTTTACTGTTGTAAAAGCTTTATCAACTCAGTTATCAATTTGGGAAATGTTTTAAATCAAATGTAATCGTGTTATAAAGATTTAAGAGAAACTAACATCTATCAAATACAGCTACATTTTGCATTAACGTTTCTAACTGTCATGTTTAAAGAGTTAAACACTCTATAATTCAACTTAAATAAGCAAATATTTCCCTTTGAAGTAACATTTAAACATCATATGAGTGTAAAGACAAAAGAGCAATACTGACACTTCCTCAATATCCTGGCAACACTGTTCCACCTCTGCCCTGTAGATGGCGGTAATGCGCATTTATAAAGTGTGAGTAACAGCCAGGAGCGACAATTGTTTTTTTTTTAAGTTGCCTATTTTCGCAAATAAACTCATAATGTTATTTTAAAAATTCATCTTATTGTTGAAAATAAATTATAATTTGAAAAAAGTCATGTTATTTCAAGAACAAATGTCGTAATTTTCAGAACAATGACATTAGTTGTTGGAATGGAAGTCAAACAATTTAAATAGGGAGGAAAAAAACATTCAGACTTGATTCTTATAATGTTTCTTTGAAAATTAATTTTACTGCAAGATATTTAAAATGGTATTTTTCCTCTTGATAGTTGTTTTATTTATTAGTATATTTAATCAATGTAATACGAAATATGAAATACTTATTACACAGCCATATTACGCAGCCCTACTTCTTACTGTTTATCAGTACAAACAAGCCGCACATGCTCTGTCTGGTTTCAGTTTCTATGTTTGTTCACAGACAGTTACCCTCTACCCTCCATCTCTCTACAGACACACACACATACACGCCCACTCAAACCCTTCCTGCTGAGTTGCTCGCAGTTCTCCTTTCTGTCTGTCACGGATGCACTTTGCTCGTCTGCCCCAAACGGTCTTTATCATAATATTTTGGCTCTTTGCATTCATCTCTAATGGGCGAGTTGTAGGCAAACATGGTGGACCTTTATGCCGGGGTTTGGCCGGGTCACCGGGCCCAGCGGGGACCGGCCCAGTCACTGGCATCGCTTCAGGTAGGTGTCGTGAGCTTCGATGGTGAAGCCTTGATGTTTTGGGTGTGAAGTTTTACTTTTGTGATGTGCTATATTTTTTTGATACTTGTTGACAATCAAGCCTGCTTCCTGCTTTGTCTCTATGCAGCACAAGATGGTGACTAAAACCCGCGCATTAGGTTGAATGTACTACTTTTAGACTCCTGTGCGTGAAGTGTGTAAAGCCCCAATTTGACATGGGAAGTTGCCAGAAATGCGTTTATTTTTGATTACGCCAGATGCAGAAAAGTGAAAGTCCAATGCAGAAGTGTGTTTTGGCGAGTAACGTCTGAACCTTGAATGTGGCAAGTGCTCCTACGTGGACAATTTGGAAGGAAATCCCCTTGTATTTTTGAGTTTCTGGAGCGCCTACCTGTCAAGCGCGTATACAACCAAATATGTTATTAGTGATGTGCCTATTTTGGGAAATGTCTCGATGAGCAAGTCTTAGTCGTATCGACTGACTGCAAGACAGAGACTCCCGAGTTTCTCCACTAATACATAAACAACTCAGCCTGCCCAATTTCCCGTGCAAAAGAACCGCTTTGACATGACTTCCTAATCACTATCATGTCAAAGCAAAAAGGTAAGCAGAGCTGCAGCGTTAACAACGATTAGTATTAGCTTCGTGTTATTATAATTTCTGGCTAAGTTGCCGATGTAGAGGTGGAGTTTGTATTTGGCCATGAGCTGCGCCACACTCCTAAAGGCTGCCTTCACATTAACTCATTCACTGCCATTGACGGCTATAAATGTCAAAAAAATTATTATAACTCTTTGACTGCCAGACGTTTTCAGAAAAGGGATGCCGTGGGTGCCAGCCGATTTAAGCATTTTTGACTGATCTTTTGACTGATCTTTCAAGGTCCACAGAAAATTATGTGTTTGGACTATGGAAACACACATACTACCAAATGAAAGATTGGACTCTCATCTTTCATCAGAAAAAAAGTTTGTTTCTACCTTATTCCGTTTTTTCAGTAATCAACAATAGAAAATGGTTAGTTTCACCTCTGTTTTGAAACAAACGTCTTTTAACGTCTTTGGCACTCCTCCATAGGATTTTACTAAACGTTATTTAACGTTTTTGGCAGTCAAAGAGTTAACTATTTCTATTAGTTTAAATTTTTTTATGAAAACCTAAAAAAAAATTCATTTTAACTATTTCTATTAGTTTAACATTTTTTCCCCACTTTTGTTAACAAGGGTATGAAAACCTAGAAAAAAATTTTTTATTGTACATTTAGAACAGATAACATTTGTGATTAATCGTGAGTTAAGTATTGAAGTCATGCAATTAATTACAATTTTTTTAAAAAAATCACCTGACGGCCCTAATTTTTAATAATTTTCTTTAAAAAAAATTTTGTTTTTAATTTTTATTTTTTTTATTTTTTTAATAATCCTTTTTAAAACAATTTATAATTTCTTCTTTTTTAAAAAAAATAATTTTAATTATGTTTTGTTATTTTTAATAATCTAATCTTTTTAAAAACAAAAACAAAAGATTATTAAAAATTAGGGGCTTCAGGTGATTACATTTTTTAATCGTAATTAATTGCATGACTTCTCAACTCATGACTAATCACAAATTTTATCTGTTCTAAATGTACAATAAAAATTTTTTTTCTAGGTTTTCATACCCTTGTTAACAAAAGTGGGGAAAAAATGTTAAACTAATAGAAATAGTTAAAATGAATTTTTGACGTCTATAGTCGTCAATGGCAGTGAATTAGTTAAATAAATGCCCAAAGAGATCCAATAAAAAAATGAATTGAGTAAAATGAACCTTTATTTAACCAAGGTGGGCTTTTTGAGATCAGTGAGCAGCAGGATGGCGCCGGCAAGACCCTCAAATAACATAATTATAGCGGCAAGAAATATGCTGTACAAATAAGTTTAAACTTCTTGAATGTTGGGGTATTTCGCCAAAAGCATTCCTCAGATATGTTTTTGACACTAGGAAACCGTTTTAAATGGTGGGGGAAAAAAATGCATGATGTCTCCTTTAAAGCTGCCTGGGTTGCCATTTCGACATTTTGACAACACAGCCTGTTACAACATAACATGAGCCTTTTTGTGCTGTTAAATTTACACGCAAACGCTAGTCGACACCTTATATGATGCGTTCAAGACTTCTTCTAAAGTAGGAAATATTCCATTTCAAATGATGTTTTGGAAAACCTTTGAAGGGATATGAAAATGTGGTAAACGCACGCTGATCGTCTGTCGTTGGTTGTTGTCCCTGATGAGTTGTGTGGTTTTGTGTGTGTGTGTTTATGGAGATTTAGAAGTTAGAAGAAAATTGAAATATCTCTGTGGTGGCGATATTGGGAGGAGCACTTTCTGTTTGTGGTGTGATTCTTCCGTGGGCACTTCCTGTGAGCTGACTCTACTTTTATCTTCCGATGTCTTTTTTTATTCTTAAAAAAAAAAGAAGATGTTTCATGAACTAAAAATGATATCTTCACCAAAATCTGATAATATCTCAAAATGATTGCACTGTATTAGGGCTGATTGATAAGTACTGTATGTCAACCCAAAAACTTTATTTACAATAATATTTGGATTAACAGTGCATTTGTGAAATATGAATTACGCAGCAAAATCCACCCGTTTTTATTCATGTGAGAGGGCGGCCATTTTGCCACTTGCTGTCCACTGAAAATGACATCACAATTGCTCAGGTAACATCCAATCACCGCTCACCTGTTTTCTGAATTTGGTCATGTGACATTCACAAGTGGAACCGTGATTGGTCATTATCTGAGCCCTGATCAACCGTGATGTCATTTTCAGTCGACACTACACTAAGTGGCAAAATGGCCGACCATAGGATGGATAAAAAGGAGTGGAATTTGCCGCTTAATTCATAGTCCACAAATGCAATAATAATCAGAATACTGTATTTAGACTAGTGGGGCAACTTAATACATGTTGTAGAGGAAAGTTTGGGGTTAACTTCCCTTTTAAGAAAGTAATACAATACATTTTTCTTTGTAACGTATTAGGCTGGGAATCTTTGAATGTCTCACGATTCGATTACGTTTTTGGGGATTGTGACTCAGTTCAGAATCGATTTTTGATTAAGAAAGATTTTTGATTCAAAATGATTTGATTGACAATGACTTTTGCTTCAATTTATAGATCGCAATGATCTACTCCAGTCTGACTCGCTAATGCTAATTGGTGCTCTACTCGCGGAAATTTTATCACTCAAAAGAATGGCTCCACGCTGCAAAAAAAAAACAACTTTTATTGGAAAAACTTGATCGTGACTTTTTCCTTCTACTTCCTAATGTGTCTAACAGTGTATCAGACCGCGTGGAACCACACTGCCCCTAAGTGGCCAAATCGGGTACAACATGAACTGCGCTCCCAATAGAGGCACACACAAACAAAGGGAAGACCGTATAAAATAATTTAAATAAAATCGATTTTGGGACATTTCAAATCGATTCTGAATCGCACTAAATGAGAATCGCGATTCTTATGAGAATTGATTTTTTTGGGCACACCGCTATAACGTATAGTATACAGCCATTAAAAGCTAAATATTATCATTATAGTGCCCTCCAACAATGTTTTAAATTTAAGATCAAATCCAAGGTCACTTGTAAGGTCAAGAGATGTAGCATTAGTGCTTGATCTAAAGCCTACATTTTTTCCCCTCACAGGTGGACGATGAGAGCAAACAAGCGCCCATCTACGCCAACGTAGCTCAGCTCCGCCAAGACCACACTGACTCGCCGCCCCACCAGGACGCCGACGGATGGGAGGTGCACTTTGACCCGGAGAGTGGTCAGGACTACTACTACCACTCTGCCACGGGGTATACCACCTGGGAAAAAACCCTCGCCGAATCGCCCCGTGACCCCGAGCCGCCTCTCCCCTCACCCTCCCGTTCTCCCATCCACTTCCTGTCCACCGCCTCCCGCCCGGCGTGGACGTCAGACTGGGAGCAGCTAGTGGATGAGCGCAGCGGGTGCCCCTACTTCTATAACGCTATGTCTGGGGAGACGTCCTGGGATCCACCGGAGCCGCTCAGCCCGTACCCGCCACTGATGGAGCCCATGAACATGCACCGCTTTTACCAGGACGAGTCGGTGAGGGCCTGACTGGCTGCTCTACTTCCAGTTTTAGCTTCGCTCAGGGGAAGACGGCTAATGCAGCCTCCTTTTTAATGGATTTAACCCTTGAGTGATGCCAATCGTTCCCGTTTGACAAACATACAGCAGTAGTTCACATGACTCCTGTCCTCTATGAGATGTTTGTCCTTGTTTTGACTTTCAGGACTGGCAAAAAAATGACTAATTGAAAAGGTTATGGTTAGTGGTTAGGGCAGGGGTCTGCAACCTACAGCTCTGGAGCCACATCTGGCTCTTTGGTCCCTCTCCTGTCGTTTCTGGAATTTTTTTTTAGAAATTATTAATTTATTTGTTTACATTTTTTTTTATTTTTTAGATAAAATATTCTTTAAATAAATTATTTAGATAGAAAAAAATGTATAATTAAATATTTTAAAAATGTCAAGAGTCCAATTTTTTTTGAGTTGTCAGAAAAAGACATACAAGGTAGATAAAAAAGTTTTTTTAAATGACTTTGAAATGTCCAAAAAGAAAGCTGAAAAGCAGAAAATTACCATAAAATGTCCATGAAATTGCCAAAAATGTTAAAATTAAAATTAAAAAAGGCAGAAAAGAAAATGTGCAAAAAGTACCGGTAACCATAAAATGTCCAAAAATAAAAGAAGGCAGAAAATTACTATAAAATGTACACAAATTTGCCCAAAAAAGGTCATAAAACTTATTTTAAAAGGCAGAAAAGAAAACATTAATAAAATGTCCAAAAACTAAAGAATTCCCCAAAATTACTATAGAATGTTCACAAAATTGCCCAAAAAAAGTCAGAATTTTTTTTAAGGCAGAAAAGTTAAACCGAAAATTACCATAAAATGTCCACAAAATTGCCAAAAATGTTAGAAAATTTAGAGCAAAAAAGGGGAAGAAATAAAAATAAAAAATAGCCATCAAATGTCAAAAAAACGAAGAAGAGAGTCAAAAAATAATCATCATGTCTCCGTAAAATTGCTAAAAATGTGAAATTTGACAGAAAGGCAGAAAAGTCTAAAAATACATGAAAAACAAAGTATGAACAATTACAACCCCCAAAAAATAATCCAAAAACGGAAGACGAAAGGTAGAAGAAAATGAATCTCAAAGCATTGGATGCTGCATAATTTTCTTTTATGGAGCAGCTCTAATTAGCTCTTGGGCCCTCAGTACACTAACACACTGTTTCTAATATCACAATGTTCAAAAGCTTTGCTACTCCAGACATCTTTTTTTATTATTCATTTGGCGTAAAATGACTTTTGACAGTAAAGATGGCTGCCCTCTGGGTTTAGGGACTGGGGGTCAAGGTTTCTTAACTCCGTTCCTCTCACATTCCCAGCCTAAACTACCCGAAGAAGACTACCACTCGGAAGATTACCCGGCAGGTGCCGATGGACCTGATCCCGATGAGGAGCCCCTGTCCATGGGGTCCCCCGCGTCCTCCAGGGAATACGACCTCTCCCACGTGAGCCGTGCAGTCATCCCCCGGGCCAGCCTGGACCGCAGCACGCCTGCTGGCTGGAGCCTCAGCGTGGAGCCCGACGGCACTTGGGTGTTCATCAACGAGCACACGCTAGAGCAGGTAGATTGGATTTACGGCATAGGGACCAAACCCTTGCCGCAAATGACTCATTTGTATTTCATTCCAGTGGGTTAAGTCTGTGGACGACCTGGGCCAGACTTACTATTATCAAAAAGATGGCTCCAGATCTCAGTGGACCCTGCCCGATGTCAGTGCGACCTTTCAAGGCGGCCCCCTGCAGGCGGTCCCTGCGTCGCCGGGACTGTCCCAGGAAGAGAACGGCGTGGAGGCAGACGAGGTCATCTTCAAGAATTGGAGACAAAACATAGCACCAGCACAGCTTGCCTCGGTCCAAGACGACACAGTAGGAGCACTCATACACCGCCAGGAAATACTAACAATGTTTATATTGATTTGATTATTTTCATGAAACCGTCAGTCATAATTTTCCCTACATATTTTTTCTCCCCAAATTTTTCCTTTTTAACTCATTCACTGCCATTGACGGCTATAGACGTCAAAAATTCATTTGAACTATTTCTATTAGTTTAACATTTTTTCCCACTTTTGTTAACAAGAGTATGAAAACCTAGAATTTTTTTTTATTGTACATTTAGAACAGATAAAATTTGTGATTAGTCATGAGTTGAGAAGTCATGCAATTAATTACGATTAAAAAATGTAATCACCTGATGCCCCTAATTTTTTAATAATCTTTTGTTTTTGTTTTTAAAAAGATTAGATTATTAAAAAATAACAAAACATAATTAAAATTATTTTTTAAAAAAAGAAGAAATTATAAATTGTTTTAAAAAGGATTATTAAAAAAAATAAAAATAATTAAAATTAAAAAAATATTTTTTTTAAAGAAAAGATTAGTAAAAATTAGGGGCGTCAGGTGATTTTTAAAAAAAATTGTATTATATTGATTTGATTATTTTCATGAAACCGTCAGTCATAAGTTTCCCTACATATTTTTTCTCCCCAAATTTTTCCTTTTTAACTCATTCACTGCCATTGACGGCTATTGACGTCAAAAATTCATTTGAACTATTTCTGTTAGTTTATCATTTTTTCCCCACTTTTCTTAAAAAGTGTATCAAAACCTAGAAAAAAAAATAGTGTACATTTAGAACAGATATATAATGTGTGATCAATCTATGAGTTAACTATGGAAGTCATGCGATTAATTACAATTAAAAGAAATTAATCGCCTGACGTGATTTAAAAAAATAAAAGATTATTAAAATTTAGGCGGCGTCAGGTGAATCACATGACTTCACTAGTTAAGTCACGATTAAACACAAATTTTAAATCTGTTCTAAATGTACAATAAAAAAATTCTAGGTTTTCATACTCTTGTCAAAAGTGGAAAAAAATGTTAAACTAACAGAAATAGTTCAAATGAATTTTTGACGTCTATAGCCGTCAATGGCAGTGAATGAGTTAATCACCATAAATGCTGTCGTAAACATTAAAGTGCACATTTTGACGCCGTGCTCTCATTGGTCTCTTGGCAGAGGTTCTTCCCGACCCACCAGAGGACCACATCGGATTACAGCAGCGACAGCTCCAGCACGGGAAATTCCCCCGAGGCGCAGTCTAATGTGAGTATCCCGGCGGGACTCGCCGCCAAATGAAGCGTGCGTATTATTTTTTTTTTAACAACGTATTTTGTGCCCTTTGAAGGCTCCTGGGTTTCAACTCTGGAGAAACCCTTATTACCTGACATCCAGGTGGCTGCGCTATAATGTGGGTTGTTAATATGAGAGCCATAGATCATCAATGGAGTATTGATCTATGGCTAGCGCTGGGTGTGCTAATGCTAATTCATATACCACCTTGTTGTTGTGATCTTCGCACTAGCGGTTGTAGTCAAATAAATGAAAATTAGATTAGGCCGTCCATACCCTAACTTGTTTGCATGCTTGACACGCGTTTGAAAAGGTTTATATGCTCATTGCTTGCCATACGCAAAGTCATTTGATGTTCACTACGCTGATTCTTTGTTTTGAGAGCTTTCCACACAAAAGAGGTTAAAGGTCAAAATAAACTAGCATGCCCAATTTTCAGCCGTCTCCAGACTTTGCGAAAAGCAGATAGAAATCCACTTGGTTGATTTGTTTTTGTTTGATTTTACATTTAACATTCATTTTATAAATATTTATTTGCTTGATTAGGATTAAATTAACTCATTCACTGCCATAAATTCATAAAAAAAAAAAAATACAAATTAGGGGCGACAGGCAATTAACATTTTTAATTGTAATTAATCGTATGACTTCACTAGTTAACTCACGATTAATCTCAAATTTTCTATCTGTTCTAAATATACAATGAAAAAAAATCAAGGTTTTCATACTCTTGTTAACAAAAGTGGAAAAAAATTTAAACTAACTCTTTGACTGCCAAAAACGTTAAATAACGTTTAGTAAAATCCTATGGAGGAGTGCCAAAGACGTTAAAAGACGTTTGTTTCAAAACAGAGGTGAAACTAACCATTTTCTATTGTTGATTACTGAAAAACGGAATAATGTGGAAACAAACTTTTTTTTTCTGATGAAAGATGAGAGTCCAATCTTTCATTTGGTAGTATGTGTGTTTCCATAGTCCAAACACATAATTTTCTATGGACCTTGAAAGATCAGTCAAAATGCTTAAAATCGGCTGGCACCCACGGCATCCCTTTTCTGAAAACGTCTGGCAGTCAAAGAGCTATTAGAAACAGTTCAAATGAATTTTTGACGTTTATAGCCGTCAATGGCAGTGAATGAGTTAATTATAAATAGCATAAAAATAAGAAATTTGAAATTAAAATAAATATTTTGCAAGCACAATGTAACTTTTTTACATTGTTACAAATGTTTGCCCACTTCTAATAAACATAATTATATGTAATTATTTTTATTAGATCACTTCACTTTTTGCTGTCATTTTTGCTCACGGTTTGTCCCACATGTTCATGTAAGAGATCATGTTAACCAGCTTTTGTATTGTCCCTGTCCTGAAAAAGAAGTCTCTGGTTGGATTTCAGGCACCGAACTTGGAGAAGGCGGGAATCCTGAACAAAACAAAAGTGTCTGAAAATGGCAAAAAAGTCAGGTGAGTCATACCTTTCCCTTTAGGTTTGGGGTGTCGTATTCGAGAAACTTTTTTCTTTTGCTTTGAGTGTGTCTGGTTTCACGCTGCCCTCTGGCAGGAAAAACTGGGCCCAGACCTGGACTGTGCTGCACGGAGGCACGCTGACCTTCCATAAAGACCCCAAAATGACATCGCCAGGAGTTTCGGTAGCTCCGTTTTTTTTTTCTCACATTGTTTACGAGGCCATTGCACAGCTGCGACGCCAGCCAGTTTCACTGAACAAACTGATCTGACTTTATGATTCCCAAGAAATGATAATAACTCTTGTCCATGTGACTCAGATGAAAAAGCCTCTGCCGCGAGTTGACAGACATTTTTATCGCAGGAATGCGGCACCACCTGTTTTCTGTCCATGCTCACTTTTTTTTTCCCCGTTCGAAGAGCAAGACCAATCAGATCGCCCCAGAGGTGTCGGTGGATCTGCGAGGCGCCATGATCAGCTGGGCCTCGAAGGATAAATCCAGCAAGAAGAATGTTTTAGAGGTACATTTACTTCTATTTCCTTCACAATTATGTGAAATTTGAGCTAATTGACGTTTGCACTTTTATTTCAGTTAAAAAGCAGGAACGGTCTCGAGTTTCTGATCCAGTACGATACTGAGAGCATCATCACCGACTGGCATAAAGTATTATTGGATACCATACGGCAATTGGTAAGTCCTCACCGAAATATTATGTTATTGGTATCAATGTCATTTTTTTCTTTATATTAATTAAATTCAACTTTTTTTTCCTGGATTAAATATTTATGATTGAATCTTTGTAATTATCTATTTTTAATATTTTTGTTTTTTCATGTCTCTATTCAATATTTTATGTTTTTATTTACTCCTATTGTGTTATTTATTATCATTTCTTTAATTTAATCTTTTTATTTTCTGTTTAATATATTTTTGATAGGTTTTGTTTTGCTTTTCAATATTAACTCATTCACAGCCTTTGACGTCTATAAACATAAAAAAAATCATTTAAACTATTTCTATTAGTTTAACATTTGTTCCCCACTTTTGTTAACAAGAGTATGAAAACCTAGACATTTGAAAATATATATATAATAATTTGAAAAATAAATAAAAAATTATTAAAAATTAGGGGCATCAGGTAATTAATTTTCTTAATTGTAATTAATCGCATGACTTCAATAGTTAACTCTCGATTAATCACAAATTCTGTTCTAAATGTACAATACATTTTTTCGAGGTTTTCATACTCTTGTTAACAAAAGTGGGAAAAAATGTTAAACAGAAATACTTCAAAATAATTTTTGACGTCTATAGCCGTCAATGGCAGTCAATGAGTTAATATTTTTTTTTACTGTTAATGTTTTGTTGTTTAATTTGTTTTAAAAATATATGTATTTGTAGTCTCTTTTTAGTTTGATTTGAACTTTTTTAATTTAAAATATATTTTTATTAAAAAAAAATTATTAGATTAAATTATGTTTTTATTAAAAAAATGGATTAGACTAATTTGTCCATTGATTTTTGTATTGAGTATTTTGTTGACTCAGACATTTTTGGTATTTTAATATGTTATTCATTTGTGGTAAATATTTTGTATTTAATAATATTTTTATTTAGTATTTTTAATATATTTTTTAATCATTTTATGTAACGTAATTTTTATATACCGTAATATTTATTTTTTAAGATTTTTTTTTCTCCATTTAACATTTTTAATATTTTATAATTATTATGACTGTGACTATTATTATTAGTTTATGCCACACAATTTGTCACGTTTTTAACTGCCTTGCTGGCTAAAATAAAATGAGCTAATCTGATTCTCATGTATCTTGGACATCATGGAGGAAAAGCGTGATGATAGCCATGCAACAGGACTTGACATGACATGACACGTGACATAGCCGTGTAATCGTCTCTTTGTCTTTCAGGAGTACCAGGACCACCACTCCGAGGAGGAGGACGGCAGCAACCTGTACGAGAAAATCAGCGTCCCAGAGGCACAGATTGCCAGCGACTGGCGCAGGGGTGAGCTACAGCTACAATAAGAAAGTCGTACATGGCTACAATTTTATTTATATATATATTTTTTTTTGTCAGCCTCCAGGCCGAGCGTCGCCAGCACTAGCGGCGGCGAAACCGACCCAAAAAAAGTTCGCACCAAGTTGATGAAGTTCCTCATGAAGCGGCCCTCGCTTCAGGCAGTCAAGGAGAAAGGATACATACGAGGTGCAGTGAGTTATTTACTGTAGTCTACTTGCATCAGGGTCGAGGTGGTCGAGTGGGGAAGTGATCCTCCGCAACGAGTAGTTCGATTTAAATTCTGTCCTGCCTGCAGACAACGTTTTCGGCTGCCACCTGGCCACGCTTTGCGCGCAGGAGCGGACCACCGTTCCCAGCTTTGTGGAGAAGTGCATAAAAGCTGTGGAGAGGCGAGGTAACGCATCCACCTCCCACCGACGAACACAGCTGCCAGCAATCAGCCGACCGACTACATTAAGGTGTTGACGTTCCAGGTTTGGACATCGACGGACTCTACAGGGTCAGCGGGAACCTCGCCGTCATCCAGAAACTGCGATTCAAGGCGGACCACGGTAACAATGGCGTTCGTTCTAGCGGTCATGTCATGTGACTCAGCTTGATTGGTCAAATGCTGTCAAAGGTCACCAGCGGTTCCATCGGAATGGAGAAACCGTTGCTCAATGTCATAGGAAAAAAATATTCTGATGAGCTAATTTCTCACCCAGCCCGATGTTGTTGCTGTGCTTCCCAACAGACGAACTGGACCTCGAGGACGGCCAGTGGGAGGACGCTCACGTCCTCACTGGAGCGCTGAAGCTGTTCTTCCGCGAGCTTCCCGAGCCGCTTTTCCCCTTCCACCTGTTTTACGACTTCATCTCCGCCATCAGTAAGACGAGCTTTTTGGAGCAAAGAATAGCAGTAGACAATTCAAGTGATAACATACGATTAATGATGAGAATGCTGACTTTTCATTAAAACGATGATAGAGGTAGTCATTGAAATAAATATTGAAAGAGTTTAGCTACATGATATAAGGACAAACATTTCAATTATTTCACTTTAAATGATTTATTGCCATTTTTAAAAACTTACTTTCCTATTTTAGTATATAATTAGTCTTATTATGTGATACACTTTGTGTTTTGTTTTTTTAAAGATGTATTTTCCATGTTCAATTTTAATTCTTTACTTGTATGATACAACAAAATATTTATATAATTTATTTGTTATTGGATTATTTATTTGGTGAATTTGCGCTTCAAAAGCAGGATTTTAATGAAGTGAAAATAGGTTATGATATTTTTTAAAACTATTTGTTTTATGATTAAATAAATATTAGTATTTATTTAATGGAATTAATATTTGTTTTTTAATGAAGTGTTAAACAAGTTTTGTCACTTGTAAATGCAATAATATGACATATTAGTCTATAATTATTTGTAAAATTATTGTCTAATTCTTATTTCATTAGAACAATTTTAGTTTTCCTCCAAAATGCTGTTTAGAATATTTTCATTATTTAGCCCGATGAGAAGGCCAAACATTTGGTAAAAGACTTTACGGAATATTTTTTCAGCAATTTCTACATGGTTTTATTTTTTTCCAACTTCAAAACAAGATTTTTGAATTTTTAAAACGATAAAAATAAAATAAGTGTGTGTGATTTAGTTTATTTGAAGCAAATGCTGTGTCCTGTACTTTGATTATTAAGTGTCAATCTGAGATAATAAACATGAAATAAATACCTCAAAATCAAGCATTATTATCTTTTTAAATAAAGTCTAATTAATGAACTTTCATTTTCCATGTTCCTAATGTTGTGCCTAGTGAGTGTATTTTTACTTTTTTGTTGTTGCAGAAATTTCTGATTACAACATAAAGTGGCGTAGCATTTATGACTTGGTCAAAGCTCTTCCCGCCCCAAATCACGACACCATGAGCCTCCTTTTTGGACATTTACGGAGGTCAGCGTCCATTTTGTGTTCACGTCTCGCTCGCTGTCATATAGTCAACTCATGCTACGGAAATTTTTAGCGGAATGATCTCATTGTTTCCATTTGTCGTCTCGTCAGGGTCATCCAGTGTGGCGAAGACAACCGCATGACAGGGCACAACGTGGCCATCGTGTTCGGGCCCACGCTCCTGCGACCCGAGGCAGAGGCAGCCAACATCGCCATTCACACGGTTTTCCAAAATCAGATTGTGGAGTTCATTCTCAACGAGTATGAGCGTCTCTTCCACTGAAGGAGTTCATGTCTTTTATTTGACGATTAACACGGCACTTCTTGTGACTTGATTGTAATATAGAAATGTATACAGCTATTAATATCAGCAAGCCGTTGTGAAATAAATCTGATATACTGTAGAACGTTTGAGTAAAACTGGATATCTATGCTGTATTTTTGTCTAAAGACAACATAGAACAATTGTATATATAGATTAACAGACTTGAGAGGTGGTCACTGAAGGAGATGTTTGTTCTGTAAATAGTAACAAGACAACGTCGATATGCTGAAAGTTGTCAAGACTGTTATAAGAACATTCTATAATAAAATAACTTTGTAAAAAAAAAAAGAAAAGACTTATGATTATATTTATTTGTAAATTATTTTTGTCAGCTTCGGTGAACCTAAAATGCATGTGTTTGGAATGTGGGACAAAAAAAAATTCGAACCCCGAGAGTTGTCTATCAGTGTCTCGCCACAAATGTGTAAGCTACAATGGCACATGACTTAAAAATATTATTTGAAACTAAAATTTGGATATTCTGTGGGAGCATTTAAAGTAGTGATGGGAAAATGAAGCCTCATGAAGCACTTGTGATATTTTTTGACTCCTCTAGATGGCACTATTGGCTTAAAAAGGCAGTGGAAATGTAATACATTTTCATTGCACTAGCCTTTATATTTGAACCAAGAGCACCATCTAGAGGAGTAAAAAAAAATAGTAAAAGTGCTTCATGAGGCTTCATTTTCCCATCTCTAATTTAAAGTTTAGCTATTGTCCAGTTTTTTTTCTCTGAGGGCCACAAACAGAAGGAATGAAGGGCCACTTTGAAATATATTTATCACACACACCAAATTCAATCAAAAAATTGCATATTGTTTATAATTATATATCACAGTTTTTGGAAAAACTGCTGCCTGAACAGTTTTCTATCAGGCAAATGGTTAAGGATTCAAAAATGTTGTGGTGGTCGAGACCCTGTAACCCACCAGAGAAAAAAAAACAGCAGTTGAATTCCTTCCTTCTCTGCATTCAGAAGCAAAATGGGAGCCATTTGTTGTAATATGAAGATTTTTAAAACAAGTTATTTAGAAATTGTATACTTTCACAATTTGGACCTTGGCAGTTGACACAGAGCAGAAAGTGCCTTTTGCTTGTAAAAATGTATCATTTTGACCACAGTCTTGTGAAGAGAAATGTTGTCCTCCTTTAATTGCAAATATCTTATTTGCAGTTTTGCATATTCCGAAAAGTTCTCCAGTTTAAAAAAACAAAATTATTAGTAGCAGCTGTCATTTTTTAGTATATCCCGTGGACTGCTTAAAAAGTAGATGGCAGGCCACATATGGTCCCCAGGCCATATTTTGGACACCTGTGAGGCTGTAAACCAAACAAATAAAATATCACCCTCCTAAAATAATGGCCTATGTCCTTTTTTCCCCCAGAAAACACACAAAAACTGAAGCAAATAATGATAATATTAATGACTAATCATTTAATTAAATTTCATTTAAGTGATAAAATGTATTTAATGATGTAGCCACCTTTGTGAGGAATATGATGATAAGCAGTTCTAATAGAACGTCTTTGGTTCCGTGAAATGTCGTGCATCGGAACTATTTTGTAATCGGACACGCTTCCGGAAGCTGTTACTGGCGGAAAGTCTGTATTTGAAGCTGATTGAGAAACTAATCGTGTCTAAATTAACTAAGATTGAAAAAGGAGTGTGATGCACGTCTTAGAATTTACTAACCACTGTCATTTCGACACTTAATTGATTAAAATGTCAGTATCAATGTCCGTACTTTAATTTGCGTGCGCTTGTAGTCGGAACCTTTTTGTGGTTGGACGTGCTTCTCACCGTATCCGCCGCGATGAGTTTCGAATGGCCATGGCAGTACAATTTTCCTCCCTTTTTTACGTGAGTACACCTTTTAAACCTTATTTTAAAACAATAAATAAACGCAAGGCGCCCCTTTAACGTGTTATCTATTTCAACTGTTGTTGCCTTCAAGTGGCTTTTCAATGCTAGCGTCATGTTAGCAGGCTCCTTAGCTAAACAAGCCGAAATGCTACGGAAGTGGATTTGCTCATATTGGCGTCTCTCTAAAATTTAAAGTTATTGCAGCTCTGATTGAGTTCATATATGGCATACATTTGTTAATCTTTTATAAACGACATTCAAACGACTATTGGAACTCTTTGTGTACCCTGCAAGAAGAAAAGTTCTCTCTTCTGTCATCTAGCTGTGTTGTTATCCTGCAATACATCAAGTTGGCCATTCTGTGGAAATGTGTTTACATTTGGAGAGAGACGTTTTTTTTTTAATTGCACAACGCTCATTTTTAATGTATTTTTTCCCAATTAAAACTAAGTGATTAAACATAATCTGTTAGTATTTTGCTTTATAGTTTTTATATTCCAATTGATTGTGTTTGTTTTGATTGTTGTTTTGTGCAGGCTTCAACCCAATGTGGACACAAGACAGAAGCAGCTGGCGGCGTGGTGTTCGCTGGCGCTGGCCTACTGCCGCCACCAAAAGCTCTACCAGCTGGACGTGATGGAGGCACAGGAGAGCCCCGTCTTCAACAACCGCAAGATTTCACGTATCCTCTCTAAAGCTCAATGAAACATCTCCCCAAAACGTTCAGTCAAATCACCTGTATTTTCTTTGTATCTCAAATCAACTTTTTCCATTCATTGCATAGCAATGTGCCGTGCCTTTTGTGTAAGCCAGTTCGCCTTTGGCGTTTTGCTTTGTACGTTAGCATTAAGCTAGCAGACTTTCATCATAAACATTATGTAAATTGGTTAAATAAACGTGTAATTCTCTTTGTTTCATGTTTTGTTTGACAGTAATCAAGTGGGAGTGGCAATAAACAGCTTGAAGCAAACACTCTCATGTTTTTGGGTTGTAAACTTCAGGCTTTGCGCTTGCATAGTACAGAATAGATGTCATGGTTGGAAAAAAGCTTGTTACAAAACTCTTAGTTGGGGTACTCAACAGTCAAGTGGTTGATCTGATGAAGTGTCCAGTAAGGTTCTTTCAGGCCTCCTTAACTGAATGGCAGGAAAACTGTCCATGGAAGCCATTCAAGTTGTGTTTGAGGAGTTGAGGAAAAAAGGTAATGCTTCCATTAAACATAGGTTTGTTTGTTTGTTTTGTATACAGTGAGGAAAATAAGTATTTCACCCCCTGGTGATTTTGTGAGTTTGACCCTTTACAAAGAAAGGAACGGTCTATAATTTTCATGGTAGGTTCATCTTAACAGTGAGAGACAGAATATAAAAAAAAATCCCAGGAAATCACATTATAATAATTTTAAACATTTATTTGTCTTTTATTGAGGAAAATAAGTATTTCACCCCCTACCAACCAGCAAGAATTCTGGCTCCCACAGACCGGTCATGTGACCAGGAGGCACACACATTAGTCCTCTTACTTAATTGGTATTCCTAGTTAAGTTCCCATTACCTGTATAAAAACACACCTGTTCACAGAATCAATCAATGCATCAGATTCCAACCTCTCCACAATGGGCAAGACCAAAGAGCTGTCTAAGGACGTCAGGGACAAGATTGTAGACCTGCACAAGGCTGGAATGGGCTACAAGACCATTAGCAAGCAGCTGGGTGAAAAGGAGTCAACTGTTGGTGCGATAGTTAGAAAATGGAAGACACACCAATTGACCATCAATCTCCCTCGGTCTGGTGCTCCACGCAAGATCTCACCTCGTGGAGTGAACCGGATCATGAGAAAGGTGAGGAAACAACCCAGAACTACACGGCAGGAGCTTGTTGATGATATCAAGGCAGCTGGGACCACAGTCACCAAGATGACCATTGGTAACACACTACGCCGTAATGGATTGAAATCCTGTAGTGCCCGCAAGGTCCCCCTGCTCAAGAAGGCACATGTACAGGCCCGTCTGAAGTTTGCCAATGAGCACCTGGATGATTCAGAGGAGGCTTGGGAGAAAGTGCTGTGGTCAGATGAGACTAAAATCGAGCTCTTTGGCATCAACTCGACTCGCCGTGTTTGGAGGGCGAAAAAAGCTGACTTTGACCCCAAGAACACCATCCCCACCGTCAAGCATGGTGGTGGAAACATTATGTTTTGGGGCTGTTTCTCTGCTAAGGGTACAGGACGACTTCACCGGATCGAGGGGAGGATGAATGGGGCCATGTACCGGGAAATCTTGGGTGAGAACCTCCTTCCCTCAGCCAGGATATTGAAAATGGGTCGTGGATGGGTGTTTCAGCATGACAATGACCCAAAACATACAGAAAAGGCAACAAAGGAGTGGCTCAAAAAGAAGCACATTAAGGTTATGGAGTGGCCTAGTCAGTCTCCTGACCTTAATCCTATAGAGAACTTGTGGAGGGAGCTGAAGCTTCGAGTTGCCAAGCAACAGCCTCGAAATCTTCAGGATTTGGAGAGGATCTGCAAAGAGGAGTGGGCCACAATCCCTCCTGGGATCTGCGCAAACTTGGTGACCAACTACAAGAAACGTCTGACCACTGTGCTTGCCAACAAGGGTTTCTCCACCAAGTACTGAGTCATGTTTTGCTAGGGGGTGAAATACTTATTTTCCTCAATAAAAGACAAATAAATGTTTAAAATTAATATAATGTGATTTCCTGGGATTTTTTTTAATATTCTGTCTCTCACTGTTAAGATGAACCTACCATGAAAATTATAGACCGTTCCTTTCTTTGTAAAGGGTCAAACTCACAAAATCACCAGGGGGTGAAATACTTATTTTCCTCACTGTATATATTTTTATGGCAATGTTCTCTGTGTTTGTGTGCATTTGTGGTGGTCAGGCAACCTGGAGTGGATGGACAAGAACAAGTCAAGGTGCTTGGTGATGTGGAGGCGGCCAGAGGAATGGGGCAAGCTCATGTATCACTGGGTGAGGTAACACAATAAACACAGGGACACGCACGTCACACAGGAACACTCATGTACTCTCATACACACCCAGGAACATGCACGTACTGTATACACTTAAACTTTTCTCATTAAATCATCAAATGCAATGGTCATTAAATAAACAATACAGATAATGGGCCACTTAATAAAAAAAATTTGGAAAAAAATATGAACATTTGAAAAAAAATATTTCATAACTGATTGAATAAATAAACAAGTTATTAAATAAATACAAAAAAAATAAAAGTTCAGGAAAAACACTAAATATATATATTTTATAATACATATTTATTATTTAGCACTGACAAGCTAAATAATAAATATAAAAAAATATATAATATTAAGTTGTTTATGCTAAATAATAAATATGTATTATAAAATCTATATAATTAGTTGGAAAAAAATATTTGTTTCAAATTTGATAGAATAGATACTCATCTTTTTCTATATGATATAAAAAATATTTGTAACAAATGGAAACATGCTAAAATGTTTAATGGAGAAAAATAAAATAGTTTGATAATTTTTAAAATCAAATTAAATACAAAAAATATTTGTGCATTAAATAATAAAATTATTAGATTCAGCAACATGAAAAAGAATGTTTTTATTTTGTGTTAAAAAAATGGAACTATCAAAGTAAAGGTCTTTACATACAAAATTATGTTGGGAATATATTGGGAAGCAAAACACAAAACAATTAGAAATTTAGAAATGTATATCCAAATAATGGCAATCGTTTTGTTGTTTTTTTCTCAGGTGTCTAAGAACGGAATGAACAACACAGTCTTCACGCTCTATGAACTTTCCAACGGTGATGACACAGAGGGCGAAGGTACGATATTGTTGCCGTCTCGCCGACCTTCCCCGTACGAAGCTCCATGGCATACTTGTTTCACATCTTGCCTTTTTGCCAGAGTTCCACGGCTTGGAGGAGTGGATGCTCCTGCGCTCGCTGCAGGCGCTGCAAACGGAAGGCAAAGCCGAGATCATCAGCATGGACGACGGCAAAGGCGTTAAATTTTTTTGAGGACGGACGCTTGCTATTGTTGTAGTTGCCCACCGATGCATCTGTACTTTTTTTTTTTTTTTTTTTTTAATTGCCGGAAGGTTTTGAGTCATTTTGAGGTAACTTGACGTGTTTAAGAATATGGCTGGTAGTCATCCTACAACAAAGCGTGTAATTGACACTTGGACCAACACTGCTGAATCAACTCAGCCCGATTTGTTATTCATAACAATTGTAGGGGACAGTTATGTTGTGACGATATCCCAGAAAGAATCCTCCTCTTCCCTCCATATCATGTGTAAAAAGAAATAAATAATACTATTTGATAAATTGGACTTTGTGGTCCCTGCATGTGTGGATAGAACACCCCAGGCCAAAACATTAGGTACACCTTGAGTTTTATTTATTTATTTTTATTAAAAAATTTCAACTGCACTGCCCTCTTCCTGGGAGATATTGCTAGTATTTTCGTGACCTACACTTGTATTTAAATGCATACAAAATGAACAATGATGCCAGGTTACAAAAGTAATGTAAATATAAATGAGATATTAAGACAAGGGGCTTTATTTAAATAGCGAATACTTAAGATGTTACATGTAGCTAATGTTGTGTCCTGTGGGAAAGTTGCATAAAAAAACTTCCCGCACGTTGCTGGGCATGCTTTGTCTGCCTCTGGAGGGTGATAAAAGTTCCAAGGAAGGCCTTCTTGCATGGTGTTTTGGTGTGTTGTAGATAAGAATGTTAAAGCGCCTCCTTGTGGTAAGTCAGCAAAATTATTGAGAGAGAGAGTCGAAGGGGCGGAGCTAATGCAAGTGAAGGAGAGTTCTGCTGATACATCCTCCTCCTGCTCACACGGATCTGTTCATACATACACTTAATACACCTCCGTGTTGCTTCTCCAGATCCAGGCTGAGGACTCTCGCTGGACACGAGCTTGGACTATTTCACCAAGAGGAACATGTATTTTGACGCAGCTTGAGGAGCAAGTGAGTACACTTTTGTTTTTTGAATTATAAAGTTGTCTTACCCCAATCATGGCATCATTAGTAATGTTTTGTACTTGTACATTATTTGTGTCCTTCACTACACCAAAGTCAAAAATAAATACAAACTTTCTGGACTGACTATCAATGTGATACATTGTTATTCATGACTAACTTTATACTCGGGTCATTTTAATTTATTTATTTTTACTGTTGACAAACTGCTGATATATGCAATGGGACATATTGTTTTTCAATTTGACTTTTTTTTTTTTCAATTTGTTTCTCTACTGAGCATATTGATGTGACTATTAGTTAGTCTAACTCTAATGACGACAATTTGTTACTGCTGACGATGTCACTGGTGTAGTTTGTTACTCATGACTGGCTCTAATGACACAAATTGTTAATGCTAACTAACTACTAACTCATTGGATTTGTACACGAAAAGGCACCTTCAAGTCCAGAGCAGGAGCTGGTGACCAGGCGCAGCATGTCGCACGCCCAGGTGGAGATCCCCGGACGCGGCTTCCCAGGCTTGCAGCCGCACGGCCTGGGCGCCCGCCGCAACTCGTACGGCTTACACAAGATCAGCGTGGACGTGGACTCGCCCCTCTTCAGCGGCGCCCTCTCCAAAGTGCTCTCCTGGTCGGCCGAGAACATCCTCAGCCTGCCCGAGTCCCGAGCTGAAGACGACGAGGAGGATGAGGAGAAACCACGGGGCGACACTCCCCCGTGCAGCCCCACTTCGGGTGTCGAGTCGGACGGCGAGCCGGCGCAGGGGAAAGGGCGGCGTGTGTCACCTCGCGTGAACTTTGACCCGCGGTGGGAGGAGGAAAAGGAGGATGTGGAGACCAAAGCGGTGGCGACGTCGCCTGACGGACGCTACCTCAAGTTCAACATCGAGATCGGGAGGGGGTCTTTCAAGACTGTCTACAAAGGCCTTGACACGGAGACCACGGTGGAGGTGGCCTGGTGTGAGCTTCAGGTAGGATGTCCTTTTATGGTCAGCTTCCTGTTCACAACATGGCTAGGTTGTCTTGACTATTTTAATGACATTTGGGTGAGGACAAGCAATAGACTCTCAGCTTGTTTATGTGACAAAAAAAAAAAGCGACGTCGCTCATCTTCACTTCAAAAAGTCAATCCGCGGCTGTCTTTGGAGAGCGATCATGAATCGCAACAGGAGCATGTCGTTTTTCCGGCGACCTTGGAGAGGCTCCATGTCAAGTTTGGGCTTTGGTAATCTTTGTTGTCACTGATAACCAGGGCGGCTCTCCGCATGCCTTCAGCGCTTCAACATGCTTGTGTGTGTGTGTGAGTGTGTGTGATGTAAACAAGTCGGAAGCAGCAGCTGCCTCCTGCCATGCTCTGGTGGCTCAATGGAGGATTTGAAGGTTTAACATCGCCGGTGTCACTTTAGCCTGGCGGCCAAGTGCGCCTTCCGAAGTGGTGCCCTAAGCCACGGCTGAAAGCTCTCTGCCAAGCACTGGCATACACACACATAGTACACAGTAGTCATATTGGTGGAGACAGTCATGTTTATTACATGAAAAAAAAAAAAGGCCGGCCCCCAGCCGCTTAGCTGGGCTGCATATCAGGAAAACTACATTACGTTACACTTAAACAGAAATCTACTAAACCACACAGGGCAGCAAATAATCTAAGGTATTCATTAGAAAACTTGGGAGAGGTCATACAGTTTGAGCTAGCTGGCAGGCGTATCAGTGTGTAATAGTCCAGATTTTCCAAGCACCCACTCTTAATAGCAATGCTAATTAAACAAAATTATCATGTGTCCTTAATGTCATAGGAATTAAAAAGCTATTTTCAAAAAAAAAAAGAAATTAGAATCAGAAATTAAGTCATATTACTAGGAGATTAAAAAAGTCCGTTTAATGAGGGATAAAAGTCATATTTTGTGATTTATTTAAAAAATATTTTATTCTGGAAAAGACACATTTATTCTTGAAAAATAGGAATGTATTTTTAAAAAAAACACCCTCTCTTTTGTACAAAAATAAGGACTTTAATTACTGGATAAGGAAAATCAAACAGATCCAGATGAGCACTCATCACGTTTATGCAGAACTGATTTTTGTTGTGCCAAAAAATAAACAAATAATAAACAGTCAACAATAAATGATTTAATTTATGATATGTTTGTATTTAATATTTTCCCTTTATTTTTACTTTAAAAAATGTTTTTTTTAATTCATTTTATTTTTTTGGGTGGTGGGTGGGGGGGTGCTGGGGTGTTAAAATATAAAATAAAAATATTCTGTTGGTGGAAGTTTGGTCCTGATGCTTTAAAAAAATATATCTATATATATTTTTAAATTAACTAATTAGTATTATTTTTTCATTAGTTAATTTTTCTATTTTTTATCAAGATGCACTAGAATATTCTCATAGTGCTGCGGGGTCCTGCTTGAGGGTAGAGCGCAGGTGTAAATGTGCCCCCCCAGGGCTCCACTGGTGTCCTTTCAGCTCAGGAGTCCACCTGTCAGGTGTTTGTTTGAAGAATAGAAAAAAAAAACTCAACTTTCTTCCTGCGGCCATGCGTGTTGAAGCACTTTAATCTCCCTTAATGAGCTTAGAGGTGGTTGATATGGTTACAGCCCGTGGTGGGTTGACCTCAGCATCTCCGCCGGAAATCTCCACCTAACGTGACCGGCGCCGGCCCACACCACCAACCCCCCCGCATGGCACACCACAGGTGTGTGTTGGTGGCTAAACAGGCCTGCCGTGTTGATGCAGCAGCGGGCGGAGGCGCGTCACTTGCAAGTCATCTAGAACGACTTGAGACGGCGAGTCGGGTAAAAAAGTATTGTTGAAAGGTGAAAATAAAAATGCTCTCTTCTCACTCTCAAATGTCATCAGTGTCCTCAGGGATTGCATTCTCATCCCTTTGCTGCCATTATGTTGCTACGAACAGCAATGAATCCATTGTGAAGGACTTCATAAAGTTGACAAAAAAAAATGGCTAATGTCTCCTGACCTGAAAACGAGCTCAGGGTTTAAAATGATGACACAAGTCAGGTCCGCCATAAAGTCACCATCCATGACATGCAAAACTGCCCACAGACACTAACAAAGTCCACGTTTGTCGCTTGCTGGTCGTTAGCTTAGGCAAAATGATTTTGTGTGACATTATCATTAACTCATTCTCTCCCAGCCATTTTCACTGAAGCAACCCCCTTCGCTCCCGGCTGTTTTATTGCATTTTTGACTGATTTTGCTATTGCTATAAAAACAAGTAACCTACCAAAAGAAAGATTAGAGTCTCTTCTTTCATCAGGAAAAAAAGTTTCCGTTTTGCAGCAATTAGCATTGGAATATGGCTACGTTTCAAAATGATTCACAAATCTGTTGAAAACACTGGCAAAAAGAGCTTGTTGCAACATGGCCTTGGCTGATCTCTTATACTCTGCTGCCACCTGCTGGCCGTTTTTTTTTTCAACTACCATTGCTTTAAGTGACCTTTTCGGGTCAGAGGCTGCATCAATGCCTTCTGTATGCTCTAGCTAGCATGAAAAAACATAAAAAGCCTATAAATACGTTTTTGGGAGTAAAGGACAAAGTATAAAAAAAACAACAACATATATACTTTTGGGGATTGAACGGGTTAAAAAAAACACTTCCTGATGCTCATGCTAACCAGGCAAATGGCTAGAGGAAAATGAAGATGGAAGAAGTCCATATTACACAGCTCTACATCCCAAAAATTCTGCCCAGTAGCAAGCTAGTTTATTTGTTTTAACGTCATGTTTATTGACGCCTCAGCTAGCCGTGAAGCATAATCACTGTTTAACTAAAAGGATGTTTTGCAAGTTTTTTGTCATGCGAAACACAAATGTTTTTTTCACTTTTTTCTTCTACAGTATTAAAAAAAAAACACACAGCAAAAAATCTTTTTAGTTTTACCTTCCTTTGACCATCCAGCCCAATGGTGGGCAAACTCGGTCCTCAAGGGCCGGCGTCCTGCAGGTTTTGGAGGTCTCCCTGCTGCAACGCAGCTCAACAGGATCGTTACCAAGCTTATGCAGAGCTTGCTGATGAGCTGATCATATATCAGCTGTGTTGGAGAAGGGAAATATCCCAAACGTGCAGGACGCTGTGTGCGCCCACCCCTGATCTAGCCAATAACCTCTGCTACTGGAAACATCCATCACGCTGCTCTTTGCTGTCACGGATGTTGGTTAATCAGCCTGCGGCCAACGCTAGCCACTCCTTTGCTAACATGATGCCTTTTAAAAAATAAAAGCCACATTGCTGTGCGTGCGTCACCAGCACCACTTTGCTCTTTGTGTGCTTTTTAAGTGTAATTATCATTAAAGGGCCAGATGGCCATAAAGTCACTCAAACTTCTATGGGAGTATGTGCGCATTTAGCTAGCATGACAGGCTAACTGTCACTAACGAGAATTTTTGAGGTGGTTAATTAAGGGGGTATTATGTAAATATGTGTATATATGTGAAACTATATCTTAAATGTTCCTTTTGGGGTCTTTTTTGTCGTCTCAACACAACAAACCTTTAAACTTTCCTCTTACTTTTTCACAAGCTTCTATTAGACTATGTGCGCATGTAGCTAACATTACTGGCTAACTGACCACTAACGGTAATTTTTGAGATGGTTAATTTAGGGGGAATTATGTATATATGTGAAACTATACCGTTTTTTTTTTGGGGGGGGGGGGGGGTCATTTTTGTCATCTCAACACAACAAACTTTTTAACTTTCCTCTTTTTTTCCCACTTTTTAGAGACTTACTCTGAGTAACACCGTTTTAAGACAAGGTAAAAAAATAAAAAATATTAATGTAAAAACAATAAAATTCCAATTCCTTATAATTTTTTGATTTTTTAAAAAAAATTATCTTTATGTTTAATATGAATCAGACAAATAGTACATTTTATTTTATTGTTTTACTATTATGTTTAATTATTTGCAATACATCAATTAACCCAACTATTTAAAGAGTTAAATGAATAAATAATTTTTTTTAAAAATCTTGCCCACCCCTGTCCTAGAAGATTTACAGTATTTGTTTATGAGGAACCTGGAGGAGGGATAAAAAAAAAAGGGAAGCATTTATGAGATGTACGTCAGAGATGCTGCAGTAGCAGTGAGCTCATATTTACACTTAAAAAAAAAAGAAGCAGCAGAATCAACGTTGACGCGACTGAACAGTAAATCAAGGCGTCTTCCCTTTTATCAGAGCTGGCAAGGCGCACGTCGCGGGCCTCCTATCTGGCGACGTCAACATCAGGAGGCTCCTCTGTGATTATTCTTGTATGCCAGCTCACCACTTTTGACTCGCTTGTTTGTTTTGATTGCGTGTGTGTGTGTGTGTATGACAGCGAAAAAGGGGTCTAGTACAGGATGTGCCATTGCCAGCCCAGATTCGGCTGCTCTGCCAGATAACAGCGTCATAGCCATTGGATCACACCAAAATCTGGGCCCCCATAATTAATCAACATGAAGGGGCCCCTGTTGATGAATTTGTTTTCGGTGTGTGGACTTTTTATTTAAGCGCTGCGTTTACCGAATGAGTTGAAATGCCCTTGCTGCTAAAAGACGCGGAGTGGAAAGTTGGCAGGCTGAGTGACACTGAGGCCTTGTACATGCTGGCACCAGGCAATACGTGGGCATTACACGGGCTCCCTTTCCGTCGTAGTGCCTCCATGATGAATGCTTTCCACCTTCCCCGGAAACATACCTGACCACGAGTGTGAAAATATATTATTTTGATAATGAGAATTGATTGTTTTGTGAAATTGTTAGCCAACTTCATCCTTCCCTTAGCCCCGGAACAACAAGCAATTGTGCCTTACTGTTGTTTTAGCCCTCGAAAAGTAATAGCGCGTTTGAGCCGCCTTGAGTCACGTTGCAATCAAAATCAGCAACGTGAACGCTGATCACTCGCCACCTTTTTCGTTTTGTTTTTTTTTGCCGACAGAAGCTGCCGAAAAGGCCACTGGTAGGCTCGGCCAAGGTGTTTTCTTTACAGTGTTGACAGTGCGAGGCCGCGGGGTGAAACGTGCTCATGTACAGTGTGGCGGTCCTGCTTCCTAAACAAACCCCGAGCAGGTACGAGGGGGTAACCTCCGGTCATTCCTGCCATGAATCGACCATTACCTATTTTGGAAAGGCCCGTGTGTTTTCTCCGTCAACACCTTAACTCATTCACTGCCATTGACGGCTATAGACGTCAAAAATTCATTTGAGCAATTTATATTAGTTTAAAAAATGTTCCACTTTTTTTTAACAAGAGTATGAAAACCCCCACAAAAAATAAAAAATTGTACATTTAGAACATATATAAAATTTGTGATTAATCGTGAGTTCACTAGATTAGATAGATTAGATTTATGCGATTAATAATAATAAAAAATATATAAAAAAATATTTTCTTTTTTTTATTAATAAAAAAATTGAATTTTTATTTTTAATAAACTTTTCTTTTCTTGTTTCTTTAAAAAAATAAAAGATTATTAAAAATTAGGGGCATCAGGAGATTATTTTTTAATCATAATTAATCGCATGACTTCACTAATTAACTTTAACAATTATTCACCAATTTTATACCTGTTCTAAATATACAATAAATAAAAAAAATTCTAGGTTTTCTCACAAAAGTGGGAAAAATGTTAAACTAATAGAAATAGTTAAAATGAATTTTTGTCGTCTTTAGCCGTCAATGGCACTGAATGAGTTAATACACTTGAGTCTGTCTTTTTTGTGGGGGTGGGGTGAAGAAATCGAACACGGCACTCTTCCTAATTTGGCTCTCGATGAGGTTGTGGGCATCAAACTTTCATGCGTACTGGTCACGTGACCGGCGGGCTTTGCATAGCAGCGCTTTGTAAACCAGATCCGCTCCTGGTACCCGCTGGGACCGGATCTGTATAGCTGCGTGTAACTGGATGCCATGACGCTCTTTATAGCCACGACACCTAATAACTTCCAGTAGCCGTTCATCCATGATCTAAACGGTTTGTCGTCTTTTGGGATGTGGGTAAGACGGAGCCTATCCTAACTTGAGGCAGTGTCCACCCTGGACAGGTTGCCAGCGAATCACAGAGCACATTTCGAGCCTTTATGTGCCCTAAAATGGCCGCTTCAAACCAAAATAAAATGGCTGGCATCCTGGGTCCTTTTCAGGCTTCTTCTGTTGTGATACTTGAGCGTATTTTTATCAGCTTGAAGCTCATAAAAAGGAAAGAAAAAAAAGTGGACTCGTTACTCCTTAGTCAAACGGAGCTATTTCCTAGCAGAGCTTTTAAAAACGCTTCTGCCTCAGGACAATTTGTCAGTTGTGTTTGGACTTGAGCACCAGGCCATGCCAAGGCTCTTTTAAAACTAATGTACCCGCATTGACTCGCCTCTTACGACCTCTTATATCCTGGTAAAATAGATATTTACATGTTACATATTTTAGGAGTGCCCCAAGCCAGATAAAACCAAATCTCTTCCAGTTGTTTATATAGGCACATTTATTAGTATAGGATACACAAAAAAGTGCGCCATTTTGTTATGAAGCAGCCCAAATTTGACCAGTGAGCATATCCTGGTGTCTGTCAACAAATATTAAAGGCTCCGTGTGGCAAAACTCACTCAGTAGCACCCCCTGAAGGATTAAAAAACATATGGCTTCCAGTTAATTGCGCATCATCAGGATAGGAAGCACAAAACAAACAAAGTCAACCATTTTGTATTGAAGCAGCCATTTTGTATACACTCTACAATTTCCAAGCTATCTGGAGCACACAATTGTTACCTCGGCCCCGTGGACACCTGATACCTGACCGTGCAGGTGGATCCACCTATGAGCACTAGGAACCTTTTTATATCGGCACAAGAGTCTCACGGCGCTTGAATCTTTCAAAAACACAAACACTTGTTGCGCAATTGTGATTAGATTGGCTAACACGATTGGTCTATTTATTGTGTGCATTTATTTCCTCTTAATACCTGCCGGAACTTTCTAATCACCCCAACACTTGCGTGCCTCACACCCACACTTGCTGTGATTTCATTGGCTAACACAATTGACCTGTATTGTTTATAATATATTCGTCCCTCTATGTTTACACTAATTAAATTATCCTTAAGCAACATTTTAGCATAGATCTAACAAATACATGCTAATCGTGTCGTTTCTTACGCGAGAGGCTGGCAAGTTTTACAGGTCAGTAGGAGTGTGTGGGTGTCGGATCAGCAGCAGAAGGCTTAAGTGCAGTTTATAGACGCGCCCTTAGTTGGTTAGTGACAGCAAACATCAGCCGGGTTCAGGCCCGTTAAGAATAACCGAGTAAATAGGCTAATCTGGGGCCTATGGGACGGTGATGCAACACTTCCTGGGAGGCGCCACATACTGTACAGTAGTGCCCACACATCACTACTTGTTACTGTCCTCTGGTTATTGATGAGATAACTCATTGGGGATGTGATCATGTGTGATTTTTTTTTTTTTCGGGTTGGGCTGGGTTGTGTTATTCTTGTTGTGAATAATCAGCTGTCCTCAGCGGCAGAGTAAACAATTAAAACATTTTTTTTTTTTAATAAAACATTATTTTATAAAACATTTGATAAAAACTTATTGGTGCCAGAGAACTATGTTAAAGTGAAATGAGGAGCTTCTTTTAGACAAAAGTAGTGCTTAACCGCCATCTTTGGCATTTATAATATATTTTTGATTGGAATATGAATTAGTTGTGTACAGTATTGTCAGGACATTTATTTTTATTTTTATAAATTAACTTACATTTTTAAGCCAAATGCAGATGATTACATTTTCCTTAACTACTCCAGCATGCTTATGGCAGCATTTTCATTTTCGCAGGTCCACGTGAGCGAGGCTAGTTTTGTTGACGTCCGTACGCGAAAGTAGTCCCAAACTTTACGAGGTGGTGGATGCGAGTACGTGCCCTCGGTCTATTCTGTGGGGACCAAATGTTCACCTAGCCGGCCGCACGTCACCTTCGGCTTGGAAGCAGCACACTGGCACCTCAGTTCTCACCCGCAACACACCTCAATGGCGGCACTGTGCGCATGTGTCAATACAAAGTGCATGTCAGTCGGCCTCGGACCTGCCAGGTTCCCCGCCTCTTTGTCTTTGACCTTAATCCGAGATTTAGGGCTGGGTGCCGCTTTGAAATAAAATCTTGATCAATTTCAGATTTTAATTAATTAATTAATTTATTTTTACTCTAAGCTTATACGAAAAGCAAATGATGATGACATTATTCAAAACAAGTTTGGCATTTTTTTCAACAAGTGGCGTTTGCAAATCAAAAAAGAAACTTCGAGCTGTTTATTAGCACTCAATCGAAACATAAAACAATGGAAACTACATGTGTATTAAAAACCACATAGCTTGGCCTTAATAAAGTACATTTAGCTTAGTGCTATAACAAACAATGCAAAACCAAATAGATGGGCTAACAAGTAGCATCTACGCTTTTAGGAACATATAGTTCAACACAAATTTAAAAGCATAATCTTCTTGGCCAAGCTAATACAGTGATCAGAGTCTTTTTTTTTTTCTTGGCACACTTTTTGGGCACACGGCTTTCAAGTGTTAGCTGCTGTGTTTGAGCAGCGGTTGTCACAATAGGGCCGCTGACAGGGAGTAAGGGGGGGGGGGGGGTATCTTAAATCCACCTTAATGCTTCTGCCGTCCACGTCGCTTATGTAACAGCGCTTGTGTGGCACCGACCGGTCCCCAGAGCCCCTTAGACCCCCCCCCCCCCCCCCTCTGCTCACAACCAACACTGCTCTCTCCCGCTAGCATGCAGCTGCAAGGGATGATGGAAAAGCTGAGACACATTTATTCATGGCAATATGCTCACGGGATGTTTATGCTTTCCTGTGCATTATGCAACACATGCGCCAGGTCTGCTTGTGCGCACACAGGTCGGGGAGGTCTGTCTGTATGTCTGTGCGGTTTTGTTTTATTTCTTATATACTGTATATATTTGCTGACTGCTTATTTTTTCATTTAATGACAAACATATTTATTTATATTTTAATTGAAAATACAGTACACCATTTTTTTCCCCATAAAATAATTTTGGGCTGAGTATATTTAATAATTTTTATTATGTATATTTAGTTCATGACCGATTTATAGATTTATTTCATGACAGTCATGTAATTGACAAATGACCAAAAATGTTTATTCAAGCATGATTCTATTTTTCGAATCCAAAACATGAAAACAATTTTCCCACTAAATATTTTTTATATAATTTTTGGTAAATATTTTTGTAAAATCTAATTTGTATATTATTTATTCCGATTTTAAAGAAGTTTATTTCCCTACATATTTTTTTTTAACAAATTTTACCAACATATTAAATGTTTTTGATGAATATGCCTCATTTTAAAAAAGTCATGTAATTAACTCATTTGTAAATTGTTGTTAGACGGTTAAAGAAAGAAGAAGAAATGTCTGAAATATCAAAAATCAAGGTCCCTAAAAATTACTTTTTATTGAACTTTTTAAATATAATATTATATATGGCATAATCAACTATTTGTATTTATTTTAAAAAAAACAATGAATTGGTTTAATAAAAAAACAACTAAGCATTATTTGCAATGTACCGGTAATGTATTTTTCTAAATATTTGTGACCTAACCCCCCACCTAGTAAATAATAAAAAAAAAAAAAATTGTAGACACATGTCTTTTGTTGGACATTATCACACTTAGTTGTGTTTCAGTGTGTGTGTTGTTGTGCGGCCAAATGTGTCATGGAAAAGTTGCGCAGAAGGCTCGCACGGTCGTCTCCAGACCATTCCTTCTTTGGCCAAAGTTTCATGCACTACAACTCTGTCTGCCAATAAAGGTCTTGCCAGACATTAGATCGCTCCCGCCTCAAGACAAGCAAGCGCACGATTGCAACGCTCCATAGACGTTTCCTCACAATTGCAAATGCAAAATAAAAGGGTTTGCAAGTTGGGAAGGGGAAAACTGTTACAAGGCTTGTTTGGTATCAGGAGAAGGGGAAAAAAAGAGGATAGTCATTTTTAACTCATTCACTGCCATTGACGGCTATAGACGTCAAAAATTCATGTCAACTATTTCTATCAGTTTAAAAATGTTTCCACTTTTATTAATAAGAGTAAGAAAACTTAATATATATTATACATTTAGAACAGATATAACATTTGTGATTAATCATGAGCTAACTATTGAAGTCATGCGATTAATTACAATTAAAAATCTAGGTTTTCATACTCTTGTTAACAAAAAAGGGAAAAAATGTTAAACTAATAGAAATAGTTAAAATCATTTTTGACGTTAATAGCCGTCAACGGCAGTGAATGAATGAAAAAAAAAAACATGATTAAAAATTAGGGCCGTCGGTGGGGCGATAATTTTTTTAAAATCGTAATTAATGTCATGACTTCAATAGTTAACTCACGATTAATCACATTTTTATATCTGTTCTAAATGTACAATAACAAATTCTAGGTTTTTATACTCAAAAAGTAGAAACAAATATTAAACTAGTAGAAGTAGTTCAAATGAATTTTTTTACGTCTATAACCGCCAATGGCAGTGAATGAGTTAATAATATCATTTTGTCATTCTCTAAATTTGAATCTTTATCATTGGATTTTTGTGAGGCAAAAAAAAAAAAAAGATTAGATTTTAGCCCAACCCTAATATGACCTCTGTCTGTTCTCAGCCAAGTTGTGTACTCCATTTTGCCGCCTCAAGATTGCTTTTTCCTCCAATGTCTCATTTTTGTGGTTTTCAGTGGAGAAAGATGATTTTACCTATCCTCGTGATCCATAGTGGAAAGTGGCGCTGACAGGACTTTTCCAACAAATCCTTCCACTTTGTGCATTCTGGAGGTTTGCACTCATGCGTGTAAAGCCAAGCTTGAGTAAAAAAAAAAAAAAAACAACTTGCGGTTTTGGCTTGGTTAGGCTCTTGGGATGTGCACACTCAGCCCCTGAAAGTGTCACAATCCCGAATCAATTAACCACCCAGGTCTATCCTCAACAGTCTCACCCATGTCGTGCCGGTGACTTTAAGGAGGCCTAATTAGATTTGGTTAGAAGTTCCAAACATACCATTGCTCAACACCTACCTGTATGTGTGTTACTGAACATGTCGGCTACAATCTGCCGTCGGTAAGATGATTTTTATCTCTCTCAGAGCTGGCCTCTGTGCCCTCAGCTCCATCCCCCCCCCTGACATTTGAGAGACACTCGGGCAGGTAGCGAGGTGGGGAGCGGGGTTTAATCAACTTGATTGTAAGTGCAAACACATACTCGGAAATGTTTTTTTTTTCTTCCTAGAATTCATCCTGAATGCAGGATTCATTGCGGTCCCCTGAGATGTTTCCGCTAAGCTCCTAAATTGCCCCATTCAGGGGACACGAACGAAGGACAAGAAATGTCTTTGTCCGTGTGGCGTCATTGCAGTGTTGAAGTGCATGTATGGATTTTTGGTGGGGGGGCCTCAAACCTGTAATGCCCCTCCGTCTCCTCCTTTTTTGGAAAATTGCTGCGATTATGCAATTGGGGTTGGATGAGCTTGTGGTTTCCACTGCTGCTGGTAATTAGTTTAAGTAACATTTATCAAACCACTGTTTGTATGAGTTATGTAATCATATGCACCCCCACGGGTGTTCGCTTAAACATGTTGACACTGTGGGTTAACTGGGAACATATGCTAACTTGCAGCGCGACCGTCTTTGATGTTGCCGTTTCATTGTTGCATTGTTTCATTACTTCGCTTTATTTCGTTGGCCCAGTAGCCTAATATTACCCGTCATTTAAGAGATAATAGGAACAATTTGACTAATAAGAATAGTCTAGTTGCCTCAGTCCAGCTCTTGTGGATTACCATGATCCGTATGACTGAGAATCTACACAAACAAACAAACATTTAGTGTAGCATAAACATATATTTTTATTTATTGACAGTAAGTTAGGCTAAAGATGTATTCTGTGTTCAGCAAATTGTTATAAAATGTAAAGCTTTTACCAGCCAAAATATTATGTAAAACCAGATAGTGAGTGAGTGGATCCAAGCTATGTGTTAGCATATGCTGAGCACAACAAACAAACATTTAGCTTAGCATAAACATATATTTTTTTAATTTATTGACAGTAAGTTAGACTAAAGATGTATTCTGCGTTCAGCAAATTGTTATAAAATGTTACGCTTTTACCAGCCTAAATAGTATGTAAAACTAGATAGTGAGTGAGTGTGTGGATCCATGCTATGTGTTAGCATATGCTAAGCACAACAAACAAACAAGAAAACAAACAAACATTTAGCTTAGCATAAACATTTTTTTTTTTTATTGACAGTAAATTAGACTAAAGATGTATTCTGCGTTCAGCAAATTGTTATAAAATGTTACGCTTTTACCAGCCTAAATAGTATGTAAAACTAGATAGTGAGTGAGTGTGTGGATCCATGCTATGTGTTAGCATATGCTAAGCACAACAAACAAACAAGAAAACAAACAAACATTTAGCTTAGCATAAACATTTTTTTTTTTATTGACAGTAAATTAGACTAAAGATGTATTCCGTGTTCAGCAAATTGTTATAAAATGTAAAGCTTTTACCAGCCAAAATAGTATGTAAAAGTAGATAGTGAGTGAGTGTGTGGATCCAAGCTATGTGTTAGCATATGCTAAGCACAACAAACAAACATTTAGCTTAGCATAAACTTATTTTTTTATTTATTGACAGTAAGTTAGACTAAAGATTTATTCTGCGTTCAGCAAATTGTTATAAAATGTTACGCTTTTACCAGCCTAAATAGTATGTAAAACTAGATACTGTAGTGAGTGAGTGGCTTCAAGCTATGTGTTAGCATATGCTAACCACAGCCCTAGCGCCTTTGATGTTATTGTTTATGAGGTTTTGATGTAATGTAACGTTATTAAAAGATCATACTGTACAGTTTCCTATGTTGTATTTGCTTTTATTTTACTTTTGTTTGCTCCCATGTCTGCACTGCAAATACGATTAAGACTCTGTTTTCAATTGCCTTATCTGGATAAATAAATTAATGTTAGATAAATAAAATAAATACATGTAAATATTACAAGCCTCAATATTTAAAAAAAAATCATGAACATTACAAGAAAATCGTAATCATGATGCCTTTTGTCTCCAATGTGGGCTAAGTGTTAACCTATGCCTAATAATAATGCCTGTGATGTCGCAGACTCGTAAGCTGACCAAGGCGGAGCGTCAGCGCTTCAGCGAGGAAGTGGAGATGCTGAAAGGCCTCCAGCATCCCAACATCGTGCGCTTTCACGACTCGTGGAAGTCGACCATGAAGGGCCACAAGTGCATCATCCTGGTGACGGAGCTCATGACATCCGGCACGCTCAAGACGTGAGTACCGACCCACCACTAGTAGCCAAGATGGATCAACATTGAAAACAAAATGTCTTCTGTAGCTATCTGAAAAGGTTCAAGGAAATGAAGCTGAAGCTGCTGCAGCGCTGGAGCCGTCAAATCCTGAAGGGGCTCCATTTCCTGCACACGCGCACGCCGCCCATTATTCATCGCGACCTCAAGTGCGACAACATCTTCATCACCGGGCCCACCGGCTCCGTCAAGATCGGCGACCTCGGCCTGGCCACGCTCAAGAGCGCCTCCTTCGCCAAAAGTGTGATCGGTGAGCTTGTTGGACGGAAAATGACACCCGACCTCTGCAGCTTTATTGACAAAAAGTATCTCTTCACCATGTTGACAGGAACGCCTGAGTTCATGGCGCCCGAGATGTACGAGGAGAAGTACGACGAGGCGGTGGACGTCTACGCCTTCGGCATGTGCATCCTGGAGATGGCCACCTCCGAGTATCCCTACTCCGAGTGCCAAAATGCTGCGCAGATCTATCGCAAAGTCACCAGCGTGAGTAATGGAGCCCCCCCCCCCCATGTGTGTCTAATGTCTTTAGTAAATGTCAGAATTTCCTCACATGAGACAAAGCAGTGTTGGCTTAGCAGGATTTCCATGTGTGTGATTGTGCTTAAATCTCATCCTCTCGTCGTACTAGTAACTTTGTGTCAGTCAACTTATGGACAGATGTCACTGGGCTGAGCGCGGCCTTTCGCCAAGGCCAAACGAGACTTACTCGATTGATACATCATAACGTTCCACTCTTAACATGAAAAAACATGAAAACTTGCAAGCTTACTAAATTTTGGTTTCGTTTGTAGAATTCTGCCCCGTGTGTATTTTTTATTTTTTTTTGCATTGCCATACTATCTGACTTAGTTAATTAGTTAGTAAGTAGGTTTCCACAGAAACTACACACAGTTACTTTGAGTTAGTTAGTTAGCTAGTTAGTTAGTAGGATTATGCAAAATGCGCCAAAACTATTGTTTGCTAGTCGATCAGTTAGTGCAAGGTAGGACTGTTTGATTATGGAAAAAATAATAATCTCGATTACTTTGGCAATAATTGAAATCACAATTATTCAAACAATTATTTAATTTTGGTACAAAACAAGAAAATGGTTAAGCTTTTAAAACTATTTAGACCAAATAAAAAAAAAATAGAATCTATAATTATGTCAGTTCCTTTTGGACCAAACATAATTTATAATAATATATTTTGCACTGTGCACGATCATTTCTTTTTTTCGTACAAAACAAGAACATTTTTACACATTTAAAAATATTAATACCAATTCTTTTAAAAAAGTAAACACTATAATTATGTAAATTCCTTTTGGACCAAAGATAATTTATAATAATATGTATTTATAATAATATATATTTATTTGGAGTGCAGCATGTGCACTGTGCAGTAGGACGATCATTTATTTTTTGGTACAAAACAAGAAAATATTTTAACGTAAAAATTAATTACAAAATATTAAGACAAATAAAATTCTTTGAAACACTTTAATTATGTATGTTTCTTTTGGATGAAACAAAATTTATTAAATTTGTTTCTTACTATTATGCTAATTTTATAATTGTGGAGTGTAATAATTGAAATTTTAATACAATTTCGATTAGGTTAGTTGTCAGTTAGTTAGCCAGTTAGTTAATGTGTTAATTGGTCTTTTTTTTTTTGGATGATTATGTAAACAACTCCAAAAGTTCACAGAGGCACATAAGTACCAAAAAAAATAAAAAATACTGTAGTTAGTAGGTTTAGTAGGCAGAAATCTACCATAGTTACTTGGGTCATTATTTACTTAATAGTTTGTATCATCATGTTAACTAAGTAATTGTCTTACTAACTAGCTCTATATAGTTTCTGTGTAATACCAACTAACTAAAATTTGTATGTACTTGTGAATTTTGTTTTGCACAATCACACTAACTGAAAGTAGTTTTTGTCACTAATCACTAAGTAACAGTAATTTTGTAATATTTTGCATAATCATGATTCATATGAGCCAAGCATCTAATGTGACATGAGTCATGCTAGGTGATGACTTTATGACGTGCATTAAAATGACAAAAAACACTGGCATGGCGACGTCAAATGTCTGCGCATTGGCGCCGACAGCACCACGGGGCGGGAATGATGTGTTTTGGAAAATTGTGTCCCAGTTCACCTTATGCCGTAGAAAAGGCGTCTGTTTGTCCACGGTTACATCACAAATGCAAAGTTAGAAAGTGTTAAGTGGACGATGTCGGCGAGCGGTTCGAAGGTAGCGGCGTTAGAACGCCGCCGCAGTTTCCCGCGCACGTTGTAATGTTAAATTGCACACCTCATAAACGAATGCCAGCGTGCCGCGGGGAGTCCATAGCGCTAACATGACCCCAGCTGTGGGGGTGGGGGTGCCGAGCAACTTGCCCCCACAGGCCATATTATTAGGTACACCTGCACCATCTAATGAAGGATTGGGCCATGCGTGGCCCGTGTGTCAAATACCGGGGCCATGTCGTACTTTAATCTGGCCCATCATGCGTTTTCATTTTTAAATTTGACATTTTTTAATGTATTCATTCAATTTTCATTATTGGTTTTATTACTTTATCTCATTAAGTAATTGTTTAATTGATTTATTGTAAATGAATGAAAAATTGTATTCGGTTCATCGGCAAGATAAATTACAAATTCAACATGGTCAAAAAACTGAAAACTAAGTATACAACTGAAATAATTAAATAAATAAATAAATAAAAATAAACAATTACATAGATGTGATTAACATTTATTTATAAATAAATATATTGCATTTATTTCATTAAATTGACTGAGGTTTTATTCATTTTTGTTGATTGATTTATTGTAAATAAGGAAACACTTATAAAATCATTATATAGATACAGTTAACATTTTTCATGTTTTAATTAGCTTTGATTAATGTTTTTGTTCAGTTTATTGTAAATACATTGAAACTATTAATGTAGCTTCATATATTTATTCAGCATGTATTATATATGTTGTTGAGTAAATACTTAATTAAAAAGAATTAATTCTATTTTTAAATTTGCATTATTTTATTAATATTTTATCAGATTTTATTAATGTAGCTCACTTAATAGTTTGTTATTTTTAGTAAAATAAACAGATTTATTAAACATTTCACATTTATGTTTTTGTTCAATAAAAGGTTAATTAAAATGTATATTGTTTCATTCCATTATTTATTTCTCTTGTTATATTGTAAATAAAATGCGAAAAACATTCATAAAAAGCAAATAAATATTTTATGTGTACATTAAAATTTTGGTTTATTTTATAAAATTAAAAAAAATGAGCGACTCTTCTTCATCTTATTATTATTAATATTTTCATCATTTTTGCAATTATTAAAAAGTACTTATTAATAAAATACAATGAAATCGGTGTATAATATTTTACTTTGTAATGTATTTATTATGTTATCTCATCCACAAATGACCCTCTTTTTTTTTTCTGACACAAAAATATACGCAAAACAAGTTAGCATCTTAGCTTGTCTCCAAACAGATGACGGAACTCCTGCGCGACATGTCCGATAACAACACGCCCGAAAACCAATTGTTGCTGTGTTTTGACTTCACCTCAGCCTGCTGCTGCTCCTGCGGGCCGCAGATCTTTTTGACCTCGCCACCTCCTCCGCCTCCTCCTCCACCGCTTATCTGCGCTTCAGCAGGCTGCGCTAATCTAGCCGCATTCTCGTGATAACGCTCGGGAGAAGAAGAAAAAAAACTCCCTTGCTCCTCATGCTAGTGTGGCTTTGAGGTTTTCCACAGGAGCTTTTTTTTTTTTTTTTTACACTCCAGATTGAAAGCAGCAGTAACTATCAATGTAGCATTTTTATCGGGCAGCACAGCAATTCACTTTAAACTCTAAATTGTCCATAAAGGATGTTATCCAAGTTTAGTGCTTAAATAGCGAACTAAATAACCCCGATTTTAGTTAGGTAGGTTTTAACTAAAAACAGATTTAGTAATTCTGGCCATTATTTTGTGGTTCTTGTCTTTGACTCTTTCTGTGTCTTCACTGAATTTATGCCACATACATGCAGGGCATCAAACCTGACAGCTTCTACAACGTGAAAGTGCCCGAGCTCAAAGAGATTATCGAAGGCTGCATTCGCATGAACAACGACGAACGGTACAACCCGTCCTCCCTCCCTCGCGACATCACATCTGGTCGCTTCTAAGCTGTGGAATGAACGCTGTCATAGGTACACCATACAGGACCTGCTGGAGCATCCCTTCTTCCAGGAGAACCACGGCGTGCACGTGGAGCTGGCCGAGGAGGACGACACGCTCAAGTCGGGCCTGAAGCTGTGGTTGCGTATGGACGACACCAAGAAGCTCCACGGAAAGTACAAGGACAATAACGCCATTGAGTTCCTCTTCGAGTTGTACAAGGACGTCCCCGAGGAGGTGGCGCAGGAGATGGTGAGGAGCAGCAACACGCAGCCGCAAACCCACAAATTAATTTTGGGGAAAAGTATATCTGTAAATTTGAATTAATATTAAAAAATAACATAAAAATGTGATTATATATAATGCTATATAATCCAAATATAAATTGTAGTATAATCTGTAAAAGTCCCTTTAAAAAAAATCTACAGAAATGTTGTCTTTTTCTAATTCTAAAAATATTTTAATATTATAAATTGTCAAAATCTTGTCCATTTGTTTTCATTTATTTTTTTAATCTGAAACAAATATTTGTGTTTCCTTTTTAGATTTAAAGGTACGAAAAAGAAAACTTTTTGATTAAATCGACAAATTGTGTGTTTCATTTTCTTTGATTTGTATCCGAAAACACCCTATTTCATGTTAATGATTAAAAAAAAAATTGAGATTTTATTTTTCAAAGGTGCATTGTGCCGTTTAAAAAGATAATATTAAAGCGTTTTCTACTTCATCCATGTTCCACCAATGCCCAGATGAGCACGATATATATTTTTTGTTTCTTTTAGAAGGTTAAAAATATTTAAAAACAAAATTTCCAAATAGTTTTTTCTGTATTTTTTTCTGTATTTTAATGTTTTAGGTGTTTTTCAAATAGTAAAAAAATAAAACTTGTTCTCGCATGAAAAGATTAAAAAAAAGAAGAATCTTTAGGATTGTATCTAAGCAAATTTGTAATTTTGTTTCTTTATTTTTACCCAAAAAACACCATTCAGTCACCATTTTTTTTTTTTTTTAACTTCTCCACATATTGTGTGTATTTGATTTTTTAGTAAATCAAAAACAATGGGAAATATTTTAGGTAATTTTTTTAGGGAGAAATAAAAACCCAAAGCAGACTTTCAAATGAAACCAGTACATGTACACTAATTTCTGGACTATAAGCCGCTTACTTGCATTCGACCCTGCGGCTAATACAAAGGTGCGGCTTATCCATCAGATCACAAGGGATCGCACTATAAAGGAAGCGCAAGAGCGTCAGGCAGAGCAAAACAAACCAAGTGAGCCCAAATTACAGTAGGAGAGACAGAATTTGCACCCAAGAAAGTAGCGGGAACCCGGTGCGGTAACATTAAAACACCTGCGCCTTACAGTCGGGTGCGGCTTATATGTGTAACAAAATCGAGTATTCCCCAAATTTGTCTAGCGTGGCTTATAGTCCAGAAATTACTGTACATGTTTCAGCCGTTATTTTTGTTCAGAAAAACTTTTTATTTTTTAAAATTTGGATTTAAAAAAGAAACTATAACTCCTTACCCAAAATAGGATTGTTTGGCCTGGGTGGAGTATTTGACTTCTATTTTGGGATTTTTCAATCGATTTTTGTAAAGCTCCCGTTCCGTCGCTGCGTGCTTGTCGCCCGTCACAGCAGTCCAGCCTGTTATGTTGTTGAGTTGTTGTGACAGCTAATGCGAAGTCTGACAGGCGTGAAGAGAACACTCCGTGTCGCTCAAGGGCAAAGCCCTTTTTTTCACTGGAAAGAAATGTGAGTCGTAAGGAGCCCTTTAATAACGCCGTGGCCGTAGAGGTGACTTTTAATGAAAAGCGTTCGCTTTTCATCGAGATTAAATTTCTAATCAGTACGCGGATGTCGTAATGCGACTCGGCTGTTGAGGGGCTGCTCGGGACTCGATGTCCCGCTCGGCTCGCGCCAGCTGCCAAAACGCCGCTCGGTGGGACGTCACATGACCCGTCCACGTCACAGTCGCGTCTGTCCATCAGTTCAGGCTATTAACTCATTCACTGCCATTAACGGCTATTAGACGTCAAAAATTAATTTGAACTATTTCTATTAGTTTCACTTTTTTTTTAAGTACTTTTAGAACAGATATAAAATGTGTGATTAATTGTGAGTTAACTATTGAAGTCATGCAATTAATTACCATTGAAAAAATTATTAAAAAGTTATTCAAATTAAAAATTATTGTCTGACGTCCCTAATTTTTGATAATCTTTTCTTTTTTTTAATTAGGGGCATCAGGCGATATATTTTTTTTTTATTGTAATTAATCACATGACAACTAGTTAACTCAAGATTAATCACAAATTTTATATCTGTCTAAATGTGCAACACATTTTTTTCTAGGTTTTCATACTCTTGTTAACAAAAGTGGAAAAAAAAAGTGAAACTAATAGAAATAGTTCAAATTCATTTTTGACGTCTATAGCCGTCAATGGCAGTGAATGAGTTAAAAATCACTTTAACAAAAAATTGGAGGATCTGTGTCTGAACATGTTTCCTTACATAATAAGCATACACATTGAACTGTTCAATGTTTTGCCCTGACCATGTGTGCGTGTTATGCAGGTGGTGCTGGGCTTCGTGTGCGAGGCCGACTTCAAGCTGGTGGCCAAGGCCATCCGGGACCGAGTGACGGCCATCAAGCGCCAGCGGGAAAAGCTGAGGCGGCAGGCCGAGGAGCAAAGGCCACGTTCGTCCTCCCCGCAAGTCGGCGATGTCGCGGCCGCAGAGTCCCCCGCGCCGCCTCCACCCTTGCCGTCCCCCCTCCTGTCCCCCGTCACCAGCTCGGCCGACTCGGGCGTCAGCTCCGGCTGCCCCGCGGAGACGGAGGAGCCCGAGGCCGACCAGCCCTTTCACATCCGCCACAACAGCCTCTCCTCGGCTAATTGTGCGTCCGCTTTACGTAATGCGCCTCGCTTGTTGAAAATGTAACACGCATACACAATCATCAGCTTGTGACTGACACATGGAGCCATGTGGGAGGCGTGAAGAACTCAATGTTTAGCCTTAAAAAAAAAATGCATGCAAATGTTATATCAGACTGAGAAAGTCAAGCTCGAGGTCATCAAGTGTGTCTTGTGCATCTGTGTGTGTGAGCGTCACATGCTAACGCTGTGTGTGCTTTGTTGGGACAGCTGACTGCGAGACGGACGGCGACCTGAGCTCTTCGGGCCTTCAAGACCCCCTGGAGGCCACACCCCCTACCTCCTACGCCAACTCCCCGACCACAAATGGCTTCCCCGTTCCGGCCCTACGCTTCCCTTCGGTGAGTGGGCGGACATTGGGTACGCAATTTCACATCCAATTGTAAAATGCTGTTAAAAAGATAATGCTCACTCTTAGAGGTAATATCCTTGAAAAAAATCCCATATATTTTCAGTAAATATATATATATATATATATATATGTATATGTGTGTATGTGTGTATATCCCTTTAGATTAGAACTGTCAAAATTAAGCGATTAATCGACAATTTAAACTCATTTGCTCCCAAAAACGTATACATTTGTTCTATTTGAAATATTACTATGTTCCCAAAAAGGTATTTATAATTTTTTTATGTTTTTTTTTTTTTTTTAATGCTAGAGCATACAGAAGGCTTTGATGCAGCCTCTGAACTGAAGAGAACGCTTGAAGCACAATGGTAGTTATTACAAAAACGGCCAGCAGGTGGCAGCAGGGTATAAGAGATCAACCAGGGCCATGTTGCAAAAAAAAACAAAACAATTCCCAGTGTTTTAAATTTGTGAATAATGATGTAACTTAGCTCTATTCTAATGCTAATTGCTGCAAAATGGGAATAGATGAGAAAGAAGAGACTCTAATCTTTCTTTTGGTAGGTTCCATGTTTTTATAGCACACAATATTCTGTGGGCCTTGCTAAATCAGTCAAAATCCAATAAAACAGCCGGGAGCAAAGGGGGTTGCTTCAGTGAAAATGGCTGGGAGTGAATGAGTTAATAATCAAAAAATTGTTTAGAGCCATTTCTAATATAAAATTGTCCGAATCCTCTGATTTCAGCATATCGATAGTAATTGATCACTGATTTATGTAGTCCTTCATGAAAGAACACTAATTATCTTATGTGTTCAATCAAAATAAGACATTTGCAAACCAAACCGGTAACATAATACAAGATGAATCCACCTTTTTTTTTTTTCATTATATAAATACGGAGTACAAAGTAAACATTAATCACTGGTAAATAAACAGTCGGGGGGGGGGCTTTTATAATACACTTAAATGCAAAATTAAAATGAGTCTGATTAATCGATAGAATAATCGATAGATTGCAAGAACTGAAAGAGTTGGAGAAAAGGTGGTCTTTTGATGTGCCGTTCCAATACTTTTGGAGGAGACTGAATCGAGTTAAACATGGTGCTGTGTATGAAGCTGAAATCCTTCTCCTTGTGTCTTGACAGAGCATTGCCGTATCCAACAACATGGAAACTGTCAAGCCGGGATCTCCGAGTGGCTTGAACTCTCCTGGGGACAGGTACGCAACCCCGCTCCCCCCCCTCTTCCTCGTCCACATCTCTCCATGTGCCACAAAAAAAGCTGGAGGCAGGACGGACTCCAGGTGGCTTTCCTTAAATGTGGAAGGATTTTGTTGGGGGGGTTGGTTCTCTGCATAAGAAAGAGCCTGCAGGGAACTTTTGTGGGACCTCCAAGCTTGTGGGTTTGCAGAATAATTAGCTATAGGTTACTATGGCGGATCAGTTGGAAAAGTTGCTAAGTGGGCAAGGTAGAGGAAGCAACGCAAGTTAGCTAGCAATGACGGATAAATATTACATTTATTTACATTCAATTTGCTTAAGTCCTTTTCCATTTAGCAGATCATCAATATTTATTTTAGAACATTAAAAAATATTTCCCGCGGCATGTAGGGTCACTCATGATGCTTACATTTAATTGGTGTTATGATTATAAGGGGATCTTTGGGGGGGGGGGGGGAATCACTCCTCTAAGAAGTCCTTGGGTACAGGAAAAATAGTAGTCGTAACTTGAAAGCTGGAAGAGTCAGGGCTAAAGCGGAGGCTTCTTGCCAAGCCCATAAATGTTTGGGCAGCCCGCGACGCAATTAGCCTCGGGTGAAGGCTATTTAAAAAAAAAAAAAGTACACGGAATGTTCTTCTCGCTTCTCTGAAACCTAAAACGCGTTTATTGTGTTTGCTTAACACACACTAGACAGACACCATATCCTCACGAGTACATATTTGTTTCCTTGTTTACGCCTAAACCTCCACATGCTACCAAAGACAATTTTGTAGGATCTTGGACAGAAAGCAGAACAAATCCGAATGTCTAATTTACAAAATGAAGTCCCCGTGTGTGTTTCTTCTCCATTACAGCTACGCCTCGGACGTGACATCCGGCCTGAGCGACGGTTACGAGGGCGTATCGGAGAAAAGCGAGAAAACGGTGGCCAGGCGGACCGCCGCCAAGCTTTTCAGGAGGCGGGTACGCTCCAGGCTGCGCATCACCGGGGTACGATGACATCACACTGCGCGCGTTCTCTTAGCACTTTAGCCTCACCGCTAATTGCGTGTGGTCCCCCTGAATTCCCCTGCAGCTGTCCGACAAGGTGGACCGGGTGGTGGAGTGTCAGCTGCAGACGCACAACGACAAGATGGTGACGTTCAAGTTTGACCTGGACGGAGACAACCCGGATGACATCGCTGCCGTCATGGTGGGTGACAGACAAACTTCCGTTAATTCGAAGTGAGGTACACACTAGGACCCGACCTATTAATTGGCTGCCGATTATTGGCATTCGGCCAAAATAATCGGTCAATTGATTATTTTCCCCTTAAGACGTTATCATCGAAGAAAACAGAAGTTTCCGACGCTGCGAAAGTACCCTGAATGCACCATTTTGCTTGTGTAGGATTAGCAACGACCAAGTGTGTAGCGTATGTTATTCTGTTGTCCCTAAGCGTCCTTTAAGCTGTTTAATGACACCCGAGTTGGAGGTAACTGTAAAACTATAAACACACGACGATAAGAAATACATCCACTGTATATTTAAAAACAAAACATGCTTCGTTTTTAAAACATCGCTAGCCTAGCGCTAATGCTAAAAGCAAAGGAAGGATCCCATTCAAATGCTAACCGGAAGTTAGCATCGATTTCGAAAGTGTTTTGCTGTGGGAACACATACCCACAGGTGAGATAACGCTACGCAAAGGCACAAATTCTTCCCAATGTGTGAAATATGAGTCCAGTCCAGTAATTTTCTTCTGTACTCACTTAAAGTGTGTACCCCATGGATGCAAGGCACCACACTGCCCTCAAGAGACCAAAACGCACAGAAACAGCCAGTGTTTGTTCTTACTGTTTTTTCAGTTACTATTATTTTTAGTTTATTCTATTCTTATTTCACTTTCTTATTATTTTATTTTGTTATTGCCTTTCCAAGTTATATTTATATAAGTTGATATTTCAAGAATTCAAAGTCTTACTTTCCTCATTTTGCCAAAAATCTGCTTAAAAAAAAAGGATTTTTTTTTTAACTTAAACTCAAGAAAATCACACTTAATACACCACAGGATAATAATCCCTTCTTATTTTTTATTTTTTCTATCTTGGCTCTTATGGTTATGCGACTGATTGATTTGCTACCCACAAAATGAGCGGCTGTCGATGGTATCTTGGCACGGCGGGTTGGCGCGGAATGAAGGCGCGCTGACAGCTACTCGGTCACCACGTCTGCAACAACTGCGCGAATGTGCAGCATGGGGAGATGTTTTTGCCGGGAAGGAGTAATGAGCTAGGAGGAGGAGGACAATTGATGACTGGACACACAAATAGAACATCCTGTCCACTTCACGGTCACAGTACATTTACTTACGCTCTGCACTTAATGATCCGTTTGTATGCTCTATAAATACAAATGAAGTACTTTTACAAGAAGAAGCTGGACTTTGGCGATACATGTAAACATTAGTGCAACTGAAATGGTACCAAAACATTTGTACTGGGAAGTGGATGAGGATGAACATGGGACAACTGCCAAAACGCATAACATGCTTGGCATTTTTATTAGAAGTAAAACAAATTTACAACGCTGCAAAGTTTTATTGCTTAGTGTTAACATTTAGCCTTTTACGCAGAACTCACATGTACTTGTAGGGAGTGCATACAGCTTCTAATCAGTGAAAAAAATACTCATATTTGCTGTACTTGTATGGCGTGCATACACCTACTAGTGGTTAACCATTTAAAAATATATATATTTTACCAGAGGGAGAGCACACAACTACTTCTCATATGTAATGTAGTTAGCTACTAATCAGCAAAGTGGAGGGAGTGCATACAACTCATCAGCAACGAAACACATCCACATTTACTGCACTCCGAGAGAGTGCATACAAATACTAGTGGATAATCTATTAGAAAAAAAACATTACTCATGAGTGAAGAAACATCCACATTTACTGTACTTGTAGGGAGTGCATCCACCTGTTAGTGACTATTCAGTGGCGAAAGGTCAGTGTATTTTTAACCACATATTTCAATACAGGGTTGATCAATAAAAGTGCTTTGCAATTCAAGAAAGTTCCCTATTTATTGTACTAAATTCAAGAAAGTTCCCTATTTATTGTACTTATAGGGAGTGCATACAGCCACTAATGAGTGAAAAAAACATCCATATTTAGTGTACTTATAAGTGCAAACAGTTACTAATAAATGAACAATGTTCCCTGTACTTGTCAGAAGTGCATATAGCTACTATGGAGTGCATTCATAAGAATTGTGTTTTTTTTTTTTGCTGCAGGTGCACAATGAGTTCATCCTGCCGTCGGAGAAGGAGGGCTTCATCTACCGAATGGGCGACATCATCAAGCGGGCAGAGGCGCTCATGGCCAAAGAGCAGCCGGTGCACCCCAGCGGGCAGCGCCCCCCGCAGCCGGCCTTCCACAGCGCAGCCAATCCGCTGTCATCCTCCCAGGTCAGCGAGAGTTTATTCCTCAATGGCCGCCTGCACCATCGTTATTGTGTATTGTTTCCTCAAAGCTAGTCATGATGTCATAGCATGGGAAGCTCGCGTGTCCGTGTTTGCATGTGCGAGCAAGGGTGAGGCATTCCAGCTATCTGTTCTGTGGTAGATTTGCATCTGAGGTCAGTTTCTATTCTGAGACTGTTGGGAAGATAAAAAAGGGAGTTGGACAAACTCACCAGACTCAGGATGCAAATAGACACAGACTACAGAGTTCCTGTGTAATTTAACATTTAGAAAAAATAAAAAACTTGTCGGTAATATACAGTATATAGCTGCTACTCAGTGAAGAAACTTAAAAAGGTAGCTATCTAGCAGACTTGTTGCCGGGCAGAATTTGTGTGTCTTGTAGTGTGTGCAAAGCGCTACTAGATGCTAATTGGTGAAGATTCTTTCTTGACTTGAAGGGAGTGCATACGTGTACATATTCTTGTAGCTAATCAGTAGTGCGATATCCACCATTGTTGTACTTGTAGGGTGTGCGTACAGATACACATGAGTGAAAAACATCTGTTTACTACACCTGTAGGGAGTGCATACAGCTACTAGTGGCTTATCCCGTAAACAAACAGCAATACTAAATATACTGTACAATTAGGGAGTGCATACATCTGTTAGTGGCTAATCGGCAAAGACATCCAAAATTACTTTATCTGTAGGGAGTGCATTCAGCTACTAGTGGCTTATCCCGTAAACAAACAGCAATACTAAATATACTGTACAATTAGGGAGTGCATACATCTGTTAGTGGCTAATCGGCAAAGACATCCAAAATTACTTTATCTGTAGGGAGTGCATTCAGCTACTAGTGGCTTATCCCGTAAACAAACAGCAATACTAAATATACTGTACAATTAGGGAGTGCATGCATCCGTTGGTGGCTAATCGGTAAAGAAACATCCAAACTGACTGTATCTGTAGGGAGTGCATACGGCTACTAGTGGCTTATCCGGTGAACAAACAGCAATACTAAATATACTGTACAATTAGGGAGTGCATGCATCTGTTAGTGGCTAATCGGTAAAGACATCCAAAATTACTGTATCTGTAGGGAGTGCATACGGCTACTAGTGGCTTATCCGATGAACAAACAGCAATACTAAATATACTGTACAATTAGGGAGTGCATACATCTGTTAGTGGCTAATCGGTAAAGACACATCCAAAATTACTGTATCTGTAGGGAGTGCATACGGCTACTAGTGGCTTATCCGGTGAACAAACAGCAATACTAATTATACTGTACAATTAGGGAGTGCATACATCTGTTAGTGGCTAATCGGGAAAAACACATCCAAAATTACTGTTACTGGAGTGCATACGGCTACTAGTGGCTTATCCGGTGAACAAACAGCAATACTAAATATACTGTACAATTAGGGAGTGCATACATCTGTTAGTGGCTAATCGGTAAAGACACATCCAAAATTACTGTATGGAGTGCATACGGCTACTAGTGGCTTATCCCGTAAACAAACAGCAATACTAAATATACTGTACAATTAGGGAGTACATGCATCTGTTAGTGGCTAATCGGTAAAGACACATCCCAGATTACTGTATCTGTAAGGAGTGCATACATCCACTCATCAGTGAAGAAACATTCATATAAGCTGTGCTTTTCTGAGTGCATGAAGCCACTTTGCAGTGACAAAACATCCACATTTACTGCACGTGTAGGAGTGCATACAGCAACTAAGAAGTAGTTAATTCACTCCCAGTTGCTCTGTCTTTTTTTGCAGCCGGATCTGCACGGTCAGAGCCTTCCACAAACTCACTTCTCCTCCTCCCTGCCCGGTAAATCAGCTATTCATATTATTTGCATGACATGTCAATGATGTCATCATGTTTCACACTTGCGTGTTTGTGTGTGTGTGCGCGCCTCAGACTTTGCCGTGGCGAACCCATGCACGGAAGATTGCGGCTCGCCTCCGTGTACCAACGGCGACATCTTTGCCCCAAATTTGACTTTGCCCGGTCGCCCGCTCGTCCGCTCGCAGTCATTCCACAACGCGCCAGGTAAATCTTTGCCTCTAGGTGGCGCCGATAAGTGTTAAACTGGTTGCCAAGTATCAAAAAGGAAAGGAGGAAAAACTGTCGTCTCGTAGATTTAATAGTTTGTACTTGTTTGCCACCAAAATAATCCTATGTTGACCCTCCTTGAGGCAATTAATGTTATCTTTGACTTATAATATATTAAATTTATTCAGTCATTTACTTTTCTTGTGGGGCATGCAGCAACCTCTTTAAGGTATTTAATTAAATTTATAATGTATAATATATTCTGTTCATAGTTATTTGGTTTGATATAATATTAAATATAAACATACAAGTTTAAATATTTTCATTTATTTTTACTGTATTTAAAATACGGAATGTTTTTTTAAATATAGTGCATACATTTAAAATATATTACTATACACTGAAATTTTATTTAAAAATTATTTATTTTTTTATTTTTGGGTTATTTTATTGTAATTTATTTGTTTATTTCTAAATGCATGTAATGTATTGTAAGTTCAGTGGATGCAGATGTAAAGAGAACATAATTCGTTTCTATTTACATAATGTTATTAAAACAAAAAAGAGCCCTGTGACATTTCCAGTGCTCGCCAGTGGCGTGATGTGCAAATGAGGACTTACTGGTACTTTCAAGTCCAAAATGAGTCCCAGAAGCGCACATGGGACACATTTGCGCTTCCCCGGCAAACACGATGGTGACGGAGTCGCAATTACACACGGAACAAAATGTTATTGTTGAAAGAACGAGAAATTTTCACCCCACACGAAGGCTGAGGAAAAACTGTGCGTCTTCTCTTGTCCGTGTGGATTGATTGCACATGTTTGTCTTCCAGGCTCTCCTCTTGCTTACCACCACACCGCCTCCCTGCTGCCCCACTACCACGTGCCGTACATGGGCAACTTCCCGTTCCAGTACCCCGCCAGGCCGCTTTCACCCAAACCCGGAGCTGCGGCGGGCGGCCTCCATCCCCCACTCACCCGCGTGTCCAGTAGCCCCACCTTCCCGTCTGTCCCTTCCCCGGTACCGCCGGGCTCCCCGAACCTCCTGAAGGACAGCGAGAGCCCACCCGGGGTGGCGCCCACCCAGCGGCATCCCGGCATGTGGCCCCCACACAGCCAGCCCCTCTTCTCGTTGGCGAATGTCATCTCCATGGCCATGAGCATGGCGCAGTCGTTCATCCCTCCCGCCCAGCAAGGGATGCCCTCCTACGGGGGCTTCCACCCTCAGTCGGCGTACCCGTACCCGCCGCACTACCAGACCCCCACACTGGAGGTGCCTTACCCCACAAACGTCTACCCTAGCTCGGGGAACACACCACCCTCGGACGGGTTCCCTCAAGGTTGGCGGGACACCACGCCCGCTACCCCGCCGAACACTCCACTGCAGCAGACCGGGCACCCCGCTTCCTTCGCACCCCTTCAGGAGGGCCTCGGACCCTTCCTGGGCCAGGTTCCGGTCCTCTCTCAAGTGCCCAGTTCGACCTCGCTTTCAGATCTCGGACCCTTGCCCGGTTCGACCTCGCTGTCAGATCTCTCACCGTCGCCGACGGACAGTCCGGAGAGCACCGTAAGTCACAATATCACATACTAACACCAACCATTCACTAAAACTCGAGTTTTGATTTAAATCAGAAAAATCAACATACAGTGAGGAAAATAAGTATTTCACCCCCTGGTGATTTTGTGAGTTTGACCCTTTACAAAGAAAGGAACGGTCTATAATTTTCATGGTAGGTTCATCTTAACAGTGAGAGACAGAATATTAAAAAAAATCCCAGGAAATCACATTATATTAATTTTAAACATTTATTTGTCTTTTATTGAGGAAAATAAGTATTTCACCCCCTACCGACCAGCAAGAATTCTGGCTCCCACAGACCGGTCATGTGACCAGGAGGCACACACATTAGTCCTCTTACTTAATTGGTATTCCTAATTAAGTTCCCGTTACCTGTTTAAAAACACACCTGTTCACAGAATCAATCAATGCATCAGATTCCAACCTCTCCACAATGGGCAAGACCAAAGAGCTGTCTAAGGACGTCAGGGACAAGATTGTAGACCTGCACAAGGCTGGAATGGGCTACAAGACCATTAGCAAGCAGCTGGGTGAAAAGGAGTCAACTGTTGGTGCGATAGTTAGAAAATGGAAGACACCAATTGACCATCAATCTCCCTCGGTCTGGTGCTCCACGCAAGATCTCACCTCGTGGAGTGAACCGGATCATGAGAAAGGTGAGGAAACAACCCAGAACTACACGGCAGGAGCTTGTTGATGATATCAAGGCAGCTGGGACCACAGTCACCAAGATGACCATTGGTAACACACTACGCCGTAATGGATTGAAATCCTGTAGTGCCCGCAAGGTCCCCCTGCTCAAGAAGGCACATGTACAGGCCCGTCTGAAGTTTGCCAATGAGCACCTGGATGATTCAGAGGAGGCTTGGGAGAAAGTGCTGTGGTCAGATGAGACTAAAATCGAGCTCTTTGGCATCAACTCGACTCGCCGTGTTTGGAGGGCGAAAAAAGCTGACTTTGACCCCAAGAACACCATCCCCACCGTCAAGCATGGTGGTGGAAACATTATGTTTTGGGGCTGTTTCTCTGCTAAGGGTACAGGACGACTTCACCGGATCGAGGGGAGGATGAATGGGGCCATGTACCGGGAAATCTTGGGTGAGAACCTCCTTCCCTCAGCCAGGATATTGAAAATGGGTCGTGGATGGGTGTTTCAGCATGACAATGACCCAAAACATACAGCAAAGGCAACAAAGGAGTGGCTCAAGAAGAAGCACATTAAGGTTATGGAGTGGCCTAGTCAGTCTCCAGACCTTAATCCTATAGAGAACTTGTGGAGGGAGCTGAAGCTTCGAGTTGCCAAGCAACAGCCTCGAAATCTTCAGGATTTGGAGAGGATCTGCAAAGAGGAGTGGGCCACAATCCCTCCTGGGATCTGCGCAAACTTGGTGACCAACTACAAGAAACGTCTGACCGCTGTGCTTGCCAACAAGGGTTTCTCCACCAAGTACTGAGTCATGTTTTGCTAGGGGGTGAAATACTTATTTTCCTCAATAAAAGTCAAATAAATGTTTAAAATTAATATAATGTGATTTCCTGGGATTTTTTTTAATATTCTGTCTCTCACTGTTAAGATGAACCTACCATGAAAATTATAGACCGTTCCTTTCTTTGTAAAGGGTCAAACTCACAAAATCACCAGGGGGTGAAATACTTATTTTCCTCACTGTACATAAGTATTAGGCTACTGCCTTATAATTTATAAGGCATTCATTTGCGGATTAACATTTATAAATTATAAAAGTAATTACTTACTTTATTACTTTTTAAAAGTAAACTTAACTACTTAGTAAAAGTAACTAATTGTAAAATTAGCTACTTAGAAAGTAATTAGTTACTTTTTGTAGTAAGTAAAGTAACTCATTGTAAAATTAGCTTTTTAAGTAGCTAATTTTACAATGAGTTACTTTTACTAAGTAGCTAATTTTACTTTTAAAAAGTAGAAGTTGTAAAAGTAATTAGTTACTTTTTTAAAAACTTTTTTCCCCTTCCATATTTAGAAGTTATAAAAGTAAATAGTTACTCAGCAAATTAATGATGGTATTTTTCTATTATGTTCTATTTATGGTGTAAAAGATGTTTATAATAAGTAAAATGAGCTCAATAATAAATCCTGGAATTGTGTTTTTCAATGACATCCCCTCCAAAAAGTTTGGAGGAAATTGATGTGATGGTTGTATAGCATCAACAAGAAACTCATTAATACCTATTTTTCCCTCCCATCTAGTTATCATCTATCAGCACTCTGTCCGAACTGAACGCCGGAAGCCTGACGACTTACAAAGTGTCACCATTGATCTCCCCAGGTAAAAAATTGTTCAAATCGTAGTTGTTTGGTTGTAAAAAGACACGTTTGTTTGCAGGCTAAATACAAACGCACATGTGCTTGTTTATGCACACACAGTGGCCATTTTTACCGTGTTTTCCCTCTAAATACACGCCGCTTTTTGCCTTTTGACGTATTTCCTCCTCCTGGCTGACACCATCGCTTATTGCCCCAGGTGCCATTGCGTAATCTCTGTTACGGTAGCTAATGTTCCGTCCCGTGTGGGCGTAGGTGCCATGGCGGCCTCTGCCCACCGCCGGCGACCAATGGGCGCCCTGACAAGCTCATTTACAGGCCTCCCTCCCCCCTCCCACACCTGTCTGTGTTTCTAGACTCTAAACAGAGTCCCTCTGTGTGCATGCGCCCAACCTAAACCCTCACCGTGGTTTACTGCTACAAGGACGCCTCGTGGACAGACTGAGACGCGTCGGTCTTAATGCAACACTTAAGAACAAGAGAGTACCAGTAATGAAGCCGCGGAACGCCATAATACAATAAATACCATGCAAACACAAATTTTTCCAACGTCACTAGCGTGCAGCGTGAAAACATTACCGATTATGATAGCATGTAAACAAATTAATTTCACTAAGTGAAGATAACATTAGCATGTAAAAATTATTTTACAAACTGTACTTTTTTATTTTTATTTTTTATTTTTTTTATAAATCTAACTGAACTAGCATGTAGCTGAAAGCAATATCAATTGCTTACTGTAGAAATAAGTTATATCAAGTTATGCTAATTTTATTAGCATGTAGCTGAAAGCAATACTGATCAAATAGGTTTTATCAAGTTATGATAATTAGCATGTATTTGAAAGCAATTTCTTTTAATTACTGTTCTAATCAATTTATTATTAAACTAACTTTACTAGTATGTAGCTGAAAGCAGTATCAATTACGGTACATATTGTACAAATAAGTGATGCTAATTTTATTAGCCGTGTATTTGAAAGCATTTTTTTAACTTACTGTTCAAATTAATTTATTATTAAACTAACTTTACTAGCATGTAGCTGAAAGCAATATCAGTTGCATACTGTACAAATAGGTCTTATCAAGGTATGCTAATTTTATTAGTTTGATCATATTAGGCTAATTTTATCCGCATATATCTGAAAGCAATTTCCTTTACTTACTGTTAAAATTATTTTATTATCAAACTAACTTTACTAGCATGTAGCTGAAAGCAATATCAGTTATATACTGTACAAGTAAGTTTTATCAAGCAGATGCTAACGTTATTAGCATGTAGATGAAAGCAATATCATTTACATAGCATACAAATTATTGTGATCAAACAGATGCTAATGTCTCTAGCAGCTGAAAGTAATATGTATTTCATAGTGTAAAAATAGTTAGCATATAGATGCTAACGTCATTAGCATGTTGCTAAACGCAATATAAATTACAACAGTCATTAAAACCCCAGGTCTTAATTGAACACCGTGGCAAAATTTAGGAAAATAGTGCTAAAAAGTACACGTGAACTGTACACACTTTGAGAATCAGTGGATTAGATACTGTACAAATGTATTTTGATCAAACTGATGCTAACGTCATTAGCATATAGCTGAACGAATCATGGCTAATGATGGTAGCATTAGAATAAATTTAAAAAATATATATTTTCAATGAGCTACCCTCTGAGGAGCAATGAGTAGCTAGTCAATCCATCGTCAGGGGATGATTGATTGGTCCCTTGTGCTCACTTGACTGATTAGATCAGAAACTAATCACTGCTGATTAGCGATACACAATCACATCAAAAGCCCGCCCACATGTTCCTACTCACCGACTGGGTTAGAAGCAATACACCAAAAGAAAAGCCAATTATGAAGACGATTTCCTTTTCCCTGACAGGAGGTCTGGCCGCTCCAGTGACGGTGGGTCGTTTCCAGGTGTCGCCCATCTCCGACGTGCCGGTCGTCGCCTCGCTACCGCAAGAGGACGCGGGCGGCACCGAGGAAAGGCAGGGAGAACCCGAGACATGCCCGGGTGCCCCCCTCCCCACCAGGGAGGAGGAAGAGGTGACGGAGGAGCGTCCAAGGTCGAGGAGACGCGGGCGCAGGCGGGCGCACAGCCTCAGCTTGATGAGCACGTCCGCCGACAGCGGGCTGTCGGTGACGGCGCCCGAGGCGGAAGGCCGGCTGTGGGACGGCGCGGCTGGCAGCCCGCAGTATGGCAACGCGCTTCACCACCTGTGGACCATGACCTACAGCCACAACGTCTCCTACATGAGCAGCGACGACTCGGACAGCGACGAAGACATGCTGGACGAGCTCCAGGAGCTCCGAGAGAAGTGAGTAACTTCATTTTGGTGACGGATGTGTTTTTCAGTTGTTACAGTCTGCTGGCATTGGGGCCAAGTTGGGGCCGTGTAATAACAACTTACCTCAAATTTGACCTTTAAATTCCATACAGCAAATTTATCCAGCTACCCGTCGCTATTTGTCAGCCATCTTGTGCATTCCTGTGGTTGCAGACATCTGTCGGAGGTTCAGGAACTTCAAGTGGCGCAGAAGCGGGAGATCGAGGATCTGTACGAGAAAATGGGCAAGGTCCCGCCACCGGGCATTCTTTCACCGGCCGCCATGTTGTCCAGCCGCCAGCGCCGCCTGTCCAAAGGCGCGGGGGGGTTCCCGCCGTCGCGCCGGAACAGTCTCCAGCGCTTGGACATGCTGCCCAGCCAAGGTGACACCATTTGGGCACTTAACTCATTCAAACCCAAAAACTTATACATGTTTTTAATACTTTGTCCTTCACTCCCAAAAACGTATTTATGCGTTTTATTTTTTGTGTGTGTGTTTTTTTTCATGCTAGAGAATACAGAAGGCTTTGATGCAGCTTCTGACCTGAAGAGGTCACTTAAAGCAATGGTAGTCAGCCAGCAGGTGGCAGCAGAGTATAAGAGATCAACCAAGGCCATGTGGCAAAAAAAGCTCTTTTTGCCAGTATTTTCAACAGATTTGTGAATAATGATGAAATTAGCTCTATTCTAATGCTTATTGCCGCAAAACGAGAACAGATACAAATGTACTTTTTTTCCTGATGAATTAAGAGACTCTAATCGATCTTTTGGTAGCTTCCATGTTTTTATAGCAATAGAACACAATATTCTGTGGGCCTTGCAAAATCCAGTAAAACAGTCGGGAGCGAAGGGGGTTGCTTCAGTGAAAATGGCTGGGACTGAATGAGTTAATCAACATTTTAGTCAATTAAATGTATACTTTTGCCATTTCAGGTATCATCAGAAGAAACTCTCTGGGAGGAAGCAGCAGCAGCTCCCAGGACAAACCCAGCAAAGGTGTCACCTTCGCCTCAGACATCAGCAGAATGGTGAGTCCGTGTGTCCGTCCGTGCATGTCCTCTTCCCGTTTGTCCGTCTCACAATCTCACTTGCGTCTCATTCCTAGTAAGGAACTCTCAGCAAGCAACTGCTAAACATCCGGACTACCTCATCTGATAGCGTCCCGAAGAAAGAGACGGTTGGGGTGAAAAAATGACGCGCTGCCACAAATCCGACGGAATGTGAAGGCGTTGCTGGGAATAACAATGTCACACCCGCTCAGTCAAGAACTACACAAGTTGATTCCACGCTGCCGCAGCCGTCCACTTGCATTGTACAGCACACCATTTTTTTTTTTTTTTGACGCCAGCCATCTTGCAACAGACACAGATGACAAACTGTGAGATGGCTGAAGACAAGCCGTTGAAATGCAGACCTCCGCCACGGGGCGAACAATTACAATTTTGGATGAGCGTCAACTAAGTTCAAAGCGTGGAAATCAAGTGTGTTTTATTTGCAGTTTGGCTGAAAATTTAATTTTGTGCATTGGGGTCATTCCCTTGTGTGCAACAACCACATTTTGGATTTGTGTACTAATTGTTGAACCTTCAGGTCGTAATTATTAATCATTATATGACAATGAAAATATCTACAAATATTTTATTAGTGATCCCAAGCCTGAATTTGGTCATGAATTCAATGGGGGGGAAATCTAATACATTCCTTTCTTTACTAATTGTCTAGGTCAAATTCTGTTTCTACAACCATATTGATATATTAAGAAATCTTATAGTGCAAAAAAAATATTGCAATTCGATGATAAGTGAAGGGAAATGTGAAACGTGTACAGGAAAAAAAAATCTTATGTGCTCTTAATCTTCTCGCTCCTTGGCGGAGGTAATCAAGCCAGTATATGATGCAAATACAAATCATTTCCAATATGTTATACTACTACTACTGGCTTTTCTTTATTGTACATGTGTGTATATACATGGTAGAGTGCATTTATAGACTGTTTACACAATTAGTCTCACGGGAAAAAAAATAATAAAAATAAACATTTTAGTTTTAGGATAAATCGATCAAGCACCTCATGCACTTTAGCATTTTCATTTAACACACTTCTTGTCGGTCAAACTGTGTTCATTATGAAAATAATAAAACAAGAGGGAATGTCCAAGCTGTCAATGTGCCTTAGCAAATGTTCACACTGGACATTGAAAAAAAAAATAAAAAATCAAATAATATATTCAAAGATTTGCAAAATAAACAATGTGCAATGTAGAATAAATGTACAATTATGCTGCTGCCATCTGTGCCTTTTCCCTCCTCTTTAGAGTCTTATTTTGTATTTCTCCTACATTGGATGTTCACTCTAGTGGATTTCCCAGCTCAATAAATACTCATTTAAAAACAATGACCCAGTGTGTTCTTTTGCAAAACAAAATAAATCAAGTTTATTCTATCACGTCATCGACATAAATACAGTTATTACAATCATTTTGTGTTGTTTTAAGTTGCTGTCGTTGTCTGCTACGGCAGGTCACTCCAGATCTTGCACAAAATGGCTGCAAAAATCACAATTAGTTTCTTCGGGGAAGTCCCCACCAATAACAAGAGTCCAGTTCTGTCTGAGATGAGCAAAGAAAGCTGGCCGTGGTGTCGATGGAGGGTCTGGACTTTGGACCACTCAGTTGACACCAGTCTTTGGCAACCGGGCACGCTTGGCCTCCTCGTCCATCTCGTCCATGACGAACTCCTGTGCGATGGAGTGAAACGTGTAGCCGTCTTTACGTGCGAGCAAGCGGTTAAGGGAAGTAACAAAAACATTTTTTTTTTTTTTAAGAATTTGGAATAACATAATTAAAGACAATAACACTAGAAATTATATTTAGATCCAATGCAACAGGCAGTATCAAATGTGTCTTTACATAGATAATGCTAATTTTTGATTGACACTTTTAGTGAGCTATTAATGAAACCCTATGTTTACGATTGTATGGAACTACATACTGTTCCTAATATTTTGTCCCTTTTATGGTAAAGAAACGATGCAAACACAATAATCATATATAATCAAATATTTCTGAAATTATTAAAACCAATTTAAACAGCAGAGTAAAATGAAATGGATTTGTAAGTAAAAATATTTCAATTTCGTGTTTAGTCATTTACTAGTAATAATAAAAAGTAAATGGCTAATTGAATATAAATAATACTTTTTCAAACAAAATAATGTTGTCATTATTGCCAGTTACCACAGATTACATATATTTATTGGTTACATCAGAGACATGGACATCCTGCATATTTTTCTTCCTGTACATTTTATTTTAATAAATCAATTATTTCAAGAGATAATGGCTTTTTCTTAAATCAATTAATACATTTTAATAACACAAATTGAGAATTATTTATTTATGTATTCCAATTGTCAGTATTTCAAACGTATACTCATGAGTAGTCTATAATTAAAAAAATAAAATGAAAAAATATATCTGATCTAATTTACGACTTACTTTACTCTAAATTTTGTTTAACAATGTTACTGTTTGTTGAGGTTACTTTGCGTTGACGTTAGCAATTAGCATTAGCAAAAGGATACAGATCCCCAGCACTAGCGCTCCAAGGACGACTCCGACCAGTGCGTTCCGCGTCCGCAATTTCTCCGTCCTCTTCTTCCACAGCTTCAGTTCCGCCTGTCTCATGGAGTACAATTGCGTCTGGGACAGGTTTTCCTTAGTCCGGTCTATCCTGGTTGCAAACGGAGCGTCGGATTGCATCGGTGCCTTATCCGCCATGTCTGCCATATGAATCCAGCTAGTTGTATAACCTGGTTGTTTCGCAAGTTTCCGCTCCAGAGTTGCAACGCATCAGATGTGGCCGAGGCGAAACGATCATCGTAATGTGGAACTACAAAATGCTTCCCCCCTGATACACACAGCGGCGTCAACGTTCCTACGACATAAACTCAAAGGAAACAGCGCCATCTTGTGAAACTACCATAGAAGACTAATAAACTCCAAACTACATTACTTAACTGGCAACAACATTTTAAATACGAAGTGCCCGACAATAGGCAGAGGATAAATGGCGTCGGCGAGGGATGATATGGCGAGTCTTCAAAGTGTAAGGTTTCGACAAGCCTCGGTCGATATGCTGACGGACTTTCTTACCAATCTCAACGAGAGAAACAAAGATAACCTCCGCAGTTTGTCCACCTGCAGCGGAGGCTTCAAGGATAAACAACTGTTTGGTAAGAAATAGCGCTAGAAAGCAAAAAAGTATAAAACTGCCATTATCGAGTAGCACCTTCGACAGAAGATTCTAAACTGTAACTAGTTTTGCTCTGATAATTTGTTAAGTTAACAGTTGTTTTTTTTTCATGCTCAAATTTGCCAAAAACGAGAGGCGGGGTAACTTTGACGTCATTTCAGTCGACACCAGGGGGCGGTACTGTATAAAATGATAGCCTCCTTAACTGATAACTGGTGGATTATTCTGCTTAATTCTTCTTCCACATACGCAATATTAAAGTGTTTAGACTCATGAGAGAACGGAATATATTGCAAAGAAAAATTTAGACTTGACTTGTGCTTTCAGTTTTTGAAAGCAGAACTCCAAGGCTCTTTAAAACGTCGCCTTCTCCCCCCTCCTTTTGTGTGTGTGTGAAGAGGCACAAGATTAAATGAGCACGATTTTAAAATAAAATGGCAATAATCCAGTTTCGATTTTAATAGATTATTAATTTCCCTCCTCCCTCATTTATAGGAAGTTCCAGATACTAAAAAAGCTGTGACATTTTCAAAACGTTCACATTTGTAGGTGAGGTCCCCACTTGTCTGTGAAGTCAGAATTATGTCCCTATTTTGTAGCATACCCCCCTACACACACACACATAAGTAAACACAATCCTCATTAATAAAAAATTCAATGTTAAGCAATTAAGCATAATAAAATGAGCTTTCTACTGATTGAATCATTCCCCTGGGTGTAACAACACGCAAGAAATCACAACAAAATGTCCACTTAGAAACAAAATGGCCAACTTTATGCAACAGAATCCGGGAAGCCTCCACATTTCCATCAGTCTACGCACAGCCGATAAATTTGACTTATGACCCTTTATGACCCCTTATTTTCTGTAGTGCATTCCTGCACTGTATGTTGAATTAGTACTGCGCTAATAAGGCACTCCTCAACGGCAGCGGAACAATCAATAACACTCTGAGAGTTAATGGCGTTTCATTCCATCAGCTGCCTCCGCTTGTACTGTGTATAATATTTCCTTGTTGTTATATGTCAGCTCCCTTTGCTGACACTCATGTTTCCGCAGAATACACTCTGCTGATGTGTGAAGAGCTCCGACTGGACCCGTCCGTCGCTTACCACGCCATTGAATTACTTCAAAGGTAAGAAAAGGCGGCCATTTTTGCTGTGTCGTTTGGTTTAAACAAAAGTGGCAAAAGTACTTGCAAGATGTATTTAAATACAAAATACTGACACTTGGAGGATTAAAAGGTTTTGTTTGGGAATCTCAGGTTCATGGTCAAGCACCTTACGCATTTGCTGACACCCGGAGGTGCTAGCAGGGCGGAAGCGAGGGCCCGCGAGGACGCCGCGTTCGAGCAGATCCGGGGGAATTTCACCTTGATCGTGTTTTCCTGCGTGCAGCTGGCCAGCAAGTTGTCGCTACACACCCATGTAAGACAAGAAATGACCTATGACCTCAATCACACCTCCTAAACTCTCCCTTTATTTTCAGATCGTCGACATCAACAAGGCCGCGTGCTTTCTGCGCTCGGTCGGCCTCGACTTCTCCAAACAGGCTGTTCTGGAATCGGAGCTGATGGTCCTGAAGGGCCTGGAATTCCGACTGCACCCTCCCAACCCCTTCGCTTACGTGGAAACACTCCTGGAGGTGCTCGGTAGGGCTGGCCAGTGTGGCCTTTAAATAAGATCCTTAGAAATTAAAATGGCTTTTTAACTAACTTGCTCTCAAAAATGTATAAAAATGTTTTCTTTTAAATATTGCCATGGACCCAAAAACGTATTCATATGTTTTTTTTTTAAATGCTAGAGCATACAGAAGGCTTTGATGCAGCCTCTGACCTGAAGAGGTCGCTTGAAGCAATGGTAGTTATTACAAAAAAGTCAGCAGGTCAGCAGAGTATAAGAGATCAACCAAGGCCATGTTGCAAAAAGCTCTTGTTGCCAGTGTTTTCAACAGCTTTATGAATAATGATGAAACGTTTTTTATGGGGGGAAGGCTTTGATGCAGCCTCTCAACTGTGCACAGCAGTTGAAGCAATGGTAGTTATTACAAAAACGGCCAGCAGGTGGTAGCAGAGTAGAAGAGATCAACCAGGGCCATCTTGAAAACAAGGTGATTTAACCACAGTTCTAAACAGATTTGTGAATAATGATGAAACTTAGCTCTATTCTAATGCTAATTGCGGCAAAACTGAAACAGATACGACTATTTCTATTAGTTTTTTTTCTCCTGATGAAAGAGACTCTAATCTTTCTTTTGGTAGGTTCACAATATTCTGTGGGCCTTGCAAAATCAGTCAAAATCCAGTCAAACAGCTTCAGTGAAAATAGCTGGGAGTGAATTGAGTTGAAAAATAGTTGCTCGAATGGCTAGAAAAGTTGCTAAGTTAGCTATTATGAATGTGATTTTGTTTACCATCTATCTTTTTGAATGAAGCATGCAAAAAAAAAAGTCCCAGATCTGATCTCGACCCGTCCCCCATCCGCAGGCCACAACGAGCCGAGCGCCCCCGTTGAGCGCCTGCACCACCTGTGCCGCCACGTGCTCCAGTTTGTCAGCTTGCAGCGCGACGCGGTTTACGACGCCCTGCTGGCCGTCACCACGCAGTGCCACCATCCTACCGCGGAGCAGAGGTACTCTATCGCTTCTTGTCTTTTAGAACATTCGATAAACTGCCCAGAAAATGCTTCTGAGTTGGCTTTTTCGTCAAGAAGTCATACTGATCAAAAACATTTGTAGTATTGACCTCCATTTATGCCTAAATACAAATGATAATGAGGCCCAATAAATGAAAATGAACACCAGAGAGAAGTTTGTAGCGGTGAGAGAAGATTGCATGCTGCTGGGCGTGGGCGTGATCGCCGCTGCCGCCTTCATTCTCCACGTCAGAGACTGGAACCAGGTGACAAATGTTGAAATCCCCCTCGAAACGGAGTCGCTGCCGTGTCGCTCATCGTTTTACTTTGCGGTGCAGGTTGTGAAAGAACTGAGCCACATCACGGGAATCTCCACCATCAGCATCAGCGACTTCGCCCGCGTCACGCTCGTGCTCATCGTCGGAACCACCAGAAATGGCCAGTGAACTTTAACTCATTCACTACCCTCGGCGGCTATAGACGTCAAAAATTAATTTGAACTATTTCTATTAGTTTAGCAATTTTCCCACTTTTGTTAACAAAAGTATGAAGACCTAGAATTGTTTTTATTGTATTAGAACAGATATAAAATTTGTGATTAATCGTGAGTTAACTAGTGCAGTCATGCGATTAATTATGATTAAAAATTGTAATCGCCTGACACCCCTAATTTTTAATAATCTTTTCTTAAAAAAAAAATTATTAGAAATTAAAAAAAATTAATTAAAAGAATAGATTATTAAAAATCTGTCTTTTAATCTAGTCTTAGAAAAATCTTTTCTTTAATTTTTTTTTAAAGAAAATATTATTAAAAATTAGGAGCATCAGATAGCGATTAAAATTTGTAATCGTAATTAATCGCATGACTTCACTAGTTAACTCACGATGAATCACAAATGTTATATCCGTTCTAAATGTACAAAAAAAAATCTAGGCTTTCATACACTTGTTAACAAAAATGGAAAAAAAATGTTTAACTAAAAGAAATAGTTCAAATCAATTTTTGACGTCTATTGCTATCAATGGCAGTGAATGAGTTAATGGTCTCTTATGCATTTCTTCAGAATAAATCTCTCACATCAGCAGCAGCAGCAACAGTGATTGGTTTATGTCACTTTTGCTTCATTGGTCAGTCTACATATGAATCATTTCATGTATATTTGTGATTGTTTATTCTTCACGAGAACCGTTTACAGTTCATTGAAAGTGCATAAAATATGATGCGTTAAGTGGCCCATTCGTGGTGGCATATGTGAAGGCACGCCAGCGGGTACGTGAGATATTAGAATATAGTTCAAAAGTATATATAAATATTTCAGTGAAATATAAGTTCATAAATACATTTTATATTAAATAGGGTATTTAATGTCAGTGTCCTAAAAACCCAGCATCTCCCCATACCAGAATGGTTTGACCCTACTTGTCATATGTCTTATATATATGCTTGAAATCTTTATTTAAAATTCTGTTAATTATTTCTTTTTGCGAACAGACCGTTACTATGAGCCCATTGTTGATAATTAATTTATTTATAATTAATATTTATAATCAAAGATTTTTTTTCTTTTTTTAAATATCTTTTAATTTCTAAATAGTTCAAGAGACCACATAAATACAAAGAGAGTTTAAAAGTTTACAAAAATCAGACAATGATGGCACAGCACTCGGTTTTAAGTCTTTTTCTTCTTCTCTCCAATCAGAAATGCTTTGGGGTACTTGGCTGCAAAAATATTTATTAAGAGTTTCATCCCAATACTTTTGCCTGTCGACCCTACCAAAGCCAATAATACTTTAGGACAGGAACCTCATCTTAAATAAACCTTGTGCAGTCTCCCTAGTGACTCCAAGGCCTCCAGGTGGTCTCTCCACCGTGGCGAATCATTGAAGTGGCAGCCCGCTTCTGCCGCCGGTCACGCCGCCGGTTAGTCTGAAGACAACACGGCGAGCCTTGAGCTCCATTAGTTCCAGCGTAGCGCCTGACTCAGCCACAGGTGGCCCGGCGTTACCCTCAGGAGGCTGAATCATGTCAACTCTCACACTCTACCGACACAATTTGCGCGTCGAAATGAATTCAGTGGGTTTTTGAAACTTGCCTAAGGTGTATTACATCTTTTTGTCAAACGCTCACATATGGCACAATAGAACTCATTCACTGCCATTGACGGCTATAGACGTCAAAAAATTCATTTGAACTATTTCTATTAGTTTAAAAATTTTCCCACTTTTGTTATTATAGACTATTAATACCTAGATTTTTAAAAATTGTTTTAGAACAGAAATAAAATTTGTGATTAATCATGAGGTAACCTCAAAATTTTTAAATAATCTTTTCTTTAAAATAAATAAATAAATACAATTAAAAGATTATTATTTTTTAATCGTAATTAATTACATGACTTCACTAGTTAACTCACGATTAATCACAGATTTTATATCTGCTCTAAATGTACAAAAAAAAATTCTAGGTTTTCATACTCTTGTTAACAAAAGTGGAAAAAAATGTTAAACTAATAGAAATAGTTAAAAATTAATTAATGACGTCTATAGCCGTCAATGGCAGTGAATGAGTTAATATGATTAGATTGATAGATCGCCCCTAAGCCCCCTCGCAGCACATTTTTGTCCTCACGACACCGTTTCCATGGTGATATAAGCCCATGCCTGACATGAATGTTTGTCGGCGGTGAACATTTAGCATGTTATTACAGAGACAAACGTCCACAGGGAGTCACCTTTTGACAAGGGCTGACTTGAAAAGTGAGTGCACAAACTCGCCCCTAGCGACTGTTGCTATGCGCTGTTTAAACAGTCACTGCATGTCTACGCGACAACACTTTTTTTTTTAAATCTGGCACTAAAACAGACACATCTATTAAGTCTTATTTATTTTCATAATTCACTACAAAAGTTGAATCGCGCAGGGGAGTCGAGTCGAGTTGCATGGTAACCACGGCGACCCGTACCAACATCCTTCACGAGCGATCCGGTTTCCAGGGGCCTCCGTCGGGTATTTCTCATTAGGGAGAGAAAGCCTTTTAAAGAACAAATATGTCCCGTGTGGAGTTTTTACAAACACAACACTGTTATATGGCTTCAGACTAAAGGTTATGTTTAGCGACGTTGCTTACAAGCTGACCTGTGTATACTAGCAAATACAATTGTGTCCCAAAAGTCACAATTACACACTACGCACGTTTTTTTCTGTTTCACTTCAGATATCCTTGTGAGACATGTAAAGGCCATCAGAATGCGACAGCTTTGGCGTTGCAGTTTTGTAAGCATATCATTCCCTTCCCCGTGGCTCCACATTTGACACTAGAGCAGCGTTGCAAATTTGCCACCTGGCAGGAATGATTCTGATTCCTACTGCTGCTCAGCGCCAGTTTGCGACGCTTTATGGCCGTCACACTGCTTCTGCTCGTAACACAATTCAGTAAAAGGTCAGGTTGTCCACCTGAAGTTGGTACGAGTAAAGCTTTAACACTCTGCAAAGCAGCCGGTGGGCAAGGGCCTTGGGCATGCGAATCACATGCTAGCATAAACATCTAAGCTGTCAAAGGGCCTCGTACATCTATCCAAATGACACCTCAAACGAAAAAGAAAACATGAAGTGTATTGAATTGTGTGTATTGTTCAAGTTATTCTAAGCTTATATTTTCCAAAGGTCTTAGAGCCATGAGTGATGTCATATATAAATATATATAAATATACCTCCATGGCCGACAAGCTTCTTTCTGCAATGAAACATTAGTGGCGATTAATTTTAATTAAACAAGCCTACTCATATAGTATATCTAACCTCACTATTTCCACTCCTAAATGTTAAAAAAAAAAATCGAAATTTTCAAAATAGGTGACAATTACGCCCCACGGCTACCGCAGAACAGGGACGTGCGGTCAGGGTAGGCAAGTGAGGCAATGCCGACCCGCTGCTGGCCATTCTCTGCATGTAAAATATATATTTTTTATAATTATAGTGATTACATTAAGGTTTTAATTCTATTGTCCGTGCTGCACATTGATTTTCTTTTTCAATCCAATAATTATCAGTTATTTCTTTATTAATTGTTGAATGTGTGTACTTCCTGTTCAAATCCACGGGGAAAAATGAAGGGAAGCATTCCACAGATAGATGGACCCGCTAATTTTAGCTACTTTATAATATCTATATATTTTATTTGATTAATTATAATAAATCAATTAAACTATCATAATTTTACAGTTTAATTACAATTTATTTATCAGTTATTTAGTAAAATTTGGGGGAAAATGTTTAAAAAACTATTGAAGAAATATGTAAAACGTTTTATTTTACTATTTTATCGGATTTAAAAAAAAACAGTTGCCAATATATAGAATAAAATAAAAACTGTTGAGCAAAATTAGTCCAACAAACATTGATAGAATATTCCACAAAAATATCATCAAAATACATCCATTTATGCAGTCAACTGCATTTGCTCCCAACTGTAATGTATGACTTTTTAATCAGAACCCAATAGGAAAAAAGCTTTTAAAAAAAAATCAATTCACTCTTCTCCGACTATCTACATTTGATTTTCCATCGTGTACCTTTGACCCCTCCTGCTTTAAATTCATATCATTCATCCAATTTACTTGTGAATGTGTGTGTGTTGCTGTATGTTAATCACATGCGCTTTTACCGCATCTCGAAGGTTCTAAGCGTGCCTGATGGCTTTCTAATCATATTGACCGAGGAAGAGGAGCAAGAGGGCCGTGACCGGCGGCGACCATCTATCATCTCACACGTCAAACGGCCGTCTGAAGGGGGAGGAGGAGAATTGAATTGTGATTGACATCCACCGGTGCTTCCCTTTAATAACGATGAAAGAGTGAGGTATGAGTGCGAGCTCGCATCATGCATAATTCAGCACGCGAGGCCCGTTTTACATTCCCGTCATGTTGGAGCCCCTGCTTGTCTTTTGTGGCCTTTGAGCATCAAGTGGCTTGCCAGAATGAAACGTGCAACTTGAAGAAGTCAAAAGTAAGTCACTTAAAGGAGACATGTCGTTCTTTTCTCTCTCTCCACAATTTAAAACTGTTCCTTGGTGAAGATCTTAATGGCATGATTTTGTCAAAATACACCAGGGATCAATAATTATAGACATTAATTCTAAATTGTACATATAGGTTTTTCATCAAGCCACGTTCTGCACTTGTTTCAACAGCCTGGCTTTGAAATAAAAGTGCAAGTACTACACTGGCCTGCCAGCAGTCCAGACCTGTCTGCCATATAAAAATCGCAAAACGGAGCCCCCCAACTGTTGAGTGAAGTTGATCATTAAGTCATAATGGGAAAGAATTCCACTCACAATCATCTTCAATTATTACTTTACTTTATGAAGTTGATCAGTTTGAACATGCAAACATGATGCAGTTTAATGTTGCGCCTAACCACCACCATTTCATTTCCACACGATTACAATGGGGTAAGTATAGACTGACCATCCTTTTAAGCACGTGATGAGACTGTTGAGCTGCACAGAGATTATCAAACAACTCTGATAGTTGTAGTGATTATTATTGACCGTGATCATCTCAACTCTGCATATACAGTAAACATGACTGTTCATCATATCTTACACATTCAAGGTTTTGTTCAATAAATTGCACACATATAGGCTACAAATGTTTCCCAACACACTCATAATACAAGCAACCCCTATGAAAATCTGTCTAGGATATTTTGTCGTCTCCGATGCAGTATTTTAATTTGAAATTGTCGCTTAGAGGTCTTGTTTTGAAAGACGCCACCGGAAGTGGATCGTGACAGCTGCTGGTAATTGACACGTTGAAAGGAGGAGGAGGCAAGTTCTGTCCGCAGCACGGTGTTGTTGCGGCGCTGCGTGGCACTGCTTGTCCGGGACTGCTTCTAACTGACGACCCACCACCACCACCACCACCAGCAGCACCTACGGCGCACATGGCCAGAACCCTGGCTCCGTCCGCGGGGCTGAGCTAGCTGCTCTACGAGCCGGCCGGAGAGGCGAGCTCGACCACCGTCAAACGCCTAATACCCCCCACTCTCCCCTCTTCAACCGACCTCCCATGGGTGTCGCTGCCGGGAGCGTCCTGACTTGTCGTCCGTCCGGTGCGGCAAACCACCGCAGAGTCGCTCGGCTCGGGGGGCCGCCGGAGAAGTCGTGTGTCGGCCCGGGAGCTGGACGAGAGGACGCGGCCGCCGATGTGATGACAGAGTCCGGCAGCAAAATAAAGATCCGAGTGTAGGAAAAGCCTCCAGGTAAGCAAAACATGATTTTTTTTTACACTCCCAACTTCCTGTCTCTAATGTGCACATTTTTACAACTGAATACAATAGAATAGAATATTGCTTTTATGTATGTGTTCACCCTCCTAGTAGAAAACGACCCCCCACCAATAATGTATTTTAATGAGGAAGCATGCCCCTTGTAGATAATAACAAACACATTTTTTATTTGGTCTGCACAAGGCAACATGTGTTCTTTTATATTGGGTACCTCTGCAATCCATTGTTGTTTTATACACGCACACACGCGCGCGCACATCCTTTTTAGATCAAATACAGTTCGTTTTCTAATGTGACTGACAGTGTGGTCTACTCTGTCTCTTATAATCTTATGGAATCTTAAAAGGGCAGCATGGGGTGAGCACATCTGCCTCACAGTTCCGCTGTCCTAGGTTAGAATCTCGGCTTCAGCGTTCTTGTTCTTCATGTGCTTGTGTGGGTTCTCCTTCATCCACATTCCGAAAACAACCGTTTTAGCATCAATGACCAAAATCACCCCCTAATGAGAACACTATAGAAAAGGATTTGTGGAATATGAAAGGGCAGCACGGTGAGCAAGTGGTTGGCACGGCTGCCTCACAGTCCTGGTCCTGGGTTTGAATCTCTGCACTGGTCTTACTATATAGAGTTTTCCTGCTCTCCCCATAATAGTAGAAAGTGGAAACCAAGAAGCTGTTGTTACTTGTTGAGTGGCTGGAGGCCAACAAGCTATTATGTGACATCTGCTCCATCCTTGCAGACGTGCGCTTTAATAGTATGTTGCAACAAAGGCCTGCTAATCAGCCTAATGAATGCCCGCCGCATCCCGGACGCTCATTTTCTTAACTCTTAACGAGATTTTGTCCGCCATCGCGTAAGGTTTTACGACAAGAATGTATTTTGCGAGCCCCCATGGCTGTGTTAAAGCCGCCATCAGAAAAAGTAGGTCTACGCCGCCCAAGGTGATTCTCTCCGCTGTCAGCGCCAGCGATAAAAGACAGTCGGGCCTCAAAGGTTCCTCTGATCACATCATGTGTTGGTTTTACTTATCTTCTCAACCCCTTGTCATCCGTATATGTGCTTTTCCATTGTGCTGCTTTTCCTCTAGCTAACGTTTTTATCTGTTGGTCAAACGTATGGTGACGACAAAGCCTCGTTTTCCACTGGACATGTCAATACTGTCATGCCACAAGGTTAAAAAAGCAAACAAATCTAGTTTTAGATTATGCTGCGCTTCCAAAGCTGGAAAAATACTCATACAGTAGAGCTAGGCTGTACTTTACTGTAGCTTTTTCCACAAAAATCCGATTTCAAATTTTAAATGACCAACCCCCCACGCCCCCTTATCTCAAAGTAAACACAAAAAACGGTGACATTATTCAAAGCATGTTTTGTTTAATATACGCTGGTTATGCAGTTCACATGACTCAAAAACCTTTGAAAAAGATTTTGAGAAGATGATGTAATGCAGATGTTTTTCTATTGCAAAATATGGGGAATATGCCATGGAGGAGGCGGGACTTCCGACTTCCTGGCTTTCACACATCAGCTTTGTTTCCCTTTCCTGTTTGCGACGCGTGGGCCGCGTCCCAGTTCTTGCGCTTCCGCCTTTGTGCTCCACGGTTGCGCGTTCCCGTCGACGGGTGAGAGTTGTTCGAAGAGAGTTGAGACTGGTGGGGGGTGCGAGTGTTGGAACGCGGCCTTTAACGACGCCGATGCGTGAAACCTGGAATTCAGAAGTCCGTGGCATCTACCCCATTAAAGGCTTTTTGTATGGTCGGGGTCTCGGCATGAGCCAAATTGTGATGAGGGATTTGCGTTGTGTCTCCTAACAAATACCTATCGCCACCTAATGGACTGGAATGCACATTACAGCTTTCAGTAATTTATTGAATCACTTGGTCCAGGTTGTTGTCATGTAAAAGTACCGTTTATTTATTTTTTTTAAATTAATTTTTAGTTTGCATCTCATGTCTCAGCTTTTGTTTTGTGAACTTGCATATTCTTCATTTAATAGCCTGAAAATGGCGACAAAAGCAACATGTACATACAGAAGTCACACGCAATGAAACGGGATGTGGTAACCCAACATTCAGTGCGTATGCTGTCGTATAGTCTTCGCTATCCAGCAGGTATTTCCTCTTTTATGACAATTTATTGAAGCCATTCCCCTCAAAGTGCAATTTCTCTTCCCTAATTTACTGTCTATTTGACACCTGCTCCTTTATAACTAACTGTAGCTTCCGTCAACATCACTCTACAAGCGCTGGACAAACCTTTGGGCTCAAGGTCCACATTTATTTTTTAAAAACTGGTAGATGATACATGGGCCATTTGAATATAAAGTAAAAAAAAAAAAAAGGGGCAAACTATATCAGCAATATGAATCAAATTGTATTATGATCAAATGTTTTCTTTTTTAAAATTGTTTTAGATAGAGCTTAAATAATGAAAAGCGTCTCAAGGGGGCCTTCACAAGGACTCTCCTGTTTTTTTCTTTGATACAACAAATATTTTCCAGATGCTTCCATGAGTAGTATAATGTTTGCAAGAAAAAAAACACAACAATGTGTAGAAATGGGGGCATTTTTGTGTTCCCTTTTTTTTTTTTGGACTTTTGCGTCACTTCTGGGTCATATAAATGCACTGCAACAGTATCTTACAAACAGTAATATCAAGAGAGAACAGGGACATCTAATTTATTATTATTATTATTATTTTTTATTTTTATTTTTTATATATAGTTTTAAACTTTAGACTTTCAGAAGACAAATGTAACAACCCCCCCCCCATGAAACATTTTTGGATTGCCTAGAGAGCTCGCCGATGCAATCATGAGTGGATGAGACGGAGTGGGTACTCAAGAGAAATCCAATTAGTGCCTCATCGGCGGTTAACACGCAGCAACGTACCGACGGATAATAACCACAGTGCAAAAAGTTTGAATCGCTTCCAAGTTGTATGACGTATGATTAAAAAAAAAAAAAAGAACAGTTTCAGGTTGTTGCTCACTTTTATCAGAAATGTGATTGCTTCCTGTTGTGGACTTGAAGTGGAAAGTCTTTTTAATATGTGCACCACACCTGCACCAACTCATGAGATCCAATACAAGATTTATCACTCAGTTTTGGTAAACGGCTCTCAGTATTGTGAAATCTATCCTCCTGCTTTCCAAAGAGGGAAGGTGCTTTAAAAAAAATCATTTTTTTTTCAGTTTTTTAACTATACATCCACGTTGTCTGTTTCTCATCAGAAGATCTATTTTAAGCGCAGCCTGCTAGATCACAGCGCGCCGCTGTTTCCGCCTCCTTCAATACCCGCGAATACAAAGAGACGATATGTCTTGATGCTGAGGCCTACTTAAGGTTTTTGGAACGGTTATACAGTTACCTGAATGGATTTCTTCAACAATCTTGGACACACATCTGTCTGGTGTAACAAAACAAAGTATGATTATTGTTAATCAGTGACGGGCAGTGAATTTGTTTTCTAGGCCTTCAGTGAGGATTTAATATAATTATTCATACTGATGATATCAAAGTCAATTGGGGAAAATGTGAGTTACTGCCATTAATTTGATGTGCAGGCAATTAAAAAGTTTTAGATAAACATAGATGATTAAAAAAAATAATTAAATTATGTGACTTTATAACACTACTAAAAATAGTTTTTTTTTTGTAAGGAAATTAAATACTGACATGCACAATTTTCTGGGAAAATTAATGTTAGAATGCTCTATACATTATTAAATGAAGCACCAAAGATGCATCCAGGGCTTGTGCGGTGAAATGAATTAGTGACCTACATAAGCCAGAGGAACATACTTCTTGGAATGAAATATGGAAAAATGCAAAGCAGCTCTTCTTTTGTACAAAAAACTAAACAAAACAAACTTAGGCATTATAAGATTCTTACGAATATATTACACACTATCTATCATAGCTCCATAAAATATGCCTGTTGGAGGATAGTAAATGTATTAATGCAGTGTTGTGAAGGAACTCTACTCCGTTTGTTTTTGGATCGTAATTAAATCAAAGCTATCTCGTAGGGCATTCTACTTACACCACAAACATGCATATTGGGAAATAGGGGTGTGAATTGCCTAGTGCCTGCCGATTCGTATCACGATTCATAGGTCACGATTAGATACCGATTAATCCCGATACGAATCTATAAATTGATTATTGCGATTATTATTTTTTTTAACTCAAATTTTAAAAATACTAATCAGTAAACTAGGACATGCGCACTGTAAGATTTGTATGAACATTTATTTATTTATCGGGAAATTCAGGCTTATAACTGAGCCACTGCATTTAACAAACTGAAATAAAATATTAAGGCTTAATGTTCCATTAATATAACATTCTTCCATGCTTAATGTGTGAATCCTAACCCTAAGTAAGACGTTTTGTTGAATATTCCCATAAAAAATTGATGTTTAAAAATCGATTCGGCCTCATATCGAATCGATTCGAGAATTGCGTGCTGTAATATCGCGATATATCGCCGAATCGATTTTTTTCTAACACCCTTATTGGGAAATCTGCATACCGTAAATTTTACTGTATCTGCAAATAATATAAACATCTTTCTCTCCTTATGGATACAACAATGTAATACTGAATAACTGTATCGCTGACAAGACACCGACCTTTAATGAATGATCACTAAGTAATGGAAATGATTAAACTGGAAACAGTTCAAGACTGGAAAAAAAAACCCCAATGCTGAAACATGGACGTCATTTGAAGTGTAGTTAATGATAAATAGTACTTAGTTTTCTTCATTTTTTTCTCCTTTTTTGGACATCTGCAACTGATTTTGTCTTAATTCTGATTGAGCGAGCACTTTAAACGCCTCTAAAAAATACTTGATTACTAAAGCCCGTATCCCACTGAAGGGGCGAACGTTTGTGAGTGTTTGCGAAGGTAGCAAATTTGATTTCTCGTCAGGGTTAATTCAAGGTCGCAACATTCGCTAAATGTTCACCAACAGTTTTTTCTTGTCGCAAGAAAAGCATAACAACAAACAAGCCTGTTTGATTATTCGCTTGAAATATACCTAAAAATGAACCAAGCTTCTCCCTTACCGTTTAGGCGGCGTACTAAATGGGCCTGAATGAACCGCGCCCTCTGTCGGTGTTTCACAAGTCTGAATGCGGAATTACAGCGGAATGCCATTTGCTAGAGTCCGGAGCACAGCTGCTGGCTTAAGTAACACAAGTCAGCCTGCTAATTTTGACCTCCACCGAAGTTATTACTACACGTCTCACTGCGTTTTACATACCGGACTCCTTCCCCACCCGCCTCAACCCCCGCCTCATACATTGTAGCCTTAATGAAATCACGTTAATCCCTTTTTCTCCCGAGTGGTGTGAGCATTCTGTCTTTTAGGCCGTGTCCACTCATGGTGGGGGCGTCCTCCGCGGGGACCCGCTTAGCCTGTTAGGCAGCTGCTGGACTCGGGCCCAGCTGCTGTGTCGGTCTTGGAGGAAAACCTCCTGGCTGGAATTATGGCAATAATGTCAACAGCTTTGCATTGTTGAGCCACCGTTGACCTTTGTAGCACACAACAAACACACACCATTTAACAGCTGTCACTATTAGCGGATTGCTGTTAGCATACAGCCGCTAAAACAAATAGAAAAAAAAGCACTGTGGGTGAGAAATGGCCCGCGGGCCGGACTTTAGACACCCCTAAGCGTTAGCGCCTCCTTGAAGTTCCCATGTGTTGCCAAGGCGACACGACTTGACCCACCTACGCGCACACTGCCGCTCTGTGGCACCTAAATGGACGCTGTGTTCGCCGTCCTCCTCCGTACGTGTGCGCTGCGGGAGACCTCAGCCCGGCCGGCAGTGTGCAGCGGCATTCGCAGGTTAACACGGTTTGTAATTTGCCAAGCGTGTTTCAGCGAGAGGACAAGCAACGTCGTTGTTGCGAACACAGCTGTTTCCTTCAGCTTTGTTTGCAGAGGAGGGCGTGGTGGGCGGTGGGACTAAATAGAATAATTCCACGCGTGGGCCACCGCGGTGGTCTGTGATGATGTTCGGGATTTTTTAAAGAAGTCCTGTGTTTAGCTTGATCTTGTTCCTCTGCATAGAGTGAGATAACATGATAGCGACCCTGCTGCTTTTTAAACTCTCTCAGATAAAAACTTTGTTGTAACATCAAGCGGAGCGGGTTGTGTGTTCTTGCTCGATCAGTTAGCACAATTACAGTTTAGCATTAGCTTTGGCGTTACAGTTTAGCATTAGCTTTGGAGTAACATCAATTACAGTTTAGCATTAGCTTTGGCGTTACAGTTTAGCATTAGCTTTGGCGTAACATCAAACGGTGCAGGTTACGTGTTCCTCGTTTTATTTAGTTAGCATGATTACTGTTAGCGTTGTTGTAACACCAAAAAGAACAGATGATGTGTTACTAACTTTATTTGGTTAGCTAGTATGATTACAGTTTAGCATTAGCTTTGTTTGTAACATCAAACAGAGCAGGTTATGTGTTCCTCATTTTATTTAGTTAGCATGATTACTGTTAGCGTTGTTGTAACACCAAAAAGAACAGATTATGTGTTACTAACTTTCTTTGGTTAGCTAGTATGATTACAGTTTAGCATTAGCTTTGGCGTAACATCAAGCGGTGCAGGTTGCGTGTTCCTCATTTTATTTAGTTAGCATGATTACTGTTAGCGTTGTTGTAACACCAAAAAGAGAACAGATTAATGTGTTACTACCTTTATTTGGTTAGCTAGTATGAGTACAGTTTAGCATTAGCTTTGTTGTAACATCAAACAGAGCAGGTTATGTGTTCCTCATTTTATTTGATTAGCTAGCATGATTACAGATTGGCATTAGCCCCCGGGGTCAGAGCTAGAGGAGTGCCCCGCTTCCCACCTCAGATTAAGGTCGCCAAATTTAGGATTTGCTACCTGATACTAAAAAAATGATTTGACTTTGACGTGGTATTCATGAGACTTGACTCGAGTTCGACTTGAACTATGCGTCACTTGACAAGTCTTTCCTGTTTACATTTGAAAATCTTCACTTCACTATTAGTTTTGTTTTCAAATGACAATATAAATTTTTTTCCCGTGTAGTGCAATAAACTTTGCAACCTCCAGGATTAGCATCTTACCATTGGTCGTGTAGTGGTTCATGTGTTCCACACACAGGACCTTGTGAAGCGACGTGGCACAGTGTGTCTGCGCTCCCAGGGCGGTTTCCCGTTTCCCCACCCATGCGCACTACAAAAAAAGAAACAATCATGTGGATCAAAGACACACAAACAAATGTCAGCTGACTGACCGCAGCAGCATTGCAGCTGCACGGGCCGCTACTACGCACCCCCTCATTTTCGCCAGCATCCGTCAGAGAAACAATCCCTTTTCAATAAATGTTAAACAATCTGTTGATATGTTTACAAGCTCACATACATCCTTCAATATGTTGGAAAACGCAGCGTATGTAAAAAAAAAAAAAAGTTCCTTTCTTTCAAGGTCCATACCAGGCCTGAGGCATAAGTGAACAAGGCGGCTGCTTGGGCCCCTGACCCCAAATGAAATTCTGCTTATGGTCCCATAAAGACTTAGGCTGGCACTGGTCCCATACCGCTGTTACCACTTGAATACATTGTTGCAGCAGTGTTCTGGCCAAGTAAAATACGTGTCATTTTCTATTAAAAAAAATAATAATAAAAAAGAGAGAGCAATGATGATGACATGTCAAATCGGTAAAATTACCGAATGAACAATACTGAGCTCTCCAGAAAAAAAAAAAAGGTGTCAAACAAATAGTTGCACTTTTCACATTTGGAGCCTTTTACCGTCTGAACCCCCCGCCCCCACACACACACACACACACGCGCGCACGTTCGTCAGTGAAAGGTACTCAATGGCGATGGATGGGGTTGAAGTCCACTTATGATTTTACCAGCTTCCAACATGGTATCAGAGGCAGAAGGCTGCCAGCCGTTGACCCCGTGACCCAAGTGTTAACTTTTAACACCTGAGACACCTGAAAGTAAATGACGTGGCTGCGCTGATGTCGCCATGCTAATTACCCATTAATATAATAACAATTTCCCAAAGAGGCTTCTTGACTTACCTAATGGGTAAATCCTCCAAATTCTTTCCCCTTTATTACCGCCACATATTTTCCTCTGAACCTCCAGGTGGGGGGAAGCTCATGTGAATCTCTCGAGGCCGGAAAGATGGCGCCCGAGTCGTCCCTCAAGGTCAAGGTCGGCTGGTCTCGCAGTTGGTAACCCCTGGGGGGGGTGAGGTCCACGCTCCCTAACAGCCTAATGAGCGTCTAATTGATATCCAGCTGGAAAACATCACGACCGCTTAATGCCGCTCGCGAGCAAAGCATATTCGATGCACTTTGAGTTGAGCCAGCGTGACACGGGAGGACCTCGAGCATTCATTTTTAACACAGCAAGCCCCCGGAGGTAATGACTAACAATCACACTGGCGGCTCAGGGAACTTGTTTTTTTTCCTCCTTCCTCCCAAGACGACACTTTTGTGTTTTATTTCCGTCTTATCTCCCAGACTACGAGAGACAGAAAGTGCGCTCGCGTCGCGACGGCCGAGCAACATTCGCCGCGACGCCTCGCTCTTTATGAGTCGTAATGAAACGGGCTCAAAGGACGAGGCTAATCCGAAGCGGCGCGCTCGAGCCGTATCTCATTTGCCACGGCAGAAACGCAGACGCGGCCCCGCGGGAAACGACCCTCCGACGTTTAATCAACAGTGAATGAGATCAAGCGAGCGGTCAAATGGAGCAGTAGATGCAAAAGCGGCCTCAATGTCCCGATGGCCTTGGAGTTTTTTTCAGCTGCTACCACCAATCAGGACTTTACGAAATCCACTGCGCCTGTTCATCATAATATTTTGACTTGAAGGTGCAAGGGGTTGGGCCCACTTAAGATGGGCTCACACCTAAGGATTTTCACAGTCTCAGACTAAAAACTGAAAGTTACTGAAGTCACAGTGCGTTCCCGTCATCTTGACGGTTTAAGTGGTAATCTCATCTGTTTTAGATGCGCCTTTTTTAAGTCTTGGCTCTACAACAATATCAAACCTGTTTGAAATTATCACAAGTCTTTCAGAGTTTGCGGTGACGTGACCCAAACAACAATCAATAGATGAGCTCTAACAAAACCAGGATCAGGAATTTCTATTAAGAGCCAAATGGGGAAATATTTGTATTGCGGGAATAATGACTAAATAATCTCGTTGTAGTCTTGTGAATAGTGACACTGCAAAATTCACAGTCTTTGTAAAATATCAGTCCGAGACTGAGATGGTAGTTTTCCAAGGGCCTTTTCCAAATCTTATCAACATCTTTTGATATAGAGTAAGCTTTATGTTGAATTTACCACTCAGAAATGACAGATCTTAATTCAATTTGTCGCCAATAGTAGCGTTTGGCATTACTAACATGGAAACCTCGTTGATGAGGAGGGTGCTCGGTCCCTGCTCAATCCTTTGTCGTCCCGCACCCCGACACACTCAACCAACATAAATCACCCTCACACACACCTTCTCGCGAGAAATAAGACCTTGTAGGATTCGTACAAGAACGTAGGGTTGCCAGTTGTAAAAATCCATTACTGCAAAGCTTCCCTCCTCTTGTGATTATTTTTAAACATAAAAGTGAAGCGAGTAGCGGTAGAGTTATGTGGGTTCCAGCTGTCTGCGGAGCAGTGAAGGTGTCTGAATTTTTTTTTTTTGGGGGGGGGGGGGGGTAGAGTGACTGTAGCCATGGATGGTGGGATGCATTTGTCTGGTAGACTGAGGGTACTTGTTTTTGCAGGCTAGTTGCCGAGAAAAAAATATATTAATGACGCATCGATTAGCCGACCTCAAGTTGACTATCATCATCTTAGCATCGACTACTAAAAAATACGATTTTGTTCAACCCCTAGAAGATGTTTTTTGGCCACTTGCAGAGGTCAACACCGGAACAACCTCCATCTTTAGGAATTCAGCAGCTCGTCACCAAATTCAAAACCGGGTATACAGAGACTGACCGAAGTGAAATGTCTAATTATGAAAGAAAGCTACCAACTACCAACCGAGATGTTACAAAATCCAGGTCACCTGTCCATCATAACATTTTGAAGTGGAGTTGCTTATTATTCAGGGGTTTTTGACTATTGTTTTCATCTTGGCAGTGTTTCTATCTGGCAGCAGAGTTTGATGATTTGTCGCCTCTTTGTCCAAAATCTGTCACACATAGAATGGATACAAAATTAAAAAAATAATTTTATTAGTAGATTAGCATTATGTTGTGTTCAATCCTTGCCTCTCACATTGTTGTTGTTGTTGAACCATGAGCCTTCCGTGACGAGGTGAGTCGACCTTGCCGCGTCTTCATACGCCCTCCGCTGTATTCCTTTAACCTTAAACGTATCAGCTTTCTTCTCTGGCTTTCTTCTTGTGCTCATTTGCATAATCAAACCTTCACACGGATGTTTGAGCAGAGGAAGAGGAGGGAAATTGAGCAAATATTTGCTCAAAGGGGACATGAGAAGAAGTCAGTTGTATTTAAATGTATTTGTTGCCAATCCTCACAATGGCTTCATTGAATTCTTCATTCAGGACCCGCAGGCAATTTATTTCGACTCCCATCAGCGGGTACTTCTTAATTACTGGACTCAATGCGGAGTTCACCCAGAGAGCAACACGGCACCCCTCGAGGAAACACAATGATTGTGTTGCCGACTTCTTTGTGCCGCATTGACAATCGACTTCCTCGCTGCAAAGTTATGTACTAGTCAATTGGTGGAAGTAAATTTCACCCCTGCAAATTGTTCCTCCCTTAATCAAATAAGGTGGCGTGGAAGACATGCAAAAATAATCACCAACTGTCCAATCAGGAACCTTAATGAAATTATTGATCGGAGATAGCGCAGCTTCTTATCGCACGAGTCGCTTATCACATGATTGAAAAGCCGTGCTGAGATTTCCGTCTTTCTCTCATTAGCAGCTCACCATCTGATGACAAAACTCATTGCTCAGACGGTTCCGCGGCCCTTAACCCTGCAGAACCCAAGAACCCTTTTCTTCTTTGGAAAATTATGAATTATACATTAAATGACTGCTATAAGTTCACTGAACACCAAAATATATGTTTTTTCAATGTTTTTTTTCAATTTATTCCCTAATTTAGGATTAGGGCGAAATTTGACCCTTTGGGATTTAGGGGTATCATTTCGAAAAATCTGTATAACAAAAACTGTCAATAAACTATTTAGAATTTAAGAAAATAATCAATCAAATACACAGCTACATTGAACAATATCATTTTTTTTGTTTTATTTGTTGCATTTTAGCCATCTTGTCACCACCACTCTGGCTCATGTAAGTGCAATATTCATCCACTAGATGGCCCCATGCAGGGGTCAGAAGTGGCACTCTGGACTTTTGAAGTTAAATTTGTAAAAAAAAAAAAAGGTCTTTGTTATTTGAGTAGCAGAATTTATAAGGGCCAAATTTGACCCCGTGGGTTCTCCAGGGTTAAACTCTCAATGTGTTGTTTCATGTCCAGTCAGCTCCTTGACGGGTTTGACAAGTGATTACTGTTCCACATGTAAGACCCTCTTATAAAACCAATGTCGCTTGCGATGAGGATTTGTTTTCATGCACTCAGTGGCTCAACTCTCAGGTTTAAATGGAACCAGTGATGGTCTCAAAATTAACGTGCATCAGTCCCCGGGTATCACTGTTTATGAATTGACCTATTTGTGTTTTTCCTTTTACATCTGTAAGGCATTAATTTTATGGTTGGATGGATGTTTTGGGATCATAATTTGTGGTGTATTTACAGTTTCAACTAATAATTTAGGCAATTATAATAATAATAATTTTTGAGGGGGTGTTAATTACTCATGGTTGTTCACTCACTGTTCCCGGCAGGGCTCGGTCTCTATTTCTGTATGTAAACAAGAACTTAGCATAACGCAAGCCAACATTATCAGTATTTTTTGTAGCGCTGTCGGACTTTAGCAAGCCTCCTGAGTCTAACCTGAAAAAAAAAATGGATCTAGTCAATGCATTTTGCAGTACGTTCGGGAGAGCTCAACCAGCCCTGCGGGATAATTCGGCCATCTATCAAGAAAATCCTTTGTCAACAAGTAGAAGTGTGCGCTTTTATAGTGTTTTGATGGAGGCTGGTGAATACGCAGCATTTGATGTCTCTCAACTTGCCGGCCGTAAAATTGGCTTAGAAATAAATCCGAGGGTCAAATCTTTAGTCTGTCTGGTGCTGCCTCAATCATTCCGAGTAAATGCGTTAAGGACACGGGTGTGAGTGCGCTTCTAACTTCAGTGTCTTCTCGTGAAAAACAGATGCTTGCTTACTATTCAAGGTTCTTTCCAACTTCTGATACAAAGATTACACCAAAACTAGCAATGATCCCTAGAAAAACTTAACTCTGGACCAGGGGTGAGTAGTCAGTTTTTTTTGTTTGTTTGTTTTTTCTCTGGAGAGCTTTTTTTTCTGGTAATTTTACCGATTTGACATGTCATCATCATTGCGCTCTCTTTTTTTTTTTTTTTTTTTTATATGTGCATGTGCATGTGTGTGTGTATTCATTAGTTTAAATAAAACCTATTTAAAAAATCCCATACCGTTCACCTAAACCGAACACTTCCAGCCAGAGTCGCGAGGCCGTCAGGAGACCCGAGGAAGGACCAAAGTAAGGAAAGTGAAATTCAGCACCAACCCAGTAGTTAGTTTTGTAAAGGGGCTCATATGAGAAACTGGAACACTTGCAGAGGACCTTGCCAACATGCTAACCTTAACTTTGTATTATTAGCGATCACTGCTTTTTTAATGTCGCCAACATTAAGACAACTTCTGTCATTTTTGCTCGTCTCTTTTTTTGGAAAAATTGTTGTTAGTGGGGTCGGAAAAGTTGCTAACTTGGCAACACTGCGGACACAAGTCTACTCTACTACCTCGCTTGTACTAGCGTCCACATGTGTGTGTATAAAACAAAGGCACAACTTTCAAAATAAAAGCTCTAGCTGTACTTTGCCGTGGTCTGCCCTAGACAGAGGTTTGACACATTGACGAGAAACATGGGTAGGTGTTAATCATGACAGGACGCAAGGAAAAAGTCGTCCATTTTGGTTTGGGCAAAAATAATGGCCCACGGACCGGTGGATTGGTGGACCGGGTTTGACTGAATGATGCTTGTCTGCCCTATGAAATCCTGCCAAAGTACTTAAGTGTCCTTTTTGCATACCTAAAAGGACACAGCTAGAAAGCCACTTTGTGTTGTTATTGGTGGACTTCTTCTTGTGCAAAAGCGCCACTTGTCATGTAATTCACACGTGACCCAGACAAGCACACTCGGACCTTTCGCCCCGAAGTGTCCGTCTTTCACCGTGATTGACGGCAGCTGGCGGGCGCGTGCGGGTTGCATGAACGTGACATCCCCGCCGGCTCGCTGCCTCCTCGTCGTCCTTGAATGGTGCGTGCGCTCGCCTTCGATGCGCTTACCTGGCGGGGCAGGAAACGCAGTTAATAACGTCCTCGTGCCTCGGGTCCCTCCAGTCGTGTCATCATCCTGCAAAATTGCCGCATCAGTCTGTAGAGAAGACCTACCATCCTTTTTTTTTTTTTCCTGGAGAGCTCAGTATTGTTCATTCGGTAATTTTACCGATTTGACATGTCATCATCATTGCTCTTTTTTTTTTTTTGTGGCAGGACGATCAGGTCATTTTCACCCGCCTGTCCTAGCGTTCAAGAATTTCTTTTGTTACGGAAAATCGGAAGGACTTTCAGGGTACGTTTCACCAATTGACGTGCCCCTTTGGTACCCTACCTCAGTGCCCATTGCCCAGTTGGTCGGGGGTGCCAAAAAAGTGCCTTTTCACATTTTTCTAAACCATGTGAAAAATAATTTACCCCCTCGCTTATTAGATTTACAGACTTTGCCGTGATTTGTCACGCTTTGACCAATCAGACGCTCCAGGCTGTAAAGCTTCATGAAGACGGTGATGAGTGTTGTCAGGTTGGCGAAGTAGATCTGAAGGAAGTTGTTTGCTCCCCAGGGGAAGTGTGTGTGTGTGTGTGTATGTGTGTCAGGGGGAGTTGGGGGTGCTGGGCATGCGATTGTTCAGTTGTGTTTCAGTAGTATGTGTTGTTTTTTTGTAAGCTCGGTCCTTTTAAGGTGGTAGACCTACTAATTTGTAACTTTTGAAACTTGATGAGATGAAACGCTGCATTTGTTGCACAAGACGGGATACAGACTGACTATTGTCTTGACTTTTTTTTTTTTCAAGCTATTTCAGTGAAGTCTAATCCTAAAAACGAGCGTCTCGAAAGCTGGACACGGCACGCTCGCCGCTGCCAGGGAGTTTTATAATCCCAAGTCGTACATGAAAGGAGTCTGAGACTTTATGTTCACCCGTCACATGAGGAACTTTATTATTTTTTTCAGTCGGTCTCAAGTTGAATGTCAAAAGCTTTGATGCATGATGAGAAGAAGACCTCACTTGCTGTGTTAATAGCCCAAAAACTCCAATTTGTGGCTTCATTTGATATTTTCTGAATCGCTTTAGTCTCTGCTTAATCTATTTGCAAAAAAAAAATCGCCCCTTGCAAATGTAAGTAAATATTCGCATAATAGGACCCACACTGTAATATTTTGTTTTCATAATCTCCCTAAAACACATTTTTTTTTTCAATCACGCTCTCCGTCGCTCTATTAAGTTTAATTACGCTACACTGTAACAGAAAACAGAGTTAGCATCTGGGCGAATTCTTTCGAGTACCTTCCTTCGGGAACGTCCATGCACACTTTTGTTTGAAAAATCTCGGCGCCCTCGCCTGTTCGCTATTGGACAGATGGTCCCAGCAAAGTGTCGCATTCCTTTCCACCACAATTCACCACATCAAAAAGGTGCAGCAGGACTGCCCAGAGCAGGCACAACATAACCCATTACCATAAAAGTCCCCGCATTTAATCGATTTTACCAATTAAGTTTATTATTAATTTTGTATTTATTTATTTTGCCAAGGACTTTTGTCGGCACTTCTTACTGGTTTGGTCTTACTTAATGCACTCCCTTCATTGGATACTCTTTAGTCCAGTTATTGATGTCAGCCTGCAATGAAAACAGACGTGTGTGTTTTGTGATCGGCTAACATGCTAATTAGCTCATCCGCGCCGTCAATCTGCGGGTTGTCTAAAGTGGAAGAGCGAGTCGTTTATGATGAATTTTCACTCCCACGCTGCCCTTTTTAATCTCCCCTGTCACTGTCACGCGTTGAGAACCCGGAGGTACTGCCGCCCTTGCACAGCGCACTCATTGCACTCCACTCGTCGTTATGTAGCCATGCTACACAGTGGATGCAAAGAAGTACAACACATGACAACTCAAAGCCCGACAATAGTTTCAGATTTTTTTTCAGAGTTGGGTTTCAAGGCAAAATTGGTGTTTTCAATAAATTGTTAAGGTTTTAAGAATAGGGTTTTGAAACTGGATTAGGGCTTCGTAATCTGGGGTTACTATTTTAAATTCAGCTTTGAAGCCTGGGTTAGCGTTTTAAATTAGGGTTTTAAATTAGGGTTTTAAATTAGGGTTTAAGAGCAAATGTAGTGTTTCAAATTATGATTTCAAAGCCTGAATTAGTGTTTCAAATTATGATTTGTTGGGTTTCAAATGAGAGTTAAGATTTAAAAGTTGGGTTTTAAACTAGTTTAGGGTTTCGAAAAAAACGTTGGGTTTAGATTTAGGGTTTCACACTTGGGGTCGGAGTTTCCAACTAGGGTTAAGGATTTTTTTATACCGATTCTCGGACGATTAATAATAAAAATAATAAAAATTACAATGAGCAAAATAACTTTTTAAAAGTTATGTAAAATATATGAATTACAGTCTAAAAACACTTTGTCTTACAAAAGAGAGAAAAATTGCCCAAAATTCACCTGATTGCTGTCCAAAAATCTAGTCTCTGATTTGCCAATTTTTGTTTGTTAGGGTTTCGACCCATTTGTATGCATTTCAAATTAGGGTTTCAAGCCTGGTTTAGGGTTCCAAAGTAGGGTTGGGGATAAGTGCTTTGACATCCATGTTAAAAGTGACTTCAGCTCCAGATTGTACACTTTCTTTCCTCCATCTTTTTAATTCTCGCAGTCATTCAGGCCAGGGACTCCTTTTTGAAACGTCTTCATGCAAATGTGTGCCGGCGTTGATTACCTGCCATGAGCGGGGTGACCTTCCCGCCCCATTTCATGAGGGCTCCTCCTCCTCTCCCTCTTAAACGGCTGCCCTGTTTGTTCAGAGCAGCGCAAGGGCGGCCGGGCTCAGCTAAATTCATGCAAACGAGCGAGCGACGTGACGGACACCTCGGCGGCGAAAGGCAACGTTTTCAATTAGGTTTCCGTCCGTCAGCCGAGCGCCGCTTTTGTCGCACTAGCCTAGCTGCCAGCAGGTTTAGCGGTTTCATCATGCAGAGTGGATTTACGAGCGGGATTCATCGAACAGGAATTCAATACCTAATTCAGACTTTGATTCGGCTGTAGTCATGCGTAAATCTAGCTTTTGTTTTTATACATCAGTTAGTCTTCATTAGTTTTAGAGCAGATTTGTTAGTTTTTATTTTTACTTTTACTTTGTTTTAGTTTAGTTTTTATTAGTTTTAGTATTAGTTTTTTTAAAGTTTTTATTTTTATTTTTAAATGGAGTATTTTTTTAATATATATATATATATATATATATTGGTATTTTAAAATGTTTGGTTTTAAATTGTGGTTAGGGTTTGAAGCAAGGGTTCGGTTTTCAAAATATGGTTTCAAGCATGGGTTAAGAGATCAAATTCGAGTTTCAAATTAGGGTTATTTTTCCAATTAAGGTTTCAAATCAGGGTTAGAGGTTCAAGCTGAGGTTTAGTTTTCGAATTGGGTTTGAAATCTGTGTTAGGATTCAAAGTAGGGTTTCGAAACAGGTTCAGGGTTTCATACAAGAGTTTGTGCTTCAATTTAGGGTTTCAAAATAACGTTTGGGTTTCAAGTTAGTGTTTCAAGCATGGGTAAAGGTTTCAAAGTCAGGTTTGAAGCCAATATCAGGGTTTCAAACATGGGTTGGGGTTTGAAGCAAGCGTTGGGGTTCCAAAGTAGGGTTTCAAGCCTGGGTCATGGGTTCAAATTGGAGTTTCATGTCAGGTCAGCGTTAGAAGTTGAGGTTCAAATCTGGTTAGGGTTTCAAGCCAAGTTTTGTTTTTCAGAGTGAGATATGAAATTAAGATTGGGGTTCTAAAGTAGGGTTTCAAGCGTGGGATCCATTTTCAAATTGTGCTTTCAAGACAGGGTTATGATTTCCATATCAAATGAAGGTTGAAATAAACATTTTGAACTATGATTGGGGTTTGAATCAAGTATTATGGTTTCAAATTATGGTTTTAACTCAATGATAGGGTTGTATTAAGGGGTTCACTTTGTGGTTAGAGGTTGAAGAAAGAGTTATTGTTTTAAACTAAAGGTTCCAGTGAGTCAAGGTTAGGGTTTCAGAGTAGGGTTTCAAGCTAAAGGTTTGGGTTTCAAACCAGGATTTCAAATCTGGGTTAGGGTATCCTTGAGGTAGCATTTTCCTTTTTCATATATGTATCGCTGTGTGCGCGCGTGTGTAGCACACATCTGTCAGCACACACACACACCTCGGAAGAACCCAAACCCTTTGCCAAATGTGGTTTTTCTGCGTGTTGGTCACAGATGGTCCTCTGACATTGATTCTCATGCGTCAGCAGCACACTTTTTATTTGGAAGCATTGTCCTTTTGCTGCACTTTTAGCAGTAATAAAATGTCTGTCAAACTGACACGTTCGCCTCTGCTCGTAAAAAGACAAACAAAAGAGCTTTAAAAAAAAAAAACGCTGCGACTGTGCCTCAGTATTTAGAGGCAAAAAGTCACGTTCAATAATTCAACGGGATATTAAATTACACTGAACGTGTATGTTATTACCAACAACTCCTCTTTGTGTGCGTGTGTGTGTGTTTATCATGCAGTGTGTGACTTTTAATGTGAGAGTGTCTGTGTGCATGTTTGAGGAAAATTAGTGGATGGTTGACTGTTTTATTTTTATCATTCATTTCAATTAGCTTTCAACTGGAAAATTGCATCAGACCAATTGCTTACCTTTGCTAAGAAACAGACAACAGTTTTGAAGCCTGGGTTAGTATTGCAAATCAAGGTTAGGCTTTTACAATAGGGGTTCGAGCCTGGGTTTGAGTAGCTTCAAGGATTTCAAACCTTGCTTATGGCAGGGTTTCCGTTTTTATTAAGTTAGCGGTGATGGGCTGCTGCTCCTAAATCCGAGCTGCGGCTCCTTCGAGACCAAAAAAAAGAAGAAGAAAAAAAAATCCTTCGCGCCGGCTGAGCCAACGGCATTACTGGCTCCGAGAACCAATTACTTCTGTAACGTTCGTCTTAACGTTTGGACCTTTTTCATATCACCAACAGTTTCAAACCAAGGCTAGATTTTCAGTTTTGGTTTAGGTTCCAAAGTTTTGGTTTCAACTAGCCTGGGTTAGGATTTCAGGTTACTGTGTCAAATCTGGGTTATGGTTTCAAGTTACAGTTTCAAGGCACGCTCTAGGGTTTCAAGTCAGGGTCAAGATTTTTTTAAATGAAATGACAGTCAACTTTGGGAGCATTTCAGAGAGTGTTTTGTCAGTTCAACATTTTGTATGACAAAAACAACAAAACGACGCATATTCCCTCTGTTATGATGTCTTGGCTAACTCCCCAGATTGCGTCTGCATGCGTTCCTCTCACATGACTTTTAATTTGCAGGCCGGGGGGTAATGGGAGATAAATCCAATGGGGGTGCCCTGCATACGTGCCCTTTGCCATTAAAGAAGCTTTATTGATTGTAAATAGGCTTAGTAATTAATGGATGGGGCAGCCGGGAGGACCTTGGGGGAGGGCGGCCGCCTGCATGCACCTGCTGTGAGCTTGCATGTCTTTTGTTCTAGTCTGACATGCTTTGCCTCTGATGTACAACATAGTAATTACTGTATGACACTTGTTCCTTGACTAATAATTTTAAACATGGCTAGAAATTATCCACACAGTCAAAATAGGTCCATGACAGGATCAGTCATGTGTGCAGCGTATAGTACATGTCACATTATTAATGCAATTTCTCCTTTAAGTAGTAATATAAACGAACAAAGCTGCTAGAAATAATCCACAGTGGAAATGATTACATGGCATGCTTGGTCACACATGTCTGTGACATGCTATAATGTGATTTCTTCTGCTAGCATTTATTCTTGATAACCTCCACCTTCCCCAATAGAAATAGGACAATCCAATAAGTAAAAATAAATCCACGATGTCAGTCACTTGTGCGCAATTTATGTTTATACTTATTGTGATTTTTATTCTGAATTTATTCATGATTACCGCCATGTTGCACAATAGAAATCAAAAGAATAATAGAATATAATTTAAAGCGTCAAACAATAGTACAAGGCATGCTCTGTCACACATGGGTGCATGGGCACAATGTATTCATATATTGTACATTTTATAATATGTCCGTTGCCAGTTATTCATGATATCACCACTTTGCACAATAGAATTAAACAGAATGACTAAAAAATAATCCACAGAGAACATTGGAAGTAAACAGACAAGCTAGAAATAATACACAGTCAAAACTCAAAATAGTTGTATGACATGCCTGTTCAAGAGTAGAAATTAGAAATAAATAGAACAACTTGAAGTAATCCGCAAAGTCAAAATAAGTCCATGACACATTTGATCCCAAAGGCGTTATACAATCACTGTTACGCAATTTTTCTTTGCAAGTTATTCTGAATAACCACCAACTTTCACCATAGAAATAAAAAGTCAAAATAATCTACAGAGTCAAATAAAAGTTCATTGTGTGCTCCATAATATTCATGCACACACAATGTGCGTGTAATGATTAATGTTATCGTTCCTCTTGAGCAGTTATTCATCATAACCGCCACCTTGCACAATAAAAATAAAATAAATAACGATAAATAATCCACAGAATAAAAAAAAAAAGTCAATTACTAAAATGTAATTGTCCCAACTAGTGATTAATGATGCAATTTCTCCACTTGCCAATCACTCTAGATAACCATCATATTCTGCAATAGAAATGAAACCAATGACTAGAAATAATCTACAAAATCAAAAACTGCTCCATGGTTTTTTCACATGTGCATTTACAATGTTCATCTGATCACTTCTCTCACGAATTATTCATGATATCAACCATTTTACACTACAGAAGAAAAAAAACAACTTGAAATAATCTACAGCGTAAAAAAAAAATAAAAATCCCATTGCGGCATGCTGCTCTCAAGCGCCACCAAATTGGTCTGCATCCGCTGACGCACTTCGCCCGCCCGAGCATGCTGCTTCTTGGCAAACCTTCACGTGGCCGGCACGCCGGGTCACAGAGAGTGGGAATGAGCACTCGTCCTCCTCCTCTCTCGCTTCTCCTTCTCACTGGAATACAAAGAAGCTCCCGGACGTTTGTAAGCATTAGCCGAGCAAATTCAAATGTCTGTTGACGTCGCTCCGGTGACTTTGCACGCATCGCCGCCTCCTCCGTGTTCTCGTCATCATGCATCATTCACGTGCATTCCAAGCAACGGCGCTATTGTTCTGTTGGGATTACTGCCTTGTTGCATATCGCAGCTTCCAGTCACGAGTAGCAATCTTCTGAGATGAAGTAGACGGTCTGAATTGGACCCGCGTTTGTGACCCGCCACAGCAAAATGAGTCACAGTCACCCAAAGATAAAAAATTTGGCATAATCAAGAATTAATTAATTAGACCAATCAGAGGCCATCATTTTGAGATCATAAACTTCAACATAGCAACAGTTACTATGCTAGAGTTCATGGCAATGGGTTTTGGAAAATCCTGTTTATTCCCAGCCCAATTTTAGCTAATTTCAACATAGAATTATTAAAATGACTACGGAATTAGCAAAAGGTCAGCTTTTATACTGTTACCCGTATCTTGCGGATTCTTCGTGTGGATCTACAACGGCAAGATAATAGCTCTTGTTTTGCTATCATTTGAGATAATTCCGTCTTTGTTGAGTGTGTTTTAGTCTGACCTACTGAAACATTATTGCCTCGTATCTCGAAATCTACCTCATTTTGCTATGGCAGGGCATATTTTGCTGTGGTCTTCACGTCATGACCCACTTTGTCAAATTTATTTTCCTTTCAAACAAGTGTGACAATCACCCAGTACAATACAGTAGACTTAGACAAAAATCATGTGCAACGCAACTCAGGAGTAACATGAAATAGAAAAGTGACATTAAATGAGAAAAATCCTCCAAAATTTATACAAAAAGCAATACATAAAATATTATAAATATATACTGTAAAAATAAATATATATCATCAATATGGCACTCGGCATCCAACATGAATGTGAATAAGAACTAGATCTAAAAAACATCCCCCAAATAAATACAAAAAATAATAATAGGAAAAAAAATACAATAATGAAAGAAATAAAAAAGAATGATCAATATAAAAGTAATATTTATAATTTTTTGAATGAAAGCCAAGTCCAACAATATTTAAAGTTAAATACATTTTTGACATATCGTTTGCAACTCTTGTTACTTGTTATAGAAGTAATAAATGTAAAATTAAATTTATCGTACATATAAAATAATTCCCCAAATACAAAAAAATAATTACCGTAATAGGCAAATATAATAAATGTATGTATGAAAGCCGTAGTCACAGAATGGATGTTCATTAAATATTTAAAGCATTTTTTTTTCTGCCCAGCGTAGCATTTTGGCTCCTGAACAATTGGTGCAAATGTTTTCTGGAGAATTTAAAATCAACTGTGTATTGTTTAAACTCAAGCAATAAACATAAGAAATAAATTCTACAAAAGTGCCAAAGTTATTGAAGTGCTAGCTTACCATGATGGGAAACCTTTCATTATTTACTTTACACCTATACAACTATTCGCACTATTACTTTATATTATACAATATGAATTATAATGTATTACTGGTCTCTTTGGGTTCTGACGACCCATTTAGGCTGCAAACTCAATTAATTGTGCCCTCTACAGGCATGACGACTAAATAACAACCGTGCTTGGGCATAATTCATCAAAAACAAAACATTCTCTTTCTCCTCCTTGACAGATTGCGGTGCGGTCCGGTCCGACGCATCCGGCCATCCCGCCATGTTCCGGAACAGCTTGAAGATGCTGCTCACAGGCGGCAAGGCCAACCGCAAGAGTCGCGGCAGCGGTGAGTCAAATGGCTTTCTTAGCACGCTGATCTTATTTCACTTGGACCCTTTTCATAAATCGGTAGTTGAGTTTTGGCATTCCGTCCCTCTTGTGTTGCCATGGGTCGGGGCGATCGAGTGGGTCTCAGCCGCCTGACAGGACAATTAGAGCTTGTGGCATGGCTTGATTAGAAAATGAGAAAAGGGGGTTGAAGGTGTACTTGTCTTGACGAGCACTTACTTGCACGGCTAATTAGCATAGTAGAGTGCCGCAGGCGACACACAAGAAGCTCATACTTGCATCGGAAGCCCAAATTTGTTTAATAAAATCATTTTAAAAAATCTTGGAAGCAAGCCACTTCCTGGTTTAAGGGAGGCGATTTAAGATGACATCACTGGAGACGTTTTGTAAACCCAAAGTTTTATGCAACGTTTCGGTCATGTGGGCCGGTCAGCCAATCATCAGTGTATTTCTTGTGACCTAGTCACATATGTTAAGCAGCCAATTAGAAGCCTGTATACTGAATAGAGGCACCCGATTGGCTGTAAAAGCCATAACATGGAAGTGGAGCGCTATAGTGTCGCTGGTCCGAAAAAACAAAACAAAGATATTTTAAGCAGAACGCTTCATTAGACAATGACAAATATATTTTTTTATTTTTTTTGCATCATCATCATTCGGCGTATTTGGCGGCGGGTCGCTAGTTGCCAACCTCTGACATAAGATGATATGAATGGATCTTTTCTTTTCCTTATAACTAATATCTTGTTCAATCTTTCACATTAGCCTGATCCAACGTAGACATTTATCATTGTTGCTCTTTGGTTTTCAGAAAAGTAATAAACTTAACACCCGTTTCCAGATGCTCGGGATATCTGTCATCACTATTCCACGAACTGTGACTGCGACGCTTCACCACGATTTACGCCGGAACAAACTTTATATGCCTCCTAATCAAAGCAGTTTTTCGCTTTGATTTGTACAGCTGTTTCAGCAGGCTTTTAATACGACACAGTTGTTGAAAATGTATGCCCGAGCGAACTGTATATGCCATAAAAATCAAAGTAGGTTTGTTTTAAGGTAGTGTTTCCTGGAAAGGAAGTGCGCACGTAACTATGATATAGGAAGTTATGTTCCTGTCCAAATACTTGAATGAAAAGTCAGCCGGTTGTCTAGACCGCGTAGGAGGAGCTTGACAGAAGATGGCATCGCTGCCCTTCATCGCGGCGTGCTAATTGACGGCTCATCTTCCACCGCGGGAGGACAGCGCTAATTAGAAAGCAGCAAATATGCCAGAGTTGGCGAGCGATGCACTACATTTGCGCCGTAACGTTTACTTAAGTAACTTTTGGGATAAATTATACTTGTTAGAGTAGTTGTAATGCAACATACTTTTTTTTACTTTTACTTGAGTATTTATGTTAAGAAAAATGCTACTGTTACTCCATTAACTGATTACTCACACGTCTCCCTGGCCCCGCCCACACGGAAGCAAAATTTTCAAATTGACAAATTTTTGTTAAGCATTACTCGCACACATTTAATCTATGTTTACCTTACAGACTACAAAAACAACAACTACTTTGTCATTTGTGTATGCCTAAAATGTCAACATGAAGAAATTCATTTTGAATTTGAGGAAACAATGTGGTCTACTCCGTAATCTCCGCCCAGCGAGCCTATTGGGCTATTTCATGAGTATAAAGATATTTAATTAAAGACCGTTTCTTTAGACCGGATGTGTTGTTCATAAAAATCTGCATTTGCTTGTTTCTATTTAAATTTTTTCCCATTTGATGCTCCGTTGAAAAAATACTACATCAGAAGTTACTCACCGGTTACTCAGTATTTTTCACTGAATCCTTAATCTTACCCAAATATTTATTTGTAGGACAACTTTGTAATTTTACGCCATTTTTAATATTTCTGACATAAACAAGAGGGTCCAAATATACGAAAAGGTACAATACAGAGCCACAGCAATCATCCGCCATCATCACCGCCACATGATCGACCCCACTGGACCTAATCCAGCGAGTGACAGATTGGCGCCCGCTGATCCACAGACGCTCCGCTTCCTTCCTGTGCCACCCCGACCAAGGGAGGTGGAGCGCCATGAATGGAGCGAATGTGGCCCAGCGGCCAGGCGTGAATGGGGGGAAAAAGATCATTGATGTCCAGTAACCAGAATGTGTCTCCAAATGTTGAATTTTGAGTGGTTGACGTCAACCACTCAAAATGTAGCGGAAAAAAATGACAGCTGAACTTCCAAGTTGTTTTCATTTCGGTTTTTCACCATAGGAGTGAATGTAAATCCTCCTTCGCCCTATATGACTCTAATTAATAAGCATTTTTTGTTAAATGGATCTCAATGTGTTAGTGATTTGACTCAAAACTTTTCAGAATTGTGTAGCCTACTTTTTGAGGCACATATGTCATCCCAAATCATCTCTCGTTTGGACTTAGACAGGAAATAGAAAATGTATCCTGATTCTTGTCCCATCAAGTCACCGTGACACGTGAATCTTTAGCAAAAAAGGGAAATGTGCTGGCTTCATTTGTACCAGGAGCATGTGGGCAGAGTGGAGCGTGGGTACTAAAGAAGAAGAAGAAGATGCGCAGCGCCTGTCTCCTCCTCTTCCTCCTCCGCACTCTGATTGCAGCGTCATTGCCGCGCTGGTGTTGGCGTTTCCTCTTGTCCCGCTTTGGGCCTTCGGCTTTAAAATTTAACACTTTTATACTCTTCTAGGAGATTCAGAACAAATAAAGGCTAAAAGTTATGAAACCGTTTTATGCTAAATTGTCTCTGTCACATACAAGTGTTAAGTGTCGGGAGCTAGCTAGCTTGTTAGCACTTAGCACAGTCACTTTTTTATAATAATTATATTTATCTTAATATTTTTCACGTTATATTTTTTCTTTATTTTGTACCAAAAAATAAATGATCTTTTGAATAATCCGGATTTCAATAATTACCAAAATAAATGTTTTTTTTTTTCATAATCCAGCAGCCTTAGTTCTTGCCTTGCTCGAACAACTCTTCATGAGAAAGGACTGTGAGAATGCTGGAGGGGGTGCGACATTAGTTTTACTCTTATGTATCGTTGCCATCGGGTGGAAACCGCAAAAACGGCATGTTTGTTGAGACATTATTATTGCATACTAGTATCTGTATTTGGTATCGGCGAGTATGTACTCAATATTAGTGAATGTCTGGACTCTTAAAAAAGACCTAAAAATACGTTTATTGACACTGAATTGTAATTGTGTGACACATGACATCGACATTATTATCATTATTATTATAATGTTAGTAGCTATTGCTAATCTGTGCTAACGCTACAGCTCTGCTTACCTTTTAGCTGTGACGTGATAATGCTTTGGCTGTCACAGAGGTTCTTTCAATCTGGATCTTGGTCCATACCATTGGCTGGTTATTATGGTAATTAAGATCCACTGTTCTGTATCAGTTTAGTTTAAAACCAAAACATTTACAGTATGTAATAAGTCTTATGTTGTTTATTGTAATACATATGTATTGCTTGTGTTTGTAAAAAAAAATACATGCGAAGAGGGCCTTGAAAAAATAATTACACATTAAATCGCAATTGCAATATTGAGGTAAAAATATCTCAATTACATTATTTAAAAAAATTATTCAGCCCTACTCTTGATGAACGAGTGAAGGAATTCTGCTGCTGGCGGAAGAAGCAGAGGATGATGGTGAGGAGGAGGAGGAGGAGGAGGAGGAAGAGGGGGTGCGAGCTTGTTTCCGTCTGCGTGTGTTTGTGCGTGTGAGCTGAAGCGCGACTCGCTGAGTGGATGCGTCCTGACACCTGGCGCTCCCTCACTCGCCGCTCACATTCTCTCCTCTCCGGGCTTGTCTGGTCTGTCCTCCGCCTCCTCCTCTTCCTCCTCCCTTTATCTTTTGTCCCCCCTCTCTCTCTCTTCCTCTCTCTCTTTCGCTCCATCCGTTATTCCGCCTCGGTTCTCCGCCGGCGTCCGCTTCTTTTGTGTCGGGATCTCGCCTCGCCATGGTGCAGGATTTTTACGGCTCGGGGCGACGAGGCGCTCGGCTGACAAAGGTGAGCCGCGGGGATCGGGTTGTCAGGGTGAATGGATGAATGAACGAATGGATGAAGGGAAAGGGCGGATTGAGCAGGCTCTCATCTGTTGCTCATTTCTCAGGATTTATTGGCAGCACATCTCAGCTCAACTCGTGAGTGGCCTTTTAATCTGAAAGCATATTTGGTTTGATTTTATTTTCTTAAGAAAGATCATCTGCTTCCTGTCTGTCTCTGTTAATCACCTTGACCGTAGTGCCACACCTTTATGCTGGTGGTCGACATTACTATTCACAATAGGAAAGAATGCTTTTTGCCTCTTAATGCAACATTTTGGGTGCTGTCCAATACTTCAGAATTATTGGGGGGGATTTACTATTTTATCTTATTTTTGTTGTCTTTATGTAAAACATTAAGGTATGATTTCATTATATAAAAAGAAAAATAACTATTTCATACGCCACAATTTTTTTAAATTTTTTTTTAAAGAAAATAGTCTGCCAATTTTTTTATCGTTATTTTTAAACAAAAAAAATAATTTTATACATGCTTTTCATTGGAATGTGATGCTATGGAAGTATGCTGAATCTAATATTTTAAAGCCTATTTATCTTAATTTAGCGCATTTAAAATAAAAAATAAAAATGTAAGTATAAAAACAAAATATTTTTGGTATCATTACTGTAAAAATAATCAATTAAAAAAAGTTTTGTTTTTTCCCCAAAACTCTATTTTTTGCTTAATAAAGTGATGCAAAATTTGTGTTTTCATCGTAGCCATACTTTTTTCATGATCACTCGTTTATCTATGTATTGCATTATAAAAGAAATAAAGAAAAAATAATTGTTTTTTTCAATTTTTTTTACAAGAAATTAAACAGAGACCAAAGAGCCCTCACATATTTGTGGTTTGCATTTAGCAAATTCACCTACTTGTGGTTTCTTTTTTGTTTCTATTTTTCTCTCATTTGCTGAAAAAAGCGTTTTTGTGCTGAAAAGGAATAAAGGCAGTACTTTTGCGCCAAGGAACTTTGTCAAATTGAGTTGAGAAGTTTCATTTTAACAAAATGAGCGCTCTAGCACCATCTTTTGGCATCTGTAGGCTATTATAAACCTTTTTTTGGGGGGGGGGGGCCTCAATTAATTGCTGGCTTTCGCTATTCAAACAGACACTACGTTTTCATTGGATATCGACGATACCTTAGCATGATAGCATAACCACTTTTTCTTCAAATGTTGTTCCTTGAAGCTCATAAACGACTACTCGCAATCGAAACGGAGCTCGTCGTAGCGCAAACAACAATCACAACAATCAAGATGGCGTTTAGCAGACGGTTTTCACCACCTTTCCCACCCGCCCACTGAGGCACTTGCAGAGAACAAAAGGAGCAGGAGATCAGGCTAATTAGTCTCGGCCACATCCGTCTTCCTCTCTCAAGTCCGCCTTTTTGCCCTCATAAACTCCAACTTAGCCTTCTCGTTACGTTTGCGTCTCCATTCATCTTCCTCCTCCTCCGCACCTTCTTTTTTTTCCTCCCATCCGACTCCCTCTCCTTTTCCTTATTTGTCAAATCCCACTCTCGCCTCTATGCCCCCGTCGTCATCCACTAAAGCTCGCCGTCGTCATCACACGCCGCTTTCCCCTTCGCGTCGTCTTGAGAGCTTCGTTTCGTAGTGCGTGGCAGGAGATGATGCCATGTAACATTTCTGATTCCAGGCAGGAGGTTGGAAGGGGGAAAAAAAAACAATCATTTAAATGTCCAAAAGAGAAGTTATGGAATAATCTGCAATTTCCAATTCTGATTCTCAAGCATCCCAATCATGACTCAAAACAACAAAAAACGAGGTAAATGCTTTAGCTTCCTATAAACGATACAAATGTGGTTGTCTATACGGATTCTTCAATATGTGAGAAATGATACACAAGCCGAAATTCAAACCCCGAACCTCAGAACTGTGAGGCAGAAATGCTAACCACTAAACCACAGTGCTGCCCCATTTTAAGTCCATAATGTCACAGCAACCCTGAAAGAAAAGTGACCAAAAGCATCCATCTTTGTGTGTTTTTTGTTTTTTTTTCCTCCCCGCGCTTGCATTTCCTTCCGCGTGTCTATTTTTGCCGCGTGTGATGTAACAACACAGTGATGTGCTGGAAGCCTCGCCAGCTTCTATTCATTTTTTTTATTTTTATTATTTTCTTTTCAAAACCAAGACCACCCACTTGCGATACAGCTTCCCTCAGCCACCCGTGGCAGTGTGGGAGTCTTTTTTTTTTTTTCATCCCCGTAACACATCAAATCTAACATATCTAACACACTTTATTCAGTACGTGTACTGTCCATTAGTACCTCCATCAATTGAAGACATCAAGGCATGACGCTTTTGAGATTCTATGCATGTCATTTATCAATCAAGACATCCATTCCTCTATTTATTGGAATTATGCAAAAGCATCAGACTAAATATTTAATAATAATAACAATAATATTTAAAACAACATTTTATAATATAGATTTTTAAATACAACAGTATCAAAAGAAATACTAAAATATTAAAAGTATTAAGCAAAATTATTTTTTTGTAAAACATATAAAATATTAGATTGGAAAATACACATACTGTCTATATATTAGATTATTAGTATATATTTTTTAAAGTTAAACAAAATAAGAAAAATATTAGACCCCTCTAAAATATTAGATAAAAAAAACATTATATAGGTTTTTTTTTTAAAGAAATTAATGCAATATTAAATACAAAAACTACAAAAATTTATCTAATTTTTGACTTTCCAGATACTACTAATAATAAAAATGCACATTTTATTAAGTCCAAAATATTATAAAAAAAAATAAAAATACTGTAAAAATAGATAATAATTTATACAAAATATAGTATATACAAAATATATCATTGCATTATACAATAAAATACTAAAATATGCATATACTGTATTAGTTGGTGTAAAAATAAATTTATTAGAGCAAAAAAGGTTTGCATAAAAATCCACTGTTAATGATACACAATAAGATGAAAAATACAAGCATGCATAAACATTAAAAAAAAATCTGGTGGTATAGATAAAAAAGATTTTACACTCATTTTGGACAAAAATATTAGATGAAAAGTACAAAAATATTATGAATACACACACATCACATCTTTTTGCACGCAAGTCAGAGTCCAAATCATTAGTTTATTTAAGTATATGCCGATACTAACTCTCCATTCGATAGCTCAAAAATGAAGAAGACAAATGAAAAAATATATATTTAAATAAAGGTATCCCACTTTTTTTATATGGCTGTAAGTCAGCAGTGATTCACATCAAGTAAGCAAAGAACATCATATTTCATTCTTGATTTTTAAAATCCAATCTTTATCATACGATAATCACATTGGGCCAACTCAACAAACAAAAAAAATTAAAAATTTAAAAATCATACTTATTTTTTTTTTAATTGGTCAAACAAAGTGTTTAACCCTTTCACACATCGCTCCGACTTCTCCCATAATGATTCCTCTTGTCCCCGTGTAAAATAGTCCCAACACACGGCCATGCCGTCACCGCTGCAAAGAAAAGCCAGCAGACTGGAGTGCGCTGTTGTGTCGGCGGCGTAGGAAGCGCACAGAGGGCAGATTGTGTCACCCTGACTTAACTTGTGTTCTTCTGGAGAGGCCGACACATGTTTTGTCTTGTGTCCCGCGGTGGCATGAAGACACGTCTCTGTCCTCGCACAGTCAGAGGTTTTACCTCCTCCTCCTCGTCCTTTATCTCCCCCCCCTGAAAGAGGCCACTTGTCTGCATGCCACAACATCCCATTGTGATTACGAAACAACAGAGAAATCTGCGGCAAAGAATGAACGCTTTCTCTCTCTCCGATGCATACGCGACAAAGACGTGATTCTCCAGCCTGGCAGGATTTGGATGAGAGAGGAAAAGCGGTAACGACGTAAAGCCTCGTTCACCTCTCTTTTAAATACGGAATTGGCAAAGACCTGGCTTCATTTACTGCTAAATGTTTGTTAGCCTTCAATCACATCCAGTAAACATGTTCTGTTGTATACAAACGTTTTGTTGAATATTCCCATAAAAAAAAAAAGTTTAAAAATTGATTCGACCGCATATCGAATCGATTCGAGACTTGCGCGCTGTAATATCGCGATATATTGCCGAATCGATTTTTTTTTAACACCCCTAGTGTCCGGGCTCTCCCTTAGAGATAGACGCTCGGTTATCCGGGGGGGACTCTGAGTAGAGCCGCAGCTCCTCCACGTTGAGAGGAGCCACTTGAGGTGGCTCGGGCATCTGGTTCGGATGCCTCCTGGACACCTCCCTGGAGAGGTGTTCCGGGCATGTCCCACCGGCGGGAGGTCCCGGGGACGACCTGGCCTGAGAACGCCTTGGGATCCTGCCGGAGGAGCTGGTTGAAGTGGCTGGGGAGAGAGAAGTCTGGGCTCCCCTGCTAAAGCTGCTGCCCCAATTGCGAGTTAACTGTTGAAGTCATGCAATTAATTACGATTAAAAAAAATTAAAATAAAAAAATAATTATTGCCTCACACCCCCTAAATATTATAATTTGTCCTTTATTGTGTATATCTTGTTTACAATAATACCCTCAGTAACTTTATTTAGAGGCTATAAAGCACTAACTAACTCTAACTCTGACCCTAATCCTACAACCCTCTATTCCGTAACCTTGTAACCAAGTCTGCTTATAGAATAAAAAAATTTAAAAAAGTGTAGGATCCCAGCATCCATGAAACTTCTTGACTCACTAGTTGCCGTGTGTTTTTTTTTTTTTTTTTTTGTAGCCCAGCTCATTGGTGTCAAACTCACGCTGACCCAGTACCCACGTGATCCTCGCGCCCCCTCGGGCCATTTGAATGTGTCCATCGACCAACTTGATCTTTCCAACAGAGAGGCCAAATGCCGTGCTGGTGACCAGACCTTTTGCTACCGTCCTTGTTTGAAGGCTACTAGCTAGTTAGTTGATGCTTCACGACGTTTCCACAAGCTAGTTGAGGGCTTGTGCTACGAAGCCAGCGGGTCTTTTTCTTCCTGTCGCAGATCGTCTCAGGCTGGTCTTGATTCTGACGTCTGATTGTGTTTATATCCAGCAGTAAATCAATGTGGGGCCGTTTCAGTCACACAAACGTGTTAATAGTCCTCGCGCCCCACTGACAGCCGCTCCATGTTATCCCGGTTATGCATGCTCATCCTCTCCCACTTCCAAACAGTCCAGTTCGAAACCAGCAGATGTAGCATTATTTTTTGGAATCATTTTTTTGGTGTGTCAACATATGCCATTTTTGTTTCCATTCTCTTGTGCAGCACGAGAACTTATGAACTCTCCTCGGCATCAAGCGACCGCAAAAGCAATTTTTGTCGATCCGCGTCCGCTTGCTTGCTACGATTTAATTTGGGATGATTGTGCTTCATCACAACAAACAATGTGACCAGCCATACTCCCGCCCTTCTCTTTCCACTGTGGTTAATTCCGGCTGCGCGCTCCCTCAGGGCGTCATTGATCCTCATATTGCAAACTGTATGTTGATCCCAGCTGGGAGTCGCCCACTGTTTCTCTGGCGATATCAGACTTCAGATGATGGCGGGCAGGAGGAGGAGGAGGAGGAATAAGTGGAGCTTGGCGGCACGCTCCACCTTCGCCACCGTCAGGGGCCGCACGGGCCCCGGCAGGAAGGGCGTGGAGGGCCTGTGTGTCAGCAGCCTGCTGGGGGTCTTGAGGTCCCACTTGTGGATGGTCGGGGACGAGCGTGTGGCTCGACTGCACCACCGCGCTCACTCGCTGTCCTATTCTTTGTGCTCGTCCTTCACAGATGGCGGGAGCGAGGACCTGGGAGACCCCCGCTCGCCCGGTCTAGATCCTCACTTGAGCCACTTCGGTCAAGGTAAGCACACCTTTGAAACATTACATTTATTAACGGTGTGCCAAGAAAATCCATTCTCATAAGTATCATGATTCTCATTTAGTACGATTCAGAATGGATTTTAAATGTCCCAAAAATCTTATTTTATTCAAATTATTTTATACTGTCTTGCCTTTGTCTGTGTGTGCCTTTATTTGGAGCGCTGTTCATGTTGTACCCGGTTTGGCCACTGAGGGGCAGTGTGGTTCCACGCGGTCTAATACACTGTTAAGTGGTAGCCACATTAGAGAGTCGAAGGCAAAAGTCACGATCAAGTTATTCCAATAAAAAAAAAAGTAGCGAGTAGCGTGCTAATTAGCATTAGCGAGTCAGACTGGAGTAGATCATTACGATTCCTTGAACATCTATAAATTGAAGCAAAAATCATTGTCAATCAATAGTTGCTAATAAAAAAATCGTTCTTAATCGAATCACAGACCCAAAAATTGGAATTGAATCGAATCGAACTCTGCTGCCACCCGCTGGCCGTTTTAGTAATAACTACCCTTGCTTCAAGCGTACTCTTGACTTCAGAGGCTGCATCAAAGCCTTCGGTATGCTCTAGCATAAAAATTTTTTTTTTTAAAACTTATTGATTTCTGTAGTCTTTCATGAACGAAGACTGATTATCTTCTGTGTTTAATCAAAATAAGACATTTGCAAACATCTGGAACCGGTAACATAGTACAACATCAATCCCCTTTTTTTTTTCCGAAATCACTATACGAATATGAAGTAAGAAATAAACACCACTCACTGGTTAATAAACAGTAATCGGGGGGTGGGGGGGGGGGGTGCTTTTGTAATGCACTTTAATGCAAAATTAAAATGAATTAGATTAGTCCATTAATCGATTGAATAAATCAATAGATTAATCGAGTCTAAAAATATTTGATAGTGACAGTACTAATGTGATTTTCCTCTGAAGTTTGAATCGTGTAGATGTTTATCAGCAGCATTGCATGCATCAACAAAAAAAAATAAAACATCTAAAGTTTGTAGCCCAAATAGTTAACCTACTGAAGATGATAGATTGATCATCTTCGGATTTTTATTTTAAAGTAGGACTGCTGTAGACGTTTATTAGCAGGATTAATAGTCAGCAGCATTGCACCGGAGATGTTTATCAACAGCAAGAATAGTCACCAGTGTTGAATGTAGAATTAAATTGAAAAAAAAACGTGTCCATAAAGTTGACTTAATAGCGCAAATCTGCCGACTGAAGATGGCGTTTCATGAGAAAATATTGACCTTCTAAATCCTCCTTTGAAGTGAGTGCGCTTGTAGATGTTTATCAGCAACAACAGTAGTCAACATTGTTGCCCGCCACAAAAATGTGTTGATAAAGTTGACTTTTATCGGCCAAATCAGATGGTGCAGTTAGACAAACATTTTTTTTATTTTTATAATTTGTCTTTGAAGTGACAGATATTATTCAGCAGCAAGAATAGTCAGTGGCAGAAAAGGTAAGTATATATAAATTTACTGTACACTATTGAAGTTAATGAGAATGTTGATCTTCTTGTGATTTCTGGAGAGTTTATCAGCAGTCGGCAGGAAACGTTTCCAGTAATTACCTCAAGCAACCCCCCTCCTCCCATGTTTTTTCCTCGTCCTTGTACGTGTTTGGAACATGTCGAACCCATGTGGGCGTTTGTTTGTTTGGAGTCACGACGCGGCCTAAACGTGTCATTATCGCATCACATCGGAGACTAAAATACTTTTTTTTTTCTGTTTCTACTCTTAGCAGTCATGTCAGAACGATCACATTAGCAGTGGCGTGCTAAAGTCTTAGGCCGCCATTTCTGCCACTCCTTCCATCAGTATCAGATTTTTTTTTTATTCGTCATTCGTCCCGCAGGTGGCAGCTTAGACGGCGACTGCGCCTTCGAGGCGGACTACTACTCCGCCTTCCCGCCGCCTCCGCCGCTCTCCATGGCCGAGGGCGTCCAGCACATTCGCATCATGGAGGGCGTGTCGCGCTCGCTGCCCTCGTCGCCGCTGCTCGGCCACCAGGCGCTCGGCGTCCGGCTGCAGGCCGTCAAGAAGCTCACGGGTGAGACGGCGGAGCATGACTCTGCACTTTTTTTTCCCCTGAATAAGGTTTGGGGTATGCTGTGTGATTTGCTCTCGGATTTGATTTGGTTTTTGAGGTGTCGTTTCATAGTCGGCCACTAGGGTGCGCCAAAACATGGAGGCTGTGATTCGGCACACAATGATGGATGCTGATTTCCCCTTTTTAGCTCAATGCTGAGAGTCAAATTGACCTGTAAAAATCTCATTTTTTTCATCTAGCACAATTTTAGGGTAAAATTGCTGCTGCTGTTGTTGTTGTTGTGACATTCAGCTTGTCACATACTATTTATACTATTATTAAAAAAAATTATAATAGCGATTAAACAATCAAAGGAGCAAGTCATAGAGATCTACAAACACAAAAGGAAGGTTATTGGGCTAAATAGGTTTATTTATTTTCCTATCATAGAATTTTGATGGCCTGTTTATGGTTTCCTGGCAGATGAATCATAATTTTGGGACTCTTTGATCAGCTGGAGGAGCGTGGATGCGTTTTTTTGTTGTCGTGTTGTCCAATTAAAATGACGCGTCGCCGCCTTCTCTCATGGTAGAGCGTCGTTTCAGCGCTTTGTATTTTTAGCTTTGCAGAGTTGGTCGCCTTTGATGTGTCATCTCTTCTGTGCACTTGACTTATTTTTTTTTGTGTTGGTAACAAACAAAGAGTGCATTTTTTTCCCCCCAGGTTTTAAATTCTATTTAAATTCCAACACATATGTACAATTGATGTGCTGTATGGTATGGATGATGGGATCTCTTGGACAAAAGTATTGGGACACCTTTTGGAATTGAAGACAATATAGACTTTGCTTGAGCTTCATTTGTCCTTCGTTGCTCAACTCATCAACACAGCAAACACGTTTCATTCCGTCTCTCCGGGCTTTGTCACCCTTTAATTAATCCAACTCGGCGCCACGTCCCGCACAGCGTGACGGCGCCAAATGCTTGCGTGCGTATGTGTGCTCTGACGTCAAAAGGCCGCAGTTCACCCCTCAGTCTCGCTCCGTTATTTCGTTCATGTTTGTGGATGCTTAGGAAAGTCTTTTAGAAAAAAAAAACATTAGTAAGTCTACAAGGTAGAATTCTTGAACCGGCGGGAAGAAAAGTGGAAATTTCTTGCAAATTGATTCAAGGCATCTTAGCCTCGGTCAACACAGATTTGTTTTAAAACAATTATTTTGGCAATTATTTTACCAAAAAGTAAAGGAAAGAAAAAAAAAAAGTAGGCATAACGTATCCACAATATCAAAGGCTTGATTTGGCACTTATATATATATATATATATATATTTTTTTTTACATTGCATTTTGTTTGAAAAGCCTTGTAATCGATAATGTAAAAATGATAAAAGATAGAAATAAATAAAACCCAAATTTTTGTGTAATTCAAACTGTATTATTATTTGTTTTAAATCCCTGCTCATTTGTTTTCCTTCAAATTTTTGTTCTTTCCCATAGCAATTATAATAACATCAATTATTATATTTATCACCTGGTGCTTCCCTGAGCTTCTCATATCTCTTAAAATAGTTGCCTAAGTAATTTTTGGGGCAAAATTATTATTTTTTGCCTAAATCATATCCTCACGATGCAAATGGTTCAATTATTTGTGTTTCCTGAAAAATCTGGGGGGAAAAATGACTTAAGCGATTATTTTAAGAAGGCGTCCATATTTGAAAGTAACATACAAAATCCAGACACTAAAGCCCTTTCTGATTCTAGTATTGAGCTTTGTGTGGCTCCTACTTTGTGACATCATATGTTCTCACCGGCTTTGCACAGATCCCCCACACTGGCTATTTTTAGTCTGCAACAATGGCTCATTATAAGAGTGGGACTGTAACCATTCCGACACCTTTACTGTATTGATGGAGCCGCTTGATTCACTGATCGACTGAAGGTAATTCTTTTTTTCATTCTTGGTAAAATTCCTATAGTGTAGAGTGAGAGTTTCTCAAAAGGATAACAATAGCCATCGCCACCGGCTTCATCGAGGTCACATCACATGCCCTATAATACAGATGGAGTGATTCCTTTTCTTTTTTGTTTAGTTTTTCCAGGGCTGATAGTAGCTGATACCGATTATTAGTAGTCAAGGAGGCAAGTAACCGATATTTGGAGCCAATGTCCATTCTCAGTAAAAGAGAATGAAATATTGGGGTTATAATAAAAAAAAACAACAATTCCAACTTCTAACTACGACAATTAATCGAAGTTCAATTACAATTTAAAATTTTATTTATTACGCTACACAATTACAAAATGGGCATAATTGTAAACAAAAATAAATGATTTTTAATACAAATTTTGAGGTTTTTTTATTTATTTATATATGTGCACTTTTTTATTTTAAAATGATTAATTTAATAAATCTTGTTTGGTCCAAAAGGAACTTACATAATTCTAATGTTTCAAATAATTTTATTCGTCTTAATAAGTTTAAATGTTTAAACATTTTCTTGTTTTGTAACAAAAGCATAATCGTTTGAATAATCATGATTTAAATTATTGCCAAAATAATCGTGATTATTATTTTTTCCATAATGGAGCAGCCCTACTTCTAACTTGTTGACATGTCTTAATATTATGTTTATTGAATAACTTTGAAGATTTGCAAAAACATAAGTTTGTTTATTTATTTATTTATTTTACCTTAGTCAATAGAAGTGCCTTTTTTCACCGCCATCATCATCATCATCACCATCTTGTGTGTTTGTCAATTATGACAAGATCAAGACCCTAAAATGAACAGGTAATCGGCCATCTTGGTGAAAAGTTGTTTTTTTGTCCAATCCTAAAGCTTGTTGACTTTAACTGACTCCTCCAAGCCAAAACAAGCCTAAATTAGAATCAGCGATAGCAGACAGATAAACGGGCCGTGATAAATTGCAAAGGATTTTCGCCCACACTGTACAAAGTGGGCGTCGCCTTTGATGCTTAGCCATGCGACAGCAAATCCAAACAACGTTTTTCCGAAAGGTCAGAATTTATCATCTAGAATTCCAAGATTATATTCCCCGCCAGCGGATCTTTTATGAGAAGCGATTCTGTGGATTATTTCAAATTTATCACGCACACCCGCAGCCCGCTGGTGACTAAAGCGCCAGCCGCCTCTCGCCGTCTTAACGCTGCATATCGTTGACAACACACGCTCGCTGTCGTGTCACACCGCGGAGTTCAGCTACAAATGTGTGTATTATGATGCGTGTGTACCGTACGTTGACGAGACTGACCGACATTCTGAAACTCATTTGACAATTATGAGTTGTCATTCAGTGTTAAAACTCTTTAGGGAAATAACGTGACTGATGGAGATGATTAAAATGGAAAAACAAAAAGTGCTGCTTTTGGCACTGAATAGCCGTAAAAGATGGCTGCACTTTCAAGGGTAAAACAAGGAGACGCAGAGCCGGCGGGGAGGCGCTCGCTGCGGCTTTTCATTAATAACCCAAGAAAATCATCCCCTTTGTGATCCCGCGTGTCCGTCAGCTGCTAAACCGCGCGCCTTTTTAATAACAACTCTCCTCCCACCCTCGTCTCCATTTTTTCTTTTTTTATTATTATGCCATTTTCTTTCCCGCTCTCCATTCCCACCCTTTTTCCTCCCCCTCCTTTTCTGCTCGCTGGTTGCCATGACAACAGCAGCACTGCGCCATTCATCCATCGGAAGGACCCGGGCTCGTGTTGCCGCTCCGTCCATAACGACGCGAAAAGACGCGGCGGTCGGCGGACAGCCGCTCGCTTCCTTCAGCCTGCCGCATCGCTTCGTATTTTTCCGGGAGGGTGAAGGTTACCTGGTAGGCTGGGGTGTCACCTCTGTGGTACCCTCCCACCAGCAGCACCATCACCGCCCCCTCCACCCAGACGCAAACCGCCTTCTCGCTCTTCCTCTCACTCCTCCCATCGCCGCCGTATCGCTTACTCGAGTGCAGCATCGGCGCACAAAACCTGAGGAGATACCGCTCCCGCCTCACCCCCTTCCCTGAGATAAGAGGACCCCCCCCCCCACCCCTTTCCCACCTCGCTAGACTTTTTTCTCGCCCGCTCCGGAAGGACCTCCAGCTCGCCCAGCCTCTGGGAATGCGGGACCGCTCCTGTTGAGAATGGTGAGCGACCGCCGCACACTCGTCAGGGTCGCCGCCGCCGCCGCCGCGGGTCATGTGACGCCGGGCTGACGGGAAGTGATTTGATGCACTTGTCGATGGGGCGCTAATGACGCTAACGTAGGCTGTGGAGGAGCTGCGAATCAAGCGTTGCGATCAAGTGTAATTTTTTTGTTTTGTTTTTGTGTGTTCATGCGTTAGCGTGGGTGAGCGTTCAATTGTCTTTTGAGTGTGTGTGTGTGTGTGTGTCTAAGTACAAGCTGTGGGCGGCTAATGATGCACTTTTCCCAGCATAGCATCAGACTATGTACCATATGCTTGCATAAATAGCTTAAAGTTGTCAGGTGGGAAGGAGGGGAGGGGGGAGGGGGGGTAGTGTTTTTGTGGGGTGTTGGGGGATGTGGTTGCCCACTTCCCCCGGCTGCGTTACTGCAGGCTGCTCGCCTCTCGCTAGCATGTCCCCAGGGGGGCCCCCGACGAGCTGCTGTTGAACGAACGGAACAAAATGTCTCAATAACAGCAGCCAGACGTCATCGCCTGCCTCCGCCGCTCGGCATCCACTCCCGACTTGCTGATGACGACCAGTTCAGGAAGGCGTTTGCGTACCAAGTTGTTGTCGAATAGCTGCGTTAGCTTCCGTTAGCGTCTATAACTGTGTCCGGTATTTTTGCATCTGAAGAAAATCTTAAAAGCAGCCCAGAGCAAGTCAAAGCCAAAACAGACCTCGTTGCCAATCAGGAACTTGAAGAAAGCCATCTCGGAACAAACAATCATCGGGAATAATCGACGGTAGCTGAAGCTGCACTCTACTTAGAAGTTGTAGTTTTCCTCTTAAAACTATGAAAAGTTGATATTAGACATCTTTTAGCATCTGCTCGCTGTAATAACACTTCTCTCAGCGTGCCCAAAAATATCGCCCACTAATTACATCTACAAGTAAAAGTCAAGAGGAAAACACATTTGTCAAGAGGGCTCTTAGCGTAACAGAAATGTCAAGAAAGCCATCTCCGGAAAAGGGAATGGAACACTAATCAGGAATAATCAAAGATTCATTCTAGAAGTTGTCCTTTACAGATTTACAGAAGAGGGCATTAGAAGCCCGCTTGGTGTCAGGGTTAGTGATCTGTTAGCGTCTGGTCTTTGTCTTGCCTCACTTTCTCCAAATATATCTCAATACAAAAAAAAAAAAACTGCAGTCAATTAATTGACTTTTGTAACTTAAAGAATTGCCTTTATGATCTCGATCAGTTCCAATCACATGTAAAAGTCGCTAGCAAAGTTATCGAGTGCTAGCCAAAGCTAAAGTAAACCGATCTCTGAGCCAATCAGAAACATGAAGAAAAGCCATTTGTGGGGAAAGTGCTGTAAGAAAAAACGCAAATGATCTCAGAGAGAAAATCGGTTATCATCTGTTTGCACTAAACTGTGGCCTAAAAGCCAACATAAAAACGTTTTTTTAGAGCTCTTGAGTACGGGCCAACTGCGCTTTCGGGAAAAATAAAAGACCATCAACCTGGCTTGAGTTTTCTCTCTCAAAAGACTCTTGAGCGACTTAAAGTGCAGTCTGCTCGCGACTCAAAAGATTCTGTTATGTCAGAGTTTTATTTTGTAACATTCAGGAGCACCCTCCATCTACCCTCTATTCACCCAAATGAAGTTACTACGTTACCTTGGCGTTTAGCAGCCCCTGCAGTGTGCTATTAATAACCCTGAGAGAGGTTTGCTTACAAAACAGAGGAGTGGGTTCGGTGCACCACAGAAAAGCACCACGAGCGCGCACGCACACAAAAGGTGCGTGCGCGCTCGTCCAAGCGTGTCCGAGGCTTTCGGGCCTGCGCGATGACACCGGCATTAGCATTCGGCGCTGCTCTGCCTGCCGCCGGCACGATTGCGCCATCATTTCAGGGCTGCGTCCGTCTGGTCGGCGGCGCCACCATCGCCCCGCTAACCCGCCGCGGCTCGCTAATCGGCTCTGCTTTCGCTCCCTTGTCTTCTCGAGATCCTGTCCAGTGACAAGAAGGGCGTGGTCCTCGGGTTTCAGCAGGCCCGAAGGGGATAAACATTGGCCGCGCGCACGCACGGCGCCGAGCTTTACTCAAGCTGGAGGTCAAGTGAGCCTCGCTATTATTAGGCGTCGGTATCATGTCCGGCCCTTGGCAAGTTATGCGCCTGCCGCTTCCTGAAACTCCTCCGCCGGCGAGCGCGGTTGATGTTCACACCTTGAGAGATGACAAAAAGTTATCACAACAGACGCGGTGCTAATTCTGCTGAGTCATGAGCGCCCGGACCCTACGGAATCAGACCGCTGTTAAATCCTCACTTACGACTGCGGATCAAGTCGGTAAGAGATAATGCCGCATTTAGAATTGCACTTAGTCAAGCGCAGGCGTCGGCCAAGGCTAAGCAAACCTAAACACAACCAAACTTAATAAGTGCTGAGTCACGAGAGCTCACACCATGAGGAATCCAGCCACGAAAGATCGCTTCAACCTGGTTGCGCGTGAATGGTGCATTTCACAGACGGTGCAACAAGTAACTGCCTTAGGAACGCCACCCAGTCGAATGCAAATTCGCGCCAATGCTAAGCTAACTTAAACACGTCCACATTTCATCTTAATTCTGCTGAGTCACGTGCGCACAGACCCTAAGGGATTCAAGTCAAGCTACAAAAGACTGCAGTTCAATCCCCATTTCACACCATGAATCCAGCCTTCATTTCGCTAACTGTCGCGAGAGATTGAGAATCTCACCCGGTCGAGCGCAGACCTCCACCAAGGCTCAGCAATCCTAAACACATCCGCAGACTCTAAAGAAACCATCACAAAGGATCAGTATTAAATCCCCATTTGCAGCTGCGAGTAAAAAGGCGTGCGGTACAAAAACATACGAGAATGTCACTCAATGCAGACCTCTGCCAAGGCAAAGCAAAACTCAACACGTCATTGTCTGCTGTCTAAGCATCTTAATACTGCCTTGTCACATCAACCGGCAAGGACCGACTATGAATAGTCTGTATTTTCAGACGTGCTGCAAGAAACTATACTCGCCGAGCGTAGATCTCCGCCAAGGCAAAGTTAGCCTTAACATGTCTGCGTCTACCGCGCACGCCTTAAAACTGCTGAGTCATGAAAGCACCGACTCTTAAGGACCCAGCCACAAAAGAGCGCAGTTCAATCCCCATTTCCGTCTGCGAGCAAAGGGTCCACTTCACACACTTAGATCTGAGAAACTGCAATTTGAATGTCACTCACAAGAGCGCGGCGCAAGGCTTCGTTATCTTACACGCCGCCGCGAGTGCTAATACTGCCGAGTCACCAGAGCGCAGACCCTCAGGAATCAACAGTAAAAGATCACTGTTCAGTCACCATTTCTAGCCGCGAGTAAAAGAGAGTATTTTACTAAAATCTACTACTAGAACGTCACATAGTCAAGCGCTGACCTCTGCCAAGGCTTGGATACCTAAAAATTCCACTTTGTAATATTTAAGAATTGTGACAAATCAATGGGCATGAGGTCACTGTTTGTTTTTGTGGGAATACATATTGACCAGAACATACAAATCTCCATATAGTCGCCCCATAATGTTCTTTCCAAGTGAGGGTGGACGTGCCAGACTGTTTTGTTAGTTTAAAATCCAGACGGACGCACAAGAATTCCTTTCACGTTCCTCCTTCCATTTGCCGATGGAGCGCCGGTCTCATTAGACGCCACACTGGCCTCGTAATAATGCTATTTTTATTTATTTATTTATTTATTTTATAATGAGCCTTCTTAGCAAAATATGCGCCGCCCCTCTGCCTTCTTAAAATTCCGCCTGAGCTTCACCTTGCTCGGATAATCCTCCCAAGGCGGTGATGATTGATACACACATACACACACGTGCGCTTACATAAAAATTGGAAGAGGCAGTCTGGCTAATGGACTCTCACTTGCTGCACCAACAACAGCTGCTCCGCGTTGTTATTTGACAACTGAGCCCCGTTGTCAGTGCGACGTGCTGTCTTATATCTTCCGTACAAGCTTGAATACATTTTTATTTCATTGTTCATTTTAAAAAGTGAAACTCATTCCGCAAGGCTAATGGCTTCTCTTAAGAGCTCATCGGATTCTGGAGTTGGAGTTCAATCAATATGATAATAAGATGCAGTCAAAGTGGTTTGTAATATAGAAAGAAGGTAGGTTGGAATTGTAATTGTGAAAACTAATCCAAATGACATATTTGGGAAAATTCATAGGAACTCCACCGCTAGCTAGCAGTTTCAGGGTTAGCAATCTGTTAGCATCTGGTCAAGTTGAACGACTAAAATAAATGAACTCTTCTACTGTAGTCTAAGTTATTGAAATAAATATGTATATCCTTACATACTACAACATATTTTCAGGAAATGAATACTGTCCATAAATCCTGCGTTTTCCAAGATGGTCAAATTAAAGATTGTCCATTTTTGGGATTGCTATAAAAAGCACTAAAATGTGAGTGTCGCTAGTGGCGGTCTTCCGCTAGCTGTCGTATACAATAAAGCCATGACGCCGAAGGAAGCACGATAACGTCACATCACAGTTTGTTTTCATTTGGCTTAATTGAATTAATTAGCGTGCCACGTCTTCTTGTAAAATACGAGCCCCTTGGTTTATTCATTTTCACGTTTATTGCGACTGAGATGACATTTAATAGTTATGCGACCCTCCCGTGAAACTGGATGCTTGCGGTGCTGGTTCTCGTTAGCTGTTGCGACCTGGGCGGCGTGCTAGCTTAAAGGTCCACACACACATGGCTCAAGGTATGTCCTCGTGTATGTATGTATGTGTGTGTGTGTCTTGGCGGGGGTTGAACGGCGGTGCGGACGGTATCCCGTTGCGATGGTAACCTTTTCCTTCTTCCACGTGCTCGCTCGCCGCTGTGACATTATGCTTTCCACCACACCACTTGCACTTGTGGGTCGCTCGCTATATATATTTCTATTATGTTTTGCTTTATCTTATCTATGATTGTCTTGAAAGTAATTACTGTAAAATGTTGTCTATTGAGCTCACTTGTATCAAACTGGCACCCACTAAGTAAAAAAAAAAAAAAATCATCAGTAGTTTGAATGATAAATATCTGAATAGCAATAAGAATGCTTCAATGTGTAGAGTATAATAAAGAAAAGTGAAATTAAAATTAATGGTAAGGAGAAGCTAAGAATAGACGATAATGTGAGGATCCTGGGATCAACAAAACGTGTAAATCAGATGGGTCTTTGTTTTAGCTGGAAGAATTTAAACTGGCTACATTGTTTTTACGGTAAATTGCAATATTGGTGACTCTGAATTGTGCAGTGCTGCTTTTGAGTTGCTTTCACTTTCAAGTATGACATTTAACTTCAATACATTGATGGCCTTTCAAAAGATAACAATTCCAAATTATCACAATGATGATAATTGATACATACCTATTTTACTATGATCTTTTTTTGTACCAGCACACCAAAACAAATGTTACTGTTTTTATTTTAAGGTTTTATGGATTCAAATAAATTGTCTTAACAAAAAACAAAATGAAACATTGAATAGCATTTATTTGCCAGACATTCCAAAACAGTCGTGCAACTGAAACGGCGACGTTTGTTTCATCTAATGATCCATTGGCCCATGCTGGAAAGTCGGACTTTATTAAAAACCCAAATCGCGGCAGGTTGAGTAGTGAGTGAAGAGAATGCATTTTATCTCCCATTATAATGAATATAAAATGGTGTCGTACTTGTTGTCTCTGCTATATAAAAAAAAATGTCCTGAGCAGGGTTTAAAATAGTTTTGGATTTTTCGTTTAATTTTTTTTTTGTGGAGTGCAAAATTTAAATAAAAAAACAGCACATTAAGTATTATGTAATAAACTAAACTACAATTCACAAAACAAGAAATAAATAAATAATTAATAGACATAGATGGGTTTTTTGTTGTTGCTATAATTACAGTTCATTTATTTTTATATTTTAGTTAAAATGCCACTTCAATTAGTTTGGGTTTTCTTAAACACTCTTATCTCATTAGTTTTTGTTAACTAAGCTAGGGCCACAGCTGAACCACTCACACGCATACTTGCAGATGACCAGACTCCGCCTCTTAAAGGCACAGACACTGCAATGTATGTTTTTCATAGGTACATTATTTTTTGTGTGTTTAAAAAGTATCTTTCGATAAGTTTATAACCCCTTCAGACCCGCGTTCAATTTTAGTTTATTTTTTTACTGGTTTTGACTCTTTTCCTACATTAGAACATGGGAATTTTTTTTGAGGGGGGGTGGGGTTATCTTGTGTTTTTATTTTGTTATAGTGGACGCCAGAATAGTATGGCTGTAACGTCTTGTAAAATTACCAAGCTTATATGTAACATTTTTAACATGAACATCATGCAAATCAACTTGCGACCGTGATTGGTTAGCTAGTATCCAATCATGAACCAGAAGTGTTGACATCATCCAATTGGTTTGGAAAATATAAAAATATTTTTACCTGGTCTTTTTGTTTCACTCTAAATGGCCAAATGTAGTAATAATGTAATCATGCTAGCGTTCACTACGTGCATCACGTGCATTTATGCACCCACAATGTAGGTGTAGTTATTCATAAGCTCATTAGAAGAGTGGATTTGCACCGCTGCCATCCATCAACACTGTCAGCCATCCTCGGCTTGGCGCGCGCTCACAACACAACGCCACCGCAGCCGCCAGATTTTAAGTCGCCGAGAGCCGACGGCGGTGAGAGGATTTACTCGCGGGGATAGATAGTCGCACCCCCAACCCTTTCACACAGGTGAAAAAAACCCGAGAGAGGAACAAACAAACGCGCTAATCTGCAGTTTACGCCGCACGCTGATGGCGCGTTTGGTCGATGGCGAAGGTGGACGCGCGATACGAGTCGCCGCTGGCTCTTCGCCGCGCCTGCAAGAGAGAGGAGCTTATCGGGATAAGTCCAAATCGAAGTGGATTGAGGCAAAGCTGTTTTGCTGCACGGCAGCTACTGTGCGCCATAAACATCAAAGCAGTCATCGTTTTCTGGCCCTGAAACGCCAGCTTCGCCTATCGACACGGGATTGGGTGGACGTTTATCATGACGGTTGCATGAAAAGTCTGCCATTTGTGTGAAAAGATTCAAACGCCATACAGGAAGTCCAGAGCCTCAAAAGCGCTTTCTTGATGAGTGTTTTATGAATCCATTTATATATGTGCATTCATTTTCATTAGTTTAACGGTTGCCTTGTTGTTATTGGCACGAACAAGGTTTTAATCATTTCTACTTACTGTGCATTCTTTTGTACATTTTTATGGCTACCCAAATAAATTAAAACAAAGTAACACACCGCTAAAAGTCATTATCCATCCATCAATCCATTTTTTATACCACTTAGCCTCAAGCTAACGACTGAATGAACAAGCGAGTTGAATAAATTACAGGGGGCCTTTAGTTTATGGCGGCCATTTTGGCTTAGTGTTATGGATGGAAATGCACATTACTTGTTGTCATACTAAATTAGACTAAAACCTTTTTGAGTTTTCATAGACTAAAAATGGAATAAAACATCACATAATAATAACTAACATATAATTTAGTCCCCCCCCCCCCCCCCCCCCCGAAATAATAAATTTACGTTAGCAAAACAAAGCTAACTTTATATTGAGGCTACCTAGCAGCCAATTTGCGCCAGGTGTTAAGCGGAAAACTATAGTCAGTATTCATTCATGGGAAAAGTCAGTTTACCACAGCTGTAAGGTGCCCAGATGTGCTTGCGTCTGTCCCGTTTTCAAAATACAAAGCCGAAACGATGAATGGGCCCATGTCGCTCCGCTTGTTTGCCGCTCGTTTCAAGCAAGTCGACTCGCGTCTGTTTGCACAAAAGTCCGTCTTCGTGCGCTCAGTCAAAGCCAGACATTTGGAGTAAACAAGCTCGTGAACACATTTTGAAGGCAGATGGCGGCGGCGGGCCGACGCATGCTCGCAAAATTCGCTCCGCTGACTCAACAATGCTGCGGAACTGGCAGTTCAGTTTGCAGACGCCTCTGATGGCTGTGTCACGTTGCTACGTGAAACTTTGTTGACGTCGTTGCTCCATATAAGCGATATATTGTGTTCTTCTTATACGAAAACAAACCTGGACCTTGATCATATCCCTGCGGAACGCCACTCATGACTGATTTTTCACTTTGGAATTGTGTTGATGTTGGAGCATCGTGCTGCAAAAAGTCATAAACAAATGTACGCAAGATGCACCAATGTATGGACATAAGTATTGGGACGCCAACAGGAAGTTGTTACCCAAGATGGGAAGACGCATGCCTATCTTTATGGACCTTGCTTGGTTGGATCAACTGTTCCCGCGCAATTGTCCAATATATCTTGCCAAGACCAACTATTATGATTAATAGGGTCCGGTTCAACCTCTTGGAGGTGATGTTGTTTTGTTTGTGTGGTTTGGCGATTGCAAAATTGTTGCTTTATAAGCTTTCTGTCACCCCCTTGCCTCACCCTCCATCTTCCTAATTTATATATATATATATATATGTGTCTGTCTGTGTGTGTGTGTGTGTGTGCTGTCTCCCTCTGTGTGTATGTTTGTCTGCTCCCAGCCCCTCTGCGGAAAGCAAAGTTCGTGGAGAGCCCTCGCGTTCCGCAATCGGAGCTCGGCTCCCCCGACCCAGCCGGGAATTCCCACCTGGACGGATTGTGCCCAGGTAAGTCTCTGGCCGTCCCGCCCCTCCCGCATGTCGGCTTTGTTTGTGGCGCTTCCTGAAGTCAGCAGTTGGTCTGTAATCCGCACTCCAGTCCGGTCTCTGTCAAACGTCTATCTCAATCGACGCCCCCCCCCCCCCCCAATCCGTCCTGCCCGCGTGACTAAAGCAGGTCACTCGAGGATATGCTTAGATTTCTGCGTGGTTGTACACGCGTGAAGCTCTGAGGTCTTCGCCAACGCAATTTAGTGACAAAATGGTGGACTTGTCGGTTTGTCAGCATCTGCTGTGGAGCCTGTGCCCGATGGGAGCTCCAAGTAGGTGGTCTTTATCGATGTGTTGTTGGGATGAAATGATTTACTGATAACCTGTGATTCAAACTGTTAGTTCAAAATTGTAATTATTGTTATTAACGTGTTCAGCGTCGTCTTTGAGAGCAGTAGCTGCTTTTTGACTTTTCTCATCTGGTGTGCTGTTGCTGTGCAAGGAGACAATTTATATCTTAGTTTGTCTGTATTTTTGTATTTTCAAAAAAAGATAGATTAAGGATTTTAAAATGTTGTTTTTTTTGTTTCTTGGACATTTGCATTTTTTGCTTTTATTTATTCAGTATTTGTGTATTTCTATATAAAGTTTCGACATTTTTTTAAAATCATTTTTGTTATATTTTGGCATCTTCCCCCTACTTAAGTATTTTTCTAAATATTTGTATTTTTTCTATTTTACGGTATTCAATTTTTTTATTTTTATAGTATTAGTGTATTTTTCAGAGAGTAATATTTTAGTTGTAAATATTTGCCTTAAATGTTTGTGTATTTTTCATCTAATATTTAAAACATCCAATATATTTGTTGTCACAGTTTCCTCCTATATTTATTCTAACTACTTTTTTTTTAAATTTTCATACACATTTTTTTCATTGCTACTATTTTTCTTAAATACATTTCTTTAATATTTGTTTCTTCATATAATTGATTATTTAAATGTAATATCATTTCTTATTCTCACCCCCCCCCCTTCCCACCAACACCAAAAAAATACTTTTTTTTTTTCAAATTTGGCCATTTTTTCTCTTTGGTGTTTTGTTTATTTTTGTGTAGTATTTTCTTATTTTTGTCTATATTTTTGTATTATATATATATTTTTTTTATTTTGTTTCTATTTTAATGCTTTTTTCTAGTTATATCTAATTTGTGTAATCTGTGCGTTTTTTTATTTCGTGTTTTGCATACAATATTTTCTAATATTTTAACTATTGCCTTTGCTCTCATTAATGTATACGTGCACCTAATGTTTTTGTCTTGTGCTACTCCCATTAGCAAATCCCTGACATATTCCTTTTAACAATATTGGGATAATAGCGACAAGCATGATCCCTTTACCCACTCTAATTGCAATATCAGTATACCGTTGATACCATCTCACCTGTGAGCCATTCATGCCTTCCTGTACCCTTATTGTGCATTTATCCTAGCCCCAAATTGAGTGGGACTGCAGTTACTGCAGATGCGACACTTCGGGGAAAGTAATCAACGACACCGCTGAGGCAAAGAGAGTGCTTGATTCCAAATGGAATGGCGACTGGGTTTGTGGCAGAACCGCAGCGGGGAAGGCGGCGGCGGGCGAGTCAGGCTTTTTTTACTTTGGCGCACAGATGGACATCTTAGGTCTTAACCGGCCGTCGCCTGGCACAAGTCACGGCAGGGTGTCGACTTAACACCTGCCAGCTCGTGTCGCTTGTTTTATTTGTCGACTTTAAAGGTAACTGCCGGAGATCTGGCCTAGTTCATGAGTCAGCACTTTTTCAAGCATTTTCACAAGAGTTTCGGCTAAAGTGACGCACTAAGATGCAAAACAGAAGCCTGTGCTTTTCACACTGAACCCAACAGCGTATGAGTGTTATAGTTCAGTGTTTTTCCAGGCCAGAATTGAGGCTGTGGTGGTACCATTCTTTTCATTCACATGTGCATGTGGAGTTTGTTGATGGCTGTCTCAGCAATTGACTTGCATAGGAAGACAATGCAACTGGCATTGACTACATTACTACCTTAGTTAGTGTGACTGAACCAGGTGAATTTCTTCTGTGTTTTGGGTAAAAATGTGGACAAAAAAAGAGGACATTAAAAACATTGCAATCTGCTGCAATTTTAACATGACTTTTTCATGTCTACTAGGGACAGGCACGTCCCATGCCAGGTATCGGTAACAGATACTCGTGGATGTTGCCAATACCTAAGGCGGAACAAAATAGACAAAATAATGAATAAATAATTTTATAAAAATGGATATAAAAAGGTATAATTGAAAAATTGAAAACAAAAATATATATAAATTGAAATAAATACAAAAAATAATATACTGTAAATAGAAATAAAAACAATTAAAAAATACATGTACTTAAATAAATAAAGTAAAAATCAATACAAAAATTACAATTCTCAATTCTATTTATGTATATTTGTATTTATTTCCACATTTATTTAAATTTTTTGAATCTCATTTTTATTTTTGAATTTATCTTATCTTTTCATTTTTTTATATAGTTGTTAATTTCTATTTCTATATTTTTTTTTGTATTACATTTTTAAATTCATATATATATATATATATATATATATATATATATATATATATATTTTTTTTACATCCGTTTTTATCGTAACTTTTATTTCTTTATTTTTTTATTTTGGCAGTGTTGGTCTTCCATGGATACCAGAAACCGACAATTAAAAAAAAAAAATGTCATCAAGTAAGTCCTCCTCGACAGTAGTTGCAGCCGTTTGATCGTCATCTGTGTCAGAAAGAAAACTCTTTGTTTACAATTTTTTTGTCATTGTGTTATGTGTAATTTTATATACCCAAAGTACTAGAGGTGTCAGTGAGTACGCAAATAATACACATACTGGTATCGGTCTGAAAAAAGTGGTATTGAACATCCCTAGAAAAACCCTGACTTAATTGCATTTCAACACAATAGGGTCGGGTGTTAATCTTCCTACCTCGGGACTGACTTTCTGCTGTCCTCTTTCACAAGGTAAATTCACACCCGTTCCGTGTTGGTACCATTCACACAGAACAGCGGCATGGAAAAAAAAAAATCCGGCTTCTGAGGTATTATCAGAGGCATAACTGTGGGATCCTCTATGAAAGCGCAAGGTCGGATAAATGCAAAGGTTTTTGTTCCAGCTCGCAAGTGGCAGTTTTGTCGTTAAACCTTGAGTGTGAATGATGCGAGCGTGGACAATAGAAATCAATCTTGAGGGTTCAACGCCATGTAACAATAGTCGAACACCTCACAGGGGCCCCCACTAACATTGTCAGTCGCCGCAAGTGGCTGGTATTGTTTTCACAAGTATGTGTGTGTGTATGTAATCATATCTAAATGTGGCTGAAACTCACTTAGTGTAGCAGGAGAGTCCACTGTGGGAGTTTGTGGTAAAGGGCTACAAAACCGGTGATACATACTGGTACCTTCATTTGAACCCCAACAAAGGGGGCTATGGGATGATTAGTAAAAAAGAAAAAAAAAACATCCTACGCAGTATCCACTTGATTCCCTGACGCCATTGGCTGGAAGACAAAGGACTGAGTCACGGCGACTTTTGCGGTTCACCATTTGTTTGGAATGTACGGAGTGGAAATTTTGGCTTTTGAGTAGCTGAAAGGATCCGCCCTCATCTGAAGTGTAGTAGATGTTCCGCATAGTCCGATAGCTCCTACTTGAAGGAAGGAGCTGTAAGAGGTGGTGACCAGGATTTGGAGGGTCTGAGACAAGAGTGGGTATATCATATCATGGCTTCCAGGGCCTTCACGTGTGAATGAAACTTTTGAGAAGATAGCATCAGAGGAATGTGATGTTCCTGATAATCTCCCACGCTGCTGCAATCTCGCTAGCGTGGGATGCAGTCCACCTCTAGGAAAAAGTGGATTAGTCGTGTTTTCCCGCCGTTCTTCACGCGTCCGACTCATTTGTCCTTCGGTGGCGGAGGTGTTTTTTTCCCCCGTTATTAATCCGCTTTTCCCGGAACGCACGGACACGCATTCCTAGCTGTGCGGTGAAAGATAGTTGCCACGGCAACCGTCTGTCTCCCCTTTTTTTGCGGCTCAGGAATCCAGCGGGTGGGGAGCGCGCGCGTGCACGCGCGTTCCCGAGATGTTTTCATACGCTCGCGTCGGGTCATTAGGGAGCCTGGAGGCGTCACAGTGATGAGACGACATCCGTTTGACATGCTCAGAAGTTCGCTCGCTGATTTTCGAAGCGTGTGCCTTTTAAGGAGTTTAAGATAGTGTTAAAAGTAAAAGCCACATAAAGTAAATTCCTACTATAATATCAGCTCATTAGTAAGCTAATTAGCTTGTTTGTTCATTGCAAGCACAGACGAGCAGTTTGACGCGACTAACAAACAACAATCTCAACCTTGCATATTTTTGGGTGTACTACAAGACTTGACTTGTTTTTTACTCTATTTTTTGGGGAAATGTTCATTGTTAACATGCACAATAAAAAATCAGGTGTTCTGTCTCAGGTGCTAAGTACAGTTTTTGTTATGATGATCGGGGGCGGAGCTAGGGCGTGACAACCAAGCAAGCAGCTACTCATTGGTGTCAACTTTTGGGGGGGGGGAGTGCCTAGCAACAAATAATAACTCACCATACTAAAGGTGAGTTTATTCATGTGTCCACACTGTTAATTATAATTGATTAACTCATTCACTGCCATTGACGACTGTAGACGTCAAAAATTCATTTGAACTATTTCTTAGTTTCACATTTTGTTAACAAGAGTATGAAAACCTAGCATAAAAAATATTGTACATTTAGAACAGTAATATAAAGTTTGTGGTTAATCCTGAGTTAACAAGTGAAGTCATGCGATTAATTACAATTTAAAAAATTTAATCGCCTGATGCCCCGAATTAAAAAAAAAAAAGAAGAATTTTTAATTGTAATTAATCGCATGACTTCAATAGTTAACTCACGATTAATCCCAAATTTTATATCTGTTCTAAGTGTACAATAAAAAAAAATCTAGGTTTTCATACTCTTCTTAACAAAAGTGGGGGAAAATGTGAAACTAATACAAATAGTTCAAATGAATTTTTGACGTCTATACCCGTCAATGGCAGTGAATGAGCTAAAAAGCAAATTTTCCATGATAATCTCCATTTTAAGTTAATATGAGACCGGTGTGATTACCTCCCCTAAGGATGTGAGATGTCTCAATGTCTCTCTTTGGTGCTAATCTGGCCCTGGCGGAGGTCTGCTTGATGTTTTCAAACCCCATTGACTTCCTGCGAGTTCTGTCAGCTAATGTTGATCTTAACGCTGATGATAACTTAAGCTGCTTACAATCTCTTATCTAGACTGACATGCATGATCCTATCACACAAGAAGTCGGACTTCATCTCCAGGCCGAAAAATGACAAAAGTTGACCGGCTTTGACATTGTTTTTCTAATGCGCTTGTGTGTTTGTGGATACAGCGAGGATGTCAATCTTGTTTTTGTGGTAACTAACCTACGTTGAAGTTATGGTTGCAACGTAAAAGCATATAAATGTCTTCACTTTTTTTTTTTTTTTTTACGCCATGCCAAAAATCCTAGCTTGGTACATAAATTGGTTCAGTTCACATTCAGTGCACTCAAGGAACAAAATTCAAAATGCTTATCTCTTGGGTAATAATAAAAACAAATTTAATGATATTTAAAAGGAAATGCACATCAAGCATTTGTCTTCTTGGGCATCGAACAATGCAGGCTAGTAGCAGTTTGAAAAGTGTGAATTACTATTGTTATAAAAACAGTAATAATGGCTTTCGGTATTGCTTTGACTTGAATGTCAAGGGAGAAAACTTTTATACAACAGTAACAATGCTTACTAGAAATTGAGTTGCACTGTGGTTGTTTATGAATTAGGCATGTGGCTAGAGTGCAGTTTCCAGTTTCTGTCCCTTATGTTCCATTTAATTGCCTCATTACATAATTGTTCCTGAATTTTTGTTTATTATCAGGTAATGACCATTTTGCCGCGACGGCCATCAAAAAAACACAAGATGGCGTATGTGGTACTCTGTGAAAAAACTTTGACCATCTGTTATCTAGACGGACAGGCGTGATCCTATCACATACATAAGTAAAAACACCCGTTTTGATTGTGTCTTTTTTTGAAAATGACTTTCTCAGGCTTCTGATTGGCTAAAAAGGGCTTGGATAAGTTATGCATTCGATGATGTTTTTTTTTACTACTCTTATATATTCCCTACATGTGTAGATTTGGTTAGTATTCTGTCTTGTGTCTTGTAACGGACGCTGCAATTACCTGTCGTTCCGGTCCGACCTGCCCCACTGGAAAACGACGACAACAGAAGAAGCGGCAGCGAGCGTCTCCGCTGTTTATTTAAGCTCGGACCGTCCCGCTCGCTCATCCAATTACAATCGCTGGGCTCGGGAACACTCCAGGGAGTAAAGGCAACCTGGAGGGGCGTGCGGCTGTTTAATGACCTAATATGATAGCATGCTAATAAGGAAGGCGGCTGGAAAATATCTACAGTAAGATGTTGTATTTTTTTTTCCAGTGGATATTCCTAATGTGTTGTTGTCTTTGCGGTCGTGTTAGCAGGATGATGTTAGCATTTAGCGGCAGCCATACGTTTGATGTTGCGAATTTGTGCATGTCAGCATTTAGCTCAAGCTGCGTGGCTAACTCGGTGTAGCATCACAGGACCGTCAGCATTGCATATCGTTGGGCTAAATTAAGATTGTGAGAGCAAATCAATTTTTTTTTCAACATTTAAAAGCGCAAATACAAAATGACAACACTCGCAAGGAGCTACTATAAACTGCAACTCACCAAGACATTTACATGCAGACAAAGCGACTCCAGCTTGTGATGTCACTCATAAGGCGGCGCCCCTTAAAGGCACACATCCAACCCATGGCTAATGCAGTATGTACTGTATTAAATAATTTGTAATAACTAATAACCAATATTAGTGCTTTTAAAAATCATAGTTTTTTTCTTTTCTTTTAGTTAATTGGACAATTAATCGGCTATTCTTTTAGTTAATCGGACAGTTAATCGGCTATCGGAATTGCAATCTTTAAGAAATCTTTATATTCTTTGCATTTTCCCCCCCATTGTGGTTGTACATTTTTGTAGTGCTATTTTTCTTTATTAAAATGTTAAAATTAAAATAAAATAAAAATTTAAAATAAGAAAAAATACATTAAAATAAAATAATAAAATAAAAATACATAAATAAAATAATTAATAAAATTAAAATGTGACAAATTGTTTTTGGTTGGCTAGAATGGTTTAATGACATTTAAAAATATATATATATTTAAAAAAGGAGGAACATTTTATTTGATATTTGGGTGAGGTTAGTTACAAGCTTGGTTACAGTTCAAATTCAACTTGTCAAGGTGCCATTGTTTACAGTACGTCAGGTGGTCATGTTGATGTTCTCAGCACACGGATGTCAGCATTTACAGTAGGTCAAAGCTCCCCGCGCTCAGTTGTTGTTTTAGGTAGTTTTTTTTTTTTAAGGTGGAGCTTTTCTTTTCCCTCGTCGCGGCAAAGAGCCTGTGCAAACAGGCCGGAGGGGCGTCGCCTCGCCCGCTTTGTCTAGCGTCGTCTAACAGGTGAGCGGCGTATCTTGTTACGTGTTGTCGCAGAAGAGGAGCGGCTGTCAGCGAGCAGGCAGGAGTGACGTTAGCTTCTCTCGCAAAAGGCTCGTGAATGAAGGCACTTTGGACTTTGTTCAAGACGTCCGGGCAGGGAGCGCGGGATGTGGCCGAGATGCGTTCAGGTGGCCGGGACGCCTCGTAGATGTCGCAGCTGCTGCTAGTTTTTTTTTCTTTTTTCCCCACCTAAAAACACTCCTCTTCACTTCTCCCTCTCTTCTCTCCATCCCGCCGCCTCTGCAGGGGAGTCGAGCCAGGAGCTGGGCCCCCCTCCCACGGTGGATGAGGCCGCCAACACATTGATGACGCGCCTGGGCTTCCTTCTGGGAGACAAAGCGAGCGAGGGGCCGGCCGGTCCCCACTACAGCATGGAGGAGCCCGAGGCCAGACAGGTGAGAAGAAGTGGCTCTTATTTTGAAAGTCGTACAGGCAGGATGCAAAAACATCATTCAAATCAGCAGTTGAATTGAGGTTATTGTTGGATGTTTTGCGGGACTTCACGTGCTGTTGTTTACATGGCTGAGCTAACTCACCCTTTGGAATTAGTAAACATTTGAAATGATAACTATATTTTGCATAATAACTATTTATCTTATGAGTTATTTAAAAAAAAAAAAACTCTAGCATAATCTCTGTGAAATGTGAATTTTCTGGTTTATGACCCATTTCCACAAATCCAATATACATGTTACATAACATGTTTAGTTCTCTTCATGCCATTTTCTTATAATATTATTACTGTATGTTTGTATACAGTACAATAGATAATGTTGCTTTTTCTGGGATGCTGGAACGCATTTGTGACTGTGTAGTCAATGACAAGGACCCAGATGCAGAATCGTGAACAAAAGTTTATTGAGCCCAAACAAAAAAGCAACTTGTCAGGGAAAAACTCTTCTTGCGAAAGGTTAAAAACACAAAAATTTGACATACTTGGCCATTAAATTTGATTATATTTTGACAAAAGTTCTAATATTACGAGAATAAAGTTGTATTTTTTGAATTTCAACTGTTAAAATATGACTTTATCCCCTCATTAAAACTTTGATTTATTATCTTAATATTCCAGTTTTATCCATGAAAAATACAACATAACGTGACTTTGTGTTTCGAAAATAGGCAACTATTTAATTCTTACGGCATTTTGGGGTCCACATAATAGTTGCTTAATTGCTTTATTTTATATTATATTGTATTTCTTTTATTTTTTATATATTTTTTATATTATTATATTAATTGCTTTAGGATTATGATGAGGGGATCTTTATTGAGAAATCATTTAAAAGGATCCCACACCCTAAAAGTTTGCAAACCTCTGAATAATGACTTATTCTTTGATCCTCACTTGTATGATGTCACATTTCCTGCAAGTACAAGCAGCAATTATTGTGTTTGATTTCATAATTGCACTCAATAGTTGCATGCTCTCTCTGACTAGGTCATAGTAACCTGTGGCCAAAGAATACAATAAGCCATTATTGCGCAACTAAATTAGGCTTATTCTACAAAACCTGTTTCTTAAATCACATTTTGCACAAGTACATGTGAAAACTAGGGTTGTGCCCAAAAATTGATTTTCATAAAAATCGCGATTACCAGAATCGATTTTAAATGATTTTTATATATTCAATATTTATTTTATACTGTCTTGCCCTTTGTGTGTGCCTTTATTGGGAGCACTGTTCACGTTGTACACGATTTGGCCACTTAGGGGCAGTGTAGTTCCGCTCGTTCTGATACACTGTTAAGTTATAGCCACAACGAAGCAAAAAGTCATGATCAAGTTATTTCAATAAAAGTCGTTTTTTTTTTGCAGTGTAGGATGTTAAGATGCTTCTCTGTATACATTCCTGAAGCGTTTTGTATGAATAGTCGTTCTTCGAGTAGCTCGCTAATTAGCATTAGCGAGTCAGACTGGAGTAGATAATGACAATTCTTTGCATATCTATAAAAATCATTGGTCAAATCATCAATCAGAAATCATTGGTCAATCAAATATTTTTTAATCTAAAATCGTTCTGAATCGATAATCGATTCTGAATCGAATCACAGACCCCAAAATCGGAATCGAAACGCGAGACAGTCAAAGATTCCCAGCCCTAGTGAAAACGGTGGCATTTAACCTCAAAGCACCACTTGATAGTCGAGCAGGAGGTGTTTTATGTTATTTATGTGACCAAAGGAATATAATTAAGGCTTATTCTCGGAACCCTGATTTTTTTCGAGTTCCAAAATTTCAAAAGTCCTCCTGATAATTGAATGTGTGGCTAAAAAGAATACTGTGTACTACGAAACCTTAACTCACTTCATAGCTGTGCATGATGTGTTGTTGTCATCTTTGTGGCTAAGTAGACTCATATTTACTCATATTTGAGGCTTATTCTCCGAGCACCACTTGTTTCGTTTCACATTTTGCTCAGGTACATGTGGAAATGCTGCTTGAAGTGAGCGTTGCTGTAACGGCGGGGGTGTAGAAAGCGAGAGAGCTTGATTCAAGCGCCTCTTTTTTAAGAGACGTGACTCACGCCGGCCGCCTGCTGCACACCGTGTAACGCTCGTCTTGTTTCGCTTACCTGCCCCAAAGTGCAATGCAAACGTGTTGAGGACACTGTTTTGCTTTGCAAAAAGCAAGATGCACATGAAGCTGCTGCGCTATGAAATGATTTGTGGTATCGGATCTCAGCGTGATGAACATTTAGCTGTGGCTAGTCGTCAATGCAGTGATATAAAACTGCTAACATAGTGAGCGTACACAGTGAACTCAAAGCTCCACAATTGCCACAAAACAGTTAACATAGCACACCAGCATGTTATGCTATCATGCTAAAATAGCTAAAGGCGTATCATCTTGTATGATTTGGCCCATGTTGGCATATCAAGTCAAATTAAACAGCTAGCAGGGTACATATGACATACAGTATTTTGCTTGTGTTGTATTGTTGTGGGTGGATTAGCATTTTTGCTCAAAGCTACACTGCTGTGATGACACCATCACATTTACAGAACTGGTAGCATAGCTTATCAATTTGCTATTATGCTACAAACAAAACAAAAAAGTCACATTAGAAACTATAACGTCATTCAACTGTATTGGCATTGCGATTTGGTGCACTTGTTAGCAGCTAACAGTTAGCTTATTGCTAGCTTATTTAGGTCACAATTTGTCATTGGAACTGGTACATGATGCACAATGTAATCAATAGTACAGTGAACCGCCACATATTTGCAGTCCACGACTCACAAATTCAGCGATTCATGTTTTTCTTCTTTGAACTTATCATCAGCGATTTACTGTTTTTGATTTTACTACATGTCTGACATGTTTTGTTCTCACAAATTGATGGCGAGAAAGACAGAAAAGCCATGCTAATTGCTAAGCTATCCTATGATAGAATGTACAATACCATAATTATGTGCTTGGGTTATCAACTACACTTTTGTCATGTGTATGGCTCTAACTGTGTTAAAGCGGAGGGTATAGAACTAAGAACAACAAAATAGCAGGTAATAATAATAATAATAATAAGTGACTTATTCACTACACTACCTAGCTAACAGGACCGAATCCGGAAATGATTGTTATGGTGTTCGTCAGTCGGAAGGAGTGGCCTATAAGCTTTAAAGTATTATTGTAGTTTAATATATTAAATATTGGTCTGTTTTCATTATGGAGTCATAGCTTTTGTGTTTGAAAGTGTCCCACCGAAAATGTTTTTTGACAAGAAAATACTGTTTGCTGCTATACACAGTGCGAATTTAAAAAATCAAACTTTTTGATTATATACAAAAGAAAACCAATTGTTTGTTCCTTATAATGTCGTATTTTTTATTGTTTAATAAAAACCTTGATTTTGGTCTCTGGGAATAACCTGCAAAAAAAAATGTGCCTCGTAATTAAGAAGTTGCTCCTCAAATTAACCGGGGAGGGGGGAGACTTATTTCAAGTCTTGGTACAGTACAGTTTTTTATGGAAAACCTTCAGAGTCAATTTTATTGCCGTTGTCGGTGAAAGTTACATTTACAACTTCTTTTTTTTTTGTTCGATAAACAATAGACATCAGGTGCACTGGTGCAGGTGTGAATTTTTAAACCCAGAAGTTGCTGAGCATTTTTACTCGGTAGTAGCTTGTGCGGCTATATGTTATGTACAACTACCACGAATGTTGTTACGCAGCCAGGGTAGATGTAGCCTTGAGCACCACTTCACCTTTCCTCTCCTCTCAACAAAGACCTCCACACACTTCACATACACGTGCATGAATGTTTTATGCCCGGGTGCGTTTGTGAGGGCTCGCAGCAGCAGCAGCCGGTTTTTCTTTATATTTTTTGCTCCCCTGTGGTGCGCGGTCTGCTAACCTGAGCTGACACACTGGGGACGACTCACTGCAGGGAGACAAACAATGAGTCTCTTCACTATGTTGTGTGTGTGAGGTGCGTCAGAGAAGTTCCAGGACCGGTGTCACAAATGATATTTTTCAAATCTGAACGACAAGTTATACCCTCATGGAGTGTTGGGCATGTTCGCACCCTTTTCTGCCTCACTTTCATGCATTCCTGGAAAAATATTCTTCTGGGTTTCTTCGGGTTTATTAATGCATGTGTGTGTTTGTCTTCCCAGGGCCAGAACCAGCGCATCAGTCCGTGCTCCACGCTGACCAGCAGTACCGCGTCGCCCCCCGCGGGCAGCCCCTGCTCCACCCTGCCCACCGCCATGTCGGGCCAGGTGGGCGCCAGGGAGTGCGCCTACGGCTCCGTCACCAGTCCCACCTCCACGCTGGAGAGCCGCGACAGCGGAATCATCGGTGAGGGCGCCTCCAAATGTCCCGAAAAGACTGAAGTAGGATTTGAGGTTATAAAGTAGGGTTTCAAGCCTGGGTTAAGGTTTCAAGTTAAGATTGGGGTTTTCAAGACTGGATTTCAAGTTGGTTTTAAATTAGTAATGGAAGGTTTGGAAGAGTTTCAAGTTAAGGGTTTTCACATATAGGTTAGGTTTTTAAATTAAATTTAGGTTTTAAATTAGGGTTTCAAGCCACGGTTTAAAATTTAATTTAGGCTAGAGTTTTAAACCAGGATTTCCAGCTTGGGTTAAAGTTTCAGATTTGGGTTCCAAGACAGGGCTATAGTGTTTGAAATTGGGATTAGGGTTTCAAGACCAGATGAGGGTTTCAAGTTGGTTGTTGAGCCTGGTTTAAGTTTTCTTGTAAGGGTTTCATGTCATGGTTGGTCTTTAAAGTTAGGGTTTCAAATTAAGGGTAAGATTTCAAATGTAGGTTGCAAATGAGGGTTTCAGGATAGGGTTCGGGTTTCAAGGTAGGATTTTAAACTGGTTTTAGATTTTAAAGTCTGAGTTTTCAAATTATGGTTTTGTGTTGGTTAGGGTTTCAAGTTAGGGTTTTGAATTAGGATTATATTTACAAATTAGGTTTTGAAGAAAGGTTTAGGATTTCAAGATTTGGTTTTAAACAAGCTATTAGGGTTTCAAGTTTCTGTTGTTAACCGGGTTTGGGGTTTGTAGGTTTCATCCTTTGGTTAGGGTCTCAAGTTAGGGTTTTAAAATTTGGTTTTGAGTTACAATTACGGTTACATAATTAATAGGTTTTCAAAAAAGGGTTATGGTTTCAAACCTGGGTTAGGATTTCATGTCAAGTTTGAAGTCATGTTGTCAAGACAAGGTAATAGTCTTAAATTAGGGTGCGTATTTTTCAAGTATGGTTTCCAACGAGCAACATTTGTCTCCGCAGCCACTCTGACCAGCTACTCTGAGAACCTGGAGCGCGGCGGCGGCAAGCACGGCAGCGGCACGGAGGGCTCGCGCGGCAACCTGAAGCTGTGGCAGTCCCAGAAATCAGGCATGGACTCCTTCCTGTACCGCGTGGACGAGAACATGACGGCGTCCACGTACAGCCTCAACAAGATCCCCGAGAACAGCCTGGAGAGCATGTCCTCGCACTCGGCCCACTCCATCCCCCTGTACCTCATGCCCCGACCCAATTCTGTGGCTGGTGAGTCCCACCCTCCCCCCCCCCCCCACCAGAACCCCGCCCTGACAGAAATATGCTTACTCAGCTTTTTGAAGCACTCGCAGCAGTGACATATTTCAGCACCCAACCTTTTTGCTCCCTTTTTTTCCTGCTTGCGTTCTTCCTTGGTCATGCCCTTATTTAGTCATAAGGTTTTCATTCTGGATTAGGGTTTTAATCTTGGGTTGGGGTTTTAATGGTGACGCAGGTGTCCTTCGTAAAGCCGCGTAAAAGATGCATGATGGGAAAATCGTGAAGACCTGAAACAGCACAATTGCGAAATCCCTCCTTCTCGCTTTTCCCCACCGCAAAGAGCCGTCACGACGGCAGCTTCCGATTGGCCGCTCTGGCGCGGGCGGCGGTGCATCAAAAGCCTCGGGCGTTAACGGCTTCTATCCCCCCCGAGTGAGGAAGCCACGCTTTCATGTGCGAGGGGGGAGGAAGGCTGCAAGTGAGGCGGGAGGCTCCTCTGTTACCTCATGCAGGCACAATATTGAGCTACCATCAGGATGAGGAATGCCGATCAGTATCCGCCAATAAATGCCTCGCCTCCATTATTCATCACGTCAAGTCGTCGGGATAGTCGGGGCAAGCTTGCAGCCGCCATTTTTAACATTCATGCACAATTATATTGGCACCTCTTCAAACAATGTGACAATCACTATCCTTCTTTCCTTGCTTTTGTTCCTTCCTTGCTTCCTTCCTTACTTCCTAATATTCATCTGCCATCCCTTCCTTCCTTCCTTCCTAGCATTTGTCTCTTTTTTCTTCTCTATTCCCTCCCCTTCCCTCATTTCTTCCTGCCTTCCTTGCTAACTTCTTAGTATTCCTTTCCCTTCCTCTCTCCTTTCATGCCTTCATTCCTCCCTTTATTCCTTCCCATAGTTGTCTATCTTCCTCTCTTGTCTCTTTCTTCCCTTCCTAACTTCCTTCCTTCCTTCCTTTCATTTGTTCCTTCCAACTTAATGGTTTATTTTTTCCTCCTCTTTCCTTCTTAACATCCTCCTTTCCTACGCATCTACCTAGCTAGCCTCTACGTGCTTCCAACAGTTTCCCCCTTTTCACCCAATATTTTTTTATTTCCTTCGTAACATGATTCATTCCTTTCACCCCACTGGTTTAAACTTTCTTCTCCTCTTCCTAACATTGTCCCGTCCTTTCACCGGTTTTAACTTTTACTCTTCCTACCCAAAGCTTGCTTCTTCTTAGCTTCCTAATCTCTTACTTTCCACCAGTTAAACCGTTTTTCCACCGTTTTCCTTCTTCCTCTTTTTCCCGCCGCCAGTGTGGCTCATGCAGACTTATCCCGTTGGCACAGCAGCAAGCGGACGTGATGCGAACAGACTGCTGCATTGCAGATAGACAAGATGAGCACACAGATTGGAGTCCTCGCATTGGAAATTGAGAAAATGGAGCCTTTTCAGCTCAGTGGCCCTGAGTCATTCCTCCTTGGTTTAGCAGCAGATTAATGTCTCCTCTTGCTCTTGTCAGAGACTAAGTTATAGACCCCCCCGCAACACACCCCAACCCCTTCAGGGCCAAGCCTTTCAATGTTCTCATTTGCCATTTTACTTCCACTTTGGGAAACCCGTGCCGATCATGTTTTAGCCCCTCAGAAGTACGCTTGATTTGTCAGCAGATGCCTGATGACCACAGGAAAGATCAGGCTGGGCAGAGGGGCTTTCACGAGGGGTCAGTGGGATGCACTTGCAAGATTACCACACCATGCTAACATGCTATTCTGAGGGTATAATCGCACTTTATTCACAATCGGAATATGAGACAATTAAGGTCTGGTTCACTTTGGCAGCGTTGGAAGTTAATATCTAATCTGTTTATGAAGTCGTTTGAACTCAGAATGGCCTTTCATTGTTCGTCTGCCGAGTTGTTGTGCGAGTACAATGATAGCGGCTTGATAGTTGCGGCATGGAGATGTTAGATTAAATCTAATCTGAAGTGGATCGGCAGGCTTTAAAGGCACGACGGCTCTCACTTGATCGTTTTTAAAAAGAAATTGTCTCCACGCTTGTACAACACTAATCCATCCTTTCAGTAAAAAAAACCTGCTTGGTGGTCTCCCTTTTCTCCATTTTATGCTAGCGTCCCTTCATCCCCGCCGACACTCGTTGTCGGGAATCATCTTTGCCCTCGTTTGTCTGGTTTTTGGGCTGTGAAGGTCTATCGCGTCGGCGGCGGCGGCGATCTAATCTCATTGCATATTGGCTGCGAAACAATCAGCAGCCAGCGCCGGGCTTCATGAATAAGACATTCATCTGTGCGGCTAATTAATCCTGAGAGATCTGCCGAGTGACAGACGCCGAGAGGAGGGAATTCTACAGGGCGGGGGATCGCATCCGCCGAGGCTTCCTCTGGAGTCCATCTTGTTGCAAGCGCTTACTGGCCACTTGAAATTATCGCAGCCGCTATGGAAAGCTAATTGAGTATTTATTTGATATCCTTGAGACAAGACCACATCCCCTAATCTAAACCCCGCATGACATGACTCATGAAAAAGCCTAAGGACCCAAGCTCCAAACTGAACAGGAAGTCAGCCATTTTGGTTTGAAGCAGCCAATTCTAGGGAATTTGCCCAAATGAGCTACAACAGATGGGCAACTCTAATTTGCCAAGCCTCTTGCCTACGAGGTGCAATGTGGGCGGAGAATGGTGTCAAAAGTTTGATGATCATTTGGAACATTTGCCATGATAAAGGTAGTGTGAGGGCCCAGTCATCACCACTTGCTTTCATTTTAATTAACGCTCGACATCTCTTTTACCGATCAATGCCGAACTGTTTGATTGACACATGAAAAGTGAAACAGGAAGTCAACCATGTTGTTTTGAAGCAACCACATTGGGTGAATTCTTGTGCCTGTACTTCTTTTCCGCGGGCAGCTTTAATGTTTATGATTGCGGCAACTGGTACTGAGAGCTGTTTATGATATTATGAGCATATCATATCGCTAATAAAAATATTAGAACCGGGTCTCAGCATGCTGCAGCAACTTGTTACAGTAGAGTGGCACTCTGTAAAGCACAGACCTCTTCCAAGCCAAGGGCGAATTTTGTCTTCCAGATTCATGAATTATTTACTTACAAATTAAGGAACATGACCTAAAGTAACTCATATTTTATTGTTATTACCTCTGAAAGTGATACTTCGTACATTTACCGGTACTGCTATAAAACTGAATGTTATTACTTTTTGGGAAGGCAAACCAAAAAAAATAATGTTGCACTTAATATTATCATGATTGTACAATTTTTATACTTGGTAGTCATAATATATATATATATATTTATTTGATTTTTTTTACAGCCACCAGTTCGGCCCACCTGGAGGACCTGGCCTACCTTGACGAGCAGAGACACACCCCCTTGCGCACCTCGCTGCGCATGCCCAGACAGAGCACCACCTGCGGGCCTGCACGCTCAGGGCAGGACCTGAGAGGTGGGTGTGCACACACGACACGCGTATGCTAATTGTGGCTGAAAATCCGACCAATCACAGTCAGGTCAGACCGTGACATGCATCAAGGCGGGAGTTAATGAACTGTCAGGCAGCCATTTTGAAAGTTGAGGGTTGAGTCATCCATGGCTTTAATAATGGAGCCATTCCGTTATGGTCCCAACATCCTCCTCTTCCTCTATGCATCCTTCGTCTTGCTTTTCCTCTTTCTTACATCTTCCTCTTCCTTGTTCACCGCTTTCCTACCTTAGCTCATCTTCTTCCTACCATCCATCATTTCTCGTTCTTCCCTTCCTCCTCTTCCTTGCAAATTCCTTTTTCCATCCTCCTTTGACTTCCTTGCATCCTTCCCTGCTTCTTTTCCCTCCCTGCCTCCTCCTTTTCATTCCCTGCATCCTTCTCTTCCTTCCTTACATCCTTTCCCTTCTTTTTGTTCTCATCCTCCTTCCTCGCATCTTCCCCGTCCTTCCTCGCGTCCTCCTCTTCCTCCCGCTCGAGACCGCTCAGCCACCGTGAGTCATCGTCACCTGGTGAATAATTCAAACGTCTGGCAGCCGTCTGGCCACCGAGCTTTCCGTGGTTGCGGGCGATGGAGAATGCGGGGGATGTGGGCAAGTGTAGCTCAATGTCACCCTAGGGTGGCAAAAGGTGCGTTTGGGAAGTGTTTGGATGATGAAGCATCCATCTTTCCGTAAACAACTCCCCGCGCCCTCATTGACAACATGGCCGCCGTCTTTTCCGGGAGTAGCTGACACCATGGAACAGTAAATTTTGCAAAACTCGAGTCCAGTCTTGAACACCTAGTTAGAAGGCCTATCCCAGGCTTGGAACCCTAATTTGAAAGTCTTACCCTGGCTAGAAACCGGTAAACTGGTTTAAAGACCTCATTTGAAACCATAATTCGAGGATGTAAACATTTAAATCCTAACATGGCTGTAAAGCAAATCTGACACCCTAAACCTGGCGTGAAACACAAATTTAAAACCCTAACCTTGCTTGGAACTATTTTAAAACTCATTTAACGGAACAAAACTTTAAAATATTTGAAACCCTGATATTAAGTCTTAATGCTGGTTTGAAACCTTAATACAGCCTGTTACTAACCCTAATTTGAAAACAAATTTGAAACTTTTAACACAACCTTAATTTGGAAACCAAACACGTTTGAAACCCTATGTTGAAACTCACACTCTCATGTGAAACCCCAACATGGGGTTTAACTCAAATTGAAACCCTAACCCAGGTTTGACACCCTAATTTGAAACCATAAGACTGTCTTGAAAACCATCATTTTGAAACTGACTTACTTTGACACCCTATTACACAATGTAACCCAAATTTAAAACCCTAACGCAGATTTGAAAACCTAATTTTAAAGCTTAACCCTGTCTTGATATCCTAATTTGGAACCCTAACTCAAGCTATAATTCTAATTTGATAACATAACCCAAATTTGAAACCCTAACACAGGGTGTATGTAACCTTAATTTGGAAACCCACCACAAGGTTGAGACCCTAACCTGAGTTTGAAGCCCTAACTCTTGCCTTGGAGCATTGGCTTTGCAGCTCCCTATATTTAATTGGATTATCCACACTTAACAGTCGCCCGGAATGTCGCTTTTGTTGCATCACATTCTATCTTTCACCCAAACGGTGAGCCATTACATCAGCACCAGTGTGGGACTTTCTTCCATTTCATTAGGATTCCTGGAAACTTTACTAGCAGCACTTTAGAGACAAAGCAAGAGCGAGCGACTGTACGCAGCCAAGGAAAACCATCAAGAGGAAATATGGGCTCATTATCGCACCTAGCTGGGGCTCTTTAGCAACGAGCCATTTGCCGAGGACACACTAATGTACTTTAGACAACCCTGCCAAACACTGCGCATAAATGCTGCATCATGTACAGAGACACGCCTCTTCGCCAGTTCCTTACAAGACCACAAAGTGAGGTCCGTAAAGGTGTGCCTGGCAAACACTCTTTTAACCCTTCGAGGCTGGTTATCATGTCATGTGTTCAAAAAAAAAAAGACAAAAAGGTCAGACAGAGGTCCATTTGCCAGCTTCGGAGAGATGGAACAGGAATGTGAAGTTTCACACCCGACAACCACTTCATAAGAAACTGTCAAAACACGACCGGTGGGAAATGTTCACTTTTTCCCCCAAATGACTTTTCTGAAAGAAAGAGGCACAGTCACGGAATGTGTTTCATGCTTTGTTGACTACTGCACGGCACTAAATGATTTGCTGCCTTTTCTTGTTTACACACAGAACATGACGCTGCCTGTTTCACCTTCACTTGAACCCCCTTTAACATGCTTTTTTGCCCTGCGTTTGCTTTGCCTCAGGTTCCGCTAACAACTCCCATGCCTGGCAGTCACAGTCACGTAAGTAACGTGTGTTTTTTTCTGCGTCCCCATAATGTCCACTGTTATGTCCCATTATATTCCATTTCATTCCATAGTGTCCCGTAATATCCACTATTGTGTCTCATAATGTCCAAGTGTGACCCATTTTTACACTGGAGTGCCCTTTGATATCTCCTATTATGTCCCACTTGTTTCCATAGTGTCCCATAATGTCCCTTATTGTGTCTCATTTTGTCTCTTTATGTCCCATCTCATTCCATTATTTCTCACTTTGTCCCACAATGTCCTCTATACTGACCCATCAAGATTGATGTCTTGCAAACCCTGCAGAAAATGGAATCTAGCAGCTCCCCCTAGTGTCAGCAAAAGGCAGTGATCTGATTGCACTGATCCGCGTGAAACCAAATACTTGTGACAAGTCAGTCTGCATCAAAGACCAAAACTTGTGATCACGTTAATGTTCTTGTGGTTCCGCATTTTTGTCTAATAACCACACATGTTAGTGATGAAAGGGGCTGACAAAATATCACAATGGATCCTCGTGTTGTCTGCTTCAACTGTAACTGAAATGTCAAACCCGAGTCAGACCCTAGTCTAGACTTGGGAAACGTGAGTTGAAACTCAAAGCATCGTTTGAACTCCTAACTATTTTTTCTAACACTTGCTTGAAACTCCAATTTGAAAACCTCACCTGACCTTGAAACTCTAACCCCAGTTTGATACCTTAACTTTGGCTTGATACCCTAATTTGAAACCCCAGTTTTGTAATCCTAAAATGAAGCCTAACTAGATGGCAAAAATGCCATTTTAAATATGGACAAATAAGTGCATGGAATTTTTTTTTCTCAATGCATGCAGAAAAGATCTATCTGACAACAAAGGGTTTGAAGCGACAAGTAACTACTAACAATTTAAGATTAAACAGAATTGTTGACCAATTGAATTCAATATATTAAGTTTAATTGATTATGAGTTCATTAAAACATAATATATTCACTTTGGATTAACTTATTTCAATAGTGTGTTACCACTTGAAGCAATTTTATTAAGTTGGTCAACAATTCTCTGTTTAATCTTAAATTGGTTCAACAATTCTTCTTTTAGATTGCGCCAAGGGCTACCTTGCCTAAAAATGACGGCACAAAACTGCTGAACAACCAGCATTAAGTGCAAGAATGCCTACTCGCGCTGTAGTATAGGGGCAGTATAAGACCCGGTGTAAGTGCAACTAAGCCATGTCTGCCATCTATTGGTGAATGGTGATATTACATCTTAAAACTATACAGTGGAACCCTGCTATTCATTCACGAGGGATGGGGACCGGCTGACCTGACTTAAAATGGGTGTATAATAATATATATATATATTATTTTTTTTATTTTTTTTTTTTTTCTGGAAAGCTCAGTATTGTTCATTCGGTAATTTTACCGATTTGACATGTCATCATCATTGCTTTTTTTTTTTAGGGGGGTATAATTAACAGCCATTGAAAATAAGTGGATTTTTTTTTTCTGTATGTAAACCCCCCAAAAAATTAAAAACAAAGACAAAAAATATTGGGGGTAAAAACCTGAATAGTGCTGAGATGCGATTATTCTGGTTCAACTTTAGTAGAGGATGTTTATAATCCCCCCCCCAAAAAAAATCTTCTTAATTTATAGAATTAAAGGCCAAAGTGCGGTCGCGGCCCACCCGTGTTGCCCCTGCCTTAAACTTTTGGGTCGTTGTTTGCTACTTGATTAATTGAATCTTTCCCATTGTGTTTTTATGACCCAGCAGTACGTTTTGCGCCGTATCGGCCCCAGGACATCACCCTGAAGCCGCTGCTCTTCGAGGTGCCGTCCATCACGGTCGACTCGGTGTTCACGGGCCGAGAGTGGCTCTTCCAGGAGATCGACGGCCACCTCAACCGGCCCGGCAGCAGCCGCGGCGTGGTCGTCGTCGGCAACATCGGTTTCGGCAAGACGGCCATCATCTCCCGCCTGGTGGCGCTCAGCTGCCACGGAACACGCATGCGGCAGATCGCCTCCGACAGCCCGCAGGCCTCGCCCAAACGTAAAAATACTTCAGATGCAATATGAGACGGATTTTCTTTTTTTTATGCATTGTTTTAATTGGGAATGTCTTTGTGTATGCATCCAGATGGCGAGGGGCTTCCTCTCAGCCAGCCCCAGCCCACGCACGGCACGCTGGGAGGAGGCAGCTGTCCCGGCACCCCTGAAATGCGGCGGCGCCAAGAAGAGTCCATGAGGAGACTCGCCTCTCAGGTACATGGTCATACCGCCTACGTACTTTAATCAGAATTTTACTTGTATGCGCCGACAAATAAACGGGTTGGTTTTAAATATGGTCATTTCTTCAAATTAAATATATATAGTATACATTTTTCATCAAAATCATTTAAGTCGTGTCATGTGTCCCAAGTGTACTGTACAACGTGTGAGGGAACCCGATCCCCCGCCGTGGCGCATGTATTATGCATTTATGTTTAAAAAAGAAAAAAACAACTTAGCCAGGGAGTCTTATGAAATATTAATACAAGTGGAATGTCACTTCCCAGCCCTGCTATTAGATCTTGTTAAGTTTGCATATTAATAATTGAGCTCACTCGCTTTTTCACCCCCATTTTTTTTTAAACCCTCCTCTATGGACAGAGCTTTTTTTTTTCTTCATTGTTTTCGATATTCTTTGATTAACTCATTCACTGCCATTGACGGGTATAGACGACAAAAATTCATTTAAACTATTTCTATTAGTTTCACATTTTTCCCCACTTTTGTTGAGTATGAAAACATTTATATTTTATTTTATTTTATTTTATTGTACATTTAGAACAGATATAAAAATTTGTGATTAATCGTCAGTTAACTATTGAAGTCATGCGATTAATTACAATTAAAAATGTTAATCGTCTGACGCCCCTAATTTTTCATAATCTTTTCATAATGTTTTTTTCCAGGTTTTCATACTCTTGTTAACAAAAGTGGGGGGAAAAATTTAAAATGTTTGTCTTTAACCGTCAATGGCAGTGAATGAGTTAGAAAAAAACAACGGGTAAAAATAAATGTAATTACATTTTTTAATGTTCTCTTCAGCAATATTTTGTAATATAAATTAAATGCATAGCTGTTAATTGGTAATTAAAAATAAATGTATCTGAATTTTAACATGAACCCTTTTTTAATCATTCATTAGCCAATGTTGCTAGTTGTGAAACGTGACAGCAATTTAACGCTTAGCTCCTTCCGACTTGAGCCCGACGTGATCTCTCTACAGATCTCTCAAAGCGATCAATTATTAAATCTAAAAAACAAAATGGAACAACAGTGTCAACTTCCTGTTTGGCTCAGTTTCACTCTCTGTCGCCCCCTCCAGGTGGTGGCGTACCATTACTGCCAGGCGGACAACGCCTACACCTGCCTGGTACCTGAGTTTGTGCACAATGTGGCTGCGCTGCTGTGCCGCTCGCCTCACCTGGCGGCTTACAGGGAGCAGATGCTGCGCGAGCCACACCTACAGAGCGTGCTGAGCCTGCGCTCCTGCGTCCAGGACCCGCTGGCATCCTTTAGGAGGGGCGTGCTCGAGCCCTTGGACGCGCTCTACAAAGGTAATGCGAGCCCTGTTTGGATTTTGGAGAGATTGCTTTCAAGTGCCTTTAAGTGGTGCTATTTCACTTTTTTTTTTTTATTGAAAATAAATTAATTTTTGAAAAAAGAAATTATTTTTAATAAATAAATTAATTTTAAATAAATAGTTTTTCAATTGGCTATAATTTTCTTTTAAAGGCCAAGGGGGTGCGCCGAGAAAAAAAAGCATTGTTTCCTTGAAGTAACATTTTTAGCGTATAAACAAACATTTTACAAAAAACAATACAACCAAATAAAAATTGTTAAATATATAAAAATAATATATAAAAAAAAATGTGAATGATTTCCACACAAAAATTATGATGCTGAGGTACCTACAGGTTTTGTTTTGTTACTTTTTTATGGATATTTGTGGGGTGAGTGGATAAACTCCCACATAAAATGATTCAATTTAAACAAAACAAAACAAACATTGTAATAGAAAATAAGTTGTTGTTTTTTTTTTTATGGATAGAGAAGTTTGGATTTGACTTTTTTTATGGATGTGTTCAAAAGAAATGGGGGTGCACTATCAAATAAAATGTCCTCCATAAATCGAATGTTTACCTCAGAACTCAACAATTAGTCATTTGTTTCTTATTTTTCTTATTGATGTGTGAAAAAGAGAGGAAGTGCGCCTACAAATGAAATGTCTAATGTATAAATTTCCCTTGATGAAATAACATTTTTAACACCAAAAAATAAGAAATTATTATTTTTTTTAAATAATGGTACTTTGTTTGGGTTATTTTTTGATTATTAGTATTTATTTTTTGGGTGTACCCCTTTTTCCCACGTACATCCAGAAGAAAAATCCAAACAAAACCTCTGACTACTGTTTTATTGTATTAATTGGTTCACTTTCTGCATTAAAAGGTTATTTTAATGAGGACATTTTCTATTTAGACATTTGTTGATGCACACACCTGCCAGCCCCTTCCATTTTACATGTGTCTTAATGCAAGTGATTATTTAGGGTCCTCAGTTAAAAAAAAAAAATAAGGCCAGTTTATAACCCATATAGGCATTATGTTAAATGTCATCATAAAACATGTAACAAAATATATATTTTCTAACTCTCCAGAGAGGAAGATCAACTCTGATGAGGACCTGATCGTCCTCATCGACGGCCTTAACGAGGCCGAGTTCCACAAGCCCGACTACGGCGACACCATCGTCTCCTTCCTCTGCAAGACCATCCACAAGTTCCCTCCCTGGCTCAAGCTGGTGGTGACGGTGCGAACCACCTTGCAGGAGATCACCAACCCGCTGCCGTTCCACCGCATCTCGCTGGACGGCCTGGAGGAGAACGACGCCATCGACCAGGACCTGCAGGGTTACATCCTGCACCGCATCCACAGCAGCCCGGAGATCCAGAACAACATCTCGCTCAACGGCAAGATGGACAACACCACCTTCGGCAAACTCAGCGGACACCTCAAGGCCCTCAGCCAGGGATCCTACCTGTACCTCAAGCTCACCTTTGACCTTATTGAGAAGGGATACCTGGTCCTCAAGAGCTCCAGCTACAAGGTGAGACCTCATAAAAAACAAAAAAACTGTTCTTTTTTTTAATTTAATTTTAATTTTTTTTTTTTCTGGAGAAAAAAAAAACGGTTCTAATCGTTCGTTCCTTCCTCAGGTGGTTCCAGTCAACCTGGCCGAGGTGTATCTGCTGCAGTGCAACATGCGCTTCCCCACGCAGTCGTCGTTCGAGCGGGCGTTGCCTCTGCTCAACGTGGCCGTGGCCTCGCTGCACCCGCTCACGGACGAGCAGGTCTACCAGGCGATCAACGCCGGCTCGCTGCAGGTACGACTTGATCCGGACTCTGCACGCTAGATGTTGAACATCAAAGCTACGTGCTAACCATGGTGCTGATCCAGGGTACGCTGGACTGGGAGGACTTCCAGCAGCGTGTGGACAACCTGTCCGTCTTCCTGGTGAAGAGGCGGGACGGCACCCGCATGTTCGTCCACCCGTCCTTCCGGGAGTGGTTGATATGGCGGGAGGAAGGCGAGAAGACCAAGTTCCTGTGTGATCCCAGGTAAGATGAGAGCTTTTTTGTCTTTGTTGTTTTAGGGGGCTTGATTTTTGTTTTTTGTGGGGAGTTTGTGCCAACAAATTAATGCAAAATAAACCCAAATAATGTACTTTGAAAAGTGGCGCTTTTTTTAAAAAAAAAATTATTTGAATGTCATTATTTTTATAATCATACTTATAATTATTTTTTGTTTTAATTACTTTTCTGTTATTATTAAATGTTTTAAGTAATTTCAATAAAAACCTTTTTAAAGTTTAATTGAATATTTAATTATTATTATTTATTTATTTTTATCTATACATAGGTACAACAAATAAAATGGTTGCATATAAACACTTCCTCAATAAAATTCATAGAATTTCAACTATAATAAATCTTCAAATCACATTCAGGAAAATGGCAGGTTTCTGACCGTGTCTGTAGTATCCTGACGGAAAATAATGCTCCACTTGTGCTTGACCCCGAGTTGTTCATTGTTACTAAACATTTATCGTGACCTTTCGCCTTCCAGTTAAAGCCCAAAACAGTGTATGAATAATCCATGCGGAAATGTACCTCCGATGTCACATTAGTCAGTCAGTTATAAATAGACGTATCTCATTAGTCACCATAAAGGTTAGGATTTTTTTTTTCCCATGAGGAAGTCTTTCATGTTGTAAATAATACCACCCGCGAATAAGCATTTTCATGACTCAGGCGGCTAAAAGTTTGTCCCGTCTGCGCGTTCGCAGGAGCGGCCACACCCTGCTGGCCTTCTGGTTCTCACGACAGGAGAACAAGCTCAACCGGCAGCAGACCATCGAGCTGGGCCACCACATCCTCAAAGCACATATCTTCAAGGTACTGGCTGCGCTCCATGTTCACAAACACTCGCACAATTGCAAGAAAAACAACTTTATTTGTAGAGCACCTTAAAATGAACCGCAGCTGTAACATTCATTTGCGTTTTCTCGCATGTTTATAATGTATATCGATAGAAACACACACAAATTACAAATGGATGGCACTATCTGTTCAAGGGTCTCAGCAAGAAAGTGGGCGTGTCCTCGTCCATTTTGCAAGGCCTATGGGCGTCCTACAGCACGGAGGGTTTGTCGGCAGCACTCTCGTCACTGAGGAACCTCTACACGCCTAACATCAAGGTGAGCGAGTTGAGCTACAAAACAGATCTGCGTCTTCCAATCTTGTGTGGGACCCAGTAGCGGGTCCGTCGTCCGTGTAAAAGTGTACATTTTTATTTTTCAACTGGCCTGTTTTCAGCTTTTGTGCTCAGAGGCCACATTTGATGAATAAATATGCATGTAAAATTGCATTCATTTACATAACAAAATAACAGCTGAGTCTCATTTTTTAACAAAGTTAATTATTATTAACTAACAATTAAATTGATAGAATAATTTACAAATATTAATTACAATAAAACAAAACAGATATTTATTTAGACAAAATAATAAAATGTCAATAAAAATTAATAATTACATTTTAATGAACCGCTGATGCTGCGCTGGGTCAATATTAAAGTTCAATTAATTAGTTTTTTCTCTTTTTTGTGTTTTTGTGTGTTTGTTTTGCATATAATGTTAGTCAATAATGAATCACACTAATTACATTTTTAAAATAGGTCACAAACCTGTGATCTATTAAATAAATTTGATTTAGCTATTTGTTATAAATGAAATAATTAGAGATCAAATAAATACAAGGTTGACGGGCCAAATAATTTGTATTTATTTTTAATTTTCATGTTATTTGTTGAATATGTCATGAACCACTAAGTCATTAAATTATTTATGTTAATTATTTTTTATTTATATATTTTTTTAGATATGTTGAGGGACAATAATGATTTAACTGAATTAAAGTTCCGTTTTTTAGAATAATTCACAGATGAATGGTTAATTAAAAAAATATTTAAAACTAAAAAAAAATAGATTGTCATTGGCCACTAATAATTTATTCATTCAATTTAACGTATTCTTAAGACAACTATGAATTAAAGTATTTTTTTTCCCATTTTAATTTTTCAGCCCATGGCCAATAATTACAAAACAATAATAATAATAATTAAAGAACTATTTACACGTCAGTGTTTCGGAAACTGTATTTTTGCAGGTTTGGAAGCAAATTTGGCGTATTTGACATGTATGCGTGTTTGCAGGTGAGTCGGTTGCTGATGATGGGCGGAGCTAACGTCAACTACCGCACCGAGGTGCTAAACAACGCCCCCGTGCTGTGCGTGCACGCCCACCTGGGCTACATGGACATGGTGGCGCTGCTGCTGGAATACGGCGCCTATGCCGACGCCCCCTCCGAGAGCGGCCTGACGCCGCTCAGCTACGCCGCCGCCGGGGGTCACATGACCATCGTGACGGCGCTGTGTCGCAAGAGAGCCAAGGTGCGTATATGTTACATGATTTGACTCGAGTCAGACTGAAGTCGGCAATTTTCAGACTTGGACTCGCATTCATGAGACGTAACTTGATTATCGGTTACCAGTGTCTGATGTGCCTCCAGGTGGACCACCTGGACAGGAACGGGCAGTGCGCACTGGTGCACGCCGCCCTCCGGGGCCACATGGAGGTGGTGAAGTTCCTCATCCAGTGCGACTGGAGCGGCGGGTCGGCGCAGCACTCGCCGCAAACGCAGCAACAGGCCACCTTCACCAAAAGCCACGCCGTCCAGCAGGCCCTGGTCGCCGCCGCCAGTATGGGCTACACGGAGGTACGCCACCGCCGCTCCCGGGGCACTTTTTATGGACTTGCCAAGGAATTTAATGAAATACAATTGAATCTATTTTAATATGTTGTGTGACAATTGTTAAATGCATACATTCATTAAATTGTTAAGTACAGAATAGGTTAAGGGACAATATTGAAACAAATGAAATTGTTATTTTTACAATATGATGCAAGACAATTGTTGATGTTTGTTTAGAACATGCCACGGAGCAACAAATAAATGTATCCAAGTAAATTAATATAATGTAATGATATACTGTATATGGTACATAGACAAAATAACCATTCACATGCACTTTCACACTGAAGGTTATCCCAATCCAATTGACGTGATCGGAAATCGCGGCCAATCACGTGATTTTCACCTGATTGGGATTGGCTGAAAAAGACCGAATTTTTAAATTTTTTTCATTTCCAAAATTAAGAACAACATACAGTATTTTAGTTTTTTACTGGATTTGAACCACTGCTGATTTACAGCAATATAAAAAGGTATGACCTTGGCATACCTTTATTCAAATAATAATAATAACAATAGTAAAGACAATGGAGGCAATTTGGATTGTCTCTTTTTCTTCATTGCATTGCATTGCGTAGGTATTGGATCGGGACTCTGTATCAGCAGATATTAAAAATCAAGTGACGTGCACTCTGCAAAAAATGTGATTGGTACATTCCTACTGTCACATATTCTTTATGCTATGCTGGGGAGAATAAACGACTTATATTTCTGCAGCTTACTGAGCAGTTGTGACCTTGTATAAACGGCACGTATGTATGTGTGTATTAGATCGCCCCCTGGTGGCCAAAGCACACACTCTTGAAGAAGCTGCACAATGAATGCATGAAATCATGACGCACAAACATTTATTTTTTTATTTATAATTTTTCATTATGCTGTATGCTTTTGTCATTTGCAATACTATAGAGTGCTATTTTTCTTATTTAAAACAAAATTTGGCATTTCTCTTCAATTCAATAGGAAAAAATGATTTGAGTGTTCTGCATTTAAATCAGTTATTGTTACGACAAAAACGTGCATTTTTTTTAAGAACCTGAACCAGATTTTTTACCCACTCAAATTTCTCCACAGATTGTGTCCTACCTGCTGGACCTGCCGGAGAAAGACGAGGAGGAGGTAGAGCGGGCGCAGATCAACAACTTTGACTCGCTGTGGGGCGAGACTGGTGAGTGTGGACGTCGCACATATTCTTCCTACCCACATGACTCGTATCTGTCATGTGACTTTGCGTCTTCTCGTCCAGCTCTGACGGCAGCCTCGGGTCGGGGAAAGCTGGAGGTGTGCCGCCTGCTGTTGGAGCAAGGCGCCGCCGTGGCCCAGTCCAATCGGCGAGGCATCGTGCCGCTGTTCAGCGCCGTCCGACAGGGCCACTGGCAGGTCCGCATATTCGATCATGACATCATCATCATAATCATAAGTAATAATAATATTTGTTTGTCAGATAGTGGATCTTCTCCTGACACACGGCGCCGACGTCAACTTGGTGGACAAACAGGGCCGCACGCCGCTCATGATGGCCGCCTCGGAGGGACACCTGGCAACGGTGGAGTTTCTGCTCTCGCAAGGTCAGTTTTCTTTCATAAAATCTCCACCAAATTATTCCGTCATCAAAATGTTTACTTTTACTTGAGTAGAATACTACCTCAGTACTCCACCTCTACTGTCTTCCTTCCCAGGAGCTTCCCTGTCTCTGACCGACAAAGAGGGTCTGACGGCACTCAGCTGGGGCTGCCTCAAGGGTCACCTGCCGGTGGTCCGATGCCTGGTGGAAAGCGGCGCCGCCACCGACCACGCCGATAAGAACGGCCGGACGCCGCTCGATCTTGCCGCCTTCTACGGCGACTCTGACGTGGTGGGTGAACCAAATGGCGAAAAGCACCACATTTGGACCAAGACTCCACATCCACATACATAATCTTCTTCAGGTCCAGTTCTTGGTGGACCACGGCGCCATGATCGAGCACGTGGACTACAGCGGCATGCGTCCTCTGGACCGGGCAGTGGGCTGCAGGAACACGTCGGTGGTGGTGGCCCTGCTCAAGAAAGGCGCCAAGATAGGTGAGAGCACGCATCTTCTCACATCTTTCACTCATGTGCCTGCTGCCACAGGAGCATGAGGCGCATGACAAGCCAGTCACTCAAACCGCAACGCCATTATTGGCGTTTCTTTTAAATGTGCCTCTTGTCCTCATCTGAAACGATATTTGGGGTCATTTTCTGCTCAAAACGTCAGAAGGCGAGACCAGGGAGCATATTTGGACAGTAAATTTTTTTTTAAAAACATATACTTCACCCAACAGATTTTTAGGAATTTTGACCCTTTGTTATAGACTCCATTTGGATACTTTTTTTCTTCCCTATCCACTATATAGTGAGCGGGAGTAGTCCTGGGCTGATGGTATAACCGTGAGCAAAAAATATACTAAAATAACAGCTCTAAAATTACCCTTTAAAAAATATATATATATATATATATATATATATATATATATATATATATATATATATATATATATATATATATATAATTGGGTAAATAAAAACAGAAATTGTTTCCATTGAACATATATAACTATTTTATTTTTTTAACAAAATAAAGAATGTAATGGTACCATGTCAAATTTAAATAAATAAATGTTAACATTGTTCTTCTGTTTGAATTTCGTCTTAGTAAGTCACAGTGTCTGGTGAGCTATTTTTAGAACAGACCCGTGGGCTGCTCGTGTTGTCCTTGAGGCTAACTAGTACCCGCTGGCATGTTAATCAACAGAGCAAAAAGGCATCCGTGTTTGCACATGGTGTCTTTCGTCGTCCTCCTGTGCGGTTCTGCTCACCCCTCCCCTTTCTGCTCGCCAAGAATGGTGGGGATCATATTTTGCCCTGCTTAGAAAGGGTGACAGCCAGAATTAGCTGTTATGAAACCTTCAACCAATATACCGTTACTGTAATGTATTTCAAAAAAATTTATGGAAGGTCAGAAAACTTTCCCGATGCATTGTACATGATAATTAGCTTTTTTTTTTAATGTGCATTTCAGGTTAATTAAAATATCTACTCAACATTTACAAGCGATTTCTCGTCAAAATAATGTTATGTTTTATTCAAAATGTTTTTTTGTTTTTTTACTGTGAGGAGTCACTGAGTGTTTAAGTGGTTTAGACACCCACACACTTGCTCCATGCACGCTAAACAGCAGGCATGTAACACTACATTGCAAAAACTAAAATTAAAAATATCTTAAATCTTCTTGCCAGGCATTTTTTGTTCACTTATTTAAGAACTCTTGCCAATTCAAATGCTCCTGTTCTATTGGCAGGTAATATAATCCTCATTGTCATGACTTTTTTTTTTTTCCCTAAATGGAGTTTTTGCAGTGTAGTGTTGCGTCATCCTCACCTCCCACCACGGCTGCCGCTATTTGTGTTTCTTGTCGTCTCATGTTCTCTATCCTGCATGTTCTCTTGTCATCCTTCTCTCAATCGCATTCTTTCTTTCCCTCCACCCCGGAGACAGATCGTTAATCTCGCTTGTGATGTATTTCTTTTGTTATTTTTTAATTATTTTGCTTCTCACTGCTGCTTTTTTTTTTTGTGTTTTTCTCACTCTTCCACCTCCATGGCCTCTTTTTCTCTCTCTCTCCTCCACACTCCTACGCTCTTCCTCCTATTCTCACCTTTAAACCCCCACCCGCCCCACCTCGCCCTCGCCTCTCTCTCCGGTCCCAGGATGTCAGACGCTGCCCAGTCGGCCCCGAGGTAAAGCCAAGGCTGTCGACTTCCCACCCCAGCAGGCATTTTGACAGCTCTATCTCCTTTCTCTGTGTTGTCTGTGTTTCCTCCCGAGCGTCGGCGGGCCAGCTTTTTAGCGTTAGCTAACTAAAGTGACTAATAGGTGTACGCTTTGAGGTAGATGGTCCGAGCCGCTTCCTGGCAGCATGGATGCATGACAGCAGCCTCCGAGCGACACTGACTGCGTGGCTGTTGTTTTTTTTGTTTTTTTTTAGCAGGAAGTGCATGCACGACATTGTGCCCGTCGCCGCCGCGCACCGAGGTCGCTCGCAGTCATCATGACGTCACTTGACGCCCTCCCCTTCGGCGGCGGGGCTCTTCCTGCCGCCTTGTGTTTTCCTGTCGCCTTGTTGTTTCTTGTGCCTTTGTGGTGTTCTGTTTGTTTGTGTGTGTCACAGATTGCCGATACACTTAAATGACTTCAGCCTGACATAAACAGTGCATCCAGAAAGGACGTATATGGCGCTTTACTTTGAAGTTACAACAACGCTGGACACAAGCCTCTTCTCAAAATTCCATTTGTGAAACAGACAGATGGGCCAAGGTCATATATGGTAGACCATAAAATCTCATTAAATAACACGCGCACGCGTAAAATATATAATAATATATATTTTTAATTATAACTTCAAGGTCCAAAAAAACGTCTTTTAACGTCTTTGGCACTCCTCCATAGGATTTTACTAAACGTTTTTTAACGTTTTTGGCAGTCAAAGAGTTAATAGTCTTAATTAATTAATTTAATCAAATAAAGTGAAATATTGTCTGTCCAGTTGTCCTGATATTTTTCATTGTATTATTCACAATAAATTAAGCAAATATTTAATAGAATAAAATGTAATAAAATTCAATTTATATTTTTAATGTTATCTTTATGAAATTACTCATAATTTAATCATTTAAAAAGTTTTTTGCTTCGACTTACCACCTGTAGTAAATTCAGTGGATTGGACATGTACTTAATTCTGTTTTTATTTTATTTTATTTTTTATTTTATGCAACAATCTCTGTCACGTTGTCATTATGGGGTGCTGTGAGAAGAATTTTGAGGGGGAAAAAACTTTTTTTTTTTTTTTTGATGAGGCTTTAACATAAAATATGGAAAAAGTGAATACTTTCTGGATGCACTGTATTTCAAATATGATTGCTTTTTGGGGTGGTTAACCCTTTGAGAAGAAGTTGGTAATTCTGTTGCAGAAAGCAATAGTTCCAGTAGCAAAGCTGTGATGTTTTCTCAACAGTGGATTGTTTTGTTTTCCTCCTCCATCTGCCATTTTTCACTGTTTTTCCCCCCGTTTACCCTGTTTTAAATAATTGTTACCGTACCCCACACGATTCACTGGATTGTTGCTTTTGAGACATTTGCATGTTTGCAGCAACCCTTGACAGCGATCCACTTTAATTGCATTCACTTGAATGTGCAAGACAATCCAGGAGATGTCTGGTGGGATACGCGCATTTCTCGTTAATATGATTGTGTGCGTGTTTGTGTGTGTGTGTACGTGTGTCGTTTTGACTTCCTTCCTCTCTTCCATCTACTCGTCGCTTGTTTCCGAATGCCGTCGTCCTCACTTTGTCGTCTTCCCCTGTGACGCAGGTCCCGCCACGTGGGCCATGGCCACCTCCAAACCCGACATCATGATCATCCTGCTCAGCAAGCTCATCGAGGAGGGCGACGGATTCTACAAGGTGTGACCACAAATTTCCTTTGATGGCTAGTCAATGTATTTAGTGAAACCATTTCTTTGCAATAAAGTGTTCTTTTTCTCCTCCACTAGTCTACACACAATATTCGGATTAATCTTGTGTTGTTGGAATAAGAATCAAGCAGATGAATCTACCCTGAGATTACACTAGGGGGCAGCCATTTTGTCATTCTAAATTGTCATCAAAGTGCCCTCAGCATGGCATTACAATCGCAATGCGAGCCTGAAGGCACCTTGGCATCAATTTCAATAGACAGCAGAGGGCGGTAAAATGACAAAATGGCTGCCCCCTTGAGATGGGTGAAAAAGACTGTATTAATCTGCCTAATTCTGAAATTGAAATATGTCAATTTGACATACTTCCTTTACTACTTTTCTATTGGCTATGGCTTTGGCGATCCTGTATCCACAATTAGTTGGATTTTTTTTGGGGGGGGGGGTCACCACAAATGAAACTTGAATTTGTCAATAGTTTGACTGTAAATGTAAATTTGTGTGGCTCCTTACAGAAGGGGAAGGTAAAGGAGGCGGCGCAACGCTACCAATATGCCCTCAAAAAGTTCCCACGGGAAGGCTTCAGCGAGGACCTCAAGACGTTCAGGGAGCTCAAGGTTTCAATCTTCCTCAACCTGTCCCGATGTCGCAGGAAAATGAACGTGAGTTGGCGAAGATCCCAAATCGGCGATGTAGCTGGCCCAGAATTTATTGTTGCTGTCTTGTGCCCAGGACTTTGGGATGGCTGAGGAATTTGCTACCAAGGCACTTGAACTGAAACCCAAATCCTACGAGGCCTACTATGCCAGAGCCCGGGCCAAGCGTAGCAGCAGGTAAGCAGTCAAATGAGACTCTACTCGTTCTAACCATTGAACTTGCCAAACTAAAATAAGCTATACAATGAAATCCCTCCAACGTTTAGGCAGTTTCCCGAAGCCTTGGAGGACCTGAACGAAGCCATGAAGCAGTGCCCCAACAACCGCGAGATCCAGCGGCTGCTGCAGCGTGTGGAGGAAGAGTATCACCAGCTGAGCCAGGGGGAGCTCCAGCCTCCGGACCTGGAGCTGGAGCCTCCCCCATCCCCACCTCCCACGCCTCCCCCGGAGGACGAAGAGTGCCTGTCCCTGTCCATGCCTCTCCCGCCTCCCCCGGAGCCCCGTCTGGAGGACATGGAGCCTGTGCAGGATCTCTTTGAGGATGAGGACTACCTCGAGCAAGAGCTCGAGGCCATGTCCATGGGTCTGCCCCCACCTGAGTCTCTCAGTAACCCCTCCAGTCTCCCAATCATTCAAAGCCCCCCACTGTCCCCCACTCACGCAGAACAGATCTACCTAGCTGGAGGTTCTCCTATGGGACAGCCTTATGAGTACCACCCCACCTCGTCCTCCATGTCCTCCCCGACTCGAGGGTCTTATCAGACCACACCGCCCTCCCTCTCCCCAACACACCACAACTCGCACTATCGACACAGCCCGCCGCACACCTCCCCGGTGCACCAGCCATCCTACCGCTTCAGCCCGCCGCCCATGGGCAGCGGCGGGCAGGGGATGGAACGCCAGAGCCCGCCGCCATCCCCTCTGCGCAGGGCAGCCCAGTACAGAGCTAGTCCGCCGGTAGACAGCGTTTGTCTGTACCGATCCCAGTCGGGCTCGCCCGTGCGCTACCCGTCGGAGCAGCACCCGGGCAGACCCAAATCGCCGCTCTCCAAGATGAGCAGCCAGCGCTCCTTCCAGCTCAGCTCGCAACCCTCGCTGTCGTCCCAGCACCACCAAGCCCAAGGCCTTCGTCTGCAGCCCTCCATCGCCCAAATCGTGCGCACAAACCAGCCCGGCAGCGTGATGGGCAACAGCGGCTATGGCGGGCACCCCATGGGCAGCCGCTACCAGGGCGGCTCGGTGGACGTGGACAGCCGACTGGTGTACCAGCCCTCGTTGGACGGGCGCTCTATGTCGCAGGTGCAAGCCAGCCTCAGCTCTGGCGCCCTCTGTCAGCACGGCGGCCGAGGAGGGGTCATGGAGTCGTCCCTGTTGAAGGACGAGCTACCCCAGCGCCCCTCCTCTGCCTACCGCGCCAGCAGCGGGGGTCCGGCAGGCATCCGTTACAGCCAGACGCCTCAGATCAGTCGCAGCCAGTCGGCCGCCTACTACCCCGTCTCCGAGCACGTGCTGGAGCGCGCCAACGCCATGCCGCCTTGCCAGCTGGGCTCCCCCGAGGTCCCACATATGGTGAGACGCCCCGTCAGCGCCAACACCACCGAGATAAAGCCGCACGTGCCCACTCCCAGGCCGCTCATCCACTCGCAGAGCGTCGGCCTCCGTTTCTCCCCATCCAGCAACAACATCTCCACCGGCTCCACCTCCAACCTGGCGCCGGGCTTCAGGCCGTCCTCCTCCATCCAGCAGATGGAGATCCCCTTGCAGCCCACCTATGAGCGCGGCTGCGACGACATCTCGCCTATCTCTCCCTCGCAGGGCGGCGGGGGTCTGTATCCGGGCGAGCCCACCCGCTCCCGCAACACCCCCTTCATGGGCGTCATAGACAAGACGGCGCGGACTCACCAGTACCTGCACCAGCCCTCCTGGTCCCGCGCCATGGACTCGGCCGTCAGCCCCACCTCACCCGGCCAGCTGGTCCAGCAGGGGTCCACCTACAGCCCGCCAACCTCACTGGGAAACATCGCCTATTACAACAAGACCAACAACGCGCAGAACGGACACCTGCTGGAGGAGGACTACTACGCCCAGACGCCGCCGCCCTCGCTAGGCAAGCTAACCAACGGCTCGCGCGGCACCAGCGACATCCTGGAGCGGGTCAGCCAAGTGCCCACCTACCCGGACGTGAAGGTGGCCAGGACTCTGCCTGTGGCACAGGCCTACCAGGACAACATGTACCGGCAACTCTCCCGAGACTCCCGCACGCAAGGGCCCTCCTCACCCATCAAACCAAAGAGACCGTTTGTGGAGTCCAACGTGTGACTGCAGAAACTCTTCGGAAGGCGGACTCAACTTTGAAGAACTCATGCAAAGAGGGGCTACGCACACTTTTAAGGTCTTGGACTTGACTGACCGATATGCCATGACTTCACCTTCCTGTAACGCTCACAGGCTCGAGTCCAGGATCTGGACAACAACCAGTGCGCTTCTTCCAAAAACTGCACAGGGACACGGACAACTCCTCGGACTGGTGGACTCTTATCTTGTGTGCTCTTAACCACGGTCGCTAGTAGACTCTATTCAATGTAATACAATACTATATGTTCAATACTGTACATTGCTCGGCAGAATACAAAACAGCTCAACAACTTAACTACTAATAGAGAACAAATGACCATATTTATAATTAAGTTATATATTGTACATAGAAGTCAGAGAAGTATCGTTTGAATCGTATACCGTTCACGCTGCCTTGGTGTCCCACTGCTGGTCCAAGGAGGGACGGATGTGCTGAAACTCTTCTCATGAGTTCACGATTTTTTTTTGGGGGGGGGGGGGGGGTGATCAAACGCATGTGGTGCATCATTTCTCGCAACTTGTTCCATTAACTCATTCACTGCCATGGACGACTATAGACTTCAAAGATCCATTTTAACTGTGCTGGCAGTGAATGAGTTAATTAGCTCTTTGCCAACAGGTTTACTTAATCTTCACAGACAGGAAGTGCGGGAATGTGCCAAAAAAAAAAAAACTAACCTGCCCAAACAGGTCCACCTTCGGCTTTTGAATAAACACCAATTTTCAAAACGATGGTTGAATCTGGCCCCGGGTGCCGGATGAAAGCGACTAACTGAAAAGTTCAGGATGAATAGCAAGCAAATGCACACTTTTTTCCCCACTTAGTTCTCCTTCTGATTGTCGAATGCGAGCGGCCACGTCAGACTATCATTGACGATATTTACCAAACGATCTTTTTAAGACTTACAAAGTTGTAAAGACTTTCTAGCACAAATTGTACAGGTGCGGCCTGATGGCCAGTTGCAAATGTTTGCATCTGGCACAGCCACAATCAAGAATCCGACTTTGTTTGAAAAAGTGCGATTTAAAAAAAAAATTTAAAAAAAACTTTCAAAAAAATTGACTCACACTTTTCCCGGTGAAGAATTCAACACCCACACTTTTCATCGCGCCCGCAGGGAATGTGGATGTTAAATCCGTTCTACTCACTCTTTCCCAGTTAACGGGTTCAAACTCCCAAACTTACCGTCACAACTCTGCAGAGAAAATGTTTCAACACCCACACATTTCCCGGGGAAATGTTTTAACACCCACTTTTTGTCACTGTTGTGGCAGATGTGGTTGTTTCAACTGTTCCCACTGTTATTGCTCAATAAGCAACTAGCGGTACTTTAGTCCATAAATATCACTACCCAAATCCTCACTCACGGGAGTTCCACTTGGTACCGTCATCAACCCACTCACATTTCCTGAAATGGTGTTGCCTGTATTATACTTACTTTCAGATCTTCTAAAATGAAGCTATCCAAGAGTGTATGGTTCAAATCTGTGTGTGTGTATTAGCTGGCTGTACATAGTCTGATGCATGTTCTATTCTTCTCAAGCGGAAACATGTATAGCAGGCTGGTGTGTGCCCCCTTATCATTCCCCCCCAACCTGGTTTCTTTTAATTTTATGATTAATGTATTTGCTTGCCGAGCAGAGTTTTCTTGTCTGTACATGTGAGCTTTCAGATCGCTGTGATATATATATATATATATATAAATATATATATATATCTATATATATATATAAAAAAAGACAATTAAAAAATCAGCTGAATGTGTTTTTATCTCATGCTAACTGATTGTAACCTGTACAGTACAATGTAATGAGAGGGGGGAAACATATTTATAAATGGTTGCCTACTGAAACTCGGTATGTTTAGTCATTTATTAAATGCAACGTGACTTTGACAGCACTACATAAAATTTCAACAAGTGATGAGTTCAATTATATAATACAAATAATAACTTTGTCCCACGTAAAGACAATTTGGAAGAATAAATTCAATATTGTACACCACTATTGTATCCCACTGGGCATCCTCGGATAATTTATGATACATATGCCACAAACAGAAGTTCATATGAGGTCAACTCAAAAATCACCCAACTGTAATGCAACATTTGAACATAATCCAAATATATCTGATGCCTATGTCCTGAGATACATTTATATTCAAACAAAAAAAGCAAAAGATAACAAATCATTGTTGAGAATAAAATACAAGCATCTAGTTCTTCTTGATCTTACGCATCACAAAACGAACCAGTCCGGGCACCATCACCACAATCTGCGGCATTATGGCGTACTTGACGAAAAACAGCGTGTAGTAAACCAACATTGGTTGCAGCGGCAACGGTACGCAGAACAACAAGTACAGCGCCACCACCGTCACCACCAGCGACACCACCTGCGGCCCCAGGGGCAGCAGCGGGCCGCCCGGCTTCCAGTGCTGGGCCAGGCCCAGACCCAGCAGGGCCCCGCAGTCCCGGGCCAGTGAGGTGAACGGGGCCACGTCGGGTCGAAGCCACTCGGAGTGGCTGCACCACTTCTTCGCCAATACCAAAGACCTACAAGGTCAACCAAAGATTTGATTGCTTCGTGTAGTTTATTTTACTAACGATATAGTTTTATAACTTGCCATTGCCGAACACGACTCACCAATTGAGGTCGACGCCCAGCTGCCGTAGCACAGCGTGCAATATCAGCGTGCTGTGTAGCAAGAACGCGGCAATGCTGACGAAGAACCAGAATGAGCGCATTCCCGGCACCCTGCGGTTCAGGTACCTGGCAACCACAAAACCTTGTAGAAAAATTAAAGTCAGTGTTTGTCAGGTCAATTTGCACACGCAACATGAACAAAGTGAAGTATTTGTCAAGTCAATTTGCACACACAAAAAATTCAGACTAAAGCAAACAGCTGAAAGGCGCTCAAACCTGCAATGGAACCAGTAACCACCTGGTGAGGGAAGTGGGCTAAGACAAACACTCTGGAGATGCTGACGAGCACCAGCAAAGTCCCATAGAGCACGTAAGGTATCTTGGTGAATTTTATGCTGAAACACAAAAAGAATACATGTCAAAAGAAATCAAGTAATTCTCTTTTATCATGTTTGATTCTGTTTATACAACACGGTGCCATTTTTCTTCAAACATGTTTTTTTTTGTTTGCTTCAGTGGATTAAGCTATCAGACACGAAAACAGTGTACCGGTAGTTGTTTTAACTAAACGTGTCTGTTTAATGGTTAGTTTGGTAGCGAATTTTAATAAAAAGTTTGAAGCATCTGCCAAAATACTTGTTGTGAAGTGAGTTGATTTGAGCACCTTACCTGAAATTATGGCGGTACATGTATGACTTCAGGGAGGACGCCACCACCCACCAGACCGCCGCGGTAACCATGGCGTGTCCCGACGGACTGCCTGATGAGTGAAAAAAACGTTATGAACAGAATGAAGAGTTATGACACAGATGGGCCTGATAAAAATAATAATAATTTTAAAAAAAATCCTCTCACCTGGGCCATTTTCACATGTGGAGGAGTACTGCTGGACCTTGGGCAAATTGTTGCCAAACACTTTAGATTCACCGATCCACCAATATGGTCTTTCACCAAAAAGCACACTAGAAATTAAATTGGGGAATTTCAATAAAGTGAGGCTCAAAAAAGAGGCACTCGCTTTAAAGCAGCAGCGCCAGGGCAAAGCCCCTGTCCGCAACTGCTGTCAGTCAAACATTGTTTTATCCCTCGTTCTTCTGGCTTTTCTCCGTGATGTGCGTGCACCCATGGCTGACAATGAGGCACTCTAAGTGGGCATGCCAATTATCCAAAAGAGATGTATTTTCTAAGTGTAAGCATAGCTAAACTTACAATACTTGAAATTTATTCCCTTTTATACATGCAGTTATGGCGTTTTAAGGGTTTATTTTTAAACGGTATATATTCCCTTTGATTGTTTTTAGGTTTTAACTGGAAAATTCCGGTGTTAGAGTGAGAACTTTATTTTTTAATACACAAAACTAGAAAGAAGCCAACTGACATCGAAGTACCATAACTTACAAATGGTCATATTAAAGGATTAACGTTCCACTGTGTTGTCTTTAACTCGTGCAAAATATACGCACCGCCAATACATTTCACCACAAAAGAAAAATAAATATTAAAAAAAAAAATAATGTTCCCAAAAATACCATTTAAGCATCAAGTTGAGCCACTCTGTCAACGCCGCAACCCACAACACGGCGACACCGGTCCGCCGGCTGAATATGTACGCACAAGGGAATACGAACAGGAAGGCCGCCTTGGGGCCTCCGGCGTCGGTGATGAGCAGCCAGACTTTCTCCAAGCCCATCGTCCAATGCTGGAGGCTTTCGGCCATCCATACGCCGTACATGTGGATGTAATCCATCACTTGTCCTTGTGTGACTGTCCCAGTGAATGGGGCGGCTTATGTTAAGGATGTACTTCCGCCTCAATTCCACTAGAGTTCGCTCTCAAAGGGTGAAATCCACGTGAAACGTCACACTTTTCATCGTGTCCAAAACGAAACGGCGTTCATTACAAAGCACATTTAGGGTACGTGTGTCCGTGTGATGTCATGACTTATTTCATATTTTTGTTTGGCCGTAACGTCGTGAAGGGCGAGATGCTGGGCGGCGTGGCTACATGACTCGCGACACACGCCCCGCCTACGTCATCACGTCGCGCTACGTAAGGCACGCGCTCCGGTTTGCTGGCGGAGAAGATGGCGGCTCCTGGACCGGGGGAGTATTTCAGCGTCGGGAGCCATGTCTCTTGTCTCACCTGCCTGGGCCAGCGGCTGCAAGGGGAGGTGGTCGCCTTCGACTACCAGTCCAAGATGTTAACTCTGAGTATCCTTTTGGTTTGAGAGCCAGGCGGCGGTTGGCCGGCTGGCCGGGCCCCGCTCCGAGGGCCCGTCGGCTCGCCGAAAATATGTCAAATAGTGCTCCGCGCAGGCGTAATTGGCGCTAGCTGGCTTCAACAGCGCCTTTGTGCGTTTTAAAGGCACGATTCCGGACGCCGTCGCACGTGTGTGTGTTCGTGGGACTTGGGATGTGTCGCCGGACGCGTCGGTGTGTCCGCTGCGGCCAGTGGATATGTTTTGAATCTGCTCATTGTGTTGCCAGTGCTCGCCGTGGATCACTATCTGGCAACGTCAGGCATCATGGCTGTGTGTGCGCAAACGGAGGCTAGCTAGTAGGCTAACGCTGCCCGCTGTCCCGTGTGTTAAGATTCGAACGTGTTCGCGCACATTTACGTGGCGGCTACGTGCAAAAGTGAGGCGTGTTTGGGGTCGCGGGCCCCCCCAGCTCCCCTCTTCGCCACAACGAGGGGATGTTAGCACGGCTAACATGCTAGCTAGGGATCGGCCAAGCTCACGCTGGCGTTGTGCGAGGGTCCGTTAAAGTTGCCCACGCGCACGTTTGCGCCTCTTAAATCGAGTTGTCCTTTCAAGGGAAATGCTGACAATTGTAGCTATTAAGAGAGAAACGTTGTTTCATGTGAGGCCTTGTGTTAGCCGCTAGCTTCATGTTGAACCACTCTGCAGCTCCTTATGGGTGTGTGACTCCACAAGTGTGTGTGTGTGTGTGTGTGTGTGTGTGCATACACTGTACACCCCACCACATACAGTCGTCGTATTTTACTAAAAAAATGAGTAGCAGTCAGCCGCACGTGTACTTTATCACTCCCATTTGAGCATCCCCGAAAAGTGTCCTTTATACCCTGGCAGTTTGTGTCATTGAAAGCATCAACTAGCCCAAGTCACTTGTGTGCAATTGAGTCAGACTCGTCATTCAAGGTCACAGTTGTTGTACACCAGAAATCTACAACAACCGCAGGCCATATGTAAAAGACTAAAAAGCAACAATCAAAAGAGTTTGATCCATACTAATTAATTTCCAAGGACATCTACTTTGATGCCTTTCTGTGACTCATCCACTTTTGCCGTATCCCCAAAAAAAACGCTGATAACGGAGTTCCCACTAACCACTAACTGTTTCCCGCTGAGAGCATCCCGATGGAAGCTTTGCAATGGCAATGTACACTTGATTGCTTGTTAGGTGTCATCTGGCAAAATGTGGACGGCGTGTTGATGAGGACTTATTGACAAGAAATTATTTGTCCATTCATGGATCACATACTTGTCAATTTTGCCGTTTGGCTCCATGTTAGAGACCAGCTTGTTGTGCAAAAAGTACTGAAATAAAATAGACATCTTAATTTTTTTTAGGGAAGGTCAAATTAAGTTCGCTTTTTAGGTTAATGCTGAAATTTCTCCCCTTAAACTCATATACCTGACTTTCTGCGTGTAGTGAACTCCCACCCATTAGTGATTTACCCTTTTTGTAAAAAAAAAATAAATAAAAATGTTTTTAATCCTAACAACTATTTGCTGATAATAAGTGTGCAGATATTTTGAGACGCTCCCTCGCCCCCTTCACTGACACCGACTGCACGCACGTTGTGTAAATAAGTTGACAGGCTGCACGTTCGGGGGCTTGAACAACTTCTGATATTTTTGTGATGACAGTCAGGTCAATCTCGACTAATCTGCGACATTATTTATCATACATTTAAAGCATGGGCCGATTACCAGTTTGACGGTTTATCGGGGTTTTAAAAAGTCAACGTTTTAATAGCCGTAAATACTGGCTGGCACAATAATGAGCTCTATTTTCACTTACGAGGATTTAAAGCTGCTCGTCAGCTAGCGTTAGCACTTTCAAATTGGTGTGCTTAGCATTTTTTACTTTAGCATTTTTTTGCAGGTGACTTACTACGGGTCTGCTCTTAAGTAAAAATATTCCCACATAGACGGGCACACCACCTGTTGATTTCGACACGTTGCCAAAAAAAATATGATTCCAGATGAATCTACTATTGTCAAATGCTCTTGCGCTGTGCTCCTTGACGGTCCCGCCTCCAGAATGTGCTTCCTCCAGCGGCAAGCCCAACCTCAGCGACGTCGTTCTGATCAACTTAGCCTACGTTTCCGAAGTGGACATCATCACTGACCGCACTGAGACTCCGCCCCCTCTAGCATCGCTGAATGTCAGCAAGGTCAGTGTGGGCGTCTGCAAACGCAAATATTTCTTCCCGGCCCGCTCCTCTGTCGATTATGAGATGATCACACGGGACCATATTTAGTTCCGTGAACACTGCCGCGTGACGTCATTTTTTGGGCGGGGGGGTTAGCGTCACATCCCAGGTGCATTGTGTTCACATTTGAAGTCGTTTGTAGTGTGAACGATGACATAAAAAAAATCTGTTTTAGCAAAATGTCCAATCTCGTTCTGCAGTGCGGTGGAACCTAAAACCAATTGAATAAAGTATTTTCGCTAACACAATTTAATTCAAATGAAAGCGGACAGAAAGAAGAAAACTTATTTTCTGTCCCTAATCAACACGCATAGAAAAAAAAAATGATGACAAAATGACAGCAAACAGTCAAGACGCTTTCTGTGTAACAATTAAATAGAATGACCTTGTACTAATTATGTACATCAATAAAATAAGGAAAAGGAAAGGTAACTGAAAGTACATCTTAACATTTATCAAACTAATTAAAATGACTGTATAGAGAAAATGTCATTCAGTTTTCAAGCATATGAGAATTGTAGTTTTCTTTACTTAATGAAATACTTGGTGATGCGTTTTATTTTTTATTTTACTCAACAAATACTCTTATGTATAAAAATAAAAAAACTCCTACTAATAAATAACCGAATAAAAAAATAAAGTCAAATTGAAAAATCAACTCTACTGAAAAAAAGCCTGCCATAGACGCAAACGTGTGCTTGTCTTTGTGCTCTGCATTTGGCTGGCGACCAGTCCAAAGTCGGCTTGGTTCGACTCCAGCTTCCACGCGGCCCTAATGAGGACGAGTGGCAAAGGAAAATGGATGGATGGACAATTTAGGCCTCGCACAGAAGCATGGGGTGTCCGTTAACATGCCTGCGCATTTCAACTTGCATGCTTTAAAAGCTAACATGCTAATGGCTAATTGATGCTAGTTGTAGTTGTCTTTAATTTTTGGGGGTCATGTCTTGGGTGTTGTGGCTAAGTGGGCATGCTAATACAGCCTGGCGCTTTTTTAAATTTTTTTCTGCAGCTTGCCAATCGAGCAAAGACAGAAAAGGAGGACAAGCTGTCCCAAGCCTATGCAATCAGTGCTGGGGTGTCTGTTGAGGGCCAGCAGCTATTCCAGACTATTCACAAAACGTGAGCGCCGACTCGTCCGCTTCAATCTTACACTTGTGTTGTTTTCCGTGCGCCGCCCTCCATTTTGCCGTCGGCTCACGCTTGTCATCCGCTTGTGCGCAGCATCAAAGAGTGTAAATGGCAGGAGAAGAACATTATCGTGATGGACGACGTCGTCATCTCGCCGCCTTACCAGGTGGACAACTGCAAAGGCAAAGAGGGAAGCGCTTTAAGTCACGTACGCAAAATAGTGAGTATGCTTTTTTTTTATCATTTTGTTTAAAACAAAACAATCGCATAATCAGAGTGGCTCCAATTAGTTTGGATTTGAATCTCCATCCTGTCATTTATTCTCACCCGTTTCCTCTTCTTTGTGGCAACTGCTTCTTCCTTGACAATCGCGCCATGTTTTTATGGTTCAATAGAAAATAATACATTACAGTACACTGAATGTGGAGCCTTAACTCTTTGACTGCCAAAAATGTTAAATAACGTTTAGTAAAATCCTATGGAGGAGTCCCAAAGACGTTAAAAGACGTATTTTTTCAAAACAGAGGTGAAACTAACCATTTTCTATTGTTGATTACTGAAAAACGGAATAAGGTAGAAACAAACTTTTTTTTCCTGATGAAAGATGAGAGTCCAATCTTTCATTTGGTAGTATGTGTGTTTCCATAGTCCAAACACATAATTTTCTGCGGACCTTGAAAGATCAGTCAAAAATGCTTAAATCGGCTGGCACCCACGGCATCCCTTTTCTGAAAACGTCTGGCAGTCAAAGTTAAAAGTCAATATAGTGGACCTCCACCATTTGTGGGGTATAGTGTGTTTTTTTTTTTCAATTTGTTGTTGCCATGGTGACCACCCTTGACCGCCACCCCATCCCCTCGTTTTCTCCCGCACAGGTGGAGAAACATTTTAGAGACGTGGAAAGTCAGAAGACCATGCAGCGTCCACAAGCACAGCAAACACAGAAGGACTCCACTTTATCTTCTTGAGGCGCCGCCGCGGGGAGGCCGGGCGGCGGCAGAGGTTGAGGAGGAGGAGAAGGAGGCGGCGGGGGTAAGGGGAAGCGGGCGGGGGGTCCCGGGGCGGGCGCCACCGCCGCCGCCGTTCCCGCTGCCGCCGCCAAACCGACTCGGCATTCCTTGTCCTAAGCGCGGGCGTCCGCTACGAGGCGGTGCGCTGAGGTCCCTTCCTGGATCATGAAGATGATAAAAAGAAAAAAATACCATTTAATGAAAAAGAGAAAAAAGAGAGGAAAGATAAAATCTTAAATTAGACTTTATAAAGAATAATTTAATCATCAACCATAAAGCCACCATAGTTTCCTTAACTAACTTGAACCCTGCCTCCTGCTCCTCCCTCCCTCCCTTCCTTCCTTCCTTTCTTCCTTTCCCTCTCTTCGCCTTCAGTTCCATTTCAGAAAAGACAAAAACTAGCGCAGTCAGAAAGGCTTGTTAGCTTTATTTTCTGTCATCTTTTTTTGTTTTGTTTGTTTCGGCCGTCTCCCATGTTCGACTGTCTGTATTTTCTGTATTTTAAAACAAAATGTGACTTGAAACGCCACACTTTAAAGGACATTTTCTAAAATAAACGTAACAAAAATTCTGACTGTAAATTTCAGACACTTTTTGAGAAGATTTTTTTTTTTTTTTCATGTCTTCATTTACAACCAAGATTACAATTAGCCCAGGCTGGAACCTTTGTCAATGTTGCCTAAATAGTCTGTTCCATGGTCTTGGATTTTGGCATTTATTTTGGCACCAATATAACTAGTACTGTTGATATATACACCCCCCCCCCCAAAAAAAAAAAGGAAAGAAAAGCAATATCACAATATAGCATTTTTGCTTAAAATTGCATGAAATTAATGGTAATTTTCTATTCTACTAGAGCGGCCACTACTGTATTGGTTTGGTTGCCGTGGGTACGATACCTTAAAATAAGGTGTAGCATCAGACCGATACCTGGTTACAGTGCTTGCCCATTTCTATGTCTTACTTAATTTTTCTTAAAGAAAAAAATATGGAGGGAGGGAGGGGCGATTAAAATTATGCCAGTAGAATGTCTCTACATTTTAAGTATTTTAATAATAATAATGATGTACTTTGGCAGCGGGTAACTCGGTAGCAATTTAGAGACTACCATGAATTTATGAAATCTTGCTTAGTGGTTAAGCATCATTTTGTAACTTAAATTAATCCAAGTGTTTTTTGTTTTTTTAGTAACACTAAAAAAAATGTAAACAGCAAAAATTATATTTCACTAATACTTTTTTTTTTTTATATGTAAATTGAATTCTGGACACCGATTATTTGAATGAACATATGTATAATTCAACTTCCTAAAATTTTATTTTACAAAGGGGGAGGGAAAAGTGTATAATTGATACTTAGTTTTTTTTTTGTTTTTTTTTTTAACTCTTTGACTGCCAAAAACGTTAAATAACGTTTTTTTTAAATCCTATGGAGGAGTGCCAAAGACGTTAAAAGACGTTTGTTTCAAAACAGAGGTGAAACTAACCATTTTCTATTGTGGATTACTGAAAAACGGAATAAGGTAGAAACAAACTCTTTTTTTTCTGATGAAAGATGAGAGTCCAATCTTTTTTTGGTAGTATGTGTGTTTCCATAGTCCAAACACATAATTTTCTATGGACCTTGAAAGATCAGTCAAAATGCTTAAAATCGGCTGGCACCCACGGCATCCCTTTTCTGAAAACGTCTGGCAGTCAAAGAGTTAATATGTCGATTTTCAATGGTCAATTTCTGACTAAATTATGTACTTATGATCCCTATTGAGGCTAAGTTTAATTCCAATGACTCTACACAGTGAATTTGCATCATCAGCTCATTTTAATGACATAAAAAACACAATGCAATTGTATAAAAATGACATATTTACATCAAAAGCTTTCAAAAAAAAAAAGTGTTAAATAATATGTCGTTCTCCAGCATCGACCAGTTTGGAGTTTCCCTTTCAGACTACTTTCCAGCCCAAGGATGTTTGACTGCACCAAAAGGCTCGGACAGCAGCATGTTGGCTGTTTTTTATTTTTATTTAATTTGAGTCCCTAAGCATCCGTGGCCAGGATGAGCGCGGCGCCGAAGATTCCCACGTTGTGCCCGATGAGCTTCAACTGGTTCCAGAACTCCACCTTGCGCGTGTGGTGCCAGTAGCCCAGGTTGCCGTCGATGAGCAGCACAATCAGCGGCAGGACCGTGGCCAGGACCTGCGCCGCCGTGCGCACGTAGCGCCCCGACAGGAATGCCAGAGCCAGCGCGCCCATCATCGCCGCCAGGAGCGCCAGCGCCACCTCGCCGCCCGGCAGGTGGTTCAAGTAGGCCAGACGGTCCTCCTTGCTATGCTGCAGCGAGTACACCTAAAAGCGCACACACACAGGTACCATTTTGTTTCTTTTAAAGGCTATCATGATGCTGACAATGTAAAGCTTTTTTTTTTCTTCTTGAAGGTAAATTCTATCATTTTTATCAATATAGCATTCAGTTTTTTCTAGTGGAGGACCCATATGTTATCAAATGAGTGCTGATAAAATGCTACAGTTAAAGAATATCTTTATTAAATTGTGCGATTTCAAATATTTGATCCTAAAGTTTCAATTTGAAGTATTTAATTTGTTTTAATGCTAAATTGCAGCAATTTGATATAACAAACATAAGGCAAGAATTTGAATATAAAATATTTAAATATGAAAATATGAAAGTACATTGTACCACTGGAAAGTGTTTTTTTTTTTGTTTGTTTGTTTTTTAGGGACTGCAACAAATTGAGTTAATCTAGTAAATACTAAAAGTATTTTAGACTTGTAAAATAAACCTCAAATAAAATAGTACATCAACAATATTAACATTTTCCATTTATGAAATATTTTTTAAAGGGGGGGGGGACAATTTGTATGAACCAAAACTGATTATTTATTTTAAATTAGGTAATGCTTAAAAAATGTAATTTTAAAATTGCAACAAATATAAATAAGCTTAATAGTTGAAAATATTTTATATTCATAGGATAATGCAAAAAACAAACGTGAATTTCAATTAGAATTAACAGACCTAAAAATCAAATGATTTTAATTTTATAAATTTGCTTTATAAAAAAAAAAAAGGATTGCCAAGCCAAAACATTTTTAATCAACTAAAGCTAGCATTTATTTTGTTTTTATAAAATATAGCTAAAATATTCAATTGTCTGGACAGCAACATTTTTTTGGGTACTGAAATATTTTCATGTAAAAATGTTTAACCTTAACTTAAAATAAAATATAATTTAATCCTAATATTTGAATAATTATTAAGATGCACATTTTTTTCCCCGCCTGGCGCAACTGAAAAGCAGAAAGCATTTTTTGCAGATCAAATAAGTTATTTTCCCCCAAAAGTCTAGTATAACCTTACAAAAATAGTCCTTGATACAAACAGGTAAGATAAGTGTTGCAATGGACATCTTACCACGCAAATGAGGTAGATTCCCAGGAAAATTTGTCCGGTGGACTGCATGGACCTGCTTCGTGCTTTCTGACGGTACACCTCGCCCGCCCCGCTGGCCAGAACCAGGAAGCCCCCGATGATGGCAAGCGCTCGGGAGTACATGCGCACCTGCGGAAGGCTCAGTTATTTGTCCACTCCTGACATTTGACTGACACCTGTCGGGACGCTCACCTTGAGCCAGTCGCCGTAGTGCACCTGCTCGCCGACGTACGCTGCATACGTGCTGACCGCCAGCTGGATCGCGGCGGCCATGGCGAACCAACGCCGCTTCACCCCGAATGACATGAAGCTGGCGCACAGCACCGCCGCCCCCATGTCCACGTACAGGTATGGCACGTGAATGTCTGGCTTCCTGTAGGCGACAATCCAAAATATATCTTACCATGCAAGTTGTATTATTCATTGTACCAAAAAAAATCACGTTCTATATTTCTAGTGTAGACATAGCTAGGAATGGGCATTTCATCAACTTTGTTAGAATTGTTTCCCTTGTCACTTGTTAAATGAGGCTAACTATTCAAGGCTACTGTCGTGCTAATAGAAGCGCCTTTTGTCACTTCATCAGTTCCTGAGCACAAAGAAGGTTCCAAAGCTCGGTCTACTATGAAAGTAGTACTTTGGCACCCTCTTGTGGTATGTTAGGGTGATAAAGCGAAGCAGAAAATCAGTGAATTGATGATTTTTTATTATCAAATTTAAATGTATGTCAAACATTTTTATTCCCTATATTCATTATTTAAATGATTTTTTTAAATATATATTTTCTTTTTTTTAACGTTGTAGGTATTCGTGGCATAAGCTAGTTGAGATATATACACAATTCTACGTAATTACAGGGCAAGTTTGGAGGGCGTGTCGGTCTCAGAAGACCAACACACTCTCAAATTTGGAACAACCAGAAAAAGTTTGATATATTCCACCAGCAAATGTGCATAAGTCGGCTCTAAATCAAATTCGACTATTTCGACATTCCATCACAATGAATGCGATGGGGGTTGATGTTAGCTTTTCGGCTAACTTAAACAAACATGGCGACTTTTAAAGACACTCCCGTCGGTCATTTGAATATATTTTATTACCTTTTGGAGTCAGCTCGTTCAGCAAACAGCATCAGCATACAGAAGCAGTTCCAGAATCCAAATCGGGTCAAAATAAAGGCGCCCAACTGGCTGAGAAACCTCAACAGCTGCTTCCTACTTGGCGCCGCCATGTTTGCCGTGTTCGACGGTCGCGCCACATCGGACTACATCAGGTCAAAGTAAAAGCTTTTGTCAGTTTCGACAAAGGAAATTAGTAGAACGGAGTCCTCGGATTCTCTTATTTTGAAAGAGACATTTCGCGCGAGACAAAGGCGTCTTGCTATTGGCTGACAGAACTGACAGGTCCCGGAAAGGTTCAGAGAAGGTCATTATTTTGGACGCTGCCACTTGGAGGAGAAAAGGAGAATTACGTCTTTTTTTCTATTGGTTTACGGTTTAATTTACATATTAATGAACGCTTTATATCTTTAAATTAAGGACTGTCTTGAAGACATACCTTTTATGGTGTTTTTCTACAACAACAAAAAAAGTTTACTGTGGCTACTCCATGCTGATGTCACTGAATTTAAGATGCCAGGTTAAAGAGACTAACCCAATTCTGAAAATGGCTTAACAGACTCACTCCTGCTTAGGTTTAAGATAGAAAAAACAAGGACACCCTTGCTTAAAGTAATACCACGCATATAATTATGTTTTTGTGATTTTATTGAGAACACCATGCAAACGTGTGCGCTATGATGTTTAAATATGCTGAGTAAAAACATGGAACACAAACTGTCTATTGTTGTTCATGTCTTATTGTATATATATTTTTTAATGATTTTATTCTTGCAACTGGGCATGTTTTTCTCAGGACATAGACTCCAAGCCCTGAACTTTGTTGTGACACTTTCTCTTCTATGTTGTCTGCAAATCTTCGTCCCCCTTCCTCCTGGAAGCGTTCACGATTCCTGATTGTTTAATCCACTCACGGCGGATTGGTGACATCAGGTGATCAGATGAGCCGGGATGAAGAGCAGTGGGACAGGACGAGTCAGTCAGTCGGTGCGAAGACCGGTACATGAGCTCTTACTAGGACACTTTTCTCTTTGCTTGTTGGGGATCCCCGCCATTCCACAGGTAAATTTTACTATTGGGAATTTCCATTGGTTTGGAATGTGGTGATATTGTGGGAATGTTTGGAATGAGGATGGATTTGGTTTGTCTCTACAGTCAGGATGGCTCGGGATATGTCCGATAAGGAGATCCTGAAAATGGAGTTGGAGCAGCTGAAGAAGGAAGTGAACACAACAAGAACACCAGTAGGTTAAAAATAATAATAATAATAATAATAATAATAATAATAATAATCCACCTTTTTATATCTCCCAATCCAATATATGACTTATTTTCCAGGTGGGTGCAAACTGCGCAGATACAGTCTCCTTTGTAGAAGCGCTGCTTCCCAACGACCCGCTCATCAAGGGCGTCCCCGACGACAAGAACCCCTACAAGGGGGACAAGGGCGGCTGCTTAATCACATAGCACACAGCCGGAATTTTCTACCACCTCCAACCAGGATACGCAATGTACAGAACGGTAGCCAGATCAGATGTGTAAAGTGTGGCCATTTGTAATTAAATGCAACTAGCTGAAACAACGTTGAGTCCTGATTGTTGTTCTTTGAAATTGCTCGTATTTGATGGTACTTTGATGCTCATCATCCCCATAGAAGGTTAAAGTGCTTTGGTCAAACTCCTAATAGGATTGACTTGCGTGTGGCAGCGTCGCTTCCTATGTCTTTGTGAAGCTTCACATCATCCAATTAGAGTCTTTCCAGGTCAGGAAGCAGCTTGTGTCTGACGTGTTTATTAACAGCGGGTGACATATACATTAATTTCATTATTTGACAACTTGATGCTGGAAAACTTCTATTTTGATTATTTTGCACGAGTATATTCCATCATGTGAGTGTTGTTTCCATGGAAACGGCATGTTTTTGGGGCAGAAAAAATTGTGCCCCACAAATTTTGCAAAGCAACAAGTGTCACATGGAAAAATAAACCAAACAATTCGGTTGATTAGCATTCATGCTAGCAAGCTAATATTCTTGTGTTAGTGAAGTTTTCTTACAAATATTGTGTACAAGTGACAATTTTGTGGATTTACATTAATGCTAGTTTAGCAAGCTGAACTCGCAATATTTGTTGTCAAGTTTTAAAGTAAATTTTGCTTGGGTCGTTTGGTGTTTAAAAAGGTCATGTTTTTACCGATTCTCTTTGCCACAAGTAACCAATGAAATGTTTTGGGAAATAAATGATCGAGCCTCATGAATTTTATCTAGCAAGAAGCGTCAAGTGACCAGTAAAAATGTTTAAACTTGAAGTTTTTATCATGAATGTTGCTGCATGGTTTAGTACATCGATCAAGAGTCCTTTGTTATTATTATTTTTTATTTTAGTGTTTGGCAAAAATAATAGTGTTTTGTGAATTCTGCCTATCAACAAGCAACCAGTAAAAAAGAATCTTGTCAGTTTTGCTAGCTTGCTAAAATTCCTGTACCTTTTTAAACCTAACCCTAGCCCACATACCCTATATCACTTTTTTTGTGTGCGTGCGTGCGTTGGGACAGAAATTATTTTTTGAGTCACAAGCATGAAGTGACCTAGAAAAACTGGACGAACAATTCTGTTGTACGTACAGTAAGTTAGGTCCAATTTTCGTTGTTGGTAGTTGTTTATCGTTTGAATGGCGACCTTGAGTGACTTTCTTTGCTATCATGGTTCGACATGTTTGTGTTCCGTTTACACCTTACATCCGCTGACAGAGTGTTTTGCATTTAACTTGCTTTTTATTGCTGCTGTCATTTTGTCAATCTGTTGCCTTGTTCGCGTGGTTGAGGTTTACGTGATTTAAAAAAAAATAATTTTGGGGTCAAAATACATTTGCACCATTTGGTAACAGTCCTGATTCATTTCGTAAAGACCCACTATAACTTGAAAACTTTACACATGCCCGTGTAAAGTCAAAAGTGACTTGTACACGGGGCGCTTGTTATCTTAATTGTCTTATCAGATTAGCATAATTGAGAGATACCGTATCTATTGTGGCGACGGCTGCTTCGTTTAAAATCAGAGCAAAACAAAATGTGTTGCAAGGCCTCATATGTATATACAGTATATATTTTTAAATTTAGTATAAAATAAAGTATACCTACATTTAAAATGAGAAATAAAACGGTTCACGGCTGCTGTGGTGTAAAAGTCACAACAACCTGAGGGTCTTATCTTTATGACTAGTTCTAAAGTAATGGTGTCACCCCCCGCCCAACAACCGTGCGGTGCCTACTAAAAGGAGCGTCCGGACAGGAGAAGCAACATTCGCATTCAACTGTCGCATCCACTATGTGGCTCCTCGTTTTCGTAGCGTGCTTGGTAGTGTGGGTGGGGGCCACCTACTGGTACCTTTTCGGCAAGCGCAGCCCCTTCTCCTTGGAATCTGTCAGGCCTCCCGGACCGCGAGAATTGGACCAGAAGAAGCGAGACAAAATCATCAAGCAAGGTAAGACAATAATAATGCCTTCCTAATCCTAACCCCAAAACTGGCGTAAACTTAAAAAATAGACAGGTTTATACTCTCAATGGACACTTCATTGGGTTAAATAACTCTTTATACATGCATGAATAATAATTCATAATAATAAAAAAATCATGTTTTTATTCACTTTTCTATGTGCAACATTGAACAAAGCTAACCTTAGTTTTAGCATTTATCATTTCGCCAAAATCTTGTATAGCTCAAAATTGTGTGACCTTCTTAGAGCTGTTTTTTTTTTTAAAACTTATTTTAATATAATGAATATTAGGATGAATTTTCCGTATGACACAAGTACAATTGAAAACGTCTTAAATACTTTTTCAATAACAGTTTCATGTTTTTATTCAGTTTGCAATTTTAATTGAAACTAAGATTAGCTTAATTGTTGCATTTAGCATAACAATTTTTTGTGGATTATAAGAACAACAAAAAATGTAGAAATAAAAACAATGTTCTCTCTTTTATTTTTAGCAGGTATTATTTTATATTTGTCATGTTATGTTTAACAAATGTGTTGATTTAAAATGTCAGAAAACTGAAAGCTAACTAGCATTATCTTAACTATGCTAGCATAATTTCAGTCATGCTGAGATGAGCTAATAAAAAAACTTTTATCAATTGACCTGTTTTTTGTGTCAAGAGCCTCTACAGTATATAAATGATTAGCAGTACGACTGCTCTTTTTTTGTCATAATGGAATTATGACTTGCTGATTACGCTATCAACTCAGGTGTAGCGTTGAAAAGCTTTCGGAAACTAGATCAACGTTCAAACTGTAACACACGGCCAATTGTGCAACACAATAACGTTTATGATGTCTGGACATTCCTCAGTTGCTTATGTAACCGATGTGCGCAGGTTTCAGCTTGGACAAGGTGCCACGGGACTTGGACGTCATTGTGATCGGCAGTGGCATTGGCGGGCTGGCTGCGGGCGCCACGCTCGCCAAGGCGGGCAAGAAGGTTCTGATTCTGGAGCAGCACGACCAGGCCGGAGGCTGCTGCCACACCTACATCGAGAAAGGCTTTGAGTTTGACGTTGGTATGGTAATGCTAATGCTAACGCTAACGCTAACGCTAACCATAAAGCTAAATCTAGCCCCTAACCCCTAATTATAACAATGACTTCCTAAACCATAATCCTGATTCCTAACCCTTAATCACATGAGACATGAGAAACAATCTGAAAACATTTGAAGTTAGCATTGAAATGCTAATGCTAACCCAAACAGTGATAGCAGTGTAGAACGGTTAAAAATACTCTACATTGCCTTTTTGTCTCCAAATGTTGAGGAAAATCTGGTCCCGTTCTCGCAGGCCTTCACTACATTGGTCAGCTCCACGAGAATAGTCTTCTGCGCATCATCTTTGACCAGCTGTCGGAGGGTCAGCTGGAGTTCCAGGAGCTAAACCCCCACTTCGATACCATCCAAATCGGGCAGGGGGACGACAAACGGGAGTACACCATCGTCTCGGGCAAAACCGAGATGAAGGCTCACCTCTTGAAGCAGTTTCCGGATGACACGGATGCCATCGAGGCCTTCTTCAAAATCATGAAGGTACCGCAGGCTTGCTTACCTTAATGCCCCCCCCCCCCCCCCCCGCCAGAAGGGACGTCCCGCGTAGTCAACCCCCATTTTCTGTCCGCCAGATCTCAGCCAAGAAGACTCACTACCTGGCAACCCTGAAGCTCATCCCGCAGTGGTTGTCTTTGTTCCTGTTGAAATCGGGAATCGCAGACCTGGTCTCGCCGGTTTTCCGCCTCACCGGAACGTCTGCGACCGAGTTGGTGAACACACTGACCGCTAACAAGGATCTCCATGTCATCTTTTCGTACCTTTTCTATGGTGTGTGTTCAGACTACCTCAAGTGTTCTAGTGTTGGACTTAATACAAAGTGATAATAAAAAGTTCTTCTATCTGTTAGGTGTACCTCCAAAGGACTCCAGTATTTTGATAAACGCCCTCTTGGTCCATCACTACAAACGAGGGGCATATTACCCCAAAGGGGGCGGCAGCGAGATCGCCTTCAACATCATCCGCACCATTCAGAAGTACGGCGGCAACTGCCTGGTGCGAGCGCCCGTCTCGGAGATCCTAGTCGACCACAAGGGGGCGGCGCACGGTGAGAAAAATGAATCCCAGGTGGATACGAAATACTCTTAAGAGTGAGGACTTCAAGACCGTGTCACGTGGTAGGTGTGAAGGTGAGGAAAGGCGGAGAAGAGGTGGAGATCCACGCCCCGGTGGTGGTCTCGAATTGCGGCATCTTCACCACCTTCCAGAAACTTCTACCACGTGAGATCCAGGTCAAGCCAGGTGATGCAAGAGCAACTTTTTTTTGGGTTCATCCGATTCGGAATGTGCGAGGTTCAGAACGAGGCAGCGTTGTCCCTCCGCAGACATCCAGGAGAGGCTGAACATGATGAAGCACGGCAGAGGATCCTTCTTGGTCTTCTCTGGTTTCGACGGCACCGAGGAGGAGCTCGGTCTCGAGTCCACAAATTTCTGGCTGTTCAAAAACAACGACATGGACACATCGTACGTAAACGAACACACCGTGGCGTCTTAAGTGTTCTTTGAAGTTTTTTTTTTCTTCTTCAGTCTTCTTCTAATCTCTTTAGTCACTTTTGATCCTCCTTGGTCTTCTTCAGTCCTCAGTTTTCTGTGGTATACGTCCATCATCTACAGTCATATTCAGCATTCTTCTGTCTTTGGTCTACTTTAGTCCTCTTTGGTCTTTGCTAGCATTCTTCAGTAGTTTTCAGTCCTAGTCTTCAGTCCTTCTAGGCCCTCTGCAGTTATCTGAAGGTCTTCTTTAGTCCTCTTCAGTCCTTTTCAGTCCTAGTCTTCAGTCTTTCTAGGCTCTCTGCAGTTATCTGAAGGTCTTCTTTAGTCCTGTTTGGTCTTCTTTAATTCATCAGTCCTCTTTAGTCTTCTTCAGTCCTCTTCAGTCTTTTTCAGTCCTTTTCAGTCCTAGTCTTCAGTCTTTCTAGGCCCTCTGCAGTTATCTGAAGGTCTCATTTAGTCCTCTTTGGTCTTCTTTAATTCATCAGTCCTCTTGAGTCTTCTTCAGTCCTCTTTTGTCCTCTTCAGTCCTCTTCAGTCTTCTTCAGTCCTCTTTTGTCTTCTTCAGTATTTTTCAGTCCTTTTCAGTCCAAGTCTTCAGTCTTCCTAGGCCCTCTTCAGCCCCCTTCAGTCCTCATCGTCCAATTCAGTATTTTTCAGTCCATCTTCTGTCCTTTTCCATCTTCTCCAGTCCCTTTCAGTCCTCTTCAGTCTTTATAAGTCTACTCCAGTCCTATTATTCAACCATTTTCAATCTTTGTCATGCCGTGTCAGACTTCCGTTTTTTCCCCCAGCCATCTTCTTTTACTTCAATACTTTTCTTTGACCTCACTAGTCTAAACATGACATTCTGATAAATAATACATTTGTGGAATATGAGTTATGAAGCAAAATCCAGCCGTTTTTTTTTTCCATCTCAAGGGGCGGCCATTTTGCTACTTGCTGTCGACTGAAGATGACATCAATGTTGCTCAGCTAACGACCAATCACAGCGCACCTGATTTCTGAAGCTGAGCTGTGATTGGTTGTTACCTGAGCCCTGAGCAACTGTGATGTCATCTTCAGTCGACAGCAAGTGGCAAAATGGCCGCCCTTTGAAATGGATGAAAACAGCTGGATTGAACTCATATTCCACAACTATAATATTAATTAGAATGTCATGTTTAGACTAGTGAGGTCACATATAACATATTAGTGTCAAGAATGCTTTTTTTTTGGGTGGGGGGGGGGGGGACTGTGACTTCCCCATTTTCTTTAGCCTTCTTCACTCTTTTTCATCCTTCACTCCTTTTCAGTCTAGTTCTGCCTTCCTCAGCTATACCCAGTCTTTCTAAAGCGTCTTCTTGTCGGGATCCTGCATGTAAATATCGGCCACCAGGGGGTAGTGTTGTATAAGAAGAGTTTTGTGTGAACCCGTTCCACTGGGAGCGCTCCCAGAAGTTTTCCACATGTGATCAATGGAAGGAAAAAATTCCGAGTTATTGTTTGACTTTGTTCTAAGCGAGCTGCAATTCTAATCTGGTCATCTAGATGGAGCACAGGCTCATTCAGAATTTTTTTAATTTTTTTTTTTTAAAAATGTTTGGATGACTCCATTTTAAGATGTGTCCCTCTTTGTGTTTGTTGTAGGATGGAGGACTTTTTTGCTTTGAGCAAAGAGGAAGCACCAGACAACATCCCCATGATGTTCATCACCATGCCGTCGTCCAAAGACCCGGAGGCCAAGATAAGACACCCTGGTACAAAGCAACACCTTAGTGTTATAGTGTGCGGTTCTTCGGCTTCCTGTCACATTCCCAAAACATGCAAATGAGGTTCATTGAAGACTCAAAATTGTCCATAGGTGTGAATGTAAACACGAAGCAGCTCACCCAAAATGATTGTATAGAAAGTTGTGACATCCATAAATGGTGTCCACAGGGAAATCTTGCATGACCATCCTGACCATGGTGAAGTACGAATGGTTCGAGGAGTGGAAGGACACCACGGTCCGCAAACGCGGCGACGAATATCACAACTACAAAATGAGATTCGCCAACAAGCTCTTTGACTGGGCCTGCCAGTTGTTCCCAAAAATCAAAGACAAGGTGAGGTCTTGGGTCCAGGAAGGTTTGCCATAACGTTCCGTTTTTAACCAACCGCCGTCTGCCCTCCAGTTGGTCTTCCAGGACGTGGCCACGCCCCTGACCAACACGCACTACCTGGGCGCCCAGCGCGGCGCCATGTACTCGGCCGAGCATAACCTGGAGCGCTTCCAAGCCGAGGCGGTGGCGAGGAACCGCTGCCACACTCCCGTCAAGAACCTCTTCCTCTCCGGTAAGGACGCTCATGACAACAAATTCTTTTGTGACGCGCTGAGTTGATAAACCAAATACCGATTGTTGTTTTCCAGGCCAAGATGTGTTCAGCTGCGGAATCGCGGGAGCGCTGCACGGCGGCGTCCTTTGCGCCTCGGCCGTGCTGGAGCGCATCGTCTACATCGACTTGCTCTTCATGAAGAAGAAGCTGAAACGGCGCAAAGCCAAAGAGCTGCTGGCCCTGCTGGCCCGGAAGAAACTTCAGTGAGCTGTCCGTCTTTTTTGTTTATTTTTTATAAAAAAAATACTTTTGTAGGATCTGCAGGTGATCAAAGAGTAGCTCCATGACATATTTTCATGTGAATTTTATTAATTGTTGTCTTATTTATGAATGTATGTAAGATAGCAGAGATGAATGTATGTAAGACATGTCATTTAATCTTTTTACTTTTTTTATGGGAATGTTTTTACCCCTTTTATTCCACTGTGAAGAACTATGAAATTCAATTAATATTTACTATGAGAATAGACAATCTTATTATAATTTTATTTATTATGACTTAAAAAAATTGAATTTCATAACATTGAGAATTTTCTTTTAAGAAAAATCAAACTCTTTTGCTTTTCAAAAAAGAAAATCTGATGTATATATTTTTTAATTATTTAAAAAAATATATGACTAATTGTTAATACATGATTTTATTGTTGTAATATAATGTTTCTTCCATTTGGCATTTTTCCTGGAAAAAGAAAATAAAGTTTTCATTAAATATTTATTTTTGGAAGTGAGTGTGAACATTTTTCCCAAAAAAGAGCATCTTTCTCGAAAAAAAACATTTTCCCTAATACTTGAACGAGTGAAAAAGTTGCGCAAATTCAAATGCTGAAGTGTGAAAAAGGTGCTTTAGTTCCATCATGCTAACCGCCACCTGTGAGGTCCCCACCTGACTATTTGCAAACTGCCCCCCCCCCCCCCTCCACGCTGTTTGCTTTAACGCTAAAATCAAACATTTTGAGGGAAACCTCAAACTTCCTGCACTAAGTGAACATTTCCTCGCTAAACGGCCGCCAGACAAACTTCAGCAGCGAGGGGTCCGAGGGGATGAATGCCCCCTCTGTCCGACCGGTTGATGGGACGCCAAAGCGCACCGAGCGAGGGCTACTTCTTACCAGGACTGGAGGGGGGGGGGGGGGGACTCGTTTTCGGGGCTGAGGACGTTTAAATGAATAAGTTTACCTTTATTAGTGTATCCATCTAAAATGGCTCACCATTCCTGCCAACGATATTGTATTTGATCAAAAATATAATTTACAATTGAATGTGCTTACAAGATCATGATCAGTGTTTGTTTTAATTTCTATTCTCAATCATGAGAACATTAATAGCTGAAATAGGCAAAAAGACAAAATGGGACCAGCGGGCAAGGATAGCTAACTACATGCTAGCTAATATAGCTAGTAGCCTACATTTTAGCTAGCAGTATTGTTAGCTATACTTGCCTATTGGTTACGTTTTTGTTGTTGTTGTCTATATAACTTGCTAACACTACACTTGATGTTAGCACTCTTATATTGAAGCATATTCACACAAATTCTGGACAGTTCACTACTTAACAGACTGACCCTAACTTTATGACAGGAACAGAAATTAAAAGTGGTTTTCCCATTACACTTTATAAGTAGTACTTGTGACTGTATTACGCCTCTTTAACGTGTTATTTTGTACACACGGTGTTATTGTTTTTGTGTTATTTTTTTCTACTTTTGGTATTAAATGATGTGACAACCGTAGTAACAAAGGTAGGCAGCCAGTATCATGTTTTACACGACACCTCTGTAATATGTTTTTTATGACAAGGTGATAGTCGGATTCAAACGTTGTGGACGTACTATTTACTGATTTCAAAACAAATCCATGGCTCAATTGTAGTTCGGCCCAGCAAATCTGCAAGAACTTGCATGTTATTCACCGTGCTTGCTCCCTACACACCGAATGTTTAGGAAGTCGAAATGAGTGAGGAGTCACTTGGGTTGCTCGTCTGGAAGCTGAGCAGCAGACAAAACGTGCAATTAGCATGGCGGGTTGAAGAGCACCACTCCCAAAATAAACTACCATTGCAACGTTCCCACTCAAAAATCGAATCTTGAAAAATTTGAGGGTTTTTTTTCCATGTAAGAAAATACCACCTTTTCCATGTAATACCAACATTTTTGTCAATTTTTTTTTAATGTAGTGTTAACAAAAAAATAGTTTTAGAAAAAAAAACAACGCCTTACTATACATGGTCTTTAAAAAAATAAATATTTTTTTACTATATACATGGTCATAAAAAAACCCGCCTTACTATATATGGTTGTTTAAAAAAAAAAAAGCCTTACTATATACATGGTTGTTTAAAAAAAAGTGTCGTACTAAAAACGCCTTACTATACATGGTCTCTAAATTTGTTTTTTACTTCATACATGGTCGTTTACAAAAAATGTTTGTTTTTTTTACTATATACACGGTCATTAAAAAAAAACACGCCTTGCTTTCCATGGTCTTTAAAATTGTAATTTTTTTAATATATACATGGTCGTTAAAAAAAACGGCTTGCTTTACATGGTCTTTCAATTTTTTATTTTTTTTTTATACTTGATACATCGTCATTTAAAAAAAAAACGCCTTCCTATATACATGGTCTTTAAAAAAAGTTTTTTTTTTTACTTTATACATGGTCGTTTAAAAAAACCCGCCTTGTTATACATGGTTGTTTAAAAAAAAACAGCTTACTAAAAACGCCTTACTAGACATGGTCTTTAAAAAATATTATTATTATTTTTAACTATATACATAGTCGTTTAAAAAAAAGCCTTACTATACATGGTTGATTTTGGGAAAAAACAAAACGCCTTACTATACAGGGGCTTAAAAAATAAAACATTTTTTTACTATATACTCGGTCGTTAAAAAAACACGCCTTGTTATATATGGTCTTTAAAAAAAATGTTTTTTTTACTATATACATGGTCGTTTAAAAAAAAGCCTTACTGGTCGTTTTTGAAAAAAAAAATGAAAAAAAACCCCGCCTTACTATAAATGGTCGTTTAAAAAAAAACGCCTTACTATATATACTGTACATGGTCTTTAAAAAAATATTTTTTTTTACTCTATACTTGTTCGTTAAAAAAAAACGCCTTGCTATATACATGGTATTCCCCCCCAAATTTTTTTTGTAACTTTTTACATGGTCGTTTAAAAAAAAGCCTTACTATACATGGTCGTTTTTTAAAAAAAATAAAAAATACGCCTTACTATATATACATGGTCTTTAAAAATTGTTTTGTTTTTTTACTATATACATGGTCGTTAAAAAAAACGCCTTGCTATACATGGTCGTTTTTGGAGAAAAAAAACAAAAACAAAAAACGCCTTACAATACATGGTCGTTTTGAAAAAGAAAAAACGCCTTACTATAAACGGTCGTTAAGAATTCCGCCTTATGGTTGCTTGAAAAACAAACGGACAAAAAAAAATCTTACTATATTCATGGTCGTTTAAAAAAAAAAAAACCCGCCTTACTAAAAACACCTACATGGTCGTTAAAAGGAAAAAAAAAGGGAATTTGAGATGGTCAATTGTCATTGCGGCACTGCTAATGTGAAAGATATGCAGTTTGTGTCAAATCTGTTGGCCCTCTAGGGGCCCCTTCTGGCTCAGGGGCCTCAAGCAATTGCTTGCCTTGCCTGATGGCAAACTTTTTTTCTTTTTTTTTGCACTCACTCACGCACACATACAAACAAGGTCTACCAGGCGAGGAAGCGAACCCACGCCAACCTGCATCGTAGAAAACTGACGGTTCCACTTCCGCCACCCCAGAGCCTGCCTAATAGCAAACTACGCCTCTGGCTGAGCCTGAAGTCGTGGCGGAGGCTCCTCCTCCTCCTCCTCCTCAAACTGAACTTCTTCCCCTGCTGCTCCCAACGTGTCAACTCACCGCAAATCTGTTCGGATCCACTTTTGGGGTCGGTAGAGCGCCCCCGATGGGTCACGTCAAAAATTGACGGTAAATGTCAGGCACAAATGCACGCGTGTACAACTTCAGCTCTATGTCGATATGTATTATTTTTTTTTACTGTACATTTTGTTTACATGTGTATGTGTCATATATTGGGAGTCTGAGTTTGCAGAGTTCAAGTGGAGTCGTGGCAGCCGTCGGCATCGTTCATCTGTTTGTAATATGACAACTTTCGCTGTAAATTATCTTGTGTGTTGGACTTTAGGAGAAGGAGAGAGGGGGGGGGGGGAGAGGGGGGAGGAGGAGAGGGGCCAGAGTAGGAAACACTATTTTTGGTCCAATATACAACTTTTTTGTGTAAAAAAAATATATAAATAAAATCCCCCCCCGGGAGAAATAGACAATTTAATAAATAAATAAATAAAACTCTTTGCACATATGATGTAAATCTAAAAACTTTTGGGCATGAAAATATGAATTTGTGACGAACCGCTCTCATCTTGAGAGATGTGACTCAAACGCGAGAAAATGGCAACGTCCTTGTCTTAGCAACACGACGAGTTGAGGTGTGCGAAGAGTGTCAAGAGTTAACGTGTGTTTGGCAGTCATCTGCACGACGTTCCTCCTCTTCGGCCTCCTTCTCCTCCTCTCAGTGGATGGTTCACACATGAGCCGCAGTCTCACATTTCAGCATCATGTCCCCCCTCATCTCACGCATTGGCCCGCCCGGTAGCCAAAAATGCATCTGCATACGTCACCTCTCTGCCGGCTAATGGTAGCTAATGCCTTTATTTTTTTTAAATCTTACTATAAATAATGCTATTTTTTAGTCTCATCCCATTTTTAGTCTGACTACACATTATGCTGTTTTTTTTAGTCTTACTATACAGCCATGCAATTATTTATTTCTTTATTTTTTAAATCTTTAAATCTTCATGTGATTTTTGGTCTTACAATACATGTCTCTTTTTTTATTATCTTATTTTTATTTTTATTTTTTTAGTTTGCAATACATTATGTCATTTTCATCTTACAATACATCATGTTATTTTAAAAAAAAATATTACTATAGCCTGTATAATAATAATAATAATAATAATTTTGTCATTTTTTTTTTATCTTTAGTCTTAGTCATGATTTTTTTTCATTATCTTACTATATATCATGACATTTTTATTCTTATTATACATCATGTAGTAATTATTTTTCAAATATTAAAATAAATCATGTTTTTTTGTCTTACTATCATCGTGTCTTTAATTTTTTTTTACTTATACATCATGCCATTTTGGTCTTACGATACATCATAAAAAAAATAATCTTATCATGCCATTAAAAAATATTACTATACATTGTCATTTTATCTATCTATCTATCTATGGCAGCAGTTTTAAACAATGTACAAAAGACTCACACACAGACACACACCGATGTCATTAAGTGTAAAGCAAATCATCTGAGACTTGAACTTCCTGTTTGGACTTGTGCGTCTGTCCCAATAAGAGGTGCACACTTTTATTAGCATTAAGACAAATATGTTTTTACTTATCCAATGAGGACGTTTCACATTGTCAATTTGCATCTGTTGCAAAGTCAATCCAAAATATACTGTTTGTTTGTTTCAAGATTTCTCTCCCTTCTTCCTCTTCTCTGCTTTTATGCCGGTCCTGTCGCTACCTGCCTTGCACATTGCTCAAGCGCTTCATTTCTATACCTCTATCTCCCTCCCCCAGTCTTGAAAGGGTGGCCACTCCGGGGCGTCTCCCTCCTCGGGGGGACGGCACAGTCGCCCTTGGTGGCATCGAGGTGCTCCTCGCACGCTTTAATTCATATTCGTAAAGGACGTATTGACATTTTTAAAAAAGGTGGGAGAAGCTTCCAGTGTGGAGCCAGAAGTGGAACATCTTCTGCTTCCATATGAGTCCAATTCTAGAAAGAAAGAAAGAAAAAAAAAACATCTGGAATCACTTAAAGCTGCGCGCAGTGACTTCAGCGTTGGAAAGTAAAAGCTCAGAAGGAAAACTGAAAATAGTGTCAGAGCAGTATTCTTTCTCTTAACAATTCACATAACTAACAGTTTGCTATTTCAGTTACATTCAGTGCACTTAGAATTAAGACAACAAGAAAAAAGCAGTTTCACCGCAAGAGGTAGTATTATATATATATATATATATATATATATAGTTATATATATATATTTTTTTTTATTATTATTTTTTTTCTTCAAGAAACCAAAGTTTTATTTTTCAAGAAAAAGCTGTAATTTTTTTATTTATTTTTTTTAAATAATAATAATAACAATTTAAATAAAAAAATAAAAAAATCAGTATTTTTGGAAAAATAAGTTGTATTTTTTTGTATATTAAAAAAAAAAGTAACAGTTTTCAGGAGAAAATTTCATGTTTTTTGAGGTACAAAAGCTTCAAGTTTTTCCAGAACACACACACAAAAAAAGTATTTTAGGAGAGGCGAGTCATTTTTTTGCGATAGCTATATATTTTGTGGACGAAAATGTCTCATTGTTCAGAGGCATACTGCAGTTATTTTTCAAAATAGAAGTGTTTTCGAGAACACTCATATTTATCAAGATGAGAAGTCATCTTTTCAGAAAAACAAAAAGCAGTATTTCTAAAAAAAAAAAAAGCAATATTTGAAATTTTCTACAGTCATATTCTTTAAGAAAAAAGTTATGATCCTAGTTTATTAATTCATATTTTTTAGACAATTTTTTCTCCCTAAAAGGTAATGATACAAGAATAAAATCATAATTTTTAATTAATTATTAAAATATATATATATATTTTTGTAGAATAAAGGTGTAAAAGTGCTAATCTCCCCATGGCATAAAGTGCAAACATCTGAGAATAGGAAGCCACGTCAGGGATGCTAAAGTTCAAAGGTCAGTCTGCCAGCTCCTCCCAGCCAGCTCACAGGGACGTTTCCACGAGTCATAATACTTATTTTGTGAAGAAAAAAAGAAGTACTAAAGGCAATTAGCCGCTATTGCTACTTTGCGCGCTCAGCAGCCATTTTTAACGTGATGTCGCCAACATGTCGAGCGTGAGCGTGAGACGTTTGCCGCGCGGGTGCAAAGTGTGAACGCAAATAGTCGAACTGAGATGATCCGCATTCATGTGTCATTCAGCAGGCTGTGCAAAAAAAAATAAAAATAAATCACAAATGCATATCTTCCTCATCATTTATGTTAAAAGTAATCTTTTGATGTCATCTTCTACTTACATTCACTCACACTCTTTTTATATAATGCTAAATAGTGTAAGTGTGTTAGCATAGCATGCTAACAATGTGTGGAAATATTAGCTGCACATTAAATTGTTGAAAATTATGTACTATAAATCATGTCATAATAAAAATTGATGTCTTACTATATATATCTTGTCGTGAAACATGTAATGCTATACATTATGCCATGTTAAATCACGTCTTAAGACATTGTTATGTTCGAAAATGTCTTTCGGTACATCATGTTATATTAAAAAAAAAAAAAAAAGTGATATATATATATAAATATCCTATTTTTAAATATATATTTTTTAAAAACATGCAATTCATCAATGCTATACATCAAGTCATGTTGTCTCACATTTTGCCGTTCAAGTAAAAATAATACCTTGTTAAAAATGTCCTGTTAAAAATCATGTCTATGAAAATATTGACCTATGAAGTCATATTTAAAAAAAATGTCTAACTACCAATTATGTCATGTTAAAAAATGTCTTTATACACATGACATTAAAAATCATGTCTCACAAATTCCCAATACATCATTTTATCATGTCTTTTTTTTCTTTTCTTTTTTTTTTAAATAAAAATGAAAAAAATTAGTTTGTATTTTAGCATGTCTTAATGTTAGCGCCTGGACTCATAGCCCAAATCCATGTTTGAATATTTTTTTTACCATTTAATTCAATCAATTTAAATGGGTTACTAATCCAACTTGATTTTAAAAAAAAACGTCATTTTCCAAAAAATGAAAACTCCAATTAGATTTTTATCAAACATCATATTCATAAATTTTTTTTAAAAAACATATTGCTGTGTACACCAAGACATTATGCCAATAACCAATGCGCTCTCTCTCTCTCTCTCTCTCTCTATTTTACAATAAATAGGTAAAGGCGTTGCTCCAAAGGGTGCAAAAAGTGCACGTTCACCCTCAACTACCATCCTCATCCTCATCATCACATAAAGTGCTCCGCCTCCCCCCTTCTTTTGTGGTCTTTTTTTTTTTTTTTTTGGGTCTGCATACATTTTTCCTCATCCTAGCACACTCCCTTTGTGGATGTGGCAGGCCTGGGAAACGCAACGCTGAGGAGAGGCAGAGCGCCTCCTCTTCTACTTGCAGACGTGGACACGGGAGGAGCAAAAGAAAAAGGAAGAAAAAAAAAGACAATAATTTAGGGAGATAATGTGGGAGAGGAGGAGGGAAGAAAGCATCAAGTGCAAAGCCGTGCAAAATCTTGCTGTTAATGTTTTATTGAATTGGTGTTAAGAGAGTGATAAGAACCTCCAAGTATGGATTGTGGAGCTGAAAGCTTCTTTATAACCAAGCAAAATAAAATAGAAGAATTTTGACAACATTTTTAGTTCAAGTGTGCATTTGTTGGGCCAGCAAACAAGCTCGCACCGACTTGCCAACACTTATGAGCCAGCAGACATCTTTCAAGTGCCACGTGACACTTGCCTATTTCAGCATCGGTTTGCAGCCAATCAGAAGCTGGCATCCTAAAGCCCAACCCCCCTCCCTACACCCCCCCCCCACAAAAAAAATGTGACGTGGACGCCTTAATTTCGTTTTTATGCTCGGCAGCCGCCAGGAGACGTTTAACTCCGAGTGTCACTTCTCCTTCTGAATGTGGAGTTTCCTCTGTGTCGCTTTGATAAAACCCTGAGGAACACCTCCATGTCTGCACATACTCAAAAATTATTGTTTTTTTTTTTTGGGGGGGGGGGGGGGTGCTTATAGGTCTCACACATAAAAACTGGAAAAAAAATGTTTTTTTCTTCTTGATTCTTCGGTTGTGGATACACAGACTACTCTAATCCATTATTTATACAACTAAAAACTTAAACTTTTAACGAATCGACCACCTTTAAATAATGTCTAAAGCCCATCATGAAATTTTACCAGTTAATATACAAATTAATAAATAAATAAAAAAGGAAAGTGAGTACAAATTAAGAGGAACAGACATTTTTTCCCAACCTAAATATAGAATAAAACAAAAACTCAAGGTGTCAATTTGTGGAAAAATCTGGTTTGTAAAATAAAATCTCTGTATTTTTTTTTTTTTTAAATGTATAAAAGCACAATTACTGGAAATATTATTATTATATTATTATTATTATTATATTATATTATTATTATTATATTATTATTATTATTATATTATTATTATTATATAGCACAAGGAGACGCTGTTGAATTATTTTCTATAGAATTTTTACATTGAAAGCGTCTTGACCGCTTGCTGTCATTCATTTTGTGTTGATTTTTATTATTTTTTTGATCAGGTATAACAAGTTTTTACTTCTTTCTGTGTCCTTTCATTTCTTTTATTTCAAAGAGTGAAATAAATTGAATTGAATATGTAAACAAACAAACAACATCGGGGACGGTGCCTCTGGATTGGCAGACCGGGGTGGTGGTTCCCTTTTTTAAGAAGGGGGACCGGAGGGTGTGTTCCAACTTTAGAGGGATCACACTCCTCAGCCTCCCAGGTAAGGTCTATTCAGGGGTGCTGGAGAGGAGGGTCCGTCGGGAGGTCGAATCTCGGATCCAGGAGGAGCAGTGTGGTTTTCGTCCCGGCCGTGGAACAGTGGACCAGCTCTACACCCTCAGCAGGGTCCTCGAGGGTGCGTGGGAATTCGCCCAACCAGTCCACATGTGCTTTGTGGACTTGGAGAAGGCGTTTGACCGTGTCCCTCGGGGAGTTCTGTGGGGGGTGCTTCGGGAGTATGGGTTACCGAGCCCCCTGATACGGGCTATTCGGTCCCTGTACGACCGATGTCAGAGTCTGGTCCGCATTGCCGCCAAGGTTGCCCTTTGTCACCGATTCTGTTCATAACTTTTATGGACAGAATTTCTAGGCGTAGCCGAGGCGTTGAGGGGGTCCGGTTTGGTGGCCTCAGCATTGCATCTCTGCTTTTTGCAGATGATGTGGTGCTGTTGGCTTCATCAAGCCGTGACCTCCAGCTCTCACTGGAGCGGTTCGCAGCCGAGTGTGAAGCGGTTGGGATGAGGATCAGCACCTCCAAATCCGAGACCATGGTCCTCAGTCGGAAAAGGGTGGAGTGCCCTCTCCGGGTCGGGGAGGAGGTCCTGCCCCAAGTGGAGGAGTTCAAGTATCTTGGGGTCTTGTTCACGAGTGAGGGTGGGTTAGAGCGGGAGATCGACAGGCGGATCGGTGCAGCGTGTGCAGTGATGCGGACGCTGTATCGGTCCGTTGTGGTGAAGAAGGAGCTGAGCCGAAAGGCAAAGCTCTCGATTTACCGGTCGATCTACGTTCCTACCCTCATCTATGGTCACGAGCTGTGGGTCGTGACCGAAAGAACAAGATCCCGGATACAAGCGGCCGAAATGAGTTTCCTCCGCAGGGTAGCCGGGCTCTCCCTTAGAGATAGGGTGAGAAGCTCGGTCATCCGAGAGGGACTCAGCGTCGAGTCGCTGCTCCTCCACGTTGAGAGGAACCAGTTGAGGTGGCTCGGGCACCTGGTTCGGATGCCTCCTGGACGCCTCCCTGGGGAGGTGTTCCGGGCATGTCCTACCGGCAGGAGGCCCCGGGGACGACCCAGGACACGCTGGAGAGACTATGTCTCTCGGCTGTCCTGGGAACGCCTTGGGGTCCCGTCAATGAGCTGGCTGAAGTGGCTGGGGAGAGGGAAGTTTGGGCTTCCCTGCTAAAGCTGCTGCCCCCGCGACCCGACCCCGGATAAGCGGAAGAAGACGGACGGACGGACGGATGTAAACAAACACTTGGGATCAAAGCAAGTCTAGCACAGTTCCGGTCTAGTGACAGTTCGATCCAAAATCTATGGACCATGTCTACAAATCCAGGTTGAAGGTCTCAAAGTACCCTTAAGTCTGAAACTCTGCATTTGCATCAGCAACTTGCAATCTGCACATCTTCTGCATTCAAGCATGCTTGTAACCCTGCCGTCAAGTCAGCATCCCATAAAGACAAATCGCCGGCACCCCGTGTTTCTATATGGATTAACAGCCCAAATCTCCTGTATGGAACCGGCAGGCGGTCACGCTTTACATGCTCACGTCTTTTCCTGTGTCAAGCCATGTAAAACCATACGGTTTTTGCTACCAGGCTGCGGCATGCTACCCATTAGCGAACGGGGCCTCTTTATGGAGCGCCACTGTATATCCTCCTGGGGAAAAGTCATCTCAGCTCATTTTATATCTGAAGCAATTACACAACAAACGTTCAAAAAATCAGCACTTTTTGTAATGGAGACCATGATGGTAGCAAAAGCTTCAATGCCAGGCAGGTGGACCAAAAGTCAAGACCTTAGCGTTGCTTTCAATACTGTTGCTCATAACATACTATGTATCGGTATTTCGGTATGCGACTTCTGAGCTTTATTACATGTGGAGTCCCGCAGGGATCTCTACTAGGTCCTCTACTGTACTGTTTAGCATCTACCGTACATGCTTCCTAGTCATATTAAGACATAGCAATGTACTGAGGACAAACAATCTAAATTCAGATGGCACTCCTAACGAAGGAGGCACAAATGAGGAGACATAAGGTCTCATCTCATTTTTTCCACTTTTGTTAACAAGAGTATGAAAACCTAGAATTGTTTTATTGTACATTTAGAACAGAAATAAAATTTGTGATTAATCATAAGTTTACTATTGAAGTCATGCGATTAATTACAATTCAAAATCTTAACCGCCTGAGGCGATAAAAAAAAAAGATTATTAAGAATTAGGGGCGTCAGGTGTATAAAATTTCTAATCGTAATGAATTGCATGACTTCACTAGTTAACTCACGATTAATCTGTTCTAAATGTACAATAAAAAAATTCTAGGTTTTCATACTGTTGTTAACAAAATTGGAAAAAATGTGAAACTAATAGAAACAGTTAAAATGACATTTTGACGTTTATAGCCGTCAATGGCAGTGAACGAATAAAAAAAAATTAAATAAAAAGGTAAAAAATTCGAGGCGATTAAAGTTTTAATCGTAATTAATCGCAAGACTTCACTAGTTAACTCACGATTAATAAATGTTAAACTAATAGAAATAGTTCAAATGAATTTTTGACGTCTATAGTCGTCAACGGCAGTGAATGAGTAAATGAGAAAAAAACAACGACTCACTGACATGGACTCAACAATGTGACGACTTGCACAAATCGCTTCATCAAGCACATTCAATAAGGAGCGAAAAAAACTCAAGATTCGCTACTGAGAAACACGTCCAGCTTGTTAAGCGAGTATTGATCTCAAGCGATTGGCCGCAGCGAGGACAATGTTTTGCTCGGGACGCAGCGTCCAATAAACATCTGGTTTTGTCGCCACTGGACATTTTTTTTCATGGCTCCGTCTTTGCAGACGTCTTTCAGCCTTATGGGACTGGAATAGTCGTTACGACCAAGCTTAGCGAACAGTGTTTGGAAGACTTTTCTACGTCTGGGAATCCAGAATCCACTGCGAGACGAGGACAATGAATTTGTCACTCAGTGGTTTACAGAAGAAATCCAAAGTTGAGTCCAAAGTTGAGTTCATAGTCGTACAGCTTTTACCTTGAGGGGCAGACACAATTTTCTAAAGGGTTGAACTTGGGGATGCTCTGATCCGGGGGTGATCTGGATCCGGAGATACTTGGGAAAACAAACGCTGAAAGTTTTGACCCATTACCCCCTTGAACCCCTTGACTTTGGAGCAGGACCTGGAAAAGGTACAAACAAATACCAATCAAGTACATCGGGGGACAGAAATGGACTCCAACTCTACCCAGACATACCTTGCGATAAAAGGACTCGGGACTCGTACGAGGACACCTGGTCAGTGCAGCCCTTAAGGTGACACCGAAGACTCGGACCTGGACCATTTCAGACCTGGAAAATGTACAAACTGTTAGCTTGGGGGAACTTAAGTACTGTACTGCGAAGGACAAAAATGTAGTGTACCCTTTTTGCAGTATAGGCCTCGGGACATACCGGATGCTTTGGTATAAACTTTGACAAGATGACCTGGACTTTGCAGTAAAATGGTCCAGAACAGTTACTTTGGAGAAACAAAACCTTTATCCCGATAAAGGTTTTGGTAGTGAATGGAAACTAGGACCTGATGACTTGGCAGTTGTTGTTTTCTTTGATTACTTTTGTGGGAACATACGTGCGCATTTTTGGCCAGGGAAGATATCTACAAAACCTTTATTTAAATCTAAATTTAAAAAAAATAAAATAAAATAAAAGAAGAAGAAAAAAACTTTTTTTTTTAATCTCAATCGATCGTTGAGGGAAAGCCTTAAAGTTTCAATTCCGGGCCTATTAGGATTGTTTTTTGTCCTGTATTGGATAGAAAATGTTAACCTGCTGACTTTTCCCCAACTTAACACTGGATTGCATGATTATGTTTTCTACTCAAAACTCAAAGGAGCCTCCTTCACCAGCACGTGTGAGGACGTTCTACTTCCTCGCCACTCTTGAAGAGAACTCATCCCGGCACGGGAAGAATAACAGAAGACTGGACAAGGAGTGCTTGCAGCGGTTCCGTGCGTGAAGCCAAGAGCCAAACCCAGTGGCCTTTTTCTCTCTCCAGTGAACGCTGCAACCCTCTAATTTGACTTTTATTTTTGGAATGAGTTTATTGAACTCTCCCTTTCACTTCAAAAAGCACAGAACTCACTCGTACTTGCTGGCACACTTCTATGATCATTCACAAATAGGAATCTGAGCATTTTAGCGGCAGTATTAAAAACATTTTTTTTTACGTTTTTACAACGGGTGGGACTCTATTTAGGCTATTTAAATTATATTTTCACACATGCGCTCATCTGTCACCTCTGTCCCAAAGAAAACCTGCTTCCAGGATATGTCCAGGTGCACAGATGCCATAACCATCCTGGAAGATGGATAAATTACAGTTCTTTCTTTTAATGATAGCATGCACTTGCTAAGGGAGGCTAATAAAGAAGAAGTGCAGGTAGTGATCATAGCTAAATGCGGACTAGAGGTCATTTATTGAATAGAACGTTATTTATGAGAGGGTCTCACCCACATACAAAATATAAAAAAAAAAAATTAAAAAAAATTAAAAATTAAAAAAAGAGAGCAATGATGATGACATGTCAAATCGGTAAAATTACCGAATGAACAATACTGAGCTCTCCCAAAAAAAAAAAAAAAAAAATAAAATGAGAGGGTCTCTCAATAAGCAAGCAATGTTAGCTGACATTGTTGCTGGCTGTTGCTAGCAGGCATTCAAATCTAGTAGTTTTGGGAAAAAAATGTCAATAAAGGGGGCGGAAAAGTCTCATTTCATTGCAATTTCTTTATACTCGAAATTATTGGTGAGTATGCATTTAAAAAAAAATTTTTTAGCATCAGTTAACAATACGTGATTACATCTTGCCCCATATATCGCCATCCTAATTGGGTTCAGGGTCTGACTTTTGGAGAGGAGACTTTAGTAATATCTGCCCAGAGATTTAAAAATATAATGGTTTACACTTTCTTTTTTAAGATCGACCTCCAAACAAAGATGAGTTAACAATATGGAGTTAGATTGGTTGAAGTCTGGTTCTGTGACCCCTCTAGAATCCTTTAATAATTGCTTGCATTTATTTAGTCTTTTTTTTTCTTCAAAAAATAGTCAGTTAAATAATATTTGGAAATATTCTCAATTAATTGATCTCATCAAATAATTGGTTAATTGATTTAGTTTAGTAATAAAATGCAAATATATTTGTAAAAAAGACAATTTTACATATATAGCATATTTTATGGAATAATTGGTTGAAATAATGATAATCAACCAATTATTGTTGAATAAAAAATAATTAAATAAAAAATGAACAATAAATACATAAATAAATGAATAATAAAAAATAAATTATAAATAAATTATAGATAAATAATAAATAAAATAAATAATAAAATACATATGCATTTAAAAAATATTATATAAAATATATGGTTGACTTAAATAATATATACAATAAATAATGTTTTTTTTTAAATTATTCTTATTCATATTTTTATTATATTATTTTTACAAATACTTTTGCATTTTATTATTGGAAAGAAATCAGTTAACCAGTTGTCTAATGAGAAAAATGTATAATATATATATATATATATATATTAGTCTTTTAAAAATACCTTTAAAAAATTGTACATATGTAATTTTTATTTTTACGTACACATTTTACCTTTTTTTTTGTGTGTGTGTGTGAACCGAACCTATGAATATCGCACGCCTAGTTTAGTGTGAAGGCATCATACTGCTAAATGAAAAGCTGATTCACGCTCAATTGAAGCCCCTTTTCCACCGATTGGCGACGCACTTCCTGCTTGTGCACTGGGTTGGGCTTGAAGTAAACACGGACGGGCCCGCAGATCGGGAAGCCATGGCGGGATGTCGTCAGCGGCCTTCTGCTCAAGGCTCAGCTTGCACCGCCAGCAACATGTGAAAAGCGTTAGCGCTGCTTATGCAGGGTGACCAGGGAGGAGAGCATACATTTCAGCTCCTCCTCCTCCTCCTCCAGTTGCTTTTCCAACATGTGGCGGGCACCAGGATTCCTCATCATGCGTGGAAAAACTAAAGTAGAGAGATTTGTGCAAATGGACGGCAATTAAAGACAAACTACCCAAAAAAGGGGGGGGGGGGATGAGAGCAATAGGAAGTGCTATCAGCTTGATGATCTGGGAGTGTTTACTTGGAGAGAAGCGACATTCTCTGCAGGGACTGCAACAAAAAGTGAAAGACTTTGATGGTTTGCACTGACAGAAAAAGGGAAAAAGTCATTTTTGCTGCTTGGATGTTTCGGGGCGGGAGAGGAGACCGCATTGCATTCTTATTCATTGAGGTCACCTTTTTTTTCTTCTCCTCCTCCTCCTCAACTGCTCAGCAAAGTGGAGCTGCAGCTCAGCTTTCTTCTTCTTCTTCTTCTTCTTCTACTGCACATGCTCACAAGTTGTTGTTGCTCGCTGCGAAAAAAAAAAAAAAGAAGACAAAATTATTCATCCAATACGGTCATCTCAACACTTCACACTGATAAGGTCCAAAGCATGTTCAACTTGAACTTTAATTCATTCACAGGCAATGATAATATAATTTACAGTCATTCAAATGTACACATTTTATTTGACTCTATTCTATTTCATTAGATTATATTCCATCATATTATATGATATTAAATTATTTATATGCATCTATAATGTAAATTATTACAAAAAGGCAAATTAAATATGTAAAAATGAAAAATTAAAAAAAAGCACTAATAATAATAATTAAAAAAATAAAATAAAATAAAACAAGGGAAAAAAATGAATAAATAATAACACGTTATACAATTTATTAGGGCCTGATCAATACGATTTTTGCCGAATTTGGACGGTGCTGCTTCTGATATTTGGCAGAAAAAAATAAGATAATTGATTAATCAGTTGACTATTAAAAAAAAAACAACTTATTTTTTGGACCCTTAACTCATTCACTGCCATTGACGGCTATAGACGTCAAAAATTCATTTAAACTATTTCTATTAGTTTAACATTTTTTCCCACTTTTGTTAACAAGAGTATGAAAATCTAGAAAAAAATGTACTGTACATTTAGAACAGATGGAAAATTTGTAAATAATCGTGAGTTAACTATTGAAGTCATGCGATTAATTACAATTTTTAAAAAAAAAATCCCCTGATGCCCCTAATTTTTAATAATCTTTTCTTTTTTTTTCAACAACTAAAAAAGATTATTTAAAAAAATGTCTAGGTTTTCATACTCTTGTTAACAAAAGTGGGAAAAAATGTTGAACTAATAGAAATAGTTTAAATGATTTTTTTACGTTTATGGACGTCAATGGCAGTGAATGAGTTAAACGACAAAGACATGAATTACAGGCAGACAATTTGAATGATTTTACAATACGTTGTCCATCAGTATACCTTTAACTTTACAACTAAGGAATTTTCAAGTACAAAAATCCCACAGGTCCACAAACATGGCAGCATTTTATTGTCATGTGACCACCTGCCAAAACAACAAGACAGGCAAACATACGACTTCCATATCACAAGTGTAGAAATGTGAAATGTGCACGATAAAGTCGGGCCGAAGGCTGCTGTGCCGAGCATTTCTCATCACATGTGGCATGCAGATGATCGGCACTCGCGGTGGGATTCAGATCCAGAAAATGGAGTCAAGTCAATGGAGCACAAAGCTCCAACTTAAAAACTTTTAGTGACGATGTTTCTGATATCAAAAGGTAGAAATTGCAGTCAATGTACCAGTAAAAGATTCCCTTAAGTTTCTAAAAGTGAAAATATGAGGCCTCTTTTTGACAGTTCTAGAAGTTGTAGTAACAAGGTTCATTTGAAGAAATAATGAAAATTCCTCTTCTGGAACGCAGCAGCGAATGCACCAGTCAAGTTTTGTCACTTTTGTAGGGTTAGGAAAAAAAAAAGAGCCCAGTAAAAACGTGCCATGTCACTTTTTTTTAATGTTGTAAAAGTCATGAAAAGAATTTGAAATTTGAAGAACACTAAGAATTCCTCCCCGAGCAAGTGCCAGTAAACGCCCCATTCTTTTAAATATCATAAAAAATATGAGGCCTGTTTGGAGAAAATGGAGGCACTGTTATCTCATTTACGTTGTCTCTTTTTCCTACTGTAATGGAATGATACTAAAAAATTAAATAAAAACTTTTGTTGTTCCTCCACATCAAACTCATCCAATCTGGGAAGCATACTGTAAATAATAGACGCCCTTTGACCTCTAAGTGGAAGTTATTGATAAACAGGTGTCCTAAAACTTTTGTCCACATAAAAGTCGCAGCATTTTTGTCCCTGCAGCTGAGAGGAGAGGATGAGTCATCTTTCTTTCCGTTTTCTCTCAGTCTCTCTCCTCTCTCTCTCTCTCTCTCCTCTCTCTCTCTCTCTCTCTCTCCTCTCTCTCTCTCTCTCTCTCTCTCTCTCTCTCTCTCTCTCTCTCTCTCTCTCTCTCTCTCTCTCTCTCTCTCTCCCTCTCTCTCTCTCTCTCTCTCTCTCTCTCTCTCTCTCTCTCTCTCTGTTTGAATTTGAAAATCTTCCCTCTCTCTCTTTTTTTTTTTCTTTCTTTGCCACCTCCTACTTCCAGTGAGGATGGTAACAACAATTCCAGACGGGATCTGTGAGCTTCCACCCGCTTTCACCTCCATTTTTAACAGCTAAACTCTTGGACTCAATTTTTTTTTTTGGGGGGGGGGTTAACAATTCACAACTAATGTCCCGAAATTTTTTAATAAGAGGACATTTGCAAGACAAGAACACTCACAAAATCAAAATAAATAAACAAGTTCAAGTAAGAAAATCTCGAGGGTTAAAAGTATGAGCACATGGCAGCAGCTCGGTTTAATGCAGCTGACTAACTTTACCAGATGTTGGGAATGATGAACCATCCCAAAAAAAAAGAAGGCTACAGAGCATGAGAGTCAAATGGAAAGACCCAAAACGGAGGATTCCTCCTTTGGAATGCATCAGTGAACGCACCAGTACAAATAAAGTCATTAAAATATGAGAACAGTTTAGAGAAATCTGAGGCGTCCTACGCTGGAAAGAGACAGTGAATGCACCACATCACTTTTTTGAAAGTTGTGAAAGTCAGGAAAACAGTAGATTAATTTGAAGAGTACTGGGGATTCCTCTAAAAGAAGGATCAGTGAAGGCACCTGTAAAAACCTGACATGATACTTTTGTAAGGTTTCTAAAAAGTCATGAAAGTACAGACCAGTTTGCAAAAAACGGAAGATTCTGCCTCAAAAGCGACGGTAAATGCACCACATCACTGAAGGTTTTAGAAGTCGTGAAAATATGAAACAAGTGTGAACAAAACTGAAGATTCATCCCCTACAAAGCACCACTGAACACACCATTTTCTTAAGTTTCTAAAAATCATGAAAACATGAAGCCAATTTGAAGAAAACTGAAGATTCCTCCAATAGAAGGCATCATGAACGCACCAGTAATAGCGCGCAATGGGTCTTTTTTTTTAGCTTCTAAAAGTAATCAAACATTGGAATAAAAAAAAAAAAAAGAGGATTCCTCCTCAAGAGAATGTCAGTGAACGCACCAGTAAAAGTGTGGCGTGGCACTTTTTTGTCTTTAACTCATTCACTGCCATTGACGGCTATAAACGTCAAAATTTCATTTTAACTATTTCTATTAGTTTAACATTTTTTTCCACTTTTGTTAACAACAGTATGAAAACCCTGATTTTTTTTTATTGTACATTAAAACAGATTAAATTTGTGATTAATCGCGAGTTAACTAGTGAAGTTTTGCGATTAATTACGATTAAAACTTTAATCGCCTGACGCCCCGAATTTTAAATCTTTTTTTATTTATTTTTTATTCATTCACTGCCATTGACGCCTATAAACGTCCAAATATCATTTTAACTATTTCTATTAGTTTAAAAATTTTCCCCACTTTTGTTAACAAGAGTATGAAAACCTAGAGTTTTTTTTACTGTACATTTACAACCGATATAACATTTTTGATTAATCGTGAGTTAACTAGTGAAGTCATGCATTTAATTACAATTAAAAAATGTAGTCTCCTTTTGCCACAAATTTTTGATCATCTTTAAAAATATATATATATAATTTATGGCAGTGAATGAGTTAAAAGTCATGAAAATATGAGACCAGTTTGGATTAAAAAAAAATTTTTTTTATGTTTTGGCGAGTGTAGAGGAAACTGAGAATTCCTCCCTTTGAGATCACAAGTGAACGCACCAGTAAAAGCGTGCCATGTCACATTTTTTTTTTAAAGGTTCTAAAAGGTTGGGAGAAAATGTTCAACATTCCCAATGTAGGGAAATCTGACACCCTGGATCCCACCCACTCCCTGCACTCCGCGGCCCTCGATCACAGCCCACTTTCAAGGCAAATGATCAATAAGTTGTGTTTAGCAAACAAACAATCATTTCATGCTCAACAATACTTGCAATCACTTTTAGACAGTCAGTATGGCTGCTTTTTGAGCAGCCTGCCAGCCAACTTGCATATTATCTAAAAAGTCCAGGGAAGGATTCAGTCAGATTTTCCATCTGGGCTGTCTGACTGGATGTCTGCGGCACTGGTGGAGGTGGGGAAGAGGGAGGGAAGGAAGGATGGGAGAGCACGAAAGAAAGCGAGGGAGAGAGAGAGAGTGAGAGAGAGAGGGGACGCACGTGATGGGGGCTGGGATGGAGGCAGACAGTAAAAGAAAACCAGACCGAGACGTCGTGAGAAAAAAAAAAAAGTTCTCAAAAGTATCGGGGCAATTGACGACTGCTCCCAGTTCACACCGTGAAGGTGCGCTTGATGAGTTTGGTGTGGAAGAACATCATCAAAAAAGCTCCGTGGTAGAAACGGTTCCAAATGTTGGCAACGGCACCACATTTTCTTAACTTCCTGTTAGTGGAATGTGACCCAATACTTTTGTTCGTCCACTACCGTTGCCTGCTAAGGCACAAAATGAGCAGTCTGAGTGCAAATGATGACTTCTAGTCAAGACAAGAGTCACACTTACATACAAAACTGAGGATTCCTACCCGAGAAAACATCACAAACGCACCAGTAAAAGCTGCCATGACACTTTTTTACAGGTTCGAAAAGTCATGGAAATATGAGGCAAGTCTGGAGGAGATTAAGAATTCTTCCAATACAAAGAGTCAGTAGAAGTTTCTAAAAGATTCCTCACATAAAAAGGGTCTGTGAACGCAGCACTTGACTTTTGAAAAACTTCCTACAGTATATGTCAATAAATTAGAGGAGCATTTTGAGAAAAAAAAAAGAAAGCATTGAACAGATCAGTGCAACCCACCATTTAACAGTCATGAAAATATAAGACCAGTTTGGAGAAAACTGGGAATTCCTCCACTTTAAAGTATTAGTGAATGCAACTCATGACTTTTTTTCCCCCAGAAGTTTCTAAGTCATGAAGAAACAAGGAGAGTTTAAAAATATATTATGGGGAGTCCTCTCCTTGGAAAGGTCAGTGAACGCACCAGTAAAAGTCAAGTTTCTAGAAGTCATATTCTAGAAAGAGACCAGTTCGAAGAAAACTTAGGACTCTTCTTCTAGAAAGTGTCAGTGAATGCACCAGTAAAATGGTGCCATGTCACTTTTTTGGCTTTCTAAAAATCAAGAATAAAAATTAAAAAAAAGTTTGGAAAAAACTGAGGACTCCTCCACTAGAATGTGCCAGTGAATGCAGCACTTTTCTAAGTCATGAAATTATGAGGAGTTATGAAAAAAAAAGGATTCCTCCTTCTTAAAGGGTCGGTGAACAGAACAGTAAATTCAATTTATTTTGTATTACTTTATTTTTTTATTTTTTGTGTGTAAAGCACTTTAAGTTATTTCATTCCATGATAAGATGCCATATAAATAAAGTTGACTTCTGAGTTTTGAGAAAGCTAAGAATTCCTCCCCTAAAAAGTGCCCCTGAATGCACCAGTAAATGCTGCCATGTCACTTTTTGTGAAAGTTGTAAAAATACGAGTCAAATTTGAAGAAAGAAAAAACATGGAGGTCGTTTTTTCCTGCCTTGGGCCTCGACAGTAAAAATCACACTTGCAAATCGCAAGTCATATATTAACACTCCAAACAGCTCAAATTAATTATCAGTGTCAAAATGTTACGTTTCAGTTTGAAGTGTATCAAAGCTCACTTAGCATCTCAAAGATAATGCAGTGCGTCTCATGTGATTGGCGACACTGTACAATTTTCTCAGCCATGCCCTGTTATTTACCGGAGGCAGGTGAGCTTGCAAACGAGCAAAGACTGATTTCATATCAAATGCATAAATTTGAATGTTGGCCACAATAACAAATGTCCCTTGGGTTTGTAAATAGTGTGTATGAAGGCAAGTGAGGCATTGTGGGGGGGGGGGGTGTCTTAGTGCAAAGCAACAAGTAGGAACACGTGCACGCTGCAGCTCACAGGCTTGCTGGGAATGTACAGTTTGCTCTTCTTCTGGCACCCGGCGACAGCGAGGAACTTTTTAAACCGCTACGTGAAGTGATGCAAATTAGTCATTTGTCGCTGCTGATCGCATTGAGTCTATGGGTTCCATTTTCATAGACGGCGCATCTGTGGCGGGGCACAAACGCCGGTGGATCCTGATTTTGTCCAGAGCGGACCCATCTTGTTGACCGGGATCGACTGGAATATTCTGCAAGTCTGAATGAGCTTAAGCGCTTCCGCCCAAAAAGGGTTTAAAAAAAAAAAAGGGAAAAAAAGCAAGGCCACAAAACGATCTGTTAGTGCGAGACTCCATTCTGGGGCGGCGCAGAGCAGAAAATTACAAGTTCTATTTAAACACAGAGCTCCAGTTCACTCGTGGAACTTTTTCACCGACATCGCCAACGTCATGCGTCTAGCACCATCTAACTAGTACTACAACTAGTACTACTGCTACTACTATTACTCATGCACTCACCACTTACTATCGGTAACTATCACTACTACTGCAACTCCCAGTACAGTCCTACCACAACAACTAGTACGACAGCTATTACTCCAAGTAAAATGATCATCAATGCTGTAACTATCTCTACTACTTCCATGACGTAGAAGGTGAACGAGTAGTCGATGTAAAGCGCTTTGAGGGCTTTGCAAGGCAGATTTGACCATTTACCATTATTACCACTTACGACAAATAAGACAACTATTACTACAATGAGTACTACTGACTTGGCTATGCCAACTAGCCCCGTGTACCACAAAGTAGATTTACTCCGTTACATTTACTTGAGTAACTTTTTTTTTGGAGGGGGGTAGTACTTCTAAGAGTAGTTTTACCACACAATACTTTTTACTTTTACTTGAGCAGATGTGTGAAGAAGAATTGCTACTCTTACTCTTAGTAACTTAGAGTTGTTACCACCATTATATACACTAGATTTACTGTGCTTTTATGGCCCTAAGGCGCACTTAACTCATTCACTGCCATTGACGGCTATAGACGTCAAAAATTCATTTGAACTATTTCTATTAGTTGAAATTTTGTTTCTACTTTTGTTAACAGGAATAAGAAAACCTAGATTTTTTTATTGTACATTTAGAACAGATATAAAATTTGTGATTAATCGTGAGTTAACTCGTGAAGTCATGCGATTAATTACGATAAAAAAAATAATCGCCTGACGTCTCTAATTTTTAATAATCTTTTCTCTTTTCTCTTTCTCGTGCTCTCCTTTTTTTATCGCGTCAGGCGATTACATTTTTTAATTGTAATTAATTGCATGACTTCAATAATCAACTCACGATTAATCACAAATTTTGTATCAGTTCTAAATGTACAATCATTTTTTTCTAGGTTTTCATACTCTTGTTAACAAAAGTGGAACAAAAATGTTAAACTAATAGAAATAGTTCAAATGAATTTTTGACGTCTATAGCCGTCAATGGCAGTGAATGAGTTAAAAGTCTTAAATTTTCTCAAAAATCGACGTCTTGTCTAATAACGAGGTGCGCCTTTTCGTGTGCACCGAGTTCCAAAATCTGTAAATGTTGCTTGACTGACTGTGTGGGAGCATTTGCGCGGACACATTGCTTATATAAAGGAAATGTGTCCCTGGTTGAGGACTGGCAGGCATGATGAGAACCCGAAAGTGTCAACTGAGATGGTTTCACTGCCACCTTTGCTGATTAGACTGGGAGGCAGCGGCGAGCGAGTTAGGCCACAATTTGTGAATGGATTGTGCATACTTGGGCTAACGTGTCTGCTGTCCACTGTTGTATGAGCTCAAAAAGTTTTTATTTTATTTTATTTTTGTGATTTGAAGACGCCAGAATTTGCACATCATTTTTTGTTTTTGTCAGTCTGATGACATTGTTTTTAAAAATAAATCAGATTTACTTAAGTATTCTTTTCAGCAAATACTTTTTTCCCTTATGACTACTTTTTACTTTTACTTGAGTAAAATTATTTTTGAAGTAACGCTACTTTTACTTGAGTAAAATTTTAGGCTACTCTACCCACCTCTGACTAACAGTAGTACTAATATTACTGCTACTACTCCTTCTGTCACTACAACTACTTCTACTGCTAAGAGTACTACTTTTGCTATTACTAATGCAGGGTTTTTCCTGGCTCAAATTGAGGTGACTACCGATACCAGGTGCCAATACCAGTCTTATGTTAAAGTATCGGTACTCACGGCGGGGACCGATACCATTAGACAAAAAAATCAGAAATTATATGAATACAAAGTTGCCATTACCTTCATGCAATTTTAAGGAAAAATAATATATTGGGATATATAGGTCTTTTTTTGAAAATCATCTGTCATTTATGGGTGGGGATTTTTATTTACTCGTGGTATTGGTATTTGGTATCAGGAGCGGTGACTACTCAACTCAAGAGTTGCGTAACGGTCAGGGAAAAAAATGGTATCGAACATCCCTAATCCTGACCATGTGCCATAAAGTGCATGTATTGTGTAAATTCATGACTCGCTTTAATTTTTTACAGGCAGCATATCATAATTCCATGTTTCAATAATAAGACCAATATCTAAATAAATAGAATAGTTCCAATGAGAATATGACTCTTATCATGTTAAAGCATTCATTCATTTATTATCAGTCACTTTGGCTGGCGGTGGTGAGCAAATAAGGTGGGGGTGGCCGCCTCTGAATTTTGTACACAGGAAAAACCCTGTAATGTAAAACTACTCCAGGCACAAAAACTACAACTAGTACGGCTACTTTTCCTGTAACCATTACTATCGTCACTGCTAAACTACTATTATATGACTAGTACTTATTTTACCATTTAGGGTTAGTATTACTGATCTCACTTTTATTCCACTACTACTACAACCCCGACAAATACTATCTATTATTGACTCTGCTAATGTGACTACGGCTATTTTATGACTACTACTATGACTATTGTTCTGACTAGGACTTCTATAACTAGTAACAATGTCAATCTATCTTTAGATACGTCCACGAGAAGACTGAAACGTCCTAACCTGTGTGCTCGATAAGGCCTCGTGTTCACATCTTTTATTGATCGCAGACTGCTTCTTCTTCTTCTCTCTAAGGAAGGAGAGAGAGAAAGAAAGGAGGAGTTTGAGTGAAATGAGAGGTCAGACACGGCCAACGTGTAGAAGCTGCAACGTGTCCACATTGTAAGCAGGCTGGATGCTTTGTGGGCCTGCCAGCTTTTTTCTTTTCTCTTCTTTCTGTCTTACGTCTTCTCGAGCTGCAACGTAAACGTGTGCGTGTTTTGAACATACGGCTGTTTTTTTTTTTATTGAATTTAATACGGTTTGCCTACACAAAGCATATGGAGTCGTTTAATAGGCGATGGATGGTGTGTAGCTACACAGGTGATCCATCTTTTTGTCTTCATATTGTGAGAGGAATGGAGGACAGGGAAGCGAGAGGGGACGTGTTTTACACCAAAACTGATAACCGATCACTCTATCGATCACATCCAAGTATGTAAACCCCAAAGAAATGGAAGAGTCCACGAGGAAGCAACCTTACTCAAAGCGCGTCGAGCGTGGCAATGATCCTCCCCATCATCGAGCAACAGCTTTTTTTCCTGCGCGAGACATGTTTAAAGACACCCACCAGCCCTCTTCCCGCCCCCCCCGTGCACACTGCAAGGAGGGTGCGCGCGCTTGAGGCCCTCCCCAAAAAAGCTCGGGGCATATAAAAACCCCGCTAAGTGATTTGTTGAGGCAGTAGGGAGTTTCTGCTGGGGTCTGGATTGGAGTTACACACACAGACCGGACCCTACCTTGTATGAGTGGCGTTTGAGGAGACGAAAAAAGGACCCCCCCTGTCGCAAAGAATCTACATGTCTAATATTTAGACATGTTCAGCTTTGTGGATATTCGGTTAGCGCTTTTGCTCAGCGCAGCTGTGCTGGTGGTGAGAGGTCAAGGCGAGGATGATAGTAAGTATCACTTTATAACGTTGATATTTTTGTTTTCGCGGGCGGGGGGGTTAGGAGCAGTGTGGCCTCATCGGGATTGGACTGAGCCCCGGAAAGAGACGATGCTCATTCTGGATGCCTTTTTGGGGTTCTCTTGGAGGTCCATTTGAGCAGGAGTGGATTGTGTGTGTTTTTTTTCTTGGCATGCACATACACGCTCAGTGAGCGTCCTCCTAAGGGAGTGCAGCTGCATCTCTTCTCTCTGACACATGTTTAGATTCAGAGGGGCCACCAAGAGAAAGCAACAGAACACTTTTTCCCCTCTTTTTTTTTTTACGGCAGAACGTCTTACTTTGATCATTTTAGGAGGGCAGCCTAACTCTTGTCAGTTTGGGAGACTGTGCTGTAAAAGTCACCAAACAAGAATAAACGTCTAAATTATAGGCACTTCTGCTAAGATTCACTTATTTCCACCCAAAAAAAGCATCCCTCTTGTGTTCCTTTATTGAATACGTTTAAAACCACCCTCAATCATCAAAGACGTAGTGAGTTTGGATTGAGGCATTAAAATTGGTTGTGAATAATAATAATAATGAAGATCGTATATCTATGGTTAAAAAAACTAAAATCTTCAAAAGTCGAACAGTTTTTTTTAACGCTGGGGGGAAAAAAAGGAGGGGAGACAATGGAAAAATTGCTGAGATGTGACGTAGCGCGTCAATTAATCACAGAGTAGGAGGAGGGCGTACTTTTGTGGGGCAACACTGCTCTCTGGCGGTCAACTTTGATACTGCCACGTCTGTCCCTAATAAAAGGCCTTGAACGCCCACCATTAGTTAAATAAGGGTCCACTTCCTGTTCGGAATATACGAAAGCCCATTGCTGGACAGTTTAAAAAAAATTCACAATTTGACCACAAATGACACAAATTTGAGTCATAAATGTGAAAAGCTTATGAAAAGCTGCTGTTACCTGCCTTTATTCGTTGTGCTCATGCATGTTGAAAGTATGAAAAAGGGAGAAGGCGCGACTAGTACAAACTAAGAATGAAATGTTGTCAATGACTTGTCTCGAATTAACACTCAATGCTACGGTGCTTTGATGCCCGAGTGTCTGACCAAGACGTTGTTGTCGCGCAGGCACATTCGGCAGCTGCACACTAGACGGACAGTTGTACAACGACAAGGATGTGTGGAAACCCGAGCCGTGCCAGATCTGTGTTTGCGACAGCGGCACAGTGATGTGCGACGAGGTCATCTGCGAGGACTCTTCTGACTGCGCCGACCCCATCATCCCAGAGGGAGAATGTTGTCCCATCTGCCCTGACCAAGACGGTACTACTTCACCCTCCGTGCTCCTCAACCTCAACACTGTGTGCCGTTCAGATAGTTTATTTTTCAATTTTTTTTGCGGCGACAACTTGTGCCCAGTTTGAGCATCTCCGCGACTAACAAGATGGACGCCCTTGCACGCCCCCTGGCGATTTTCATAGGAATTACTTGGATTAATGTACAGCTTGGATATGTAACTTCCTCCGAAAAATATTGCTTTCCTCAGTTCTTTAAAAACAAAAACATCACTTTTGTCACAGTTTTTTTTTTTTTTTTTGCGATTCGGTAGCAAGCAGCATTGACACTATGTCATCAATGTATGCAAATGATAAACTGAACTACAACAAAATTTGCAAACATACCAAACAACAACGTTTGTAAATGATAAATCATAAGGATAACAGAAATTGCTAATTACAAACACAACAAAGTTTGTAAACGATAAACAGTACAACAGCAAACATTATAAACACACCAAGCGATACCAAAGTACGCAAACAGTAAGCATACCGACACCAAAGTTTGTAATCGATAACCCAGACTGACGACCAAGTTTGTCATTGATCAAGCTAACAACAACAAAGATTTTAAATAATACTCCGGCCGGCAACATAGTTTGCAAACCATAAACGACATCATAAAACTGACAACAAATTTTGCACACGATAAATTCACGCATCATTCATGTGATGGATCATGGAAGCTAACATGTCATGTGGTACTTCTACAGTTTTTACCATTATGTCACCTCCATGTGTCCTCCGTTTTGGCACATTTTATGTTTAAAAATTTCCCGATTTCCCTGAATAAGCCCAGTTCTACAGAACTGAATTTTGAGCCGCATGGTCACGAAGCTAGGCAGAAGAATGTAGGCTATGTGGTGCCTGTTTCTGTAAATTGCTGGTTTTTAATTTTATTGTCATTCCTGCACTGCAAATCACACGTCCACAAATTATTATTGCAATTTATATGAAATGTTGCCATATTCAGTTAGCTTTATTGTGTGGCTGTGAAATTAGCCTCAAAAGCTAATTAAGGCTGTGTATAGTTTTGAAACTTATCAGGTGGACAGTGTGTGACCTGTTTGTCCTTCTTTTCCTTCCGTAGGACCCAGGAACCCTCAAGAGGTAATGCCACATTTGATTGACCCTCGATGAATGTGACTGCATGCTTCCTGAAAATGAGCTCTCTGATTAGCCTCTGCATGCTACATAGCATATATATTGGGTAGGCCGCATAGCCTCACTCTCGTTTATTTTCTCTGTCTGTAGGGAATCAAGGGAGACGATGGTCCTAAGGGAGACGTGGTAAGTTATGCAAATATGTTCGTTATTATTTATTATAGTGTAACATTAACATAGCATCTGGTTGTCAACCTCAATATGAAACAGGTTAGCCATCTGCAGTCTGATTACTTCAGACCGTTTCACATCTTTTAGTGACATTTTGGCCTCTTAGTGTGATAAAACAAAACAAAACTGTATATTAACAAGCAAATGCTATTGGGCGATGATGTCATCGTGGCAACGATATTCAGGTCAAAAGTTCACCGGGACATTAAAAGTTCAAGTTCAAGTGGTAGCATAGCCACTTTGGGGATTGATTTCAAGACAGATTTAAGTGCAATCAGTTGCACAAAAATGATGTCAAATCTACATCAAATATCAATTTTGTCACAAACTAACCATTCTTTCACAGCTAATGGTTCGACTGATATCTTTCTAGGGTCCCATGGGTCCTCCTGGAAATGACGGAATCCCCGGACAGCCTGGACTTCCCGGCCCACCTGGTCCCCCTGGCCCCCCTGGCCTTGGCGGAGTATGTTCAATTCAAATACAATAGTATTAAATGAATCTTGATGGACACTGGATTATTTTTTGTTTTTCATAACCTGTCTTCAATGCCCAGCAGCTAATTCTTCACCTTTGTCTCCGTTGACAGAACTTCTCTCCTCAAATGAGCTATACGGACCACACCAAGTCCAGTGGCGGCCCACAAATGCCCGGCCCCATGGTATGAAGGCTGTGCATCAAGGCACTTGCTTGCTTTTGCTAAATCAGGATGCACCTGGTTCCTCAATGCTTGTTCTGACTTCTCACCCGTCTTCATCAACAGGGTCCAATGGGTCCTCGTGGTCCTCCTGGACCTCCCGGATCTGCTGTAAGTATACCCCTCATCGATTCTCAGTCATGCTTCTTCAGTGTAGATGTTGTTTGGTTAATCTTCTGGATTTGTTGTCCATCAGGGTCCTCAGGGTTTCACTGGTCCCGCCGGTGAGCCTGGTGAGCCCGGAGCTTCTGTGAGTATCCTCAAGCTTTCTTTTTCACCCACTTACCCCAACCTGCTGCTGATATTAAATTTCTCAATGTGATCGTCCTTTTGTGCTTCAGGGCCCCATGGGCGCTCGCGGTCCCGCTGGCCCCCACGGAAAGAACGGAGACGATGTAAGGGTTTACCGATCATTCTAAATGTCCATCTTTTACTTGTCCCCAACACATGCGCTAACCATGTCCCTTTGTGTCAATAGGGTGAGGCTGGCAAAGCTGGACGCCCTGGTGAGCGTGGAGCCTCTGGCATGCAGGTGAGTAATTGCCACAGGGAAGAAGGGCAAAGATCAGGTGACGCAAGAGCCTGGTTGACAATTTCCTCCTGCTGTAGGGTACCCGCGGATTCCCCGGAACCCCCGGACTTCCTGGCATCAAGGGACACAGAGTGAGTTGGCATTTGCAGTGGGACTCTGTGATGTGAGTTGTCATCCTGTTAATGTCACACCGCTGATTTTGTCCGCAGGGATTCAACGGCTTGGATGGAGCTAAGGGAGATGGTGGACCCGCCGGACCTAAGGTAAGAGGAAGGACGGAAGGCTGGACCTCTGTCCTTAAACCCTTCAGATTTGGTGAGCTGTGTGAAACCATCTCTGTGTCTGTCTACAGGGAGAGTCTGGTGCCTCTGGTGAGAACGGTGTCCCCGGAGCCATGGTAGGTTTTACTCATCCCTCCATTAATCAGATTCAACTGATGGAGACAAACCCTAAAATGTTATCTTCATTCTCCAGGGCGCTCGCGGTCTTCCCGGTGAGAGAGGCCGTCCCGGAGCTGCTGGCCCTGCTGTAAGCACTACAAGCTAGACTATGACTGCAGACATGCTTTTACCATTTGTATCCTCTCTTTGATTTGACTTACACTTGAACGCCTCCTCTGCAGGGTGCTCGTGGTAACGATGGCAATTCTGGCCCTGCTGGACCCCCTGTGAGTATTTTATTTTACTTGCAGGTCCACTGTGTTAGTATTCTTTGGAATTGTCTGCTAACGTCCTGTGTCTTCATGTTTCAGGGACCCACTGGACCTTCTGGACCCCCTGGATTCCCTGGCGGTGCTGGTATGAAGGTAAGTCACCCAAAAGAGGACATTTAAGTTTCTGCAATGCTAAAATCATGATTCGTAGTTTAGGTGTTCCTCTTCATGTGGCATGATTTGTTACCATCTTAGGAAGTCTTAGCAAGCCCTAGCAGGTTCTTTGTTGCCACAAGATGTCATTAGCTAGCTAGGATGACACAATGCTAACATTAGGACAAGGTGCAATGAAAAACACTATTACTTTAACATTTCCGTTCAGCCTACGTCTGGCTAGTAACCACTTCAGGGTGTACCCCACCTCTCGCCCAAAGAGAGCTGGGATAGGCTCCAGAACACGCTCTAAGTGCTTTAGAGCAGTTGGATTTTTGTTCAGCATGATTACGATGCATGAGTTACATTAAATATGACATCTTTCAATGTTATTTTCCTGCTCAGGGAGAGACCGGTCCCCAAGGAGCCCGTGGTGCCGAGGGAGCCCAGGGAGCTCGTGGTGAGCCCGGTAACCCAGGACCCTCTGGAGCTGCTGGAGCTGCTGTGAGTTTTGGCCGCACATCCCTTTTCTGCATTATCATATCCATTGTCACATGTTCTGATAAGGTAACTAAACTTGATGGTGGTGTTGATGCTGTTTCCATAGGGTGCTCCAGGAACTGATGGCGCCCCTGGTGCCAAGGGTGCTACTGTAAGTAGGAATACAGTTGGTACACTCACATCCAGATCGGGAACTGGTTGTGACACCTGCTCTCTTTATCCTACAGGGTCCCGCTGGTATTGCTGGTGCTCCTGGTTTCCCCGGTGCTCGTGGTCCCGCTGGAGGTCAGGGTGTCGTCGGTGCTCCTGGTCCTAAGGGTAACAACGTGAGTAGTCAACAGAAGGCAATGATTTTTGTTTTTTTGGCACGCATATGATATTGACAGTTTGTGCTTCTGTCATCAGGGTGACCCAGGTAATTCTGGTCCCAAGGGAGAGCCTGGTGCCAAGGGAGGGGCTGTAAGTTTTGGCCAAAAAAAAAATAATTTTATAATCACTCTTCAAATTGTATGACAGTAACGTAACTTCCTTGATTTTCTTCCTCATTAGGGCCCAGCTGGAATTCAGGGACTTTCTGGCCCATCTGGTGAGGAGGGCAAAAGAGGACCTCGTGGTGAGCCTGGTGCTGGTGGACCCCGTGGACCTGCTGGAGAGCGTGTATGTTACTGCCTCATTTTTTTGCCAAATCTTTGATGAACTTTTTATTTGTGCTATTGATCCACCAAGTTTCATGAAGATTACTGCAAACTTTGCTGAATAGAATCTTTACCACACAGTAATGGTGTCACCTTGTTCTCTCAGGGTGCCCCTGGTTCCCGTGGTTTCCCTGGAGCTGATGGAGGTGTTGGTGGCAAGGTAAGTTTTGAGTGACTTCCTGATTGATTCCCATGATTGTATTGCCAGATCAAGACTTTTGTTTTAACCTTCTTCATGTGATAGGGAGCACCTGGTGAGCGTGGTGCCACCGGCCCTGCCGGACCTCAAGGAGCCACTGGTGAGTCCGGAGTTAATGGCGCTCCTGGCGCCCCTGGATCCAAGGTGAGATCTGTTCTGCATAAACTGAAGTCCAACATTTCAGAATGGATGAGATCTAAACATGCAGAATCTCTCCACAGGGTATGACCGGTAGCCCCGGAAGCACTGGTGCTGATGGCAAAGTTGGACCCGCTGTAAGTTCAAATTCATTCCTGAGACGTCTTGAGCACACGGTGGAATCCATGTTCAACTCCTTATGATCTTTAAGGGTCCTCCTGGACAAGATGGGACCTCTGGACCTGCTGGCCCCGCTGGAGGCAGAGGACAGCCTGGAGTTATGGGATTCCCCGGACCCAAGGGAGTTGCTGTGAGTGTAACACTGAGCAATTTTGTCTGAAAAGTCAAAATAGTTTGCGGTACCATGCTAAATCTCCACCAGATCCTTACATTATTGTTGTTCTTTTGATTAGGGTGAGAACGGCAAGGCTGGCGAGAAAGGACCTTCTGGTGCTATGGGCGCTGTCGTAAGTGCTACTATTTTATTTGAGTTCAATACTTCTGCTGTAAAACAGACCGTGAGTTAAACTTCACATCCACAAAAAGCTGAGTCAGACTCCTGTGCCGTTCTCAGGGTGCCTCTGGCAAAGATGGTGATGCTGGTGCTCCTGGACCTTCTGGCCCTGCTGTAAGTATCATCACACACGTCCCGCTGTAGAAGCATGAAGACAATTAGGGTCTGAGGTCTGATCACTTGGTGTTCTTCTTCAGGGACCTGCCGGAGAGAAGGGAGAGGGAGGCCCTGCTGGACCTTCTGGATTCCAAGTGAGCTCAAGAACATCACCGTAGCAATTGGATCTCTGGTTGCTATATTTTTGGACGTGTGTTAATATTCTGCTTCTCTCCCTTAAACAGGGACTTCCCGGACCCCAAGGTGCTACTGGCGAGACTGGCAAGCCTGGCGAGCAGGTAAGAATGGGAATCATCATTACATCATGAGGTTTCTCAAGGACTGTATTGATTATTAACTTTTGTCTCCTTTGATCAGGGTGCTCCTGGTGAGGTCGGACCTCCTGGCCCAACTGGACCTAGAGTGAGTATCCAGCAAATCAGCTAAGCCTGGTTCATTGGATGTCATTTGCACCTGACTGATCCTGATCCTCTTTCTTTCGCTCAGGGAGACAGAGGTTTCCCTGGTGAGGGTGGTTCTCCTGGTGTCGGCGGCCCAACTGGACCCCGTGGTTCCCCTGGCCCCGCTGGTAATGATGGAGCTAAGGTAAGTTGAAGAAACCCTTTAAGGTTGAGCTACATGAAGACTGTAAACTGCATTGTTTACGTTTTTCACTTGCGTCCAGAAATCACACACAGGAGTAGAAACATGTTCAACATTGCTTATTTGAATGCCACCAAAAATTAGGTCATTTTGTACAATAATAAACACTCCGATATATCATGCAGGTGTTTGTTGCCTGCTAGCTAGGCAGCTAGTTTCATGCTAACTATCATGCTTAACTCAAATTTCCTGACGTATCCAAATCTACACTTACAAATCTGTACTGGCAGGACTGTCCAAAGGCTTAGAAAACAATTTTGTTTCTCAGGTTATATAAAGTCTCCAGGCGATCAGTTTAGCTTTAAAGCTAAAGATAGCTCTGACATGTTTACTTATGTCTTAGACATGGTGGGGGTTAAAAATAGAGAATGGCTCATTCATGTTTTGTTGTCTGTTTCGTGGATACTTATAAAGCATTTGATCACATTAATCACAGGAAATTATTTAAAAAGTTGGATCAGAGTACGCCTAGTTTATTGGTATGTTTATCAGACAATACAGGTAAAATGGAGAAATAGTTTCTCAACTCCATTTGGCATCAGGCAAGGGGGAATTTTGACTCCCGATTCAAATTTTTGAATTTCTATATGGATGATTTGTCCAATGAGATGAGGACCTGCAAAACTGAATGCATAATTGGAAATGTATTAGTGAACAATATCATTTATGCAGATGACCAGATGGTCCTCACTCCAATAGATGTTGAATGGTGTGGTCTGCAAAGACTGTGATTGTGGTCTGTACTGTAGAACCAATGACCATAATCATCTAACTGTTCTTGACTACACATTATTGAAAAATCCCACAGCTTGCAGTAGTCTAAGATCCTTACTCAGTAGACCTAGACAGACTAATGCAGTGAAATGTTTGTAAGTGCAAGTATTCAATACTTTGCACTGCAGGCCATAAAAGCAAAGCAAATCTACAAATTTATCTGCCGGATAAATGACTCAAACAATGAAATTTAAGTGCAATGGACAGGATACCAGTCCCAGATCTAGACACATTCATACTGCGGCCCCTTGTTTGGTGCATGTATTTTCTTATGATTATCTTAGTTTTGTACCTTGTTTTATCTTTTGTATCTTGTTTGTCTGTGATTGGACTTGAAGTCTGTAAATACAGCTGCTTGATTAAGAGAAATCAAATCAGTTGAGTGTTTTGACTTCACAGTACATTTGATGACATATTGTGTAATGACAATTCTCCTATTTATGTGTGCAGGGAGAGCCCGGTGCCCCTGGTGCCAACGGTGCCGCAGGAAGCCCCGGTATGCAGGGAATGCCTGGCGAGCGTGGAGCTAGTGGTCTCTCAGGAGTCAAGGGAGAGAGAGTAAGAATCACTTAGCTTCTTTCCAAATTGTGTCAGTGGCAAGTGACATTAGCCATAATGCCACATGAACATTCACACATGTAATTTTTACCGCTCAGGGTGAGGCTGGTGCCAAGGGAGGTGAAGGTATCGCCGGCAAAGATGGCAACCGCGGTATGACCGGCCCTATCGGACCCCCTGGACCTCCTGGTTCTCAGGGTGAGAAGGTAAGATATCTTTATTTTGATTGCCCAAATGTTAAGTTGGTGGTACTCTCCACCACATCAAAGGGAGTCATCTGATCTCTTTTGTATGTGATTCTAGGGTGAGGCTGGCCCTGTTGGATCTGTTGGACCCAGCGGACCTCGTGGTTCTCCTGTAAGCTTTTCTCCAATTGTTCAAAAAACATGACTCAGGATTTGTATCTTCAGTATGTACAGATGTGTATTCTTATGACTTCATGCCTACAGGGTGAGCGTGGAGAGGCTGGCCCTGCTGGCCCTGCTGGATTTGCCGGACCCCCTGTAAGAACCTGATTTTGTCTAAACCATCGTTGAAGGATGACCAAGACTTTACACTATTGTCCTTTCCTTTGAAATTAGGGTGCTGACGGTCAGCCTGGTGCCAAGGGAGAGACTGGTAATACTGGACCCAAGGGAGATGCTGGTGCTCCTGGTCCCAGTGGACCTGTTGGACCTGCTGGACCCCAGGTGGGATTTCTGTTTAATCAAGTCACATTCACTTGTAGTCTTCATTTTAAAAGTGTACCTCCAGTCTCATCTTCAAATACATGTATCCACAGGGACTTGCTGGTCCTGCTGGAGCCAAGGGTGCTCGTGGTGGTGCTGGATCTCCTGTAAGTATCTTGAGAGGCTTTGTGTGCTTAAACACGATAAACTTACAATATTAGAGGCCAAACTTTCAGTACCAAGTTTTACCTCCTGTTTTATTGTACAGGGTGCTACTGGTTTCCCCGGACCTGCTGGCAGAGTTGGACCCGCTGGTCCCTCTGTAAGTGTCTCTCAACTTTTGGCTCTGAGCACCTGTTATATCAGCAACAATATGACCTCTCAGTGTGTATCTGCAGGGAGCTGCTGGACCCCCAGGACCCGGAGGTCCCGTTGGCAAAGATGGCGCAAGAGGAGCTCGTGGTGAGACTGGTCGCGTTGGTCGTCCTGGTGAGCCTGGTGCTGTTGGAATCGCTGGAGTTGCTGGCGAGAGAGGGTCCCCTGGTTCCGATGGTTCTGCTGTAAGTAAACCTAGAGTTATTTGGCCTTTGTTAAAACAAAATAATGGACTGTCCTTTGTTGGTTTGAACTGACACATTGTGTCCTTCTTTGCAGGGTGCCCCTGGTATTCCCGGACCACAAGGTATTGGTGGACAGCGTGGTATTGTAGGTCTCCCAGGAATGCGTGGAGAGCGTGGTTTTGGTGGTCTGCCTGGACCTGCTGTAAGTTTTCCCTGAGAGATCACTTAACTCTGACCATTTTGAAATGGACACTGTAAATCATACTCATAAATGTTTTGATTCAGGGTGAGCCTGGAAAGCAGGGACCTGGTGGGCCCGTTGGTGCCCGTGGACCCCCTGGACCAGCTGGAGCCCCTGGACTCTCTGGTGCTCCCGGAGAAGCTGGCCGTGAGGTATGAGCTGCTGTTTGTTTGCTTCTAATTAGATTCTGATCACTTCAGTATTTAGATCTTAGCTAGCTTGTCTACTTTGCAAAATAACATAATATGGTTGATTTTCTTCAGGGATCTCAAGGACACGATGGTGCACCTGGTCGCGATGGAGTTGCTGGTGCTAAGGTAAACAATCTACATCAAAATTCACCTTTTAAACATTTTAAAACAGACTGCAATAAGCTGAGTTGCCTCTTTGACTGTGTCCTCTATAGGGAAACCGTGGTGAGTCTGGTAATGCTGGACCCCCAGGACCTCCTGGTGCTCCTGGTGCCCCTGGAGCTGTTGGCCCCTCTGGCAAGTCTGGCGATCGTGGAGAGCCTGTACGTCCCTGTCTTGAGTGAAATATTGAAAATCGCATTGTCCTCTGATTTTCAAGTGTGCTGACATTTGAACTATTTCTCATTGCCAGGGTCCCGCTGGTCCTGCCGGTCCTGGTGGCTCTGCTGGTGCTCGTGGTCCTGCTGTAGGTTCCTCATTCCTTTTTTTGTCTGTGTGGACATGAAATGGTACATCAACTTCACATGTCCATTGTTTTGTCATAAAGGGACCTGCCGGAGCTAAGGGAGACAGAGGAGAGTCTGGTGAGGTTGGAGAAAGAGGCCACAAAGGACACAGAGGATTCACTGGCATGCAGGGTATGCCTGGGCCTGCTGTGAGTACAACTTTTAACCCCTGATGCATCCATCACAAAACCAGTTCAGTCTGGGTTGATTTATTGAGGTACTGTATGTCATTGAGATTCTCTTTACATGCTTATGGTGACTTCTTCTGACTCAAGGGAACTTCTGGAGAGAGAGGACCCGCTGGAGCCTCTGGACCTGCTGGACCAAGAGTGAGTAAAATCTGTACTAAGAATTGTGGTGATCCTGTGTGGTGGCTTTCGGATTTCTTCATATGCATGATTATACTTTTTTGCTCCTTAGGGACCTGCTGGATCTTCCGGCTCCCATGGCAAAGATGGCATGAACGGTATGCCTGGACCTATTGGACCTCCCGGACCTCGTGGTCGCAATGGAGAGATGGGACCTTCTGTAAGTTTCCGCCACATGCTTGAACTTTCACCTTGGATGTGAGAGGTTTCTAATCTCCTGTTATGTCTTCTAGGGTCCTCCTGGACCTCCCGGACCTGCTGGACCCCCTGGTGCTCCTGGTGGCGGATTCGACTTCATCAGCCAGCCTATTCAGGAGAAGGCCCCCGATCCCTACCGCTCTGGCCATTACCGTGCTGACGACCCCAGTGTCCTTCGCGATCGCGACATGGAGGTCGACACCACTCTGGAGTCTCTGACCAAGAGGATCGAGAAGCTCAGAAGCCCCGATGGCACCCAGAAGAGTCCAGCCCGCATGTGCCGTGACCTGAGGATGAGCCGTCCCGAGTCGCAGAGCGGTGAGTGGGCATTCCAACAGACCTGTAAAAAGAACTTGTGCACTCGATAGTGGTCTTACATGATCCATCTCTCCAGGCACCTACTGGGTGGACCCCAACCAGGGCTCCTCTCTGGATGCCATCAAGGTCCAATGCAACATGGAGACTGGTGAGACTTGCATCTACCCCAGCCAGACCACCGTGCCCATGAAGAACTGGTACACGAGCAGGAACCCCAGAGAGAAGAAGCACGTCTGGTTCAGCGAGTCCATGACCGGAGGATTCCAGGTAAGAAAAGACTACGCTTTTTGTGTGTCCAAGCACTGAGAGCTTTTTGATAATATCTTCTACTTATTCCACCCAGTTCCAGTATGGCACCGATGGAGCTGATGTCGAGGATGTCAACATCCAGATGACCTTCATGCGCCTGATGGCCAACCAGGCTTCTCAGAGCATCACATACCACTGCAAGAACAGCATCGCCTACATGGACTCAGCCTCCGGCAACCTCAAGAAGGCACTGCTGCTCCAGGGCTCCAACGACGTAGAGATCAGAGCCGAGGGCAACAGCCGCTTCACATACAGCGTCAGCGAGGATGGCTGCACGGTAAGCCCCAGGCCCGTTTCACATTTTAAATGCAAAATGCCAATGTCTGTACAGTTTCTGAGCTTTTTTTCTCCTGGTTTTCTGTCCACAGTCACACACTGGCTCATGGGGCAAGACAGTCATTGATTACAAGACATCGAAAACATCCCGCCTGCCAATCATTGACATTGCTCCTATGGATGTTGGTGCCCCTGATCAGGAATTTGGCGTCGAAGTTGGCCCTGTTTGCTTCTTGTAAAAAGGAGAGAAAAAAAAGGAAGAAATATGGACATGACATTGTTGTTTTTTTTTCTAGCAGTCATCTCTAAAAATCCTATTTCTTATGCATTCAAAACTCATTCGGCCACCATCGGTCCACACGCTTAAAACCACTCCACTGAAGATTTTTTTGTTTTGTTTACAATCGTGAGACGTTTCTGGACTGCCACTCCACAAGGACACTTTTAAAAAAAACGAGAACAAAAATCTGTTCGTTTCCAACGGCAACAAGAACATATTTGCTTGTGTAAAATGTCTCCCTTGGAGTTTGAGAAAGAAAAAACATGAATTATCGCAATGAAACGCTGGTGACTTTTGCCGTTTTTCGCCCCAACTGCGGAAGGACATTAAGAAACAACAAATGATATGTACCATTTTTTCCTGGTGTTAAATAAATTGTAAAAAGTGTGACGTGTCTCCTTGTTGTAAAATTGTCCCATCGGAATGCAAAAAAAAAAGTGCACCTTCATTGCTTTGATGTATACCTCATAACAAAAAGTCACCGCCATGTTTTTTTTTCTTCAAGGAAAAGGGTCATATTTTACACAACAAGTCTATTGGGGAGCATGCAAACACGTCAAGGTGCTATAGAACCAACTCAATGAGGTCCCCTTGTTGTGATGGTGAGACATTCGCTGTCATACTGTAATTTTGACCACTCGTATGCCCGCGGAACTCTTTGGTGCTACTTAATTGACCCCGTTTGTCTTGTTGTCTTTGCCGTGCAATTGTTTTTTGTAAACGCATGTCAATGTAGATAAAAACAAAAGTGACCATTTCCATTTACATCTCCTGCCCCGTTGTTGTTCTTTTTCTGACTCATTTTCACTAAAAGAAAAACTACCACACATCTCCCGCCCTGTTGTTTATGTTGTTTGTTGTTGTCTCAAGATGGAAAAAAAAAAAAAACCAACAACCAGGATGCAGACCCACTTTCATGGTTGAAAAGGAGAGATTGTGTACTTGTGTTGTACATGTATAATAAATCAAGATGTTTTTAATTATTTTTGCTGGGTGCTGAAATAAAGCATGTGAAGTGGTTCTACTCAGTGGCCGACTTGTCACTGTCCTGTCTTGCAACTGTTGTGAAACCTAAAATGGCTACGAGCAGCAGTGAAAAAAACATAGCCAACTCTTTTCCATTTCCACTCATCCATTTTCTATACTGCTTGTCCTTCCTAGGGTTACGGGTGACCTGGAGTCTCCGAGATGACTGGTCACTTGCAAACCGTTGTTGGACAATTTAACAAAGATAACAAGCATTTTTGGAATGCAGGAGGAAGTCGGAGTTCCCAAGCAAGGGGAAAACATGCCACAAAGGAAACCTGGAGCCGAGACTTAAACCCTGAGCCTCAGAATTGTGGGGCAGGCATGCTAACCACTAGTACACGTCTCTTGTGCGTCATTCCACAGAATCAAACTTTTTAGGACATTTTTCCAAAACAAAAATGCACTTGCTAACATTAAAACACACAGAGCACTTTATGTCTTAAAAGTTAATCTTCAAAAACCTCAATAAATAGCCTTGAATAGCAATAAATTTAAAAACGAAGGACCGAAGCTTTGGACCTTGCAGTGTTAAAATGAGAAGCTACTCTGGCGCCACCTGGTGGACTGTCTGCAAAATAAACAAACGTAATCTAAAATTAGGAGCTTGTCTATCTTACTATGTGCATGCATATCAATTTCCATCCATCTATCCTCTATACCGCTTATCCTCACTAGGGTCATGGGTGAACTCCAGCCAATCCCAGTTGGCTTTGGGTAAGCGGAAGGGTACACACTTGTCACAAGCTAATCACAAGGCACAGACAAAAGAGCCATTCACACCTAGAAAAATGTAGTGTTCAAATCCATATTATCTTCAATCAATAGTTTTTGAATGTGGGAGGAAACCGCATTACCCGTAGAAAACCCACACAAGCACAAGGGAGAACATGCAAACTCCGCGTGGGAAGGCCAGACAGAATTCGAACAGCCAACCTCAGAACTGATACATGTTTTAATACAATTAAAATTTGTAAATATACATATGTTTTGGATTACTTCTATATGAACACAGAATCATCATTTTGCATCTTAAAAATAACTATACCTTAAATTACCTCATGTTAACTGTTAGAGCCGGTAGAAGTGGCAAATCCAGGTACAGAAAGTAAAAACCCTGCCACAGTTTGGCTTTAGCCCCTGATGATAGCTAGCTAGCTAGCTAGCTAGCAGGTAAACAAGCACCATGGGAGCTAGCTAGCTAGCACCTGGGGCTAAAGCCAAACTGTGGCAGGGTTTTTACTTTCTGGACCTGGATTTGCCACCTCTGCAGGCTATGATCATTAAAACCATATACAAATAATATGTACCCACCGAAATAATGGCACACAAAATAAAATGATGAATTATATGATTACTTGTAGTTACTCAACAGTAGCCCCATTTGTGAAATTACACCAGAGTGTTTTAACTTTCTATTCCTAATATAATTATTTTTATAGAATCAAAAACATATATGAAATGGCATAATAACGTTTAAAGAGAAAAACACTCACAAACGCAAACAGCACACAACACATTCTGTCCTCCTGGACCGCCGCTCCATCGTCGCTCTCATTTCCTGCAGAGGCAAACGCAACATTTGATGACTTGTCAAATAGTATGTAAACATGAGCATGAGTGGAGTCTCACCTTGGCAAGGTGTCCACATTGGGGTCTCTACGAGGAGACAACAAGTCAGTAGGGAAACTTTAAATAAAAGGTGTAAAGAAAAAGGTTCTTACTGCTGGGCCATGATGAGGGGCATTCGGGGGCTTTCGGAGGGCGTCGGTGGGGCCCCTGTGCGGCTGTCGAACATGGGCAGCGTGGAGAGGGGCGGGGGGGCGCCTCTGTGGTTCGCCATGGTCCTCAGCTCGTCAGTGTTGTCCTGAATGGTGTGGTGGTGGTACAACTGGATCCTGTGGCACAGAAAACCGCGTGAAATCATTATAGTTAACAACCATTCCATCGCGTGATCTACTTTTTACTTACTGGTTTGTCTTTGCGTTCCTCTTGTCGCTGTAAGAAAACATCACATTTTGTAGTCAGAGTGTCCACAAAGTAGGTCAAGTTTTGCACAGTTGAAAAACGTACACGCCTTCGCGACGTCCGCACATGATGTAGGAGAGCAGCAGACACAGGATGAGGGCTAGCACCAGCGGAACGATGACAGTCACAATGTAGTCCGGCAAAAAGTTACGGTCTTCGGGGGACTCGGGTAGCTGGAAGTTCTCGCCGGCCTCCAGCACGCCGGAGCCCATGGTAGGTGCTGGTGGGCTCGGTTCTACCTGGGACAGGTCGAACTGCAAGGACGGGTGAAAAATGTTAGAAAACGGAGTACAGAGAGAACATTCTGCCAGATTAGGATACTATTTATATACAGGTACTATTTCAAAGGAAATGCTAACATGCTAACAAGGAATATGCTAACATACAGTGACAGCAACTATAGAATACAAAAAGCACTCAGGCAGATAAAAAGGATTTCACGCAGGGTCGTTGGGTGTTATTTTGAATAATAATTTATAAAATACTAACATGCTCAACATACAACATATAGCACTAAAGATTTTATATTATACCTTCTAGTCGGGTACTATTACTCAACAAAAATATAAACGCAACACTTTTGTTTTTGCTCCCATTATTTATGAGATGAACTCAAAGATCTAAAACTTTTTTCTATATACACAATATCACTATTTCTCTCAAATATTGTTCACAAACCAGTCTAAATCTGTGATAGTGAGCACTTATCCTTTGCCCAGGTGTGCCATATCAAGATGCTGATTAGACACCATGATTGATGAAATGCTAACATGCTAACAGATGACATGCGAATATATGGCAAGATAGCAATCTACGTACACACAAGGCTCAGGCAGATAGAGAAGAATTTTACATTGTGCCATGTACTCAGGTAGACTACTATTTCTCATGTGTTTATGAAATGCTACCATGCTAGCAGTTGCTATGCTAACAAGAAAATTAGTGAGCAGCCCAAAGCCGAACCAGCCTGCAGGTCTTGACAAAATGGTCTCACCAGCTCAGTGCTGCACCAACTGATACAGTTGCTGGGAATGCTGCAGAAGTTGCACCCCCCAGGAACCTTGACCTTGGCGCCCGCTGCACACTGCCGCTGATGCTCTGGTGTTTGTGCCCGCAGGAGGCAGGGAGAGAAGTTCTGCTCTGATCCCACCTTCACGTACACCCTGGCGCAAGGCGGGAAAAGGAGATCAACCGACCGTCGTGGGGAAAATGGCGACACAAACGTAATGCGGCGTTACCCTTCAAAGTGTCCCGCCAACGGGAGGGGCACGCGGCCGCCGCGGTCCAGAGCGTTGGAGATGTTGACAATGTCCAAGGCCTCAGTGTCCCACAGTTTCTGCAGGTCTTGCTTGATCTCATCCTGGACAGCAGGGGGCAGCACCTTCTCGATCTCCCGTAGCTTGATGAAGAACTCAGCCTGGTATGGTGGGCTCTTGGCTAAGCGGGAAGGGGTCAGGTTAGCTTAAGGCCAGTGAAATTACAGTGGAACCTTGATTTATGAGTGCCCCCACTTACGAGTTTTTCTGTTGCTAGGCTGATTTTGTTCTTTGTGTTGTGAGACAAAATTTTAGATACGAGCCATCTTTTGTATTACGTTTTTTTTCTTTACTAAGTGAACGTAACATTTTTTAGTGACCGAAATGAAAAATTAAATTGACAATGTGAGTAAACTGAAGACAAGCTTGGTCACAGAACTAATTAATCTCATAAGTAAAGGTACACTTTATATCAAAAATATATTATTGTACCTGCAATCACGTTAAGGACGAGAATCTGCCTGGTGGTTTCGTAGCTTCGCTTGTTGACGGCGTAAATCTGTCAGAATTGATATGACAACAGAGAAAGTCAGTTTGCTTTTCCCTATTTCCCCCAAACGCATCAAAGTTTACCCTAAACAAGCCTAAATGCCGTAGCTGCCTTAAAATGTGTTGAAATGTCTGGTTTGGTTGAAGAAGAAGTCAGCATTGTTTTTTCCCTATTTCCCTCAAATGCATCAAAGTTCAACTTTGGCGTTTTTCTGAATCCGAAAGATGACCGAGCTGCCTCAATTTGTTTTATGTGTTGAAATGTCTAGTGTGGTTAAAGTCATCACTGTTTTTTTTCCCCCCATTTCCTACAAATGCATCATAGTTACAATTTTAGCAATGGCCAGAAACAAGCTAGCTGCGTCAATATGTATGCTTTATGTTAAAATATCAATTACAGAATTGGTTAATTGGTTAAAAAGGGTAAATAACTTCAACTATATTATTTATGTTTAGTGGGTTTTTTAATTGGAAGAAGGGAAAAAAGTGGTATTTGTTCATAAACACACCTCAATAACACTCCTCCAGAGAGGCTGTTTTCTCCTAATTTCTCATAAACGCATCACATCTTATGTTTTTTTAAGCTCCCAGAAACGACCTAGCTGTCTTAATATGTTTGGTTTTGGGTTAAGAGTCCACATTGTACTTCTTTTGGCAAAGGAAAAAGTCACATTAGCGTGTTTACATACCGTACTCAATATATTTTCCCAAGGTTACTGTTTTTTCCCCAATTCATCCAAACGCATCAAAGTAGAACCCAAATAATGCACTTTAGCAAATCCCACAAACGAGGTTGGTTTAATATTTATTATTAGTGCCAACATTTTTGGCTTGATTTATTATTATTATATTTTTTTAAATGTTACTTTCAGCAAGTGTTTTCATTTGCAAAAGGCAAAAGGGAATTTGTTAGTTAAAACACCTTGTTGACACTACCGGAAAGGCTGCTTTTTTTCCCCACAATTTCCAAAAGATAAACCCAATGTGGCATTTTAGCAGCTTGCAAATTCCTCCCCCTGAATTCCTAACAGGGATGCAAATACCTCGATGACACTCTTCCCGGGAGACATCGGGGTCCCGTACAGAAAGCCGTTGTCAAAGGGATGCCTCTGGGTGAAGCGCAGCCACTCGGGGAGATCCGGGAAGTACTGATTGTTGCACTTGAACACCATTGGGTCGTCGTAAAGGCGCCCCACTGTACATGAGTTACAAAAAAAATAAAAAAATAACTATCAACGCTCACTAGGATACATTAGGTAAACAAAAAACAGGGCACGGCCTCTTACGGTAAAGCTGGGACAGCGGCTCAAAGTCACTCTGGAATGTCTCCCTCATCAACTCATAGGAGAAAAACTTCCCTGCTAGGATGTTGATTTTGATCTCCGCGTGAGCCGCACTCACAACTGTTGTATAATCAAGCACAACAAACCTGACGTGAGTGACACAGACAAGGTGACAAAGCAATGGCTTGTACTTGTACATGTTAAGAAAGAAAAACTTGCCTGTTAGGAAGAGGAACCAGCTCTTGTAGCCTGCCATCTTGCTTTGGCCTGTGATTGACAGCTGCAAGTGCACAGTAAGAAAGATTGGCCAGGGTTATTTTGGTCACTCCCGCCTCCCAATGATATCCAGACAGGCGGCGCACTTCTGTCTGGTGATGATATTTAAAACAAATAGTTAAGACATTAACACATACAAATTAATAACATGCAATTTTGGGTCAATAATGACAATAACGTAATATTTCATCAATTATGCGCTGCTCATCTGTAAGGATTTCGGCTTTCCAGACAGATTATGTTGCTAGCTACTGTATAACTACAAATATACTGTAAGTAAGCCTAGAGTAATAATTGCATGTACAGATCTACAGTATGTTTGGTCCTCCATAACTGTCAAGTTCTCAACTATTAAATCAAGGCCTGGGATGTCAACTACGTTGTAATGGTAGATATTGGTGCTTAGTCGTAATTTTCTCCATAAATTCCATATTGCAATGTAATGACTTCGGGGCAATAAAAAAAATAAAAAAAATAAAAAAAAAATATATATATATATATATATACTCAACTCTCAAGGTGTTTTAACCCCAGAAATATGTAATAAAAGATGAATAATTTATAAGCTCTGATGAGGTGGAATGGGCTCGTGACTCTATGCGATTGTCAAACATCGCAGTTTTTGGCAGTAATCAACTTCTTAAGTATGTAAACGTAATTTTCCACTCGTGCAATTATTTGAATAGTTGCGCCAGTGGGTAAATGTTTAGTGTTCACTGAAGAAAATCTAATTTGCATAATACAGACATCATATATGACGTGATCAGAAAGTGCGAACCACCTGAAGATGGCGCCATTAACCCACTGTAAAAAGGCGCGCGTCCGTTCTGAGCCACACAAACTCATTTGAGTGCAGTATTTTGAATTAAGTTAAACCTTCATCTAAGCACACTTATTTTTAGTTCAAACGACCTAAAGCTGTCCCTCTGACTTTCCGTAGTAAAAATAAATAAAATCGAAACAATATTATATATTTACCTTAATAGCACTATCTCGCAAAATTATTTCATATCTTGAATTTCTATACACAAACAAGAACTTTACCATTAGCCTTACCATTAGCGTAGTTAAATGAACCTGAGCGTGCTACAATTATGCTATGAGGACAATCGTTGATGTGGTAATTTTTTTTTAAAGAAATGCACCATAACGCCTTGACGTTATTAATAAGTTGCTCGGTATCGCGTACGGGTCTGGTAAACACAGCAAATGAGTCATTGGAAGGTCACTGCCAGAAAAAACAAAACAAAACAAAAAAACAGTTGGATTGGGTGGCGCAAGTGTTAGCTTAGCCGCCTTAGCGTAAAGTTTGCGTCAGGCGCTAGGACCCAGCGGATCCCTCTCCTCCATGCAGCAGCAGCCTCTCGGCTCGCGGAGGAAGGACCAGGCAGAAATCTGCTGCTCGCCGCAAGAGGAGATCAAAATGATGCTGCTGCCTTTAAAAAGGGATTAAAACGTAAGCAATCTGTCGTCAGCCGCGCCAAAGCCGCCGCGTCTCGTCGCTGCTCTACTTTCTACGTCCAATTGTCATTTTAACGATAGCGACAATCTTCGCAAGTGTCGCCGTTGCAATCTCGCGCAAGCTAATGACAGATGCATCGTGCCCACTTTCTCCATAGCGGTGCATGAGATCTGCAGCGCAGTGCATGCAGGCCTTTAATGCGATCTGTTGTTTTTGTCTCGATCCACCTGCCCGGCTAGCCTGAGCGCATCAGCCGGCCGCCGGTGGATAATACAGCTTTGCCAGCGGGGGTGAGGGAGGGAGGGAGGACATGCCGTCGCAGAGCATCCGTCGCGACGCCTGAGCGAGCCACCATGATGAAGACGGAACCCACCGCCAAGAGCGCCGGCTCTACGCTCAGGAGCCCATCCCCGCACAGGAGCGCCTATGAGGCGGGGATGCAGGCCCTCAAGCCCGTCGCGGACAACGCGGCCAACGGCGACCTGCAGGACGGCCCCCGGGGTCGCAGGTACGGCTCCAACGTGCACCGCATCAAGAACATGTTCCAGCAGCTGCAGACCACCACGGCCGACGCAGAGACCGAAGAGGGCGTCAAGGGAAGCGACAAAGCCGTGCGCCTCACCCTCCCGAGGGCCGGCAGCCTGAACGAGAACGTGGACCACAGCGCCCTGCTCAAACTCGGCTCCACCGTGTCCGAACGGGTCAGCAAGTTCGACACCAAACCCGAAAACGGGCACCAGCGGGCTTCATCGCCCAGCTACTCCAAGCTGCAAGAGACCCGCCGCATTTTCGAGCAGCAGCAGCAGGAGAAGCTGCAGCAGGAAAAGCTGCAGCAGGAGCAGGAGAAGCAGCAGCTGCAGGAGAAGCTGCAGCAGGAGAAGCTACAGCAGGAGAAGCTGGCCACCACCAGGGTTCTCCTCAAGGCGGACAAGACCCCTGGCCTTCAGGAAGGCAGGCTGGACATGATGGCCCGCTTCAACGGCAGTACCGAGTCCCTGGACAGCTTGGACGCCAGCGAGGCCGTGTCCCCCACCGTCAGCCAGCTCAGCGCCGTCTTCGAACGGGCGGCTGAGCTCCGGAACAACCTGAACCGTCTCTCATCCACGCCGCCGCTCCCCTCCAGGGGGGTCAGCGCCAAGGTGGGCGTGTTGAACTCCAAAATAATCACCAAGAGGGCGAGCGCCTTGGCCACTAGCAACCAGGGGGACGACTTTGCCGGTCAGCGGGACCAAGAGGGGCCTGCCAGGAGCCTCCGCAGGGGGGCCAGCCCAGCTGAGAGCATAAACGGGGGCCAAAAGGCAGAGGCGGAGCAGCACAGGGCCAAAACCGTATCGGATGCCGGCGTGGAGGCCAAGGCTGAGCAACTTGAGGAGGTGGCGCGCTTTGAGAACGGAGATGCCGCTTTGACGGGGATGGAGGCGGGGAATGAGAACAGCCGGACGCTGGGAGACGATGGAGAAAGCCAGGAAGAGGATGACGACGAGGACGACGATGACCACTACGAGGCCGAGTCCAGCTGCGTGGAGATCGCCGGGCTCCCCGTGGAGGAGGAACCGCCGCAGTCTCGGAAGATTCGCTTCAGCGCTGAGCCCATCAAGGTGAGTCAGCGATGGCATTAGTTGAAATGAAGCACTATAGAAAATGGACAGATGGATGTTCTTCCTTGACCTTCAAGGTCATCTGTCAGCATTTTTCATCATCAACTTGTGCTGCTGACATGTTTGATTTTCACACCAGCTGATGATTCCACATTCCAGCGATGATACTCGCAGTGGAGTAGTGTAGGGGGGGGGGGTTAAAGGGCTGCAGGGGTAATCATCAGTCAGATGGAAGAGAGAAGCGAGGTGAGGGCCGTAGCGCAAGCAAAACTGGTGCAACCATCCAGACCACGAAGATGAAGAAGAAGAAAAAAGGTCTTAGCTGTGCAGCTGTGACTCAAGTATTGCGACCTCATCAGGTTAAAAGTGACACTTTAGGCTTGGGAGGGCAGCGAAAGATGAAGAAGGTAGAAAGGTTAGCGTAATTCCGGAGCATTTTGATTACAAAGGGGCTACGCAAAATTGCCATAAAATGAAATCTACAATTCACAAAAATCCAATTTCCACTTTGAATCGTTTCCCCTTTGCTTACAGAAAAAGCCAATCAAAGTGACATTATTCAAAACAAGATGGACTTTTCTTTTTTCCTGCCTTCTGGGATTTACTTTATTTCTACTGCTACCAAACAAGCATGAAAACAGTTTTTTTTTCCACCCAGCATGTTTATGTCCCCCAGCAATAAATTGCATCAACTTTCCAACAGCTACAATGTAAATATTTGTTTCTTTACAGATAACATAAAAAAAGTGATTCGTCTAGGGGAAAATGTAAAAAAAAAAAACATGCTTTTAAACACGATACCTGATAAATTATCATTTCACAAGTTAACATGACATAAAATGACATACCTCTGGTCGAGTTTCCAACATATCGAAAAATCACTGCTTTTGCGACATACAAACGTATTCGTTCTTGTCATTCGCATAACGATGTGTAAATGAATCCACTCTAGTCTTCTTTTTTTTTTTAATAGTTACTAGAGCAGGTGTCCATTTGAGGACCGCTGACCATTTTTAGTGGCCTGGAGCATATACAAAAAATTGAATTTCACTCTGCATGCATCCCCATTCCTATTGGATGTTAGCATGTGACACAAATGACGACTACTACCACCCCTGCTGATAGCCTTATGTAGCTTTTTGAGATATTCCAAAAAATATATATATATTTTTTTTTTTAAAGCAAAACCACTTGTTATTCTCAAAAAATGAGTATAAAAAGTATGACCCTCAAGTAAAAACTGATTTAAAGATTGTCAGCTTAATAGATCGTTTTGGTCATCAATTGTGGAGATTTGCTCAGGGCAGGGGCAGATTTATTCTAGTGGGATACAGGGCTACGGGCCTCTCCAAAATCAAAATTGCTTACCTTGTCACCAGTAATAGAAGTTGTGGTGCCGTTTTCTCAAAATAATTCCAACACATAATTAGTTGATGGATTGTTTTTTTGAGTGTTTAATAAAGTCGAAGAATGTTATAGTGGCTTTTTTATCTTATTCCTATTCCTGGCTTTTCACACAGTCACCGCCCCTTCCCCCCATGACACTTTCTCAAGATAATTTGCGGTCAACTTTGACACCCACCCCATCGTCCTTCGCAAACGCATATCAGTACCTTTCACACACAACAACGATATATGATAAAAGCAGGCTTTGAGGACAATGTGAAAAGAGCTACTAATGCTATAGATAGATATATCTACCTAACTACCTAGATAGATAGATAGATATAGCGATAGCTAGATAGAGATAGATAGAGAGATAGCTAGCTAGAGAGAGATAGCTAGCTAGATAGCTAGAGATGGATAGCTAGCTAGATAGAAATAGCTAGCTAACTAGATAGATAGATAGATAGCTAGATAGAGATAGCTAGCTAGCCAGCCAGAGATAGCTAGCTAGCTAGCTAGATAGATAGATACTGTAGGTAGCTATGATAGATACAGTAGCTATCTAGCTAGCTATAGCTACTGTAGAGAGAGATAGATAGAGAGAGAGAAAGAGAGATTCTTTATTAGTCCCAATATTCCCACGTATGCACTACACTTATAGTAACCAGCGTACACTATTGACCTATTAGATTACATTGTGCATGTGTACCTAATAATGTGGTCAGTAAATGAAACATAATTGACAGGTCAACCTTGGTTTCACACTCAGAGTTGACCTCGAAATGTCTTTTGATGAGGGCAACCCCTCCCCCTTCTTCTCACTGTACCCACAGAGGCCTTTGTTATGGAGATTGATGTAGTGTGTGCGCGTCGGGGGGGAGGCTAGGCGTTATCATGCTATTATGCGGCTCAAATGTCACGCGTCCGCGTAGCGTCGCAAAGTCACTTCTCTGTTGCTTGCCAAACAGGAAGTAGCCATTTTTAGCGCCAACTTCCTGTCGTCTGCAGCCACAATCGGGTCTTGTTGCGGCGTGGCAGTTTGTTGCTTATGAGTTGGTGTCTGATTTTTTTTTTTACAAAAAAGGGGAAAAGTCTGCTGTTGACGTTTATAAAAAAAAAAATAGAAACGCCGCCACTAATGCCTCGTATGATGACGCTGTTTTTTGTGGTCAATTTTGCCTGGCACCGTCTTGACCACTACTACATGTTGTCATAGTGCAAATAAAAAGCAACTCAACATTACGCAACTTCTGGGCCTTGTTTTTGCTAAATGTTGTTTACATAATAAACATTTTAGAGCTTATAACTTTTATTACATACTATTATATACATTACAATCAAAACAACATGGTTGTTTATGATCATTATTAGCCTTTTGCTACTGCAACTTCCTTCTTTAAATTACGTCACATTTGTACAACTTTGCCCCCAACTGGTCTGGCATGCATATTACAGCCTTCTGCAGGTTAGCATGAACGAAAATTTTGACAATTGTCGTCTTTAGGGGAAGCTTCACAAAATCTGAAATGAATGATTAATTAATTCATTTGTCCACAGGACTCAATAAGGCACATTAAAGCTGCTGAGATACGAGCATGTTTTGTTGCCTACCACACTAATAAGCAAAAAATAACAAGTGAGTGAGTTGTTACATAAGTTGGCTGATGGCAGTCACCTGAACGAGTGGGTGCTTGCGCACAAACACACATTCCGCCTACACATCACTGCAGGACTGTAACAAAAGAGAGGGACAGCGTGACCTTGCTGATTATCTCTGAACAGACGTGAAACTGTCTGCGTCCTCAACCTCAAACGGCCTGTTACCTCTCGCCTCTGGTGAACATAATAAACTGGAAGACGTGCCACCTGTTAAGTGTTCTTAGCCAATAGAAACATAAAAGTGTGTTTAGAATGCCGATAACGACAACAGGAAGTAGATCAAATGCGATGCATTCTGTGAATTTTGTCACGAACATTCACCTATTACTCGTTAGTCCCTTTCACACGCACGGCTTGTCAATCCTGTGAAGTTGAGCCGTGAAGGTAGTATCAGAGGTGGGACGTGGTGATGTGAAAGAGAATAGCGGAAAGCCAGACGCCAGTATTTAATTATTTCATAGCGGGAAGCTGTTAGCTATGTGAACGCCTGCGCATAAAATGTCCCACTTCACTGGGTTTGGTGTGAAAGGACAGTTCTACTGCTACATCCGTGATACACTAAATTTGGGGACACTGTGAAAGGGGAAACTGGGGGTATGTTGTCCCAACATCCAATTATTATTATTATTTATTTATTTATTTAACACGTAGCGATTTTGTAAAGTTTCATGTGCAGATGACAACATCAAAACTTAACCTGCAGAACCACTGTAATTTGCATGCCAGGCCAGTCGGGGGCGATGTGACGAATGAAAGCGCTGGCAAAAATTGGCTTTTTTTTGTGTGTGCCTATTTTCTCACTGATCTGAATATATGACTGGATAGCCGATAGCCCATTTACGTCCGTGCAAGCCGTTGAAGCGACAGGGCGGCTATCTTGCTCCTCTCATCTCGCGAGCAGACTACTGTACAGTATAAACTATACGGTATACGTACATAGACATATAGCTCGTAGGCAGTTAGTATAGGGCCGGGGATGGGGGTTTGTGGTGAGGTGGTCGCTATTTTTTAACAAGTAAAAAAAAAATAAAAAATTACAAGTGGATGGTATATGCTGCTTTGAAGACCCCCTTTTTCTTTTATCGCTCAGTTCCTTAGACCCCAATATTACATTTGGCAGAGGCATCTTTTATTAAATTACGGTTATAATTCTTTAATAAAAAAAATACAAGTTTCATCCTGTAAACATCATTAAGCATACAGCATAATTTATAAATGTATTTAAGGCAAGTTGTAAAATGTCTGAAGTCCTTGTTTGTGTTTAATAAATTCAAAACATCATAAATCATGCTGTTTCTAATAAGTACTGTCTTAAATGTTCGCCAATTTCGATTTTTTAAATGTGTAGGATCGTATGCCGAGAAACGTTTCTTGGGAGGAGCAATATGGCGGCCTCGCGACTTCAAAAGTCTTGGCCTATCGGCTATCCAGTTATATTTTCAGATCAGTGCTATTTTCCCCTCTGTTGTGAAGTAACCAGTTAAATGTTCTGCCTGTAATTAATATCCTTAATGTTGTTAACATTAAGGGAGCAAAAAAAAGTTATTTTGTTTATTATATAGTTTTTAATTAATCGGCCGATTAATGGGAATTTTATTCTGCCAAACATTAGAAATGACATCGCCCTAAAAAAAATCCGTATCAATCTATAAATCACTGATTTTACAACATATGTGCGTGCTTAAACATATGATAAAAAAAATGAATATATCTAATATAATAATTATATAAATTGCTTTTTTTGTCATATGTAAAAATGATTCACTGATGTTTCTTTGCGGTAATTAATCTCACTATTCGCAAAAGCAAACACCGACTCTCCCAAAAAATCAACTATTATCAATTAATAAATAAAATAAAAATTTTAAAAATCCCATAATTGTCCATCCGTAGCTCTTATCGTGAAAGCTGTGTGTAAAAGAGGCTAAAAGGCACATTAGCCGTTGTCTGCAAAACACGCCATAGAGACGGCGGCATGATTCCGGCCTCTGTCGCTGACCTTGTTATTCTGCTGCCCCGTCCCTCTCACGAGGTCATCGCTATAAGCCGCCACACGCCCGCTGACCAGCGACTGGCTTGCCAAAGCAGATGAACACGGGTGCCATGCAGCCGTGCACTTGACCATTATTTCATCTGCGTGTCTGCGTGTTCTACATCTGGGCTGCGGATTAAGCCCCGATTCGAGACGACAAACTTGGATGGTGAAGTGATTAATTCTTGCGGGACAAATGCAATCTAATAAGCGTCTAAATGGTGTTTTTAATTCATCTTCGAAACGGCAAATTCACCTGCCAGGGTTTGACAATGACCGCGCAATCAGAGAGGAAACTGCATCTATTTCTGATGCCGAGCACCCGTTGGCGAGATCCAAATATAGACGTGTTTGGTGAGTCCACAAAGAAGCGAGCGCATCAATTGCTGGTGTGGGCAGAAGGGGTTGTAGAGGAAGTGACTCCCCAGTTTAACCGGCATGCTACGATTATATATGGGAAAATGGCCAAATTAGGATGTCAAAAACTAGATTAGTCTTGTACGGTTAATTTGTTCTGCGACCCCTTGTAACTAAAAACAGCAGCATCTCAAATCATCTTTTCCCATTGAAATGAATAGACATGCCATTAATCGGTTCCAGCCCTCCCACCCCAAAAATCTCAGAAAATTTTGATTTTAATTAATTCCATCATATTTTGCTTCACAAATACATACAGGTACTGATACTGACATATTCAAATATAATCTAAAGAATGCAGCCGTTTTTACCACAATTTTAGCTTCAACTCAATGGAAATTGTGCTTCTCCTTTTGCTGTGCTCACATTGGCCACCTGGGGGCAGTATAACAAAAAGACAAATATACATGGTCAGTGGTAACTGTCAGGAAGCTGCTTTATTGTTTTTGTAGAGGATTAAGACCATATGCCTGTCTGTATTTTTAATAGGGATGTAACAATATCCAAACATCACGATACAATATTATCACGATATGAAAGTCGAGCTATTATAATTATCTTGATATTGTGGGAAGGTTGGCGATACAAAAAAAAGGTCATACTAAAAAAATACACACAATATTGTGCTTTTGTATATTACAGCAATGAAAAATATTATAAATATTATATATAAAAAATATACAAACATAATATATATATTGAGGCACTTATTTGCTAATGCAAGCACATATTGAGTTCCTCTACATATTGACTCTGTTCACAAGGATATTACGTTACCCTTCATCTGACCATTAGCGTGGATTTTAAACATAGGAGGGCCAAAACATGCATTAAAGTAAAGAATTTAATAAATATTTGCGTATGACATTCAGAATATTTGTTGATGTTATGACTACTGGGTCATTTTTTATTCATTTAAAATAATGCAATTAATAAACTTTTAGAAAAAGAGGGGAAGACGTGGAAGACGCCCTCATAAAATTAAATGTCGAAAAAATCAACATATAACAGGTGCTCCTCAAATTTGGCGGGAATTTTTGTTGTTGATAGAAAGCCTTTTTAATTAAGTGATTAATTAAATTCTAAAATGTGATTAATTTGATTTTAAAAATGACAGCTCTAATTTTTCATAAAAATAAAATAAAAATATTTGCCTACGTGTGGCTCCACTGTTTGTGTTAAAAACTTAAAACAATCTCAACATTGATGCTATTCGTTAGCTCGTCAATGGCATTTTGCATTGTTTGTTAGCTTTAAGCTAAACGGACGAAACTGAAGCTACAGTATGTTCTTAAAAAATAAATAAATAAAATCTGACTTTATTGTATAACTTCTCATTCATAGCAAGAGTGAGTGTGTCCAATTTTAGACTGTATTTCCACTATTTCATGACGTAACTGGTCAATCACAAAAAAGCCCAGTACCAACTAAGTAGCTAAAACTAAGTAGCTCTTCTGATTCTGAAAAGGGGGCATGGTAGCAACAAGGGACAATAGCCGAGTTTATGATGTGACTAGTGTGGGTTGGAGCCCCTTTTGAAGCTTCTTTGTTGTATAAAAGAAATTGCTGGTTGTCACTCGCATGCCTTTAGCGGTCCAGAGTGGCACAAACACACACTCAGCTGGTTAGCGTCTGTGGCTAGCTGCATTTGTAGGACATCCCACGCCGCAGAGGGAGGCGGGTGGGGGGAGGAAGGGGAGGAGGGAGTTTCCTGGCCATCTGTTGGCTCCTCTGACCTACTATCTGTCACAACTGGAATGGCGCCCTTCTTTGGCACACATCAGCCTGCCTCTAATCCCACTGTTTGTCTTGTACGCACAACAACATGTCTGCAGGCTGAGGTGAAAGTGTGACGCTGTCAATCAGGTGCATGTGTCACTACCGTGCAAAAAACCATTAGCCCACGAGTAACATCTTCAATCAGGAAGGCTCCGGACACAAAGTCATGAGTGGATGAATGCTGCTGAATGCATACAAGTAGAAGGCCTTATTTTGTGTGTATGTGTGTGTGTGTGTTTGAGTAATCCACATGCTTCTAATCCCGCTAAATACAAAGGTAACCTCAATCAAAAACCTCAGTGCTCGTCTGTCAGCACGCTCCCATTCATTATGGCTTTACTTGGGCCAACGTTTTGCAGCATGAATAAAAAATGTTTAGTCAACCAATAAATTATAATTAGACACAATTAGATGACTGTATTTTATATGTTATTCGATAAAACGGTTTATTATAGGACCACTTGGGAAAGTTATGATGAGTAATTACTAGTGGTGCGCCGATCAATTGGCCACTTCAATTTGAAAGAAACAAAGAAAGTAAAAAATATTTTTTGTATAATAAAGGATTTTTTTTTAAACTGAATAATCAATTAATTAAAAACAAAAAACAAACAAATAAATAAAAAATAACTGTTAGTGTACATTTTGAAATTGAAAAAAATATTTAAATTTTTCAATTATGCAGGGATGTGATTTTTCCGCTAATTCGCGGAATATCGCTTTTTTTTATCTCCCCCCCAAAAAAAAAAATTCCGATTTTTATTTTATTTATTTTTATTTTTTTAGTAGTTCATTGTGTATGCACATGACTCCGACAGATAACCTCTTCTGCTATAACAAAGACATTTGTGGTATGCTCTAATATGAGTTACTTTTCATTTGGTCATGATACAATTATTTGTTCATGAAATTTGAACTCTTCAACATTATTTATGTGTTAACTTAGTAATCACATTAGTTAGATATGATGATATTCTCAGTGATAGTTTTTAAAAGCAAAGGCAGTCCAATGTTTTTGAATGTGACTGATTTTGAGTTGACTAAAACTGCCATTTTATATGGGATAGTTCAATATACATTGAAAATTTATGCTGTTGTTTTGGCCCCCAGACCCCCGGCTAAATTTTCAGATAATTTCACTTTGGTCAAATCACATCCCTGATTATGAAATTATAATTTCTGTGGTTTAAAAAAAAAAGCAAACAACTTATTTTTATTTTATATTATTTTTATCCAGAATGAAAGATCTGCACAATTTGTCATGGTGTTCATTGAAATATATTCTATTTTAATTTTCATGTATGTAGGCCAGTCATTCTCAAACTGGGTGGGGAGGGCAATGTGGCCCCAGAGAACTTTTTTTTTCTTTTTCTGTACTAGGATGTGTAATTGCAATGGTAACGTCATTGCCAGAGAGTACGCAAGCGAGTATTCCTCCTCTGCAGAGATATTTGCAACAATTTCATAGGCTATTGATACTATTTATAGTCGCGGCGGAGTTGAGGGAGCACAAAATATTTTCTTTTTCCTGGAAGGCAGTTTGACCAAAAAATTCATTGAGAGGCACTGCTGGTTCAATTCATTTCTGATCTGTGGGCCTAAAGTTAACTTGAATAATTTAGAGTTCGATATTCTCAATTGTGAATTAAAATAGATTTCACATTCATGTGAAATGTATGGGGAAAAAGAATGGATTTATTTATTATGTATTCATTTTAATTGTATTTTACTTGACAGTATTGGATTTGTTATAATTATTTATTATTATTATTATTACATTACTTCTAATCTGCATCATGTCACCCGTGTTTCTGCACACGACCTGTGTTGATTCAGGGCAACTGTAGGAAGTATTAAGAAACGCGCACTTCCTCGAGCCCCCTTATAGGCTTTTCTTGGGGTTAAGTGAGATTTAAATGAAGAAGCAGAGCCTTGTTGAGTGTTCAGCGATGCATGCAAATACAATCATACTGTAAATCTCTGAAAGGAGAGGGGCACGGGCGGGGGCTGCTGTCAAACGTGACGAGCTGGTAGGGTTGCTATGGAGAAGAAGAAAAACTGTAACGCAGATGGACGCACCTTTTTTGAAAAAAAAAAAAAGAAAAAAGCGAGAGATGCACAAACAAAGTGAATACAAAAGTGTGAACATGTCGCCGGAGTGAGAAGAAAAAAATGTTTGTTGAGGAAAAACGAGATTCCGTCCAATCAGGAGCACTTGAGTCGTTGTGACTAGTCGAGCATGTGAGGTGCTGCATGCATAATTACCTCCTGTGTGTGTGCGTGTGTGTGCGCAGCTGCGGGAGGCCTCCATTAGCATGCTGGAGGTGCTTATGTAAACGACCACGCTGTTAAAAAGAAGCAGAATGAATGTGGCATGTTGAAATACGCTCCTTGGCGTGAAGCAGCTTTAGACCTCACCTGAGCAAAATATTCTATTATAAAATGACAAGAGTGTGAAATATTTCACTTTTATTTTTTTTTATTTTTTATTTTTTTTTTTACAATACTTGTTGATTTTTTTTCTTACATTAACAGGGTTTTTTTAGATGCATAATCCGTCTGTTTCAGGAACTAAAGTAGTTTGTTGTTTTAAAAAATATATATTTTTTTTTGTAAACTTGCTCTTCTCTGTTGCAACTATGTCACTAGAGTGTAAGTAGTGCACGGCAGCAAAGACACATTTTCAAGTAAGGAAGCCACAAATGAAAAATGAATCAATAAATTTGACTAATCCTCAGCCTGAAACGGAAGTGTAATCTAAAGCGTCTGCGTCCTGCAGGTGTTCGCCACCTACCCCAACGAGGACTACGACAGACGCAACGAAGATGTGGACCCTATGGCGGCGTCCGCCGAGTACGAGCTGGAGAAGCGGGTGGAGCGGCTGGATCTGTTCCCCGTGGAGCTGGAGAAAGGTGAAGCAGTGAGCGCCAATGTCGCTGTGCCGAGAGCCGTTCCTAATATTGTGACCCCTCCTCGTGCAAGAAGTATTTTTCCCGCAAAAAAAAATAAAAAATATATAAATGAACTTTGCCCTTCCTCAAGGAGCCTGACCTGCAACATCTCTTTTACATGAAGGTTTATTCATATATTTATAAGAGACTATTTTTAGAAGTGTGTACATACTTGACATATGTGACTTACAAGCTTTTGCTTTATCTCCCTTCCTTCTTGCGTGCAAGGGACTAGAGTAAAATGTTTTTTTTTAGTTAAAGTCATATATAAAAAAAGCGTACTATTAATAATTTCTTTTTTTTTTTTTTAAATCAGCATGTATTTTTGTCTAAAAAACTTTCTTTTAATATCACGACGTGATTATTGAAAAAAAAAACCTACCTTTGTAATATTTTTCTTGGGCAAATTTCAATTATTCTCATAGGCTTACGCCTACTCGTTCAAAAAAGACAATTTTATCAGTATAATGTTTTATTTTTAATATTTAACTCCCGTAAAATTTGCACCCTTTTTCTCTTGCAAAAATGACAATACAGTACTAGTAAGATTTTATTTCCCCCAAAATATATAACTGTACTTGGAAGTTTATGCTTAAATTTTCCCAGAAACATATAACTATAATCCTTATACCGCATTGCATTTCGCTTCAAAACAAAAACAAACAAAAAAACGGATTAAAGCCTTTTATCTGTAGGAAAAATCTAACACACTACTCAGATTATGATTATTTCCCTCTAAAAATATGAATTATCACACTCTCTCTCTCTTGCAAAATACTATTCTAGGCATTTAAAAATAAATAAAAATCCACAACTTTATCTTAGCCTTTTTTTTTCTTAAAAAGTGTACAACTTTTTTTCCTTCCACGGAAATAATTTCTTTTTTGGGGGGAACCATCCCTGACTTGTTTCTTGCACTATTACAGCTTTTTTTCTTTTTCTCAAAAGATTGACCTTTTACTTGAAAAACAATGACTTCATTCTTTGAGCTTCGTTTTCTCTAATATTCTTTCAATTCATGTAAGATTACAAAGTATGGAAAAAAAAAATCCCCTCAGAATAATGTAGATACAGATCTGTATAAGGATTTCTGAGACTCAGATCTGAAATGAGTATTAAGGCTGAACTTAATATAAAATAAAGAAGCAGTTAAATACCTTTAACTGAAGCCGGCTTGTCTCAACTTTCAGACGAGGACGGCCTGGGCATCAGCATCATCGGCATGGGCGCGGGGGCGGATATGGGCCTGGAGAAGCTGGGCATCTTCGTCAAAACCGTTACCGACGGTGGAGCGGCGCATCGCGACGGCAGGTGTGTGCGTGTGCTCTGGTGTCACCTCTTCAAACATCAATAACTGCACTTTAGAATATGTCCTTTGTGATTTGTACAATTTATGGACAAATGCTTTAGAATACCTAGAAGAAGTGATTTTAGGTGGTGACATCGCTCGTTGTGATGTGCTCCGTGCAGGATCCAGGTGAACGATCTGATTGTGGAGGTGGACGGAACGAGTTTGGTGGGAGTCACCCAGAATTTTGCCGCATCTGTGTTGAGGAACACATCGGGGACGGTCAAGTAAGATGACAACTCAAATATTCAAATTATCAATCATTTGAAATAAACATATTATTTAGTCACAGGATGACTCACACAATTACCCACACATAACCCAACCGCAAGAATAAAAAAAAGTCATTTTGTTGGCAGCCCACAAAATGCCCAATCAAAAACACAAGTGTGTAAATAAAATAATAATAATAATAATACAAGATTCTTAATATCAGCTGATTTAAAAACTAACTAGTGGCATGCTAATTCATCAAGCTAGCTTGAAAGACGATTGCTATATAATATTGCTGTCATTATTTTGTCTTTAAGTGTGTAAAGCAAGATAAAAGTACTAAAGTGACTGTGTATAAGCGGTTCGGAAAAGGAATGAATAAATGTTAGCCTGCCCCAGGAGAACCAATCTTTTAGCCACTAGCTGTGCTAGCTAGCACCTAGCCTAAAGGTGGGGGGAAATTATGTCTTTAAAGGAAACTAATTTAAACAACAATTATGACAAACCATAATTTGTGGGAAATTCCATGTAAAGAAATAATAGCAGTTATGTGGAATGAATGACTGTGTATATTTTTGAGTGAGAAAATAGCTTTTTGAATAAGTTAGCATGCTAACAGTAGCATTTTCAAAGCTTCTTTGAAACTTTCAAAACATCCTCACTACTTAAAAACGTTTCTTCTAGCTAGCTTCACATTCATGTTAGCACTAATGATGTTTTTATGCATATTATTTGCTAGAATGTGCCATTTTTTGCACCTAATCATCATCTTATAGCCTTAAATGCATCACGCAGCATCACATTGGTAGCTCTTTTGGCGTGATGGCGATGAGTCATTCATAATGGAGTGCAGCCGTTCTTGCTGTCGGGGCCATTGTGTGATTTTGAAGATCAGAGGCTTTCACAGACAGCTCATGCATTATGGATCATCATAAAAAACACGCTCGGGCCAACAAACATCAGGAAGTGTGTGCATTTAATTACCCGAAAATTGGAAGGCTTCACAATTCACGTCGTCTTCACTCTGCTCTTTAATTAAAGACTTTTTGTTCCCTTTGTAGTCACTGTAATGAACTCAGCTGAAAGAGAAAAGGGACAAGTAATTGACATTTGTTTGGATTTTTTTTCTTCATTATTTTTCTGAGGTCAAATAATGTGCCATTTTGAGGGCTTTCCCATTCACAAAACTAATGCCCACTACGGACTTTTTCAGCCTTTGAAGCCAATTTCAAGGTATGCTTATCAGTCTCCCATCTTGCTTTGAAGCAGCCATTTTATGGGTCACGGCCATTTTTTTTTTTTTGCAGGGATCCTTCAGATGAACTCTTCTTAAGATTTAGCTCCTTACAACTTATAAGCAATTTCAGCTTTTATTCTTACTACTGAATTATTAACTATCGTTCTGTGCAGGTTCTTCATCGGGCGTGAGAAGCCAGGTGAGCAGAGCGAGGTGGCGCAGCTCATCCAGCAGACGCTGGAGCAGGAACGCTGGCAGCGTGAGATGCTGGAACAGCGCTACAACCAGTACATGGAAGAACATGAGGTCCGTCCATTTTTTTGGGGGGGGGGGGGAGGATAAAAGTGCACATCTCGTTATTGTGGAATGTGCGGCAGGGCGGCAGTGGTTGTGCTGTGCCGGGGAAACGCTGAGTAATCCATATTGCTCACCCCCTTGCCGCTTCTCCTCCCCCACTGACACGGAATTCTGCCTGCCTTCTCAGATGGGTTGCCTCATCAATATTCAGCCGCAATTACTTCCACTTTGAGAACAGATGCGTGTATTTTTAAGCACGCACCGGTCAAAACATTAAGCACGCTTTACAAGTGAGTGAAAGCCAACCAGCATAACAAAGAATTACACCTTGTGTTTTATTATTGTGCCTGTCAAAGTGCACGGCATCTCAAAAAAAGAAACCAAAGCGCTAATAACCGTCCCTTGCGCGACTAGAACCTTGTTTGCCATCGCCTCGGTAACATGACGACTGCAAAATGGCTTCTCAGATTTACGTTGCAGCTCCCGAACGGTTGTTTCAGCGCTGCACGTGCGCGGAAACGGCCTTTTCCATTGGCGACAATAACAGGAAGTGACTCCTCCATTCATCGAGAGAGGGTGGTTCTTGAAAAGCATCAAGAAAGGGTGGAAGATAGAGTGTGTGTGTGGGGGGGGGGATGACGATGGCGATTTTGCACCATCTACTGGCTGTGTAGTGAACTCCATCTGTTTTTCCTGTTCCTTTTTTTAAAGCAGTGATTCCCTACCACGATGCAATAAATTCATTGTTCACATATAGTATGTACATTTAAGATGAGAATCATTACTTCATTATACAATGTTACCTTGATGTACATGTTTATAAAAAATATATATATAATTGTGAAAATCTATGTATAATTGATGCTAATTATTTTGTCATGTAAACTCTAAAAAGAGAATTGTTGAACCAATTTAAGATAATAAATTGAATTGTTGACCAACTTATAAAAATCGCTTCAAGTGGTAACACACGATTGAATTAAGTTAGCCCAAAGTGATTATATTAAGCTTAAGTGATCATGAGTTCATTAAACTTGATATATTCACCTGAATTAAATTAATCCAAAGTGACTCCAATCCAAAGTATTAATGAACTCATAATCACTTAAACTTAATATAATCACTTTGGACTAACTTAATTCGTTCGTGTGTTACCACTTGAAGCGATTATTTTTTTTTTAATTGGTCAACAATTCAATTTGTGATCTTAAATTGGTTCAACAATTCTCTATTTAGAGTGGCGGGTACCCAAATAAAGTGCACATTTTGATGTACGTTGAGGTTCTCACCGCTCTCGCCTCTGCAGGGCGGCGAGTACGGCACCGACGAGGAGGATGACGACGATGAAGACGTCAGTCCGCAGTACACGGGCGCCATCGAAGTGTTCGACTTGGCGGAGAACGAGGACCTGTCGCCGTTGGAGACGGACCCTGAGAAACTGGCCCATAAGTACAAAGAGGTGCGCGGGTCCACCACCACCTTGCACAAAAGGAATATATGGAACAACTAGAAATAATCTGCAGTCATAATTAACCATAAATGCAAATACAATGAAAATCAGCAGGCCCTTACACTTGCATATTCTTCCCTGATGTCCTCCCATTCAGCTCCAAATCAAGCACGCCGTGACTCAGGCCGAGATCCAGCAGCTGAAGAGGAAGGTACGCTGGATTTATCCACAGAAACGTCGCCGTTGCTCTCCTATGTTTCTTGTGAGGAACGATTTCTTTGCCCTCGCAGCTGCACCACGCCGAGCAGGACAAACAGCGCTGGCGCATGGACAAGGCGCAGCTGGAGCAGACCCTGCAGGAGAACAAGGACCGCATGGAGAAGCTGGAGGGCTACTGGATGGAGGCGCAGAGCCTGTGCCAGGCGGTGGACGAGCACCTGAAGGAGACGCAGGCGCAGTATCAGGCGCTGGAGCGCAAGTACAGCAAGGCCAAGCGGCTCATCAAGGAATACCAGCAGAAGTAAGACCAACGTGCGTCGCTCTTTAACTTCTTTGGAAACGTTGATTCTTACTTGGTCCTTCTGCAGGGAAATGGAGTACCTGAAGAAGGAGACACAGCGGAGCGCACAAGCAGGAGCCGAGGCGTCGCTTCTCAAGGAGGAGTCGGGTCAACTGCAGGAACAGGTTAGTCGGCAAGATTACTAAAGGGGAAAAGCATTACATGTGGTGGTCAAGATGCTCATTGAGTGGTATGGTCTGCAAAGTACTGCTAGAAAAGTCTTTGCAGCCTTTGGCGCCCTCTAGTGGTCTGTAAGGGGAATTTCAAAGCTCAATTAGACCAAACATTATGACCACAGTATCAATGTACAGTATGTCATAATCAATGCACTCACTCTTTTTTGTCTGTGATTAATAACTACTAATTTACAGAATATAAATACAGGATGACTACAAGTAATCCAAAGATTAAAGTGAAAGTCAAATTTAAACATTTCTTGACAATAATACATTATATGTGACTTCACTAGTCTAAACGTGACATTCTGATTAATAGTACATTTGTGGAGTACGAGTTATGAAGCAAAATCTAGCCATTTTTATTCATCTCAGGGGGCGGCCATTTCGTACTTGCTGTCGATTGAGGATAACATCGTCAGGCAACGGCCGATCGCAGCTCACCTGTTTTCTGAAGCTGCGCTGTGATTGGTTGTTACCTGAGACCTGAGCAACATTGACAATTGACAGCAAGTGGCCGCCCCCTGAGATAGATAAAAACGGCTCGATTTTGCCGCTTGAACTCATATTCCACTAACGCAATACTTACCAGAATACCATATTTAGACCAGTGTAAACAAATAAATAATTCCACGGTACGCTTGATCAAGTGATAGCGCCGCCGCCACCTATTGTTTTGGCATGCACATGACCAAGTGATGTTTATGCTCTCTGTTTATGAAGGTGGCTGATCTGGAGTGCCGCGTGGAGGAGCTGAAATCGGAACCGTTATAAGAAGCCTTTTGGGGGTATAAAAAAAAAAAAGGAAGGAGAGCACAACGAGGAGCTGCAGGGTATCTCTCGTCTACTCTCCATATTGAACCCTTTTTCTTTCAAACCTGGAGAGTATTTAAACCCTGAATCTGGTATTTTGGTGACATGACAGGCTGTCACTTTTTTTTTTCTTTCTTCCTATTGCCAAACAAAAACAAACCTTCCTCCCTTTCTAGTTTGGTGACTTTTTCCACACGTGACTACTGTATAGGTGTGGTTTAACAAGAGTTTTGAATGTTTGTCATAACATTTAACACATCATGTATAAACTAATTAGACAGGAGGGTTGTTGTTGTAAACTTGATGTGACGTGAGATTGACAATTGAGGTGCTTTGCCAAGGGATCAAAACTGGACTGATTGTAACCATGGCAACCACCCGCTGCCTAAAAAAAGTGTTTTGTGTATTATAATTTTTTTTTACACACAAGACTTGAAAAATATGAGTCCAGGCCTCCGTTCATCCATGACTACTAACGGGAGTGGCCAGTACCAGCAGAGGACATTTTACAGTCTGGAACCAGCAGCTGCAGCACGAGGAAAAGAAAAAAAAAAACAATTCTACACACACTGCCTGAATTGAACGCTACACGCCTGTGTCGCGCCGCCGCCACCACCATCTTTGTAGAGCTCAGCTTCTATTTTAACTTTGTATTTATAACACAGACGTGAGCGAAAATGGTGTGTTATTTAAAAAAAAAAAAAGTAATATATCTGGATTACTAAAATGAAGAAAATCAGGCACGGTTGTGAGTATTTTTCCTAATAATAATAATAATAATAATAAGGCTTGTAAAGTGCACATGCTTCGCATTGTGTGTTTTGTGGATTAAATGGTCAACAGTGGTGGACAAAGTGCGTGTTTTTATTTCAACTTGCCAGAAGTAGGGATGGCCATTCAGTTGATCAAGAAAATTAACGTTACATAAATGAAATATTTGTATACAACTGACAGTGGCATTTGAAAGTATTCAACCCTCATCAATGATAGCTCCTGAAAATAACATAACACCATTTATTAAATGTAAATGAGTGCAACAGCATGCGTTGAACAAAAATAATGCTGACTGATAGCGGAGGTCTGCGCGGAAGGAGCTCATGTCCCGTACTTCTCTGCACCAGTGGGTCACATGATGGACTTTTCTTTGTTTGTGACATATAGTCACAGGCATAATAATGAAATGCTGTTCTACTAGATTTCAAAAGGTATGTCATTTACCTGTGTATTGACTTTTTGTGACAATTTATTTTGCTGGGGAGAGATTTCTTTCGGTAGAGTAGGGATGTAACGATATCCAAATGTCACAATACGATAATTATCACAATATTGTGGTGGTGTTGTCAATATTTATAAATTTTTTTAAAAAAAGCTCATAGTACTATATACAGTACTGGCCAAAGGTTTGGACACACACACACACACACACACATCTCATTCAATGTGTTTGCTTTAATCTCATTACTATTTATATTTTAGCTTCTCCTCAAAACTAAGAATGAACATGTGAAGTTAGGAACTTAAAAAAAAATAAAAAAAAAAAAAAAGGTAAAACAAACAAAAAAATGTTTTAGATTCTATTTTTTTCAAAATAGCCACCCTTTGCTCTGATTATTACTTTGCACACTCTTTGCATTCTCACCAACGGGAACTCCTTCAATGCTGTTGGAAAACCATTTCAAATACTACTCTTGGAGCTCATTGAGGATTGAATGCCCCAAAAAATCAACAGAGACTATTTTGAAGAAACTAGAATATTAATACATTTATAAATCATACATTTTAAGTACATAACACCAACGTGGTTCAACATTCATAGTTTTGATGACTTCAGTGAGAATCGTCAATGTAAATAGTCATGGGAATAAAGAAAATGCATTGCATGAGAAGGTGCGTCCAAACGTTTGGCCTGTCCAGTACATTCTGAAATCTCGTGGAAGAGCATAACTGTACTGCTTGTCACTATAGGTTCTTGGTACAGATAGATGAACGATACATTATTTGCAGTAAATAAAAAAACTTTGGGAGCAATTAAAGTTCCCGCAACACACCTGACGATCTCTTACCGCATACTTGCTGGCAAACTAGCTTGAGATGGACTCAGAAGCACCATTGGTGGTTGTGGACAACATGCTGGACATCCCTAAAATGCACAGAACTGATTTTTTTTACAAATGCCAAAACAAAAAAAAATCCAAACCTGGCTGGTTGACTGCAGTGAATAAATAATATGTCTTCTGTTAGGTGTGCATCTTCCGGGTGTGCCTGCGCAGATGATAGTTCCTGGAGAAGCTCTTCCCGCACACGCTGCAGGTAAACATGCGCTGCCCCATGTGCAGCATGCGGTGCGCCTTGAGGCTCTGCGGGCGGCTGAAGCTCTTGCAGCACTGCTCGCACTTGTGGGGCCGCACGCCCGTGTGCTTGCGCTCGTGCCGCTTCAGGTCGCCCGACTGGCGGAAGCTCTCGCCGCAGTGCGTGCACAGGTAGGGCTTCTCGCCCGTGTGCGTGCGCAGGTGCACGGTCAGCTGGCTGGAGTTGGCGAAGCCCTTGGCGCAGTGCGGGCAGCCGTAGGGCTTCTCGCCCGTGTGCGAGCGCTGGTGCTGCTTCAGCGTGTAGTGGTTGCCGAAGCCCTTGCCGCAGTCGCTGCAGAAGTAGAGCACCTTCACCTGTTGAGAGCACGGGTGGCTTTTGAAGGCTTTGGCGTTGCTGTAGACTTTGTCGCAGCGGGGGCACGTGAACACCTCGCCGTCCTGCTCCTCTTCCGGCTGATACATTAGGCTGTCGGCCAGGTATTCCGCCGGGTGGTGCCTGCGGACGTGCTTGGCCAGGAAGCTCTTGGCGGTGAAGGAGAAATGGCAGTGGGCGCAGGAGAAGACCTCCGTGGTGCAGTGATACTTCTTGCAGACGTTGGCGCGCTGGTGCTGCTCCAGGCCCGCCGGCTCCACGAAGACCTTGTCGCAGTGCTCGCAGCGGCACGGCGGCACGTTGCGGTGGACGGACCACTCGTGGCGGCGCAGGAGGGCAAACTTGCCGAAAGTCATGTCGCAGTGGGTGCACGTGTGGCGTTGCTCGTTGCACGCGTGCGCCCGCAGCTCGTCTGGGTCGACGTAGCTCTCATTGCAGTAGTTACAATGGAAGAACTTGCGTTTCGAGAGCTGGTTGATGGTGGACATTTTGGATTTGGAGGCGTGCCGCCGTGGCCTCAGACAGGGAAGCCTCGGGACTGCCGCCGCCGCCACCGAGGGTTGCGGGGCGGAATCGTGTTCGTTCTGCTCTCGGATCTCCTCTGAGTGACTGGCGCAGACGTGCAGCTGGAGAAGGTCAACAGTGGAGAAGGCGAGCGAACACTCGGCACAGCTAAATGGCGTATCGGCGGGCGTCCCGGGAAGACGGCACGGTCTTTGACGGCCTGTGCGTCGCGTGCGGTGGCGCTGCAGGTGACGGGTGAGGTCGCTGCACTGGCCGAAGCACCGCTTGCAGAGGGTGCACACGTACGGACGGATTTTGTCGTGCACCAGCGCTGTGTGCTTCTTGAGGAATACTTCGTTACGGAAACGTTTCCCGCACTTGGAGCAAATGTGGGGCTGCTGGTCCACTTCCTGCTCTCCCGCCTCACTTGCAACCTCGTCCTTTGCGTCACTAAGATGCTCACTCATTGTTACATCCAATGTATTGGAAGCTTCTTCTTGGGAGCCGCCGGCCAGCTCGCCATTTTCCATCTTATCCGTCCTCTCTTTCGTTTCGCCGAGCTTCCTGTGAACGACCTGGTGTCGGACCAAACCTGACGCCTGGCTGAAGCTACGGCGGCACAGCGTGCAGCAGTAGGGCCGCCTGTTGCCATGCACACACAGTTTATGCCTCTTCAGGTGCGACGCCTGCTTGAAAGTCTTACCGCAGTCGGAGCAGGCCATCGACATGACTGCATTGTCTGGAAGCGGCGGCGGGGCGGGAGCGGAGATCTCGGCATCGGTGGTGGGATTTTGGAGCTCGGTTTCATCGGGGGGGGATTTCAGTTGTTGATTTGAGTGGAAGCAGTCGGCGTGGCGCTGGAGAAAGGCCTCGGTGGTAAAGGTTAGCTCACAGTGGACGCACACCAAGACCTGAGATGCAGCAGCAGGGATTCTCTCTGCTATAAAAGGAGGAAATAAGGACACTTTAATACAAATTTTTAATTTCAATTTATCTATACTTAACGTGACTAATAAATGTTTATTTAAAATTCTAACATAATATATAATGAATATAAAAAACAACAAATATTTTTGTATTAAATTATATATGTATAAAATTAATAATTTCAATTTCATTTTGATGCATTTCAATTTTCAAAGTAATTTTAATAGATAATTTTACTATATTCTAACCAACACATCACCAATTTGTAACTTCTTGAGCCTTATTTCATTTTAAATAAAAAAAAATAACCTGCAGTCTGGAGCTTGGTCAGCCATACTTGCATCCAGGCATCGCTGAAGTGTGCGAGAAGCTTGCCGCTGGGCCACACCAGCAACTCTTCTCCGGCGTTGACGCTACGGCAGCAGTGGTACAGGATGCTGTCTTTGTACTGCACTGCCAGAAGATTGCTCTCTTCCCTGTTGCGAGCACGGTTGACATACCTGGCACCAACAGCAATAATTACGTGCAGGTCAGCATTATTTGAAAAATAAATAAAAGCTATCTATCTATCTATAGGATGCCTTTTTTTTAAAGACATATAGAGTATTCACCATACCAGAGTTAGTCTGATTGTTTTAAATGAAAATTACAAAATCTTACAACAATTTTGTTGTACTTTTTAAACACTGATTTATTTATTTAAATATAGAAAATATTGTAAGAACATCACATGAAAAAAATGTTAATTCCAACAAGTTTTGTTTTCATCAAAAAACACTTTTCAAAAATGTGTTTGCTTGTAATAATACAGCTTTCATATATTAGCATTTTTAAGTATGAAATGAAAACAATAAATATACCTCATCCAGTTTGACAGAGATTCTGTAGAGGCATCAATGTACTCATAAGCATCTTGTCCTTTGTAAATCTGCAAAATAAACAAAAAATTTCAGTACTAAACCATATATTTATCTATTTAATCTAACAAATACTACATCCACCTCCCAGGAGAAGTCACTTTCGATGGCGTTCTCCACGGTCGTCTCTTCACCCTCAAATGGTCCGAAATGCATCCCAGGAGCAAGCGCTGGCCCGTGATTGATGACACCGACACCTACGCCGGGAATACTGGAGCGGCCCACCGTCAGGCCGTAGGGCAACGTCAATAGCGCCCTCTCTGGGACGCCCACGCTTGTGGGAAAGTCGAGGATAAAAGATGGGCCGCCGGCCTTGAAGGAGTCGCTCTGGTCTTGAAATAGCGCAAGACACTCGTCGCAACCTGGACAACAGAAAACAAATATTCATGTGTATGTTTAGGCCATCATTAGAACGGCGATGCTTATTTGCCCTCCTTACAAAATCCTTCTCCTGCTTCTCCATTACCGACCAGCAACTTCTGGATTGGTGGAATCACTGAAAGGTGAAATGGAGAGAACGTACATGATTATAGCACGTTGTTAAGCGTCTCTTTAGATCGTTCCACACTACTCACAGCCACTCAGGTTGCTTGTATGATTCTACTTTAGCGTACCTGCTGTGTCGACGCTGTCAACGGGCAAGTAGCCTTCTATGACAACAACCTGCCCGGTGGACTCGACCCACTCCGCGGCGCTGGTCGTGCACGACATTGGGGCCGCGCACTCTGTGGAAAACACAATGTGCAGTTTTTGATGTTGTTGTTTTTGCCTTTTACGAAGAGCGACTTAAATTACTAAAGCTGCCTTACCTTTAAGCTAGCATGTTGGCGAAGTTGTCGTGGAATGTCAAGATAATCTCCTCAAACTGACCACAGACCCTTAGCTACACTGGACTTCGTGCGTGTTGCGTGTCCCTGTTGAACCAGTAGCCGATTTTCAAAGTTGGTTTATTCAACAACGTCGCTGTTTCTACATGGACGTCAGTTGAGTTTGTAAATTAGCGGCAACACTGTTCTACTAACTACTACAACACCGGAAGTGTTTACCTCTTACCCGGAAGTTGACAGATGTCCATTTTCGGAATAAAAGCTTTTGCAACTATAGATACAGCCTACTCAAACCTTTACATAGCTGGCCGATCATAAGGTATAACTAAAAGTGTGTTAACCAGTTTAATTCCAGATATTTACATGTATCGAAGCACACCCGGTGCGTGACTTATTTTGCCAACGACAAAAACACCAGCAAGCTTGGTCGCGCGTTTTACCCGGAAGTCATCTGGTGTAGATTTTCGGAATAAAAGTTTCCACAACTTGGTCAGTAACCTAATAAAAACTTTTAGCTAGCTGTCAGAAATTATTCAGAAGATAGATTGACTGATGGCAGGTTAAATTACGGACACCGTTTCGTTTTTTTTGCCATTTAAGACAAAGACAACAGGGATAAGGGTAGATTTCCTGAAAAAAAAAACATACGCATACACAATTTCTACCTTCACCACACACGTTTTTGTTTTTTATTCATTTTTTTTTAAATTAAGGAATTATTATTTTTTGGCATATCAAATATTGTTTTCGACACATAGCAGTGATAATTAAAACAAATACTGTGGGGTACATTATAGCAGTGACAATAAAAAAAATACTATGGGGTACTACTGAGCATGAGCTGCCTTGACGTCCTTGTAAACTGTTGTAAAAGTCCACTTTATATGTATCAAGCCAATTTAAGCAAAAATATTTCTAAAAGTTAAAATGTGCTGAGTTTGCCTTGCATGTTGCTATCAGAGGAAGGTGTGGAAGACCAGTGTCTTCAGACTGGCGCGTCTTGGGCTGTTCCTGTTTGTCATCTTGGAACACCTCCCAAAGATGAAGAAGGGGAACCATAGAGTGGGCCGCTTACACCTGCGAAAGTTCAAGGAGGCGGAACAACGTTGCACAAGCTCCACGCTGATGGCGAACTGCGCCGGCGCCCATTGGCATACACGCACCACGGTCACCGAGGTCACGAATCCGCACCTGTGCGGAGACATGCCGCGAAAGATGCGCTCCCCTGGCTGGGTGGGCGCGCTCCTCTCCCACACCACATTGGGCTCCTCTGCGATGCTCATGCCGCTGAGGTTGCACAGGGCTCGGAGGCATACTTCTTCTAAGGCCTCGTTGCCAGGGAACCGCAGCAGGACGGCGACCAGACGTGGTACCACCCCTCTGCGCAGTAACAGCTGCTGATACTTACCTGATGGACACCAAATAAAAACTTGATCTCTCTTTATGTTCCTTCTATGTTGTTTTTAGTCTCAATACTGAAAGATATTATAACATTTTTAATACCTAATTTCATATATCAACTATTGTTACACATTATGAACATTTTAATTCTTCACATTAACCTTGTCGAAATGTTTTGTGTCCTGAGCAGAGCACATGATGTTGACCTCGTATGGCCTGGCCTTAAGCTGGGACATACTATTTAGTCTAAAAAAGTTCCTTCTCAGCACTTTGTGCGAAAACACATTTATCCCTTGAACCAGAATTTGTCTAAAAAACACACACACTCCTTAGGCTGGTACACACTGATTGGTCCAAAATTCCTTGTTTTATTTGTACACGCACATCTCGGTCATGAAAACAGAATTAGTTTTGAAATAACACACACTCTTTAATTTCTTCATCAGTCACGGCCACCGTAAATTTGATTCAACTTGTTTGTGAGATTTTGCTATGGGAAAATCCTTCAACTATATAACACATTCTGTCTCAAAAACATCCACCTGACCTTGTTTACGCCATCTGCTCACGGAAAAGTACCAGAGAGTATGTTTAGTCTACAAATGAAAAGGAGGAGGTCTTTTTAACTATAAGAAGCTATTGTACACGTAGAAGAGCACATTTGACGCTCTGAAATCCCACGTTCTTTAAGTGATGAAATCGGAAGCTGTTATCTGTCTCCAGAGATCTCTGATTGATTAAAAATCATTTTTGCAAAGGTGTATTTTTCTTGCATCAAACCTATCCTCATTTTTGGAACACGCAAAGAGGACAAAATTATTTTATTCCTCTTCAATACTCACAGCTGTCATAAGAAACACGAGTGATGGCCTGGACTGCGTGCCTCAGCAGGTCCTGGTCCGCGCTGGTCAGCACAGACAGCAGAGCCGTAATCAGGCCGGCATCTCCGAAACCTTTACGGATCACCGCTTCACAGACAGGAAACAAACGATTGCATGTCAATAAAAGCAATTCAGTTCACTTCAATTTGCCAGGGCACAATTTGGATCTCGTGAATACTGACTTACATTCCTTGGCAAGTTCAGCCACCAGTTGGGCTGTTAGCAGCACCAGAGGTCCTCTTCCCCTCAGCAACAGCGCCAAAATGGGAAGAATCCCACTGATGACAACTTGCTCAGCGGCACCTTTGTCTGGGCAGATGCAATACGACTTAAAGCAACAGCGGCATGTTGAAAACCCCGGTTTCGGTTTTCAGGACTCACTCCTCTCCTGAATGTTCACCAGCACGGTACACAAATGAGGCTTCAGCTCATTTTCGATCCGCTCCAGACCCAGCACCCGGATGGCACCTAACGCATTGTTCAGGTTCTCTGTGGGGATCACAAACGCATGGAGACCATATACACACGCATGTCATGGTAGACACTCACCGTTTGGCGTGGAGGGTTGCAGACTTGTCTTGTGTTTGTCCCGGTTGGCACTCTGGTATGTAAATGTCAGCTGCATGTTGGAATGTCCCATCCTGTTTTTTTTTGTTTTGTTATTCCAACTTATCTCCCTTTTCTATCGCGTGGCATTTCCAGCCCTCGTCAACGCTGAAAAAGCGTCTGGCGTTCCCGCCGGCTCTTGTCGGTGTTGTTGGCGTTAATGCAAATCCCCGCCCACCCCCCCTCAAAGCTTCTCTCTCGCCATCTGGACGTGCTGTGCGTGTACAGTACAGGTATTAGCGGCCAAGCTGCCGCGGGTATTTTGACCAGCCTAAAACCTCCCACGGTGCCTCGGGAGCCTTCGAGGCAACGTAAGAGCAGACGGTTGAGCGCGCCGACATGTCATGCAAAAAAAAAGGAAATAATTAAAAGTAGATCTTTATGGTTTGCTACCAATTCTTGAGGTTTTTGCGTAATACAGAGAGAGACCTGGTTTTAAACATACAGTAAATACAAATAGCACAATTCTATATAATATGCCTCTCTGGCGTTCATCCATTCATAATTCACACATTGGCACCAAGTTCAACATTAGGCCTGACGACCTTAGAAACAGAACAGTACACAGGTAGTGTCGCGGCCTTTCATGCAGACAGCGCAGGTTGGACTCCAGTTAAATAAAAAATAAAAAAAATAGGTGGGTTGCTTTAGGAACGGACAAGCTGAAAGTCACTCAAAAAGGACAATGTCAAAGGGGCTACTGCTAACATCAACAGACATTTGCATGTTGCTACTAACATCACGTTACTGTCCCTGTCGTGAATGTTTTTTGGTCCTTCCTGAGCGCAATCTGTTCAAACAAAAAAACGGTGACATGTCAAGCTGGTCTGGAGCCGCAAAGACCAGTGGAAACCGTCTCATACCCCACAGACACCAAAGTTAGCACCTTGCCTTGCATGTCATCCGTTTTGCAGGGCTCCACTTCTGCGACATTTTCATGATGGACTTTCTTCTTCCCTCTGCTTCGTGCTTTCCTTTTTGAGATGGCCTTCCCGTGCTCCTTGATGCCAAGGGATGTCTTGTGACACCGGCGTTGTCTCCGGCGGATGCGGCGCATCGGCCCGGCGGAGTCTGGAGGCTCGGCGGCGGCGGCCCCGGACAGGATGCGAATCTGCTGTTCGATCGCCGTCACGATCATGTCGAGAGCCACGTCCAGCATTCCCAGACCGAGGCCGTGCGTCGCGTTGTCGAAAGCTCCGCTGTTGGCCGGGTCCTTGAAACATTTTCGCATGTCTTCGAGGTGATTCCTGCATGGAGACAAAAGAGTTCTAGTAGTTTTCCGTTACGTTTAAAAGTATCAGTGTCAATGTACATACTTGGTCTCAATGATTTTGGACCAGTGTTGAACTGTGTTTGTGTCAGGGATGAGCTGTTTTGCCATGTTGCCGTAGTCGATGTAGTCGTGCGAGAAGTCCTTCATGTCGTCGCACAATGCTTTGGTGTCACCTGATAACACAAGTACATTAAAACACAGCTGTCACACACCAGGTGTGTTTTCTCCATGTCCCTGACAAATATATATATATTTTTTTAACTCATTAACTGCCATTGACGGTTATAGACGTCAAATATTTATTTTAACTATTTTTATTAGTTTAACTTTTTTTTTTTTACACTTTTGTTAACAAGAGTATGAAAACTTAAGAATTTTTTTCCGTACATTTAGAACAGATATAAAATTTGTGATTAATCGCGAGTCATACAATTAATTACAATTAAAAAATTTGAATCGCCTGAATCTTTTCTTTTTTTTTTTTTTAATCGCGGTAAGGTGATTAATTTTTTTAAAATTGTAATCGCATAACTTCAATAGTTAACTCACGATTAATCATAAATTTTATATCTGTTCTAATTTTGTAAAAAAAAATGTCCCTAGGTTTTCATACTCTCGTTAACAAAAGTGGAAAAAATGTTAAACTAACAGAAATAGTTCAAATAAATTTTTGACGTCAATAGCCGTCAATGGCAGTGAATGAGTTAATATTATTTTTATTTATTTAAAAAATATTCTTATTTATTTATTTATTATAGATGGATATTTTTAATGTATTTAAGTCTTTGTAAAATATTCATGTCCCACGTCCAGAGAGTCTTCTTGCTCCAATCCTAAAATAACTAACACCTGCCGCTAACCACCCAACAACTTGCAACCAAGTCTCTACCAGACTAACTCATCTTGAGCCCTTTGCTTTGATCCCTTCACCTTCAGTGAGTTTAGAGAAGGATGAGGAAACAGAGGTAGTTGTGCTGGGTGTGAGGCCAAGGACGCTCAAGGACTCCAGCAGCGTCTTCTTGCTAGCTGGACCTCGGCTCACTCGCGTGTAGGCGGCCAACGAGCGCAGGGACATCTTCTCTGGAGACTGCAGGCGGCGCTTGATCTCATCGTAGGAGATGAGGTGTTTTCCTGAAATTGGGAGGCAGTGACTAAGGGGTCATTTCAATTTGTTAGTTCTGTGTGAGGCGCCACTTACGAGCCTTGGATCCTTTCATGTTGGGATCCAGGAGTGATGACACCTCTGCGAAGGGCATCTGTGTGGAGAACTCTGTAGTGGTACTGGAGTTCTGAGGCGGTATCTGACTGTGGATGACTTCCTCAGTCTGTACTGGGTCAGATACCTGCATCTGAGGTTGAAGATGAGGCTGGATGGCATGCATCTCCACTTGGGTGGTCTCCAGTTGGACCTGGTCTTGTGGGGAAGGCAAGACCAGCGTGTTTTCAGGCAAATTCTGCAGACCCATCCCACTCTGGGTCACCGTTTGGTCTGAGGACATTTGAAATATTCCCATGACTGGCTTCACCATGGTGAAAAGCATGTTGCCCTGCGCGTCCAGGCCCACTACCCTCGTAGATTGATCCATCTTCTCGCTGAATCAGTGGATCATGTGATAAGTATCTTGTGGTTAAACTGTTAGCTTTGTTTTTACACTTTGAGGAGGCTTCTCATCACTTTGGGTAAGGGCAGATGCTTCCTACAAGACAAAGCACATATTTAGTGTGGGACTCAAGAATGAAAACAATGTCCTATACTCAAGGTCCCGCTGGCAACCAGTCTGAATGCACTTTTATTCTTTTACCCATAGAATCACATCACATCAAATGATTATTTGTTTTGTTTTTGTGTGTGTGTTTTTTTAGTTAGTGAAGCTGTCAATATCGGTTGACAAACTAACTTGTTTTTAACAAGTTAAAAAACTTTTGAGTTATTTTAAACTCAAGATGAACTAGCACTGAAATATTGATTGATACTATTACACAACCCCAAGTTATCACACATGTAAAGCCGGGCTATTTTTCTGTTATTATATTCCCGCCATGCGGGTAGTGTTTAGGCTCACATAGTGGTGGAAATGGCCCATGGGCTAACTACTGTAATTGTGCTGCTAAAATGTAATATATTTCACACGTTCTATCAGATATTTATACGTACATAGGCATACATCATTGTCAAAAGTGAATGATGTCACTAGAATCTGATACGTTGATAATAAATAAACAACAGAAAAATAGTAGGCTTTCTTTTCATTCTTTCCATTTCAAAATGGCTGCCACCACAGTGCTGTTTTGTTTGGTGCTGCGGTTCCGACAGAACATCTCCAGAACAGCGTGTGATTGTTCCGAACGTGTCCACAAGTCCAAGCGAGCAACATCGGTCTACCACAGTCAACTTGTGAGTGACGGTACGGTAGTTCCACTCACCGGCTTTCGCTCCTAATCAGCTACTGATCCTAGAACGGTCCTAGACTAGTCAAACGACATTTTCCCTTCTTCTCTGCTGCCGGCTAGGCGGGTTGCAAATCAGCTTCATGCTCACACTGCCGGGTATGGTTAATCCCAACGCTCATTGGTTGAAAACCACGTCAGTCATTCGGAAAATGATTTTCCATTGGATGATAGACGATGACGCTAAAGGTTGGGAGGCATTATTTCCGGTTCTGCCCAAATAAATTAGATGCGCGCTTGCTTTTATCACTGTTTTTAAAATGATTAATACATTATTTGTATGTATCCAATATGTAAATATTTATCACATACGTTTTTATATACTTTATATAAATTATGTATAAGTAGTTAATCTGTCTGGCATCAAGACGGATAAACTATTTTTCCCGTGTGACATTACTGAAATAAAATACAAAAAATAAACAAACATAAAATATATATGACAAATATTAATGCAAAAATAAAATAGCATAAGTAAAAACAACTTGTCAGAAAAATAAATTTAATTTAATAAGAACGCATCAGTATTTTATGAGCAGCACCCAGTGTTTGTATTAAATATACCCCACATTTTCCGTCTTATGTAATCGACCTGTATTTTCAGGCTAAATAAAGAACATAACCCCAAATCCCCCCGCCAATTTATTTCAGTCGTAATAAAAAATTGTACAAAAGAAAGGACAGAAAATAGAAATGATTAAAATCATATCAGTGCCAACAACAGCAAGGCAACTGTTAAAGAATGAAAATAAATAAAAACACAAAAACTGAGGCAGTATGATGGACTAGTGGTGAGCGCCTCTGCCTCACAGTTTTTAAGGTGCTATTGCATCCTCCCACATTCCAAAAACATGCAAGGCTGAATACTTGTTTCATATGCCCTGTGATTCGCTAACTGACTAGTCTGGAAAAGCGTTTGTGATGCTAGCAACATTTTAGGTTAGTGTTGAGAGAAGGCCTTGAGACAATAAAGAACACAGCAATCTTTTTGTTTTGTTTTGTTTTACACAAGAAAACAACAAGACACAAAGTGGACACATAATGATCTTTGGCGTCTGTAGGCACGATGACATCTCTCGGTCATCATCCAGACTTACTTCCTGGCTTGTGCGTCTAGCATTGTTCAAGTCAAAATAATGCTCAGTGTCGGCGTGGTCGCTGCTGGCCCCCCATTGTGGTGGTTGGGGTGGTGATGTAGAGGGGTGGCTGGGGCTGCCGCAGAAAGGGGATGCGCTTCAGGTTATTTGCCTGGGCTGCGGGGGTCTCTGAGTTTGGGCCTGTAAAGGAAGAATGGGGAAAACTCCTTAAAAAAAAGAAGCATCGTTTTTTGTAGTCTGCTTTCCCTATGATTCAAACTAAGAACCAGCAAGTGTGGTGCTTGTTGTTGACGTTGGCGTACCTGCTTGCTGGCTGCCAATTGGTACCCTGACTTTGGCAAGAGGCGGGACTGCTCTGAACTGGGGGCGGAGCACGGGGACTTGGGATTGACCACTGATGTGGAGGTGAGCGTCTGACGTGCTGTCCAAGGGGCGCAACCTTGCAGCCGTGCTCGTTTTGGACTGAGGCAGCTGCATGTGAGAAGAGGGTGAACAGTCAGTGTAGCAAATGCATGTTTATGCTAATGAGGCAGCATGAATTCCAAGTATGTTAATGCTGAGTTCACTCACTGCTTGTCCAGTGACCTCAAAAGAGCGTGAGCGCCTCTTCTTGCGGCGCGCCTCAAAGTCGACATCTTGGGGTGTTTGGTTCTTGCCGGTGAGCTTGTTTTGCCGCGTCCAAGTGGCCTGGACGGCGGGCCCTTCGCCGGTGCTGCTGGACAGGTTGTCGTCGGAGGTGGCGTGCCGGAGCTCGGGGCTGGACTGTCTGCCGCGCCGCACAGGCAGACCTCTTGGGGGCGCCTCGCCGCCGAAGGGGCTGCTTTTCTGCTTGGCGGGCTCCATGGGGGACGGGGCGGGCGGCAAACGCAAGGCCTCCACCTCGCGGGCTTTGGAGCGCCGCCGCGCCGCCTTCACTGAAATGTTCTGGATGCCTTTGAGAATCTCCTGTCGCTCTTCTACAAACCGAAAAGTTTATTGGGAATTGTGTTAAGGCCCACCTGGCAACAGGCGTCGTACCATTTCGTGAAAGCGGGGCGTCGGCACCCGCCTCACTGCTTTCGGGCGATGAATCCGGTTGGCTGCTAACGCTGTGGCTGAGGTGAGTGTAGCTCAGCGAGCTCACTGGAGCCAGCGGCTGCAGCTGCACATGCAGATGGCGCGGTTAATGATCAAACAAAAAAAATCTGCCCTTCAAATAATTTCACTCACCTCTCTGTTGCCCTTCCCGTTGATGTGTATGGGAGGAGGCGTCATTACAGCCGATGTTTTCATGTGTCGCGCATGAGCGATGTTTTTGAAAACTCTGTCGCTGTCCCTGACATCAGAGAGAAAAAACAAAACACTTGTAGGAATTGTGGTCACTTTTTTACCATCATCGTCAATGTGTCCTCACGGTTCGGGCAGAATGGGGGGCAACGTGTGGCGGCGAAGTTTGGTGTGTCTTCGTCTTTCGTCGGGGCGTACGCACTCCTGGTCCGAGTCCACGTCTTGCACGGTGTCGCGAGCCTGAGGAGGCAAGCCGATCTTGGGTAAGGAGCCCCCCTGGAAACATGGGGCACATTTCATATTATAGGAAAAGACTTCAGGTTCAGTGGCTGTACATGGCTTGGGTTACTGCTTTTGTCCTGTCCTGTTCTGTCCTATTATGTCTCTCTACTTATTCATCATTTAGGTTATCCTAGAAGACTTCAGGTTCATGTCGACATTAAGACCTGGACCACAGCCTTGGCTTGCTGGTCCTGTCCTGTCTCTTTTTTTCCCTACTTATTCATCATTTAGATTATCCCAGAAGACTTCAGGTTCATGTTGACAGCGGTTCATGCATTAAGACCTGGAACAGGCTTGACTTGCTGCTCCTGTCCTGTCCCCTCCTGTCTCTTTTTTTTCTACTTATTCATCATTTAGATTATCCCAGAAGACTTCAGATTTATGTCGACATTAAGACCTGGACCAGAGCCTTAGTTTGCTGCTCCTGTCCTGTCTCTCTTTTTTTACTTATTCATCATTTAGGTTATCCTAGAAGACTTCAGGTTCATGTCGACATTAAGACCTGGACCAGAGCCTTGGCTTGCTGGTCCTGTCCTGTCATGTCTCTTTTTTCCCCTACTTATTCATCATTTAGATTATCCCAGAAGACTTCAGGTTGATGTTGACAGCGGTTCATGTATTAAGATCCGGACCAGCCTTTGCTTGCTGCTCCTGTCCTGTCCCCTCCTGTCTCTTTTTTTCCTACTTATTCATCATTTAGATTATCCCAGAAGACTTCAGATTTATGTCGACATTAAGACCTGGACCAGAGCCTTGGCTTGCTGGTCCTGTCCTGTCCTGTCGCTTTTTTTTCCCTACTTATTCATCATTTAGATTATCCCAGAAGACTTCAGGTTCATGTTGACAGCGGTTCATGCATTAAGACCTGGAACAGGCTTGACTTGCTGCTCCTGTCCTGTCCCCTCCTGTCTCTTTTTTTCTACTTATTCATCATTTAGATTATCCCAGAAGACTTCAGATTTAAGTCGACATTAAGAACTGGACCAGAGCCTTAGCTTGCTGCTCCTGTCCTGTCCTGTCTCTCTCTTTTTTACTTATTCATCATTTAGATTATCCCAGAAGACTTCAGATTTATGTCGACATTAAGAACTGGACCAGAGCCTTAGCTTGCTGCTCCTGTCCTGTCCTGTCTCTCTCTTTCTTACTTATTCATCATTTAGATTATCCCAGAAGACTTCAGGTTCATGTTGACAGCGGTTCATGCATTAAGATCAGGACCAGCCTTGGCTTGCTGCTCCTATCCTGTCCTCTCCTCTCCTGTCCTGTCCCGGCCAATCTTGGGATTCAGTGAAGATTTCAGCTTCCCGCCGACATATTGTAGGATGCCAGTGGCTCACTCGTAAGATATCTCTACAAATAAGTTTTTTTTCCTTCATCTCTTTTGGATGTACCTTAACGGTGTGGCGGGTGGTCACCTTATCCAGAGCCACGGCCCGGTCCAGTTTCCTCTCATCCCGTTCTCTGGTGTACATATCATAGAGCTCCTGTAGGTGGTGCGGAACTAGCAGACTGTGTTCTAGAGAGAGAACATGTCAGTTAGTAGTCCAGCACCAACCCGGGTTGCGGTGTAGGATTTGGTACCAACCATCAATGAACTGCCGCTGCTGTTGGATGAGCTCGTCGCAAAGATGCCGGTGCATCTCAAAGCGGCGGACCACAAAATTTTTCTGCCGGATCACGTTGTCCCTCAACAGAGCGTGCGACTGCATCTCGGCATTCTCGATCTCCAGCTCGTGGACCTTGCACAGGAGGCCCAGGAGCTCGCGCTGCTCGTCCGAGCTCACGCGACGGGGAAGCAGCTCCTCCAGTTGCCGGGCTTGGTCACGGAGCTCCAGGAACCGGCGCTCATGCAGCGCCTTCAGACAGAAAAGGAAACTTCCTCTAACAAGCTTAAGACAACAATAAGATAAGACGAAGTACATGGTTTTCATTACTGATCTCTCAAGATTGAAATAAAGGTTTCTAATTGATTTGAATGCAACAAAAAAGTGGGGACAAAGTGGAGACCTTCTGTTTGTGGAGCTTCTTCTGCTCCGTCATGAGGGCCACCAGGTTCTCCCTGGCCACGGCCACCTCCTCCGTCTCGGTGGCGTCCGGCGGAGACTCCGGCGAGTCCGAGTCCTTCTCGCTGTCGTCCTTGCTGGTGCTTTCCTTTCGCTTTTCCGCGCGCCACTTCCGCCGCTGCCTGCTCCGTTCGTGCTCCCAGCTGGAGATGAGACATGAACATCCCGAATGGGCGACATATTTCTCTATTTTCAGTTAAGAGGAAACGTTCTTTGAGACCGACTCTGCGATGGTGAGCAGCTGCTTGGAGGTGTCCATCTGGATCTCCGTGTTGCTGGTCTCCAGCTCCATCAGGTTCCTCCGGATATCCATCTGCTGGCGGAAGGCATCCAGGAGCTGCTCCCTCAGCTGGTCCATTTCGGCCCGACTCTGCTGGCAGGAGTGCGCCTGGACCTCAGCTGGGAGAGGATGATATACTTGAATATTAAAACCGTGACTGTTTTCAAATAATAATAACCTAGCGAGGTGGAGGTATGCGCTAGAGAGAGGATTTATGGATTTGGTTAGGGAAGACTTGCAGATAGCTTGAGTTAGCCAAAAGGGAAACGGCAAAGCTGTCAGGTAATGTTGGCACGAGGAGGCTGGGGGGCTTCACCCTGGACATGGCGGATGTCGGTCCTGTCGGAGGCCAGCTGGCGGCTCGCCTGGTCGGCGATCTTCTTCTTGAGTCGCTCGATCTCGCAGCGAAGGTCTGAGATGATGTTGGTGTACTGAGCGATGTGGTAGGACACGTTGATCAGGTTCTTCTTTACCTGCGGCAAAAACAACCATATCATATTTTTTTAGGGGGGACTTTTATTTTTATTATTAGTATAATTATCATTATTGTTATCATTGTCATTGTTAGTATTATTATTGTAATAAATATCCTGTAGGAAGCAGGTAGAAAATCAAGCAATGGAGGCAATAATAGAGTGCAATACTCTAAGTAGCCAATAGAGGGTAGTCTTGCTCAATTAATGTCACCTGGTTTGCTGGCCAAGATACAGAAAGTTACAAAGTAATTAAATTTGTGCTGTTCTATAAAGCTTTTTAGCTTCTAATGTTTGTTTTTCTTTTATGAAACCAATTGCTTATATTTTAGATTGATTTATTCATTTTTAGTTTTCATGAGGAAATTGTTCTTGATAAATAGATATTTTTCGAGTAAAGACTTTTTTTAATGAGTTTTTTTTTTAAACTTAGCCTTTTATTTGTTTTATTTTATTTTTTATTTTTTATTAATTTACATATTTTTTTAGGAACCCAACTAGCTTTGAATCATTGAATCAAGTTGCAAAGGCAACTCAAACATTATATTTTTATTTTGCCAGCTCACCCGCGTGCGAATACTTTTGGCACGATCGGCGTAAGTCAGCGTGTTGCGGGACTCCTCAAAGCCTACTGAGGCGGGACTAATGTGAGCAATCATGACGGTTCGGCTGTTCCCCCCCAAAGAGTCCTGTCAATCAGAGATATCATAAATCAACAGAATCCACCCCAGAGGCCTCCATCATTGATCCACAGTGACCAATACCTTAAGCAGTCTAGTCAGCTTGCTGTCTCGATAGTTGATGTACTTGTTGCCGTTCTTGTCACTCAGCGCGTTTATGCAGTTGCCCAACGCCAAGAGGGAGCGGTTGATGTGAGCGCCCTCTTTTAACCTCTGACCTCGATTCTGCGTCTGATTGACAGATTTGAATCACCACAACAAAACAAAATTAAATAAATTGTGTTTAGAATCTTCCATCAATCATTTATTCACACATGCGCAGTAGACACACCTGTGCTGCTCGCTCAGAGCCGGCCAGGTCGATCATGAAGAGGCGGGCAAAGCGGACTTCCTGCAGGACGTCCCGGCAGCGACTCTGCTGCTTGACGGCCACCTGCAGCACGGCGTGAGATCGCGACGACGTCTGGTTGGCAGCCGTGGGCTCCTGCGTACGCTGCTTGTTGCCCTTCACCAGCAGCTCCATGATCTGTGGCGCACACACACACTTATTAGTTGTGTTGATTGTAAAGCATCAGTATTGACAGGGTATTGTAGTGGGGGGGGGGGGGGGGGTACGACCTCTTGAGCGTTAATGGTGGACACTTCAGTAATGCCCGCCACCTGAATCTCTCCTTTGGCGTCCTCTCTGAGGTCCAGGAAGCCCGAAGATGGGTTCAGCAAATCCTGGATCATCTCGTTGTAAATCTACAGTCACATTGATAGTGAAATTATTATTATTTATGACATTTAGTTTTACAATAGAAAACCTTTTTGCTTGGAAGAAAAACAACAACTTTTTATCCATAAAAATAAAGGCTTGTTCTTGAATTACTTTTTTTCCTCAATTACAATTAAGTTTGTTTCTCCAAAATAAGATACACTATTCAAAAGATACACCTTTATTTTCATCAGAATTTTTTTTTTTTATCTTGATAAAATAAGACTTTATCTCCCCTCCCCCCAAAATTGCTTTGTTCCAATAGGAGTCTGACATTTTATCAAAAAAAAAGAGAAAAGATTTTCATCTAAAAAAAAATGCCTTTATGATCACAAAATTCCACCTTTTCCCCAAAAAAATAAGACTACTTTATTCTCATAAAATTGCGACTTTATAGCTAGAACAAAAACTGATAAAAAAAAACTGACTTTATTCTTGTTTGACTAGTATTGATTACTACTTTTAACTTGAAAAATGTTGACTTTAAAATAAATGTCGACTTGAAAAATTATCAATTTAATTAACTTAATTCATTATTGACTTTCAAACTAAAAATACATTCAAATTCTCATAAGCTTATGACTTTGTACCTTTTTTTTTATCTTTAAAAATACTAAATTAATCTTGTAAAATTTAAAATATATATACTTTTTTTTTTTTAAAATAGGACTGCTTAGCTAAAGAAATTTACTTTTTTTTTTTAAATAAAGGTTTATTCTCAATAAATAATCACTTTCTTTTATTCTGAAATATACGTTTTTACCTTAAAAAGTTGAAAAAATCTGAAAATTATAATACGAATTTTAATCTTAAAAAATATACAAAACTAATACTTTATTCTCATCGGATTATGATTTTAATCTATGAAAAATCTTGAAAAACAGTACTTTTTTGTACGATTAAAATAAAAAAAAATCTTGATACCTACAAAAATAATCTGACTTTATTCTTGTAGAAAGACAATTCCCCCGCGCCCTAAAAATGGAACATACCATTAAAATAACAACTTTTTTGAAGCAATATGACATTATACTTGTAAGATTACGACTTGATTATTTTTGTATGTACACTGTACTATATATATTTTTTCTCTGTGTGGCCATTATGAAAAGGGTGAATGTGACTGTATAGATACATTGCTATCATCATCCATTTATGTTACTGTGTGGTGGCAGTAAAAAAACCTTTCAAGCTCTTTACTGCCTGGAAACAGCAGCCTTCATCTAGGAACATCCGCACACACAACACACAACCGAGGATTTTAATAACACACTTTTCAATAACGAGCGCCTAATGACAGCCGCACAATGAAAAGACATTTCAATGTCGGATGCAGAGACGATGTCTCTCAATGGGAGCGATCATCTGTTTGTTGAAGGCTGATATATCAGAAAATGTCTCCATTTGTTCCCCTCCCTTCCACTTTGAATGCACTCTATACGAACAAAAGTATTGGGACACAACTCTTTGTCTTAGACATTTGCTTATTATTATTAGCCTTGTGTGGAAATTAAACTAGACATTGGTTCCCACCTCCAGATAGGACATGGAGACACTGTACATCATGTTGTCACTGGTCTCCTCGATGGCCCGGAACAGGTCATTGAGGGTGCGGACGTAGATGCCGGGCTCCTTGTCCGTTCCCAGCATGGTGTAGGTTTTCCCGCAACCTGAACAATACCCACAGAAAAAAAAACACAATTTCAGCACTCTAAATATTGCATTAAATGACAAGTGTAGATATATGCTAACCTGTGGGTCCGTAGGCGAACACGGTGGCATTGTAACCTGATATGAGACCCTCGATCAGACCCTTGGTGGTGGCACGGTACACCTCCTCCTGCACACCGAACAAACGTTTGACTGCTGTAATAAACTCTGATCTTGGCGTCCATTTTTGGGGGGGGACTAACCTGACTGGCTGAGTAATCAAAGGCAACATCAAACACGTAGGTCTTTTCCCTTGAGCGGTTGGCTCTCAGGACGTCATCTGGATCCTCCATGGGGTCCATCAGGATCACCATCTAGTGAGGTGAGACAATTGGCTTTAGGGGCTGAATTTTTTTTTAACCCTGGAGAACCCACAGGGTCAAATTTGGCCCCTATAAATTCTGCTACTCAAATAACAAAGACCTTTTTTTCCTTTCTTTTTTTTATTTTTACAAATTTAACTTCAAAAGTCCAGAGTGCCATTTCTGACCCCTGCATGGGGCCATCTAGTGGATGAATATTGCACTTACATGAGCCAGAGTGGTGGTGACAAGATGGCTAAAATGCAACAAATAAAACAAAAAAATTGTATTGTTCAATGTAGCTGTGTATTTCATTGATTATTTTCTTAAATTCTAAATAGTTTACTGACAGTTTTTGTTATTGATTTTTCAAAATGATACCCCTAAATCCCAAAGGGTCAAATTTCGCCCTAATCCTAAATTATGCAATAAATTGAAAAAAAACATTGAAAAAACATATATTTTGGTGTTCAGTGAACTTATAGCAGTCATTTAATGTATAATTCATAATTTTCCAAAGAAAAAAAGGGTTCTTGGGTTTTCCAAGGACCACTGGAAATCACAATAATGACCCAAAAATGTCTGCTTGCTTCAAAACAAAATGGCTGACTTTCTGTGCATTTTCAAGAATGGCCTCTAAAGACTTTTTTGTTCTACTCATGCTCGACATGCTTACCAAATTTCATCATCATGAGGAAATGTGGCAATGCGATGACAAACATAAAACTGTTTCCATTCAAAGTGAGCAAGTCTAACTCATCATGACACACAACCTGAGGACGTCACACGGTCGTTTTGGTAGCGCTACACACGCATGTGCACACGCACACGTAAATGGCGTGATGATGCAAAGCTTCCAAATTTAGCTCCCGGCTCATGTACTGTATAGGCGAGGGGCTGTCGAGGGTGTTGATAACACGTCGGCTCCCATCTGTCGTCTATTGAGTTACAGAAGCTCCGCCCACCAAACACCAGCTGTTAACTAAGAGCTTGAATGTCAGTGCTCAATATTTTGCCAGATAGAAAAAAAACACACAAGTTTAAAAAAAAAAAGAAGTTGGTTTCATGCAAGAATGAGGAGAAATTGCACAGTGCAAACACAAGCAGTGCAGAGTACAAGGTGTACTGATGGCTAACTGCTAACTGGTTGTCATGAACATACAATTATTTACAGTTATTTGAAACCCTAACTCGGGCTTCAAGCCCCAATTTGAATCGCTTACCCTGGCTTGAAAACCAAATTTGACAACATAATCCTCCCTTCATTTTAAACCCTAACACTTATTTGAAACCAGGTTTGAGATCCTAAATTAAAACCACAATCTTGGCTTTAAAACCCTAATTTTGAACATGAACCTTTACTTTGAAACCTTAACCCTTGTCTGAAAACCTAACCTTGAAAGCTTAATATGAAACCCTAACCCTGGTTTAAAACTTCCCTTTACACCTAGGGCTTAAACCCTTGAAGCCCTAATTTGAAACCCTAACCCTGTCTTGAAACTCTCTGTTTTGAAAACCTAGCACTTGTTTAATTAAAACATTAACCATGTCTTGAAACCTTACTTTGAAACCCTAACCTTTCCTTGAACCACAAACCTAATTTGAAACTAAATTTAAATTATTAACCATTGCTTGAAACTCTAATTTGAAACCTTAACGCTGGTTTACAAACCCAAATCTTCTCTTAATATATTCGACAAAAGACTAACCATTTGTTTGAAACCCTAACCCTGGCTTGAAACCTTAATTTTAAAGAAAACACCGTCTTGAAACCCTAAATTTAAACACAAACCTTTGCTTGAAACCAAACCCTAACCTAGCTTGAAACCCGGGCTTGAAACCCTATTCTTCTCTTGAAACCTTATTATGAAAGACGATCTTTTTCTAGCTGCTTCACAGAGTCCAAAGATACGCGTGTATGTACACGCACATTAGCTGTTGCTGCTTACTGTCAGGTTTCCACGCGACTGGCAAAAGGTAAGGTGTTGAGGAGATTAGCTTTAATATTCCTCAACCACTTCTTCTTGGCACCGCAGATGAACAACAACAACAACAGCTCCATGACCTGCGCTTCACCCCTTTTGTCTAATCTGCTGATTGGTTTTTGGAAGGGCGTAGTGAGGTAAAGCTGGTCAAACAAGGACAGGGAAAGCTACATGTGGATTAGGGTTCGTAACAACAAGGTTTTTACGGTTCCTTTCCAGTTGTAGGCTTTAAATTTGAGGTTTCAAGTCAGGGTTAGGGTTTCAACTATCCTAATGCCCTCTTACAAACCTAACTTGAAAACCTGACCTTATCTTGACGCCCTAATTTAAAACACTAATCTTTTCTTGAAACCATAATCCTGTCTCAAAACCTTATTTTGAAACCATAAACATTGCTTGAAACTGCGACCAAGGCTTGAAACCCTAATTCAAAACTTCCATCTCGGCTTTAAACCTGATTTTTGATGCCCAATACTTAGCTCCCGCAATTTAGTAACTTAACGCCAAACAATACAGTATAAGATAAATTTTTTTTTTGATTATTTTATTTTTTTTACTCCTAATTGATTCAGTCAACTACTGTCGAGATGCTCTTTCACGCACGCACGCGCACAAAAGGTCGAAACCGATGTACGTCATCGATTACGACTATTGCTCACGTTTGTGTGTCGTCTTTATGACACCGGCCTCCAAGGTCACAGGGTCATCCGCTTTGTCCAACGTGTGCCGGCAAGATTAAGACGAGCGCTTTTGTATGTATCTGTATGCGTGTGTGTGCGCGCACGCGTATCTATCTGCGCGCCACGTCCATCTGTCGCTTATTACTCAGACGCCATGGAGACGGCATGTTATCTGCGAAATGGGAAAATGGGAACAATGCGTGGAATTTGGAGACACTGAATGATGATTGGCAGCACGGTGGATTAGTGGTTAGCTTGTCCGCTTCTTGACTCCAGCATCGCTGTGCAGTTGCATGTTCTCCCCGTATGGGTACTCTGCTTTCTTCACACATTCCAAAAACATGCTTGTTAGGTTCACTAAAGACTAAATTAGGGGTACTCAATGTTTACAAAGAAAAATGTGCACTTTAAAACTCATCCGGACTGCTATCGCGAAGCTAGCAAGGCTGCTAGCCCGCTGTGCCACTGGCTGAAATGTTTTTCACAGCGTTACTAAATATCATATTATTGATCTAAACTGCTAAACATGTAACTGGGAATAAAAAAATAAAAACTTTGTTTTGCACTTGACATCATGTAATGTTTATAAAGAAAATGTGAACTATCAAAGTCGTCCGTACTGCTACGGCTGAGCTAGCTAGCCTGCTAGCCAGCCACGCCACTGGCTGAGGTAAGTGTCCAGTACTTTGACTTAAACCTCATATTATCAATAGAAGATGCTAAAGTTGCAACCTGGAATAAAACAACTATTGTTTTGCAGTTGACATCACATATCATCATCGTGTCAAAAACACAAGGGTGGAAAGAGGTGTGACTGTGTGTGCTAGCTTAGCGGAAATGCTTCCTCCATAAGCTTTATTGGTCCATTTTTTTTTTCATTTTTACTCATAACACACACTAGATCACATGAATAGGTTTCAAAAACTTAGTGTTTAAAAATTTACGTTTCGCAGAAAAATTTACGGTGCCGAAGCGCTGAAAGTAATAATAATTGGTGTCAAGGAAGTCTTTGTATATGGACGTCTGATACAATTTTTTTTTCAATATGACATCATCTTTAATCATCTTTTATTTTGGTGGATAATATTGTAAAATTAGTTTCATACTAAAATATTTTAGGATTTTAGATTGGGGTAGATGTACAGTTGAGACCACCAATATAGACAATTGTGAGAACATCTTTAAGTGCATTTACCCACTTTTTTTTTTTAATTTGTGATAAGGTTTTTCTGTAATCTGCTTGAGCAAAGTTGCTAATGTGTGTCTGAAAAATCAACAAAAAAAGTTGATGCAGGATAAGTGTAGAACGTTGATGTGTGTCTACCCGATTTGCGGCTCCGACCCGAACTGCAGCGAAACTGTATAACAATTACACAAGGACAAACTAGTGTAGTGCGCTTGACTTTTTGTTTTCTCTTATCTGCTTTTGAAATGTTATCTACTCTTTTCCTGAAACAAAACGGCACTATTATAGAAAGCTTGACATTTGCCATCCTCGACCTTTTTCCGAAATGCAACCAAAGCGTCGGAAAGTTATCGGTCATCTGATAGAAAGGCTGCGCAGATGCCGTCTGTGCGTCCCGACAAGGCCAGCTTGGATCTCCTTTCAGGTGCAGTGTCGTCTCGCCGCTGTTATATAAGACGTCTGCCTTGGCACTTTCCTAACAGCCACGCCAAACCACATGGATAACAAGAAGTCTACATTGACATTGTGAAAATTCACAACTTTACAGACTATTTTGTAAAGATCTCATTGCTCGTTAGAATCTACATGGAACTCATTGTGCTCCTAATCCATGACGATGAGGGGCCGAACCCGTGATTTACCAAAGTGCCACTACACTCCTGAGCCCTCTTCAGGGTCCCACTCAGGGGCTCTTAAAATAGCGGCAGGTGAATGTGATCAATTCTGAACACATCCACATCCCTGTCATAAGAGGGTGTGCACATTTATGCAACCATATTCCTTCAATTGTTTATTTTTATTTCACCTTTCAAAAAAAAGGTTTTGATCCAATGGAGTTGATGGTCAGCTAAATTTTGAAAAGATTCCCAATGGTCTGATTCGCTGCTGAGTGCAGGAAAGCATAACCCGAGTCCAAGTGTCTGTTTACATGTAATCTGGCCTAAAGGACAGACAAACAGCGCAGAATAACCCTCTCTGGACGAGATAAGTGAGATTATCCACTTTCACAGCTCAGACGGGCTATTTGCGTCCACTTGGGAGAAAAAGAGCATCTATTGGTTTTGTGTTCCCTCTCTCATCTCGCTCCTGCGCCACCTCGTCAAACACTCGTAAAAAAAAAAAGAAAATTGACAGGAACAGCATGTCCTCCTTTTCTCTATCCATTAGGAAGTTATTTGGAAGGGTTTTAACGAGGTCACCAAGAGTCAAGTTGTACCACCTGAAGATGTTTTTTTTTTTTTTTTTTTTAAACAACCTCACACAGTCCTGAGATGTTCTTTTGTTATCATCATGAGGAGCCTCCATTATCCACCATGATGGGGCTCTCACTATGAAAAGATAACTACGGAACATCAGCCGTAACCGCTGATGCATTTATAAAGACATCGTACAGTGGCCCAAGCAAATGGAAAATGTAAAAATAATAATACAACACCTAAAAATGTATTTTTTTTAACGAGCAATATTGAAAAAAAAAAAGTAATTAAAAAATGCAAATATGTAATAAGCAATACAAATAAAATAAATGATAACAAATTAAAATACAAATAACAATATGCATCCATTAAATTGTCCATAAAATAAATAACAAGATGAAATAAACATATCAGAAACAAAAATTTCATATGAAAAATCTAAAATAATGCAAAAAGGACATCTGTGTCAAAAATGTAGCCTTTACAAGAATCAAAAATATACAAATAAATAAAAACATGAACATTATGCATTTGACATGTAGACATAATAATTATTATTATAATGAATAGAACAAAATAAATAAAGAAATCAAAATAAGAAACAATTACCAAAATGAAAAATGATATCCATCCATCAATTTTCAACAGTTTTACTTTCACAAAACAAATACAATAAATAAATGTAACCATAACAAAACAAAAGTACGGTCGCACGTAAAGCGGTGGAACTACAGAGCGACAGGAAGAAAAAGAAGAAGAAAAAAAAAACTAACAATGGCCCTGACCTTGTCTGGGTGTCTCCATGGCGACCAGACCCAGGACATACACCCCCCCCCCCCCCCCTCTCTCTCTGTGCGACTGTCAAAGCCTAAGGACTAGTTCAACAAGCTTTCAAAAACACCATAAACGTGTATAGAGTGTCAGTGTGATCAGAGCAGCATCCCCTTGGTGAAGCAGCATGTGGCTCACCATCCAAAGTTATCTCTGAACGGCTCGTTTAGAGTAACTATGTTTGTTTAATCACAAATACACAATTTTGTATGTCTTCAACACTGCGAACACGTTTTGTATCCCCTCATTCATTAAGCTTTGTGACTACTACGTCCCTACAACAGTTGCTCACTGAGCGGCGGTTTTATGAGAGCAGGTGGCAAGGAGGCTTAATTAACCTGAGCCGCAAGACGTCCAATCAGCTCATGTCGTCGTCGTTGTGCTCTCTGCCAAGACAGCAAGATCTAGTGTGACCCAGCACCCCCCCTGCTAGCACCCCACCCTAATCTGTCTGAGCGCTACCTGCACGCCATATGGTCTTCAAGAGCCACGTGGACTTTGTAAACGGACCTGAGGTGTCAAGTTTTGAAAGTATTAGTGAAATATATAAGGTCTCCTGATGGCTGTCACATTATATTCAACTTTGACAAACAATTGCTTATTCTGCTTCAAAATTGTATTATCACATGTAGCAGCCTAATGTAGTATATTTCCGTCACAATTGTGTGTTTGTGTGTTAGCAGCTTTTCAAAATAACAATCCAAAATCCAATAAAACTATACAGAGGTGCCTTGAAATACAAGTTAAAATCATGATCAGGCTAAAGCCTCCAACACATGATAAATTAATCAATTCAAGCTTCCTGAAAAGCATTTTTGTATTTTTTTTTTCAATAACTCTTTGACTGCCAGACGTTTTCAGAAAAGGGATGCCGTGGGTGCCAGCCGATTTAAGCATTTTTGACTGATCTTTCAAGGTACACAGAAAATTATGTGTTTGGACTATGGAAACACACATACTACCAAATGAAAGATTGGACTCTCCTCTTTCATCAGAAAAAAAAGTTTGTTTCTACATTATTCCGTTTTTCAGTAATCAACAATAGAAAATGGTTAGTTTCACCTCTGTTTTGGAAAAAAACGTCTTTTAACGTCTTTGGCACTCCTCCATAGGATTTTACTAAACTTTATTTAACGTTTTTGGCAGTCAAAGATAAAAAAATAGCACTGTATAATATTATACATTATAAGAACATACATTAATGACATAATTGATTATAGTATAAAGAATGAAACCGTTTTTTGCCAATTTAAAAAAAACATATTATTCAATAGACATTGTGCTGCTCCTTCTGAGATGTGCACCTTGGCCACCTGGGGGCAGTATAACACCGACAGAAAATAGCTCAGCGTTGATGCTATTTGTTAGCACCTCTATGGGGTTTTATATTGTTGGTTAGCATTACGCTAAAGGCAACGCTATGTGTTGTTTTAAATACACAACATCTAACTTTCTTTTTTTTTCTTTAGTTAGGCAGTAAACGACTGAAGTGGAATTATATAGCTTGAAATGTTTTTTTTTCGGAAGACTTTTTCACTAACTGCCAAATTGCTGCCAATTGTGAAGTGAGTTAAGTTAAGATGACTGCCACCATACAGTGCTTGGATATTTATTTTTGCTCTCAAGTCAAAGCAAAAAAATCATCCGACTGCCGGCTTTTATCTTAAAAACTCATTAGTTGGGTCACTTATTTATTATAAGACACCACTGTATGATGGATTTGTTTTGTCATAATTAACAAATGGAGGTAGAAGAATATATAAGTAGCAATTGCATGCTTTGAATTTTCTGCATACAGTCCAAGTTTGCACACCCCTACAAACACGGGTAAGCGTAATCAAGTCTGCAATGTTGCTGTTGTGACCATCCCCTCTATCCTCTCCATTCATACAATCCCACCGCCGTAAACCCTTCTCAAGACAGATTCCCATAATCCCCCACTGCACCGCTATCTAGCGTAAGTAGCGTCAACCGCAGGTCGCGAACCCTCTCCTAGTAAGCAAACATTGCGGTTTTAATGAGGGTTTGGGTTAGCGTGCACGTGGGAGCTGTGTCAGCACTGACGGGGGTGGCTAACCCGTGCCGTTCGTTTGTTGTTGATGATGATGATGATGATGATGTCATGGTGCTTATGTTGCCTGGGGGCGTCGCTCTAATTGAATTACAATCCAGGATGCGGACAAGCAAACAGGCCAGATCCCGGGAGGAGGCGGGATTATCTCTTTCTGGAAGTGCTCTCCAGACTGCAAGATGATGATGAGGATATCAGAGACTCCACAACAGGGCAGGCAACCCAGTCAAAAGCTTAGGGCCCAGAGTTGAAGGGGGCCCCAAGAGATGGTTGATATTAGTCTACACAGTTGGAACACTCACTGCAATGACAGCAATCTCCCTAATGGGCACCCTACTAGCATACTTGTTTTGTTTTTGTATTTTGGGGAGAAAAGGGGCTCCAGTGTCTTTTTTTTTGCCCAAAGCCCTCAGGTGGTTTGGAAACATCCCAGTTGATGATGTCACCATGTCAACTGTCGCCATGCCCGACGCAGTTATTCTACAGGCGCCAGTCATGACGCTCATTAGCGCAGCCGCTACCACATCCGCACTCATTACATTCGCACCCTAAACGAGGTCCGCCGGGGCGTCAAATTGACAACACGGCAGCTCCAGCTGCGCCTCGTTCTTGTGTGATGATAGTGTAGCGGTTCACATAGCTTACACCTGGTAGGGGTTCGCAGGAAAGAGACAACTCGGCACCAAAAGTCATTTTGGCAGTTTCTAGGAGTCATAAGACTATTTTGAAAATTCAAAAAAAAAAAAAAAAACATGAAACGTGGTTGGTTTGTTTATCATGAGTTGACCCACAAAAAAAGCCTCAAGAAGCCATGCCTGAAAAGACGCATGATGTCCACCATTTTGGTTTGAAGTGACCATTTTAGTCATTTCCAAGGGTCTTAAAAATATTTTTTTAAATTTCAGCCCCTGAAACCATTTTCCTTAGCAACATGAAACTCGGTTTGTTTGTTTATCACGAGTTGACCTACAAAAAACGCCTCATGAACCCATGCCTGAAAAGACGCATGATGTCCACCATTTTGGTTTGAAGTGACCATTATAGATGTCAATTTGGTCATTTCCAGGGGTCTTAAAAATATTTTTTAAATTTCAGCCCTTGAAACCATTTTCCTTAGCAACATGAAACTCGGTTTGTTTGTTTATCACGAGTTGACCTACAAAAAACTCCTCATGAACCCATGCCTGAAAAGACGCATGATGTCCACCATTTTGGTTTGAAGTGACCATTATAGATGTCAATTTGGTCATTTCCAGGGGTCTTAAAAATATTTTTTTAATTTCAGCCCCTGAAACCATTTTCCTTAGCAACATGAAACTTGGTTTGTTTATCACGAGTTGACCTACAAAAAACGCCTCATGAACCCATGCCTGAAAAGACACATGATGTCCACCATATTTTTTTTTCCAGAAATGGACATTTTAGTGTCAACTTAGTCATTTCAAAACTCCAACCACGAATTCATTTAGAAAATTCAGCCAGTTAAAAAAATGGCAACATGAAATTTGGAATGAAATCTATCATGAGCAGATCCACAAAAATGTCTCATGATGCCATGTCCGAAAAACGCACAGGAAGTCAGCCATTTTGTTTTGAAGCCGCCCCTTTTGTCTTATTTTGCCACCCACCCTGCATGATTTTTCACTTGTCACCAAACATGACATTTGAGGTCGTGGCTGACATCGTATCCTCATCCCCTGACGTAAGATGACCTCTGCGCCTACCTCGTCATGCTCCCCCCCCAACTCACACACACACACACACACACACACACACACATACACACCGATCAAAGTTCAGTGCTCTCACCTGCTCATCCAGCCTGTGCGCCACAATGGTCGCCGCCTCCTCCTGCTCGCCATCGCTGAGGGGACGAATCCTCAAGGCCACCTGCACCGGGTCAAGCACACACTTCGAATAAACACTAGGAAACACCAAGAGTTAATTGTAAACAATTGCATGTTTGTGTTCACAAGGATGTTTAATCTAATGAGAGCTAATAATGACGTGAGTTTAAATTAGACCGGTATTTATTTATTAATCGTGTGTTTATACGCATGTGGCGTCATCCTACTTGTGGTCAGTAGAAAGTGTGTTGGGACAAGAGAGGCTCAGTTACGACTGACACAAGCACTTCAATAATTCACAGTAGTGCCACGGCCCGCTGCGCAAACTGTTAATCATGCTGCAATTTATTTGTGTTGTTTTTTTTGGTCCATTTAAGTGCAAACACAATTAGAATAGTTGGAATTTATTTTTTGTCCTTTTTTGTTTTTGTTTTACATTACTTTTTGGAATAAATCCCTTCTCAATGTTGCAGTGAAATAATTGAATCTTATTTTTGAATCACAACATTTATATTCAATTAGCCAACTCTTAACTATATAAAATTCGGTATTTTACTCATAACAAATAACAAATTATTTAAAAAAATAAGAGTATTTTATTTTACCAATTTTAAGAACCTTGATGATAAATGCTCGATAATAAAATAAAATAAAAATCCCTCAAGGTTCTTTATTCATATAATAAGGAGTATACAGAACAAGGGAAAAACATTGTATACAATTCAAACAATTAGAACATAAAACACGCCAGGGAGGTTAAAACATATAAACTAAACAAAATCAAATCAATAATATAACAAAAAGAGAAAAAGAAAAGAAAACAAGATCATACAAATAAATGATAAAGTTTACAATAATTGTACGTTTTAACCAGACAATGCTGAAAAATAATTTCTCATGTATATAAAAAAAATCAATAAAGGACGGTTTCTTATGTGTAAATTTCGATTTGTGAATATAAAATTTCGCTAAAATAATAAGATTTATCAAATAAAATTGCGTATATACATTCAAAAACACCAAATAATACATGTTTCTAAAATAAGGAGAAGTATGCTCGATAAAGAACGCTAGCACCCCACTGAATTACATGACGTAGGTGTACCTAATGAAGTGTCCTTTCATATTTAATCTCTTTCTGAAAAGAGTCAGTAGACCTAAAACTGTAAAAAAAAAAAAAAATACTCACAAATTATCTAAATAAAATTACAATTATGCTTCAAAACGATGTATAATAGTTGAGTTGTTATGTTGAGGACTCACAGTGAGTTGGTGCTCCTTCGACTCTCCGGTGTCCTTCATGCTAACTTCGGGTCACTCACAGCCGGGATTCGAGTGCATCACACGCCGGTGACCCGACACGTTCGGAGCATCCGACCGGCATGTCCCCCTTCGCCTCACCGGAGAGAGACACCTGCAGAGCCTCGCCCTCCCCACCCGGACCTCCTTCTTTGCCTTGTTTATCGTTCTTCCTTCGCTCCGAGCCGGCGCCTCCTCCGCGTCCTAGCCGGCCCGTGAGCTTTCGATGGTCCGCCGCGGGAGGCACGACTCTCCGGTGGTTGACCCGGTGCCAGGTACTGAGCTCACCTCACGCCCAGCCTGCTGTTGCTTGACTGGTGCTGACTGACTTGATTGTTCGTGCGCATGCGTGTGGGCGCGTCTCGGTGCACGCGCATGTCGCCCCTGGAGACGTGGCCACGGTAAACAGTGACAGTAGCGTACCACGTGACGTGCATTTAGTGAAATATTAGGGAGTTATTTTGGACTTTTTTTAAGTGATACACTTAATTTACTTTAAAAAAAAAACATATAAGGTGACGTTTGAGAGGGTCATTTTTTGGTGTGTATTTACAGTAATTAATATATTAATTTTAAAAAGGCATAATCCAATGTAATGTTTTTAAAGCATATGACGTGCCATTTACGTTTTACTCGAATACAGTAAATATTTTTTGTAGCTCCTACAGCTCTTTGTAGACACCTGCTGGAAGAAATACTGCATGACCTCTTGGGCCTTTTTGATATATTTAAATCAGCATTTTAATAAAACAAACTGACATTTTAGATAAAATACAGTAAATAACATTATACATATTAGAGAAGGTTTTGGCATGTTTTCATAGATGATTTAATTAATTAAATTACATTTTGATAACATTTAAAGTGACTTTTGAGAGTTTAGATAACCTTTTTTTTTTTTTCAAGAGAAAGCTCAGAGTTTAGATAACTTGACGCCGTGCCTAAGTAAAATATATTTTTTTGTAGTTTAAGCTAATTTAGTAACATTTTAATGACATACAAATTGAGATCAAAAACTGCTAAAACATAAGACACGTCATATCCTCCAAGATATACTTTCAGTCCAAACGCGACACAACTTACAAAAAAAAAAAAAATAATCAAATAAATATTTTTTCAACACCTGCTGGAGGAAATAAATTCTAACTAGTTAGAGTAGACGCACACGCACACGCACGCAGCCATACTAAAAATGTATTTATTCAACACAAAAATGGACACAAAATCTTTTTGGCCCCACACAAAATTAGGCTTCACTCTCATTGCCTGTATACAGTGTGACATGCTGAAATAAAACCGCATGAATTATTATTATTATTATTATTATTATTATTAGCCAACGCGTTTACCTGAATGTGGTGGTTAAAAGCAGCAGCACAACAGCTCCTGGTGTCGCGCTAAAGGGCAGTTTTAAGTTAGTTGATATGCAAAGAAAAATGTACATTAATGGCCCTTCAGTGAGTAGAAAAACAAACAAAAATAGATTTGAAAATGGCACAAAGAATAATTAAAAAAATAAGTTGTTGTACAAATCATTTACAAGTGTTTTTCGACGTCATCTCAGGAGATTTGCACACAGAAAAAGTGTGCAGAAAATAAAAAATAAATGTTACCACAGTGCTATTGTTTCCGTATGTACTCAATATAACAGCCGAGGAAAAAAAATACACAGACAAATCATGTCAAAAATTGACTTTTTTTGTGCACTTTGCTTAATCTTAAACATTTTTTAGCTTTCGGCTTCTGTTCAGGGTTCATTTGAGAGATGGGTGGTGAGGGGGGCAAAAATGTGCACATTTGTGTCTTTCAAAAGTCTTTGCTCACATTTCAACGTCCACAGGGGTAACGTCTCGCACTTGAACCGCGTTCCCAGCTTACGTTCACAACACAACAAAGGTGGCGCTTCCCTGAAGAAAAAAAAAAAAGTCCACAAGTTTACACTTGGAAGTCGTTGCCAAAGTGCCGACGCTGCTCCTCAGTCATGGACAGGTAAGTGGCCCTCATGCTGGGGGAATACTGCCAGGACACAGAACAACAACGTCAGAGACCGATGTGAGATTTCAACAAGAGACATTTTGTGACTTCATTTTTTTTTTTTGTCTGCACTGAAATAAATAGGGATGCTGATTAATGATTCAACCAATTCAAATTATACGTTAAAAGATGACCATTCACAACTTAAAAACAATATATTCGACACTTGATTTAGGAAATTAAGATAAAAACTAATACAGTATAAATACATTAGCCTCATATACACGTGGAAAAAACATTCAACGGCATTTGAGATACAAAAAAGGCGTATAACGTAAATACATGTCAGAACTATAATTAATTAAAACACAATTAATGACAGCAATATAACTGATTTCTTATCGATACAATCGTAATAATATAAACTCTTTAAGGTTAAAAACAAACTTTTTTTGACGCCTGCTGTAGGAAATCAAAATCAATACTTTCAAATATTAAATAAATAACTATATATATATATATATATATATATAGAGAGAGAGAGAGAGAGAGATAGAGAGAGAGAGAGAGATAGAGAGAGAGAGAGAGAGAGGGAGGGAGGGAGGGAGAGAGGGATAGATAGATAAGATAGATGTTAACCTTATATGGGTAAGCTACATTTAAAAAAAAAAAAAAAAACTTAAGTGACATTTGAGGTAAAAAAAAGTAATAAAAAAAAATTACATGTCTGAAAAGAATATCAGGGATATTTCTGCAGTGTATATACGTGATATAATAATAATAATAATAATAATACATTTCTTGAGTTTTATATATAAAGTAATATATATGAACTGACATTTAATTTAAAAAAAAAACCGTAATAATTTAAGAAAGTCTTTTTTGACACCTACTGTAGGAAATAAAAATGTTATAAAATAATTTTTTTCTATAACACGTCGGCTGTAATTTATTTTTTTTAAACCTGAAAATTAATAACATCCTTTCCCGTGTTATTTATATTTGAACCAGAGCTCTATACATGTAATTGTACATTCGTCCGCCAGATGGCGCTACGGGATATTTCTGCAGTGTATATACGTGATATAATAATAATAATAATAATAATAATAATACATTTCTTGAGTTTTATATATAAAGTAATATATATGAACTGACATTTAATTTAAAAAAAAAACTTAATAATTTAAGAAAGTCTTTTTTGACACCTACTGTAGGAAATAAAAATTTTATAATTTTTTTTTTTTCTATAACACGTCGGCTGTAATTTATTTTTTTTTAAAGCTGAAAATTAATAAAATCCTTTCCCGTGTTATTTATATTTGAACCAGAGCTCTATACATGTAATTGTACATTCGTCCGCCAGATGGCGCTACGGGATATTTCTGCAGTGTATATACGTGATATAATAATAATAATAATAATAATAATAATAATAATAATACATTTCTTGAGTTTTATATATAAAGTAATATATATGAACTGACATTTAATTTAAAAAAAAAAACGTAATAATTTAAGAAAGTCTTTTTTGACACCTACTGTAGGAAATAAAAATTTTATATATATATTTTTTTTCTATAACACGTCGGCTGTAATTTATTTTTTTTAAACCTGAAAATTAATAAAAACCTCTCCCGTGTTATTTATATTTGAACCAGAGCTCTATACATGTAATTGTACATTCGTCCGCCAGATGGCGCTACGTTATTTTGCATTAAAAACTTGCAGAAAATTTTACAGCCTCGCTACTCAACTAGTGTGCGTGTGTCACTATTTAGGTCCAAGCCACAATCATCATCATCATCATAATGCATCTGACAAACAACTTAACTCAATATAATAGCATAATAGCAATATTTTGTTATGACTGTCATGCAAACTACAGCGCCCCCCCAGTGGCCATGCAAGGAGGGGTTAAAAAATAGGAAGATGCTGGGAAAAGCTCGAGATGGAAGAGTTAAATGAAAACAAGACTTACTCTGGTTCTATACGGCTGAGAGTAAATCTTCAAAAGTTGATTGAAATAAATGAAGAAGAAGAAGAGAAATGACGGACAAACAAGCAACAAACAAAATAAACAAAAGAAGCTGTTAGCCAAAAAGCAATGAGGACAAAGCAGCACAGAGAAGCACAGCAAAATGGCGTCACCAGAGCACATTAAAGGAATATATTACGGAAAATGTACTTTTTATTTTAAAACGTGACTGAAAAAGAAAAGGGAACGAGCGTTGCTATTTCTGTCAGCGCGAGGAGAGTCTTTTCAAGTTCATCGGAGAAAAAAAGAAAAGAAAACGAGTGTTGCCCTCATCGTTGTCGTCTCCCACGGGAGTTTGACGCTAAACGATGTTCACGTCGCCATAAAATTTTAACCGCTTTACTTCCACTCCATCTGCAAGTGTACGCTTGCACGGAAAAGGGGAGAAGGACTGCCTGTCATGTTGCGAAAACTGAGAAATCAAACAAATAATATGCCACAAAATCTTATTTATTGTTCAGTGTGTCATGTTTTGACAGGCAAATATTTATTAGGCATTCGGGGAAGGTGAATTCTGCCTGGCAACAAGTGACAAGAATGCACCACTGTATTTCTGAAGTTTCCCTGATTTTATGGATTATTTCTAGATGCGGTGTTTATTTCTTTTGTGCAAGGCGGTGATGATTTCAAATAACCAGAAAAGGGAGCTATCTAATGCATATAAGTCGCGTGACGGAGCATGACTGTTTTTCCTCTATGTGGATTATTTCTTGTCGTCATGTTCATTTCCATTGAGTAAGGTGTGGGTTATTCTAAATAACCAGCAGGGAGCCACCAAATTCATCATACAGCACGACGCGTACATTGCGTGACTAAGTGCGACTCTTTTCATGTGGATTATTTCTACTTTTTGTTCATTTCTATTGTACAAGAGGGTGGTTGCCATATACTGTATAACTGGCGTGGTCATCATTACACATATTAGTTAAATGACACATACTGTACATTGCACAGCTGTATTTTCAGTTTGTGGATTGTTTTTCTATTGTGCAATGTTGAGCTTGTCGAGCATGTGGAGACTTTTGTATCATGCATAGTGCAGCTTGAATTCTGCCTCGCAACAAGTGATAGATATATACAACAACATTATTGCATTTTATCTGATTTTACAGATTATTTCTAGTCATGTTTATTTCTATTGTGCACGTTTGATTGACGTGCAAATATTTGTATCATGAAGGTTTGGGGGTGCACAAATTACTGCCTAGCAACAAGTGACAACATGTGCACAACTATACTGGCTATTATTTCTCATTGTCATGTTTATTTCTATTGTTCAAGGTGACAGTTATCATGAATAACTAGCAAAAGAAACAATGGCGATCATAACATGGCACGTACATTACATTAACAAGCGTACTTTGAACAATTTTTTGGATATTGTGGATTATCTCAAATCATCTTGTCTATTTCTTTTTTTTTTCATCTTGTCTATTTCTATTGTGCAAGATAGTGAATGTCACGAATAATCGGCGAGGGGAGAGATTACATTTACATGACATTGTTTGATTGAGCATGTCAGGAAGTGATTTTGACAGTGCGGATTATATTTCTAGTTGTCAATCATCATGTTTATTTCTAGTGTGCAAGGTACAAATGTGACAATTCGCTTTTCAAACTAAATAAAACGTCAAGTGTCTGCTTGCTGTTTTTTCATGTTGAAAGGCTAAACGATGCTCAGACAAAGCCCCGATTTACCGAGGGTGGCGGCGAGCCTCGTCCAATCAGAGGCACGTTTTCGTAGCGAGGATTCCCGCCAAACAGAGCCGTCTGGTTCCTGAGGGAAAATGAGACGACGACGCGTCAAACAACATCAGCATCATCAACAATGTGTACGGTATGACGCGCTCACATGTAGTCGCCCATGGGGGCGCCGGAGAGCGGCGGGGCGGGTGGCTGCAGGCTGTTCTGGCTGCCCATGCTGCTGCTGTAGCTGCAGAAGCTGTGCACGGTGGTGTGGTTCTGGTTCTGTGAGCCCATCCGGTTGCGCCGCGGGTTGAAAGGGTCCTCCTCGTCCATGTCGTCGTAATCCTGCTCGCTGAGGGTGGCGGAGGGGCGACATTTAGTTTTATTGCTGAAACTTTCCGGATTTTGTGGATTATTTCTTGTCGTTGTGGATTATTGCCAATCATTGTCTATTTCTTTTGGGCAAAATGGAGGTTATGGCAAATGACATTCATCAAATGACGTGTAGTACTTTGCATGTGACTATGCATGACAGAGCCAGATCTTGTATACATTTTGTTTTTAATTGTGTGGATTATTTCTAGCCATTGTCTATTTCTATTTTGCAAGGCGGTGATCATTATGAGTACCTGACAAGAGGTGTAACAAGGAGCACATTTATCTGTGTGAAACAGAGCATAACCAAACATTTATTGACTCTGTGGATAGTAGTTTTGCTTAATTCTATTGTGCAAGGTGTGTGTGTTTTTTTTATATAAATAACTGTCAAAAAAACATGACAGAGTGGCCTTTTTTTTTACTTTGTGGATTATTTACTGTTGGTGCATTTATTTCTATTGTGCAAGGTGGCAGTGACCGTGAGCGTGAATTACTGGAGAGAGAAACCACCATTTTAATCATATGCAAGAACAACGCATCTGTTACTACAATTTTGGACTTTATGGATTATTTCTACATGTCCTGCTTATTTCTACTGTGCAAGGTGGCAATTCTATATCACTGGTGAAAATAGCAATCACTTTAATAATATAAAAGTACATTGCATGCACATGTGCCTATTTTGGACCTTGTGGATTATTTCTAAATATTCTGTTTATTTCTACTGTGAAAGGTGGCAGTTATCATGAATAACTGGCAACAGGGTTGATTATATTTTCAATCATATGATAGTACATTGTGTGCGTGTGTGCCCATGAATTGTCTCTGTGGATTATTTCCAGACATTCTGCTTATTTTCAATGTGCCAGGTGGTGTAATGTAATGCGTACAATTACTTACTGTGGATTTTTCGATTCTGTGGATTACTAAATACAGTGTAGTGTAAAGTTCTGCTTACTTCTAAGGTGCAATTTTGTTGTTTGGGTTCCCACTGACATTTGGACAGCACACTGACCTGCTAGCAATTTGTCTCCATGCTCTGGGGATGGCGCAGAGCATGATGGTGAAGGCACAAGCCGCCAGCACGGAGAAGAGGCACAAGTAGAGCACACCCTCCACGCCGTCATAACACACGCCCACCATGGCGTCCAGGTAGTCCTGCAAAAACGTAGACAGTTCATGTGGTTACATTACGTGTGCTGCCATCTTGCTTGTTTGTTTGCATTGTTGCACCTTGTTCAGCCCCCTGCAGTCTAACAGGGCTGTCAGCTGGTGCAGGCTGGCCTCTGATGAGTTGAGAACGCGCTGGATGCCCACCAGGTCTCGCTGTTCAAACACAGACAGCATTGCTGAGGCAGAGTGAGTGTGTGTGTGTGTGTGGTCTTGTTTTTGTTACATAGTGGGGCCAACATTTCGGGATTTCACAGAGTTGTGGGGCCCATCCGTCCATGTGGGGCCATTTTGCTGGGCATCACAAGTTTAGACCTCTTTTTGCGGGCTAAGACTTGGTTTTAGAGTTTAGGTTTGAATTGGGTTATGGTTGAGGTTAGGGTAAGGAATAGGGGTAGGCAATCATTTTTGATGGTTGTTGTTAGGGGAAGAGGCTAGGAAATGGATTGTGTCAACAAAATGGCCCCACAAAGATAGTAAAACAAACCTGTGTGTGTGTGTGTGTGTGTGTGTGTGTGTGTGATACCTCGGCCGTAGGGAAGAGCGGCACGGCAAACTGCAGCAAACCCTGGATTTGGATCTGCATGGTGGTCAGAGATCTCTGGAAAAGCGTCAGAGGCTGCAAACGAGGAGCAGAGTTAAAATGATGATGATGATAATAATAATAATAATATCAAACCGCTATTTTAAAGCCTAACGTAAAATCCTAATCCATGCTTGAAAGCCTACCCCGTTCTTGAAACATCGACCCTGGCTTGAAACCCTACTTTAAAAAACATAACTCAAACTTAAAACCGTATTTGGAAACCTTTATTTGAAGACCAACTCCTGGCATTTGAAACCCTATACTTCTGTAAAATCTTACAAACAAACCCTTGATTCCATGTTTTATGCTCCAAAAAAATGATGGTGTAAGTCTCCAATTTCACCACCAGGGGACAGAAGATGCAGAGTAATTTCTTTGAAAACAAAATTCCATGATAATTGAAACCCATTTAAAACCTGAGCCCTTATTTTAAAACCTAATTCAATCCAGTCTTGAAACCCAAACTTAACCTCTGAACGCCCATTCAGCCTGACCAAAATAAAAGGGGGAGGAGTTTGTGCCTTGTTTGTTGGCAAATCAGTGGCCTCGTGTGCTCTTTAAACTTTGTTCACTTGATAGTTTGTTTTTTAAAATGAAGAAGTAAACTAAAGGCATACACATTGACACTGGCCACAACATTAGGTACACCTGCTCACTCCAATCACATCACTTTATATTGGCAGCTGTATCTCATAATTTGATTATGTAACATATTGTTAATACTATTAATTGTTTTGTGGCGTACCTGCTGGTAAGGGTTGGTCAGCGTCTGGTTGCAGTAAACATAATAATGAACGATATCTGCAAGCAAGCAAACAGATAAAAGGACAAGTCAGCATTATCAAGACGAGGTTTGTAGCCGGGGGGTGACTCAGCGTTATTCTTAGTCGTACCTGTGCCGATGACTCCTTTGATTTGACTCATGATGAACTTGTCAGGCGCCACGCAGAAGTCACTCGTGCCCTAAAAATAACACGCAGCACTGTCAGATGCACTCAAAGCGGAGCCCTGACTTCCAAACTCGACTGGCGCTGGCTTGAAACCTTAACTTGAAACCATATTTTGAAACCCTAACCCTGGTTTAAAACAACCCAAGCTTGAAGCCATTTAAAACCCTACTTTGAAACATTAACTCTTGTCTTAAAACTCTAAGCATGAAACCCTAAACCTGGCTTGAAACCCTAATCTGAATCTTAATTACATCTTGAAACTCTACTTTCAAATCCTAACCAAGGTTTAAAATCTTAACTTGAAACTCCAATTCAGCCTTCTAAACCTAATTTCAAAATGTAACTCTCGCTTGAAACCTGAACTTGAAACCATGACAGTGACTTCAAACTAGACTCCTGTCTTGAAAGCTTAACTTGAAACCACAACTCAGGCTTGAACCCAGCTTGAAACCCTACTTTAAAATCCTAAACCTGGCTAAAAACACAACTTGAACCATTAACACTGGCTTGAAATGCTAATTTAGAACTCTAATTTGAGACCTGAATGCATTCTTGAAACATGTGTCCAAATTTAAAATGAAGCCTGCAACCTTAACTTGAAAACCCAACTCAGGTTTAAAACCCGAATTTGAAAACCTAATTCTTGCTTGAAGCCTTAAGTGACTTGAATCTCACACCCTTACTTAAAACTCCAGTTTGAAACTTTAAATTGAAAACGTACTTCTAAAATCCTAATGCTAGATTGAGACCTTAATTTAAAACCTTGAAACCCTACCTTGAAACCACAACCCAAAAATGAAACCCTACTTTGAAGCTCTAACTCTGGCTTCAAACATTAACTACGGCTTGAAACCCGACTTTTGAGCCCCTAACTCTGGTTTGAAATCTTAACGAAGCCTTGAATTGAAACTTTGAAAAGCTAAACCTGGTATGTTACCAAAAATCTTTCATCCGGATCTGCGCCACGTACGACGCTACATGACCTGCGTGCAAAGCGGCAATTAGCACGCAGACTTGATGAGCATGTTGCCACGGCAACGTGGCCGGCTGCTGTGAACGTGCTCGCTTCACTAACGAGACCTTCTCCTCATTGTCCAATGAGCGGTGCCATCTCTTCCGGCTCGTTTCCGCGGTTACGCATGGATCCGCACACCCCCGCGGGTACCAGTAAGCATGATGAAAGTTATTTAAATTTGTACAAATTAATTAAATAAATAAACTTATAACAGATGGCATGCCAGGCAACTCACCACGGCGGCGGCCAGTTCTGCTCCTAGCGAGGCCCAGCTGAGTATCAGCGTCAGCACCCCGCACAGCATCATCCTGATGGGGCATTTAAACACATTTAGACACACTCAAAATGATTGCATTCAAATAAAAAGCTTAAAAAAATAGTTTTGAAAATTACAGTCTCTACTGTGGTTGCTTTAATGTGCTTCATGTCAAGTCAAGTCAAGTTTATTTATATAGCCCTTAATCACACAAGAGTCTCAAAGGGCTTCATCACATTTTCAAGCATTTGTAAAACTTTTTTTTTTCTGTTCTCACTTTTGTCCCCTTTTTTCTCCATGGTGCGTGCACTCATGGCTGGCAATGAGGCGCTCTAAAGTAGCCACACCAGTCCGAAGCCTCGGCCCACACGTAAGCTGTTAGGTAGGACATTTTTACCACTCTCCTTGCTATCCTGCCTTTCTATGTGCAATTTGTGCACACTAATACCCAACAACGAGGCACTCTAAAGTGGCCATTCCACTAGTTAACGGCATGTCACAATTGCGCCAGATAACTGCTGATGCAAACATTGCTCTCAAGTTCTTATGTTATGGGAGGGGTGACCTGCTGGACTCCCAAGTGCGCCTGGCGGAGCCATTTTATAAATCAGGAGAACTGAAATAGTGAAAAACACAATTATGAACTTATTTTATTCTGTAATTACTTTATTAATTACTTAATAGAGTTAAAAAAGTAAATAATAAGCGGATAAAATGGCAACCAAAAGAATACTAAATAAATCTACTGTAAATTGAATGTGAGTGTCTTCTCCTGAAGGATTGAAACGATGATGTCACTGGCCAGTTGTCAAAATAGTACAAAAAGGAAAAGAAATGCAGCTGTTCTCCGCACCCTCGAGGACAAACGATGATCTCATCGTGACACCAGGCACTCGGCAAGTGAAAGGCCCATTAAAACACAAACCTAAGCCTATCAGAAGATTACTAGAGGTCAAAGTCGTGCTAGTGACACTTGTTTGTGTGGAATTTAGCCTGCTAGCTTGTGATGCTAACACTTGCTCCCCTGCTTGGAGAGCCGTCGGCTTGACTTCCACTCTAGTAGAAAAAAAAAAGAACATCCCGTGGGACGTCTTGACAAAGGGACTCGGAGCTAAATGCGGGTTGAAGTGGGGTGGCGGCATGTGCGTTGTTGTGGTTAGTAGGACGCGCGTAGCCGCGTAGCTGAGCGATTGAGGGCGACAGGGGGATGCACGGCTGGATGGACGGACGTTCCGGTGGATTTTACGCCCCTGTGAACTCTCTCCCCGGAGGAAGCGAGCACTGCACATTGGCGACTGGGCTAAGCGCGCTGCTAACTAGAGGCTAAGTGAAGAGTGTAAGCTAGCTTCCGTTGTCTACAGCTAACATTAGCGAGACAGCAGAGTGAGGTGCCGCAAAATATGGGAGAAAATGCCCTGCCAAAAGAGAAGCGTCAATGGTGATAAAAGCCAGCCAGGGTTGCGGCTTCAATTCAATTCAACCCTGGGTTAGGGTTTAAACTAGGGTTAATTTCCCCTCAAGGGGAAATTCAAAGTCACACTGTGCTGTAGATTTTTATATTGCACGCTATGGAGAACCAAATCACGCAAATGCAGCCATGCAACGAGAGATGTCAAATTGAAAGGGGCAGCACCTCTTGAGCTGGGGGGGGGTAACGTGAGCCTTGCTCAAGGGCACTTCGGTAGTGGCCAGGAAGCACACTAGCATCTCTCTAACAAATAGTTGCCTTTTTTTTTTTCATTTTTCCACATGATATGTGACTCTCGGGCTCCAAATATCAAGTCCTTGTAGGGTTTGAATTTAGGGTTTCAGGGTATGGTTTCAAATGTGGGATAGGGCTTCAATTGAGGTTTAAAAGCCTGGACGAGGACTCTAATGTAGTTTTATAGTAAGGTTTAGGGTTTAAAATTAGGAGTTCAAGCTTAGGTTGGGGAATTTCAAAGTCAGGTTTGAATTCAGGGTTAAGGGTTTCAGTGAAGCATGTCAAGCTTGGGGTAGGATTTGATACAAGATTTTCAAGGCTGGGATTGGAGTTCGAAATCAAGGTTTCAAAGTTGGGTTTGAAAGACTTTAATGAGGCTCCTTAGCAGTCCTGGCATGTAGCATGAGGAAGTTATTATTGTGACTACATTGACTGCTTGTTGTCAGTGTGTTCATCTAAATGCAAAAGGGGATCACGTCGTGTTTAATTTGGAGGGTAGAATGGAACGTCGTGTTAGTGTTACGCTCAGTGGATTCCGCGGGTAAACATCTGGACCGCTGATTAAATGTGTCGCAGGCATCTGTTGCGAAGAAAGCGGCGCGTACAGTGAACTCGGAATGGGATTTAGCACTTTGTGGGCTAATAGACGACTTTTATGACGGCACGGCGCTCACGTGGTGAGCAGCCAGCGAGACTGCTTAGCGAGTCCCAGACAAGCCAGCAGGCAGATGATGAGGTCAAGGATGAGGAGCAGCAGGTAGGCCAGCCACCTGCGACACAAAAATCACATCAGCATACAAACAGTACCGTGTACGGCTGCTACGCGTTTGCTGAGCAGGTAAAATATATATAAAAATAGCTGAGCATGCAAATACTGATTAGAGTAGGAGAGTGACATCATCACATTATGGGTTGAAGTCAGGGCTATGGGACTTCACCAATTTAACTCATTCACTGCCATTGACGGCTATCGACGTCAAAAATTCATTTGAACTATTTCTATTATTTAAATTTTTTTTTCCACTTTTGCTAACAAGAATATGAAAACCTAGATTTTTTTTATTGTACATTCAGGACAGATATAAAATTTGTGATTAATCGTTAGTTAACTAGTGAAGTCATGTGATTAATTACAATTTAAAAAAATATATTAAAAATAAGGGGCGTCAGACGATTAAAATTTGTATTCGTAATTAATCGCACGACTTCAATAAATGACTCACGATTAATCACAAATTTTATATCTGTTATAAATGTACAATAAAAAAATTCTAAGTTTTCATAAAAAATTTAATGAAATGGAAAAAAAAGTTAAACTAATAGAAAAAGTTCACATGAATTTTTGACGTCTATAGTCGTCAATGGCAGTGAATGAGTTAAGGTTGAAAGTCAGGGATAGGGTTTCAAATGAGGGTTTCAAGTCATGTCAGGGTTTGAAACTAGGGTTTGGGTTTCAAATTAGGGTTTCAAGTTGAGGGTAGGGTTTCAAATTTGGGTTAGGGTTTGAAACTAGGGTTTGATACCTGGGTTAAGGAATGAAAGTAGGGTTTAAAGTTAGGGTTAGTGATTCAAATAAGTTTCAGGCCTGGGTTAGGATATTAATATGAATTTAGAGTTTAATATAAGTTTATAAGTCAAATTGGGTTAGGGTGATAAAACAGATTTAAGGTCTGAAACAAGGGTTTAGGGGTTTAAATTAGAGTATCAAGGGGTTTCACAGTAGGTTTTCAAACAAAGATTAGAAATTAAGGTTTTTGAGTCTGGGTAAGCATTTGAAACTTTGATTAGGGTTCTCGTGCAAGGTTTAGAAAAGAGAAAGTTTCAAAGAGAGTCAAACTCTTAAATAAAAGTTTCACATATGGGTTTTTAAGTTTAAGTTAATGTGCCCATTTTGGTTTTCAAGCTTTGATTAGGGTTTCAAAAATCAGTTAGGGTTTCAAATATGAGTTTGAAGCTTTGGTTAGGGTGTCCAAGTAGTCTTTCAAGATTTTATTAGGGTATCAAGCGTGAGTTGCGGTTTCAAACAAGGGTTATGGTTTCAAAATTGGGTTTCAAGTTTGAGTTAATGGTTCATAGTATGGTTTTCAAGCCAGTTTCAAACAAGAAATGCTAATGAGGCTTGTTTGGGTTAGGGTTTCAAGCCTTCCAGGTAGGGTTGCAAGCCAGGGTTACGATTTAAAGTTAGGGTTTCAAATCAAGATTTCTTGTCTAGATTAAGGTTTCTAGTCAAGGTTAGGACATTCCGAGCTTGGTTTCATGGTAGGATATCAAAATAGAGTTAGGTTTTGAAGCCAGGATTAGGATTACAAATGAGGGTTTCAAGTATTCTCACCTGTAGTACTCCACGTTTGCCGCCTGCTTGGCCACGGACGCCAGGTTCACATCGGCCTGGGCCCAGTCCGGCAGGCCCACCAGCTGCTTGATGACGTTGTCGGCCATCTGCTGCATGAACTGCAGCGTCTGCACGTAGTCGCCGCGCGTGGCGAAGATCTCGTCCAGCCGGGCCAGGTGCTGATGCAGGCCGCTCTTCATGTTGCCCATAGTGGTGCTCACCTGCAGCTCACAACACAAAAAAAGGAACACCACTATAAGATGGACGACCCGGGCTTTTAAAGCGCCACTGTTTCGTATAACACTGCACCTGAGCCACGTGCTGCTTCACCAGACATTATTATCTGACCACACGTAGCAGCAGTGAGACCGATATTGCGTTTACCACTTTGAGCCGGCGGCTAATGAACCCTCCGAGGAGGACGGCAAACTGCCGAATTTACTCGACACGAGCGCTTCCCGGCCTTTAATTATAACACCGGACTTTGCTCGGAGGGAGCGCTTGTTTACGAGGAAATGGCGAGACACAATAATTAAAAAGGCTAATAAATGCTCCCCTTCAGCTGCGGGTGCTTAGCGCCTAATGGAGAGGCTGGTGGTATTGTTGTGTGAGGGATTAGTTGCTATTTTCATCGCATAGTCTCCCGGAACGAGACGATGGAGCTCACAAATCAGCCGTCGTTGGCACAATTCATCCAAAATTGTCTGTCTAATTCCGAATCGTGCGAGAAATTACAAGCGCTCCTGACTAACACTTACACTAAACATGAGCCGCCTCCTGATCATAAATCAACAAATCGCAAAGGCTGCACATTTTTGGGGGTCAAAAAAAGAAGAAGCTTTATTTATTTATTTATTTATGGCCTTATTTTCGTGCCTATTTTCATATAGCGCAATGTCTTTGCTTTGATATTTTGCAAGACTAGCGCAGATAGAAGAGGGCAGTTGCCCCATTGTGTGCCCTTGTGGGAAGGAACGCAGCTGGCTCCTGGTCAAACGAAGCGGCTCCCAGCTCATTCCTTTTTAAATGTTGATTGATGGTGATATCTTTACCGACAAACTCAAAAGTCCCAAAAAAAACATTGAATGAATGAATGAATTTGCATTACACCAACCATGCCACAATTTAGACCTGCTTTTAGCTAGTCAACTCTAGTTTACTTTTGGTCACCAATAATCTAATCAAACCTGGTTTAAGATTTACGGATTTATGTTTATTCTACACTTATTTTATAGAATTTTTCTTTTTTTTCTTCTTTTTCTTGTTTAGTACGTTAATAACTATAATAGGTAAGTAGTTTTTCACATTAATTCACGGTTCATTTGCCTTTATTTTAGTGACTAACTAATAAATCCAAAACATTTATATATAATAAATAAATCGGATATATTTATTTATTGCCTGCGTTTGTTAAAAAAAAAATACACGGGAAGAGGACCTTGAAAAAAACAATTGCATGTTAAATCGCAATCGAAATATTGAGGAGAGAAAAAAAAAATCGCAATTAGATTATTTTATATTATCATGAACGTACTGAAAAATAAGATACCATTATTTCGGCAGGACAACACGCAGCTCATGCAACCCTGTGAGAATCTAATCTCAAAACGCCTGAAGTGGAGTGGGGGAAGGGAAAACAGCAATCCTATACGTGATTCTCGCCGATGAATCCCAGATACGATTTTCCCAGTGGAATTCATTCCGAGCTTGATGGTTGAAGCAATAATTGGCTGTGCGTTAGGTCGGGGCGCAAAGCAATTTGAGTTTGGGATTTTTATCTCTACAAGCTGTAAACAAACAAAGAAAGCAGTCGGCACGTGACATATATACAGTGAAGCTGACAGGAATTGGAAATTTGCTGTCTTGTAAATTTGCGATTAAACAGGGGGGTAAAATATGTCAAAATTTTGTGCATGGGTTTGTAAGACTTTTCCGAGCGTCCTGTCATGAGACACGTCCACTCAATTTCATTTCTAGTCGTGAAACTGGTGTCAAGGTTGTGAATTTTTCTAACTTTCCAGGTGGGCGCGTAGATGAATACATTCCTAGATTGCAAAAATGAGTGAGATTAGTGACATTAATTAATTTGTTGCGAGGGAAGGGCCAAGTAGAGAGGGGAGGGGTGAGCAGATACACACGGAGGAGGAGGAGGAGGGAGATGAGAAAGACAAAAAAGACGTGCAAACACCTTTTTGTTCTGCAGGTTAATGTGCAAAAAACACCAAAAAACTTGGTACCAGTGGGTACTAGTAATCCCCAAGGACAACACAAGTAGCCCACCGTTGTTTTCTAAAAAATAGCTCACCAGTGATTGGACACTGTGCTTTAAGAATTAAAACAGAATATGGATATCAAGCTTTATTTATTTATTGTTTTATTTATTTATTTTGATTTTATTTTACATGTATTTTCAAATTGTATTTATCTATTTATAAAACATATAAATTGTTATTATATATACATTTATGTATGTATTTATTTTTTTTTTTTTATATATTCCTGTATTTACTTTAGCGTTGTAATTTTAACACCGTGATTATCATAAATGTCGCAAGATTGAATTAAACGGCGTGCGGTGCTCGGGCCCTAATTAAAGTTTAACAGGGAAGCCGGAGCGTGTAATGGAACCCGGGTGTGAGGTAACTCAGAGATAGCAATCCTCGTCGCCGCCGGCTAATGGAGCTCAGCGGAAACATGTGCTGCAAAGTTCGTCCTCGGAGACGCGATGGAGCGCTGAGAAGACCATGCATGCTGGAGGAAGTGGTTTGTTGAGTTCAATGTCAACTCTAAATGTAGGAATGCGGAAATAAATACAGCGCTAGTGCAGCTGCCTATAAAGATGTAAACGTAGATGGCAGCCCCTTAAACATAAATGGACCAGAAAAAAATAATAAATCTGCAAAATTGGTGCGGCATTAATTTGCCTTTGAAGGGCGATGAAAAAAGGGGGCCATCCCTAACGCGGACCCGACCCGACCCAGCGGGTGACTGCCAAGACCTCAACCAATGTCCAGTTTAAAAGCATTCTGTTTTGGCCACCCTCCATCTTTGTGCTTCACTTCCAAGAGAGAAGGCGTTCCTCAAACACATCATCAGCATATCTTCCAGACTGTGGCCAATCAAGGTCTTGCCTCCTTCATAGCAGGTCCACAAAAGGAGTCCGGCCTTTCTCCGATTTCAGTTGAAGCTCTGAATTGTCCCCTTTTCCGCCCTCATTATAAGCATTTTGTTTCCTGTGACGGAACGTCAGCACACTGGGCTCTTTGTGCTGCTCAAGAAGACCACTTCTTAGCAGTCTACGGACCGCATGTGTGCGATGCGGTCCCTTCAGGAAAGCACCGAGCATGGGATTCCCAAATAAAGAATGTCACGTCTAATTATGTGCCGGATGGAGTTCACACGTTCGCAAGATTTCAGACAAGCTGGGTTGTGTTTGTGCTTTCTCTCCATGGACAAAAACAGGGGGGGGGGGGGGGGGGCGTTTCAGTGTAGGATAGGGTTCGAGTTTTCAAGTTGGGGTTAGACTGTTTTGCTCTATAAATAGAGTTGAGTTTAGTCAAGAGTGAGTTCTAAGCTTGGGGTAGGATTTCAAATTAGAGTTAGGTTTTCAAGTTTGGGTTATCTCAAGGTATAGGTTTTAAACTAGGGTTAGTGTTTCAAGTTAGGGTTTCAAACAAGGGATTGGGATTTAAGTCAGGCTTGGGTTTCAAATTCAAGTTAGGTCTTCAGGCAATGGTTCTGGTTTCAACTTTGGGGTAGGGTTTCAAGTTACTGTCTCAAGCAAAAGTTTCAAACCAAGTTTTAATACATGGTTTGAGTTTCAAGGCAGTGTTAGGGTTTAAAATAATAGTGATATGTTTGAGTTTTAAGTTTGGTTAAGGATTTCAAGACAGGGTTTTGAGGCTTTGGTTCAAGACAGGATTGGGGTTTCAAATTACGGTTAGGGTTGAAAATTTGCTTTAGGGTTTCACATTAGAGTATCATGTTCGGTTTTCAAGTTGGGGTTAGACTGTTTTGCTCTATAAATAGAGTTGAGATTAGTCAAGAGTGAGTTCTAAGCTTGGGGTAGGATTTCAAATTAGAGTTAGGTTTTCAAGTTTGGGTTATTTCAAGGTATAGGTTTTAAATTAGGGTTAGTGTTTCAAGTTAGGGTTTCAAACAAGGGATTGGGATTTAAGTCAGGCTTGGGTTTCAACTTCAAGTTTGGTCTTCAGGCAAAGGTTCTGCTTTCAACTTTGGGGTAGGGTTTCAAGTTACCGTCTCAAGCAAAGGTTTCAAACCAAGTTTTAATACATGGTTTGAGTTTCAAGGCAAGGTTAGGGTTTAAAATAATAGTGATATGTTTGAGTTTTAAGTTTGGTTAAGGATTTCAAGACAGGTTTGGGGTTTCAAATTACGGTTAGGGTTGAAAATTTGGTTTAGGGTTTCACAGAGTATCATGTTTAGGTTTCAAATTAGGGTTAATGTTTTAAATTAAGGTTTCAAGCCAGGGTTAGGGGGTCAAATGTGGGGCAGGGTTTCAAGCTAGCATTAGGGATTCATTTTATAATTTTAAGCCACTCTTAAAGTTTCAAATTAGGGTTTCAAATGTGGTCCTTGTTTTGTTTTCTGCATTGTTTTGTTTGCCAGAGTAGCGACCTTAAATTAAAGAAGAAAAGTGCTGACAGGCTAACGTTACTAGTAGTAAGAACAACAACAGCCTCTTAAACATCACTGGACCAAAACCTTAATTAACACCCGATAATTAAAAGTACATGAAGGCCGATTGACTCTTTTATGACAACACGTTAATTTAACAACAAGTCTAGCAATGCTCTCATCTTCAAACAAGTGGCTAACGCTAACACTTCATTGCTACGTTGCGCCTACCAGGTTGTCCACGCCGCCCAGCGTGTTGTTGGCGTTGTAGAGCGAGTACGTCAGCTGGTAGATGCCGTCGTTGGTCTCGCTGTTGCCGTAGAAACCCACGCCCACGGCAACGCTGCGGGAGAAGTACAGTCAGTCGTCTATTAGTCGGATTTCAGAGACAGGAGTAACTTAAAGGTACTTTTTCTTTGGCTTTTTTTTTAGATGACACAAGGGAGATAAGATGACAAAGATAACAAGCATGAAAATGTGTCCTGATTTAAGGTTTGAAGTTAGCCTAGCGTCAAAAATGTGTCCTGGCTGAAATATTTTTGTTGTTCATCTGTCGTTCCCTGTATGAATTAGCGCTAGCTTAGCATGACAATGGCACTACAACGGTGCTCGTTATACAAACAACAAGGCGTCTTGTTAGCGTTCAGCCCGCAGACACAAGCTAGCACATGCAGCGTGTTTGAGCCTAGCGCTAGCGGCGATGACGCGCGTTGTGAGATGTGACATGAATAAATCACAATATTTGCCGAGCGGCGAATAAAAGACACGGCAAGAGAGAGAAAAATACGGCGTGAAAAGGTATTAGCGCACACAAGTCGGTACACACGTGAGGTATGATAATGACGCACATAAAGACTTGTGTTTGGTTCACTGAATGTTCTTCCTCTTTGTTCCCCCACCATTGTGCAGATGCTAAAAATTCCCAGGCTTAACTCCAGGCAACAGTCTCATTAATTCAAGATTTTTTTTTTTTTAATACACCACTTTTGCCTCACATGTGCTTTTCTAGCTGAAGTCTAAGCCAAAAAGAAAGAAAACCACAGACAGCACAACTGTCACGGCGAGGAATGACAATGCAGAGAAAAAGACGGGAAGAATTTAGGGGGAAACTAAAGTGAAACGGCAGCAGCGGCAGCGGCGGGGGGAAAAAAAGGCTGACGGCTAAAACGAATCGACTCAGACGGGTTTATTAAATATTTACGTTTTGACCCAAACTGGCAGCCGAACGGTCAAGAGGAAAAACTATTGCTACGTCGTTTTTTTTTTTGTTAGTCCTAATCTGTATTTTTGTCTAAATTATTTGTTTTGTTTCATGTTACGTCTTGTGTTTGTGAGTAAGGAGCCCTTTTCAACATCAAAAAACACTCATTGATAGCGAACATGCCACATTTGTCAGCAACTACCGGCAGCAAATCGATACATAATTTACCGCCTTTGTTGTTACGCACTGCACCTTTAAAGGTCACAGAGAAAAGGCACTAGTAAAAGGGCAACGCCGTGCGGCGTTAAATAATGAGTAAGTCACGAAAGAACAGTAAAAACCTCTGAAAACGCAAAACTCGACAGTGGTGGGATTGGCCAAGCGTGTTGTGCAACATGACTGTCACATGGTTTAGAGCGGGCCGGCGCTAGATTCAATTAGCCACTTTGCACAGAGAAAGAGAGCGAGAGCGCGTGTCAGCGAGCGGCTTAACGAACCGCTGATGTAAGCGCCGACCACGCGCCATCACTTCCTGTACGGCGTATGATGATCTTTGTGTAAAAAAAAAAAAAAATTCCTCCTCTGGTGTCAGCTCAAAGCTGGCATTGTGGATTCTGAAGGTGTACCTAATGAACTGAAATGAAGTGACCAGACCAGTTTTAATAAAACCGAGGTAGCACGGTCTGTCTGTTACGAGGGCACGAGGGGTTAGAGAGAAGCGCAGAAAGGAAAGCGCCGCGGTGCATGCAAAGTGTTTGCGGAGTAAATCGAAGGGGAAATAGAAAACACCTTGAGAATAACAAGAGGGAAGTTTAGTTTTCTTTTTCTTTTTTTACACGAGAAAAACTCTCTCAATGACCGTGTTGAGTAAAAGTCAGTGTTTATTTTCCGCGCTTGGAAATATGTTGAAAGTGAAGACAAGGATAGGGCTTCAAATTAGGTTTCCAAGTTAGGGTTTCAAATGAGGGTAATAAAGTATGGTTTCAAACGATGCTAAGGGTTTTATGTTTGGGTTAGGGCAGAGGTGGGCAATCTCGGTCCTCGAGGGCCGGAGTCCTGCAGGTTTTGTAGGTTTCTCACTTCCAACACAAGCTGATTCCAATCAACAGGATCGTTCTCAGGCTTATGCAGAGCTTGCTGATGAGCTGATCATATATCAGCTGTGTTGGAGAAGGGCAACACGCAAAACCTGCAGGACTGCGGCCCTCGATGCCCACCTCTGGGTTAGGGTTTCAAGTTAGGGTTTAGCTAGGGTTAGTTTCAAGTTTTGGATTGCGCCTTCAAGACAAGATTGTGGTCTCAAAGGCATAATGTCTCAATTAGGGATTCAAATGATGGTTTCAAGTTATCGTAAAGTTTCAGGTTTGAGTTAGGGTTAAGGTGTCAAAGTAGTATTTAAAAATGGGGTTGGGGTTTCAAATTGGGCTTGAAGAAAATATAGGGTCTCAAGTGAGGGGTTTGAATTATGGTTTGAGTTTCAAATCGGCTCGTCAAGCTAGGGTTCAAGCCTGGGTTAGGATTTCAAAATAGGGTTTTAAATTAGGGCTTCAAATGGGGTTAAATTAGGATTTCAAGTTAGCATTACAAAGGGTTTCAGGTTTGGGTCAAATTTGGGTTTCAAGCAAGTGTTTAAGTTAGGGCTTTGAATGATGGTTTGAAGTTTGAGTTAAGGTTTCAAATTGTGGTGTCAACTTAGGTTTACAAGACAGGGCTAATGTTTAAAGTCGGGCTTTCAAATTAATGTATACAGGTACGCTTTCAAGCCAGGGTTAGAGTTTGAAGATAGGGCTTCAAGTTGAGGTTTTCAAATGCGGGTATCCATTTGGGCTTTTAAGCCAAAGTTAGGGGGTTCAGATTTCGGTTAGTGCTTAAAGCCAGATTTCAGTTAAGGTTTCAAACCAGTCTTACGGACTACAAATGAAGTGGAGTTCAGACTGACAATGTGAAGTGTTGTTGTTCCTCACCAAGTGATGAGGCCTGCGGTGACGGCCGACCAGGTGACGCAGCACGATGTCGGCTTCTTGCTGTCCTCGCCGCCGTCGTCGTCATCAATGCGGCGGCAGCAAAGGCAGCTCAGGTAGATGGCCAGACACAGCAGGTTGACACCCAGCACCGTCGCCGCCACGCAGCCCAGAAACAGCAGAGACTGAACAAGACCAAAAAAAAAAAAAAAAAACTGGTTTATCATTCAAATCAAAATATGAAGTCAGGATTAACGTTTGAAATTAGGCATGGTTGGTTTCAAGATTGCCTTGGGGTTTAAATTAAAAATATTAAGTTCAGGTTTTAAGACAGGGTTAGGGCTTCAGCTTTAGGTATGGTTTCAAATAGGGCTATTAAAGTTTGGATTAGGGCTTTAAATTGGGGTTAGTGTTTCGGGTTTGGGTTGTGGTTTCAATTTTGGGGATCAAACTCTAGGTTATCAAGGTAAGGTTTCAGCTAAGTTTAAGGTGTGAAACTAGAGTTTAAAGTTGGAGTTGTGGTTTCAAATTGGGGTTTCAAAGCAATGTATTCAACATGTGGGCTAGAGTTTTATATCAGGGTATGTGTTTCAAGACAGGGCTCCAAATGAAAAACTGATGGGTCAAAAGTAATCAAATTTTGGTCAAAAACTGGACCAACTCGCTACCTGGGCCAATTAGACCCAACTTCATGGGTTGTTCTGTACAAAACAACACCATTTTTTGTATGAACAACCCCGAAATTGGGTTTAATTTTTTTTTTTTAAACACACACACAGTTGGGTCAAACTGACCCAAGTAATGGGTTGGTCCATTTTTCTTTTTTAAATACCAAAACAGTTTTTTTTTCTGACCGAGCAGTTTTTAAAATGTTTCAGGCGTGGGTTAATGTGTCAAGTCGGGATCAGGGTTTCAAAGTAAGGGCCAGGATTTCAAGTTAAGGTTAGTATTTCAAACTGAGGTATAAAAGGTAGGATTTCAAACAACACACCACACACTCAACACTCCAATAACCCAAAGTGGGTGAAAAAGGGACCAACCCACATTTTTGGGTTATTCATTTAACCCCAAAAGTTGGAACAAATGAATAACCCACAAAACAACTCAATTTTGGAGGTTGTGTTGTCCATTTTTTTTTTTTTACATATATTGGGTTATTCTTTTATTGGAATGTTTTTTAGAGTGCAGGTTAAGAGTTTTCAATTTAGAGTTTAATGCTAGGTTTAGGAGGATTTCAAATTAGGGTTTCCAGTCTGGATAAGGATTCAGGTGTGGGTTACGGTGTCAAGTCGGGATAAGTGTTTCAAGTTAGGGTTTCAAATAAGAGGATAAAGTCAGGATTACAGTTTCAGGTTTGGTTTATGGTTTCAAGATAAATTGGGCTGTTCAAACGCTCTCTGCAAGTGTCTGTTTTAAAAGAATCAGTAAAAAGAGAACTAATCTGGTGTTTCCTAGTATTTGTTTCCGCCAGATATCTTGGGTGTGAGTTACAGTAATGATCAGTGAGGAAGACAGCGAGCCGTGATCATCTCCACATCTGAGGGGGCTCGCAGAAACAAGGCCAACTGCTTACTAGGGGGCTCTCATCTTCTCTGCCAGCCTCCCTCGCCTCCAGCTGGCGAGCAGACACCTCCTTGCGCTGCTCTTCATCTCCACTCTTCCTACAAACCCCCACCGCCACCCTCCTCTTCCTCTCGGTCCCACCTTCTGTGAAAGATGGGACGAAAATAGATCGTCCAATGCGAGCAGATGGGTTGCCCCCCAACACCCGCCCCCCCTTCCTTCCATTTCCTTTCTAGTGCGCCTAACATCTTTTGCTTGCCGAGCCATATGTTCCCATGGTGAGTGTCATGCATCCTGCAAGAGCAGAGCAGGATTAAAACCCAAAATAGTGAGAATCTGATGGATTACGAGAGGGGAAAAAAAAGATGGGCCTGGTCCGTTTGACACCGTAAAAGAGCAAAAGATGGAACCGTGGACGCTCGTTTTCGCTCCATCTGTCCCATTTCACGGCTATGATGGCGACCCGCTCGACTTTCATCATAAAACAGGCGCACAAATGAGAGGAAATTACATGCCCTTCGTGTTATATTGCGGGTCAAATTGACCTGTAAAAACCTTTTGTGCAAAAAAATTTGAATAAAACCTTACGCTGGTCTTATTTCCATTCTTTTCTTTAATTCATTCATTCAAATTTACATTTTAATAAGTATGGGGCGGGTCATACTGACCCATTAAATAAAATACAGCATGGTTTCAATTTAGGATATTAAATTGGGGTTTAAAGCCTGGGTTTGAGTTCTGGTTTTCATGTTGTTGATGTTTCATTCATGTATATTAACTCTTTCACTGCCACTGACGTTAAAAGACGTCAAGTAAAAACCTACGGAGGGCCGCCAATGACGTTAAAAGACGTCATCCAATTTTTTTATTTTTATTTTTATTTTTTTAAACGGGTGGAGGAAAGCCTTCCCCAGCTGTGTTGAAAGTTTCAAGCAGGTCTAGTGAGCCTAATGACTATTTTTGGCCCCTAGATGGCAGCAATGACTCTCTTTTGATAAGATTGGGTAGGCGTCAGCAGAAGACGCGAGGCGGGGCTAGAGTGTTGAGGGGGACAATGGCTGAAGAAGCCATAATGGCGACCGGTTTGCAAGCAGCTCACGGTCGAGCCGTTTTTTTCAAAGACGAAAAGCATCGACCAACGCTATAAAGAGCACATTGATGACGACGATGATCATCATCGATGATGATGATGGTGACTCCGAGGTTGACGGCGAAGTTGGAAGCGTTGACGCGGCCGCTATGACGACGTCATAAAAGGTTCACGGACTAGCGATGCCAACACCGGAAAACGCGGAGCACAACCGAGCACGCTCAGCGCGACGTTCAATCGGACGACAAAGAGTGCCCCGAGTCCAATGCATATTCATCGGAGGAGTGGGTACAGTCTGCTACTTGCTATTCCCCGGAAAAAAAGGCCGTCAAGAAAGTGTAACGTCTGCACGCGAAACGGACAATCGAAGTGAAACGTATCTGTTGTGCAAATCCTGCTGCGTCTCCTTGCACGCAGGGCAGTGTTACAAAAAGAAAAACTGTATTTGAAACATCCACATAATTGTAAGTAGTACCACAGTTTCACACATTTGTAAATAGTTTGCGAAATTGTTTTGTCAAATTGTTACACTGTTGAATGGAAATAAACGTATTTTGCAAACTAAAAACACTTTTTCATTGTTGGTGAAAGCGTTTTACAGAAGTAAAGCACTATTTAGGTGTTTGTGGCATCATTCATGGACAAAAAGAAGTGTACAATTCACTAGAGTGCATGAAATAACATCGTTTCACAAAAAGCTCTTTTTCTCCGTTTTTTGTTTCAAAACAGAGAATTTCGGTGAAAGTAACCATTTTCTATTGTTGATTACTGAAGAACGGAATAAGGTAGAAACAAACTTTTTTTTCTGATGAAAGATGAGAGTCTTTCATTTGGTAGTATGTGTGTTTCCATAGTCCAAACACAACATTTTCTGTGGACCTTGAAAGATCAGTCAAAATGCTTAAATCGGCTGGCACTGGTGACATCCCGTTTCTGAAAACGTCTGGCAGTAAAAGAGTTAAGAACATTACCAGAACTGCGTTTTTTTTTTCATCTACGCAATATTGCTAAAATACGGTTCTGTTGATTATTATGCTGACTCTTTTTGGCCTGTTTAACTGCCGCTTCACCCAGCCCAGTTGCTGTAAAAGGGGTACGTGGCAATGTGCAAAGTGGGGTTGTTAACGTGGCGTATTCTTCAAATTAGGGTTAAGCTATGACTTCAAGTCTGGGTAAGGATTCCAAATTAGAGTTTTAACCAAGGTTATGGCATCAAACTAGGCTTTCCAAAACAAGGTTAAGGGTCTGCAAAGTTGGAGTTTCAAGTTTCAAGATTTGGATTCAAGGTTACAGTCATAACTTTGGATTTAAGGTTTCAGAATTGGGTTACAAATTTCAAAGTTAGGGTTTTGGTTTGAATTTTGGTTTGATGGTAGGCTTTCAGGCCGGGGTTAGGGTTTTATGTTTTTTTTGCATGTTTGTGGTCACGAAGAGGCATAAAGTGGTCATAAACTGCACTCGCTTTATTTGTCCCATGCAAACATGCATCGGGGTCACATCGACCCATGAAAGAAAAACACAAGAGCAGGCCGAAGCAAATGTAGGACGGTAAAAATGAGAACTCCGGGTTAGGTTAAACACTGGGCGCATCGCCATGGTAACACGCAGCTCGCCGAGTGCAAAGGGAAACCATCAGCGTCTATTTGAATGGAGCAGCATGTGACGAGCCCGCTTCAATGGCCGTCTTGTGATTCCCCGCAGCCAAGGCGATGCGGAGAAAGGAGGGAATGCGGCGGGACGGGAAGGAAGGGAAGGAATAGAGCTGATCCGAGCTGTCAAAAGAATAGTTGATGTCCTCTTTGTTGTTGTCCGGGAGAAGAAAAAACAACACACGCTCTATTTTTGCGGAACAATTCCCAAGTTGCCGATGTTGGGAACAGTCCGCGCCTTTGCACTTTCTCCGTGATGGTCTCCTCGGCAGAAATCATCGCTTGTAAATTATGTAGCAGCAATGCAAGGGGAAGGAAAGGATGCGAATGCAGAAACACGCACGGCCTAACCGCCGTCCTGCTTGCAGCACTTACTTCACGCACAAACCGACCTTCCGTTAACTTTAAAAACACCTTGCATATTTTAACAGCATACATTCCGTTCTTTGGAAGCATAATTATCTTAAAATAAAGATATCTGTGCAAGAAAAACACTTATCTTCATATTTTCTTCCGAAAAGAAACAAATTATTTATTTATTGAACTTTAATTTCCCTCATTTTAGCCCAATTACCATCCTACCACTAGTTTGCCGCCTAAACGGGCTGCCGTACAATTCAAAATGGCAAGTTAACAGGAAGAAAGTTCCAGTTGGAATAATTGTAACACACATTTAAAGATATTTCTAGCAGCAGATTGCACAATAATACCACTAAATCCATCCTCAGGCCCAACTAGTTTTCTGCTTAACGGGCTGCCACAGGAAGTGAAAGAGGATGCAAACAAAGTTTAATGCAGGAGTATTTTAACTGCAGGCATTTTCCAAACACATTGAAAGACAACATTTAGTGACAGGGGGCACAATAATCCTCTACTCTAACTTGTTTGCTGCCTAAACGGGCATGAGCATCCCCTGAATCAGTTCTCTAAAAAACATGATTAGCGATTTTTTTTAAAACATGTTTAAAGACAACATTTTTAGCAACAGGTAGCACAATAATTCTCGAACTTAATTTAATTGCTGCCTAAACGGGCTGTCACATGCCCTGAAACAGGAAGTAAAACATTTTTGTTAACATCATAGAAGTTTTTTTTTTTATGTTGAAAGACCTCTCTAGCAGTTAAGTGTTGAAACAACGCCTCGAAAAATTATCTTATGCTTTACTAGTTTCCTGCCTAAACGGACTGCAGTGAGAATTGAAACAGGAAATTAAAATAAAGTAATGCAGAATAATTTAGACTTTTTAGGCTTTTTTGTTGAAAGACAACATCTCGAGGAACAATAACCTCCTGACAGCTAGTTTGTTGCCTAAACGGGATGCCTCATGAATTGAGACAGGAAGTCAAAACGTAGAACATTTAATGCAGGATCAATTAGACATTTTTAAACACATTTAAAGACAAAATCTCTTGCAACCTACCTCAACTTCTTTGCTGCAAAAACGGGTTGCCGCATGAATTATCTTTCGTCGTGGTGCCGGTGCGAGTATTTTGTGCGATTTCTGCGTGAAAAGAGACTACGACTGACAATCAGTGCATTGTCAGCTGGCTGCAATTTAACACGTGAGAATTGTAAAGAAACAAGGCTGACAAACGCATTATCTCCGTGTGAAATTACAGAGTTGAGTTATAGGTCTGTGTGTGTGTGTGTGTGTGTGTGTGTGTGCGTGTGTGTGTGTGTGTGTGTGTGTAGGCGTTAACATCAGGAGGAAGTGATGAAGGCCGTAGCCAAAATGTCCCCGAGGGTTTTGAGCGCATAATAACAGTCATCAGAGAGATGATAAATGCCAAATGGACCAGTGTGCATTCTTGGATGGCATATCAAATAATGGCAGGTAATAATATTAAAGAAAAAAATCTTAAAAAAAAAAAAAAAAAAGATAGCTATAGTTGAAAAAAAAATCATTTAAATGTTCTTTTTAAATATCAATAAAATATATAAAAAATAAATTAAAAAATATTCTTAAAAAAAGATATTTAGTTTTTTTAAATAATCCATACATTTCCAATCAATTTCCTTCAAATCATCAGTCCCGACTAGTTTGCTACCTAAATGGGCGGCCAATACATTGAAATATGAAACAAATATAAACACGTACATATTGTAATCCATGGCTAAAATGTATGGCCTGATGCCTGTTAAAATCAATTCTTGCCACATAAGCGCTGATTATAATTAATAATTACAGTGATACAGACACACTCCATCTGCTATGCTACTTAAGTCGCCTGCAAGTGCAATAACACCAGTGATAAATGTGTGATGGCAAGAAGAGCAACACAGCAGGTGTGGACAGTGACATTCCCTCTATGTGACAGGAGCTAAACGGGTGGCGGTTCATGGAACAAGCAAGGCTGTGGAATTCTCTCCTACATTTTTTTTCAAAGGGAAAATTCAGAAATTCCATTCTGTGTAATTGTAAGATTTGACAGTTGGCTGTCCTAAAAGTGTCAGACATGCCCTTTTAGGCAACATATAGTGACAGGCAACCCAATGACTCCCTGAAATGTTTTTAGTGTTTCAAAGTAGGATTTCAAGCCAGAGTTAGGGTGTTAAGGCTTCAACTTTCAAGCCAGAGTTATGGTTTCAAAGTAGTTTCAAGCCACGGTTACACTAAAAACACTGGGTTGTTTTCCCGACCCACTTGCTGGGTACATTTTAAGCAGACTGGGTTACTTTTATCCAAGATTGGGTCAATTATTTGACGCGGCAGTTTGGGTTGAAGATTGGATTTGGAGTGATTATGATGGGCCTGGGCCAAATCCTCTACCCAATGTTATGGGTATTAATAGCCCAGCATTGGCTCAGTCCCTTTTTGACCCAATACTGGGTTAGCCAGATTACTCAATTTGGGTTAGTTTTTCCCCAGCAGTTTTAAGAGTGTAGGGTTTCAAACTAGGGTTAATATTTAAAGTCATGGTTGGAGTTCTTTTTTTTTTCATGGTTAGACTTCAATGTAGAGTTTCAAGCCAGGGTTCGAGATTCAAATTAGGGTTTAAGGCCAGGGTTCGAGTTTCAAATTAGGGTTTCAGGCAAGGGTTAGGGTTTCAACTAAGTCAAGTGTTTCCAACTTGGCTTTGGGTTTTAAATTAGATTTTTAAGACAGGATATCTGGCATTTGAATTAGGGTTTTGATTGAACCAGGGTTACTGTTTCAATTCAGTAAGGTTTCAAGCCTGGGTTATTAATGTTTCAATAGAGCTTCCAACAAGGGTTATGTTTCCAGGGGTCTTTATAATCAGAGTAGTTTTACTACTTAAGACGTCGCCTATAGATTTCATTAAGTTTTTATTTCAATGTCCATGATTTCCTCAGGGATAAACCTTATTTCCCATGGTCATGTGGACATGTTGCAGTTATCTTGTCTCTAAAGTGCAGTATGACATCATCACTTCCTACAAGGCACCAGAGACATAAACCTCCCAGTACAAGTGAGCGACAAATGCACTCTAACTGCCATCATTAACTCCCACACCCCCGCCCTTCCTCCAATCATCAGTCCCACCCCTCGTCATCCTCTGCGACGCTTTGCTCGATGCCTCGGGGAAGAGGGACGGTACGGGGGTCTTTTTTTCCGGCACAGTGCGCTCGGCTGGGCCTCGTTCGCAGCTGGGATGCCATTAAGTCCCAGTGAAGCAGGCACGCTCGAGTAAGCGGGAGGAAGGAAGTACAAGCAAGGACTTGAAGCGGAATTTAACAATTCGGAGTTCCTTTTTTCGGGAAAGACACTCTTTCTAGTATGGTTGCGGTATATCCCGGGACCCATATGCAAACCCTGTGACCCATGGGGGTCATGTGGGGTCCTCAACAAAAGGACAAGGGAGAAAAAAACCCCAACCCCCATCACTCGAGCGGACCTTTTTGTTGGTTTTGCCTCAGGAGGTCGAAGGGTTGCGTGTTGTTTTGCTCCTCTAAGTCACCACAGACAATGATGGTGACAAGAGTGTCTGCTTGAGTTAGGGCTGATCCACGAAAATCCAATTTCCAATATAAACCTATTTGAAAAAAATTAATTAATTCCTATTAATCATCCAATACTAATCAGTGTAGTGACGGTGTCACTGTGACTGATAAACACTGCTTCCGCTGCTAAAAACAAAGCCGCTTCCTGATGCTAAACATTAAATCGCTACTTGGAATAGGGAGTGCGAGCATACCCTTGGCTGATGAGCCACATGCTGCTTCACCAGGTCTCAAAACAAGATGTTGTTTATGCCTTTCATTACTCTCCCCACCTTTTGTAAACTATCATGATTACTTCCTTTTTCATTCTAAATCATAAATGCATGAGCTGTTTTCTTTGCATAATCTTGCTGGCTAAGTAGCTAGCTAGCCAACAAAGTAAACCGCTAACTAACTAACTAGCTGGCTAACTGTAAAAAAAATAATAATAATCAAGAATGACCATCCTTTATGCCTTTAGACGAAGGTCTGTTATACAAGTATATGTATGTATGTAGCCTATATGTAATATACATATATAAGTATATATATATGTATATATACAGACGGATTATGCATTAGCGGCGACGCTACACTGATAAAAACGTATTGTTGGGAAGTCCAAACTTGACTAAATGGTCAGATGAGGTCCAACCTGACGTCTTTTTTCCGACCAACCCCCCCCCCCCCCCCCCCCCCACAACATACTGTGTCCCGAGGAATTCAGCCCACGCAGCAACTTCGCCGCCACTGGCATCCCCATGATCATGTGACCTTTCGCCATGTTTTCTCTTTAATTGAATTGCGGATGCTCATTAAATAAAACAAAAAACAATAACGCCGACAAGACGGTCACATGGCGCACTACCTTAACGATTATACAATATGTTACATTGTGCATTGTACCAGTTGGGGCAAAATATTAGGTACAACAAATCCTTAAGACCAGTGAAGTCTTGTCTTTAGGGGAAGGGTTTCAAAGTAGGGTTTTAAGCAAGGGTACTGGTTTCAATTAGGGGTAAGGTTTTTATGCCAGGGTTGGGGTTTCAAATCAGAATTTGGGTTTAAAGTACAGTTTCAAGCCAGGGTAAGGGTATCATACTATAGGGTTGAAATTTGGGTTTTGAAAGTATGGTTTGGGGTTCACAAGCAGGGTTTCAAGCCAGGGTTAGGGTTTCAAAGTAGGATTTTAAGACAGCTTTTGGGTTTCAAACTATAGTTCCAAGCTAAGGTTATCATTTTAAAGTTGGGTTTTAAGATTGGTTTAGGGTTTCCAAAACAAATGTTTGGGTTCAAGTGACTTTTAACATTTACAAGTACGGTTTCAAGTCAGGTTTACAGTTTTAACATACTGTAGACAGGTCTGGATTCAATATCAAAATAGGGTTTTGAGCCAGGTGAGTTACCTCAGACACTTATGCTATTAATCACTTTACATTATTTTATTTTCAAACAAATCAAAAATATTAGAAACCGCATTCTAATATGCACAGGTGTACCTAATGTAGTGTCCGGTGGGTGCCAGGCTGTCCCTATTAAAAGTGGTTGTAGATGTTCTACTGGTACTCTGCACTAACCTGCTGGTAGTTCTCGTCGTCGGGTTTGAAGCTGTTGTCCACGGGCTGCAATCTCAGGTTGACGTGCGGGAAACTGTGCAGCCAGTAAATCCACCACGGTGCGATGTAATCCACGCGTGAGGAAGACATCCCTGCCCGGACGGAGATGAAACCAAAATAAAGCACCAACAAAAGTTCAAAGCACCTCCTCAGTCCTGTCTCATGCGAGACAAAGGCGGTGATGAAAACATGCTCCGTGCGTGGTGGAGACGCGCACTCCTCCTCCACGCGACACCGAATCACACACAGGACAATGTTCTGATCCGTTTGGATCCCACACTTGTTCGGGAATGACGAGGAATCACGAGGAAGGAATGAGGGAGCTGCCGGTGTATCCCGTGTATGTTTGGACCCTCGGCGCGCGTCCATGAACCAGCGGGAGCGCGCATCATAGCCATGCGTTAACGCGAGACACGTGATGCTACCGAGGGGGTCTTCGTAGACCAGAAAAGAAGTCGTTTGAAGCATTTTACGTTCATTTGGGCACATTGTTGTAAGTTTACTTTGCTGCTATCTGCCGGCCAACTGCAGAAACGACACGTCAATTTGTTACTGTTCAAACAAGCTGTTTGGTGGAATTGCGCTGCTGCCATCTGGTGGCCATGAGAGGAAAGGTCAGCTAAATCCCACTAAGATCTCAACGTGGAAAAATAATATTTTTTAATAGCAGAACATAATTTGCAGTTGGATATAATACAAAACACGTCAGGTTTCAGGTTAGACCGTTTGTTTATTGTGTGACTAAATTTTTACTCCATGTATGACATCGGCAATGGCTGTCCTTATGTGCTCTATATAAATAAAGTTGAGTTGAATGACATTTATACATTTCCTGTATCCATCCCAGCTGAATGAGAGTATTAATATATCTTATCACAATAATACAAAATTACATCAGCACCCACTGTGAACAGACGCACATACAAGTAACTTCACTTTTCCAATTTTTATTAAAATTTTCTGTACATCACAAATTTACTTGAGCTCCTTGACAGACAAACCTGCAGAGAGAGAGAGAGAGAGAGAATATGTTAGAACAATTAATTCAAATTCAGTCAAAATAGTGACTCCGTTGCATTATATTTGTGTCAGTGTCATAAACATTAGTTTTGTGCTCATTCACTAACCAGGAGGAAGTGATTGCTTGAGCTTCTCGGCCTTCTCCTTGTCAGTGATGACCAGCGTGTACAGATATCTGCTGCAGCGGACCTTGAACTTCACATTGTCCTTGTTCTTCTTGATTTTCACGGCTGCAAAAATGTTCACATCAAACCTGTGCGACTTTTAACGCCAGTGGAACAGTGGGCTTGAGTCAAAACATACATTTGGCATCCTTCCTCCTGGCCGTCAGCAGGAAGTCTTTGATTTCTTCAATCTTGCGAGGCTACAAACAAAAACAAAACATTAAGACGACAACAATGATTTTCATTTTCAAAGAATATGATGGGAAGTTATGGATGTTAGTGGACCGGTGGAACTGGGCTTTCTGTGACAGACCGAAAGTCAGCACTTGGTCCATCATTACTTTGGCAAGTGTGTAAATGCATCACGGGCACAGTAGCCTGAGATGCTTGGACGCCTTGCTGTTCAATGTTAACACTCAACTCAGGTGGTGAACCTCTCAAGATGATGCACAGAACAGTGTAATTATTGGTAGTGGTGGAAGTTACCAACTAATGGTACCTGCTAGTTACTTAAGGTCCAATACGTGATAAACTTGACAGTTTGCAAAAAAATATATTTTACAGGACATTTACATTTTCAGCTAATAGCAATTGATACTTTCAAAGACTAGGACACACCAGCATGCTCCCACTTTTGGTACATTAGAGTTTTTTAGGCTTTAATTGTACATATTCTGTAATTTTCACGCCTGTAACGTAAAATCACGTTAACGTAGCGTCGACTCCACCAGACACGACGCCATGCTAATGCTAACAACCTGAGCTCGCTGTTAGCTTTGTTTTACCGCTGCAGCGCGACTCATATTTTCTCTGTAAAATACGTTGCTCGTTCATGCACAACACTATCAGCTAATACGAGTTAACAAATGAGTTTGTGACATTATGGGTTCCTTACCATGGCGCCGTGTCAGCGGACTGGACGCTGAGGAAGAGCAAACAAGACACGACGTCAAGACAATCGGCTATAACAGAGCATACATATGCTTCGTGTAAGAAAGGGATTGGACAAAATGTGCCTAAGGATGGGTGTAAATATACAATACCGAAATGAGCATGTAATGTGTTTGTGTTTTAAAGGATGGCTGACGATTACAAATGGATGTCAGTGTTATAATACCGTCCTCACCCGAAATAGCAAAAAGAAGATGAAAAAGAGGCGGTACTTCCGGTGTAGCAAGTTTATATAGTGCAGTACGGCGAGCGCGCAGGGACAAAATTTAATTAGCAGATTTTCGCGTTACGGAAAAGCGGCAGCCTACATTAAAAAAATCACCTACATCAAGTTTGGGACATTAATTGGCCAATTCTGTTGATTAAAAGGATGTAACTTACATCGCCTCTTTGTATGTTCCTCTTCACTAATGCACAACTAGGATTTGTGCATAGATTTTTTAGCTTAAACCAGCGTCATGTGTCGTGTGCATGTTTGGCTTTTCCTTTCAAATAAACTCGGCCGTCTTTGTCAATAATTTACATCAGGAGCGGTCCTCTTGAGCCGAGCACACGCGCTTGTTAAACTTTGAGTGACAGGATCTGCCCGTTTCTATGGAGACAACACGATTTTACGAAGATGGCTGGAGGAGAGTGGTCCCCCACCATCACCACCACCACTACCACCATCATCCCTTTAGCCAAGATCTCCCCTATAGGAGCTCAATAAATAGTGCCTGGACTTCAATTAGTCTTAAAAAGAAAACATGTAAAAGTATCATGTCAATCATTAAAAAATAGAAACAAGTGAGTCAGAAGGTAGAAAACCACATCAGAAGTATTTTATCAAATATTGCCATGTTTTGTAAAAGGTTGCAGTTGTGCTTTTTGACACTAGAGAGCGGTATTATACTGCAAGTGTAGCCGGTGGGCTCAAATGAGGCTCTCTCATCAGTCGCACGCTGGCTCTAACAAAAATACTTGCTTTGAAGCATGGGTATTGCAGTAGTGGCGGACTTATACCATTAGGCAAAACTAGGTCCCATAAATTCCTCATATACTAATGGTCAATACAGTCTTTACTTATTTGCGCACTTTAATTATGTTTTTGATTAAAATTGTTTCGCTAAAATGCCAGCAGAATGCTTTAGGTATCGTATGTGTCTTCCTTTTTTTATTTATTTATTTAAGTTTTCGCTAATAATAATAATAATAATAATAATAATAATAATAATAATAGTAATAATAATAATAATAATAATAATAATAATAATAATAATAATAATAATAATAATAATAATAATAATACATTTTATTTGTATAGCGCTTTTCAGAAGACTCAAAGACACTTTACAAAAATAAAACTGAACTATGGACTATATACCACGTAGGAGGCGGGACTTCCGACTTCCAGGTTTTCATCCATCAACTTTGTTTCGGTTTCCGGTTTGCGACGTATGGGCCGCGTCCCAGTACTTGCGCTTCCGCCTTTGTGCCCCTCAGTTGCGCGTTCCCGTCGACGGGTGCGAGGCTGCGAGTGTGTAGTGTCTGTCTCAGTGTCCGACGCATTTCAGATAGCCGAGACGCCCTCCTGCCGATGAGCGGGAGCGCGCGGTTGGGGGGAAGCAGGGGTGGGGGTGCGAGTGTTGGAACGCGGCCAAACGGCGCTGATGTGGAAAACCCGGAAGTCCGTGGCATTTACCCCATGGTTTTCACTGAGCAGAAAGGGTTTGAAATATGTGCAGTATTTTATTTTATTTTATTTTATTTTATTTTATTTTATTTTATTTTATTTTATTTTATTTTATTTTATTTTATTTAAATGACCTGTTGCTTTGTGTGTTGTCTTCTCATTCCAAAGGGCCCCATGTCTAGATTTACCTGGTGCCCCAAATTTTTTAAATCTGCCCCATAGGGTCAGATTACAAATCAGGGTTTTAAGCAAGGGTTATGAGTTCAAACAAAGGTATCCAGTCAAGAGCAGAGTCAGAATTCAAGCCTGGGTTAGGGTTTCAAACTAAGGTTTAAGAGCCTGGGAAAGTCTTGATTAAGATATCAAACGAGGGATATGGTTTCAAATTATTATTTCAAGTCAGGGTTAAATGTTTATTCTGATCATTGACAAATTGGGCCACACAAGGCAAGATAACTGCATTTGTAGAGCACAATTCTTACACAAAGCAATTCGGTGTGCTTTCAACCACATACAATAGCAATAATGCACATAAAATAATTCCATAAAACGTGAAAATAACATACATTAAAAATGAGAAGTGTAAATGAAAAACGTTCATATGTCATGTGCGCGGCTAAATAGGACTTGTTTTCACAATGGATTTGGATGCACTAAAAATGCAATTCAGTCCTAGCAGACATCGATTGGGGGCGCTGTGGATCCACAAAATGGAACTTTGCAAGCCATGGCTGGTTTGAGTGTTATTTTTTTAACAAACATCTGATGACTGGATGAGTCTACCACTGCAGCCAACAATAATAATAATAATGATGATTATGACTTCTCCACAATGACAAAGTTCACTTGCGGTTCTTCAGCAGACATTTTTAGTTCTAATTTTGTTAATGCAGATTAAGATGGATGGCCAACTAGCTCAATACCACATTTGGATAAAAAAAAAATGAAACAAACACGCTCATATGCACCTGTCAAGGGAAAATAAGATTACTTGTGATTTCCTGTCGTTTCGTCAATAATTTAACCTCTCAGTGATGACAGCACAAAGTAAATCAGAATATCGCTCACGTCTGACCGAAACCTCATAAATCACAATTTGGCAAATTAAATATTTTTTTCTAAAATCTCTAGTTTTGGTCTGTCCACGCATGCGGGTTTCATTTTTACGAATTATTGAACAATCTAAAGTGTTGAAAATGGTGTGCTCTCTTTGATGACGCATGTTGTTTTTGAGGTCTCCTGAAAAGTAACAATTTTGGAAATACAAGGTTTTGGCCCGACGCCAAAGATATGTTTGTGGTTAGCTGGAGAGTTTGTAACTTGAATTTTAAACGATAGTTACTCTTTTCTTTTCAAGCAATCTGTCATTTGGTTGTCAGCAAGTTTTTCACAAATCAGTTTGCTCGCATCTTTCATTTGTACATCACTTGTAAATCATCTCATTACTTTGTAACTCACTTTTCTTGAGTGTTTTATTTTTTGCAAACTGGTAAGTTTGGAAGTCACACTTTTTTCTTTTTTTTTAGCATCTCATGGTTTTAAGTAGATGGAGTGTTTGAAACTGTATCTGGCTAACTACTGTGTTGGCGTCTCGTGTTGTTTTAGCTAACGCTAGTTGGAGAGTTTGTTACGCTCATTTTATCATCTCATGTATTTTTTCCCAGCTTGCCAGACAGTTTGTCACTCATGTTTTTCAAATGAAATCACGTTTTCTAGCTCGCCAGCATTTGTAACTCATGTTTTTATCTAATTTGTTGTGGTCTCCTGTTTCGTTTTTGCTGGCTTAAAAGTTTGTAACTTGAGTTTCAAGTAGTGATGGACAAATTAAGCTTCATGAAGCACTTGTGATATTTTTTCCTCCTCTAGTTGGCATTCTTGGTTTAAAGATGCAGTGGAAATGTAATCAATTTCCATTGCGCTGGCCTTTATATTTAAATCAAGAGCACCATCTAAGAGCAGTTAAAAAATATTGCCAGTGCTTCATGAAGCTTCATGAAGCTTCATTGTCCCATCGCTAGTTTCAAGCTAACTAGTTTGTTGGCATCGTGTTTTTATAGCTAAGTCAAGTAGCATTTTAGAATCTCACTTTTTATTTATTTATTATTCCCTTGTTAGAGAGTTCATGTTTTTAGTTTGTTAGCATCTCTCGTTTAAGGGAGTTATTAGTTTGTTAGCATAACATGCTTTTAGCTGGAGCATTAGCATGTTTCTCATACAAATGTAAGGCGTGACGAGTTAGCGACTCCATAAAATGATCAACTCCATAAGCAAGATTGAAAATAGACTTTCCGTCTCATCGTTCCAACAGGCCCTGCAGCCACATTGGCGCTTAATAAGGGTATTTAAAGAATTTATCTCACTCTGTGATATCACCCGTTGCCCTAAGAATTCATATTAACATCTTTTGCTTTTGCGTTGTCGCCTAATTACTGGCGACAAAGAGCAGCTGGAAGGTACGCGGGTATTAGGGGGGGAGTAATGATCCAAGTGAAACGAAAACAGCAAGTGAGATATTGAAACTGTTGCGATAATGAATAAGCCATCAGCCCGATAGAATTAAATCTCTTGGACACACAAATTGTGACAAGGCAGCGGTGGGTTTTAGCCTTTTTTTGGTAGCATGCTGTCAATGAAATTAGAGACTTTGGTAGGTTTGATATTTGCATTGTATTTGATGAAATACAAACTCTGAAATGTTCACAAGCAAAGAACACAATTTTTTTTTTTTACTGTTAATACGGGGTGTTAAAAAAATAGATTCTGCAATATATCGCGATATTACAGCGCACAATTCTGGTATCGATTCAATATGCAGCCGAATCGATTTTCAAAGATCAATTTTTGATGGAAATATTCAACATTCATGGAAGAATGTTATATTAATGGAACATTGAGCCTTCAAATTTGATTCCAATGCTGTTCAAACATGAAACTGATTCCAACCTGATTGTTAAATATAGTGGTTCACAGTTATAAGCCTGAAGTACATTTTAAAATTTTTCATACAAATCTTAGTTTACTGATTAGTATTTTCTAAATTTGAGTAAAAAAAAAAAAATCACAATAATTGACTTATAGATTCGTATCGGGATCGAATCGAATCGTGACCTAAGAATTGTGATATGGATCGAATCGCAAGCTACCAGACAATTCACACCCCCTTCTGTCAATTATATAGATCACCTATTTTGTTAACTTGGCACAGCAACAACAAAATTCTCTGCACACAAAATTGGTTCTCTCTTTTATTAGCTTGCATAGTGCTCAAACCGAGAAGAGAAAACAAATCACTGGATAGAGCTTTGCTGAAAGCTAAATTCTGATAAGACAATCAGGACTGAACTGACAACATGCCCTGGAGGTGAGCAAAACAAAACAACATAAAAAAAGCAAAATGATCCAAGTGTAACTGAAAAAAAAACGACATCATGTTTTTTAGTATCATAAAGTTGTTTGTTTTTGTTGTTGTTGTTTTTTTACAGGAAGACTTTATTACTTCCCACCATGGTAGCTAAGTAGCATAAGAATATGCCGAATTTTCTGTTCAAATGTCGCAGTAATAGAATTGTATTTATCTATTTCACAATCTCTGGCCACTATCACTGACACGGCAAAACGGACGTTTTGTAAGGTGTCCATTGCTGTGACCCCCAGCGTGACGCGACTAAAGAGTCAAGAGGCTGAAGTAACCGCGGATGTCGGACGTAGCATTATAATTGCCCCTCAACCGCGCGGTGTCCAACCCGATCTAAGTCTCTTCTCAGAGCTGCTGTGACAGGTGCGCGGCTTCTCCATGAATTATGGAACACCCCCGTGGGGCAAATGGTGGTCCAAAAACGCGGTGAAGGGCCCGGCAGCCTTCATCCGTGTGACACCCTTCGTTCCATACAAATTCAAGTGACAGCGTGCTGTCCTTTGTTAGCTTGCTGCCAAGGTCGAAGTTTTCAAATTCAAAAAGCACGTTGAGAATCCATCGTCAACAAACTCCGCCGTCATCGCTAGTGAGTGCTCGCTAAAGAAAATAACCTCTTGAGGCTCACCATTTGTTTATTTACATGGCTTGGAGTTCATTTTTCACCCTACAAAAATCATTCTGGATTAAAAAATACTGCTCCTAAATATATGGGCCCTCTGGTCAATTTAAAAATATAAAAATATCTGAAAAGTTAGACTACAAGGAGGGAAATAGTTGGTATGACATTAAAATTAATGTCATGTGTGTCCTTCCTCATCTCAGAAATGATCGATCTCATTGACTAGCCAAGTATCGATCTGGGTTTTTATCAGAGGAAAACCTCAAACACAGATTACGGCAGATTATTCCGGGAGTATTAAGGGTTATACTTTGACAGAATCTACAATGTGATCCTTGTCTCCTATGGGGAGAAAGTTGCCTCAAAATTATTCACACAAATACATTTTTGATTTTCACCTGTTTTTGAGATCAACAAATACATCCGTGATTTTCACTTTTTTCAGATCTGACCTTCCATTATATGTTTATTTTACACAGGTCGGGAAACAAAATGTGACTTTAGTTTGTTTCCTTTTTTGTATTTTCTTCTACTGTTAAATTTTTCTTCTTCTACGTCATTAAAGCAGCAGCGTCCAAAGTAGAAGAAGAGTGTTTTTCAAGCCAAGGCAAAAGAAGCTCGAGGGAAACCAATTAAGGTCGCATTTTGTTTCCTGACTTGTGTAAAACAAACACATGATAGAGGATCAGATAACAGCGTGTTTTCCGTTTTTCAATTTCCAATTTTAAACGAGAAACCGGAGATGTCTCGTTCCTCTTTCTGTGCTTTTCTTATACAGTAGGTCCAGTTAGAGCATTTCCATAATGGTGTTCTGTCCAGGTCCACTTTTGTATGTCCTATCTAACTCAGATTTTTTTTTAATTGTGTGTGTTTTTGCACTCCCAATGCCTGTGCACACCCTGGCGCACCCACCATTTGTCTTTTTTAGTCTCAGGCTGAATAGCTCCTTAGTCCATGTCCTCTGTTACATTTTTTATTTTATTTTTTTTTACAATTTACTGTCTCTGATATGCCAATTTTGTGGGATCTCCGAAAAAAAAGGTAAGATAACAAAATGCATGGAAGGATCACTCCGACTCAAAGTGAAGTTTGGTTACACGTGTTGCCGTGGTTGGGCGTGCAGGCTTGGGAGGTGATTAAAAAGCCATTAGCGCAATGACTCTGGCAGGTAATTCACCAGGCAGTCATCAGAAACCCAGTTAGCGTCCAGGAGAGGCTGCCTGAAAAGAAATGATGGAGGAAGATATTATATAAAATTGCTTGTGTGGGGGGGGGGGGGGGGGGGCACCTGCTAAATCACTGTCATTCCCCAAGATTTCATTTCGCATTGTCTCACCTGGCAGGGAATGTGACGACAAACTTGTACGTTCAATTAAGTCCGTCTATGTTCAGAACATGAACAGAATAACACAAAAGCACGAGGAGGGAGAAAGGACTTCTTCTTTGAGCCGTGACCATCGTGTGCTTATTGCGTTGACACAATGTGATTTTCTAACGTGTATTTGTACTCTACATTGACCAGCGCTCCGCTTCTGTTCTAATCTATTTCCATTCACGCCTTATTTGCTTCCATCTTTCATTCCGAGCTCCATTATCTTCGAAAATTGCCTCCCGCTGTTTGACAATATGAGGCCGCCAGACAAAACGTACAGCACTCGTCGCACAGTGGAACATTTCGTATGGTCACCGTCTGATAACCATGTTGTGCGATATTTCCTGACATGACTGTAATAAACACACTGAGAGTCGGGTTTGTTCTTGCCAAGAATGAGTAATATTTGTACAGACCACAGAATCCAGGACAAGGATTGTTTGTAAAAAAAAATTTTTTTTTTAATTTTTTCATAAAAAAGAACATATGTACAAAATAATGAACAAAACGCCATCTGTCAAATACTTCCCAGCTCAAATGAAAATCAGAAACATTAAGAAGACGCCTCCTTTGTATAAACCTTTGTACATTCCTATTTGAAGAAAATGTCGCTTTTTTTCTCATTAACCCCCCCCCCCCCCAAAAAAAAAATACACAAAAAAGACAAAGAATCTGCCCAACAGACTATCTAGCCAAGAGAAATACAATTCATCACAACATAAAAACAAACATCACAAACATAACCAACAAACCCCGAAAAACCAAACCAAAAAAAAACAATAACAATCTGACAAGGTCTGTGTAAACAAAACAAATATCATTCCATCACAACACACACAAAAAAAACAGGCATTACCACAAAAAAACCCTCAAAACATTGTTTTTAAGATGGCAACAGCTACTGTCCTGTTGTACTAAAACCAAAGGTGTTTGTGCTAAAAACATTTAAAAAAATTAACTGACAAACTTCTTCCTGACTAAAAACATAACACAGGATGCTACCAAAATAGTAAAACCTATTCTACCTACCTACAAAACATGAGCGACTAACACACAAAACATGACATGCTCACAAAAAAATTCAATTACAAAGTTCTCTAGCTCACTACCAGAAAGATTTACTAAGTTTCTTGGTCTTGAAATCAGGAGTTGCTAACAAACCACAGTACTTTCCCTTGGTGTTTTTCTGGATCTAAGCAAAACATTTGATGTAGTCGACCATAAAACTAAAAAAAAAAAACTCGATACAGTATTCAGGATGATGCCCTCAAGTAATTGATTAGCTATCTTGACAACAGAAAGCAATTCACAAACAAATCTAGAATTCTCTCTGGGGTACCCCAGGGTTCAATCTTGGCCCCTTTATTCTTTTTAATTTACATCAACAATATTCATCCTTTATTATTTGCTGATGATGTAAACAGTAGCTAATTATCAGATGTCCTTAATTGGCTTTAGAGTAATAAATTAACCCTTAAAAAACTGCATGATATTTTGTGGTACAAATAAATCCCACTTAAAAGAAGAACCAAAATATGAATTAACTGAAAAGGAAACTTTTTGAGTACCAGTGCCCGTACCACGCTTTTAACCAAATAATCAATGAAAATGCTTGGTATTCTGAAAAAGTCTTATCCGCGGATTCAGCCATCCGCTCATTAAACTTGTGTTCGAGTTAAAATATACTGTGTGTTTTTGTTTTGTTTTTTTATCTCCAGGGGTGTATTTCACAAAGCAGGTTTAGTCAGAACCCTGGGTCAAGAAACCCTGAAATGTGGGAAACTGAAACCAGAGGAAAAGAGGTAACTCTAGCCTGGTTCATAAAAAGAGGTCAGTTACCATAGCAACGTTGTCCATGAATCAAACCTAGTCGCTGGTAGGTTTTTCACAATGAACCTTGAGGATTTCTCTGTCCCCGCCTCCTTTCAGCCAAACACGACATTTCATTTCCTCATTTATAAAGTCTATAGCGTAAAGTCCACCTTTGTCACGAACATGGCATGTCCTTTTGACAATGACATAATTCATGAAGGTGCCGCAATATTGCGCATTGAATTAAATATTCGATTGTTATCAGACCGCTTGCATTTCTGGACAGTTATCTTTTTGAACGGCACCGTTTCCCATCACAGTCCATCATCTACATACACAACTTCATCCGTCCTTACATTTGCAACATTACCGGTGCCGTGTAGTCATGCGCTCACGTCACAGCATCTATTGTGTCTTGCGCTCGGTTTTTTCTTATAACTATTTGCATAATGTTTTTATAATTCATCTTAAATCAAGTGCGCTTCTACCCCGCAGGATTGCACTTAAATGAAATGAATTAATGAGCTACAATGCAACAGGTGTCCCCTGTAATATTATTGTGATTGCAAAGGACTACATTTAAATTTACGCATTGACCTGAGCAGCAACGTTCTCCCACGTACTTTTTTTTCTAAAAACATGGTCAAATTTGCCATATGATCACATTAAGATTTTCAGTTGAGAGGGGTAAACCGCTTCCCTGTTGCCATGGTGACCCGACGAATCGGTGAAACTACTCAAATCAGCTGTGCTTGAACCGAAAACGCAGAGTTTCCTCTCTCAGTGTACGTATGTCAAACCGCTGTTCATGGTTAGTCTCGGTGTTTGTTGAACATGCTTTGTGAAATGGACCCCTGGACTGCAACATATTCAACATATCCGAGCAAACTACTGTTAATCCAGAAGAGCTTTTTAAGATGTTTGATTTGCATTGTTTTGTCAATTTTTGCCATTTGATATGTTTCTGAAGGGAGCACAATCTTGGCTTTCTTCCCTGCGCGCGCTGTTTTACAATTGTGCTAAACAAACAAACAAAAACATCAGTTGAAAATGATATAAAACATCAGATGCTAACAAGCAAGTAACACAAGTTGCTAACCTTGTAGCTAGCTAAAAACATGAGAAACATCATGAAAAAAAGTAGGCATCTTTGTGAGCGTGTCTGAAATTTAAATATGTTTGTGATCGTCTTCCAGGAAGAACTGAACGCAAGTCGACAGCCAAAGAGTAAACTCTCCAAAGTGTCCAAGTCGTAAGATCAGTGGTGGTGGTTAGTTTATAGCTAATTGCTTGAACTTGCAGAGAAATTGTCAGCGTCCTGTTTCGAATATCTCTCTCAAAGCCCCGAGGCTGAGTTTCTTCTCCTTTTTTTTTTTTTTTGTCTTGCCAGGGCCAATTGGAGCTGCTGTAATTCATAACTTTGACTTTTTCTCCACATCCTCCTCAGTGGCGCTCTCGGGGGCTTTGAAGGTGGAGTCCAAACAGCTCACTTGCTGTCTTTTTGTACCATGGATATTTGAACTTGGGCCCGCGGGAGTAGGAAATAGAGTACCGCAATTAATTCCCAGTAATTAGAACCAAAAGATTCTCAGGACTAGTAATAGAATTTTAAGTGTAGTGGTCCACATAGCTGACTTTGGTGACCAGAAGATGAGCATCAGGTAGAATCTATTCCTGCTAGTTTGTGGAGACCATTTATTGCACTTCCTGTTGGAAGTTTGAACTGAAAGTGTGGAAAACATTTCATGACTATTAAGATGAAATGGGTTTTTCAAAGTATGGGAGTTCACGAAACAGACTTTGAATTCAATTCCACAATGCAAAAAAAGAAAAGAAAAATTGTATTCTACCAATTAGCAGTGACGTTGTTGAAAGTTGCATTCAGTAGTAGAGCAATGACAAAACTCTCATGACTATTCAAATTTTATGGACCAATGGAAGTTGGCAGTGGTAAAGCGGACCTTTTTCAAAAATAACATTGAACGATTTGAATTCCATCGCAGCATCACAGTCGATAACCACCAGCAACCAAGAGGTGCCTGCCGCGTTATCGTCCGAACCCCAGACGTATTCACATAGCATTCATTATCGTAGCTATCTCCTTCTCTTCTTATTGCACTCGCTATCTTCACTCGCACTAACGCTGCGCCTGTAATTGCATTAGTGGCGACAAAAGAGGGATGGACGTGCGCGTTGCGTGTTCTGTGAGGTAAGTCGGTAATTGAATTTTAATTGTTTTGGCGGGGGCGGTCGAGCCATGTAAACAAGAAAGAGCAGACGAGTCAAGAAGTCACTTCTTGTCGCAGTATATATAGTGCTACTCACACTGGCGTATGGAAGTTGCGGATGTTTGGTGGTGGTCGGAGGGGCCGTAGGCGCGCTCTGGCAGCCTCAGCTGTGGCTACTTATGTAGCTTACCGCCACCACAGTGTGGATGTTTGAGTGCATGAATAATGTATCCATTCCATTGTAAAGCATCTTTGAGTGTCTAATTAGATCAGATGCATTATTATTATTATTATTATTATTATTATATTACTGTAATAAACACTGGAAAACACCAAGTGTTGTATGTTCTTTATTTATCGCAAGGAAGAGTTAAAATTGCACAGAGCAAGAGCTGCAGTAATAGCAGTATATAATTTAATTAAAGTTTTGATATTTAGAATGGTTGCTGACATAACATTTAGTAACGATTAACAGATAGTAAACATTCTTAACAAGTAGACCATGTAATGAACGAATTAGTAATAAAACTGATGACATGACTAGCTAACTAACTAACTGACAGATGAACTGAGTGACAGATGAACTGAGTGACAGATGAACTGAGTGACTAGCTAAATTATTCTCATGAAGACTAACTAACTAACTAACTAACTGTCATGATAAAATTATTGACTGATGAACTGAGTGACTAACGGAATTACTAACTTCCATGATGGAACCAATTGTGTGATAAATTGTCACCAACTAACTGACTAACTGATGATACACGTCACGATTAACTGGTGCACTGAACAATTAACTAACAGGTAGAACTAACAAATGAGCAAACAAGATAGATAACTCATTAACTCTTTGACTGGCAGACGTTTTCAGAAAAGGGATGCCGTGGGTGCCAGCCGATTTAAGCATTTTGACTGATCTTTCAAGGTCCACAGAAAATTATGTGTTTGGACTATGGAAACACACATACTACCAAATGAAAGATTGGACTCTCATCTTTCATCAGAAAAAATAAGTTTGTTTCTACCTTATTCCGTTTTTCAGTAATCAACAATAGAAAATGGTTAGTTTCACCTCTGTTTTGAAACAAACGTCTTTTAACGTCTTTGGCACTCCTCCATAGGATTTTACTAAACGTTATTTAACGTTTTTGGCAGTCAAAGAGATAACTAAAGAATGTCTGACTGACTAACTGATAAATCAAATTGAGTAAATTGATTAACTATTTAACTGACTAATTTACTAGCTAGCTGATGGCACTGCCTAACTGTTGAACACATTGAGGAAATTACAAACTGACTAAACTAGCTCATTAAATAACTACCTACCAACTAGTTCACTGCTAAACTAACTAAATAACATGAACAAGAAGCGAAGAATTGCTCTTGTGTTTTAGTGTAAAAGGAGTGAAAATGTGTCCTGTAGCGGGTAGATTGCTGTCCTCGTCACAAAGCTGTCAGAGCTCAGTGGCTGCTTTTAAAGGCGAGCTTGACCCGATCGATCATGATTGATGCTAGACCCGAATAAATCCACCCGCGAAATGTTGTTTGGAGCACAAACACTTAAAGCCTGAGGCCGCTAACGTTCTCATATTCAACCAAGCTCAGCTTCTAAACCATCACCACTTTGTAAGTCAACTAAAGCTCGTATTTACAGGTAAGGCAGCATTTTACTACAATGCCGCTTTTCTCAATGTACTCGCCCCGCAGCGTTTCTGCCTGGCCTTGGCTGTGACCACACATATCTCCAAGGTCCAGTTGGATTAGAGACAGTGAGACAGTGGAAATGAAATAGTCGAAATGGAGCGACTACGGAATGGCTCGTGCTCCTCCAAAGGCATTAACCCGGGCCACTGCGGAGGGAGTGCGGTGTTGCCGGTGTGTGGAAGAGATCAGAGAGCGGGCGGGAGATCCTCCTCTGTGGCGCCATTGTGGTCCGGGTGGCATAGATCAAACTGAGGAATCCCGGCAGAGCGCTCCAGAGAAAGCGCTTACCGGGAGGCAATTGGAGGCGACGCTCCGAGGAGAGGGCTAGCATACATCTGGCCTTTTTAAGATAGCGCCAGGAGATTTCAGCTTCTCCCAAATCGGGTTAAGGTGGGATAATGTGGGAATGCGCTGCTAAGTGACAGATAAGGCAAATGCAACTTAGTGGACTGCAGTCGTTGTGTTCAGGTGTCGATTATTGAGCAATAGTCGCGGTCGGATTTAGTCGTGACTAACTAACCAGTGAAGTCACAAATTAACTAATTGACAGAATTTTGGACTTGCCAACTGCAGGTACAGCCCTGCCGCGTCCCTCAAGTGTCCTTGAAATCATTCCTTTGACAGCACAACTTGTCTCCTCTTTGCATGGATACAAATGTCCTGCTGAGACTAATTTCTCTGTGAGGATAAAAAGAATAGATATTAGCGTGAAGTGCAACGTGCGTTGGCTCTCTAGACAATTCCCTGACAGTTGTTCCCCCGCGGCGTCCGCCAGACGCCATTTTTATCTCCCAAATATCTGAGTAATAGAAAAAGGACTCAATTGCACGCCGAGGGGCCTGACGTATTAAAGCACCTCACTTGACCGAGACTTATTACTGGCGCTTTGGCAAAGTGATGTCTCTGCGATACTGCGTCTGATAAGATGGCAATTTCAATAAGAGGCTTGGCTGGCTTGTGCACCCTGGGCTGGGGGGCTGGACTAAAAGGGATATATTTCATGAGGGAGCGCTTGATAAAATGAGCATTTGCAAAAGCGAGATCAAAGCCATGTTGCCAGGGCTTCACGTAGGAACTTTGCTCCATTTGGAAGGCGGGGAGGTGGTCTCATGGTGGGAGTCACATCTATTTTCCACCCCGAAGAAGACGCCACAGTCCTTTTAGTGTACTTGATGACGGCGGCCGCGGGCATTTTTGGGATGAGCGGAGCCCCAAATTAAGATGACAGCCAATGACAAGGCCTGATGCTGAACAGATCACACAGCTTAACAAACCATGTGTGTGTGTGTGTGTGTGTTTGTATGTGTTTATGGTATGACAAGCTCCCGAATGCAATGAATTGTGGTCTGTGGCAGAAGTCTGCATCACGCTTGTCTACAGCTGAGGTGAGCTGTCGCACATGTGTCAAGAGTGACAGCGTGGAAAAACGGCATATGTGAGAAAAACCACAGAAGGCAATGCCGTGCGGAAAATAAGTTATTGGCTGTTTGATCTCTAACTCCAATAGTTGATGTAAAATCACATTTTCTAGTCAAGAAAATTATATTAAGTGAAGGGGAACAAAAACAACTTCTAAATCCAGTGTCTGTTTTGTGTAACTAACAATCAAATATCAAACTCAATAAATGACAAAATAAAAGACAAACCAAATTATTGACTGACTGACTGACTGACTGACTGACTGACTGACTGACTGACTGACTGACTGACTGACTGACGAACTAACTAACTAACTAACATAACCTAAATGACAAGCTAACGATGAACACACAAAATCAGTATCTCACATAACTAACTAACTAACTAACTAACTAACTAACTAACTAACTAACTAACTAACTAACTAACTAACTAACTAACATAACTTAAATGACAAGCTAACATTGAACACACTAAATCAGCAACTCACATAACAATCTAATGAGCTGATGAATTGAACTAACTAACTAACTAACTAACTAACTAACTAACTAACTAACTAACTAACTAACTAACCAACTAACCAACAATTGCCAAAAATCTGAGTAATTAAGTATGTGGAACTAACTAACTAACTAATGAACAACCTTATTGATCAACTGATTTACTCAGACTAACCTATCTATAAATAGCCCAACTAACTAAACGATAAGCGTACTGTCAGTACATTTGTCAGTTAGCTCACGGTACGGTATTGGTGAGCTAACTGACAAATGAATTAAGTTACTGACAAAGACACTGAAAAATTAACAAACTAACTTGCTGATAAAATGAAAAAAAAATACAAACAAACTGACCAACTAACATAGTAACTTACTAACCTACTGTCTTAAGAACAAACAAAGTAACCATATGAGTAAGGGATGAGCTAACAAATGACGAACTAACCGATTCACTCATCGGCTAACTGGCAAACTAACAAGCAAAATTGTAAAAAAAAGAAAAGAATACATAAATAAATAAAAAACACCACCAACAACAAAAAACTAACTGACTAAGTAAGTAAGTAAGTAACTAACTAAGAATACCATGCTAATGTACAAAGAAACTAATTCGCTGAAGAACTGGCAAACAAATAACAACAACAAATGAATGGTCTTAGCAAAGGTAATTAAAACCTATCGATTGAACAAACCAGAACTAACGTCAGTCAGTGTAGTGCGGATTAATCACAACACTCCCCCTCAAATGGTCGAAGAAGAGGGAAGAGAATTTAATGTGGCCTGTATTTGAACAAAACGGAAGCTCTTGCTTCATGCTTACTAAAACAGTAACAATGCATTAAGATATTCTATGTCACATCAGCTGTACTGAAAAAAACAAAAAAACAAAAACGTATAAGAGCGTCATGGACGTTGCTTTTGTGAAACTAAAGGGTAGTCCCATAGTCCCATAGCCGGTGCACATCTTTGTCTAATTGCCCTGCTTTTACTGACAACAACACAAAGTCACACTTGTGTGACCCGTTTCCTCTGTTTTTAGCCAAAAATTAACTTTTGCAAACTCTCAGCAGGCGTTGAAACTTATATAACCAGACAGCTGTATAATTAATGGCTAAAGCCAAGAGGAATTTATTGGAGCGTAAAGGTCATGCTGAGGGTTGAGGATGTTTTTTTTGCAGGGGGCGAGACAAGAAAAATAAATCCACTAGATCTTATCGCGTATGCATTGTCTTGTGATAGCAGGGAAATCACGTCAGGAATAAACACAGTATGAATTTTTAAGCGCTTATTTCCATTCCCGCCGTCCAATGACCTCTGGTAATCTGCAGAGGTGAATATAGACTATTTTCTTCTTCTTTTTGTTTAGCTGCAAGATGGAATATGAGACGCGTTGAGGGAATGGGAGGCACAGGTGTTGAATACGAGTGTATGTATATTTCATTAGAGACCCGCACTTTGAGTTGATGTGCTTGCTGCTGTAAATGTTGTCTGAATTGATGCGCCAACAAAAGAAAATGAAGGAAACCATGACTGTAATACCTAAATTTTCACACAGCAACAAATTAAAAGATGCTAGATCAGGGATGGGCAACTTAAATGTTGGAGTGAAGGAATTTTTTCATCAGTTCCACATAGGAGCACACACTTCTTACGTTAATTTTCATTTTTCATAATACATTTCTCAATGCATACATAAAATATGCACTATCCTAACTCAAAAACAAAGAGTTTGAAGCAAACAACGAAATAATCACTTACAGTGATTTTTTTCCCCTGCAGTGCAAAGGGTTGTTTTGCACAAACAAAATTACCATTCAAGGATGGACACAAAACTGCTTAACAGCAAACCAACATCAAGTGCGAGAACTCATTTTGTGCATTTCCCCCCACAAAAATCAACTCACTCCAAATATATAATACAAATAATATTGAGGTACAACGTTTGTCCTGCATATCATTCCAAATCTACAAAAATCACGAGGCCTACTTATGTTGGGCAATATAAGATCTGATGCAAGCGCAACTAAGCCATGTCTGCCATCTAGTGGTCAGTTGTGATGTTACAACTTAAAACTAAAATTGATCCCCCCCCCAATATTTTTTACGAATATTTATCCCCCCCCAATTACTCTTTTTTAGGGAGGCAAGCCCAAAAGCGGCTCTACTAAAAACATGACCTACCGTGACTAATTTGAAGAGATTGGTTAGTGACTATAGGTCCGCAATTTCTACAAGGAAGCTTCCGTTGATGTTGTTCACAATCAAGCATGGTGAGCTAACTGACAAACAAATTAAGTTACTGACAAAGACACTGACAAATTAACAAACTAACTTGCTGATGAAATGAAAAAAAATAATGAAGGGAACCTGACTAAGAGTTCATAAAACAGTTTCCTGAACTATATGGAAATTGGCCTTAGAAGTGCGGCAATAGTGATGTAGGATCCTTGACATATTGATCCGCGTTTAGTTGAGATGCAACACTCATGTGCTCTGTGGGTGAAGTGGAAGTCTTATTAGCTGCCTTTCCAGCATGAAGGTATTTCAGGGATACATATTTGCTTTGAAGAAAAAAAGGAATAAGTCAAGTTTGTTGTTATGAAATCTGTGCAGAATCTCACCGCTTTTCAATAAGTCAACATGTGCTTGAAGTTAATGTCAAAGGTGATATTTCAGTGACGCACAAAAATGCTTCACAATAATTACATATATCAGTCGTTTTGCGTGTGCTTTAGACAAACGAACTAACAAACTGGCAAAATCACACTGATGTAGGAACCAACAAAGTGACTAACTGACAATTGAACCAACTAACGAACTGATTATCAGCACAACAAAAATAACTAGTACAGTTATTACAGTTAGTAATTGTGGCCAGGCGGTAAATGACGAGACAATGAGACAAAGGCAAGTCATATCTCTTTTATTCTCCACAATGTGGTATTTAAACCTGGCTGGTGTGTGTTCGCAAGTGACAGTTTTGTCCTTTTTTTGCCCTGTTATGTGACTTTATGCAGAAAGTGATCTCTTCTCGGCAGAGTAGACGTGCAAGCTACAACAAAGGCCAAGCGTGTGAATTATTGAATGTCTTTATCTGGCCTTGGTGACACAGTTCATCATTTCCAAGACAATTTGCCCGCGCCCGTATGTTTTTCGATCACGTTTGATGCCTTCAGGGATTCATTACCGGTCGGGATTTCTCTGCGCTCACAGAGCCCCGTTGAATTTTTTACAAGGCCGCCGCATCTACCTTTAAGTCCATGCCGTACGCATTGGCGTGTATGCACGCTATCGTATCTATACATAATAAATGCAGCGAGACAATGGGCTAACACAATTGTGTTGCCATTATTTCAGACGCACTCTCTTTGTCTGCCTTAAGGAATACACTCCTTTTCCACCTTGCATTTGTTACCCACTCAAGTTGTACACTTCACTTGTATTTTTTTTATCACCTGCAGTAGCAGTTTTTGTCCAGCAGAGAGCAGACGCAACTAGTGTCTAAGCAGTCAGAGAGGGAGAGAGAGAGAGAGAGAGAGGAAGTGACGCGATTATTGCAGTCAGTAATGCAGTGCGCAATTGAGAGAGTTACGAAGTGAGAAGCTACGTGATACCAGAAGTGAGAAAAAACAGTGAAAGTTGAGTTAAAAGTCTTCCAAGCAGGTTAAACACAAGGTTCGGCCAGAGCTGTTTGCCTGGAGGCTGTACATTGAATTTGCATTTTCCGGTGAGTTCATTATTTGCCGTGCTAAGCTGCGCTAATGTTGCTAAACTAAGCTATTGACTTGTAGGAGCCATTTTGTCGGCATCGTGGTAATCATCCTTGATATGTCAATTGATGTATGTATTAAAATACGGTGAATTTATGATGAGATGTTTATAAGAAAAAAAACAATAAAAATGTATGCATACTACTGTGTGGTTTTATGTATTATTATTGCAAGCTATAATTTAACTGTTAAATTCCCAAATAGTTTGAGGTTAAATCTGTGAACGTAAAAGGCCTATTCATTTGGTAGAGAGTGATAATTCGCCCTGCTTATGCAGGTTGGTTTTTTGAATACCTGTTCATGGAAGCAGATGAAACCATTTGATGGACTACTAATTGTGGATGTGTGATTTTGGAGTCGGAACATCTCGCCAACCTTGAGGACATCGGTTGTTCAAATCTTCTCATCGAACAGGTAAGAAATTAAAATATTGAACAATATTTTGTTTATTTTCTCAGAGCGCTGAATGTTATTTTGATTTTACTTTTTGAGGTGATATTTTCAACAAAAGGCTGAAACCGAACAAAGGCATTTTTGGGAAAGTAAAGTGTGATTGAAATAAGTTGTGTATTGAATGGCAGTTGTTATTTCTAAAAAAGTTGAACCAGCCTAATGGTTTTATTTCATCTATATCCTCCTTGAAGAAGTTCCTAGAAGATCACCTGTGTAGATAGTCATCATTACACATTCAAAGTAAAAAACAAATGAACCACTGTTACTATTAAAACAGAAAAAAAATTACCTCATTGTAAAAAGGACAAAGCTAAGTTGCGGACTAAGATACTGACTGATTAGTTGCTAGCTTACTTGCTAGCAACTTATTTGCTAGCCTACTTACTAACAATTTGTCTCCGTCCGTCCGCTCAACCAACAACCAAATAACTAACCAACCAACAAAAACAAACTAAAAACTAAACATTCCAAAGCATCCTTTTTAATATTGAAAAGGCAACTTCAAAGCTATCCTAGCTGCTAGTTCAAGCAAGTAAAAGAGGCATGCACATTCAGAATTGAAGAGCCAGCACGTCTTTGCTTGGATTGATTGATTCGTGCGGTTCGCGACGGCGCAAGAGCCAATCATTATTGTCGACCCACTGAGTGATGACCTCGTTGCACATTGTCATATGCTATGCATAAATGCATGTGTATTACTTGCAAATGTGACCGTGAAGAATGATTGCCGTTTCCTCCATGCTTTTCCTCTCTCTGTCTTTTATCAAGAGCCGACCCTCACAAGCCATAATCAGTTCCAGCAGAGAGCGTATTCTAACGGCATGAAGAAACCATAAATAACTAGATATTATCTTTCTCTAGGATGATACGTAATAATTACAACAACACATGAGAGGCACTATTAACGGTTTAATCTCGTAAGCGTTACGCTTCTCATTTACGAATCAAAATGGCCACCAATCTTTTTTGGCCGGATTGATTTCTCTAGGAAATAATAATGATACAAGTCAGGATGTACATCTTGCTCAAAAAGTCAGCTTGGATAGCTCCAGGTAACCCTTGACCCAAGTGAGGACAAGTTGTAATGCGCAGTGGCCGATTGGCCATGGACGGCGCAGCGGGACAACAAAAAAACGGGAGAGCAACTGAAATCTACAGGTTCACTTTTATTAAAAAGAAGAAGCTTTTCATTTGATTTATGACTGAATTGCCCTGTAATTAGTAGATTAACACCTTAGCTGTTCACAATGGGTACTCCTGCAAGCCTCTGGCCAATAGTTTTCAGACTGGAATCAGGTTAGAATTTCCCGCGCCCTGGCTACGGAAGTGACCTAATGTGCGTGTTGTGTATGTGAAGAACATTATGTGCAGTTTAATTTTTCGTCAGCAGGTGGCAGTAGCGATTCGAAATGGAATATTCTACGTTCAGTAGCTTTAAGCTTGCTAGTTCCTCAGAAGACTTAAGTGGCAAAGCATTATTATTATAGAGAAAAGCCAAGTAGCTAATCATCATCAAAATATTAATAATTTCGGTACATGAATGCATTATTTTTTTTTAACTCATTCAAAGGCTCATCCTTTTCCTAAAAACTCCATTATATCTTCAGCTTTCTATATTGTCTTTACATTCTCTATTAGAAGTAATTAATGTTGGCTGAAGGTCAGTATTCTTTGTGGATAATGGAGTTTATTTACTAAGATTGGTTTATTATGAAATTGTCGAACACATTCAGCATCTGTTTAGAGTGCATTTAAAATGGAATTCCAAACAAAGCCAAAACATTTTTTGCATTAGAGCTAATAACACAAGGTTGTCACTTATTAATCTCCGTCTTTTCAAATTATTTCTGCATTGAGACATCTTAAAGAAACCTTTTTTTTTTTCCAACTGCCTCCACAGTCCTTGCAACATTGCAGAGCCAACCTCTATGCCTCGCATTTCTTGTCTGAGTTCTCTCGAGGATGCAAACTCCCGCGAGCCACCAATTAACTTCACTTATCCTTTTTAATAACAACTTTACACCTGTAGATGGTTAAATTGACCCTACAAATCAAATGAATGAAAAATGACAGACTTTCTTAGTCTTTTCGGACAAGACACCAAGGAAACCATATTTATCCCATCCCACATTTTTTCACTAGGGAAAATGCAGGTTGTATGTTGATGAAACTCTAAAAGGCATAACATTTTCAATTTAAAAACGCATGCTAGGATTTGCTCTGCAGTTTGTCCCTTGGAAAGTATTAGGACATGAAATCTTTCCAGGTAGTACTTGTAGACACACAAAACCAAAGTGGACGTTAAAATGGAGTTGCTAACATCTCTTACAAACGTGCGTTAATTCGCACTGACGTTAAGGATAATTGCTAGCGAGCATTCCCCTTTTCTCCTTTAAAGGAAACGTCAGTCATCATTAGCATGCTCATTTGTCCAGTCCGCACGCCATCCGTGACAACGGCTCGCTGACCCTCGCTCTCAGAGCGCCCGCGTGAACCTTTCAAGGCGGGTTATCGCTTATGAAAAATGACTTCTTAAGAAACCCGATGTGACACATTATCTCAATATTAAACGGGAGTCTGAGCGAATAATAAGTTTGCCTTATTAATGGAGGTGTGAGAGGGGCTAAAGGAGCTGTCAAGCCAAGTTAAATGCCGCCGTCAATCGCGGCGCCGGTCGCTCACCTTGTGTCGCGTCACACTATTTATAGAAGCATCAGTGTCTCATACCTGGTGGCGGGTCATTTTCTTCAAAAATGTTGTCAACGTAAGCCACAAAGTAAAAATGAGTTCGACCAAAAGTAACCTTGGATGGTGAACTTTAACCCTTGCCCACTGCCCGTCAAAGTCTGATCCAGGAGTTTCTTCCATTAGGTGAATATGTAATCCCTTCCCCTTTGAAACTACACAAGAAGACATAATGCTGGTATTCACATCTAGCCATAACCCTTCTGCAAGTTTAGGTGAAGGGGGCAGCAGTCCAAGTGGTCCACCAACTAAAGAAAGACACTGGGGATTCCCCCAAGCTCCACTCCACAGTCCAGAAATCCAACCTGCAGAGGATACTAATTTCTGTCGCTTATATCTGCGATGCACAAACTATTTTCAGAAAGGAGTCAAATCCATTTACCCCCTCATGCTTAGTTTTGGGCTGGGTCTTATAGCTGTGCCCCAGCTTCAATGGCGACAATAAGCTTCGAGGTCTACCCAAACAACTCACCAGGGAGACAAAGCATTCTTTCCTACTTAGTCAGGTCAGAATTCAAGGGCCAATCGGCTGCAAGGCTGATAAGAAATGGTCCCTAATATAACTGCAAACTGTTGTCCTACAGTCATGGGTGGGGAATCCAGGTCCAGAAAGTAAAAACCCTGCCACAGGTGCTTCTACTCGGCAGATAAACAAGCTTGTCTCCACCTGAGTAGTGTGGCTAAAGCCAAACTGTTTCAAGGTTTTTACTTTCTGGACCTGGATTCCACAATCCTTGAGGAAACTCATTCCCACACTTGTACCTGATCGATCTCAGAGCTTTTTTTTATTTTTATCAATAGATAGATTGGAAAGCAGTCAAATCCATTCATCTAGTTGTCCCCACTCGGGTCAGCAGTTAGGGAGGCTCCATACTAAACCCTCCAGAGGACATTCATTCTTGACAGTTTATCTGATGCAGTAACTATTCCAGAGCATGCCATTGATCAATTTAATTTGAGTTAAATCCCATCATTTACTTTTTACCCAGTTTAGCGTCTGGGTTAAAAGGACAACAGTCCAAAGGATGCCCAGTGTTCTTTGTCTCTCAGCTCCAAGGTCTACCAGCTTGACACCAGATCCATCCATCCCATCTTTTGCTGCTTAGACAGGTCTGGGAGGCGGAAGTCTAAGTAAGGATTCCCAGAGTGATCTGTTACTCAGCTATTGGCTAGGCTACATGTTGATCACTAAGGCACCAAAGCGTCCCAGAGCTACCTGGGAGCCATTGAGTTCTAGGTCTACCCCGAGGCGTCCCTCTAAACACCTCACCGGGGAGGCGACCACGAAGCATCCACATACATTGCCTGAGGCAGCACCTGACCAGCTCCAGACCTTTTTCAAAGGTCGCTTGAATCATGCAGTGTACTTGGCTCTAACCTACTGAGGAAATTCATTACCAACACTTACGTCAGATGTAGAACTTGTGACCAGGGGTCGGAATTTAACATGACCTCTATTCAATATTCTATACTTCTAGAACTTGACGTCTTGTGAAGCTAAAATGATAACCACCCACATGTTCACTTGCGTCTACGTTAGCATAGAAATTGGCAAGCAAAAGCATTTCTTCCAAAAGTAAATGAAAAAGGATATCCGGGACACGTCTCCACACGAAAATATCGAAGTATCGTCAGAGCTTACACCAAAGCCCATCAGAGACCACTGAATTAGACTCAAAGATAAGAGAAGAATTAGTAGTTCATTTGCAGCAAAATTAATCTGTTCCCAGCACCAATCAAAAGCCGTCAGCAGTGTCATTGTCACCGCTATCTCGCCTCCCCAGATAGTCGTGGGTCACTCCGGAGGAGAGGATTTTTAATTTGGTCACAATGATGGCGGGATCGCGAGCGACGACACACAATGGGAGTCTTTGTAACGGCAAGAGGCTCGCTCGCAAAATGGCAAGCTATCGTCTTGGGAAAAACTCAGACGCCAGTGAGCGGGCGCCGCGGTCGTCTTTTCACGCCAGCGAAGGCCACACAACAGCGCGAGTGTAATTGGAGCAGCCGTCGTTTGATAGCCAGAATTTAATCGCGGATCATTAATGCGCTGCCATTTAAAATGCCTCAGCATCATCGGAATATAGAGAAGGTGACATTTAAAAAACCCCCAGTTCTCCGACTGATGCCAAACATTTTGCAAGTCGCTGCAAATCAATTCACTGATGAGTTGCCTTGAGATATGAACAGCACAATTAGAACGCAATGGGTGCGTGGGGGGAATTGGCCGCAAATGAATATACACTTTGGCAAGGTTACAAAGGAACACCGCTGGCTGCTGTTTTCCTTGATTTACATTCTTTGCAGCTTGTCACGTCGAGAGCCGAGACCTCTCACCTACATTTAACAAAACATTCAGCCTTGCCTCATACATAACAACCACACCTATTGTGTCTGTACGGCGGAAAACAAAGATGGCTGTAAAGACGGAAATTTCATTCCCTGACACGCTTTCTGCCTCTCAATGTCAACATCGCTCCTGCTGCGGACTGAATCAGGAAATGATGTACATACAGTACACCTGAGGGATATTGCATGCATTCATTTGAAATAATGCGTTTGAGAGATTAAAAAGATGGCGTGCGCAAACATCTCCTAGGACGCTGGCTTAGCTGAAGAAAAACAAGGATGCCGCTTGTCTTTCTTTGACAGTGCTCGTGGTGTGTGATTAGATCAACTTTTAATGAAAGAAAAACAAAGGACGAAGCACCAGATGAAACCCAAAGGTGACCCGAGTAGTCATAAATTGGACTTTGGAAAGAATTGACTAAATGACACATTTTCAGCAGGTTTAAGTGCAACACTAGAACTAGAACCACCTAATTAGGGACTACCCTAATCCAGATTCTAATGTTTAAACCACACCTTCTGACTTACCCTCCAGAAATTGGAATTCCAAGGCTGGAATTTGAACTGGACCTTCCAAATTTTTGTATCCGGACCCTGAATACAGTAATTGGTCATTAACTATGTATCCCCAATGAGAAAACCCTACCTCTAATCCTAACCCTTAACCTAACCTCCAACCATAACGATAAACCTCAACCATGACCATAGGCTGTTTTGACCAGGCACACTATCTGTAGCTAACCTTAGAGGCACTATTATGCACTGCACTGACTAAAGTTCAGGTTTAGTGGACTATTAAAAAGTGTTTTAATGGTTTGTTGCGTTTTATAACATACTTGTGATGCCCTTTTTCTTGAAGTTTCAAATTATGATATCATAATTCTAGTAATAATTTTCCTAAAAATAGAAACTGATAAAAAACGTATCAAATTGCGTTAAAACCTAACTGAATTAGAAAACAAACTTAAAAATTTAAGGAAAAAATTTAAGGTTGTCCATCAATGTGAATGTGAGAATGAACCCAGAATTTTGTCCAAATTCTTTTGGGGCTAGGCTCCAACTCACCCTTGACCCAAATGAGGACAAGCAGTACAAAAAACATAGATGGTTGAAGCAGACCAACTCTTGAATCATCTGGCAACATGCAGCCCTCATATGTCCATTTGTTTTCCTCTAGAGAGGCACTCAAGACAAAAACAAGGCAAAGAGACAACACTTCATCCCCACAAGGACGACTCTCCAGAGTCTTTAAGGACTCAGGAGAAGTCCAAATTTGGAGCCGCAAACAAATCAGCACTGACCTTTTTCCTTGGCGTACAGTGACAATGTTTACGACCCGCTCGCATGCAAATCAACTGGGCTGTGCAAATCCGTTACTTTCTATTACCTGCAAACTTTTTCCCCTCGTCAATTATGCTGATTTGTCAGTGCTGCTTGAGTTCTCCCTATTAGCGTTCCGCGGCGGCAAACAAAAAAGCATTAAGATTAATTCCAAGCACCTGCCACAGAAGAGGGCGAGCCTTCATCGTGTAGGGTCGAGGATTAAAGCAGAATTGATGGCGTACGTGAACGGTGAAATAACTACATACACGGCCACAGTTCACAATGCTGCGATTTACCACGCTGAGTTACCACGGCAAACCTTTGGACGTGCTTTAATTAGCAAGCATTTAACGCCGTTTTTCACATTTAGTAGGGGTGGTGATGAATTGCATAATTAAAGGGCCCACTGTGTAAATCAACAACGGGGACAGGAGCGGAGAAGCTAATTAAACGCGCGGCATTGTTCCAGCGTTTTAGGACACCTGTTGAATGTATGGATGACGACGGAAGCATTAGCATGCTAATAGCGCTGGATGCGTGCAATGAATGTATTTCTCCATTATTACATTTGGAAGTAAAACAAAGGTGAATTCAGTTTGAAAGTCATCGTTTAATATGGTAAAACTTCATGTGGCATTATCACGTGGCAGAACAACTTTACCAATATTTGAATGACTATCACTATGTCCGAACGACTTTGCAGTACGTTCAAACAAGATAGCCCAGTCATAACTTACTCCACATTGGCAGTACTAAGTGTCACGGAAATTTGTTATTCGTGGTCTGTGGCCCAGTCCACTCTATGTGAAATATAATGGGCACAAATAGCCACGAGCCACATGCTGTTTCACAAAGTAGATATCACAACCCGCTCAGGTTTTGATTTTGTTCTCGATTCTAACTAGGATTGGATTGCGAGACTTCAGGGCTGCAATGGTTGGTAACGGTGGCGATCGTTTTTTGCAATTGAGCGAGCGGCGCAGACGGACAGACAACAATCACACAGCAGCTGCGCTCTATTCGGCCTGAGAGTTTGTCATTGTGGCGGATGGATACAATCAGCAGAGCGTGCCGAAACAGTCTGGGAAAACATGATAAAGATTAGATAAAGAATAATAAAATCACTATGCTAACCTCTAGGAAATGAAAATAGCATTTCTTTTACATACAAAAAAAAAAGTTGTATTAAAATTTGAAAAAATAAATTTGAAATGAAAAGAAAATTGAAAAATTTAAATAACATGTAAGGACAATTTAAAAGGCATACAATAGAAATAAAAGGAAAATTCTAATAGGAAAAAAGAGGATATTCAAAATGAACATTGCAATAAAAAAAAGGAAAATGGAAAAAAGGTAATAAAAAGACAGAGAAATAAATAAATGAAATCAGTATATAACAATAGAAAACACAAACATTTGAATACAATTAAAAGCAAAAAATAAAATAAAGAATAACAATTCTCTTTAAATGAAAACAACTGAAAAAGGAAAAAACATTAAAATAAAAAATAGAAAATTTAACTTTTTTTTCCAAACTAAAAATCCATAATTAAAAATACATCAAATAAAAATAAAACATATCTAATTTAGATAAATCATGAAAAGACCATTAAAGTTAAACAGGAAAATTTGAATTAAGAAATGGAACATTTCCAAAATCAAATAATAATGAGAAGTTACTACAATTAAATAAATATAAATGTTTGATTTTTAAAAAAGATGAAAGACAATGAAATGAACATTTTACAAAGACAAGGCTCCCTTACTTCAAACATCGTCATTCACAACTTTTTTTTTTTTAGCTTTATTGCACTTTATTACACTTTTTTATTTTTCTACCAGTCACCCATTAACTGGTCAATAGACAAATTCAATTCAATAGACGGGACACACTTGTCTGACATGTTTTTTAAAAAATATTTTCTGACAGTGGTTCTGAAGTGCCCTGGACCAGATTGTTACTGATTGTCTTGAGGCCGTTGCAGACATTTTCGCTTAGCAATGCGCTGCCGATGTCGCACACGAATCACTCCACTAAACAGACTTTGACGCCTAATGTCCCGTTCCCTCTAAACGACCCGCCGTCTGTTTTACATGCCGCCGCAGCGCAACTAAACACCTGCTGATCGCTCAAAAGGACGCCCACTGCGAGAGCACGGCTCGCCTTTCCTTATCTGCTCTCCACTGAGAGGCCCAGCACGTCTATTTGTACACAGTGTACGCCAACGATGCTCTCAAAGGGTCATTTCAAAAATTGGAGGACATTTTCTGTCCCCCATGAAACTTTAAGTACTGTAATCGATGCACAAAATACAGAAACATGCACTTTGTGTAAATTTGTATCGTGGACTAATTGGTGGAAGGGCTTGTCCATTAGAGCCACTTGTCTCTTACATTGAAGTACTTTTCTGCCGTGGCCTCAATACAGAACATAACTATTGGTTGGTGCCTTTTTCATAGCCTAAATTGCAGTATGTTAGCGCTTGCTTTTTTCACATGCATTCCAATTAGATGCCATACTTAAAATGAATTCAATAGAGAGATGTGTACATGACTAGCGCCTGAGTAAAAAAACAGCCATAGATATGAATAGGGTAGATACGGCACGTTTTTTTCCAGCTGCGTGCTTATGACGATGCTAAACTAATATCCATATTTTCCATAATTTTTTTTTAGGGCAGTCGCTCCTGCTAACTTGGCCAACACGTAATTTCCATGCATTGGAATGGACTGCTTTTTATATAGAACTTATAACTAGACAAAGTGCAATTTTTGCAGAAATTGCGTGGGAATGCTGAATAGCTGAATGCTAACATTTGAATACATGTGCTTATGAAATAAATTGAAAGGTAAATTACTCAAGTGCTAAAATGTGGTGGTTTGAACCCAGGTATACATGGTGGCAGGCAATTGCTCTAACCATTGATCTAACTTGACTTGTTCAATTTCATGGCTAATAGTGTATTTATTTTTTGCATTTCCGCCACCTACTGGTTAGGAGTGTGAACTAGAATGTCCAATCCTAACACTCATATGTGTCAAACTAACAACTATATTCTCTCAATCAGCTACGTTTGTCTTAGATGTATATAACACTTATTTCCTGAATATCTATAATATTGAAACACATTTCCTCTACCAAGGTCACAAATTAGCTATCTTCTTTCTCTCATATTGCTTACATACGTTTTAATGTTTCTTCTTCTTCATAGTTATCACACTTGTGATCTTGTGTGCTTTGCCATTTTAACTAGCGTATGTTTAACCCAGTCTTCATCTTGATATAATTGCTTCACTTCCACGCTTAAAACATGCTCTTCTCATTCTTCCAACATTCCTTTGCATCCCCCAAACCTTTCATCCTCCTTGCTGCTTTTTGCCACCATTCTTTTGTTTTTACAATTGCCTTCATTCCACTGCACCCTTGCACACTGTCATGTCCACTTGACTAAATGGCGTGGAGCCATCTTTGCCTCCTTGTCAGCCTGCTCATTTCCTCTGCTGCCAATATGTCCTGGCATCCATACACATATTACAGTAATTCTCATCATGTGAATTCTCTACAATGTTTGTTTTGTTTCCAGTAATATATCTGGCTTGCTATCTGAATGGTTGTGTTTTAATTAAACTGATTAGTGATGAACTGGAATCTGAGCTCAATGATTTTGTTCTTCCTGCCCAGTGTGTGGCCCACAAAAATTGCTACCATCTCCACTGTATAAACCTATACACCCTCACAAATAATTTTCTTTAAAGAACCTTCCTTCCAATGGAGCCGTACTTAAACACCAACCAAGGCTGATTACCAACAGGTGCAGCTTGTAAATATCATTTAAAATACAAAATAGCTATTGAGCCCGCCCCCTAAAATGGCGTTTGTGTCTCGTCTGTTAGTCTGTTTTTCCGAAAATGTCGGTGCCTAAATTGGCCTGCAAATCTGGAACGACCCCTATCAAGTTTCCCTCAGTCTGCAATTCATCAACATTTGTTAAAGGATTACAGTTAGGGCTTCTGCTCACAAGAGGCACTTAAAGACTTCCACCATTCAGCCAGCGGGGGAAACAAGCTGTCAGAGGTGGAAATTAGACGAGCCGTGTTCTGAGAGTCGACCTGAAGTGAAAGACTTTGTGCAAATATCACAGCGTGACAAATCACAGGCGCTCTCGTTAACGGCGGCGGCGAGATGAGTCACACGCTTGCGCTCGCTGTCACTTGTACTGAAGCTGAGGAGGAAGATGATAAAGAAAAAGAAATGCTCTCATACTTGGCTTGGGGTTCTTAAATCAGCCGTTGATTTTAGGCATATTCAGTCCAAGCTTTGTCTGCCATTAACTCTTTGACTGCCAGACGTTTTCAGAAACGGGTTGTTCCCAGTGCCAGCCGATTTTAAGCATTTTGACTGATCTTTTAAGGTCCATAGAAAATTATGTGTTTGGACTATGGAAACACATATACTACCAAATGAAAGATTGGACTCTCATCTTTCATCAGAAAAAAAAAATTGTTTCTACCTTATTCCGTTTTTCAGTAATCAACAATAGAAAATGGTTAGTTTCACCTCTGTTTTGAAACAAACGTCTTTTAACGTCTTTGGCACTCCTCCATAGGATTTTACTAAACGTTATTTAACGTTTTTGGCAGTCAAAGAGTTAACTTTGACGAGCTTGTGGGAAATAAACGAAAGCAAAGATGGCATGGCAGCCATTTTGTCCAGTCAGAGTTGGCACAATAATAGATCACACCAAAAATAGGTGTTGAAAGCAGTTTCTCATCCTTTTAAATCGTTAAACTATCTCTCACTTTCTCTCTAAACTCACCAAAGGCTATCCAAACTGTAGTACCCAAATTATCAAAACTCTCCTCGAAACTGAACTGACTGCAACTCTCAATCCAACCCACACTTTGAATGGAGCCTGAGGGCTTTATATTGCTGTCAAACCTTGCAGTAAAATCTGAACCACTTCCTGAAGCACTCACATTATATGCTTCGCGGAAACGCCCCCCCCCCCCCCCCCATTACTTGACAGACGCTTCAAAGCCACAGCACATCTCGTAAAATCACCAGCTTTCATGTGCAACCATAAACATGTAAACTGGAAGTGACGTGACACATATGATTGACATGTAGACCAAACAATGTCTGTCAAAAAAACATGTAACGTACACTGGCTGTGTAGACTAATGTTTACATGATGACTGAACAGTGACACAAACAGACTTAGATGCCAGCCAATGATTCAGCTCATAATCACTTATTTGTCTGGAGACTGAATGAAGCAGCATGTAACTTTTAGCCAAGTTTATTCCTTGTATTTTATGGAGGTTTTTGATTTGTGACTGATACGATATGAAAAACAGCAAATAAATAAATAATAAAAAATATTTAAAAAAAAAACCCTCCATCAATATGACAAATCTGCAGCGCTGCTTCTGAGTGACACTTTGATTGCGGGCTAGAATTTGATGTTGCTGACTTTAATAATTATGCTAATGTATATTTCCGTGCTGATTAAAATGCCTGTCACATAAAACACAATGTGGCCTTTTAGCCTGAGTCAGTTTTGGGATTAGCGCCACCTCCCCGTATGCCAGTTTCAATTACCGCCCTCGAAATTGCCCGGCGACCGCCTCGCCGGCGCAAGGTGCAATCTCCATCTCCCAAAATTGCAAGACGGAAATCTCGTCACATCTTTAAAAGAGGAAGTTGATTGGAAAATGTGCGGGATTGAATTTGGGTTACGCGAGGGGCATCTCTCACGTCACCACTTGAGTTTTTGTGATTATTATGGGATGCGAGGCTGCCGTTTAGTTTCACTGTTGTTGCGTTTTTTTCGATACACCTAAAGGACACTTTATTAGGCACACCTGCACAGCCTAACAGTCTAATAAGAGCTAATGGCATATATACTGTGTGTGTGTAGAGTAGAATGTCGTACACTTGAGAAAACTAACGAACGGTTGGTCATCATACCACCTGTTAATTTATTATCAACTAGTGTCTGGCTAAAGAACTAGTGCTTGTAATGACTGTTTAGTTGGTCTCAACTAAATCCGTGAAATAGAGGTTAAAACACTGTTAGCTAAAAGAGAAGCACTCACGACCACTGTTGATTCTGTTTAACTCTTTGACTGCCAGACGTTTTCAAAAACGGGTTGTCACCAGTGCCAGCCGATTTAAGCATTTTGAGTGATCTTTCAAGGTCCACAGAAAATGTTGTGTTTGGACTATGGAAACACACATCCGACCAAATGAAAGATTGGACTCTCATCTTTCATCAGAAAAAAAAAGTTTGTTTCTACCTTATTCCGTTCTTCAGTAATCAACAATAGAAAATGGTTACTTTCACCGAAATTCTCTGTTTTGAAACAAAAAACGGAGAAAAAGAGCTTTTTGTGAAACGATGTTATTTCATGCACTCTAGTGAATTGTACACTTCTTTTTGTCCATGAATGATGCCACAAACACTTAAATAGTGCTTTACTTCTGTAAAACGCTTTCACCAACAATGAAAAAGTGTTTTTTTTTTTTTTTTTTTTTTTTTTTTTTTTTTTTTTTTTTTTTTGACTAACTAAATAATCTCTGGGTTTACAATCATCATTCCTTTTTTTTTTTTTTTTTTTTTTTTTTTGGGAGATCTCAGTATTGATCATTTGAAATGTCATCATCATTGTTCTCCCTTTTTTTTTTTTTTTTTTTGTATGTGTGTTTGTGCGTGTGTGCGTGCGTGTGTGTGTGCGTGCGTGCGTGCGTGCGAAAAAAAATAAAAATAAATAAGAATTCCCATACCGTTCACCTAAACCGAACACTTCAAAATCCAGCCAGAGTCGTGGGGCCGCCAGGAGACCCAAAGGGGGACCAAAGAAAAGAAAGAAAAGCGAAGCCCAGCACCGACCAGACACCACCCACCGGGCCACTAACCTTCACCAACCCCAAAGACATCCCAACTCCAACAAATCAGGGAAACCTCAAGGGCCCAAAGGAGAAACTGAGGAAAGGTAGAAAGGACAGACGAAGCAGAGTGAGATCCACAGACACCAGCCTCCACCGAATCAATGACCTGAGGGAGAAACAAATTGTGTCTGAGTCTCGATAGATGCTGGTGTGGTGGATCTAGCATGCATGAAAATCTCCACCAAAGAGGGGAGCCGTCGACCTCCGCCAGGACAGAGCAAGCGCAACACCTCAGGGCCCCCCAGGCCGCGGCCGCACCAAAGGACGACCCCCGGGCCCCGCAGGGGCCACCGGCCGGAGAGCAAACCCCGGAGCAGGAGCGCCCCCCACCCCAACGCGGCCCGCGCCCCCAACCCAACGCAGCAGGACGGGGCACTGCAGGCCCACCAGGCACCCCACCGGCCCACAACCCCCGCTCCCCCCGCGACCCCCCCCGCCCCCCACCCCCGCCACCCACCCCAACCCAGCCCCAACCGCCCCCAGGTCCCCAAATCCCCAGACACCCTCCCCACCCCAGCACCCCCCACCCCGGCACCCCCACCACCACCCCCCCACCAACCAAGCCGCCCCCGCCCCCCGCCCCCACCCCCACCAACCGACAGCCCCCCAGCCCCCGACCCCAGACCCCGGGGACACACCGCACCCAGGCATCCGCGCCGAAGAGGGGGCCGGGCAGCGGAGCGGAGAGGGCACCCGCGCCCACCCCACCACGCGGAGGGACGGAACACCAGGGGCAGAAGGGGAGATGGGGGCACCGGAGGACGGGCGGCATCCCCGAACCCCAGGCCCAGCGGGGAGAGGCCCCGGTCGTCACCCCAACGATCAAAGTGAAAAACTAACCCTGTTACTAAGTTCGCCAGCTCGCCGACTGGCGAACTCTACCCCTAAACCGTGTGTGTGACCCCACCCAGTGTATATACATAAGTGTGTGTGTGTGGTGCATTAAAATTGGGGGCAGGTGAACCGGAGCAGAGGGAAATGATATCCCCCCCTGCTCCGATCCATCCGCCCCCCAGGCATGTCAATGAGCGTATGTGGTGCATTAAAATAAATTAATGGGGGGGGGGGGGGGGTGCACACGGACAGGCGACCGCAGCACTGCTTCATACCGCGGCCGCCCCAACCGATGCCCCCCCCCCCCCCCCAGTTGTGTGGTGCATTAAAATTTGGAGGGGAGCTGCAGGGCGGAGACGGTGTCTCCACCCCACCCCACTCCCCCCCAAAGTGTGTTATGTGCCCTAAAATGTATTGTGCAAAACTAGTGCAGTGAGTTAAGAGGAGCGACCAGCTGGGCCCCCCCCAACCGGGCGGGGGGGGGGAGGCGCACCCGCCCACCAAAACCCCCACCCACCCCACCGGGACCCCGGCGGGGATTGCCCCCCGGATACCGGGGCCCGCCCGAAGTGCCCGGAGGCCCACCGGAGCGGGGCGGGCACAACACCAATCCCGCCCACCCCCCCGGCTCCCGGAGCGCCGAGACCCGGGCCACGGACGGAACCCCCGGCCCTGGGGAGGGGGAGGAGGGCGGACAGGGGAGGGGGAGGGGACGGGGGAAGGAGACGACAGGAAGGGCAGGAGGCAGCAGCAGGGCCGCAGAGAGAGGGGGAGAGGAGGAGGAAGGGCGACGAGGGAGAAGGGACAGGGAGGCGGAGGACGGGCGGGGAGAGGTGAAGAGGGAGAGGAAGCAAGGGGGAGGAAGGGGGAGGGGAGAGGGAACCACGGGGAACCCCGGCGGCCCACAGGCCCCGACCCGCGTCGCCGGACCCAGAGCGACGGACCGCGCCGGGGCGGCGCCGCCCCGGACACCAGGGAGAGCCCCGCAACACAGCACCCACCACGAGACCCAGGGAACGACCAAGACGCAGCCGCCACCCAGCAGCCAACAGAGGGGCAGACCCGCCCACGCCCAGCCAGGGGGGACAGCACCTGTAGCGTTAGTCCCCTGGCATGCAGTGAATCCGAATATTAGCCTTTAGTGCCCATTGGAGGTGAATCTGTTCGATCCTGTTGGCAGCAACTGGGTTCCTGACTATAAAAACACAACCATTAGTAACAAACTGCCAAATGCAGAGACATCAATGTAAGTTATCACAATGTGGTGGCTCTCGCTAACAGGCAGAATTAAATAACCAGAATTAGGTTAAAATATTCTATATACGTAGACCATATTTCTATGAATTTTGATATTTGTTTTTTATTTGAGGCCGATATTTTTTCCATTAAAATGTGATTTATAAGGAGGTTAGACCATTGGTCGATATTCAGAGTTTGTTTATTTTTCCAGTTAACAAGAATTGTTTTTTTAGCGATAGTAAGGGCTACAAGTGTAGATTGAAATTGTTTATGTGGTAGGTCAGTTGTTGTTAGGTCACCTAGCAAACACAAGTTTGGAGATAAAGGTATCCTATAGTCCAAGATAGCGGAAAGTTTTTCTAAGACTTTAGTCCAGAAATACATAACCGGGGTGCATAACCATAAAGCATGAAAATAAGTGTCTGTAGTGTTTTGTAAACACTGGAGACAAATGTCGGAGTCGGAGAGGCCCATTTTCTTCATCATATATTGAGTAATGTATGTTCTATGGATTATTTTGTATTGGATAAGTTGTAAATTTGTGTGTTTTGTCATTTTAAATGCATTTTCACAAACTTGAATCCAAAAGTCAGATTCCGGAGCTATAGACAAGTCTGTCTCCCATTTTAAGATGGGTAAAGACATTTTATCCGTATATGAAAGTAACTTATATATTTTTGAAAGTTTTTTTGTTGTTGTCGGAGAGAGCTTGGTAATATCTTTAGCTAAGCCAGGCGGTTGGAGCGTACCCTGAAGTGTTGGAATTTGTTTCTTTATCATATTTTTAACTTGCAGATAATGTAAAAAATTTCCGTTTGTTATTTTGTATTTTTGGAGCAAAGATGTATATGATATAAACATATTATCTGAGAAGAGATGGTGAAGATGTGTGATTCCTTTCTGCTCCCACACACCTAAATAAAACGTTTGGTTGTTAATTCGAAAGTCAGGGTTATGCCATAGGGGAGAAAGCCCACAGGGCTCCACTTGGGCTTTTGTAATTTCTAATGCCTTCCACCAAGCAGTCAGGGTGGTGGAGATCATTGGGTTTTTAAAACAATTATGTCGCTTAATCGATGTTGTAATAAAGAGTAAATCTAGAAGTCTGAGGTTATTACAATCCTTCTGTTCTAGTTCCAGCCAACAGTTAGTATCTCTGTTGGGTTGTGCCCATAGAACGATATATTGTAGCTGGTTAGCTATATAGTAGTACATAAAATTTGGTGCCTCTAGGCCACCTTTGGATTTACTTTTCTGAAGAGTAGATAGACTAATCTTTGCTTTTTTTTTTTTCCAGTAAAATTTTGTAACGGCTGAGTCCAACAACTGGAACCATTTAGCCGTAGGTTTAAATGGAATCATTGAGAAAAAATAGTTTATTTTAGGTAAAACTTTCATTTTAACGGTGGCTATTCGTCCTATTAAAGAAATAGGAAGATTATTCCAGCGTTCCAAGTCACTATGAATGTTATCCAGAAGTGGAGAAAAATTTAAATGAATTAAATCAGTTAATTTAGGTGAGATTTTTATGCCTAAGTATTTTAAATTACCTATAGGAAATGAGTAATGTGGGTCCTGGCTTGCAGGGTTCCATGAATTTTCTGTAATAGGTAGAAGTGTTGATTTTGTCCAGTTAATAGAATAATCTGACAACTGTGAGAATTTAGTTATTAAGTTAAATACTTCCCCTAACGAAATCGCCGGGTTTTCTAGATAAAGTAAAATATCATCGGCATATAGATTAATTTTATGTTCTGTTACCCCAGAGTGAATTCCTTGAATCCTTCTTTCCTGGCGTATGGCTATTGCAAGTGGCTCGATAAATATTGCAAATAATAAAGGGGATAGTGGGCATCCCTGTCTTGTGCCTCTCTGTAAAATAAAGCGCTTAGATATAATCCCGTTAGTAGTAACTGTAGCTTTGGGAGAATCATATAATACTGACACCCAGTGGATAAATGATTTCCCAAAGCCAAATTTATTTAAAACAGCAAAGAGGAAGGACCAGTTAACTTTGTCAAAAGCTTTTTCTGCATCCAACGATATAATAACTGCCTTCTTATCATGCCGCTGTGACATGCTAATAAGGTTAAAGAGCCTCCTAATATTATTAGTAGAGTGGCGATCTTTAATAAAGCCTGTTTGGTCGCTATGAATAATTGTCGAGATTACTGTTTCTAATCTAGATGTGAAAGCCTTAGTAATAATTTTGATATCAGTGTTAATTAGTGAAATCGGACGGTAACTTGATGGAAGGGTGGGGTCTTTTTCTGGCTTTAATAAAAGTTTAATTGCTGCTGTATTCATGTGTGGACGTATGTAACCATTAGTTTTAATTTCTGTTACTACTCTTAAGAATAGCGGAGCAAGCATTAACCAGTAGTGCTTAAAAAATATAGCCGGATAACCATCTGGGCCAGGTGCCTTGCCATTAGGCATACTATCTAGAGCACTGTACAACTCGTTTATAGTAAGTGGCGCTTCTAACATATCTTTATATTCAGTAGTTAACTGAGGCATATTTAAGCTACTGAGGAATGCCTCAATATGCTCAGGGTTAGGTTTGTTAGTTTCTGAGTATAGGTTGCGATAATAGTTATAAAAAATTTGATTAATTTCTTCTGGTGATTGTGTACATTCACCAGTTGTCCCTTTAATAGCCGTTATAAGAGATTTTTCCCGATTGCGTTGAAGTTGGTTTGCAAGAAATTTACCTGATTTGTTATTATATTCAAAGTTGTTGTATCTCAATTGTTGTATTATAAACTCTGTCTTTTTAGTTAGCATATCGTCTAACTGTATTTTTGTATTTTGTAAGTCAGTCCATATTTGGTCATTTGGGTTTATTGCGTACTCATCCGTCAGTTGTTTAATTTTATCTTCCAAGTCATTTTCAAATTTTTGATCCTGTTTCTTTTTATAAGATGAATATGATATAATTTTACCTCTAATTACTGCTTTCCCAGCTTCCCAGAGAAGAGATGGCGATAGGCCTGGAGAGTCATTTATTTCCAAAAAGTCTGCCCACTCTTTCCTTATAATTTTATCAAACTCTGCATCGTTTAGAAGAGAGATGTTAAAACGCCATGTTGGTGGTGGTTTAAAAGTATAATCAACTTGTAGGGAAAGTGAGACTGGTGCGTGGTCGCTAATAATAATAGGATGTATTTTTGTAACAGTTTTATCAGCAATAGAGTTATTTGTAAGAAAATAATCAATTCTTGAAAAAGACCGGTGTACAGCGGAAAAGAAGGTAAATTCCTTCTTATTTGGGTTTTTAAGTCTCCAGCTGTCGACGAGGCCAAAATCATCCTTATATTCCCCTATTACTTTAGTAGATTGTAATCGCCTTATACATGTTGTGTTATTAGAACGGTCTATTAATGGATTTAAGACTGTGTTAAAGTCTCCTCCAATAATAATAGTAGAGTTCGCTGCTAAATCAAACAGCTGAGAGAAAAATTCATGGAAAAAGGCCGGATCATCATTATTAGGGGCATATAAATTGCCAAGTGTATATATCTTATTAAATATAGTTATCTGAATAATAATGTATCGGCCCTCTGGGTCTGTTATTGTATTATTTAGAGTAAAGAGTAAATTCTTATGTATGAGTATACAGACTCCTCTTTGTCTGCTGTTATAAGGGGCAGAGTATGCTTGGCTAAAATTCTTATCAATAAGTAATTTTTCTTCAGATTTTTGTAGGTGGGTTTCTTGCAGGAGGCAAATATCTGCTTTTAATTTTAAGAGATGGTCTAAAGTTTTTATTCTTTTTGCCTGTGAGCGAGCGCCACAAACATTCCAGGAAACCAGAACTAATTTATGCATACAAACAATATAGGCTCAGTCCTGTGTAAATATCTGCATAGGCCATTTGTCAATACTGGCATGTTATAGGATAGAATCAAAGTAGTTAGGTGATTTATATAATTTGTGTAAAATATAAGGAAATGTGTAAGTAAATATAACAGTGAAAAAACGGGTAGGGATGTGAAAGTGAAGGACGTTAGTGGGGAGTTAAACAACATTATAATACACCAGTAACTGGTAACCCAAGCGAGATTTTTTTTTTTTTTGTTTAAATCTACTTTTAGATATAGTTATGTATTATTATTATATTTATAATATAGCGTAAACATAATGAGTATTCATATTTTAGGTTTTATAACCACATATACATTATATGTATATGTATATGTATACGTATACATCTAATAATCAAACAAAGTTTAGTTCCATCGATGCTAATTAGAACAGCCAGGGAGTGGAGTTGGGGTTCCGGAATAGTTGGCCATCGATGTATAGTTTATCAACGACCATCATAGTCCGTTTACCCTCCTGCCTATTTTGTTTCATTATAGGAAACAGTACCTTTCGCCGCTCATTAATCTCTCTAGGGAATTGGTCATTCATTCCGAATGAGGTCCCTTTAAGCTCCCGTCCTTTACTTTTAACAAATACTTTTTGTTTAAAATGCTCAAATTTGGCGATAATAGGACGGGGTCTATTGCCCCTACGGGCTCCAAGCCGATGTACCCGGTGAAAGGAGATGTTATTTACCGTCTCCTGAGGAATTTTTAACGATGTCGTCATAAATTTTTTTATCTCAACCTCTGGATTGTCAGAGGTGTTCTCGGATATACCTGAGAATATTAAATTATCCTGCATGCTACGGGATTGAACATCCAGAATAGTTTCTTTTAGCATTTTATTTTCCTTTTTAATGGTTTCTAACTCGGCTGAAACAGTCACGAGTGTAGCGTGTATCTCGGCATTGTTGCGTTGGAGATCATTTATTTGTTGGCTGAAGAATTCCATACTTACCTTAAATCCTTTCACCTCCTCGCAGATTAGGGAGAGGACCTCTAACTTTTTATTTATGGACTCCAGCATACTGACCGAGACCTCCGTAGTAGTTAGGTCGTCCGTGTCCGTCGCTGAGTCATTCTTTCTCTTTTTAGAGGGTTTCTTAGACGGTTTCTCGACGGAAGAGTCCTCCATCGCGCAGTTGTAAAAATAACCGTCAATGAAGCGTTCGAGGTCCTCCACGTTGGATGGTATTCCAAATCTGTCGGATGAAAGAGAAAAGAGAAAAGCCAAGATATATGATGGTTAAACTCGAATTAGTTTAGCATAATAGAGCTAGTTCTATCTTAGCAGCAGGGCGCTGCCATGTTGGGGTGTCCCGGTCTCGCTGTAGGTCTCGCGATAATCACAGCATCTCGCGCATGCGTCTCCTACTCCTCCTGCCCGTCTCCTACTCCTCCTGCCCTGAAAAAGTGTTTTTTGATTGCAAAATGCGTTTATTTCCATTCAACAGTGTAACAATTTGACAAAACAATTTCGCAAACTATTTACAAATGTGTGCAACTGTGGTACTACTTACAATTATGTGGATGTTTCAAATACAGTTTTTCCTTTTGTAACGCTCTCCTGCGTACAAGGAGACGCCAGGACTCGCACACAGTTTACTTTCACTTTCGCATTGGTCCGTTTTGCGTGCAAACGTTACACTTTCTTGACGGCCTTTTTTTCCGGGGAATAAAAAGCAAGTAGCAGACTGTACACACTTCCTCCGATGAATATGCATTGGACTCGGGGCACTCTCCGTCGTCCGATCGAACGTCCGCCTGTGCGTGCTCGGTTGCGCTCCGCGTTACGACACCGTCATAGCCGCCGCGTCAGCGGTTCCAATTTCGCCGTCAAGCTCGGATTCACCTTCATCATCATCGTCATCAATGTACTCTTTTAGCGTTGGTCGATGCCTTTTGTCTTGTAAGTGTAGAGCTGCTTGCAAACGCTCGCCATTGCCCGTTCCCTCCTCCTTCTCCATCTAACGTCTTCTACTGCCGCGTCAATGCTTTCCAACCACGGAGTCACCATAATCTTCATCATCGATGATGATCATCGTCATCAACAATGTGCTTTTTTAGCGATGCTTTTGGTCTTTGAAAAAAACGGCTCTGCCGTTAGCTCCTCGCGACCGGCCGCCATTTTTCCTTTGTTTTCCATTCTGATCTCCTGCTCAACGCTCTAGCTCCGCCTCTACTGACGCCCATCCGATCTTGTCAAAAGAGGGTCATCGCTGCCCTCTAGGGGCCAAAAATAGTCCTTAGGCTCACGAGACCTGCTTAAAACTTTAAGGAGAGCTCCGCAACCCTTCCCAGCACCCGTTTCATAAAAAAAAATGGGAGGACGTCTTTTAACGTCTTTGGCGCTCCTCCGTAGGTTTTTGCAGAACGTCATTTAACGTCTTTGGCAGTAAAAGAGTTAATATGTTAACTAAACATTTTGAGGTTGTAATGGGTGTTGGCTAATCAGAAATGATTGTAGCATTAAGAAATGGTGGTTATAATGCCTGCTAGCTAAAGCAGCTAGCGGTCATTGTATTGGCTGTTGATTCAGTCTAAATCAGTCTGCTGGCTAAAGACGTATTGTTATAATGGCCTTTGATTCAGTCTGAACTATCGATATTGGTTGCATCACCTGTTGCTGAAGCAGAGGTGGTTGAAACCGATGATTCAGTTTCAACTAGGGTGCTAGCTAAAGAAATGGATACTGTAACAGCTTTTACCAGAAGCAGTAGCTGGTTAAATAACTGCTGATAAGTTTTCAATTTGTCTGCCAGCTAAATCTGTTTGGTGGTTAAGAAGTCTTAACTAAGTCTGCTGGCTAAAGAAGTAGAGGTTGTAACAGCTAAAGCACAAGTAGTTGTAATGGGCTGTCGGGTGCTACAGTGCAAGAGGAGCTTCAGAACTTCAAGACAAATTTATTTATAAACCATCCACTTGTTTTTTTTAAAAACAGATTTTACACTGAGAACGGGTCCTCAACGTGCTGTTGCAGCAGTTGCCAGGAAACACACGCTGTTGCCGCCATATAAAAGCAGATATTGTCAACACACAGCACCGCCACAGTGTTCATAATCTGCATCGCCGATGTGGACCGCGCTCCCCGGGCCGGATTCATAAGCCCCTCGGGGCTGCAGAGCGGCTGATAGGATTTAGAGTCACATTGGCGATGCGTCGTGGATGCACAAAGATCATTTCTTTGTGGAGGACATCACATTGACTCACAAATTTCTGCGGCGCATCTTAAAAGTGCCTGGAAAAACAATTGGGGCCGTTGCCCTCGCGTCTTCTTCCTCTTCTTTCTCACAGGTGGCAATGTAGTGCGTGATGCAGCAGACAGGTGCAGTGTGTTGCGCGCGTGAGTGTGTGTGTACAGTGGGTGTGTAAAGGTTACATAAATAAACTGCTCCTTCTTTTTGGGCCACTTTGCGGCTCCCTCCTCAGGCCCGTGACAGCTTCATAGATTACGCCCGGAGAGCTCCAAAGTGCTGCTTAGTATTCCTACGAGGTGTCGCTAAACGTGCACAGTTGCTCGGGTGTCGCCGCCTCAGCACGGCCACCACTCCCGCCCCCACTCCCCCAAAAAAAGACAAATGGAGAAAAATGTGTTCAATCTGTGCCTGAGCTCCTGTTAGCAATTTAAACCGAGCAAAAAATGTGTGCGGTGACTTGAAAGAGGTCATCTCAAAGCCCCCTGAGTCCCACGATGAAACAAAAGAAGATTTTAAGAGAAGATACTTAAAGAAAGCAAAAGTAACGGAAGGAGAAGTGCTTGTCATGGCTGTGGATTCAGTGCCAACCAGGGTGGCCAGATGTCCGGATTTAGCCCGGACAGTCCTACTTTTCAGTGATGAGTCCGGCGTCCTGCGCAACCCTAAGCCGGACGCTGGTTTGTTTGCCTTGTCCGAAAATGAACCGTGGTTTATTTTATGTGACCCAACATCAGCCCAGTCCCCGTTTGCTGGATAAAGAAATACTAGTTTTAACTAGCTAACGAAAAAGTGTGTGTGTGTTTTTTTTGTGGTTGTTGTGATGGTTGTTGACTATTTCTAAATTATCTGCCGACTTGTCCCAACTGTTCTGCTAGCTAAAGAAGAAGTAGTTATTAAAATGGCTGTTAATTTAGTCTCAACTAGTCAACTGATGTAAGAAATGATTGTCCAGAATCGGTTGTGATGGATGTTTAACTTAAACTCGACTATTCTGCTGGCTAAAGAAGTGGTGGTTACCGTTGATTCAGTCTCAATTAGTTTGCTAGCTACAAAAGTAGCAGAAGTAGCTGAAACAAGATGTTAATGTGGTCTCCATTTCTGGGCTGGCTGAAGGGAGGTTAAATTGTCTCAACTAGTCTGCTGGCTAAAGAAGTGGTAGTTGCAACAGGTGTTGTTAAAAGCAGAATGGTGGGCTAAAGAAATATTTTCTAAGTCTCGTCAATGCTGCTGGCTTAAGCAGAAGTGTTATTACGGTTGTTGATTGGGTCTCATGTTGTCTGCTGGCTAAAGAAGTGGTTGTAATGGCTGTTGATTGGGTTTCAAACAGTCTGCTGGCTGAAGAAGTAGGCGGTATTATCCCCACAATACAGTATATTAAATGATTTTATGATTTAAAAAAAAAACATGAAATAAGATTGAAATGAGGATTTATGGTTCTTAATAACATGTGGAACCTTGCACTGTACTAAACATGACTGAAACAGAACAACTTTAACATATAAATTACTGATATTTATGGAAATTTTGTTAGAACAAAACAAGTAATTAAAAAAAGAACTTATATCCTTAAGTTGAGGTACAATACAAAGGACAATTAGTTTTGTAAACTATTGTTCCACAACAGGAAAATATTTTGTTGAATTGCCCAACTTAAAATTGTATAAAAGTTTATTGCCTTGACATCTTGAGTTCAACCAACTTTATTTATTTATTTTTGACAGTGGAAGGGAAGTCTTTTATTTATCCAGCACTATTTTTGGTGGAGGTGGTGGTGGGGATTTGTCTCTCTAGTTGCCAGTCGGAATTCATGGGGCGTGATCATTTGTGGCCCTCGAGTCCAATTAAACTTAAGCCAGTCACGCTCAGATTTAGATTTAGAGGGTACCGTAGGCATTCCGTCATGCGTGGTCCTGATGCTGCGGGTGCTTCTCTTGTGTGCATGCTCAATCACACACTACAAGCTGGGCCCCATCATTTAAAACACACACCCACATGCGCACGCAAAGGAATAAAAGTCCTGTGAAAAAGGCCTGCGAAAATAACAAATGCAGCTCTGGAATCTCATCCGGCGCCAGCAAAGGTGCTGTTTTGGCGTGCGTGTCAATGTGTGTGTGTGTGTGTGCGCGCACTACAGTAATGTGATTTTATTTGTCTTTAGAGAGGCTCAGGCTTGTATATGAGGCGGCATAATGGGGTCACAGTGGATATGCGGACCGGGCCGAGGCTCTTATTTCACAGGCGCAGAGATGGAATGTGCAAGGCGTGGGGCCAGCCCACAGGTCTGACTAATGAATTCTCTCCATGGGCAGCCCCCCCACACCTCGCACCGCACCTGTAGCCCCCCACCCCCCCCACCCTCCTCTTCCGCCACCTTTTCAAACCTGTATATTAAAAGGTGCACTGCGGCAGGAATGATACAAGGACGCGGCGCGGCCCAGTGGATGAGGTCGAGCGAATGAAGACTGACGGATGGAGATGGCGACGCTAAGTGTGCCGCTCGCCGCCTGCCGCTCACACAATTATGGGTTTTTTTCCGGGGACCGGAAGGACGTGAGGGAGACCAATGTTCAATGTAGTGACTGTTGATTCAGTCTCAATGAAATCTGCTGGCTAAAGAAGCATTGGTTTTGCCAATTGGCTGAAGCACCAGTGGTGGCTAGTGACTAGCGAAGCTCAACTAAGTCTTCAGGTTAAAGTACTGGATGGATGGATGTATACAGTTGGTGCCCAAACTCTGCAACAATCTGACCTCTCCAATAAAAACATAACCGCCTTGGTGTAGGTGACAAAAGAATACCACAACAACAAAATTTGTTGTCTGATGTTTGAACTAAAGTGAGGTGTTAAAGAGGAGTCTATTAAGCAGCTGCTTGAAACGAGCTCTAATTAAAAGGATGGCAGCTTTATTAGCGCGTGCAGGAGGAGTAGAACACTTGATTAGTCACATGCGTCTTCATTCGCGTTAAAGCAAACTACTTTTGCTATTGTGAAGGATGTTTAGCCATTGTTTTATTAATCATTACTGCTTCATCGCTGCATCAGTGACTTCAAATAGACTTCATAAAATACGACAATACAAGAAAGAGCCAATCCAAAAGTGCAGACAAAAACCCGTCAAAAGTTGAACAAGTTGCATTAAAAAGCTAAACAGATAAAAGAAAAATTAAGATTTTTTTAAAATTATTATTTTAAAAACACTAAAGCACATGTTTCAAACTCAAGGCCCGGGGGCCAGATATGGTCTGACACAGGATTTTATGTGGCCCGTGAAAGCTAATGGAGTGTGGCATCCATGATGCTCGCTAAAATCTGCACCAACATTTCAAATTGTCATATGTAACAAATGATAACAGAGATATTGCAATTATTTTGTTGTTACCAAACCCCTTATTACTTGAACAAACAAGTATTCTTGACTTCAAAAGTAGTTATCCATCAATATGAGAAGGTACATTTATATGGACCTTCCTCCACATCTGGCAGAAAAAGGCTCCACAGCCGTGTGTCGATCTTTTGTCGCGTCCTTTGAATAGTTCATCTGACAAGATACTAGTACAGTCTTCTGGTACTTATTAGCTAGCGTAAGCGAGCATTACAGATAATCAGACCAGCAAATTTTCCAAGAACTTTCCAGTATCATTTAACCATGAACTCATAGAAAGAGATTTGAATCAGAATTTAAAAGAGTTTAAATTGGAGCAAATTTGGCCTTGATTGGAAGCTCGTTCCATCACATCCACATTAATAATGAGGCCGCTCTTCCACCTAAATAATGGATGAATGGATAAAAATTGCATTCTGTGTTATTATTGTCCTTAATGTGTCATGTGCGCTGTTGCATGGCCTTGGCTCCAATTGTTGGAAGCGTGCAGCAAAGGAGTGTTGACAGTTCCTTTGAGTTCCCGCCTCTCATTAATGTCTAAATTGTCTAGCGGGCAGGCTGGTGGTGCTGTTGGGGAGCCGCGTTGGTTCGCCGACATCACTCGGCCAGATGGCGGGAGGAAGCAGCTGTGACTAATGGCCGCACAGACGAGCCAGAGCGCCGCGTGGCAATGTCACAACCTTGGAATTGGAGGTTGGGAGTGAAGGAAGTGCGATGGAAGACGATAGCTCGCCACACATAAACATCCTGGTTTTACTCCCCCTTGTTTTGCTTCTCTCCGTATCCCCGGAGCATCTCCCGCCGTCCCTCCTGTCCCGCCTTTCATCTCCCGCCCGCTATTTGGTAGTAAAAGTTCTTCCCGATATCTCCGAGCAGCAAACATCTACTGTAACGCTGGCATGCAGCGGGCTCGTCGCTCATGCCGCTTGAAGTGCGTTTTGGCAGGAAGCGTGCATAAGGATGAGCGGTTAGACAAGGCGGGTAACGGGAATGGGGAGGGTTTGGCTGCTATTTGGAGATAGGAAAGCACACACTGACGGCTGCTTAATGTTTTTATTTGAACGGCTGGAGTGGTTGTGAGGCCTTTGAGAGAAAAGATTCGGATTTAGATTACTTAATTGATCCCTAAAAGGCCAATTCTCCTAATCACAACTTGTACAAGAAAGCGGCGGGTCACCTTTCAGCGCCCCGAATTTCTTAGATGGAAAAAAGAAATTAAAAAAAAACGTAAGTGAGATGGAAAAAAACAAGCTCTGCCCCATTTAAAGGGAGGCACAGTATGAACCTGGAAAAACCTCAGAACATCGTCATCGTCTCTGCATCATCCTCCCAACAGGAAGGCATCCTGATCAGATGTCTGAGCCTCTTCATCTGGGATAACAAAGATATTAGATCACATTACTCCAGTTCTTAAATCTTTACACTGGCTCCCAGTCAGCTGTAGAATAGACATTAAAAGTTAACTCCTGGTATATAAATCACTGAATGGTTTAGGTCCTGAATTCAGAATTAAGCATTAAGAAAGGCTAATGGAATATAAACCCAGAATGGCTCTGAGGTTTGCAGACTCGAGTCAAAAAGTGTAGCCCAGAGTTCAAAGCAAACATGGTGAAGCAGCATTTAGCTGTTATGCTGCAAACATTTGGAATATGCTGCGAGTAGAAGTGAGGTTAGCATCACAAAAAAAAGCCTTTTTTCTCATGCTTATGATTTAGTTATTTTAAAGAGTTTTTAAAACAAATTTTTAAAGACACAGTATTTTAGGTTATCGGCTTGCAACAGCTCAAATAAGATCGCTTTCTGGGTTTACAAATTCAGATGAAAATGTTATTGCCTTCCTTACGCTTTTGTTGTGTACTGAGTAAGTAGCATAAATTGTTCTTCTCTTTAGCTGTAAAACTTTCAAACTATAACTCATTGCCTCCTGCTCATATTTTTTCCGAGGTCACAGAATTTCCTGTAACACCGGCCCTTGGGCGTTTGAGGGGGCTGCGCACCGACACACTCAGAACTCCCCACTCGTCTTCCGGCAGACGCGTGTTGACACTCGTGCCATAGATAAGAAGCACTCGATGCTATTAGCGCTCAGAAGAGGTGGGTGGAGAGACGATAAGGGAGATTATTTGGCCAAATATTGGAATGACGGACGCTGATGTTTGTCTCCGTGCGGGGACGTGGCGACGTGAGTGTGACGCCGTCGCCCACTCGCCGTTTGACTGACTCGAGGACCTCGGACCCCGTGCTGGCTCAGTGGTATTACGCTGGATTAAAGTACAAAATATTTGTACGGAAATGCCAGTGGGGAGCGCTTAATACCTTATGTGGTTGCATGTCAATCAGTCCACTTTCTCCTCCTGTTGCATGCTGGGAAAACTAGTTGTTTTGATTGCTTTGAAGTTTTGATTTGTGGAAGGTGGTGGTTATTAGTAACAGCATACATACAGCAACTGCATTACAGTAACTTTATGAAGTGTCTTATTTGTGTGACAAAAAGTGCCATGGGCTTTATTTGGTCCACAGTTTATTTCTAGTCATTTTTTATTTTATTTGAATTTTTCTAATAAACGACTAATTGGTAAGAGGCGTGATCACATTCATGTGTAAAGCTTACAGGCCAATCAATACAGCACACTAAAAACAGTTGGGTCAAAAAAGAATCCAATTTGGTTGAAAAAATAAATAAATAATCCCCTACTTGGGTCAATTTGACCCAAGTAGGGGATTCTTTTGTTTTGCTGTCTTTTTTTTTTTTTTTAAATGACCCAATTTGGATCAAAAAGGGACCGCTTCACAACTTGGGTCAATTTGACCGAACTTTCAAAATTCTAACTTTGGTAATTTTGTGTAAAATAGCCCACAAATTTGTACTGTTTTTTATTTTACAAAACAAAACAAAACAAAAATGGGATGTTTTGTACAAAACGGCCCAGAATGTTGGGTCAAATTGACCTATGATCGATCCCTTTATGACCCAAATTAGGTTATTTTTTACCCAAATATTTCTAGAAGGCAGGTAACTAGCTGGGTAGGTACACTCAAACAATTGGGTTAAAATTGACTCAATTTGGGTCAACAAGGGACTGATCCATGTCTTGGGTTAATTTAACCCATTTTTCAATATTCACAATTGGGTCAAGACAGCCCAAAAATTGCACTGTTTTGTGAAAAACAACTCAGAAATTTGGGTCAAATTGACCCAAGGAGTGGATCAATCCATTTATGATCTTGATTGAGTTATTCTTTGTTGCTGTCTCTGACCTTTTGAAACGTGAGAGCTACTACTTGGGTAGATTAATGCAAAGGGCTGCCAGTTTGATACACAGTGCCACTGCCACACTCGATGCCAGTTGCAAGTCTTCGTGACCCTAAAAGGCAGACAACCTCCCCCCTTAAGCATCGAGTAGTAAGTGATTAGGTTAGTTGAAATGCTTGCTGGACTGCAGGGACGCGGCTAACAGGCCTCTGCCGACAGTGATGAACGAGCCATCTGGGCGTCTGATCGTTTGTCAGTCAGGGCCACGGAGAGGTCCATTAATCAAAACAATTGTGGACCGACATTGCCTTTTTTCTCTCTCTCATAATACCGAAGCGCCATGAGCACATGCCAATGGAAATCAGCTCAACAACTGGATGCAGGGAGGATTTATCCCATCAAGCACAAAAAGAATTGCGCAATTCAAAAAATAAAACATGACTAGAAATAATCCACAGTCAAAAAACTTCACTGGGTCATGCAGCAGGAAAATAGACGTGTATTACAATTACTATATTGTGAGCGCTCCTCGCGAAAGCTTAACAATAACCGCCCTGTTGCACACTAGAAAACCCCCATACAATCACGAGAAGTAATCCACAAAAAAAAAAAGAAGTCCCACACACACAGGTGCTTTTCATTCAATAGAATCAATCCTCTCACCAGTTTTGAACACAATGAAGTAATAAATAAAATAATATGATGTATTGCATATCTGATTTAAACAAACAATTCGAAATAATCCACATAGTCAAAAAACAGAGCATGCTCTGTCACACATGGGCATACAGACAGTGTCATCTAATTGTGTGACCATGCATCTCTTGCACAACAGAAACAGAATAATCCACAGAGTAAAAAAAAGAAAAAAAAGAGTCATATATGGACCAATGAGTACACTTTGTTTCATATAATTCAGCTGCTCTTCTTACCAATTACTTATAACCACCACCTTCAACATTGGAAATAAACTGAGAAAACAGAAATAATCCACAGAGTCAAAAAGTAGCCCAAGGAACAATTAGTGACGCGGGCAAGCAAACTATATATCATCTGATATTGTGATTGTTTTCTCTCACCAGTTAATCATTATAACAGTCACTTTACACAATAGGAATAAACAGAACAAACAGAAATAGTCAAAAAATTGTCCAAGCCACGGACGGTGAAATGCATGCAAACATGTCATATGATCGTGTAATCACTTCTCCAGCCAGTTAGCCATGATAACTACCGTCTTGTTGAATGGCTAGAAATAATCCACAAAGTGTTGCTTAATCAAATGATGGCACACACTTACTGTAAATGCTTTAAAGCACTTACTAGTACTTCATTTAGAGTCTGTTGGAACACCTGCAAGCCAGATAAGAGAATTCCACCCGTCGCGGCGGGAATCTTATCTCGCCGTTAGCCATCCAGACAGACAGCAGGCTAATTAACTAGCAAGAGCGTCGTTGACCGCGGCAACGCTTCCCCCCGCGCCAACTCTTCTCCTGCCTGTCACAGCCGACGTCCAGATGGACATTTACACATTTGTCCACAGGTGGGAGTGCATCGCGGCCCTCCCCTGAGCGCCCTCCCGTTAAGTTCCGGTAGAAGTTTGATTAGGTGCTAGGTGTTAGGTGTCGGCAGGCATCTCACAGCGAGGAGATGCCAGCAAACAGGAAGTGGGGAAAACATCAATGAGCTCAGCAGGAAGTCAGCATGAGGTTAGGAGGACATCTTTGTTTGCTGTTAATTTTGTTTGTGCACTAATAATGCTTTTGACGCCGCTGACAAAACGGCGTCTCTCGCTCTTGTTCTCTAACAGCCGTTTGCTATCTTTTCCAAATAATTGGGGACAAGTCGTCACTTGTAACGTTTGACGAGCTGATGGGTTTTTTTTAACCTCATTTTGAGCGCGCTCAAAGGAAAGACAAGCACCAAATACGGGCAACCTGAATCCGGTGGGTTTTTCATTGTGTTTGCGTCAAAGGAGGGTTTCAAGACAGGTGTAGGGTCTCTAGAGTTTCAATTATGTTTTCAGGTTTCAAATTAGGGTTTCAAGACAGAGATTGGGGTTCATGATGAGGTTAATTGTTTTAAACAAGGTGCTGTATGTGGTTTTGAATGTAATGGGGTTTCAAGCAAGAATTAAAATTGTAGGGTTTCAAAATAGGGTTTAGAGCCAGGATGACTGTTTCAAGTCATGTTTACAGTTTTAAGTTAGGTTGCCAAGTCTAGATAAGGGTTTCAAGCATGCTTGATGATTTCAATCACGAGTTAAGGTTTCAAACTTGCATGTCATGTTTAGGGATTCACACCTGTGTTCAAATTTCAAATTAAGAATTCGAGCCGGTGTTCAGGTTTCCAATTAGAGTTGGGTTCACAATGATGGTTTTAGCGCAGTCTGCAGCATTAGGGTTTTAAGGCTGGGTTATGGTTTTAAATTAAGATTCAAGTCACAATGAGGGATTAAAGTAAAGTTCTGAATTAAAGTTTCAAGAATGCGTTACAGTTCAAAATTTGGGTTTCAAGACACGATTACTGTGGGGGTTAAAGTTTCAAATTAAGGTTTCAAGAGGAGATTTATGCTGTCAAAGAACCATTTGGTATCAGGGTTGGGGTTTTGAAAGAGTTTCAGAGAGCCATCCAAAGTAGATAATTAGGGCGTGAAAAGTAGGTTTCTAAGAAAGGCTCAGGGTTTCAAGCCTGGGATAGACTTTCAAATAAGGTTCATGGTTTCAAAGTGGGGTTTCAAGTTTTCAAATTAGGACTTTGAAGTCGGGTTTCATGCCTCATAATCTGATTCAGGTTTCAAATTCAGTTAGAGACGAAGATCAAATTCAGAGAAGAAGTTTCAAATAAGAGTTTTAGGGCAGAGTTAGGCCAGCCAAAGTAGATAATTAGGGCATCAAAAGTTTTTTAAACAGGCTTGTGGCTATCTAAGAAAGGCTTCAAATTCAGTTAGACTTTCAAATTAGTTTTTCAAAAGTAGCTATTATTTGCAATTCTAACTCCTGACCAATGGGAATCACTGTATGGGAAACTAATATGTGATGATTGTGTTTTGCAACAATACTGTAAGTAAAGTAGCATGCAGTATTATCATATAGAATAGATGTATAGTGGCCATAGGAGGGGCGTCCGAGTGTTTGCTTTGGACAAAACTTCTCATTTGAGCGCATTAGACAAACACTCTTTGCGCCAGAGAGGCGACGTGGCCAAGCGGATGCTCGCTTGCCAAACACGACTAATTAGAATATAATTATAGGCCACTATTGGACGCCGCCTCGCTTGATTTATGCTAATGAGACTGACAGGAAAGACCGGCCCGTCAGGCACTAGATAAAAGCGGCGCAAGTCCACTTTCAAACACACTTTTTCATTTTAATGATCTCAACTTTCAAAATCAGTCATTTATATTTGGGGCTGGTTTCACTTCTGGTGGCAACTTATTCCATTTGCGTGCAGCATAACCGCTAAATGCCGCTTCACCATGTTTGCTTTGAAACCTGGGCTTCACTAATTGACCCCAGTTTGCCGAGAGAGCTTTACTATTGCAGGCTGCTAATAAAGTCTGGGTGAAGCAGCATGTGGCTCATTGTCACAAAGTTCTGTTACCAATTTGAAACCCTAATCCTGTCTTGGCGTCCTGAATGTCCTCATATTTAATTTGGTTGTGACAGCGATAAACCTTGAAAGTCACAACAGCGATCAACTCATTAGAGAACAACTACATCCAAGGCGTCGCATGGGACGCTTCTCCGCTGACGCCTTGAAGACTTTGATTTGACGGGAAAAACAAATATTTTTCATCCCCTTTTTCCCCCCCACGCTTATGCAACACGCGGCTTGTTACATAACCTAAAAGTTTCACGCAGAAGTGAGGAGGATGTTTTTGTTGTCCCTGCAAAGTTGACTTACTCAAGTTTGGCACTGCAAGTCTCAGGAGATGATGTTTTATCCCCAAATGTACTGCTTTGTTAGTGTAATGGTACTTTCACTCTGTCAAAGTACACTTTATGTGTGAAAGGGACTGACACGGAATGGATGGGACAAGGAGACCTGGCAAATTTCCCTAGAAGAAAAAGGAGGTTGCATAAGTGTACACACCCTCTATAACTTGGATCTAGTTCTGTTCAGAATTACGTTAAAATGAGTCACCACACACTTTGAAGTGGCATACATTTTTTATATATATATATATAAAAAATGTATGCCATTTTTTTTTACTATCATTGCATTTATTATAATTAATTAAAATTATATTATATTATTATTATTATAGAATATTTATTTAGCACTGGCATTTTAACAAAGCACAAAATAAATTGAAATACGTCCACACCACAGACATGTTGGCTAATGGTAGCTTACATTAAACACCAAACGCGGGGTGAGCATTTTCTGGCGGTGCGATTGCACTATATTTATATTTTTTAGTTTTAGCTTTTATTAATTTTAGTATTAGTTTTAGTTTTTTAAAATAGGCAGGATGAAGGAGGCTATTCGTCAAGTGCAAAATGTCACTAAGTATTGTGTAACAAAGTAAAATAAATTGACCTTCCTCCTGTATGAACGTACAGCAATAACGAAATAAGTACACTTAAAATGAATATTGAAAGCTCAAGTATGATGAAAACGAAAGAGATTTGCTTAGGATTATAAATGTAAGATATGGTTTGTTACTTATACTTTACTTAAGTTTTCATTTTATTTTAACTAAAATTTGTTTTTCAATTTTAGTTTGAGTTATTCATTTATTTTTTAATAACTATAAAAACCTTGGTTTAAATATATCTAAATGTGTTTCGCAAAAGCTGAACTGTGCTTAAGTGCATGTCTGGCTAAAACTATGTAAAAAAAAAAAAAAATCTGTATGGGTTCTCTGCTGTAGATTTTCACTTATTGCAGGTGCTTACTTCAATAACGGGTTCACTGTATTTCGAACCTTTAAAGATTTCTATTCAACATAAAACTAAACATCCTTTTACTTATGGATACCTTTGCTGGGTGTTTATTAGCTTTCTTTTCAGAAAGCATGGGCTGTTTTGCTGGATGTACATGTAGGTCACTTTTCACATCAGCACTTACTGTATTTGAAATGCATTAGTGACAAAAGACACACTCAATTTCCATTCTAATCCCGCAGACTGATTACAAGGTTTGCCACATGCATGACATTTCATAGACGGGCTGTGTGGCAAAGGCCAACAGCTGCTCCGCATTGGCGGCGTTCGTGAATCACCCTGATGGACGGCTGATGCATTTTCCAGCAAAGAGGACACAAGCGTGGCCCAAATGAAATGAAAATAGCAAAAGAGGAAAAAACAACAAAAACATGCAGGATGCTCTGCTTTTATTATTAAGTGAAATGCTTGGGAAACAGTGAGAGTGCAAAATTACATCAGGAAGGGAACGTTGTGCAGGGCGGGCGGCTGATCGAGTGCAATAATGGCCAGGTCCGGTTACAAGAGATGGGTAAAGAGTTTAGCGGGCGGACACATATTGCGAAACGATATTGCCGGCATGGAAAATGGAAGGGTGAGAAATAGCAAGAGAGATGGAGAAGAGAAGAAGGCATGCTGGCTTAAAGTAAAACTTGAAACTGACAAAGTACTTCTTGAAGAGGAGAGTTTGCATTGAGGAGATTCACGGAATGCAGTATGAATATTGGCCAATTGTCTTAAAATTTTGATTCATGTGTAGTAAATTCAAACAAATTAAGTACACACATTGTCGTTATGAAAAACAGACTTACGACTTTTGTTTGTGATTTTAATACTTTTTTCTTGTAAAAATCTCACTTTTCTATTTGTATAATATTTAGATAAAATTTGCATTGAATGAAAATAAAAACAAATAATAAAGTCATGACTTTTTCAAGTACAATTTCTACCTAATTCTAATGTATGTTTCTTTATTACAAAATGGTATTATGGCATTTTTGTGACTTATATTAGATTTTTTACAAAAAGGAAAAAAACAAACCTACTAGACAATTGTAGAAATTTTAGTAAATTTTTTTTCTTGTAAAGATCTGATATTCTTCAAATATTTCAATGTTGTTCTTGTAATAAAAAAATAAATCATAATGTTAGTTTATTTTCCCCTTTACCCTCTTTTTTTCCTTTGCATAATAGTTCTATTTTATTAAATGATTCATATGATATGATTATTCATATGATATTTTTATATCATCTCGCTGGCGTCGGGCGTAAACTTCATCACAATCACAATTTAGTAGAATTAATATATATATATTTATCAATCTATACTGTCAGTCCACACGTGTGCGTGTAATTTTTATAAATTTATGACCAATGTATAAGTGTTAAAAAGGGCTTGCTCTTTTTGATGATTTAATGATAATAGTTGAACAAAACATGCCTTATTCGGGGTGTCCGGAAAAGTAACGATTTTGGACGCCAGCAATATATGTAATATAGTCTAATTAAAAAAAAAAATACCAAAACAATTAAGTTAGGACATTTTGCACATCTGGTGTAGGCAGGCACATTTTCCTTTTAATTTTATCCTACTTTGGCTAATGTGCCACATGCTGCTTCATCTTGGTTTACACTAAATTAAAACCCAAGTGCACTGTGTTCAATATCATTTTTGTCATTGAGGCCCTTTGGTTTCTGATGTAATGGCCGAGCTGTGTTGTGTTATTGTGTCAGCAGCAGTGAGCCAGCGGTCAATGTTAGTCACGCAGGAGGTCCGCTGACTCCACCGCGCCGTTGCCGATGAGCGTCCTCCGAACAGATGCTCTTCACCAACACTGGCAGTGCGGACGAGCTGGAGGACGCGCCAGCTATTTGGGCTAAATTAGTAAAGACAACAGTGGCTCCCCCGGGGGGGGGCCGGCGCCTCGCTTCACGCGTCGCGGTTTGGCGAAGCGGAAAAAAGCGATGGCGAAGGCGGGCAGTTGGCCGTCACGTTGGCGTTCGTCCAGTAGACAGGTGGCTGCTGAAGCCTGATGGTGTGCTTGCAACTTAAAGGAGGAAGACCCTCTTGTGGCTGGAGTTGACAGTAAAGTTAGATATGATACTGCAAACACGACCAGTTTCAAACAAGGGAATGTGCCAAATACAAGCGTTAGAAGTTGCGTTAAGTGTGTGTGAAAAGGGCTTGTGAGATTTGTTCATGTTGAGGGGTGGACAATTTAGCCAAAATGACATGTAGGAAGCGTGCAAATGGCGGCGTGTCTGGACCTCAGACAGCCATTTAAATAGTCTACCCCGAGGGGGCCAGTGCCCCTAATTCCTTCATCGCCGATGACAAAATAGTGGAAAAGCAAAGACGGGCGGGAATTTACATTTTAATGTGCCTGTCCCAATCACTTTGGCCAAAAGAGCAAACAGCTCATAATGCCAGGAAACAACAGTTGTGAAATAGAAGTGTTGAATTTTCTCTACATTCTTCTCATTTGATAACTTTTTCTGCACCACAAAAACAAAAAACACAAAATAATTCCGTAATTTACAGTTTTTTCCTCTAGTTGTCAACTGATTAAACTGACATGCTTATCACAGTTATTTAAACGGACACACAGAGCAAAACCTCTTCTCAAGTCTCAAACACATTTTCAGCTTTTAATACACATTTCGCAATTGAAAAAGGCACTTTTAAATGCATTGAACACGGTTGTCTGAGTAAGATACAATCTGACACATTCTCTGTTTCAAAAAACGGTCTTTAGAAATAACATGAGCTAATTGGACAGTATTTGTAACACCTTCCCAAATACCTCAGTGGTGAAATATTACAACTTCAATCTAATATAAAAAGATCATTGATAGACTTTTTTTTTTTTGACACAGTCAAAGACATTGCAGAGAGCAGAAGAGTGAGGGGGAGAATGGAAGATGAGTTCATGGACAAAGACGACAATGACTTTCAAATGAAATAGAAACCTTAGTTGTAGTATTTTTTCTTTTTTTCTTCATATATAGCAACGTCATCTGGTGGCAATTTTTATTGGCTGCCGCCTGCTAGATGCCGGTGCTTCTACAACTCCCAGATGACTGTTTGACTCTCCTTCTTCCTACTATAATCCTGAAAATCAACCCCAAATGTATTAAATTAATTGCCGAAAATAAAAATATATTTTTTTCTACAATACTGGTTTTAGTTCTTTTATAACCTTAAAATTTAGTTTTTTTTTTATTGTAATTTTTTTTAAATTTTATTGTATTTTTAGCATTGTTGTGTTTATTTTATTTCCTTAATTAAAAAAAAAAATATATATACATTTTAGTTCACCCTGGTAGTTCCTGCATTTTCTTCAAAACATGAAAACTAAACAAAATGAATTTCCCATGCAATAACTTCAAAAATGTTATTGCAGATGACTGTTTGACTCTCCTTCTTCCTACTATAATCCTGAAAATCAACCCCAAATGTATTAAATTAATTGCCGAAAATAAAAATATATATTTTTCTACAATACTGGTTTTAGTTACTTTTATAACCTTAAAATTTAGTTGTTTTTTTATTGTAATTTTTAAAATTTTATTGTATTTTTTAGCACTTTTGTGTTAATTTTATTTCCTTAATTAAAAAAAAAAATACATTTTAGTTCACCCTGGTAGTTCCTGCATTTTCTTCAAAACATAAAAACTAAACAAAATGAATTTCCCATGCAATAACTTCAAAAATAACGTAACGTAAAATGTTACGTGTGAATGATGCTAACATGCTATAATTTACGTCGCTGTGTAACTAGTTGGCTTGCCATCCTCCATTTCTTATTCAATACCTACATAGCCATCGTTTGTGAACCTCAAAGAAGAGTTGTTTTCAGCAGTGGACATGCCTCTTGTCCAGGCTATGGAAAAGGCATGTAATGAGATTGATGTGGGTGCAATTCAGAGATGGATAAGGCACTTCTTCCCATTATGTCCATCCAGCAAGGAAGGATATTGTGATGTTATGTGACAAGGCAATGAATCCAGTGTGCGGCAAAATGCTGCCCAATTAGTTTTCTCTGTAGTTTTTATTTATATATTTTGTTTTTTCAATTTTCTGTTTCCAGGTCCAATGTAAAAATATATGCTAATAATATTTGGACTTTATTTCCTCCTTCAAAAGGGAAGACAATGGCAAAAATGGCTATTTCCTCTACATGAGTTTTCTAAAAGCAATAAAAGAAAATGAGATGTGCCATTCAGGCTTAAGAGTGAATATTGACGCCCCGAATCCATATTTCCTTTCATTGTCCTTCTTTGCAAACTTTTACTTCACCACCACAATAACCTTGGGAGAATGAGTAGCAGCGCCACGGTAAACATTGTCATTAATTGCAATGACAGTCTAATTATAAAAATGCTTTTCCTGAAGGACGACTGAATTTGTCAAGTCTGGAAAAAACAAGCAACTCCCAAAGCAACATCTGAGAGGACAGGGAGGCAGGGTGCTCCTGTTCGTGTTGTTGTTTTTTTTTCTTCTTTTTTTTTTTCTTCAAAAAAAAAAAAAGAAGCCATGCAATCATTATTCTTTTCACTGTGTAGCTGCAGCATGGAAATATTCCCTCTATAGAGCAACAACAAAGGCAGCACTCTCGCTTTTTCCTGTGTGTGTTTGTGTGTGAGACTTCACTGCATCGCTCCACCGGAGAGGACGGCGGCAATTTGAGAGCAGCAGGCAGGGACTTGATTGGCTCTTATTGCTATTTAAAGTGCTCACTCACTCGCCGAGGCCCGCAATCGAGCGTCACCATTCAATACGTCCAATTTTAGCCTCCGACGCAGGCCGCATAGCGTCGCATCGGATATCGACAGATCGCCCCCGAGGAAGTCCTGGCGGAGGATCATTGAGTAGTTTGTCCCCAATGACTGTTCAGAGCCTCCCTGACCTCCGCCAAGGCCAAAACATTCCAAACACTTGTGGCCAGTGGAAAAATGTGCCTTGTGATTGCTGCTCCACTCCAAAAGGACCAAAGAGTGGATGCCGGTAGATAATATTATATTATTATTATATATATATATAGGTAATATTTAAAAAAATATGATTAATGAAAAAGCAACATTATGAGTTAAAATGATTTTTTTTTGCAGGGGTGGCCAGGGAGTAAAGGGGAGCTGAAAAAATAATTTATAAATACGTTTTAGAATATCAAATAAAATGCTGGAGGGGCTTAACTGAGGCTACACATTTCTCAAGGCTAGTTTGTTTGAATAGCACATTTCATACACAAGGCAACTCAACGTGCTTTACACAAGGAAATAAGCATCGACAAACAGTAGTTAACAGAGCAAGACAAAACAAAAAACAAACAAAAGTAGGTTACAAAATGTACTAAAAGGACATAAATTGACAATGTTAAAACATTAGACAGCAAACTTTAAAAACATTTAGCGTAAGGAAGTTTAAAAATAAATAATAATAATATTTTATAGATTAAAAAAAAAGCAAAGTTTTCAACCTGGATTTAAAAGCATTTACACTCGGGACTGACTTACTTCTGTTGGCTGCTTATTCCATTTGTGTGCAGCATAACAGCTAAATGCAGCTTCACCATGTTCACTTCGAACTCTGTGCTCCACTAGTTTGCCCATTTCTGTAGATCTCAGATCCCTGCTAGGTTTGTATTGAATCGGCATTTCTTGAATATATTCAGGACCCAAACCATTCAGTGATTTATAGACCAGTAGCAGAATTTTGAAATCTATTTTACAGCTGACTGAGAGCCAGTGTAAAGACTTAAGGACCGGAGTGATATGTTCTGATTTCTTTGTTTTGGTCAGAACTCGAGCTGCAGCGTTCTGAATGAGCTGCAATTGTCTGATATTCTTTTGTGAGAGTCCAGTCAGACGACCATTACAGTAATCGATACAGTCATCGAAATTGCTGGAGATAAAAGCATGGATAAGCTTCTCTTGGTCTGCTTGGAGCATGCAGTGCTTCGGTCTGGATATGTTTTTCAGCGAATAAAAGGCTGTGTTAGTAATTGATTTGATATGATTGCTGAAAGTCAGGTCTGAGTCTATTAGCACCCCAAGATTTCGAACTTGGTCTTTGGTTTCTAAAGACAGTGACTCAAGGTGTTTCTCGAAAAATCAGGGCTGGTGCTACGCGGGGCTATAGCTTGCTGTTAGAAAAGTTTAAAACAATGAAAATTGTAACTTTACAAGAAAATTAAAACCTAAATGTATTTAAATAATAATTAATTACAAAAAGGTAAAGAGTAAGGAGATCAAATATATGCGGGGGAAATCATCGTAATTTTATGGGGGCAAAATAATCACAATTCATGAATGAAGAAGCAGCACTATAACAAAAGACAATTGTAACGTGACAAGAAAATGGTGTAATATTACAAAAAAAGCTTAAATAGAATGAGAAAAAAATGTAGCGTTATGTGAAAACAATGCAGCATTGCAATAATAAATAAATATATATAATATAAAAAATAATACTATTAATAAGGGAAAAGAATAATCATTTTATTTGGAAAAAAATCATTATATGTGAATAAAGTTGCAATACTATGACAAAAAAAATTTAATTGTAGTATGACAAGAAAAAGGTGTAACTACAAAGTTGAAAAAGTATGAGGAAAAAAATCCATATAACATTGAGATAATAACAAAATAATCAAATTAAAAAAAAATAAAAATAAAAGAATTAAAAAAAAAAAAAATGAACAATATATATGTCACAAAATTTCAAAATAGGCTAATGGAATAGGATGGAAAAAACAACAAGAAAAAGTCACCATATGACATGAAAAGTTGCAATATTACAAGAAAAAAGCTTTCACAATATTAACATTAAGTTAAAATGACCTTTTTACATTTTTTTTAAATTTTTATTTATTTATTTGGGTAAACATCAGAAGAACTGTGGAAGCTTGTGGGTAGTTGAGAAGTGACATACTTGTGTTTAACTTTGCTATCTACTGCTATATTATACCACATAGTACTCTAAATCAGTCGATTTCTTGCCTGGCCTTTAGACAACAATTCCTGCAATTGCACAGATGGATAATCACACCCTGGCGACACATGTACATTGCAACAAAATGTACAATAACCATACAATAATTTGTGAAAATGTCTTTAATCACACATCAACAACAAACACAAAAGCGGTGTTGATTTTGACCAGTGGGGTGGAAAAAAGAGCTCGCAAATGTGCCTCTTTGCAGGTGCTCCATTGTTTTGCCATAAAAGCTAATTGCGTAGCGCTAAATTAGCCTGTCATTACGCCACTAAACATCACACTGACATCCTTTGCCACCATGATGATGATGAGGATGATGACGATGATGACATGGAATTGTTTTGGAGATGTCAACGTGACACACACACACACACGGTGGTGGTCTAGTCGCAGTGAAGGGTGTTTGGAGCTGTGGAGAGCGAGGTGTTGCTTAATGTGGCATCTGTCGCACAAACCTCCGCGTCCAGCTGGAACAAAAAAGTCTCTGACCACGTGAGCACAAAAAACGTGCAACCAGAAGGTGACTTTCGAGCAATACCAATATTCTACATAAACTATGTTGACTTTGCAAGAACAGAATTCGCTTTGAATGTTATCCTACATCTAAGGTGTTAAGCTAATGTTGGTTAGCCCTTGTTAGCAGAACTTAGCACAACATCACAGTTTATTTGTCAGGACGTTTTTTAAAATAAATATTTAATGGAGAAGTCAACACAGCCCCACTAGTCTAAACACTGCCCTTCTCGCTTCATCCTTACTAACCCTTTGCTACTTCCTGGTCCACAACAGTCACCTCTTCGTTATCTCTCATTTTCCTCATTCATCAACTCTTCAAATACTTCATACTCCATCTTCCCATCACACTACTGGCATCTGTCAACACACTTCCATCCCCATCCTTTATTACCCTAACCTGCTGCACGTCCTTCCCATCTCTGTCTCTTTGCCTTGCCAGCCTGTATAGATCAGTCTCTCCCTCCTTACTGTCCAACCTAGCATACAAGTCATCGTAAACCCCTTGTTTGGCCTTTGCCACTTCTACTTTCACCTTACGCTGCATTCCCTGCGGCCATTTTGCGACTTGCTGTCGCCTAAAGATGACAACACCTTGCTATAGACTGAGATATTTTTTATGATCCAGTTTGATTCAAGTTAAAATTTTCTCTAATATAATCCTTCTGGGGCAGCACGGTGGCTGACTGGTTAGCACGTCCGCCTCCCAGTGCAGAGGACGTGAGCTCGAGTCCGGGCTTCGGCCTTCCTGGGTGGAGTTTGCATGTTCTCCTCGCGCTTGCGTGGGTTTTCACTGGGTACTCCGGTTTCCTCCCACATTCCAAAGACATGCATGGCAGGTTAATTGAACACTCCAAATTGTCCATAGGTGTGATTGTGAGTTGTGCTTGTTCGTCTCTGTGTGCCCTGCGATTGGCTGGCAACCAGTTCAGGGTGTACCCCGCCTACTGCCCGAAGCCAGCTGGGATAGGCTCCAGCACCCCCGCGACCCTTGTGAGGAAAAGTGGTCAAGAAAATGGATGGATGGCTGGATGGATGGATAATCCTTCTGAGAGCTCTCATAGTTCACTTTGGGCAATGCTTTTTGAGATCAGTTTAAACCAACACCGCTAATCTCATCACATTGATTGGACTCGAGGTTGGCTGACTCCGATTAGCTCATGGAGAATGCATTACCCTTTATATACATATATATCTACAATGCATTGTAAATGTTGCCGTAGTGTGATCAATAAAAATATGAAAACATAATTGTCTGTGCAGTATTAGTTGTCTATTGTAAATTAGATGAGGAGCAGATCTCATTTAATGGCCATTTTATTTGAGTAATGCAGGTGATTCCAAATAATTTTTCTTTCTGCTATATACAGAGCTTACACAAGATGGCCCGAGGTGCCTCAAGTTAGTAAAAAAAAGATTAAAAAAATAATAATTCGGACATACTGAATTCTGTTTAAGGGTAAAAATTGTGTTTTACTCGCTGCTAGATGATGATAATAAGCCACTTTTTTATTTATTTTTTGGGTGTCAATTTCCATGCACTCTCTTTACTTTGAGAGCGCTTGCGAGAGATCTCAGGTGATGGAAGCAGCACGTCGCCGCCATCTTAATGGATTTTTGATTCATGCAATATTTAGACGACAGCGTTTGGCTTTGATGCGGCGGCTCGCTTCTCTCTCTCTGAACGGAGCTAAATTCCATTAGCAGGTAAAAGCCCATCGCAGATGCGTAAGGGGCGATAAACAGCCGAGTTGTTTTGTTTGCGCGCGGTGTAATGTATGTGCCGTGTCAAGAACTTTTTATTTGTCTTGCTCAGGCAAAGTGATACGCTGTTGCTTTTATTGTTTTGTCTCTTGTGCTCACGCAAGATGAAATTCATCATCCAAAAACAAAACAAAAAAAATCATGATAACTGAAGTGAGTTGTTCTTATCAGGGCATATATTTTGAAAAGAAAACGGAGGTCCCAAAAAAGATCATAATCATTTTTTTGGGGGGTAACAGGAAAAGTGAGACTGTCATCTGTATCTTTCTGCCTTGGTTGTCAAAGTGCACTCATAGACAGTCATAAAATTAGGTAGACTGCACAGTTTAATGACATCCTTATGGCCTTGAATGCGCTAATGCGGTTCCACTCCAGTCCTGTAGGTGGCGGTAATGTACAGACAATACATGAACAATGCATACAGGAAACCAAGACATAACATGAAACTTAAAAGTCCACAAGTACAGATCATGACAATAAAATAATCAAAAAACAAATAAGAAAATAAATAAAATGGCAAACGTACATAAAGAAATTATTCTGGTGTAGAACGTAACCTAGACAGAAACTGAGCATCTAAAAGTTACTTGCAATGACAGACGTGCTTATTGTAGCCTTTGTCTTTACCTGCTCCTGCATTTAAATCAAATTAGAATCTGAGCAATATAGCACCTGCGTAACACACCTAAACTAATATTGGCTATAGTTTAGCAGCTAATGGCTAACTGCATTAGTCTACCTCTGTAACAATAGTTTCTGTACATAAAAAAGTACACCATTGAGAAACCTAAAATAACCAAAAACACAATATATCGCCGCATTATGACTGGTATGACTTGCAGATTACTCACATATGAAAAACAATCCTCCAGCGCTGCGACTGTGTATGTAGGCTGTCAATAATTTGGCTGCTGCTTACAGTGCTTCGCTGCTTGGCGACAGCATCAAATGCATGCGAGTTTAATAATGGCAAGAGTGACATTTCTGGCAAAATAAGAATATAACTATTTTTTTAAGACAGATGACGGATCACATATTTTTTTTTCTCATAAAAGGGTCGGAACAGAACTAATTGAAGACAAAAAAGATAATCAATTAATTAATGGAAAGTTTATAGGTGACAAATAAATACCATATTTAATTTTTCAAGTTTCAAGTGCTGCGACTGATATAATTAATTACATATATAGTGTACCAAGGTGTCAGTGGTATTACTGTTTTTAATAAGATGGACTGATTACTTTTAGATACGGGCAGGCCTGTCTGTTCGTCTATAAAGTGCTCACACAATGTTCCCATCTAGCTAACGTTGAAGATGTATCCATGGTGATGAAATGTCATCTGCTTTCTTTCTACTGCTCACCGACTAGACTGAATAAAACACCCTCCCATTTCCGTCGTGCAAGGAAAAGGAAGGTGTTAAGAGCGGTGGAAAAAGAGAAAAAAGTACATTCGAAGTCTTGAAGGTCGTCGCAAACTTTGCGAGCCTTTAAGCGTACCTCCAGTGTGCCGCATTCTCCTTTTACACGTCCTCGGTGGCAGTTAAGTGATAAATAAAAAATCGTTTTACGGCAGCGTAATGAACGTGCATCTGTGCTTGCTGCGGCTATTGTGTTGTTGCATCTCGGGGAAGACAAAACACTTGTTTGTTTAGCGCCGAGCCGAGTGAATCAAGGCCGGGAAAGACTTCCGGGCTGGCGACGGAACAACAACGCGGCGGAATCTCGCTCGCTTCCGCCGTGTTCATTTCACGGGTGTAATGAGGCGTCACTTTTGTTGCGTTTATACGCGACAAATTGCGTAGTGGCTGGCGGCGGCCCAAGTCAATCACGGTCGACGCCAGCTGTGCTTCTTGGCGACAGGATGGTAATTAAAGCGACCTGAGAGATGGAGGTGTGTTTCATCAACACCCCACATCCACAATACCACCACCACCTTGATAAACAGCCAGCTAACACACCTGACCGCCTCAGAGCTATTCTTCTTTTTCCTTCTTTTTTTTTTGCACGGTCATTGTGACATTTAGGCTTTATTCTGCAATGGTATAGTCCACTTTAGGCTATACATGTATTCCAGAACTGAATGGTCCTGTCAAGCAGGCTGTATTACCAGAAATGAATAGTCCAGTTTCAGGTACATTCCAAAAAGGATTGGTTCACTTTTGACTATATTCCAGATATTCTGTATTCTAGTGTAGACTATGTTCCAGAACAGAATAGTCTAGTTAAGACTTACGTTGTGCTAAAGTCCAGAACAAAAGTGTCTTGTTCGACCGTGCTCCAGGTTGGGCTATATTACAGAAGAGAAAGGTACCAGTTTAGGCTCCATTCCAGAATGGAGTGATAAACTTAAGGCTAAATTTCAGAACAAAAGTTTCCAGTTTATGGTATAATCCAGGCCAGAAAGGGTCACTTCAATCTAGGTCAGAATTGTCTCAGAATGGAATGGACCACTTTAGGGTACATTCCAAAATAGAACGGTCCAGCCTAGACTATAATCCAAATGGTCTACTTTAGTCTACATTCCAAAAGAATGGTTCACCAGTGTTAGTAGTCACATCACCGTGGTCAGTTAGTCATCACATGAACGTGACAGTTAGCATTGTTTGTCCACACACTGATGTGGTCACTAGCATTACTTGTCACATTGACATGATCATTATTATTAGTCGTCACACTCACTTGGTCAATTGACTTACTCATCATATTGATATGGTCAGTTAAATCAGTCATCCCATTGACATAGCTGATTTAGTCAAATTGAAATGGTCAGGAACATTATTTGCCACATTGACATAACCACTTGGGTTAGTTGTCACGTTCATGGTCATCATTGTTTGTCGTCACACTGGCAAGATCAGTAGTGTTACTTATCCCAATCAACATGGTTAGATGGGTTAGCGGCCACATTGACATTGTCAAATGCGTTAGCCATGCATAGCAAATTATCAAGTGATGTCACCCGTCCAAAATCTTGGGACCTTTGACCTTTCATTTGACGTTATCGTTATCGTGGCACCCTGGTACCTGCTTCAAACGAGCCAATGACCTCCTCCCGTCATCTATCTCCCGCACTGTCCACACTTGAACATATTGACATTTGTGAGGGGCTTGGCACTAATTGTCAACCACACGGCGACTCCTCGTTTGTTTTCATGACATTTCGCTTTTGCCTGATTGTCTGTTTAACGCGGGGGGAAGCAAAATTAATTGGAGTGAGGCCCTAATCTGTCTGCTGGAAATGTCACCCCTTTATTGTGACTCCAGCGTCGGCCACACAAGAATAGGAGAAAATTAAAGGAAATGCAAAATTACAGGAAGGAACAAAAAAAAAAAGGTGTGAAGACTGACCTTTGTGGCAAACGTTCCATACTTGTCCGCTTTACTTTTAACTGAAACGTTCAACATGTTAATTGCTGACATTTGCGCCTGGGATTTGCTGATTAAAGTTCTACACTGAACACTAATCCTACTGATTTAACAAAGAATGTGATAACACTCATACCATGGAATATTGCCTAAATTGAACAATTCCATTATACATTATAGCCTAAGTTTAAACTTTAAAAAAAAATACACCTGAACCATTACATTCGGAAAACTAGAATACCATTTCCTACTAGAATATACTGTAGCCTAAATCGAACCATGGAATCTAGAATTTAAAGTGGACCATTCTATTCTGGTAAAAAGACTGACTTTGGACCATTCCATTTCGGAATATAGTCTAAATTGGACCGGTCTAAAACATAACCAAAAGTGGATCATTCCATTCTTGTAAAAATCCTGAAATTGGACAAATCTATTCTGGAATATAGTCTAATTTGGACCATTCTGTTCTGGAATACAGCTCAAAGTGGACCATTCTGTTCTGGAATACAGCTCAAAGTGGACCATTCTATTGTGGAATAAATCTTAGTCTAGATCATTCCAGACTGGAATACATCCTGAAGTGCGTCATTCTGGAATATAGCCCAAGGCAGATCATTCCATTCTGGGCATAAGCCAAAAATGAACCATTCCGTTTATGGAGCAAGCCTTAATCTCGACTATTATCCTTATGTGGACCATTCCATTTTGGAAGACACCCCCCCCCCCCCCCCAATGCACCATTTATTCTTAAATGTAGATTAATCTTAAACCTCCCATTCTGGCATCTTTCCTAAAGTGGAACATTCTATTCTGACACCCACCCATAACTGAACCATTCTCTTCTGGAAATATAGCCTAAAGTGGACCATTTCGTTGTTACTACAGCCCTGAGCAGAACATTCTGTCCTGAAATAAAGTAAAATATGGACAATTTTTGCTTAAAAAATGGAAAATGCATGGGATGCCTGAGTGGGAAATTTTCCATTCTTGGACATTCAGAAAACAATCAATTCAGGAGACTGTTGATCAGCGTGTACAAACTGCAAACATACAATTTTGTCACATTACTTGGAACAGGGTGTCGGCAATGTGCCACATGCTGCATCACCAAGCCAAAATACATTATCATCTGCTCACATGTGGCCGCCAGCTCTGGACAGTTTCACTCCCTTTTTCTTATTTTTTATGATCTTTCTCGGCTTGCCGCTACTGCCACAAGGTCAGGATCAAGCTGATGCGGACCATGAATTAGTTTTATGTTTCCTGACACCAAATCCATTTGAGATCATTGACGCCGCCTTTCCACAATCCTCCGCGACAACAAGTCGCTCTCCTCGGCGCTGTCACTCATCCACAAGTCTGGCTTTAAATCGTCCAAGTGTGTCCCTTTATCATCCGCCGGCTGCGTCTTTTTCAAAAAATGTGTTTACATGTATGAAATTGGAAAGAAGGCACAGCGGCAACAGATTCAAAACAAAAAACAGTATTTTTTCCCTATTTTATTATATTTAAAAGTAAAATCCACCACACACGTTTTGCGTGAAAAACAACTATATAAACTCTTCTTTAAATACACAACGGCCCAACCTCACCACTCTTTCTCATCGCATACATGATGAATGGACGATGGCATTTGACATCCGAGAAGCAATAGATCCCTTGCAAGATATCGAAGGAGTCGATGTAGCCTGGAAAAGTTGGGTCCCAATTGGAGATTCTGAGGGGGAGGAAAGTTCATTTTGAGTGATACGTGACAAAGTAGCAGTCAAAAATTCTTCGTCACTTTTTTTTCTCCCATTACGTGTCCCAGGATGTCCTGTTTATGTCCCGTTTTGTCCCACAGTGGCCCATATTGTATCATTATGCCTCATTACATCCCATCATGTCCTATTATGTCCCAGCATATCCTTTAATTATGTACCCCATTGTTCCTTAGAATCCTAAAATGTCCCAATTGTGTCTCATCAACTTGCTTCATGTCCATAGTGTCCCATAATGTCCCCTATTGCATCTCTGCCCCTTATTGTTTAATTAGGTCCAGATTTTGATTACTCATCGTGAGTCATTACGTCCCATTGAGCCTGATAAACTAATCACCCAAATAGTGAGTACTAAATTGTGTGTTCACTCATTTCAAAATATTGCATGCAATGTTGGCAACAAGTGCAAAAGTGGTAGAGACCACCGTATCAAGCCTGAGATTTAGCCAGCCAAGCTAAGGAGCCAGCCAGGCTCCTAACATGGGAAATTGAGGTAGCCCAACAATTTTCCAGATAGCCCAACCCTTTGATAAGAAATATGGTCATTTTTTTTCAAGTCATATCGTCACAAAACTGAAAATAATGCAGGGTTCTACGTTAAGCCTGTTCGGGTGGTGGCCAGAAACCAAATTGAGGTGGCTCTGCCAGAGACTGTCCCTGTATATCGCTGGTTTGGTCCGATACCTCACATATCATAATTTGGCCAATTTAATATATATATAAAAAATCTAGACTTTTAGTCGGTCACGTGTGCGTTATTTTTGACAAATTATTCAAAAATAAGAGAATTATAATAATTAATAAAAGAAAATAATTATTTATATTGTAATAATAAAATACAAATATTGCATATTATATTATTAAATGTTTAAGGCCATTTGTATTTTAAACTCCGTGTCCACACTATATAGACAGCCTGTAGAATACACAATAAAATTAATTTTAAAAACTAAATACATTAATACAATGAAAGTGCCATAAAAAGTCCCATTCAAACTATGTGGTTGTATCAGCTTTTTCAAGGGAAGTGCAAGGAATTGAATTACATTCGATACAACAGTGAGTGTTTCAAGTATGTTTAGAAGTACAGTATAGCTCACATTTTTCTAGACTTCAACACAACCTGTCGTGTCGCATTTTGAACACCGGGTGGCACACTGGGCGCCACAAACGTAATGACGTACTTCACTGAGACGGCCAAAGAAGAAAGTCCTGGATAATGAATGGATTTTAGCATTGTGACTAAATATAAATAAAAGACTGATTGCTGAGAATACTTCACAGATAATCAAACCCAATGTCCGCTACAAGCACTGACATTGATCCCCTCCCAATTTAAGAATATTTGCGGCAATCGAAGGCTTTTATCTGCTGTGATTGGACTGCAACGAGGTTACATGCTATGCTAACGGCCAACGTGCCGACGGAAGCTTGGGTTTTTCTCCAGTATAAGGAAATAGAAATATGGACACTTACAGAAACACCAGCGCAGGCACATTCCGCACATGGCGATAACGCTGGAGATCTGCAGCGCCCGGCCACACTCGGGGCTCATGAGGCAGTCGCGCGTCTTCAGGCAGCATTTGGGGCACTTGCTCCCTTCGTCACGGTTGCGTCTGCTCTCCGTCACATGGACCCGCTGAGGCTGAGGCTGAGTCTGGTACGGCTGAGGTTGACTCTGATATGGCTGAGGCTGACCCGGGTACATCTGAGGCTGACCCGGGTACATCTGAGGCTGGCCCGGGTACATCTGAGGCTGACCCGGGTACATCTGAGGCTGACCCGGGTACATCTGAGGCTCACCCGGGTACAACTGAGGCTGATTATAGTAATCCTGAGGCGGACGTTCATACGGAGGAGGCTTCACATCCAAAACCTCCTTCTCACTGTGGACGGCAGACATGGTGCGGATTGCGGAGGCTCGTAAATCGAGGATGCTTGAAAAACCTAAAAGACAAACAATTGTTAGCTTTTCCTTTATTTTTTCTAAAAACTAAATCATAATATTGCAAGTTAATTCTCAGAATATCTTGACTTTTTATAAAAATACATGAAACTTATTTTTTTTGCAACTCTACAACTTTAATGATTTCAACTTCCAAACCCCAAGAATAATTTTTTGTTGCCCTTTAATAATGATACAACAAAAAAAAAAAAAAAAATTAAACAAAAAAAAAAGAACTTTGCATTGATTACAGCTAATTATAATTATTTATATTTCTTGTAATGATGCAATTGCAATTTCCCCCCAAAATTATTTTACAAAATATTTATTCTTGCGGCACTTTGACTTTGTTGTGGAAAGAAGTACTTCTAAAAATTCTAATACATAATATTTCTAGATATTAACACTTGTTCTCGGCTCTAAACTTGAAAAAAAAATCTCACAGGATTATCACTTTATTTTCAGATCACAACTAAAAATATATGATCATAATTAAAAATAACATTTTTGACTTTTCAAAATCTAAAAAAATATGTTTTTGTCTTAACACTAAGACTTTCCTCAACGTTTTCTCATATTCCAACTTCTTTCTTCATTCATAATTTCAAAACAAAAACAAAACCCTGCCTACTTAATGCAATGACTCATAAAAAAAACTTCTCATAATATTAAGACTTTTTTATCTTAATTTTACAGCTCAATTTTCAGATTGCAACTTAAAAAAAAAAAATTCTTGTAATATTACACCTTTATTTTTTTTGCTTTTAGCACTACAACCTTATTCTCAGATTGAAATTTTAAGAAACAACTTTTTCTTGTAGTACTGCAATTTAAAAATTCTCATGATCACAACTTTTTTTTCTTCAAGTTAGTACTACTACTACTAATAATAATTACCCCCCCTTTTTTTCTCAGTTTATTAGAATTTTTATTTCTCGTATAATATGACTATTCTTGGATTGCAATTAAAAAACAACAACAAAATATTTTTTTGAAAACTAATCATACTCTTTGTAGCCATATAGTTCCCACACCCGTGTTTGACAGTATCCATGTGTCATCGTGTGTTGTGTTTTTGTTTTGGAATTGCTCACATGGGCGTGTTTGTTTTTATCACGCCATCATTTCTGTTTGCAATCTTAAAATAACTCAGTTACCTGGAATTGAACCTGCCGAGAATTTTACACCTCTTGAGTGTGAATCATGAACATTTTAAGCACCTTTATGAACACATTAGCCATGAGTGGAGTCAGATTGATTCTTCCACACTGATGAACATTCCCTGACTGCTCCCCCGGCAGACGCAATCGGATATTCCATCATAACCCGGATTTGGAAATAATAACATCTTATACGCGAGGGGATGGGGAAAGGAGGGGTCCCACATTTGTTCCAGCCCAGGGTAAATTCGATCGAGGGGGGCACGGCGGCATTTTAAGTGCACCTCCTCCCCTGCTTTGGAAAATTGCCGGCTTTTCAATCATAAGTAATGAAATTCCATCAGCCTCCCTGGGAGAGGAAGCAAGGGAAAGAAAGGCCCATTAGGAGAAGGAGGGAAAAGGAAGCTTGTGCTCTTACCCTTTGCGTTATGTCGCTTTCAATCTCTTCACAGCACGGACAACTCGCTCGACGCCTCGGACAGAGTGGTCACATTGCGTCTGGAAGTAGAGCAGTGCGGGTGTGGCAGCAAGTCTTACAGGTTTTCCAGGTGAGACGCAGGTTGAGTCTTAAAGGCGCACTTGTATAATTAGTCATTGCAAGACGCAACATGTAGGACAAGAGAAATTAAATCGAAAGATGTGAGGTGACAAGAGTGCGTTGAGGTAATTTTTCTGCCACTAGATGGCATTAGAGTTAACAATGCAAACAATATGAGACATTGGTAACAGCACATTGCATTTTTCTTTTCATATTGAACTGCTTAGTTTTACATTTCTAGAATTATAAAATACTTTTATTTATTTTTTATTTTTTTTACATTTGACACCAGAATCAAAAACTGTTTTAAAAAAGCAACAGAAAAGTTACAACTTACAACTTGACCCCAGTTCCCACAAATACAGGCCTATGCTATTACTGCTAAATTGTGTTATAGGGACTCCATGAAAATAAAACTAAATGCGCCTCACATCTAAAGATCAAGTGGCTTGGAGTCACAAAAAAAGTACATTTATTGGCTTTTTAACACTTTACGTGACAGGACAGCTGAAGAGTTGATAGGAAATGGGAGAGAGAGGTCCGTGACCTTTTTTTATTTTTATTGACACAATTGAGTGTAGTACAAACAACCAAAATTTCACATTACAATGTCAAGAACAATTACAAACAAATAACAATCAATAAACCAACAAAAATCAAAACTATGCAGTCAACTCAACATTCAAACAAACTTTCCAGTCTGTCTGGGGTCACATGAAAAGCCTCACTCAAACACATTATATGCTCAGATTTCTTACTTTTAACAATGGACAGTACATTGATATATGACTTAAAATCAATCCCCCCCCCAAAAAAACTAGGTGTGGAAAATAATTACAAAATGTAGCCTTCCCTGTCTTGCTCATTAGGTTTTTTTTGCACCTGTGCTCGTCAACCTGTTCCCCTGTGTCATCCAATCAACTCCGTCAGCCACTTGTGTCTTGTCCAGGTGTTTCTCGTTGTCGTGTCAGTTGGCTTATATTCCATTCACAAGCAAAGCCGGCTTCGTTTTTCTCAAACAAATCTCGTACACACAGAAGCATTTCAAGACTTGCGTGTGTCCAAAAGAAGACGCTGAGGACGTTTAACGGCTGTAATGTACATGCCAAGTCTGGAGTGGCGCTGTAGCGCAGCCACAGGGAGTTGACGGAAAGCGTAGAAGAAGAAACAGCGGACATGTACTGGGTGCGTTTTGAAATCTTTCCAGCCCGGTTTCAAAAGTGATCGCTTTCAAGCTCCGAAACCGCGTCATCGTGAGGACAAATGGCCTAAACGGTAAGAAACTTGTGAGGATGCATTGAAACTGGTTTTCGTGTGGACGGGGGCCTAAGTTTCCTGGTTTCTTTCAGTCTTGGTTGGATTAATGGGCGCTGTCAGCACTCTTGTGTTTTGTTGTTACTTTGATTGTGTTCAGTATGCCATGCATCCTTGCCGTGGTTCTCCTGCCTCCCTGCATTTGGGTCCTCCACCCCACGCGGACCGTGACACTCTAATTTGAAACATCCCAACCCAGATTACTTTTTGGGTTGTCCTTTTATATTGATATTAGTTTTTCCCTCAGAGCTTTTCAACTTGGCTAAACTTTTCTAAACAAAAAAAATAAATTAAACTTAATGCTTGGATTGCAACTAATGAAAAATTATTCATAATTCTCATAATAGTTCAACTTTTATCTCCAAAGTTAAATTAATTATGTACATATGTATTATGATGAAATGTACTTCTTTCTCCTTTTTATTAATCACGATTAATTCTGTCCGCTTGGTCTTAAAATTGGAACACATTACGGGACTCACTAAATGTAAAAATATTACAAGAATATATACCTGTACTGGAGAACAGCATACTTTTTACTTGCGTTTCAATGAATCAGTTCATTCATCCATTCATCCAGCTTTGTCTTTCTCTGTGTCCGTCTTTATATAAATAGATACTGTGTATAGTATCAAAATATATATTTCAATGGTCAATTATTTACAGATTTTTGCTAGTAATATTTATTTTCATTTTGTCCTCATTAGCTTATTTGGAATTCGATTAATCCAAAAATCATAAATATTAATCAAGTTTTCAGTCAAATGATTCTTATTTTTTTTGTTTTAATCCCTGTAAGTAATGAAATTCCATCAGCCTCCCTGGGAGGAAGTGAGAGAATTAAATTTGGCGGGAAACAATGTTGATAAAAAAAGCCTTTTTAAACCAAGTGAATAATCAAAATGCTAAAATGTGATTAATCTGATTAATATCAATATATTATGCAGTATATGTTTAAAACTGTTGGTTTAAAAATATATAAAAGTGTGTTTAAAGGAGAAGCCAAGTAATTTTAGACTAGACTAATCTTATGCTACATTCAAGGAAGTGGGGAAGTCGGACATATGGCTGATTCCGAAAAATGTTGTTGTTCTGGTTAACACATTCAGTCCAAGCCACGTTGGGTTACATGAAGTTACTTTTTCAAATAACTAAGTTAATGTTATAATAAATTAATAGATGAATTTGTTCATAATCGTGTAAATTATGTTTTGCTATTCAGCTTGCGAACGTCACGTGACCAAACTCAGAAAATGGCGAGCCGTGATTGGTCGTTACCTGCGCCCTGAGCAACTGTGATGTCATTTTCAGTCCACAGCAAAATGGCCGCCCCCTGAGATGAGTAAAAATTAGTAGATTTTTCAGAATGCCTTATTTAGACTAGATGGGGCACATAGAACATATTGATATGATTTTTTTTTTGTCTTGACTTGACTTCCCCTTCAAAGACCTTAAAAAAAGAATTAAGTGCTGTTAATGCTATTAAAGACATGCCTCGAGCTTATTAAAATTTTTCTTATAAAGACATCATTTTTTTTCTGGTAATATTAAACCTTCTCTTCTTCTCGAACTTATGTTGGCAGATGAGTAGGAGCGCCTGTAAATTGTGACATGTCATTAGCATAAATCTAGCAGGTAATTCATTAGCACAAGACACACACACACACACCTGGAAATGCAATCAAGTCTCAGTTAATAAATAAACGCAAAAATAATTAATGTTTGATTTAATTTGTAGATGAAAAAAACATTTCAAGGGAACAAAAGAGAAAATAATAGAAATCAGTTGAGAAGAAAAAATGTAACAGCATCGCCAACTGTGCAGTTTTTTTGTTTATTCTAAATGAACAATAAATATTTTAATCAGTTCTAGCTGAATAAAAAAAAAAAAGTTCCTTAGAAGCAACCACAGCGGGCAGTATTATTCCACTCAGGTGTGCTGCCATAGAAGAAGCCGTCAAGAATAATATGTATGTTTGTCGTGTTGGTTTTAAATTGAGCGCTTCCCTGCTGCTTTTTATTAATATTGTTTACTGACGGTGTTAAAGAACACCGGGATCCTACCGAGCTTTTTATTTGCCACTCCACTCATTTCAAGCTTCAAAAACAATTCTGCAAAGTTATTTCAGCCCCTAAATGACACGTTATGATGAAAGTCACAGCGTGCGGCTTCGCTTTTTGTCGACTGTATCCAGAAAGCGTCACAGAGGTGACAGCAGCAATACTGCACGCTGCTCATCTTTTTGCTTCCGAGGAATCCCCCGGAGTCGTACAAACTTTTCCAGCCTGCTCTGCTACCATCATGCACTTCCAAAGGATTCTTTCGGGATCCTTCACAGCCATTTTGAAGTCGCCCACATCCTTATAAAACTGGTCTCCTTGATGACCAACAAATGCTAATAAAAAAAAATCACACTGAGTAATTTAATTTTATCCGCCATTTCTAAATCTACTCTCAATTTTCGTTTCAATTTTAGTCAATTTTTTTCTGGACTATAAATCTAGCATTTTTGTCTTTACTTTAGTCCAAGAAAACATCATTTCATTCATCCAGTTTTAGTCAACAAAAACGGTCAACTTTTTAGTCAGGACAATCATTTTACCCCTGTATATTTTTTTTGTACAACATAACATTTCGGATCTAAAACAACTTCATGCACAATTACAGTATGTCAAGTGGCTCCATGCTATAAGCTAGTAAGTTAGACAGCATTAGTTAGCTGTCAGATCAACATTATTGTTGGAACGTTATAGCCGTTGGATTGTTACATTCTAACTATAATCTTTTCTTTTTTTCTTTAACCTTTCACCTTTAAACCACCTCCTGTCTGTCCCATGTGTTGTTGCATGTCGCACTCGCTAGCTGCAGATTTGAAAGGGGGTGTGTCACTGTGTGTCACATGACGGTCACAGTGACAGATTAGCAGAGCCAAGATTTTACAAAACGTTTTTGTCTATTTTTGTTCATGAACTAAAATGTCCATAGATTTATTAGTCCAGTTCTTAGTCAGTGAAGTACATTTTCATCTCGTCTTCATTAGTTGACGAAATTTTTTTTTTATTAACTCATTTAATGCCATTGACAGCAATAGACGTCAAAAAATAATTTTAACTATTTATATTAGTTTAACATTCTTTTTCCATTTTTGTTTACAAGAGTATGAAAGCCTTTTTTGTTGTTGTTGTACATTTAAACAGATATAAAATTTGGTATTAATCGTGAGTTAACTAGTGAAGTCGTTACAAATTGTAATTGCCTCCTGCCCTTATTTTTAATCTTAAAAAAAAAAAATATATATATATTTTTAAAATGTTTCATCTTTTTTTTTTTTTTAAAGAAAAGATTATTAAAAATTAGGGGCGTCAGGCGATTACATTTTTTAATCGCATGACTTCACTAGTTAACTCACGATTAATCACAATTTTTAAATCTGTTCTAATACAATAATAACAATTCTAGGCTTTCATACTCTTGTTAACCAAAAAGGAAAAAAAATGTTAAACTAATAGAAATAGTTAAAATGAATTTTGACGTCTATAGCCGTCAATGGCAGTGAATGAGGGTTTTAGTCTAGTCAAATTTTTGCCCGGTGAACAAGGTGTGTTGACGAAATTATTTTTGTTTAGTTTTTGTTGACGAAATTAACACTAACAAAAAGCCAAATCGGGTGAGTGGGAACGTTGCTCCAGCGCGGCCATGTTCCTCTTGGCCAGGAACTGTCAGATGCTCAGGGCACTGTGATCATGCCTGTTGTCTTCGAGAAACAAATCACTCCTGATCCTAGTTAGAACATACAGTATGTAGATGTGTTTCATCTTGAAAATGGCTTTGGATCTTTACTCAGCGTAGCCTTTAGGTCATGAGTTGAGAAACCTATTCAGAATTAGATATCAAAATAATTACCTGACTGTATGATGTCACTTGAGACCCAATTTTATGCGTCGATCTAAATTATATATTTTCTAAACTCAACACAGGAAGGCTGGAGCCAAGATTCAAACCCTGAACCTCACTTTTCTATGTGCCCTTGAACAAAACCAAAAAAAACGACTTACTTGCAACTGTGGCTGACAAACACATGGCAAGTGAAGATGGAAGGCAGGCTCTTTTGTCGTGTGATGCTGTGTTCACCGCACACACAACAAAACTTTAAGGCGACAGGTGCGCCTTCAAGCAGAATAATTCATCGTCTTTCACCGACTTCTTTGTCTGTGTGTGTATGTGTGCGCCGACAGAGTGCATCCTGGGTATTGCCAGATCCGACTAGAGATGGACCGCCTGTCGCGTTTGTGCCAGATAAGGGAAGATATTGTCTGCATGGGCAACAATGCAACACCAGCGATAACGACGACCACAACAAAAAAAGTGAACGGAGATAACGCGGAATGTCACACGAGCAGCGATTATGGCGAATACACAATCGTCACTAAATGCCGCGTTTGAGCATGATTTTGATGATTACTGCGATACAGACACACTTTTATTCAGTTTCTATTGTGCAAGGCGGCAGTTATCATAAACGGCAGGCAGAGCCTTTCCATGAATCATGCATTATTTGAAATTATTAAAAATGTGTTTTTTTTACTGTAATTTGAAAGAGCAATGAAACTGGCGGATCATGAGCCACATGCTGCTTCACCATGTCTCAAGATAGCTGACAGATTGATGGTTTTAGAAATATTTCTTCATATGAGTGCTGTTGAGGAGAATCACTTCACATCTGTGTTCCGTGAATTTTTTAAAATATATATTTAACATAATACACGCATTCAATTACATTTATAATATTCAAAGCTGGCATCTGCTGTGCCGTGTCAGCTTAATTGAAAATCATCTTCTCAGATTATTGCTTTTTCTTTGTCTCTCACGCTGTAATACATTTGTTTTTGTCAGCGAGCTTCGGATGTTTTAATAAGAAAGAATGTCTTTTATTATATTATACGCTGCATTCCCTTATGTCTCCTAATTGACTCAGGTGTTTTTCATCCTCTGGTGCTTTTCGAGTAGCATTTCTCACGTTCTTCCGCTGTCTCATCAAATGCTCGTCTCCCTGAGCACAGTTCATACAGATTTAACCCACTAGTGCAGGGGTCAGCAACCTTTACTGTCAAAAGAGCTATTTTAGACCAAGTAAAGAACCAGAAATCTGTCAGGAGCTGCAAAACATTTCAACATTGAGATGAATGAAACCGAGTGTTAGTGTTAGTCTAACAGCATTCAATGCTTTGAGATTCATTTTTCTTCTACCTTACGACTTTCGTTTTTGGATTTTGTTGTTGTAATTTTTCATACTTTTTTTTTTAAATGTTCTGCCTTTCTGATAAATTTGGCAACATTGTGGTAATTTTCTGCCTCTCTTCCTTTCTGTGGTCATTTTATGGCTCTTTTTTTTTTTTTTTTTTTTTTTTACATTTATTCAGCCTTTTTTGCTATAAATTTTCTGACATTTTAGGTATTTAAAAAAAAAAAACTTTCATCTACATTTTCTGACATTTTTGGCAATTTTTTGACATTTTTAGATATTTAAAAAAAACTTTCATCGACATTTTCTGACATTTATGGCAATTTTTTGACATTTTAGGTATTTAAAAAGAACTTTCATCTACATTTTTTCTCATTTTCTGACAAGTAAAAAATTGGGAGTTTCACATTTAATTATTTGTTTTTATTTTATCCTATTTAAGAATATTTGATCTAAAATACATTAAAAAAATATGTAAACAAATTATTGCTCCTTTTTTTTGGGGGGGGGGGGGGGGCACAGGAGAGTGTCTAAAGAGCCAAATGTCCAATGTTTTACCTGTCCAATGTTCCCCCACCTATATCCCTCTCATATTAAATTCATCCATTTCTCTCACTGAGTCTTTCTCAAACAGTGGTTGTCACCTGTGCTGCAATCATACAATAATAATCATGTAATGTTCCCCCAACTATGTAGCTAACCAAATATTCATCTCCCAGAGCCTCTTGCTTGGAGTTTATCCACCTGTCAATGTTCTCCCACTAAGGTTATTATAGTAAACGAAAACTAATAAAATGACAAACTAAAATTGAAAATACATTTTCATTGATGAAATGAAATATAAACCAAAAAATCTTAAAAAAAATTAATAATTATTAGCTATAATTATAGTAAAAATGTCAACAAAACAGATCATGACAAGTGGTGACTGCATGGTAAAGAAAAAAGGGACAATTAGGTAGAGGGGGATGATCAAACCCATCACGACGGCAAGAAATACACTGTAAAACGATAACTTGTCTCTTTTATTGTGACAGAATGTCAAGCATGTGTTGATTCCATCTTAATGAGCAGATGCTCTGCTCTGTCACCTGTTTTGCGACACCAGGAAAAAGTCACCGCACACACTTGCAATGGTTGGAAAAGACTTTGACGTTTTACCCCAACGCAGGGAGCTCGTTTTAATTAAATTGAATTGGACGCGCTTTGATCAGCAATCTGCAGCCATTGTCAAACGTTCATGCCATAAATCTTCTTTTTGACTTCCGAGGCATATCTTGCATGAAGAAAATGCATAATCCACCCTTGAGTTTGGCACTTTATGAAAATAGTGAAATGAAGATATTAGTGATAAAGACATATACCGTATAAGACCAGAGCTTTGTTTGCTACTTCTTTTGTATGCAAAACCGAAATTTACAGTTGAGTGGATCCCCGCTGTTCACGCTGTAGACCGCGGTCTGACGAGTCCACATTACAAATTGTTTTTGGAAGCCATGGATGCCGTGTCTTCTGGGCCAAAAAAGTAAATAATTATTCATGTAAAGTTAAAAAGCCAGCATCTGTAATGGTATGGGGGCACCATTAATGCTGAAAAGTACGTACAGATTTTGGAGATACATATTTTAGGGACGTGCATGCTTATTTCTGCAAGCCACATTTTGTTTCAGCATGGCTTTGACGTCCAAAAATAAATTAATAAAAAGTTATACTGCTGGCCTGCCAGCAGTCCAGACCTGTCTCCTATTTAAAATGTATGGCACATTTTTTTTTTTATGTACACCAATAAAGTTATATCAGTTTGAACATTTTTATTGACATTTTACAAAAAGTTCCAACATCAGTGGAATTGGGGTTTGTAACCGTAAACAACTGTATGTTTATGAACCATACTCACAGCTTTTAATTTGATATGAAAGTGAAATTTACACGTGAGGATTCATCGCCATGCGTCATGGAAAAAGGTTCAGTAATTTACCTCCTGACTTCCTGTAAGGCATGCCTATATAATAACCACCCCGTCAGCGTTTGTGCGCATATAGGAAGGCGGGTCAGCACGTGTAAAAAGGTGAAATATAGCGTCAGTGAAGGGTGCCGCATAAACCGACCACTTCAACTTTTTTTTTTTTTTTTTTTTTTAATTTGGATTGGCAAGCCATCTGCCAGCGGGGTAATATTTTATCCACAAGTCGTTTTCTGAGTATTCCTGCTCCGCAGTCGAGTGCCTCTCCATCATGCTTGTCCGAAGGGATTTTTATTGAAGAACACTGAGATGGGATTGGATGCCATGTGCGTGCGTGTTTGTGAGTGATTTTATTGCATTGCCGCCGCAGCAGGGGGCTGTGTCGCTAGGTTACAGTAAAACCTGTTCAGTTATTTGTTGCCACAGACTCAGCGTTTGACTTCTTCTTTCATACATTTCCTGTTTTGTTCTAAAATCGTAGCAAACTGGCGCCCGTTTGTGTCTCTTTCTCCAGGAATGTCTGTCTGTCTCTCTCTCTCTCTCTCTCTCTCGCTCGCAAAGAAAGTTAATTGACCTGTGAGCCCATCACACAATGTTTACCGGTGTCGGTCTCACATGGTATCCACTCAACAGTGTCACCCCTCAGCCAATCTACACCCATCAAGTATCTGCCCGCCTCTTTCTCACACCAGTAGTTGCCCACCTGCGTCACACTGATCTGCCATTTCTCCTTTCGATGTTAACACACCTGTGTCGTTTACCCACCCGTCTCACTCAATTTACAGCTAACAGTGCTTTAAAATTTTTTTTTTTTTTTACTAGTGCTGTAGCACTGAAATACCGGGGTCTTAGTCAAGACTTCATTTTGAAGGTCTTAGTCTTGCTTCGGACTCAACTCTCGAAAGTCTCGTTCTCTAACTCTATAACTTTGGATTTCCCGTCAAGACTAGCACTTATTTGCTAATCTTCAACTTTATTCATCTGGTAATAAGGAGAAGCACTTTAACTCATTCGCTCCCAAAAACGTTTAAATACGTTCTATTTTAAATGCTTTAAGTGTCCCCAAAACGTTTTATTTTTTATTTTATTTTTTTTATGCTAGAGCATACAGAAGGTTTTAATGCAGCCTCTCAACTGCAACGAATGGTTGAAGAAATGGTAGTTATTACACAAACGGCCAGCAGGTGGCAGCAGGGCATAGGAAATGAACCAGGCCATGTTGGAAAAAACCCTCAGTTATTCAGAATTCTAAATAGATTTGTGAATAATGATGAAGCTATATTCTAATGCTAATTGCTGCAAAACGGAAACGGATAGGAATATACTTTTTTTCCCTGATGACTTTAATCTTTGTATGTTTTTGTAGCAAAACAACACAATATTCTGTGGGCCTTGCAAAATCAGTCAAAATCCAGTAAAACGGCTGGGAGTGAAGGGGATTGCTTCTGTGAAAATGGCTGAGAGTAAATGAGTTGAACAAAACAACAACAAATCCTCCACTTCATGTGTTACTCGTCCCATCAACACCCCCGCAATGACTGCAACCTTTGCTATGTTGTGACTTTTTTAATATAGGGGAGATTTTTGGAAACTTCAACAATCAAGCCACAAAATGCTCTTGTTTCTTAAATACAACCAAGTTCTTCATTAAGTTTTATGGTCACGTCACGGTCTCGGCTAGCCTCAGTTTTGGTCTTGTCTCGGCCTTGATCTCATCTTGGTCTCTGTGATTTCTGGTCGCAGGCAAGTCTTGGTCTCTGATAGTGTGGTCCTGAACACAACACTAGTTTTTACCCGTATTCATCCATCTTTATCTCTCTAACTTATCAAGATGTGGCCCCTTTGCACAATCCCCTCCCCACCTGTGTCTCCCTTTTAGCTCAGTTTATTTTTATTTTTACAATATGTTCTATGCAGCCCCACTAATCTAAATATGGTATTCTGGTTAATATTGCGTGCTATTTTGCCATTTGATGTCGACTGAAGATGACATCACAGTTGCTCAGATCTCAGGTAACAACCAATCACAGCTCAGCTTCAGAAATCAGGTGAGCTCTGATTGGTTGTTGCCTGAGCAACAATGATGTCATCTTCAGTCGACAGCAAGTGGCAAAATGGCCGCCCCCCTGAGATGGATAAAAACAGCTGGATTTTGCTTCATAACTCATATTCCAAAAATGTCATATTATTCAGAATGTAATGTTTAGACTAGTGAGGTCACATATAACACATTTTTGTTAAGGTTGACTTCCACTTTAAATAAACACCCACCTGTGTCTCTCTAACCCAGAGGTGGGCATCGAGGGCCGAAGTCCTGCAGGTTTTGCATGTTGCCCTTCTCCAACACAGCTGATATATGATCAGCTCATCAGCAAGTTCTGCATAAGCTTGATAACGATCCTGTTGATTGGAATCAGCTTGTGTTGGAAGTGAGAAACCTCCAAAACCTGCAGGACTCCGGCCCTCGAGGACCGAGATTGCCCACGTCTGCTCTAACCCAAACTCTACCCATTGGTGCTATTCATACACAAAGTCCCCCCACCTGTGTCTCCATTTGGCTTTCTAACCAACACATTTTCTCACTCAATAACCACCCGCCTGTAACTGTCCAACCACCTGTGTCCTTCCACACCCAACGGTGCGATTCATACAGTACACAAGGTCCCGCCCACCTGTGTCTCCCCTCACGCGCAGTAATCAACACATTTTCTCACCAAATATTCACCCACCTGTGTCTCACCCCGTGCCCTCCCACCTTTTGTCTCTAAAAGCACCTATGTCCGTCTCACCAAATGTCCACGGGTTTGCCACCTGTGTCACTTATCACAATGTTTAAATACCGTTCTCAACCTGTGCTCTCCCACCTGTGTATCGCACCAAATCTTAATCAGCCTGTGTCTCTCGCACACATACTGTAATTTGTCCACCTGTGTCCCTATGGTACATTCACACTATTTACCTCTCTCCCAAGGTTGGCCCGATTACGAATCTGTGTTCGTAGTAATACATAGAGTATACAAATTCTGCTGTGGTGCAAAAAAAGCCAGCATTAATTGTAGCAAGAAAGGAGGTCGTGGGAGAGCTCCAGAATGATTTGTTTTTTTTTTTGTGTCAGAGTGGAAATCGTTGAAGGACTGACTGATATACGGCACACATGAATCCTCAAGGTAAAAGATGTTCCGCCGACAAGCAGCAGAGTCCCAGGGTCGTGTTTTTTCCTTCTTCTTTTGAGTATAAATCTTTTGCCCCCTGCCCTGCCCTTCCCCTCGCGCCCGTGGCCGCTGCCGCCTTTTCTCCATCCTGACCGATAAAGAGGCACAATTTATATCCATGGGTGAGCAAAATTAAATAGACCTGGCACAAAGTGAAGATAAATGGCTAAACACTTTCATTTCTTCCGCATTGCTTATTTCTAAAGCCTTTTCTCTTTTGAAAAAGCTCTTAGACTGGCAAAAATATAGTACAATCATAACAACGGCACATTGTTCACTAAAGGACACAAAGGAATTGCAGGCTAGTTCCTGTACCTGCCACACTCTACAAACCCACTTCACAAAAAAAAAAAACAGAATTTGTGTGGGTGTCACACAAAAAGCAGCACATGTTGCGGCCAAAATGTTGAAAGCCCAAACTTCTTTGCCAACAACACTGCCGACAGTTAGGATAATTCGTAAATTGACCAAAAGGATAAACTCTGCTGTCACACTTGCACTCAAGTGACAGCACAAAAAAACATTTAAAGCTCGAAACAGCAGTGACAAAAAACAAAACACGCAACATATTTTGAATGTCAATGTCATTTGATGTTTCCACAGGCAGGGAGATCAACTAAAATTGACAACCACATTTTGTCCATTTTTTCATTACATAGCTATATAGCTCAGCCCCAAGCACATATAGCATCCGAGTGACTAATAAGACGTGCGGCAAGCGCCGAGCATCAAATTAACGCTTGCACAGCAGGGCTGAAATTGGACGTTGCTTTACATTCCCCACCACACCACATGAGAATACCACTACAGCGAAAGAGGCAAATTAACGTGACGCCGCGAGAACACTTCCTCAACATTGTATACCGAACAACCCCAAAGGGACTTTTTGATTCGTAAACCTTGAAAAAGTTTCTCGCCGCTCTCTCCCAATTTAGACTTGACCTTTTGCAGGGCGCTCGCAATGAAATAACATCAACTGTGGGAAGGACGCAATTAGTGTCGACGCGTGCACATCTGGCTTTGCGGGGCCAGATCCACCCCCCCCCCCCCCCAAACGTCATGACACCGCCGCTTGTTTTACTGCTTAATTTACGGAGGCCACACGCGAGTATTTATAGAGCTCGCCGTGCAAAAAGGTGCCGCATGCAAATGAAGCCCACTCGTAAATAACAAAAGATATACGGCTGCGTAATTGGAAACAGGTAGAGCGCACTTTGCTTGTTATTGATGACTCGGCTTCACGTGCCCTTCTCGCTCGGCCCGGGAGTGGCGAGAGCCTTCGAGGACGCTCGTCCGAGCATCTCGCTCTAACTAATTTACGTCAGGGTGACAAAATGGGAGGGGGTAAAAATACATCAAATAAAATGGAGGGGCAGCCCCCTGGAGCAAGAGGCGACGATGAGGTGCGACGATAAATTCGGAGTGATTTATGGGTGACGACGACGCTTCCGCGGCATGTCACTCACACGGCGACAAACAATTGTATGTTTATGATCATGAAGCCGCCATGTTTGACATGCTCTACTTTGTATTGTTGCTCTGCCCAATTTCGACTCTTGACTTTTGCGTGCCATTTTTTTTCTTTTTAAAACCTATTAACTCTTTGACTGCCAAAAACGTTAAATAACGTTTAGCAAAATCCTATGGAGGAGTGCCAAAGACGTTAAAAGACGTTTGTTTCAAAACAGAGGTGAAACTAACCATTTTCTATTGTTGATTACTGAAAAACGGAATAAGGTAGAAACAATTTTTTTTTTCTGATGAAAGATGAGAGTCCAATCTTTCATTTGGTAGTATGTGTGTTTCCATAGTCCAAACACATAATTTTCTGTGGACCTTGAAAGATCAGTCAAAATGCTTAAATCGGCTGGCACCCACGGCATCCCTTTTCTGAAAACGTCTGGCAGTCAAAGAGTTAAAAAATCCCATACCGTTCACCTAAACCGAACACTTCAGAACCCAGCCAGAGCCGTGAGGCCATCAGGAGACCCGAGGAAGGACCAAAGAAAAGCCATTTTGAAAACAACACTGAACAATTGTATGTTTATGATCACAAGACTGTGTGACAGCAACTGCCGTGTTAGAAGTTCTGTACTTGATGCGTTTGCTCTGCCCAATTTTGACTATTATTTGTGTCCACTTTATTCCACCTAATCGAAAAACAATTGTATGTTTATGATCTTAAGGCAGCTTCTTTTTAGTGTAAATGTTGCAACAGCTACCATGTTAGAAATGCTGCACAAGACAGCTCTTGTTAGCATATGTGTCGCTGTGCTAGCAAAGTAGCATACTTCTAATTGTATATTTATGAGCATAAGGCCGTTTCTTTTCAGTCTGACAGATGCTGCCATGTGAGTCGAGAGACTTAGTACACTTCCGACCGTGGGCTTCCTCTGTGCAACTTCGACTCTCATGTTCTTGTACGCCTTGTTCCAAGTAACTATAATTATTGTGATGATGAAGTGGCTCGTTTAGTACAACTGTGAAAGCAGCTGCCATGTTAGTCAGAAGACCTTTTATCGTCGTTGCTTGGTGTTTGCACTTCCAAATTTCTCCTATCTTTTCAAACCCACCCATACTTTTGCGTCGCACCACTAAGAAGGTCCCCTCAGTGACTATAAATCTTTGTTTTGCGGCCAATTATCGTTTTTTCCATTTGCCTCGAAATGCAGCACGGATGATTTCAAACGATGGAATGAACCGGCTGCCATATGTCTTCACGCCATCGCTTTACATTTTTAATCTTGTGTTAAAAATGAAAAAAAGGCAACACAATTTAATGATGTAATCGGGAGCGCCATCTGTCTAATGAAGTGAGACACTGAAGCACATGGTGCATTTGGATTGGGGGGGGGGGGGGGGGTTGCCGCTCACGCTGCGCACGTGAGAAACGATCTCGTCGCCCGGTCACATGCTTCCTTAAAATTACAGTCGTTTATTTTTCGTCTGTCAGATCATTTCACTCGGGACTATCAGGATTTGTCTCACGCTTTCCAATTTATTTATTCAGTCGCTTATTTATTTATTTATTTTTACTACTTTGAGATGAACACAGTTCGCAATTGTATGTTTGTCAACACGATGAGGATGCTCGCTTAGTACGAGTGCGACAACAGCTGCCGTGTCGAAAGACCTTGTACACTGCATTCAATGTGTCTGACCTGTGCAATTAAGCATCTTCCTTGCAAGATTTTTTTTTTAAATAACAACTCTTTTCTCTTGACTGTTTTTGTTTGTTGTATTGCCATCCTATACAGTCAATTCTGAAGAGCAAATTTGACTCTAAACAGAGACTATTTGGTCCGACTAAAAACAGTAAAATTTACACTCGGAAGAGAGTAAAATATTCAGAGTAAATTTTACTCAAAGTATTTTTAGTATGTACGAGAGAAATTTTGGTTCATTCTTTCCCAGCCATTTTCACTGAAGCAACCCCCTTTGCTCCCGGCTGTTTTACTGGATTCTGACGGATTTTGCAAGGCCCAAACAATATTGTATTCTATTGCTATAAAAACATGGAACCTACCAAAAGACAGATTAGAGTCTATTTTTTAATCAGGAAAAAATGTATATTTGTATCTGTTTCCGTTTTGCAGCAATCTGTTTAAAAAGAGCTCTTTGCAAAAAGTGCCCTGGTTGATCTCTTATAATTTTCTGCCACCTGCTGGCCGTTTTTGTAATATCTACCATTGTTTCAAGCATCCTGTTCAGTTCAGAGGCTGCATCTAAGCCTTCTGTATGCTCTAGCATTAATAAAAAACTAAACAGTAGGCTCAGGGCGTAGATTGGCTGTCTCCCAACCTAAAGTTGTGGGTTTGTTCCTCAACCCTTGAGTGACTTTATTATTATTATTTAAAATATTTTTGTCATTTTACTCTCTTCCAAGTGTAAATTTTACTCTGTTTAGAGTGGGACCAAATAGACTGTTTAGAGTAAAATTAATTCCACCATTCTATTTACTGTAAACAAGTTTGTGTACATAAAAAAAGAAAAAACATTTTAGCCGCCTGAGTTCATCTTCCTGCCCTGCATCCACTGAGTCTTCGCTGTCCTCATTACTGCAGCCAGAGGTGGGCAGACGAAACTCGCAAGGGGGGCGGAAGATGCGGGGTGCTTTTTCATTGCACGAGGTGTTGTGAGGACCAAATCATGTGTCACGTGTATCGACCGCCGTCCCTGAAGGTTGCATGTTGTGTCACATGGCCGGTCCATCTGTTTGGAGGCTGGCAATGAGCATTAAGACCGGTGTGTTCCCTCCCCTGTCCATTTGCTGCGCTTAAGCGGGGCTTGACAAAGCATCCACCTCCAGGCGTAATATCCCAAGAGGCGTTCTCTTCCTCCTCCAAAATATGAGCGATGCCCAAGTAGCCGCCTGTGTCACTCCAGCTCGTTCCCTCAGTGACACGGCGGGAGTGGCATAGTGCTCTTCATCACTCCTGAACAGAATGAGATTTCCTCGGAGACGTGGCACCGCCTCCGCCATCTCATCCTTTTCGCGCCAGGCTCCCGGGGCCCGGACGTCACCACCGATGGCCGGCGGCTCATCACAAGGCCTGCTTGTTGTGGACATATGTCACCTGAGACACAGGGACAAGTGTCTGAAGCCTCGAGGGGAGGAGGAATGTCTCACATGTCCTGCTTGTATTTTATTTCATTCCTTCGTGATTGATGGTGGACAATTTCTTTAGCTCTGTGCTTTTTAATGGAGTAGCTTTACGGTGACATGTGAAAATTGGGTGGAGAAACTACTACAGGGGGATCCTCCTTGGTTTACAACAGTTTGGAGGTTATGAACGGAGAGCAATAAAGTAGTTTGCACAGCAGCGTAATATGCGGTCACGTGGAACAAGAATGTACACTCCTCTTAAAGTGATTATACATGCATATTTCCATAATATAAAACATGAATATAGCACGGACTATGATTCCAAAACATCTTTAAAGAAGGCTGATACTCCGTGAAGGGGCCTGTGCTGGTGGGACACCTTGTTTTGCAAAGCTATCATGAACCTAAGCAGACATGAGAGCCGCAATTATAACCAGAGGTGGCAAATCCAGGTCCAAAAAGTAAAAACCCTGCTCAGTTTGGCTTTAGCCCCAGGTGCTAGCTAGCTAGCTCCCTAGCTATCTCCCATGGTGCTTGTTTACCTGCTAGGGAGCTAGCTAGCTAAAGCTAGCAGGGGCTAAAGCCAAACTGTGGCAGGGGTTTTAACGTTAAGGTGCTAGCTAGCTCCCCATGGTGCTCGTTTACCTGCTAGGGAGCTAGCTAGCTAGCATCAGTGGCTAAAGCCAAACTGTGGCAGGGTTTTTACTTTCTGGACCTGGAGTTGCCAAACTCTGTCCAACACCGCTTCTCTGTTAGATTTGCGTTTGCAGAACTTCTATCTACAGACAACATTCTGCTTTCGGACGTGACATTTTGTTGAGTTTGGTCAAATGCTCTACTAGTAAAAGTTTTGTGTCATGTTTACTGCCAATCATAGAGAAGAGTGGAACATCTGTGGGTAAACTGTTTTGACTGAGCTATGTCGTTTCAACATATTTCTATATCTTGGTGAAATCTTTAGAACGTCTTGATGAAGTCGTTCGAACGCCTTGATAAAGTTGTTTGAAAGTCTTGGTAAAGTCACTAAATGTCTAGGTGAGGTCGTTAGAATGTCTTGGTAATGCCACGAGGGATTGACTTTGTCTAATTGTGGCATTACCAAGTTGCATTATGGGAAAATATCGTATCTACATTTTCCCAACACGTTTGAATGACTTTACCAATACATCCAAACTTTATCAAGACGTGCCAACGACTTTGCAGTACATCCGACTGTCCGACTCCATCTTTCTGCCCGTAGGGGGCGCCTATTGATTTCAAGGGCCTTTCTCACACAAAACAGCCACATTGTGACCTTGTAAGGCTTTTGCGTTTTATAGGCAGTAATCAAAATTCCCCACCATGCTGTGTCCACACGCCATAATGAAAAACTCATATTCTCTGCAAATGAATGTGGCCCATCTGTATAGTGTACGCAAATTTGATAGCCATCAGCCAAATCTCGAGGACATATTAGTCTATTAAGGACACCTGGAAGGAGCTGCTTCCAACAAAATTGGTAGACCTCTTGTGGCTTATTGAGACTTCCTTTGTTTTCGGTTAACTCATAATTGGCTTGCCTACAAAATATCATGCTGCTTAGTCAAACTGGCACGAGAGGCTGAATTCTCCCCGAAAATCTTGTGGTTGGGTTATATTAGATTTTTGTGTTTTATCATTAGCCATCAAACCATGCTGTGGCCACACGCCATGATGAAACATCAAATTCTCTGCAATTTATTGTCACCCATCTGTCTCATATAGCAGTTCAAATTTGGTAGCCATCAAATAAAATCTCTATGACAAATGAGGTCTTCTGGGAATCAACCCCGAACTGCCGCTTGAAACCAAAATGGCTGACTTCTTCCCTTTTTTGTAGTTTTTTTTTTTTTTTAAATTGTGGTGTTACTCATGATAGGCTCAGGGGTTCGCGGACTGGATTTTTGGAAAACATTCCAGCAGGTGCTATCGATTATTTGGCCCAAAAATGATGAAGACATCAAGGAGCTAGCGCTAGGAGCAAAATAACTACTGTAGAAGGTAAGACCAAGTAAAAATGAAACGTTTAGTCAATCAACTTGTTAATTATTCCATTATTCCAGGGCTCTTCAAATCCACTACTTCCTGAACACAACACCACTCCTTCATTTCCTGTCATTCATGATTGGACAAACTGATTAATCCAGGTGTGTCTGGCCATTGTCGTTGTGGTTACTGAGATCATGCAGACCTGGGTTAATGAGTTTGTCCAATCATGAAAGACAGGAAATGGGGTGGTGCTGAGTTCAGGAAGTAGTAGATTTGTGCAAAGAGCCCATTGTCCTTTCATTGGTTTCTTCACTTCCTGTTGACTTTTGTTCATTTTTCTCTCCATCAAATCATTTGCATTAATCAAATCCTGACATAGCAAATCTCCAAACCCGCGGAGGCGTTCCGACACACATTCGTTCAATTCGTGCCACATTTGAAAGCCTTCTCACAGTTGCTAATGTGTCAGACTGTTACCTTTTTTTTTTGGTGTTGACACCTCCATCATCCGCCGCCTCGCGGGGCGGTGACAGAATGACAGAACGTCGTCAGAAACCATCTGTGTCCGGTCATGAAGGCCAATGACAAACGTCCATCACCTGATTAGTCTGAGAGAGTTTGGGGCGGGGTGGAAGAGAGCGAGAGAGAAACAGGAAGTGTGGATCTTCCTGCCAACAAAACAAGCAGTTTAATTAAAAGTCAATGACTACAGATTTGTGTGCGTTTTAAAAAGCCAACGATCACGATGCTCGTACCGCAAGGACGGATCCGCAGATTTGTACTCTGACCTTCACGCTCATTCCGTCATCACACTGACATCAGGCACCTCTCGTTTCTCAACCCCTCAAAGGCACATCGTTCTCGCCCGCTCTTACACAGGGAATTATTTCGCACTCAAGAGCCCAAACGATCCGAGGCATTGATTAACAGCGGCCGGCCAAGGCCCGCGGCAGTTATTACCAACTCTGTCACGGCGTTTTTAATGGGAACCAGGCGGGGGTGAAGGCATGTATCATCAGTATGAGCGCGCTTTTGAATGATTTATCAACAGTAATTTTGGCGCGGAACCCGTGTGTTTCATTTAACGACCGTGTTTGCGCGCCGTGGTGGGAAATTAATAAGCAAATAATTGGCGACAAAGCGGCGCGTCACCCGGGTGAAATATGGCATTAAAAAGTGACGCTGAGCAATGCTGCCACGCTCACCCACCGCTTACCAGAACCTTCCTCAGGTTATATGGTAGGGATGGGAATTAATGAAAATTCAAGCGGGAAAATTCCCTGTTAAAGACATTAATCAAGAAAAGTGAGTATGTGAAATGCAGTCAGTAATTGCCAGTATTCGGGTTTTGAAAGGCCATTTAAGGACGCGCAAAAATCTGAATATACTCTTATTCAGGTTTAAAAAAAAAAAAAAAACTTTTCTAACCTGAAAGGTTTCTTGGTCTTTTGAGTACAGGATTGTATTTCATAATTTTGACACCAACTTGTTCACCTTTTACCTCAAACTAGGGGTGTTAGAAAGAATTGATTCGGCAATATATCGCGATATTACAGCGCGCAATTCGATTCGATATGCGGTCGAATCAAACATCAATTTTTTATGGGAATACTCAACAAAACGTCTTACTTAGGGTTAGGATTCACACATTAAGCATGGAAGAATGTTATATTAGTGGAACATTAATCCTTATTTTATTTCAGTGCTGTTAAAACATGAAACAGATTGCAACCTGTTTGTTAAATGCAGTGGCTCAGTTATAAGCCTGAATTTTCCGATTAAATAAATACATTTTCATACAAATCTTACAGTGTACATGTACAAGTGTACTGATTAGTATTTTCTAAATTTGAGTAAAAAAATAAAAATAAAAAATCAATTTATAGATTCGTATCGGGATTAATCTCTATCGAATCGTGACCTATGAATCGTGATACGAATTGAATCGCCAGGTACTAGGCAATTCACACCCCTACTTCAAACGATTATTGGCTCCAAATAGCGGTTATCAGCCTCCTTGATTACTAATAATCGGTATTAGCCTGGAAAAAAAAAACGTATCAGTCTATCACTAAATAAAAATAGTAACAAGGCTGAATAGATCGTACAAATATCGTGTAAATGGTAATCTAATCTGAAATGTTACACTTTATTTTATTTCTGCCGCTAGGACTCCCCCAATAACAGGACATGTGAATGCGCTGCGATGAACTTGAGACAAAAAGATGGTTTGGTATTGTACATGGGGAAAATACATGACTCATTTCCCCCACGTTGACAGTCAAATGTCCAGTACAGGCTGCCCTTTCAGAAGATTGTGAGCCATTCCAATGAAATATCTTCAAAAGGTTGTGTGACACATGTTCAGTTAATCACACTAGTGCTTTTAGTCGCCCTTTTTCACATTCTCTCTAATGGATCCTCGAGTGTAGTTCATTTTGTCCATTTTCCATCCTGGGTAGACAGTGTGACCCAATTAAGATGCCGGTTTGAAAGTGGAGCGCTTACGTTAGCTCGCCGATCGTCTGCAAACCAAAGATTAACAATGAAGAAAAACAGGCAGCGATTCGGCTTTCGGATCTTATTCAATAAGGATTCTTTGGAAGTTTGAATATCTTTGATGGCGAAGAGGACGCCACAGTACCCAAAGTCACACTTAAATAATCTGCATAATTCTTTCACGCACAGCCTCCCTTTTGCCCCCCGTCTTCTTCCCGTTCCACCATTCCCCATCTTTCGCTCCCATTTTTTATTTATTTTTATCAAACAATTTGAGAGCTGCTTTTCGGAGCAAGAAATAAGAAGTCGGTCTCACTCGATTGGGCAAAGTAATCGAGAAATGACTGGAACAACAGCCGACGGTTATTTAAAGCTTTTATTCATTTGTTTGTTTTAGATGCTATCTGGTCTCTAGAGCTGACGAACGGGAGGAAAGCAATATTCATTGTTTTAATGGGAACGCCACCCTCCGCCGTCTTCTTTCCTTCCACGCCCTTTTTGGGGTTCTCTCGCTAGTGCACAGAATGCTAAGTGGTCTTCCTGATAAGCGATACATATACTGTACAGTAACTTCACTTTAATCATCAGAACCAATCAAAGAGCTATTATAATGAAAGCAAGTGATTGGCATTGAAGAGGGTCTTATGCCCAGATTTAGTCATAACTGTTTTAATTTCCTTATTTCCTCAGTAGAACTTTTTCCTGTGGCTGTGTCTTTGTGAGTGTTGTCGCGATTTCTGCCAGCATGTCTGGAGGGCCTCCTCTATTTCCACAACAATAGACCATTTGTCTGTGGTTGTAGTATGATGTTTTTAAAGTATCTCATGTCCGGTGAACTCCGGGTGGGCTGTTTTGCTGGGGGCTTTGTGGTACCGCCCTTCAAGATAGTATAAGAATGTTGTAAGTCCTCTGAAATCTTCGCACTTGTGAGAGGCTGCAGCCATTGTCTGGAACTCACTTGTGCCCGGAATATTCTGTAGAAATAAAAGCTTCGAAGCAACTGTTCATCGATCTCCAGCCTGCATTCGGATAACCAACATACTCACTACCTGAAAGAAAATGAACACGCGGAGAAAAAGATCATTTTCTTCAACAGCATTCAAACAAAATTTCCTTTTTTGCGACTTACAGTAGGTGATCATTTAATTAATTTTAAACTCCCTTTTCATCTTCAGTGCTATTTTAAGCAGAATGCTGCCAAAATGTAGTTTGTGTTGATGTACTGTGGCTTGGGGGTGTCAAACTTGCTTTTCTCATATGCACATCATAGTTATGGTTGCCCTTAGAGGAAAAATGTGTTCTGACAAAAATAATGGTTTGTATGTATAAACCCCATTTAAAGGTAAGGGTTGGTTTTATATTGGGTACAGGAAGGAAACAAAATATTTATTTAGGTTTATTTAGAATGTGACTAATATATTATTAGCTCAATTTACCCAGTCAGCAATTTTCCATATTAAAATGAATTAAAATGCCGTTAATGACCCCCCCAAAATGATGACATTTAAAAAAATGTGTTTCATGTTTTTAATAAAGAAAAATAGCATTGTATGTATTGCAAAAGATAAGTATAAAAACAAAACCACATACTAGCTAGCCAATGTAATAAGCTAGGCAGATGCTAGCTGCACTGTTTTGGTTTACAAAGTAGCCATATGGATAGAGTGCAAGGCAAGGCAGGCATGTGAAAACCCGAATAATTACTAAGTCAAGAAAAAAAATGTTGCAATCTTTTGTGGGCCTCATAAAATGACGTGGCGGGTCGGATCTGGGTCCTAAATTGGACACCTGATGTCGCTGAACTTTTGTCATGCTAGTCTTTTATGAACTCAACAGAACCACATCATCTGCAAAAAAAAACAGATCTAATAGCGAGGTCACCAAACCAAATTCTGTCCGTAAAAAGTTCCGTACAAAAGTTGCTGACAAATGGCTGTCTTGGCGGAGGCTAATCCTCCCTGGAAACAAATTTGAGTTACTGCCGGCAACGCGGTCCAAACTCTGAACAGCCCATATTATCACATATGTGTAGATTGAGCTACTTTAAAGAGAAGAATGCTTGTGAATACAAATGATAAATGACTTTTTAAGGTTTAATGCAGCTCTTAAGCTCTCGCGGTGACCTTCCCAAAGTACTGACAAACACTCCAATCGACTATTTGTGAACTGTGCAGTCCGCCAAGCGAAGCCTGCTTAATTTAGACTGTCCAAGCATAAAAACATTCTTAAAAGACATCCAATCATTAGGTTACGGAAAAGTTGATTAAATGTCAAGTATAAAAAAAACCCTCAAAAGCTACAACCTGTATTGAGCACAACTGAATAACATGAGAAGCATTAAGCTAGCACAAGATGCTAACATTAGCGGTGTAGTATCACTCTCTACTGCTCTTAGTCAAATTACACAAACCGGCGGACACAAATAAACCACACTACTCACTTACGACAAAGAAATGAAGAACAAAAGTTTTTTTGATCAGAACGATGTTTATAACTTTGCCCAATCCTGTAGAGGAAGAATACGAGTTTTTCCAATGTACATGAAAATGTCTCACTCTCATCCTACAATTCACCAACGGTGTGTTGCTTGGCAGAAAGGGATAAGAGCGCTGGAGTACATTTGGAACACCCGGCCCCAAAACCCCTCAAAGCGCCCTTGATAAAAGGCCTGAATGGTAGCGCACAGCGGAGCTCCAGGCTGCTACGCAACCGCTGGCACTTGTCATGGCCAAAATAGGAAGTCAATTAAAGGCCGACAAAGACTCAGAGTTCAGCCTGCCTGTGGTTTCACTGCCCAACACTCAGCACCTGGGGATGGACGCAGGGCGATGACTGTTTCAAACCCTGACCTTAAACCAACACGGTCTTGAAACCTTAATCATGTCAAGAAGCCTTGCTATGAAACCCAAACGCAAAAACCTAAGCTTCAAACCCAACAGTGGTTTGAAAGCCAAATTTGGAAACCCTAAACATTGATTTAGGGTTCAAACCTTACATAGAAACCCTTATTCTGACTAGAATTCCAATTTGAAACCTTAACCCTGTCCTGAAATCTTGACTTTAAACCCTACTTAAGAAACCCAAGCCCTGGCTTAAACCCTGCCCTTTGTTTGAAACCTTAATTTGGAACCACAGCTTGGTTTGAAACCCTAATCCTTTCAGAAAGCCTTGCAATGAGACCCTCACCATAGTTTGAAACCCCTGCCACTGCTTGAAAATTAAATATTGTAATTAAAAATAATTGCTTGAAAGCCAAATGTGAAATTCTAACCCTGGCTTGGTTAAACACTAACCAAAATATATATTTTTGAAACTCTAAGTTGAAATCTATGCTTGGTTTGAAACTAACTAGTTTTAAACCCTCATTTAGGCTTGACACCATACTTTGACAGCCTACTCAACCCTGGTTTGAAACCTTAATATGATACCCAATATGATTCAAAGCCTAATCCTGATTTGAAACCCTAATCCTGTCTTTGAATCCTGATTTTAAACCAAAACCGTTGTGTGTAATCCTAAATTGAAACCATAACCCACGTTTATTTAACATCAGAAGTTTGACTGAACTAAAGATGAAATCATCAACAGATGATTTTTTTTTTATGATCAAAAGTGGCTTAAAATATTCGGCAGAGTGATCTCCACTCTTCTGCATTGACCTAAAAAGGTCAACAATAAAAGTGCAACAATGTCATAGTATGACAGCTTCCCAGTATAGAAGAGACTAATGTGCGTGTTTGTGCGCGTGTGTACGTCGGTGACGGTGTAATCACGCTTGTCGCCCATCCCTCTCCTCCTCCTCCTCCTCCGTACCACCTCTCCCAGCCTCCCCTTCCTTTATTTATTTACCCCGGTCTCATCCCATCGAGCGGGAGATCAGTCTGCGGAAAGGGCAGCTCGCCAAGCCGGCTCTCTGTGACAGAGCGATGCGTTACGACATTAAGACGCTTGCGAGGAGAGAGAGAGAGGGGAAAAAAAAAGAAAAATCAATCATGCACTCTCGCATGCATTAGCGAAGGGCACCTCTCTGCCTCTCTGGGTGCACACCTGGCTGGGATTGTTTGGCACTTTGTCCCCCTCGAACCCCCCACCCGGGACACACCATTAGCCTTGTGAAGACGAGCACATCTGAGAAATCGGCCCCCGTCCCGACTCCTCCTAGATGAATGGCAGCCGTTTAATTGTTGGCTCGCGCTCATCCATTTTCTTGCCTCGTCCGTCTTTTCCCGTCATCCATCCTCGCAGGACTCCCGCATGTTTGCGCATCAAACGCGGACGACGACCGCGGCGGATAAATTTGCCTGCTGTCAAGTGGGGTGGCGCCGGAATGATCAAGCGTATCGACCGTAAATGCGTCCCAATGACACTGTGCCGTTTACTTGCGTATGCTCACCAAAAAGGACTTTGTGGCAAAGTTGGCCTTATGTGGTCTTCCTTGGGTCAATGAGACCCTCTATACAGACCCTCTATATATTTTATCATAAGCGATGGACTGATATAGCTTTTTCAAGGCTAATACTGATTTTTAGTAGTCAAGGAGGACGATAACCGATATTTCAAGCCAATATTCATTTGCTGCAAAAGAGAAACTCTGTCAAAATAAAAAAAAAAATTCTTTTAATTTTAAAGTGTTTTGACAGCTTTGTTTAAAAATTATAACAAAAATTGCAGGGAGCTTCCAGGGTCATTAGAATGTGTTAAGCTAAATTCAATATTAAACAAGTAAATAGTTCTATAAAGTTTTCTACTATAAATAAAGTTTTCCAAAATGTCAACATTTATTTAGTTTAACTTTTTTACTTAACTTTTAGGGCCCCAGTATACCGCAGCATTACACAGAAGAACTACCAAATAGGAAAGTAGTAATTGGAATTTTCCAAATTATGTGTAATATGAATTCACATGTATAATGAAACGAATGGTGTTCCACAGGGTTCAATTCTGGGGCCTTTGCTGTTTACATTGTATCTGCTGCCCCTGGGTTCACTCTAAACACAGTTGGGTCAAAACTAACCCAATTAAGGATAAAAAATGGACCAATCCACTTTATGGGTCGATTTGACCCAACTTTCTGGGTTGTTGTATACAAAACAACCCATTTTTTTTGACCCAAGTAAAGGATCTGACCAATATTTATGATTTGTTTTACGCTGGAAGACCCAGTTCTTGACTTAAAGTCGACCCAAGTAGAAGATCGGTCCATTTTTGACCCATAGTTGGGTTATTTTTGCCCAACTGTTTTTAGAGGGTTCCGTCTTAAGAAAACAGTAGTGGTTGTTTTGAGATCTGAATGCTGACCAAATGAAAGTTGGACTTTTTTAAGCCGTGGCAGAAGAAAATATTTTTCTACACGACTTTGAAGCATCACATTAAAACAACTGTACACTGACAGGAACATTCAAGGCGGATAATTACAATATATGTCATTTTAGTTCGAGACCTTGTGAAACATTTTCACCCCGCCAGAAGAAAATAACTGCTTTTTAATTATCTCTCAATGTCTTGCTTAGTCTGAATTGCCTTTTAAACCACTTCATCGCTTAATTTGTTAAATGGAATAAAGACGCAGTGAAGATGAAGTGGGACTAAAAAGTCTCAATGTGTAAATGAAGTCTGACATCCTTCGAAACCTTCAAAAGACTTTTGAGAAGCAGTTTTAATATGGATGCATTAGCGCAGGGTTAGCGCGGGAAGAATGACTTCCCACAAACTGCCATCTCAGGTAGTGCTATAGCTGTCTTATTTGCTGTACAAGCATCATGAACATGTCAGAGGTGATCTTTTTGCGGGTTACTATGGCGACGGTGTTGTTTGCAGCTTCTCTCGCCTTTTCAAAAAAAAAAAAAATAGCCCGTCTTGATTGATGAAAAGACAGCCGAGATTGAGGTCAGACAATGCTGGGTCATTATTGCGCCGTCTCTTTTATTTATTTTTTGCTTCAGACTTCTGTTAAAGTTCGTCCAAAAATGTCGCAGCAAGATGTTGCAGCAGAAGCTAACATTAGCGTCGACTGTTCTGCCGTATGTATTTGATTGTGCTCGCCAATTACAGAACGTTTCAAGATGTAGTGAGATATACGAGACCATCCCGGTGTTTTTACAACTTCATCGGCGCTTGCCGGCCCACACTAATTAGGACTAATGAGTCCACACTTGGGGAAGTGACAGGCTTGAGATAAATAGTTCACCTGCTAAGCACCAGCGCACCAAGTCTACCTTGGGAAAACCTGTGGACTTTCAAGCAAGCTGTTCCATTGTGTGCTCACCGCAGTCGTATTAGAAATTCGCCTCTTCAACAACTGTTCAGACGGTTATTTTTGTCTTTTGTCGACCACAGTGGTGAATAATTACAGTAGTTTCCCCCCCCTCCCCGTATAATATTTTTTCCAGCCTGATATTATCAGCGTTATGCCAACGACCTCTTTTGTTGACAACGGAACTGCAGTCTCGAGAGAGAAAACTGCCAGACTGGGAGAACATCTTATCTGTGTTAGTCGTAGAACGCCAGCATTTTATATATTTTATTGAGCAGCTTCCCAGATAAGATGGAGTTGATATCGCATCTTATCAAGGCTTAACTCCTCGCATTACCAGCGGTTTTGACTCAAACAATTAACACTAAGTCATCCCCTGAATAGAAATGATTGCTTCTTCATTTGGGGGTCGATTCAACCAGTCTTTTCTCTTTTTGTTTTACGGTTTTAATTAAAGAGTTTTATGCGTGTCACATCCATAGAGGAAAAAGATAAGGCGCTGATTCCACTTCCACACCCTGTGAGTAATACTGAACGGATGGCCATTATTTTTGTGTGTTGTTTGGAGCAGACGCTCATCCTGCTAAATATTCCTCCGGCATCCTGCAAGCATGTTGTGCTTTATACGCAAGGCAAGCATGGAGTTGCCGGGTGAAAGCGGCAGCGGTGTTAGCTGTCAAGATTGCGCTTGAAGATGATCGGACAAGATGACCCGCTAGGCGGAGAGGGGGCGAGAGCGCGGTTTGTGACGCTTGGGTGACAGCGACCGGCCCTGGAGTGGTGAGGTGACTTGTGCTGGATGAACTCTGGATGCGTGTCAAACGCAACGAAACGGGACAATGCCAGACTTCGAAATTGACTATTCATGTTTAAGAAAATTGATTGATTTAACTCTTGTACTAAAAAAAAAAAAAGTACAGGCTCTGAAATGTACTTTTAAAAACAAAAATAAAATTATACACAGTACCGATTAATTGGCACAACTTGTAAAAACAACAAAAAAACTTACCAATCGGAAACTCAAAATTACGACCAATTTCTGTTCATGTGATTTTGATTTTTATAGCAAAATTGTGTATGCCTCGTAATTGAAAATAAATGCAACATGAGGGGGCATTCACATGCAATTTTCTACTACATGTGATATTTACCATAATTTTGATACCACATGAAGGCAGCATGAGTAATAGAAAATGCTAAATTAGCTAATGATGATCACTAAAAATACACATTACTTTTATATGTACTGTTTCCAGATTAAACCAGGAATTTTTGAATGCCAGAAGCTTGCGGTTTAACTAAAAAATCTTATGTGTCACATTTTTAGATCAAGCGCTAGCTAGCGGTGGCTTGACTTTGATGCTATTTAAAACTGTTTGGATAGCATTGCTAATGTTGTGTACTGAGTAAAAGAAAATGCTAAATTAGCTAATGATGATCACTAAAAATACACATTGCTTTTATATGTACTGTTTCCAGATTAAACCAGGAATTTTTGAATGCCAGAAGCTTGCGGTTTAACTAAAAAATCTTATGTGTCACATTTTTAGATCAAGCGCTAGCTAGCGGTGGCTTGACTTTGATGCTATTTAAAACTGTTTGGATAGCATTGCTAACGTTGTGTACTGAGTAAAAGAAAATGCTAAGTTCGCTAATGATGACAACGGAAAAATACACATTGCTTTTATATGTAGTTTTCAGATTAAACCAGGATTTTCTGAATGCCAGAAGCTTGTTGTTTAACTTGGTACAACTTGTACTGAGAAGAACAAAAAAATCTTGTCGCATTTTTAGATCAAGAGATAGCTAGCGGTGGCTTGAATTTGATGCTATTTCAAACTGTTTAGATAGCATAGCTAATGTTGTGTACTGAGTAACAGAAAATGCTAAATTGGCCAATGATGACAACGGAAAAATACACATTGCTTTTATATGTAGTTTTCAGATTAAACCAGGAATTTTTGAATGCCAGAAACTTTCGGTTTAACTTGTACAACTTGTACTGAGAAGAACGAAAAACCTTATGTGTCAACTGTCACATTTTTAGATCAAGAGACAGCTAGAGGTGGATCGACTTTGATGCTCTTAAAACCCTTTTAGATAGCATTGCTAACATTGAGTACTGAGTAACAGAAAATTATAAGTTAGCTAATGATGACAACAAAAAAAAAATACACATTGCTTTTATATATATATACTGTTTCCAGATTTGACACAGAATTTTTGAATGCCAGAAGCTTGTGTTTTTTTTAATATATATATTTTTTAGGATGGTTGCAAGATATAATAATGAACGTGAAAAAAGGACAGGGCAGCTACAGGTCCAGGTCATCTAATGCAAAAAGGATGACTTCTATCATCTTCAAGATCAAGCGTGATTGTTAAAGGAACAAATCAGTACCACACTGGCTCCCGTTCGTGTCGACTTGTAAGCCAATAACGTCCCATTTGTGCTCATCTTGCAAATTGCGGCGGTATCCGATCGGCCCCCATTAGAGGGAACGCAGGCGCGGGTGACAGGTTCAAATAGGATTGGCACGTAGGAATCTGCTTCTTGTCAAAATGATGGCACTGAAAATGTAAAATGGCACAGAGAGAGAAAAAATTGGAAGCGCTCTGTTTGACCTTGAGAGCAGCACAGAGTGGGGGGAAAAGATGGCAGGCGCACGCTAATGCATACATCGTTTTCCAACATAGGGAGACAATATTTGGAAGATGGCCAACGTGAGTGGCATTTATTTAAAATTCTACGACACCCCAAGACGTTTTAATTAGGTGTAAGGCATCACTAATTGAGTGAACGCAATATCCCTAATTATGCATTTATGTCACCATTCATCACCGCGAGCCTGGCATTTAATTAGTAGCCGAGGTGCAAACGAGCCATTATTAACGTCGAAATCAAATAAACCCAAAGTAAAAAATGAGCTTACATTTGCAGAATCTCCACACACACGCGCACAAAAATCTCATAACTTTACTTTCCGTATGACTTGCTTCTGACACCATCTGCCTGCTCTTCCTGAGTCAGTTTTTTTTCTTAAACAGGGGATCTCAAATGTCTACTGGCCTCTCCAAAGGGCTTTCAAAGGTTATGAGCTTATTAATTGGTAAGGGCTGAAGAAGAAACCTCTATTTACTGTGGGTAATGCGCAGTCTGTTTACTCACCCCTGCTCTATTTGAGCGCCTGAAATGGAAACACTGCGGCGTATAAGGCTTGCTTTTCCATGCACTTTTTCAACATCGAGTAGCTACACAAAAATGCGTGAAAGTTTGATCCGCAGATGCCGAGAGAATTATTTCTCTTGATAGCGCAAAAGCCTTTTATCCGTTTGGTAACCTTGGATGCTCAGCGCTGCACTTTTGTCCTGTCGTCCTTCGACGTCTTCCTCCTCCTCCCCTGCCGCCCACGGGATGGTCGCGATCTGCGCTCTGCTTGCGTCCTGTCAGATGGCGCCATCGCGGAAGGCCAAATTCTGCACGGTGTCAAGCGCCTGCTTCTCGTCGCCGCTCTTCTTCACTTTCTGACAGAACTAATCAGGCCCCCGATGAAAAGTGTCTGCGGTGGCTTGTTTGTCCCGCCGAGGCACGTAATTTTTCCAGCCTTCCGTTTGATTCAGCCCCTCTTTAAAGTCCGAAAGGGTTTTCGTGAAGGACCGTAAAAATAAAGACGTGGAGTAAAAATCCTACGTTTGAGACAGGCGAAGAAGTCTTTGTCGCAAGCCAAATGCTTTTGGGCAGGTTAGTGGTGCATGTGTTCTTGCTGAATGGGGACGATTGGTCATGCCTCCTTACGGTTAAACACTATGTCAGATTTCCAGCTATTGTGGCAGGCAGGATCACTACATCTCCCACACTATGCCCTTGAACCATGACTGCACCACAGGATTAATGTACAGTGTATATAATCACCGCCATGTGCGTCTCTCTGATGCAATCCATGGAAGTATCTTGTCTTTGCTTCTTCATGCTTTGCGGTATTGTTGGTCTTTGACATGGGCTTGAATACGATTCATTTTTAAAGACAGGTAACCCTGATTCACTAGGGTAGCTGAATTCAAATGCTGTAAGGTATTTGTGCCTCCTTGCTGTGTATACGTTCCATTCCGTTCCGTCTTCAATTCCGCTTATTCGGGGTCGGGTCGCGGGGGCAGCAGCTTTAGCAGGGAAGCCCAGACTTCCCTCTCCCAAGCCACTTCACCCAGCTCCTCCGACGGGATCCCAAGGCGTTCCCAGGCCAGCCGAGAGTCTCTCCAGCGTGTCCTGGGTCGTCCCCGGGGCCTCCCGCCGGTAAGACATGCCCGGAACACCTCCCCAGGGAGGCATCCGAACCAGATGCCCGAGCCACCTCAAAACCTGTGTATACATATGACTGGTCAAACCTTTCAGCTGAATGGGTGTTGTATTTTCAGCCATTATAGCAAATGTGACCACTATATCTTTCACATTCTGTCCTTGAACAATGACTGTAGCACGCACACTAAACCAATTGGTTGAGGTAGCTGGATTCAAAATGCTGCCAAACACTCTTTGTCCTTGAAACGTAATTGTACTGTAGGATCAACGTAAACGGGATACACCCCGATCTAGTATCTTGTCTTCACTCTACAGTCGTAGCTCTAATCCAGTCTTCTTCATTCTTATTATTAGTCTTTGTCACAAGCCGGGTTTACATGGAGCCATGTATTCCAATTAGAATGAAGCCAAACGGAATGAAAATGCTCCATATAATCACCTCAATCGGAATGAAAAGGCTGAATCTGAATGGAATTTCCTTCGGAATCACAGGGTTGGTATATTTTTTTTGTCAATCCGAACAAGCGTCATGTAAACACTTCAATCGGAATGGCGAGACTCCGGTATGCGCATGCTCTGTCTTGACGTAAATGCATCGTGACGTTGGCGTTTCCGTACACAACAATGGCGGCGTATTGCCAAGAGCTGGTCTGTGAGGGGAGAACTTGTTCTTACCAAGATTTTGCTTCAATAAACTCACAACTACTGTGCTAAATGACGCGTGAACTCCATCTCGATAAACCACGTGATCAATGCCCGTGCGTCTAACGGCTGCTTCAGTGCTGATCCGATTCAAGGAGCGCAGCATGTAAACGGTAGGTCGGAATAGATCACTTCACAAGTAAACACGTGACCACAGATCCTTACTCGGAATGATTTTAATCGGAATAACTAAAAAGGCTCCATGTACAGACAAAAATCATATTCCTTTTTAAAGATATACGCAAACACAACATGGTTGAGTAAGATGAATTCAGTTGAGTTGAGTTCTAAACCATATCAATCTGGGACTGCTCCACGGTGTTTTCCTCGGGAAAGGCGAGACATTCTATACAATACTTCGAGTTGATTGGACGATGCAGCTTGTGCACATTTGTTTTGATCAATCACAGCCACGGATGAAAATGTCTTCGTTCTCGTCGGGGGAGGAGGGGAGCACCAACATCTTTACCTAAAAATGCACGAAGCGCCTCTCGCTGTTGAACATTCAGCAAGGAAACGGTCGGTAATTTTGCAAGACACAATGGCGCTCTGTGGTTGGTGGTGGTTCGGATCGGTGAAAATCAACAGGCTCGGTACAAGATGTATTCTCAGGAGCTTGTGAACTCACAAATACCGCAAGAATTGAGCTTGCAGAGCAGAGTTAGTACTTGTCACCTTTCTGCCATTTCCGATTTAGCTCTTTGACTTTCTTTCACTCAAGCTGGGAGCCATAAGAATAACGCAAGATGGCGGACAGTACGCAGGTGTGTGGTGACCCTCCTGTTACTTCTGCTTCTGTTTTTAGCACTGGATGCTAAACTGACTTAGTCTTTAAGAGAAAAATAAGTAAAAATCAAGTTGGTTTGTTTGACTCCTCCAAACTGTGCTGAAAACTTAGTTGATGATCTTATGCCTTTGAGAAATGACTTTCAAATTGAGGCGTTGAAAGCAAAAATTCGGTACTTTTCCCTCGACGATATTCTACTAGTCTCCAACCCTTAAGTAATCGTCCGCATACCTGCTGCTCTGTGTATTAGTTTTGACCGACACCCAAGCAGCTCGAGGTAGCTGCCACTCATCATCACTCTACCGGCTGCAATCTTCGACAGCTAATCAATGCTAATCTTTGCTGCACTTTACCGGTTACGATTGGGCTCAACTTTCTTATGAGTTTTTGTCGCCCGGTCTTCGCCGCCGCCATCTTAATGGATGGTGGGTGTCGGTTTGGTCTCCGCAGGGAACGTCTCCAATACATCAGTCATTCAAAAAGAAAATAACATCAAACAAGTGCCAATGGCCTTGTCAGCAAAAGGACCCATCATGGAGTCATTTTATATGCGGCACCTTTGACTCTGCTCGCCTGCTCAATAAATAAGATACGGGCTCGACATTCAATTTTAGAGGAATGCACCTGAGTGATAAAGCTGAGTTATGAATCAGACTACATTCACACGAGAAGAGCGGCGAGAGCGATGACTGATTGCGAGACGCAGACATTTTAAAATTCACCGTCGCCGTGTAATGATAAAGCACAGCATGGCCGCACGGTGCACCCTCCCTCTCGTGGGGCCACATCAAGTTTTTGTCAGGCCTTGTTTTGCAGCCGTCGCCGCCGCCGCCGTGACTTATTCACATTCCCGCTTATTTGCTTTCACCGAGCGCACGCCCCTGTCGCCATTTTCCAAAGGTGAAATTATGCTGAGCCCAGCAGGAAAGTAATGAAGGCACAGCGAGGCAATAAGGAACTGGCGGTGAGCTTGCTTTACAGAATAAACTATTTCAGAGTTCAAGAGGCGGTGGCCGGGGTGGCTAAAAGGAGTGTGGGAAGATGTGAAATTCCACCGGGTGAAAGGAGACAAATTGGCCGGCGAGCAAACGTAGCAAGAGGATAAATCAGCAGTAGGAGTTTCTTCTCACAAGGTGCCCGAATCGCTTCATCCTTGGCATCTTCACCAAATTACAATCCGCTGTTTTCCCCCTCAACATTCCTTTTTCTCTTTCCCTTCTTGGGATTGTACTTTGAACATACCCTACATGTCAAATTATTAGTTAAGTCTACTTGTTATTATAGCACATTTTAGGTTCATCCTTTAAGTTGAAGTCAAGTCGAAATGACATTCTGATTTTATCGCAAAAAAAAGAAGAAAAAAGAATTAAGCAGTAAAATCCACCTGTTTTTATCCACCTCAGGGGGCGGCCATTTTGAATTGCGTCTCTGAATGGAACGCCGTCGAAAAGGAGGTTCTTTGATCCTTCCTCGGGTCTCCTGACGGCCTCACGACTCTGGCTGGAAGTGTTCGGTTTAGGTGAACGGTATGGGATTTTTTAATAGGTTTTAGGTGAACTAATGAATACACGCACACACGCACGCACATACACATACTCACCCACATACAAAATAAAAAAAATAAAAAGTTAAAATTTAAAAAAAGAGAGAGCAATGATGATGACATGTCAAATAGGTAAAATTACCGAATGAACAATACTGAGCTCTCAGAAAAAAAAGAAAAAGAAAAGGAGGTTCCCGTTTATGCACTACATGGCGTCAAACTTTTATGATAACTCCAAAGATTCGCCATGGAAAAAAGGGGTGCTTGCGCCCATTAATCGCTGCTCGCAGCTTTAATTAAAAATACGTTTGGATGCACTGCCTGGCCTGAAGTCGTTACACCCGCACTCTAACGCTCTCCACATAATCACAGCATTCCCTCAGCTGAGCAGGAAGTGAAATGCTGGGTAAAAATGGGAATTAGTGCCCGCTGGCCTGATTTATGCACCCCCCGCAAGAATCGGGGACTAATCTCTGCCTCAGCTGCTCTCGCAGGCCTGTGCTGGTGGGGCGCAAGTGTGCCGCTGAGATGCCGCCACACCGGCCAAATTGGAGGCTTTGTACTCTCACATCCAGCTATTTTCCATAATTTATTTTGTTTTTTTGTGAATATTTAGTGGTTGCAAGTGGGCAGCATGCCACCACCCACCAAATCATAACCTTATATTTGTCTGGGGAATCTAACCTGTGGAGCCTTGGGCACAAAACAAACTGTTCTCTTAACCATTCATTCGGCGGCTGCCCAATGATGTCTGCATTTATAATGGACATGCAATCCTTTGTGTTTTTATTTTGTACGCTTACAAACGGTTTTTGGGATCAGAAGGAGATTAATTTAAACACCAACATGTTCAGCCACACCATATAATTTGGTCTGTTAGCTTAATGCCCATGTTTAATGTGAAATTAGCTAAAGTAAGCTAATGGAAATGACCTCCAAATAACTGCTTTTTTTTTTTTGCACACGGAGCAGCAACACATACAAACAGAGCATAAGTTTGTATTCCTTTACATTATTTGCTTGTTAGCCTTTATTTAGCATTTAATAGCCAGTTCTTATGTCCCCACTGCAGCCTCCCCGGAGGAACATTTCGTGCGCATGTTACTGGATGCTCAGTGTCTCCGCTGTGAATAAAAAACGTAAAAAAAAAAAGCCAACCTCCTATAGTTTTATCTGCTTATCTCTTAACCCCGCAGGGCACGGTCCCCACCTGAGCTTTACTCACGACCGACTTGGTTCAATATCTCTTTAATTAGCTGCGCCAGAAGCTTCGTTGCTTATTTTGCCCCCCAAAACGGATCCCGATTCTAATAGCGAGCAGCGTTTGATTGCGGTCAAAAGCAATTAAGCTGTCACGCGGCTTATGCCATGCTGGGCCCGGCGGCGCCCGACAATGCCACTTTTCTGGAATCAATTTGCCGTTTTCAGGGGCTAAAATATCAAATGGAATCAAGGTATTGAATAAAGGCAAGCCAGTGATGTAATTGTTGTTTAATTCAAATGAAGCAAAGGCTCTTTCACTCGTTTGTGTGTGTGGGCTCAGTCTGACACTTATTGCGTATATTGGTAATGTGTCTAGCTCCACACATCCACACTGCATCCCCAGTGAAATAAAAGGCCCATTTTATAGATTTAGGCTTTGTCTTGGACCGTCCCTGCTATAATTCACTGCATAATAAAACACCGCACAGACCATTTTGAGTCAGTCAAATGAGTCTACGGCAGCAGAACTGATCATGAATACATTTGCGGGCGTTCCTGGTGTTCTTCCTCATTCCGGCAAACTGTCTCCATCCCACCATCCATCGTCACCGCCGTGCCCCTCGCTGATCGTGTTTGAATTCCCAACCTTCCCTCGCCAGATTAACGTGGTATAACGTAATGCCATTAAGCGCCCCTTGTTTCCGCCCGCCGCTCGTTACTCGGAGGCCACCCCAGACTTTGGTCTATCATCTTGAACAGAATGAAACCATTTCACAGTCCTGCGCAGCGTCACATGATTACAGACGCCTGTCTGGCTCCATCTTGGAGGCTGCTAATGGACTTTGCCCTCTTTCCCATTACCTTTTTAAGGCACTGTTTCTGTTTTACAACAGAAAAATTATTAAAACAAAGCAATTTTGACTTTCTGGAGACAGCATTCGAGAGCAGGAAGAATGGTATGATTTTTGAAGTCTCCTTATATACAGTATCTGTCATGATCCTGCTCTCGGTCTGTTTTTTGTTTTTCTTTCGTGACAGGATCGCTTTATTAGCATATGTAGTTTTTATTTATTTATTTATTTCCGTATTTATTTATTTATTATTATTTAAACAAGCTAGAGAAGTGATACAACCACACAGTACATGGTAAAAACGTAATATTGTATTAGCAAAAATACAGTACCCCCCCCTTCCTCCAAAATGGTTTGATCCACTTGATCCCTCCCACCTTTTCCGGAACCAAGCGCGCATGCGCAGTCTTCCAGTCACCTGAAGTTTATAATCATAATCATTACTGGGCTTAATATCTGCTTCATTTAACCACAGGTTACTGATTGCGTTGTTAGCTAGGAGTTAGCTTACTTTTTTTTTTCCTGGCTAGTAAATGTTACAGGTGGTCAGACAGTCACAGTACCACTGTCCTTTTTTTTAATTATAATGAGAGACGCACACTTTTGGTTATTAACTCTTTGACTGCCAAAAACGTTAAATAACGTTTAGTAAAATCCTATGGAGGAGTGCCAAAGACGTTAAAAGACGTTTGTTTCAAAACAGAGGTGACACTAACCATTTTCTATTGTTGATTACTGAAAAACGGAATAAGGTAGAAACAAACTTCAAACAAACTTTTTTTTCTGATGAAAGATGAGAGTCCAATCTTTCATTTGGTAGTATGTGTGTTTCCATAGTCCAAACACATCATTTTCTGGGGACCTTGAAAGATCAGTCAAAATGCTTAAATCGGCTGGCACTGGCGACATCCCGTTTCTGAAAACGTCTGGCAGTCAAAGAGTTAAATTAAATATATTTATATTTATATTAAAACCAAGGTGCTAGTGACTAACTAACTGACTGGATATCCATTATCATTAAAACTCCTATTTTAGCGTGTGCGTGTGAGCACAGTTTTTTGAGGGGTAAAATGTGAACCCCACCCTCGTGCACCCCCCCCCCCCCCCCCTATCAGTTGTGCTCTGCCACCAAAGCTGTTCGCAAAAATGTTAACTTTGACATCACCCATGCTCCATTTTTGATTTGTGCTTCTTGAATCACAGGGTAATCAACGACGTTTTCTTCTGGACGGTGATACATTGCTGTTCATCAAGGAGCTCTGTGATGATGACCATATAGCTTAGGGCATGCCAACTCGTCTTGTATGGAGGGTCGTGATGGGACTATGAGGCCACCACTACAATAAACTCTCTCCCATTGTGCAATACAATAAGCATTTATCAGCTTGTTTTCTCGTATAATGGCGGACTGTCGAATCGCATCATGTCCTCTATACATCAGTCTCTCTGTCTCGTTGCCTTCATTCCCCACAACAACACCCCTGCAGTGAGAGGAGGACTTTAATGTGCACACCAGGGGAAGGATTTTAATTTCTCTATTAGCGCACACAATAAAGGCAAACATTTTCAAGAGGAATTCCTGACGGGGATGCAAAAAGGCGAGTTATCCATCCTGGTTATTATTAAATGCCTGTATCTCTATACTGGGTGCATGAACGAGATGCACAGCTCTTTTCTTCACCACTAATTTATTGGATCACTTTGACAGTTAAGACGAACTGTAACCTTTAATTGACTGTATAAATTGGCTTGTCACATATTGAAACAATAGTTTAGAAACAAACATTTGAATCATGTAGTTAAAGACGTGTTTCTAAATCCTTTTTGGGGGTTTTGGTTTGACTTGGTGTCACTTAGGGTTGGGCGATTAATCATGTTTTTTGTTCAGGATATTTTTAAAAGGGTAGTGCAGTTTTTGTTTAGTGGCTTCCATAGTTGAAAGGGTGCACTTGTTAACGTGCACTGCTTGTACTGACAACATTGGCTGCAAACAAAGAGGAGCTCAATTACAAAAGTGTTGCCAAGTTCATGACTTTTATGGCCAATCCAGTGACTAGTTTTTAAAAAAAGTGACTGATGGGTCAATTGCAGAGGTCAAATTTCATGTACATGACAAAAAAAAAAGATGACACTTCTTCTGCATCGGTACACATGCTCGTCAAAAAATTTGAATATCCTCAAAAAGTTGCGTAATTCCATTAAAAAAGTCACATTTTTAAAGATTATAGATTCAGGGCCCACAACTTGAATAATGTTATTATGGATGGGAGATGATAAGAATTTTGCGTTTCCTATTCAATTGTCTTTACTGCTGATTGTGCCTTTTTTTTTTTTAATCGTTTCTTCTATCGATTTTTGGGTTGATGAATGAAGGTGGACACAAAAACTCAATGAGATAAATATGAAAAAGACACAGGGAAAGCATGACGATACTCCAGTACATCTAAACAAAACCAAAATCAACACAAACCCAGATCATGGCAAACACATTTGGAGATTTTATTTTAAAGCCGCATTGCCCAAGCCCTTTAGTCACTTGAAATATACATGGAAATAGATTGGATGTACTGTGTGCATTAAATCAGAATTGGCCACTGCACTCTGCAGCGTAAATCCACTCAATGAAAAAGTGAGTGCAGCAAAAGTGTGTTTTGTTTCTGCTGGAGGGGGAGTTTGTGAAATGTGACAAAATGTCTTCTAAAATCCAGTCAAACTAGACGGGCAGAGGCGGAAAAGGTCCTCGAGGGGGTCATCTGCTTGGCTAAAAACTCCTCCGACATCATAGAGAGTCAGTCAGCCTCGGATCCAAACATCGGATCTAGTTTAACGGAAGACGTATCTCTAACACCCGCTGTCGTTCCAGCCCGGACCAGCAGGAGTACTCATTTTCCAAAGCGTCATTAATCTTACTTTTCCTCAGCCTGTCCTCCTACTCTCACAGGGTGGTCTCCCCCGGGCGCTCATTTAGCTCCCCTTACTGTACAGAGCGCACAGTCTCACACACTCACTCCAATGTCCTCCATGTGTACTTTGCTCTTGCTCCGTATCTTCCCTCCTGGCAGAGAGAGAGAGAGAGGAAACGGGGCCGAGACGAATTTTTAATGACTCAGCACCGTTCGAACATGCTAATTTTTTATTGTCAAATGCATTTTTTTATATTAGGAATTATAGCTTTATAGTAGCAAGGTCACCCTGAAAAGGAGACAAAATATATGAATAAACATTTTCAAAATAAGAAAAAAAAGGATTTTTATGTCCCCTTTCTGTGGCTTTGTCCTACAGGTGTCAGCAATCTCACCTTATTGCTCTGCAAACAGACCAATGGCAGTATGAAAGAAGCAGCAGGGATTTCTGGCAAGCACCAGCCGTGTCCAACAACTTCTCGTATTCTTCGGCAAAGAGACGGACAGCAGTGTAAGAAGAATGGCAGGGATCATGTGGCAAGCACCGGCTTTGTCCTACAGGTGACAACAATCGCCTGCGATAGTCATAAATCTGTTTCATGACCAGAAGGTTATGGTCACGTCCTTTGCGTAACAACAATCAGCCCTTTATTCTTCATATTTATATTGTCTTATTTAATCATCGTGCTGTGTCCTTCAGGCGACAACAATCTCGTTGTATTCTTCTGCAAAGAGGTTCATAGCAGCATTAAAAGAGTGGCAGCAATTTGTGGGAAGTACCAGCTTTGTTCTACAGGTGACAACAATCTCCTGTGATATTCATAAATCTATGTCTTGCGACCACAAGAAATAATCCTCTTGCTGTGTCTGTGTCATTACAGATGACAACAATGTAGTATTAAGAGAACAGCAGGGATTTTGTAGCAAGTGTCACTTGTGTCCTATAGGTAACAACAATCAGCCCTTTATTCTTCATATTTCTATTGTCTTATGGCCACAAGCCATCATTTTCTTGCTATGTCCTTCAGGTGACAACAATCTCCCTGTAGTCTTCTGCAAAGAGGCAGACAACAGCATTTAAAGAGTGGCAGAGATTTGTGGCAAGTACCGTTTTTGTCCTATAGGTGACAGAAATCTCCCATACTCTTCACATGACAATGTCTAATGGTTTTCGTGGCCATGTCCTATAGGTGACTACAATCGGCTCATATTCTTTTGCAAAAAAGGTTAAAGGAGTGGCAGGGATTTCCAGCCAGTATTGGCTGTGCCTATATATGACAACAATCCCCCCATATTTTTCTGCAAAGAGACTTATGCCGGTGTTAAAGGATCGGCAGGGATTTCTGGTAAGTGCTATTTGTTTCACAAAATGGTTTCATGGTCTGAAAATCAAGGTTCCACATTTTTTAGACCCGAAATCCAAAAGGTATGAACACACTGTCTGCGTTAGGGCTACTTCTCTACGTTGACAGGAGTTAGCAAGCCGTGAGACTTTTACATACTTTCCGGTCCATTACGCGTCATCCCGGCACTCTCAGAACAAACTTTTATCACATTAATTGCCAGCGGACACGTTTTAGCTGGCAGACAGAAATCTCCGAGGGGAAACGGCACATGTGCTTTTATTTTATTATAAAGCGCTAATGGTGTGCTGTGTTTGACGGCTATGCCGCCCTCCTGATGGTTTCAGCACTTGGGTGCATCAGGGAAATGAGAGTGGCCGCTGTTTTGCTATCATACATGTTTATAAAACTATTTTCACGAATGGAGTCGGCACACTTAAATATAGTCACGCTTTTCCGCTGCTGTATTGTTCCACAACAAGCCAGACCGGGCGTAAATATGTGCTCGGACAATGGAGAAAATGAATGCGGGAATCCAGAGCGTGCAGAATAATTTGTCCCAATGAGCGAGTCGCCCGTGCCCAGGTAGTGGGGCTGATTTTCACTCGGATCATTACTCCCATGCTAATTATCCCAATGACTTCTGTGCCCTAGAGTAATGCAAGCAATAATACATGAGCACCTATGTGATGGTTTCGATCCTTCTCTTTTTTCCACATCAAGGCCATTTTGAAAGCTAATTAATGCACACAAACTGTTTGCTCTGCACTGAGCTGAGAAATGTGCTTTAATGGTCTCCTCGGGGCAGCAGTGTCGGCTCCGGCTTCACAATAAGTGTAATTATTAAATACAGTGAAGGTCAGCAGGAGGGAAGAGTCCGACTGCTGCTCAATGTGTCCACGGCGGCACCCGAGAAACGACGCTCTCATCGCCGTAGCCATTTAACTGCTCTGAAGTTACACATATTTATAATTGGTGGTTTGTTTTTTTTCTTCCATTTATTATCTTTTTAAAGCATATCAATATTGTGACCTGCGTTAGTCTTGAGGTTGACGATCATTAAAAAGCGATTGAACTTCAAAAGGCTGCAAACAGCTGCGGGCTCTCGTACGCTCTAAATGAAAGTGATTAATGCTCTGAAAGCTTGCGATGATAACACGGCAAAAGGAGGAGACAATGACGTCCAATCGGCTTTTTACGGACTTTGAGGTTTTACTGGAACCAGTGTCAAAACTTCATGCATCATCATTCCAAAATCCGATGAAGCGTCTGGCAAACTCCTGGACCCTTGAGTCGGTAATTTGGACCTGCTCTGCAAGGCTTCTATTTCCCGACAAAAGCAGACACATTAACCCTTAGGCGTTATTGTGACCATTTTTTGGGCTTTTTGTTGGTTCTGACCGAGCCATTTCAAAATAAAATACTCCCTACGGGTTAAGGAGAAACCTGCTCTGTACTTTCTTAAACTTATGACGCGTGTACAAAAACACTTTACTCTCGCTGTGAAGCATGAAGCTGGCACTAGGGGGCTTTTTGACTATTTTTTTTTTTCTTCTGGAACTGAAGGTCTTAGTCAAGGTAGAGCGCATTATTACCAGTTTCAAAACCTTGAAGTAGGTCTAGTTTTAGCACGGAGTGGAATTCAAAGGGTTCACACCGAGAACCAGAACATTGCGGCACTGTGGTCTTGTAACAAGATGTATTTCGCGGGGTTCTCTGCACAGCGAGGGGAGGAATTTCCAGACTATGAAGCCGACGAGCCTCGAGGCCTCACAGCAGGTGACGTGCACAAACGAGTGGAATAATTGGTAAATAGTCCCACGTACGCTCTTTTAAGCAGCGGCGTCAGAAGTGCGTGACAGCTGAGATGCGACAAAGGTGGTTGACAGCAAAACTGAGGCGAGCGATTCACTGGCTTCTGATGGGGGGGGTCCCGGGAAGGGGGAGTTAGAAGGCAGGAGCGAAACGTTCCACACGCTGCTCACATTGATTTTGTCGTGTTCTTCGTCACCATTCATTTTTTAAGCCCTCTTGTTTGCTCTGCGCCTCAGGGCCAGCGCTTTAATAAACTTTGTGATGGCGTACCCGCTCTTGTCGCCTTCCCGATGATCGAGATGAATAAATGAAGAGAAGGGGGGCTGCCGTCGCCGCATGTTCCTGGCGCTGCCGTATCGCTTCCCCCCAGCTGTATTTATTCCATTTCTGACAGGAAGCATAATCCTGAGTGACTAATAGACAGGTGCGGCTACGGAAAAAGCCGACTGCGCATCACACTGGCGGCGAGGCGAGGATGAAGAAATCATTCCTATCAGACTTTTTCCCTGTCCTGCTACCTCAATCTTCTCCCCAAATGTGTACTACTGCTACACAACAATAGCTACTCCACGACCGCAGTACAAGAGCCGCCGCAGTAAAGAGATCAGCATGCTCACTTTTTGATTGACGCTGTCTGTGAATTCATCTTTTCCTGTCAGATGGGATTTACTTGAATAGTTCACATTCTATTCTGGTAAATGTGCCTGTTAGTTCTAAACCTGGGTTAGGGTTCCAAAGAGAGTTTCCAGAGGCTTTCCTTAAGTTAAGGTTAACATTTGGGGTTTTAAACATGGGTTAGGATTTCAAATGAGGCCATGGTTGGGTTTTAAATGTACTTTTTTAATACGCTAGTGTGGAACTGCCAATGTGGAGTAAAAATTATTGAGTACGTTCGAACATATCTGAATACATCCGGACCTATTCGTAAGTACGTTCTAATTGCGAGTACGTTCAACTGTACTTGTAGGCTAAATGCTACATACATAGCATATTTTCCCATAATTCCACGGGGTATCACTTTTTTAAGAATTTGGCCAACATTATACCAATATAATTGTAATATAATTAATAATTTCCCTTTGTTTTCCCATAATGCAATGTTTACTGAACAGTTCCAAACGTACGTACAGACGCTCCCCTACTTACGAACATTCGTGTTACGAACAACGGTACATACGAACATGTCTGCGCGCATGCAGATTTTTTATTGCGCACCTTTTTCCGAGTACTGTAGTGCTTCTTTCCGCCGCTAATACCGACGCTTGGCGCTGTGAGAGGAGGAAGAAGAAGAAGAAACGCCTGTCGCTCATAGATAAAACCATTGCACTCTTCGAGCAGCAAGACCCAAATATTGAACGTTGCACAAAGGTTGCAAATCAATTGAATGATGCCATACAGCGCTACCGCATCATTTATGATGAAAAAAGAAGAAAACTGTGCAATCGTCGTTAGATCGCTTCTTTCGGCCAGTTTCTAGTAAATCCTCCAAGGAAGATACTCATCAACCCTCATCTTCTTCTCCGCGACCCTCAACTTCTTCCTACATTGAAGTTACGGAGGAGGAAGTAACTTTTGAAGCCCATTCCAGCGACGACGAAGAACCTCTCATGATATAAAATCCTCCTCTTCCTCCTCCTCCTCCTCCATCAAATCCTTAAGCATCGAGTACATCTTCCAAAAGTAAGTTAAACTTCATTTTATTTATCTTATTACGTACATGTACATACTGTGTGTGTCTCTCGCTCTCTCTAACATACGTAGTACAGTACTGTACGTATTCTCTTTAAACATCAATTATAATACAAAATATAGCACTGAAGCAACTTACGAACAAATTCACCTTACGAACGATCGCTCGGAACGTAACTCGTTCGTAAGTTGGGGAGCGTCTGTATTTAAAAAATTACTGGTAGTTTAAAATTATGTAAATATTTTAAACCCATATTGTGTTATTTTGAACCTATACTGGGTTATTTATATCTCAGTGGTTTTAGGAGTGGGTTTCAAACCAGCATTATGGATTGAATCAAGAATTTGAGTTTCAAAGTAGAGTTTTATTGCAGTTAGGGGTTAAAATTAGGGGTTAACTCTTTGACTGCCAGACGTTTTCAGAAACGGGTTGTCCCCAGTGCCAGCCGATTTAAGCATTTTGAGTGATCTTTCAAGGTCCACAGAAAATGTTGTGTTTGGACTGTGGAAACACACATACTACCAAATGAAAGATTGGACTCTCATCTTTCATCAGAAAAAAAGTTTGTTTCTACCTTATTCCGTTCTTCAGTAATCAACAATAGAAAATGGTTACTTTCACCGAAATGCTCTGTTTTGAAACAAAAAGCGGAGAAAACAAGCTTTTTGTGAAACGATGTTATTTCATGCACTCTAGTGAATTCTACACTTCTTTTTGTCCATGAATGATGCCACAAACACCTAAATAGTGCTTTACTTCTGTAAAAGGCTTTCACCAACAATGAAAAAGTGTTTTTTGATTGCAAAATACGTTTATTTCCATTCAACAGTGTAACAATTTGACAAAACAATTTCGCAAGCTATTTACAAATGTGTGCAACTGTGGTACTATTTACAATTATGTGGATGTTTCAAATACAGTTTTTCTTTTTATAACGCTCCCTTGCGTGCAAAGAGACGCCGCTGGACTCGCACAACAGTTTACTTTCACTTTGTCCGTTTCTCGTGCAAACGTTACACTTTCTTGACTGCCTTTTTTTCCGGGGAATAAAAAGCAAGTAGCAGACTGTGCACATTCCAACGATGAATATGCATTGAACTTGGGGCACTCTTCGTCGTCCGATCGAACGTCTGCCTGTGCGTGCTCGGTTGTGCTCCGCGTTACGACACCGTCATAGCCGGCGCGTCAGCGGTTCCAATTTCGCCGTCAAGCTCGGATTCACCTTCATCATCATCGATGATGATCATCGTCGTAATCAATGTGCTCTTTTAGCGTTGGTCGATGCCTTTCGTCTTGTAAGTGTAGAGCTGCTTGCAACCGCTCGCTGCTTGCAACCGCTCGCCTCCTCGGCCATCTAGCTCCGCCCGCCTAACGTATTCTACTGCCGCGTCAATGCTTTCCATCCACGGAGTCACCATCATCATCATCATCATCATCGATGATGATCATCGTCGTCATCAATGTGCTCTTTTAGCGTTGGTCGATGCTTTTGGTCTGAAAAAAACGGCTCGGGCGTGAGCTCCTCGCAACCGGTCGCCATTTTTCCTTTGTTTTCCATTCTGATCTCCTGCTCGACGCTCTAGCTCCGCCTCTACTGACGCCCACCCGATCTTGTCAAAAGAGAGTCATCGCTGCCCTCTAGGGGCCAAAAATAGTCATTAGGCACTACAGACCTAATTGAAACTTTCACCACAGATGCGGAAGGGTTCCCTCTACCCGTTTCAAAAAAAAAAAAAAAAATAATTTGGATGACGTCTTTTGACGTCATTGGCAGCCCTCCGTAGGTTTTTACTTGACGTCTTTAAACGTCAGTGACAGTGAAAGAGTTAAGTGAATAGTGTTTCAATTTGAGATTTCACATTGGGGTTAGGTGTGTTTTAAAATGATGGTTTCAAGCCATTATTAAGGTTTCATATTTAGGTTTTAAACTAGGGTTATGGTTTTTAAACAAGGGTCAAGGTTTCAAATTAGGGTTTTGAGCTAGTGGTACAGTTTTATGTTAGCATTAGGATTTAGTTGAGTTCTCATGCCAAGTTGTGTTAGTAAGACTCAAACTGCCTTGGCGTACTCGTGTGCTTCTTCCACAGGACTTTAATGTAAAAAAGGATAAAACGTATTTTTACACCAGCTTTTGTATTTTTTCTTACAAGAATAATATATATATATATACACAGTATAAGCATTTGTTGTCAAAAACATAAAACTGTAATTCGGCTTTCACATAGGGTAAGTGATTCCGTAGGGTTACAACCCTTGATTAGGGTTTATAACTAGAATTGGGGTTTAAGAGTAGGGTTTCAACCAGAGTTTCACAATAATACTGAAGTAAAAATTGAAGTAATAATCCGCAAAAGGCTGTCAGAATTTGATTCCATTTCCTTTGTCGTGTCATGACGAGTTCTAAATCTGACAGTGAAAGAGCAGTAGCAAAGAGATCAACATTGATTGACTGGTGAATTCTTGTCAACTCGGATTTATTTAAATAGTTCATTCGGTTCAAGCGTTGGACTGTGGAACCTCAACACTCCAATTCTGGATTAGTATTTCAAATGAGGGTTTCAAAGTTAGTGTTTCAAAGCAACTTCTTAATCTAGGGTTTCAAACAAGGGTTGTGTTAGGTGAGGGTTTCAAACAATGCTGGCCTATACAGACGCTCCCCACCTTACGAACGAGTTACGTTCCGGACGATCGTTCGTAAGGTGAATTTGTTCGTAAGTTGCTTCAGTGCTATATTTTGTATTATAATTTATGTTTAAAGCCTATATAAGTATATTGAAGGTTTATATAAGTATGTTTAAGGCTTGTACAAGTAACCTGCATTGGTTTGTACTGAAAAAAACTTTTAATAAAATGGAGAGAATACGTACAGTACTGTACTGTACTACGTATGTTAGAGAGAGAGAGTGAGACACACACAGTATGTACATGTACGTAATAAGATAAATAAAATGAAGTTTAACTTACTTTTGGAAGATGTACTCGATGCTTAAGGAGATGATGGAGGAGGAGGAAGAGGAGGATTTTATATCATGAGAGATTCTTCGTCGTCGCTGGAATCGGCTTCAAAAGTTATTTCCTCCTTCATGGGGACCGGCGTTTCTTCCTCCTCCTCCTCGCCACGCTGCTCAGCCTCCAATGAGCTCTCACAGCGCCAATCGTCGGTATTAGAGGCGGAAAGAAGCACTACGCGCAATACAAAATCTAACTTACAGCATCTCTTTCCGAACATTTTTCGACATACTGTACGCACAGAAATGTTCGTATGTACCGTTGTTCGTAACTCGAATGTTCGTAAGTAGGGGAGCGTCTGTAATATAAAATGGAAGTTGAAATAATCGACTAAAAGACATAATTTGATTCCAGTCCCACCTCAATAACAAACGAGTTCCATACCTGTCAAAGAAAACAAATCTCTCATGCTGTTAGTACATACATGCATGCACATGTTTGTGCACACAAAAACACACATTATGGTATTTCCATTTTAGGAATTCACCGAGAGGCACCCGCATGCTGCTCCTCTCCACAAAAAATCAATCATGCACTCTCATTATCGGCCCCGTTGGTCACCGGCAGACAAAGGCTGCGCGACATGACGGCCGCCTGCGTGTGTACCGCTCATTAGAAATGACACCTCCGCGTGGGGCCGTTTCTCCACAGCGGACATTTTTGACTTGTTATGGCAGCTAACAGCGAAATGTATTTTGAGCTGACATGTAGATCTGATACATGTAAATGTGACGGGTCAAAATATATTTTGTAAAAAAAAAGTCAAAAAGTCCCGACTGCCAGGCTGCCCTACTTTGCAGGCGGTGAGGTTGCACAACCACATCATTCATTCTTAACTTCCTGTGTACAGTAATCACCTATTCACGGATCCCTATTCACAGATTCAGAAAATCACCTAATTGTATATCTTCCTCCTCCTCCTGTTTTTTGGTGAAAAGGTCACCCGTTCATTTGTGGGCTGCTTCTGACACTGAAGCTCTGTTTAATTATAAATTGCTGTTAAGAAAGTATGTTGAAGTCAGGGTTTCAAGTCTGGAGTCGGGTTTCAAGCCAAGACTAGGTCTTCAAAGTAAGGTTAGACTTTCAAAATAAAATTACAGTCAAGCCATTGTTAGTGTTTCTAGTTGGGATTTCAAGCCTGGATTAGGATTTCAAGCAAGTTTAATGTTTGAAATCAGGATTTCAAGTCACTGTATGAGGATAAAGAATGTTTTTTGAGACCAAATTTGTAATTGATTTAAGATTTCAATCCAATGCTATGATTTGAAGGCGGGATGTACCGACATTTTTTGGGGCCGAAACCGAAAACCAAAAATAAGTAATGCTTTGCCGAAAACCATTGCATTTATTATAATTAATTAAAATTATAATATTATTATTAAATGTCTATTTAGCACTGGCGTTTTAACAAAGCCACAAAATGAATTGAAAGCAGACATATTGGCTAATGGTTGTTAAATTAAACACCAAACAAGGCGTGATCATTTTTTTCACTTAATAGTCAATGTAGTTCGCACGGGCAGGCACGGATGCGTGCGATGCGGATATCATAACGTGTTTGTATTTGGAGCGGGACACGGTGCGGCGCAATGCTTTAAAAATAAATAAATACATTTCTTCGCACCAGCCAGTCTGCTTTGGGAACGGACTGCAAAGTCGCACACAGCATCCTGTACAGGTCTTTAGCCACCCGGAGATAGCGGTAAGTGTTTCCGTGTGTTTAAACTGTTGATAGCAATATTGCTAGCATTAGTATTTAGCACGGCCACCGGGATGCCAGTGGAAATGTGCAAGCGCTCGAGGTGCTCTAATCAAAGAGTGGCTGAACTGTGCTGCAGTACTCGGCAGTTCTGTCTTTTTTCGATCCGCTGAAATGTTGGACACCGAGCGACGCAACTCTCCTCTTCGGTGTGCGCAATGAAGCTGCTGCAACCGGCCGGTACAAACTCATACGGTGAAACGCCAGCTTAATTCAAACAGACGCTTGCTTGCAGCGTTTTTTTTTTTTTTTTGCATGCGTCACCATAACATCCTATTTCGGCCATATTCTTTCGGCTTTAATTACATTTTTTATTTAAAGTTTCAAGACGGTGTTTGGGTTTTGTTTAACGTTTTTAACAACATCATCATCATCTCCATCATTCCATCCATATTTTGCTAGCTGTGTTTTAGAGGTTCTGTCAGCTTCTTTTTTGCCATCGCCTCTCCTCCTTCGTGTGGTTGTTGTTGAATAAATGTCAGGCTCATTAATAACTTGACAAACTTGTAAATTCACCGTCCAACTTTCCACAGGCTACTGTTTAATTAAACCGCTGAGCAGATGGCGCCTTTTGGAAAGCGTCTCCAATGGCGGCATATGCATGAGGAGTCATTAAACTTGACTCCGGTGAACCTCGAGAGTCGCACCTCCTTTTCTCCTCTTCCTCCTCATCCTCCTCATCCTCACGATCAGACTGATAATTGTCACTACGCCCGGTAGAATTCGTTCCAGTAAGTGAAAGGGAGGAGGAGGGGGAAGAGGAAGATCAATTTGTGTGAGTTAGTGGGCATTCCGGCTGATGGAAGAGCCGTCGGTTTCCTATCAGTAGCGTCGGGATTTAGCCGAGCATTCCCATTAGTGGAGGACTGGAGACGGGAAGCTGATTTTCTCTGATGTGCCCGCCAAATGCACACACAAACAAAAAACATGTACACTCAAAAAACACTATTTTGTTTTCATTCTGTTTGCTATTTTAAACCCATTAAACCTTAAGACTAAATGACTGTATATGTAACGCTAACGTTTAGGGTTTGAAATAGAAGCATAGTTTAGGTCCTAAAGGTTATCCTATGCATACCCTTAACCCCTTAATCCCTAACCCTAAAGATGCAATATGGAACTTTTTCCCCCTAAATATATTTACGGTAGCCTTTTTATTTGACCATTTATGACTGAAACGTCTTCTAATTAGTAGATTAACACCTTAGTTGTTCACAATGGGTACTCCTGCAAGCCTCTGGCTAGTAGTTTTCAGACTGGATTCGGGGTTAGAATTTCCCGTGTCTGCGGATGTGACGTCATGTGTGCGTTGTTTGTGAAGAAAGGTATAAGCGGTTTCATTTTTCATCAACGGGTGGCAGTAGCGATTTGAAATGGAATATTTAAAACCAGATCCCAGAGATAAGATCATAAGATGACGGTGCCTTGTATGAGCTACCATAATTGAACCCCTTCAGACCCATAGATGATTGCAGTGGCATAACCAATAAAAACGCATCATTTGGATGATGTCAACACTTCTGGTTCATGATTGGATCCTAGCTAACCAATCACAATCGCAAGTTGATTTGCATGATGTTGATGTTAAGGTTACAACACGTTACAGCCATATTATCCTTGCGTACACTATAACAGGTGTTCTTAACCTTTTTTTTTTTTTTTACCTTGGAGCCCAATTTTTCCTGTAAAAAGTGGCCCTGGGGCCCATTCAGAAATTATGATTTATGTTGACTTATTATTGTTTGTATTTAATAAGAAAATTAAATCTAGGTAAGGTTTATAAAATCATTATCAAATAACATGATACAATGTGGTCATCAATTACACCCAATAAGATGCCCAAAAAGCCGGAATCAACTTCTCAGTTTTTGTGTGCGTTTTATTTTAAACAAACGAGGCAGTGTAACCAGATTGATAATAGTGATTCACTCAAGGGAGTTCTTCATATTATCTATCTCTGGGACTGCTCCACGTTGATTTGCTCGGGAATCTGCCAGAACAGAATTATTTGCAGTGTATTCAGACCAGAAAAGTCCTTATGTCTGCTTGTTTGGGCTGGACCAAAAGCGGACTTTATTTTTTTTCCCGTCTGGTGCGGTTTATATTCACACTGCTTTTTGCAAGTGGACTAGACTATATGCCACGGAGGAGGCGAGACTTCCGACTTCCGGGTTTTTACCCATCAACTTTGTTTCCGTTTCCGGTTTGCGACGTGTGGCCCGCGTCGTGGGCGCAGGGGTGGGGGTGCGAGTGTTGGAACGCTAGCAGTGGCTGTAAACGGCGCTGATGTGTTAAACCCGGAAGTCCGACCCCATAGTGTGTAATCACCGAGTCGACCTGCGTGACAATCTGTGCTCCCATTGGACAAAAATGACAAGGGGCTGAACGCATAGCAAAACCCGGAAATAGAAGAAAACAAGAAATTAAATTTCAAAGAGCTGCGTTACTTCCCTGCACATTTTGGCGTTATTAGATGCAAGAATATTTGGCTGTTTAAAAAGCCTCAATTGAAAGCTGCGGCCGTCGTGGCCCAGAGTTACAAAACTGAAACTACTTTGCGGCCCACTAGATGGCCCAATGGTTAAGAATCACCGCACCATAACAAATAAGAACATGACAACCCCATATTGTTATGTGGGAAAAGAGTCAAAATCAATAAATAAAATAACCCAGCAGAAAAAATGCGGGTCTGAAGGGGTTAAAATGGACTCAGCATATGCGTTGTTATTTTATCCTGGCCTCTAGAAAACTAAACATACACGCGCAAACACTCATGACTTTGTAATGGACTCGAGGACACAGTTTGCCCATCCAAACAAATTTCAGCGGACATCATTTATTGTGGGTTAAATGAGAGCCAAATTAGTTTTTAACTAGCACGATTCACAAGGTGAAGCTTCCCACAGTAGACACTATTACCTTAAAAAAAAAAAACGCAAGGACGCGTGAATAAAGAGCTTGTTTAAAAAACTGTACAAAAATTTAACAAGGTCCAATGTGTGATAAAAGAGTGTGCGAAACAAGCTTTTACCACCTCGCATGACACGCTTGCCAATAGCTGATGAATACATGATGTCAAAAACCGACTCGCTGTTCCTGTTCCTTTGTATTTACAGACACCGTGTTCTCCCCAATGTGTAATTGCTCCGCCGCAGAGACAAATCAAAGTGCTGTCGATATTGTTCGGAGGAATGTCGGTTACGTCTAAAGGTGATTCATTCACGGCGAGCGTGTCATTACCAATAAAGAGAGGTAATTGAGGTGGTGCGCCGTATCCGTGTTTCAATGTCCGCTTCACCAACGGCAGAGTGAAGGATGGTCATGTGACTTCCCGTCTTTGTGTTTGTACCAATGGGTGCTATTAAGATCAAATGGAGACATTTTCAGCAGCTTTTGAATGCTCTAATATCGAAGCAAAAGAGGCAAAGCATTCATTATTGCTACAGAAACATTTATTGCACTGACTTGACACTTAACTGACAATTTTTTTCCTTATAAATATACACTATGTGATGACTAAAAGTGGCTGTTGTCAGAATTACACTTAAACATGAGCCTTCCTGTGATTTTTAAAGTTACTCAGAATAGAGCGTAATGATAAACCACATGCTGCGACACCATGATCACATTATGTTTTTTGGGGCTCCTATCAACACATTTTCCCATCTGCGTCAGATTTTTCACTTTCCTCTGAGCACTATTCGGCAGCTGAAGTGTTTGTTTCTGTCTTTTGAGTCACCGGATCCAAAACGGCTTTGTGCTGATCGCCATAAAAACGGAAGACAAAGCAGGTATCATGAAAACATCCGAAAGTGTTGATGGATACGGTGGCTCTTTAAAGTCTCAACGCTTTTGAGGTTTAAAATCGGTCACTTCCTGTGCCGCAGCGGCGCATCCGTCACTTTTCGCTTAAGCTTGCCAGGCCGAGCGGAAGAGCAGGCCTTCATCTCGGCGTGATCGCGTCACTCTAATTGCCGCGTAAGTAAGTGTGCCAGTCCGCCTTCATCCCCACAAAGCCCCTCATTAGGAGCGGTCCGAATGGCGTGGCGATGAAACGGCGGCCCTGGCGTCATCCTACTTTAATTGACACGTGGCGGGAGAAAAAGCGCGCTCCCTCGGATTACACCTGAGCCTCCTATTGGAGCGCCGTTATAATCACCTTGTCACTTTCCGACATTATTAGCTAGCCCGCTTCTGGAAATAGCCGCTGTAATCTACAGAGGCTTGAATGGTTACGCATGACTGGAAAACCAACTCTCAACGCCATAGAATTTTCTTCCTTTGTCAAAGTCACGGAAAGTTTATAAAGCCAAGTTTCAGTGCGGAAGAACCAGACCAGCAATAGCTTCTGAAATGCGGCATTTAGACTACTTGATGGCTTTGTGAGGTTGTAGGCAGCATTTGTGGTCAGATGTGTCCATGTGCCATGAAAGTGCTTTTCATTGGCTTGGGCGCTTGCGTCTTGTTGTTGATCCAACCCACTGGTTGTCATTTTATTGAAAGAAAAGCTCACTATTGACCCAGCAGGATGTGAGGCGAGAAGATGCATAATATAGGAACGCTCCTAAAAAAGCCAATTTTCTCATGGCAAGAAATATGCTGTAAAAAATAGTCAATGTTTTATGAATCTTATGTTTTTTTATGGTAGCATGGTACAGACATGCTATAAAGACACATGGAAAGTATTTAAAATGGTGTGGGGGGGGGGGGGGGGTATGTACGATGTCTCCTTTAAGCGTGACGGCAGCTGCTGTTTTAGTCAAAAGATACCACATTTCATGCATCTGATCTGTACAACTTCTCCCTCTGGAGTTAAGAAAAAAAGTCACATTTGACATGTGCAGTAATTCCTCATCAAAGGGGATTTTCATGACATGCCGACATCTTGTCACTCACTAGACTCCCCTGGAAGAGAAACACTGCAATACTTTTGGTAAACTTTAGTCGAGAATACAGATGGGATTGATCTACACCGCAGCCTGTAAAATCAGACCATCGTGTTCCTTGTTTGTGCTCGTCTGCCTGAACAAGTTGACTAATCTTCTTCAATTGCTATGTTGTTAGCAAGAACCCTATTGATTTTGAAGACTATCTGGCAAAAGATGTCTGAGGATGCGCAAAGCCAAATTTGCGGCCCGACGACACTCTTTCAGGTTTTAACCGAGCTTCTTCTTCCTTTTTTTAAAGGTTATTGTTATGGTTGAACAAGAATCCTATTGATTTCTCTTTAAGATATAACCTACATACAGTGCAAGCAACTTCTTTATGTTGAATGTTATTCAATACTGGCAGATGCAAGAAACACTCTAAAGACAGTTGGGTCAAAAAGAGACTAAGCCCAACTTTTTGGGTTATTAAATTTACCTAAAAAGTTGTGTCAAATGAATGACCCACAAAGCAACATAATTTTATGGGTTGTTTTGTATGTAATTCATTTGATTTTAACTTAAAAGTTGGATCAAATTTACAACACAAGTTAGCAAAAAAAAATTGGGTGTTGTTTTGTGAGTTATTCAAAGCACAAAATTGGTTGTTTTGTGGGTTATTCATTTAATTTGACCCACCTTTTTGAGTTAAATAACTCAAAAAGTTGGGTCTGTTGATTTTTGACCCAATTCAATCGGGTTTTTCAAGTAACCAAAAAAGTTGGATGAAAAGAATAACCCACTGAACAATTCAAAAACAATGTGTATTTGTTGGTTATTCATTTAATTTGACCCAAATTTTGAGGTTTTTCAATGTATCCAAAAAGTTGGGTCAAATGAATAACCCATAAAGCAACCCAATCAAATGGGTTGTTTTGTGGGTTGTTCATTTAAGTTGACCCAAAAATGTGGGTAAAATTAATAAACCCACAAAACAAACTCCTCAAAAATGGTTGATTTGGGGATTATTAATTTAATTTGACGAAACTTTTATTTAGTTATTTAATTCGCTAGTTATTTAACTTAAATAACTCAAAAAATTGGGTCGGTTGACTTTTTGACCCAATTCAATCGGGTTGTTCAATTAACCCCAAAAGTTGGGCCAAATTATTAACCCACAAAACAATGCAAAAAATTGGGTTGCTTTGTGTGTTATTCATTAGGTTTGACACAACTTTTTGGTTCAATCAACTCAAAAAGTCGGGTTCATTCTTGTCTCAATTTGGGTTATTTTTGCCCTACTGTTTTTCAAGCGAACCTAGTGATTCTGAATTGTATTCAACACAGTAGGAGCAAGAAATGCAGTGACTTTGAATGATATTCAACAGCAGTCATATAGCTAGAGAACTACTTATTATGTATAATGCACAATTTGAACTTGTTCCTTTCAGCGGTCATGTGATATAATGGATGACGTTTCAAATTCCAGGCAGTGGGCAAAAGTTGCGACTTAAGTTTTGAATGACGACTTTCACCGTAGTCCCCCCAAAACCAAAAAAAATCTTATTTTTCAGTGTCCCTTTAAGTCCTCTACAAACAGGCTTGACGGTGCCGCTCTGCATATTTATTTGGCTTTTTCCATTTATTTATTTCTTCTATTTGACTATTGAGGCCATCTGTCTCTCACATGCTGTTTCCTCTCGCTGCTTTTGAATCCACCAGTTTATAACAGCACATTGCCATCTGCCAAAAGTCATGTTTTTAAAGTGATATACAGTTACTGACTGACTGTAGCAGTCATAGATATAGATTTATATGGATTTCTATTGTTACTAAGGATGGGCAATTAAACAATGTTATCAGTTAATTAATGTTCATTTGTTGGAGCAATTCTTTTTATATTCAGCTTTTGTTGCTCAAAACACATCCCTGCAGAGTTGTAATGTTTACACTAACAACATGGCTGCTGACCTCCGGAGCAAATATTTTTCAAAAAGACAAAATGAATTCCCGCTAAGAAACAGACAAGATGAGCTAAATCATTTTCAAGAAACAAGCTCTGGGGAAGGTGATCACAGAATCAATTCGTGCTGATCATTACCAAAGACATGGCGCTGTTTGTATGGCGCAAAAGCAGTGATTCATCAGCTTGTTAAAAACTTTTCAACCAAAGTATGTGCTTCACAAATGCAAATGTTTTGCGGCTTGGAAGCATGTACCAAAGTTTCCTTTACAACTCTGTGGGAACAGACCATACGTTAGCTGAAGGGAATGTGGAATTCAACACCAGACATATGGAACAGCTGATTTTATGGTGTTCAATTCTCAAGGATTGTGTTTATATGTAAGTTTTGCAAAAGGGACACTTTTTAACATGATGCACTTTAAATGATCTTGTTGCGCAAATGCCTAAGGAGGTACATAACAAAAAAGAAAAAAAAATGTTTTGAATAATGTCATTGCCATTTCAAAATCATTTTTATTTAATATTTCTTATTAATTATATATTTTTTGTCTTATTCAATCTGACTCAGATGAGTGGTCCTCTATTGATCGGCCAATGTCTTTAGCAGGGATGTGATTTTTCCGCAAATTCGCGGAATTCCGCTTTTTTTTATCTCCCCCCCCAAAAAAAAAAATTCCGATTTTTTTTTTTTTAAATTTTTTTTTTTTAGTAGTTCATTGTGTATGCACATGACTCCGACAGATAACATCTTCTGCTATAACAAAGACATTTGTGGTATGCTCTAATATGAGTTACTTTTCATTTGGTCATGATACAATTATTTGTTCATGAAATTTGAACTCTTCAACATTATTTATGTGTTAACTTAGTAATCACATTAGTTAGATATGATGATATTCTCAGTGATAGTTTTTAAAAGCAAAGGCAGTCCAATGTTTTTGAATGTGACTGATTTTGAGTTGACTAAAACTGCCATTTTATATGGGATAGTTCAATATACATTGAAAATTTATGCTGTTGTTTTGTCTATTTCTTTGTCATGTGAGTGCATTGAAAGTACTGGACCTAGCTGGGTGCCAGCGGCCCCCAGACCCCCGGCTAAATTTTCAGATAATTTCACTTTGGTCAAATCACATCCCTGCTTTAGAATAACCAACTTTATTTAACCTTTATTTAAGCAGATACAGCAATTGCGAACAGATGAGAACCCTAGAAACGACCACCACTACGCACACGTCATTTTGGACGTCACGGGCCCCAATTAGCAGAGAAATGCGAATGCAGCCAGAGGTGTTTAATGATATAGGTTACACACACGCACAGAGTGTTCGGGAGTGTGTCATTCCCAAAGCATCTGGCAAAGGCAACGCACTCGCATCAAGTAGCCTCGGAGGTTAATGCTCCGATGTTGACCCTCCTTCTGCTTAACTGCTTGTCACTTTACATTCTGTATGGTATGTGGTGTATAAAAACAGCTCTTGTCAAATCTATACAAAACATGAGCCACCTTGTTTCTACAAATGTCCAATTGTTGACAGCTACTTGGAACAGGTAGTACAGAGTGGAAGGAGCAGAAAATAGTGGCGAAAAGAACATGCTTTAGAAGTGACAAGTCCTGCCCGTGTACTTGAGCAGGAAATTCAGCAATTATAACAAGGATATTATGGACACTATTGGATAAAAAACAAACACACCAAAGAAGTAACGTTGAAGTGAGTTTTATTTAATGATTATTTATTTTATTTTCCTGTTGAGGCTCTGGCTTCACTACCGCCTTGATTGCATGCACCTGCATTGCATATACAGTGACATATAATGAAAACGGTCATCAAGTGGCGAAAATATGGCACTACAGTGACATTACTGTAAGAAATACACAGTAAATTCTGTATAGTAAATTTGACTCTATTTAGAGTGGGACCAAATAGACTCAGTTTTAGAGTAATATTTACCCTTGGAATAGAGTAAAATAAATAATTGGGAAAAAAAGTCACTCAAGGGTTGAGGAACAAACTCACGACCCTCAGCTCGGGAGACTGCCACACTACCACCTGAGATACGCCACTCCTACTGTTTGCTTTTATCCAAGAGGAGACCAAAAACACATTGTTTTTGGTCTCTTGGAGTTACAAATTTTCCAGCTGACACGAGCGATATACTAACGCACAGCTGGAAGTTGTGGGTGTGTTACCCAACCCTTGAATCTTTTTTTTTTTTTTAACTATCTTCCAAGCGTAAATTTTACTCTATTTAAAGTGGGACCAAATAAACTTTGCAGTTTAGAGTAAAATTTACTCTACAGAATTTATTATGTAGACATCACTCCAAAACTGATGAAATCAGCAACACAGAAGGCGCTGTAGGAATTTCTGGCAAGTACTGGCTGTTTAGTGCATGCATAGAAACCTCCCGTCATGTTCATGTGGCTGTGCTATAGGGTAGGTTGACAAGACAGAAGCTTTTATTTTACAAAGGAAAACATCTAAATATGTTGTTTTTTTTGCCATAATTCCCAAAGTTCCATATGCGTCGCCTAGCTTCCAAATTATTGGTGGGGGTGGTATTATGCTAATTATCTGTTTCATAGCAGCAGGGTGGATGTGCAGAAAGGCTCTCACCAACGCATTTTCAGAGCGATGCTAAAGATGTCATTTTCATTTCATCTCACACTTGATGAACGAACAGACACTCCAGAGAACAATCTTTTAAAAGTCCCTTCTCCATAATATCTCCACTGAAAAGATGCCGGATTGTGCAGAATGTGTTTCCACTCTCGGCCTCTAAGTGTCAGCATGCCCCGCGTTGCAGCACTCGCCATCTGTGTGCTCATAAAGAAGCCTGGCTCGTACTCGGCCGACGCACACGCACGCAGCCGCGCAGCCACACAGCCAGCCGGGCTCTCCTCCGTCTCCTCCTCCCCTGGCACGCTCCGAGAGGACCCTTGTGTCCGTGTCCTCCTCACCCTCTTCTCCCTCCTCTTCTCCCTTCGAACTGACTCTCCGCTCGCGTCTAAGTGCTTTTGCCGAGCGTGACAGCGCGCCGTGGGAGAGCTGGGAAGTTTTTGTCCGGGGGATGCGCGCGGCTCTCCAGCCGGGTCCCGAGGCTCTGTCTGCGGGCTGCCGCTCCCGGTGGTGACCCCACGAACGACGGTACAAGTTGGGAGCGACGCACACGCTGTTCCCCCGGTGGAAATGGACCTCACGCGGACTCAAGCTGGAATCGTCTGATTAATTTTAAACATTTTGGGGAACTGCACACACTGAGATAACCGAGCTCCTGTTGGACCCGTTACCAGCGAACGCTCATCAACAGCTCGGTTTCCAGGACATCCAGCACCATCAGCATCCAGCGGGGACTCCGCGCACGCTCACTCTGCACTTGTTGTACTCAGCGCGGCTGTCTTTTGGGACCATGTCGGCCGGCCCCTGGAGCTCATCGATGTGGCGCGCCACGTGGATTTTATTTCTCCTCTTCGTCACCCACTCCGTGCTTGGTCAAGGTAAGCAGCAGGAGGGCAAAAAGTAAATCGATTTATAGCTTTGGAGCATTCCTTTCCGGTCCCGCCAGGTGCAGACATTTACCCCGGAGCCCGTTTATGACTCAAGTGTGAGTGCATGTAAAATCTGCATGCTCAATTTAGATTGCGTCTCCTCGAGGACACTCATGTACCCCCACTGTGCCTCTGCCGTTATACAATGATAGGCGGCATCCATCACCTTATTTGCAGGTGCATTTCACACAGGCTGACCTTTTGAAAATGTGGAAAACATCTCGGATCGTATCTTTGCTTTGCTGTTTATGCCCTCCCAGATGTTTTATTTTCACTTTGCAGGAGCACCTAAGACTGTTTAATTCCATGACATTTTGGCGGTGAGCCGCATCTGTTAATGTTGCGAGAAATCTATTTTTCAACACTTCGGGTTAGGCTTGGCATCATGGGTTCGGGGTTTATAGTATTCGAGTTTGGGTTGGAACTGATTGGTGCATAATGGCAGTGTTCAATTGCTCATCTTAAGTTGTGGAACCTTAGTAGGCAGTGGTCAGAGTCTACGCGGAACTAAAGTACGAAACAAATCTTGAAATAAAAAATCCCCGAAACAACCCATAAAAGGTGCGCCTCTAACAATTTGGCATGGCATGACATCATTTCCATCAGGTGGATCTGAGAAGGCAATACTTAAAACAGTTCCTTGCCAGATGCCAGGGTCTTATCATTCCTTGTGCAATGTCAGAAAAGGGGCTGAACTCAACCTTGGCCGTTCCGTTTAGGATTCAAGGCCACATACAATGGGGGAATATTAGCTCTCTAAATAGACTCTAAACCATCAGTGGTGCTCATTCAATAACAGCATGTTGAGATGACGGCAAAAACAAACAAGGCGGATATCCATCATTCATGAGGGCGCATCCGAGTGGCTGACATTTACAGGAGGCGGGTAATCGCGTGTGCTCAGGATTAAGAGTCCTGACATTGCCTGATTCCTTCCCTTCCCGCTCTCTTGCTCACTTAACCAAGCACCTAGGAGATGTTTTATTTTGGCGCGGATAAGCCTGGTAGTTGAAAGTGACCCTGCGTGGGAGAGAACGCTCACCTCGTTTTTTTTTTTTTAACGACCAGCCCAGCAAAACTGCTTTTTAACGACGGAAGAATGGCCTTCGAGGGCCATCAAGTCTTGCCGAGCGGAGACGGATGGCCTGGTCCAAAGTTGATTTTTTTTCCCCCCCTGAAACAAAAGATTTAAATACGTTTGTACCTGACATTTGTTCAAGCTCTGAACTTGTGAAGTTGGCTCATTAAAGTTTTGTGTTTTATGGTGAATCCTCAAACTTTACTGCCATGCTATGCCCTTTTTGCCATTTAGCATCCACCTATCATTCCATTTTCTTTAATGCTTGTCTTCGTTGCAGTCTATATCCCAGTTGGCTGCTTTGACTGCAAGAGGCGAGGTACACCCTGGGCTCGTCCCCAGCCAATCACAGGGCAAATATAGATAAACAATGATTCAGCTTGCTTTTTGCAAAAAGCAGATAAAAACGCTCATCTTAATGGAGTTCTGGAGACTGAAAGTGCAAGAGAATCTCAAAAGTGGACTTTTTTTTTCCCCAGTAATAACTATTTCAAGACACTTAGCCTGGCCGGGCAGCCACCGGGCTTCTAAAGCACTAGGGGAAACCCAATTTAATTTACAGTGAACCCAGTATGCATGTTTTGCAATGTGGATGGATCAAACCAAAACAAGCACAGGGAGGATTTGCTAATTCCACTCAGAATGAGAGTTGAAACCTGCACCCGACAACAAACTGTGAGGCAGACATGCCAACCACCAAACCACTGTGCTGCTTTGTCTAGTACAATTGTTCCAAAGCTGGTACCAAGTCCCTCTGACCCTTTATAAAATGGCAGATCTTTTAGGGATGATTCTTAAGACTTTTTTTGTTTGTCTACTCTTGCTGGACAGGCCTACTAAATGTCATGTTGCGATGGAAAAACTTGCTTCAGCGGCTGACTTTTCAGAGAAATCCAGGGGGGGCTACTTAGTCCACTATTTTAGATTAATTCAAAATCAGGGTTCTTGCTCTAAACTGGACTGAAACAACAATTGAAGCAGGTGGGTTCAGTTGGCTATCTTCAGTTTGGCCTCTGTTGGTGTGGTGGTCCCTGTCAGTTTTATTTTGGAGCTTTTAATCTCCTTTGGCACGCAATACCTTTGCATCAGTGCTAATAGATAAGCCCGCCAGACTCCGGGCCACTTTGGGAAACGTACTCGAAGCTAGGCCCTTAGATTATCATCCTCGAGCATGCTTTTGGCAGCATGTCCGGTAGGTGTGTGTTTGGAATTCTGACCGTACGGGGTGCAAACATTGAGACGCAGTAACAGAAGTCAAGGGCGTCGTGTCTGTTTCTTGACTGCTTGAGGAGATTGGATTGGAACGTGCAAGCTTTGAAAATTGGTTGCGTTCTTATCACGAGTGGCCAAATGCACAATCTCGGACATGCAGGTGCAATGAGATTCTTCTGTTTTCTTGACTTCTTCTGCATTGCCGGCTTGCACACTTGAGTTGTTTGGAAAACCTTTTGACAATTTTAGATCATTTGTAAAATTGACCATTTAAAATGCAGTGGCTTATCCACTTTGCAAAGGAGATGTCATTAGTTTGAAAACTTGTTTTAATCCTCAAACTGACTAAAAACTCGACTTTAGATCGCTGACTTTAACAATAGTTTCAGATTCCAATTGTTGCTGAAACTTGAAACCTTAATTTGAAAGCCCAATTGAAAACCCTTACTTGAAATACAAACCCCAAGTTGAAACCCTTGACCAAACGTAAATCCTTTTTTTTTTTTTATGCTACTTATTGCTTGAGACACTAATACAAGCTTGAAATCTTAATTTCAAAATCTAATTTTAAACCCTAATCCTGTCTTGGAAACTAATTTGAAGCCCAAGCAGTACCTTCAAACCCTAATTTGAAACAATTTTTTTTTTTAACCCTTTGCCAAAACATGGTTGCAAAAACAGGGAGGGTTTAAATATATTCTACTCTTTTATATCTATAAGGTGAAAACTGTCATAACTTCATTTTGAAGAAAGATTTTTGTGTTGCAAATAAAACTGTGACCCGGGGCGAGGAATAAAACAAAATTAGGATGCATCTGGAAGAGCTTTTAAAATTAACATCATTGAGCTCTTCAAGTCATTTGTTAGCATGATATAAATGTCCTCTTTTCATCGGATAATAGAAGTGACGAGCGGAAAGCTGAAAAAGAAAGGCATCTCGAGACTGGCGTGCAACTTATCAGACGTCGCCGGCGGATGTGATTTTCTTTGATTTGTCACTCCTTGTAATTGACAGCAGGATGATGTCTGCTTTCTGGTAGCACCTGTGTCCCTGCGCAGGGAGAGAAAAAAAAATCCTTGCTGCCCGCTCTTTTCACGCTTTAGGTGGGGGTCCAGTGGTGGATTCCTTGGGAATGAGTTTTCTTCTCTCATATCAGGCAGGGGGCAAAACAAAACCTCCCACTCAAGGTTCATTACAGTCCGGCAGAGAGGTGCTTGCCGAAAACCTTGTTCTGGTGTTTTTTCCTCTCTCGATAGCAGCAAAGTTGTAAAGTCGGAGTGTGAAAATGTGACAGTGGAATCGTGACAAATGGATTTTGTGCCTCATTGGCATCAAATGCTGATGCGGTGAACATTTGTCAGACGTTCGTGACGCAAATGAGAGCCGACGTGTGATAAATGGCACTTGACGGTTGAGTCGCAGTACAATTAGGAAAGATGTTTTGTTTTGAATAAAAAAAAAAAAGAATAGTTGCCAACGATGGCTAGGGAGCTGTGCAAACACAAGAAATGCTAAGGTAAATGCTAGGATCATAAAAAGTGTGGGTTTCCCCCAGTCCTTTGTAAGAATCTCGCCTTATGAGAGAGAGAGAGAGAGAGAGAGAGAGAGAGAGAGAGAGAGAGAGAGAGAGAGATGAGAGGAGAGAGAGAGAGAGAGTGAGAGAGAGAGAGAGAGAGAGAGAGAGAGAAGTGAGAGAGAGAGAGAGAGAGAGAGAGAGAGAGAGAGAGAGAGAGAGAGAGAGAGAGAGAGAGAGAGAGAGAGAGAGAGAGAGAGGAGAGAGAGAGAGAGAGAGATTGAGAGAGAGAGAGAGAGAGAGAGAAGAGAGAGAGAGAGAGAGAGGGGCATGTTGATGCCAAGGGAGCTATGCCGAAGTGAGTTGAAGAGCTTCATTTAGACAAAAGTATTGCTTTGTCACCATTCTGTGGACTCTATAGACAATTATAAAACTTTCTGGGGGCACATTGGATTATTTGCGGATTTTCACAGCTCATGTAAAAAAAAAAAGAAGTCATTTTCAGAGGTACAGTGCCTCAGTTTGGGAATCCGTAGCCCCTTTCACACTGCTACTTGCTGCAGCAGGGGTGTAAGGCATCTGTTCGCCTGTGACTTTCAGACAGAACTCGTCGTTGATGTTTCCATATTGCTGTTGCATTCCACATTCAGATAATTTCAAGCATGATGACAATTTCTTTCAACACAAAAGGGTCATGTCCAGTGAGTCTCAAAATCTTTAGTTCCTACCACTATGTTTTAAACCGTCAAATTTGCAGGTGGACTTCAACTCCCCATTTGGTTTGGAACACACTGCTTAGATGAAATGGGCTACTGACGAGTGAATGATTACTCAAGCGCTAAAAGTTGTATTATATGGTGTTATTTTTGACAACAGACCGCGTTAACTTACTCGTACCCTCAGGTAGAGCGCATGTACCAATTTGACATTCAACCTTTGCTAGCTCAGCAGTTTTTTGTGTGCGTTGGATCTGATTCAAAATCAATAGTACTCTGCTGCTTTCGCTTGTAAAAGAAAAAAAATAATCCTTTAAGAGCTTGAAGGGATGCTCAACGGAGAATTGAGAGTGACAAACTTCTATGATCGAAATCAGGCCAGAGGGGAGGAAGACGGGAAGTTGTTTTTGGAAGAAGCAAACAATGAGATAATAGCATCATTTTTGCCTTTCACTACAACTTTCTACACTTCCAATTGGCCATGAACGGTAATATTTGTAGTCACCACTGCTATTCCTGTGCCTTAGCTTTAACGCTGCACTATGCTGCCCTCGTACCTTTTGTAGATATGTCTAGTGTGGTGTTTGTTTCAGAGCTTCTAGTTACTGAACAGTGGAAATGGAAAACGGCCATTACCTACTAGGGCTGGAACATTTCCAATAAAGAGCCACAGAATTTTAGAAATATTCCTAATTCTAATAATATGACTGCTCATTTAGTCGGTTATTGATGATAACCGCCACCTTGCACACAAATAAACAGAACAACTAGAAGTACTTAGTGTCAATGAGCCCAGAACTTCCTCCCTAAAACTCTTTTTCATAACTGAATGCGGCAGGTGCAGATAAGGTCAGACAAAAAGTGGCGCCACCGGTGGCGACATCTCGCTCATCAAAAGGTTCGCCGAAGTGACAAAGGCGCAGAATAATCAATGTCATTTCCCCCTAAACGATCAGCCCAGCGTCTTCCTAATTTCCTCATTGCATGGCGAGCCGCTGCTCATTTGTCGAGCCGACACGCCGAGAAGTTTCCATCCCGCTCATCGTCTCCGTAACTCGCAGGAAATGACCAAGCGATTGGATTGAACGATTTAGAACTGTGCAATTTTCTCTTGTCAGCCGAGCTAAAAAAAAAAATCACAAGTCTTTCTTCAAATGATTGCTTCCCAACACAACTAGATTTTGTGTAGTAGGGTTGGGAAAATATGATTCATGTAAGCGGCAACGTAGACTTTAATTGGTGTTAGTCAACAGCAGGAACTCGGATGATTTGGTATTTTTCTAAGGTCTGAGATAAAAATTTACCTGTTTAAGATTGCTCCTTTTAACACTTATTAATGCTAACCATCATCTTGCACTGTGAACATAAACAGAAAGGCTAGAAATATTCAATAGAGGAAAAAAAGTTCAAAATATGTGTGATTTATGTGAAATATGAACAAAATGACTATAAATAATTAGGGATGTAACGATATCCACCATCATGATACGATATCACGATATGAAGCTCACTATACGATAATTATTACAATATTGTGGGTAGGTTGGCGATGTTAAAAAAATCTAAAATAAAAGGTCACAATATTGTAAAAAAAATGAGCTCATACTAAAAAAAAAAAAGCTCCTCCACGTACCCTTCATTTGGTTGATTGGCATGGATTTTAAACATAGAAGGGCCAAAACATCCATTATGAAAGTTAAACTGCACCCAAAAAAACTTGCCACCAGACGGCGCTAGAACTGCACAAATGCAAATCAACCTGACTTTTTTTTTTAACAGATGTGCTGCTTTTAACATCGTGACATGACGACGACGATATTGTGGCTGTTTTAATATCGCAATATCACGATATTGCTGTTAATCGTTACATCCCTGTAAATAATCACAGATACATCAGGAAAAATGCCCACCGTAAGTCAAATAATTATGATAACCACTTATTCATGATAACTGCCACCTTGCACAATTGATCTAACTAGGCATGCTTGGTCACTCACAGACAAAAGTACAAGCGCGATGTGTTACCATCTAAAAATGCAATCACTTCTCTCGCCACTTATTCATCATGACCTCCTCCTTGCCACAGTAGAAATAATCCGTAATAGTACAAAAAAAAAAAAAGAAGTCCAGTTCACGCATACTCATGGACATTTCACAATCAATGCAATCAGTCCTTTCAGATTGCATGATGCTTTTTATTTTTTATTTTTTAATGGATTGTCAATGTTAACTCTTTCACTGCCAGACGTTTTCAGAAATGGGTTGTCCCCACTTGCCAGCCGATTTAAGCATTTTGAGTGATCTTTCAAGGTCCACAGAAAATGTTGTGTTTGGACTATGGAAACACACATACTACCAAATGAAAGATTGGACTCTCAGCTTTCATCAGAAAAAAAAGTTTGTTTGAAGTTTGTTTCTACCTTATTCCGTTCTTCAGTAATCAACAATAGAAAATGGTTACTTTCACCGAAATTCTCTCTTTTGAAACAAAAAACGGAGAAAAAGAGCTTTTTGTGAAACGATGTTATTTCATGCACTCTAGTGAATTCTACACTTCTTTTTGTCCATGAATGATGCCACAAACACCTAAATAGTGCTTTACTTCTGTAAAACGCTTTCACCAACAATGAAAAAGTGTTTTTGGATTGCAAAATACGTTTATTTCCATTCAACAGTGTAACAATTTGACAAAACAATTTCGCAAACTATTTACAAATGTGTGCAACTGTGGTACTACTTACAATTATGTGGATGTTTCAAATACAGTTTTTCCTTTTGTAACGCTCTCCTGCGTGCAAGGAGACGCCAGGACTCGCACAACAGTTTACTTTCACTTTCACATTGGTCCGTTTTGCGTGCAAACGTTACACTTTCTTGACGGCCTTTTTTTCCGGGGAATAAAAAGCAAGTAGCAGACTGTACACACTCCTCCGATGAATATGCATTGGACTCGGGGCACTCTCCGTCGTCCGATCGAACGTCCGCCTGTGCGTGCTCGGTTGCGCTCCGCGTTACGACACCGTCATAGCCGCCGCGTCAGCGGTTCCAATTTCGCCGTCAAGCTCGGATTCACCTTCATCATCATCGAGGATGATCATCGTCGTCATCAATGTACTATTTTAGCGTTGGTCGATGCCTTTCGTCTTGTAAGTGCTGCTTGCAAATGCTCGCCATTGCCCGTTCCCTCCTCCATCTAGCTCCATCTAACGTCTTCTACTGCCGCGTCAATGCTTTCCAACCACGGAGTCACCCTCATCTTCATCATCTATGATGATCATCGTCGTCAACAATGTGCTTTTTCAGCGATGCTTTTGGTCTTTGAAAAAAACGTCTCGGGTGTGAGCTCCTCGCGACCGACCGCCATTTTTCCTTTGTCTTCCATTCTCATCTCCTGCTCGACGCTCTAGCTCCGCCTCTACTGACGCCCACCCGATCTTGTCAAAAGAGAGTCATCGCTGCCCTTTAGGGGCCAAAAATAGTCATTAGGCACAACAGACAGACTTGAAACTTTCACCAGACATGCGGAAGGGTTTCCTCTACCCGTTTCAAAAAAATATATATATATCATTGGATGACGTCTTTTGACGTCATTGGCAGTGAAGCGTAGGTTTTTACTTGACGTCTTTAAACGTCAGTGGCAGTGAAAGAGTTAAAAGGGGCCTGAGATGTTTTCCAGGTTTACGTTGTCCAGCAGGTTAATTAACTAATTGACTAAAGTCATGCAAGCTCATCATGTTTAACATGACTTGTGCTTTTATTTACTTGCTGTGACCTGTGAAGTATGCGACAAATGTGCAATTGTGGCTCGTGTTTCGTGCTATGTATTTCAGAGGTGGCAGAGGTTGAAAGCTCCTTTTGTAGTAAAGCCTTGTGTATTTACGGCTGCTAGGCTTTCTTTCTTTTCCGCTTTCTTTGTTTCTTTTTTTTTTTTTTACTCTTTGATATGCTGAAAGTAGAATGCTAATATCTTACACGTGTCTTGCGCTGTGCTTTTGAAGCTGCTAGTGCTTTTTTTTTCTTCCCTTTTCATAGTCGGTAACAATGCATTGTTGGCAGACATGAATGACTATTTTGCAGACTTTTTTGTCAAATCCAGCCAAGATTAATTTCTCAAGTCAAGACAAAATACTGTTTGTTTGCTCTATATCTACCAAGGCAGTTTTTGTTAACGATCATTTACCTTAAAAATCTTAATTCTTATTACTGATGGCCACCTTTTGCACTGTAGCTCTTCTGCTTTGTGACATTAGCATCTGGAAGCCTTCAGCAGAGACGTTATCACACACCCTTTTAAGAAAAGAAAAAAAAAAAAGCTCTGAAAATAATGCCGGACTTGAACTTTCAGGCTTGGTCTTTAATGCATGCTGCGACCAGCAGGGTGGTAGACGGCCTCACCCCTGGTTAAATGAACCATAAAGTGACTGGAGCCTCAGGGGGCCTACTCATTCATGCAGATATGCGCCTGTCTATAATGTAAATACGTTTCGGGATTCTTGGGAGGTCACCTCCTGAACCTTGTAATTGCACTTTCCCCCCGGGAGGTGTTTTATGGCGGCGTCCTGGGATAAAATGTCAATGTGTGTCTAAAGCACTGACGATAAAGATTCACTCGCTGCAACATTCCTGGAAAGGAGAAACCTCATCAATGATGTGTCATGGATGGTGTTATGCCATTTTCCATTAGGGATGGATGTTTTCTTAATCAATCATATGGAAAATGTTTAGATGAATCATATTTGATTGTATTAATTTCATATTGCCCGTGTTATCCTTTGAGAGCCATGTTTTATTGAGCGGAGTGAACTTCGCGAATTTGTGACTTCGACCCTCCTCGCTTGTTGTAGTAAGCAAGCAGCTCAAAGGGGACGCATCATATCTATTTATTCTTATCTGTGGCAATGATGTAAGCATAGCACAATGGTTCATACACCACTGGAAAGCTTAGATCATTCGTTTTTTTGTTGTTGCCAAAACCTCATTTCTGAAATTTGGGTCACTGTGACTCATTTTAATGTGGCGAGTCATAATTTACTCATGCCAAATAAATCACCACTAAAATTTTGTAAAATGCCATTAATTCGTTCCAGCGCCCCCAAAAACCACAATTAAAAAAAACTCATATTAGGAAAATATCACTATATTTTACGTACACAATAAAACATAAAAGTAAATTAACTAGTTTTATAAAGTGTTGTGTGTTGAATGTGTGTCTTTAAGGGGCGTGGCTTAGGCAGGGACGTTAGGGGATGAAGTCAGATTAGCCGGCTAAAATTCAGTGTTCTCATTTTGTATTTGTGTGATTGACTGCACATTTGAGTGTGGCTCTCCTTGCAAATGTGGCTCTCCTTACCCACGTCAGAGCATTGCAGCACTTTTTTTCTCACTGCACTCGAGCGATGGTGTGCCTGAAGTAACTCATACTTGTGGCTTGCAAGCACAAAACAGCAAAAAAAAAAAAAAAAGTGAAATTATTTCTGACAGCTGGTAATTAAAAAAAATTGGGGCATTCAAAAGTCAAAGTAGGGAGTAAGGGAATACTGAAGCAACACACATTTACTTAGTGTACGTCATTGGCATGCATGGATAGATAAATAGATGATTTTTGCTACTAAACCTTCATTTGCGAGTATATTTGCATTTAAAGTTATAGTACTAAATATTTGTTTTGACCTGTCCGGGACATTTCTGGGCGGAGACTCAACATTTTCCTTCCAGCCAAGCCGCGGAGGCAAGCTACTATCAGTGGCATAAGCAAATTTCACTGTCCAACCTTCCCCCCGCTCCTGATTGGTGGATTGGTTTCATGCTCTGTCCTGGTTGGCTTTCTGTCCTTGGCTTCCTTGATAATCAGTTTTGAATGTTGTGTTTAGAAACAGCAACAGAAGAATGTCAGACAGTACCTTTTAATTGATAAGGCTGAGTTCCAATTTGGCGCGCTATGATGATGTCATGCTAGTTACATAGACGGCAGGGACAGCACTCTCGTGCCCTTTCCTACTCATGACAATACGTGTCATTTTCCTGTAACACATATCAAAGGCTACTGATCACATAGCAGTGCAACACTCGGATCTGCTACTTGTTTACACACACTACATGGAGAATAACGGCACTTTCCCCCCGCCCCCTATGATGGTTGGATTAATCAGACGTCGCCATATGCTAGCGTGTTGCAATTACGCTGCAATCTGACCACAGGAAACAGCTGTCGTCATGTTGCAAAAGGACAGAGGACTATCCAAATTGCCTCCGCTTTGATTTGTACGGTGCTTTGATTTGACGAGAGACTGCGTTTTCCCGCTTTTCGCTGTTCTAATGATGAACTGTTCCGACTTCCTTATATTGCTTAAAAGTGGTTCTGAACTGGGGATGTGCAATGACGGCAGGATTTATTTTGTCACACCACATGGAAATGAAAGAAACAAGATTTGTGCTTTGACATAAATGAGTAATTTTCAAGGTTTGAATGAAGTGCTTAGAAGTGGTTAAAATACAACCGTTATATATTTATCAAGCCGGAGAGACAAGGACAAAAAATGGAAGTAACACATTTTAAAACTTAAAAAGTTGTTTTGAAGCTTCTATATATTCATCTTTGACAACTGTAACAGTGCTTCAGTTTGAACTTTGTCAGAGGTATGAATTGCTATGTGCTGGGAGCTCTTGAAAAGTGCTTGAATTTTACGGCGCTTGAAATTGTAATTATTTATCTTTTCATATCAACTTGCACAAGGTGACAACGGGACACAATTTTTCCAGCTTAAGAGGCAGAGCTGCAGTGGAATAGCTGAAAGTAGGCCCTGGAGCGTATTTATTTTCAAAGGCGACTTTATCCCAGACCTCTGGACAGTGTGAAAGGGTCCAACACAGAATTGAGGTCTTAGCAAAGGCAACCTGAGAATTACCTGGCTTCACAGGTGGAACGGTGACTGCGTAAAAGGGAAAAGCACAAACTGGGGACTGCGGTATATTCATTTTCAAAGTCGGCTTTTTTCCCGCATTTGGATGGCCGGTGTCAAAGGGACCAACATGGAATATCTCAAAAATAGCACAAAAAGTATATATAATTGAAATAATGATAATTTCATCTAAATTTACTCTTGGAAATGTACTTAACTCATTCACTCCCAGCCATGTTCACTGAAGCAACCCCCTTCGCTCCCGGCTGTTTTACTGGATTTTGACTGACTTTGCAAGGCACTCAGAACCAAAAGAAAGATTAGAGTCTCTTCTTTCATCAGGAAAAAGAGTATATTTGTATCTTTTTCCGTTTTGCAGCAATTAGCATTAGAATATAGCTAAGTTTCATCATTATTTACAAATGAAAACAAATGAAATCTTGGCACAACACATTATAAAGCTATTTTCTTTTACTTATAAGTAGCAGGTGAATACACAGGCTAATGGGTACCTTCCGCCATCTAATGGAAGGGCACTTGTGCCTGTCACTGGCACAAATAAAGACCTTTTTTTTTTGTAGTAAGTAAATATTTTTGGGGTCCGTTCATTGAAAGCGGTATAGTCCGTGTTGCTAGAAAGGTGTTGTCATAGAATTGGGGTAGTGGCAAAAGTGCTTCGCAAATTTCCCAGTTTTAGCGGCAAAAAGTGAAGAGCAGAAAGTCGGGACCAAACCGCCAACTTCTTTTTTGTCTAATGTTAACATACCAATACCGAATGTTGTCCACTAATTCCTCTGCTTGAGTGGCTTAATGACGGCTGCGCGAAAGGGAATAGCAGGAACCCGGATCCAGGGTGTATTATGCTTTGTAATATCCGTACTAATTTCTTTCGATTCTTCAAATTAGCATCACGCGTGACCACTTAGTGCTCTAAGCGGTCGTAACTTAATGGGAGTGACCCCGCGATAATGGAAGGTGTCGGCGGGAGAGGCGGCTGATTAGACGTGTGACTTTACTCGACCTCAGCTTTAGCGCGCTAACAGCTAGCTCAGAGGCAACAACAACAACAACAACCGCGCGACGGTGTACCCACCAGATGTTGGCAGTCACGTACACAAAAGATAATCACTCTCTCAGGCCTGAGCGGAGCGGGCAGGAAGTGCTCCATCCATCTTTTCTCCCGTCAATACTTACAATTTTAATTACACCTGAGTGCTGTCAGCCCGCCAAGCCGCCAGGCAGCAGCTATTGATTCACACGCTGGCTAATTGATTAATTGCGTTCAAGGGGACATTTTTCCCTTCAGCTCCATCCCTGGTTTTGTATCTTTGAATGTTGTTCTTTACCTTTGTAGCACTGGCAGGGTGTTTTCTCTCTCTCTTTTTATTTTTTATTTTTTTAGTAGCTTAATTTCATGTGTTGCCCAAGGGGATGTCAATGATTGTGCCAAGAAACTTTCGGCTAAAAAGTTCTGATACCTGAAAGTTTAAAGACTAAAAACTTGTACGGATTCCATCCTTCTACTTCACATGGTTTGGAAATCTTTTAAAATCAATCAGGGACCTTACTTTGAAAAAGACACTGGAAGTTTGATGATGATCTGTTCAAAACTGTTACGGTTAGTGCAGATTCATACTATTTACCAATTGTTAATAGAATATGGTATTTCGGTCCTTTAAAATTGATACTTGTGGCACACACAACAGCCTACCAATTTGTTCATCCAAACTACAGTTTTCTTCCCCCACCGCCATCGGTGTTATTCCTGCAAACAGGGGAAAACAATTCACAAACACACAAAAGGCAGCCTGCATAAAAGCCCTCTGCACACGAACAAACACTAGTCCTCTTTCTTTCTCCTGATTTGGGAATTGATTGTGTGCGCATGCGATGGTCTTTACGGCACTCGCGGGGTCGAGGAAGCAGAGAAAGGCAAAAAAGTTGTTTGTCAGAAATGTCAGCAAATTGCTTTGAAGCGACACTCCCGCGCCAGAGTCTTTTGTTCTGGCTTTATTCCCATCATAGACATGCCTGCTCTTTCCTAAAAATATCCTCTGTTTCAGCACTTTAGCTGCCACCTTATTAGATACATATTTCAATATTTTGGCACCTTTCAAGAACACCGTACGGAGAATGAGTCAGTAACAGAGTACAGTAGCTAAAAGTCAAATTTGAGCAAATGGATTTGAAAAAGAGGAATGACACAATATTTTTGTTCAGAAATTTTCTCCAAATCTTCGCCTCCGGTGTGCAAAGCCCATACCAAATAACTGACGATTACAATGCGGTTCGGTTTGAAATATTGACGGATGGGTGATGACGAAAGTTGTTGTCCTGGCTGTTGACGATTGAACATGCCCACCTTTGATCATTTGTAAATGATCTTTTTTTTTTTTGTTCAAGTTAACATGATTAAAGACCTTTAGATGACCTTTGTTGTTTCTTCAAATAGATAATTTTTTTTGGGGGGGTGAATTGGGACGAATGCAGTCATGTGCAAGCCGGGATCCTTCGACCTTTGGACCTCTTCAAATCCCCTCCCTCCAAAATAGACTTGAACCCTTATTCCATCACCAGCAAGGCGTGGAAGAATGTGGCGATAATAGTGATGGTCTACTGCGAATAGACAGCAACACCTGAGGAGGAGACTTGACAAGTTGTCCTCCTCTTGATTGACACCTCTGTTAAAACGTTGCGAGTCGGCTTTTGATTGACAGCTCCCATCAAACCACGGCAACTGTTATGCAGCAACTGGACACCCAGTACAGAAGGCCACGATGAATCTTGAAATCTGGCTTGCAGGCAGAGAGGGAGGACGGGGGATTGCTGTCCAAAAAAAAACATTCGACTCCATCGGCCCTCATGCCGCTCTTTGTACTTGTTTACTTAATCAATGTTGGCCATTCTTCCTGCCCTCGGGCCGCCATCAACCCCTTTCGGTGCAACTGGCTCGGAAAAGATGGGCTGGCGATCAAAGCCCGCCAACATCATTAGACCGTCTCTGATGTTTTTATTACAGCGTCTGCCAGTTGTTCTTTATACCTTTCCCCGTATGAGTAACTATTCTGACCATGCACCCGTACGCTCCTGCGGCCCGAGGCAGCTTTCGTCGTGAAACCAAGACTGCCTCCGGCGTAGCGCGAATAGGCGCCGCCCTCGCTTTCGCATGAAAATGCTGAAGACTTGTCATCAATTTATTCGCACAAGGACACAAAAAGGGTTCACTTGGTTGTACTATTCAGTAATACAAGAAACAAATCTGTCTATTCTTTTTGGGCAAGCGATCTTGATATCCTTTTGAGAATTGTCATTAAAGAGGTCATAGCCCTAACAAGCTAAATCTGCTATTCAACGGTTTGAAAAATGCCATGGAATACAAATGGCTGCACTTTCTTTGGAGAACTTTATCATGAGTGTGGGTGGGTCTTGAATTTGAAAAGAAAAGCCTTAAAAAGTCTAAAATATCCAGTGTCCGTTGATCATTTTTAAAGTTTTTCAGTTGTAATCAATGAGGCCATAACCTGATGGCTCATCTTAATTAATTGACTGCCAGACGTTTTCAGTAAAGGGATGCCGTGGGTGCCAGCCGATTTAAGCATTTTTGACTGATCTTTCAAGGTCCACAGAAAATTATGTGTTTGGACTATGGAAACACACATACTACCAAATGAAAGATTGGACTCTCATCTTTCATCAGAAAAAAAAAGTTTGTATCTACCTTATTCAGTTTTTCAGTAATCAACAATAGAAAATGGTTAGTTTCACCTCTGTTTTGAAAAAAACGTCTTTTAACGTCTTTGGCACTCCTCCATAGGATTTTACTAAACGTTATTTAACGTTTTTGGCAGTCAAAGAGTTAAATATGTAAGCCAAAGACCATTTTCCATGTTATATGGAAAAAAGTTGTAAATACCAGAGATGGCCATTTGACAAAATGTTGCTGGTCCGTCATTCTTCAGCACCCTGGGCACCCTTCCATCATTGTCGGTCCACCATTTTTACCGAAACTGTAATCGTCAGTCTGTCATTTTGTTTTAACAATGCTTCTGTCCTCACGCCGTCACCACTATTTTAGGACTGACAGACAGAAGTGGGCATTTCGTCTGTATTGTCCATCAGTCCGGCAACTGACAATTACACACAATAAACCGCTTGTGTCAGTGCTTAGTCCGTCATTTTTTAAAAAGGTCCTTGTCATTCGTCAGAAAAATAAGTGCCCGTCAGTGACGGACTGTCCGTCAGTCCATCAGTAGTGACTGAATGCCCACCTCTGCTAGCTCTTTGACTGCCAAAAACGTTAAATAACGTTTAGTAAAATCCTATGGAGGAGTGCCAAAGACGTTAAAAGACGTTTGTTTCAAAACAGAGATGAAACTAACCATTTTCTATTGTTGATTACTCAAAAACGGAATAAGGTAGAAACAAACTTTTTTTTTTCTGATGAAAGATGAGAGTCCAATCTTTCATTTGGTAGTATGTGTGTTTCCATAGTCCAAACACATAATTTTCTGTGGACCTTGAAAGATCAGTCAAAATGCTTAAATCGGCTGGCACCCACGGCATCCCTTTTCTGAAAACGTCTGGCAGTCAAAGAGCTAAATACAGAGTTTCAGCAGGAGGGTCCTTTAGAAAACTTTACCAACAATAAGGCTTTAGTATTCCTTAAAAAAAACATAACTTACTACTTACATTTTCTGTTCAAAGGTCTTAAAATTCCACAGACACAATAAACATTGCAATGTTTTCTTTGTTTGTGTGGGCCTCAAATTTGAACAAAAAAAAAAAAGTCTTAAAAAGTCTAAAATAAAGACTGTCAAAGGCCATCAAAGTTGAAAAAGTCTTCAATTGAATTTCTTTCAACATGCCAATAGCCTGTAAGTGAGTGTATTTTGTGTGGATTATCGAGTTGAACACTCAACAATGAAGGCCCCCCCGTGTTTTCCTCGAGTTTCAACATGGTGCTGTTTGGAATGCATTGGTGCAAGAAAGGCGTACGAGACGGAGGCGGCCAAAGATTGAGAGAGACAAGCGACTGGCGGGGAGGGGGGCGCCCAGGGGTCCGTAAAGGATGAAAAGGGGTCTTGGCAGGAGTCTTAAGGGGCTAATAAAGTGAAGTTCTCTCAGATTAGTTAGCTAATAGAGCTGTAACGTCTTGCCGCCAGGCCCGCTGCTACTGCCGATGCTGTATGCCGCCTGTGATATGGAAGGTGAGGCCCTGATGGATTACCTGCTGTGAAAGGAGATCCCCACCGCCACCCCCTCATATCCAACCTCGCTTAATTTGCATTTGCACCTTTCACATAGCATTTCCACAAGATCAGACACAAGCAACATTAGAGGCTGCATTTATCCTCGTGTCTTTTAAGACCGAAGTCACTGGAGTGAGACATTGTGTTTTGCGGTTTCGCACATTCAGATAATTAGTTGCAACAAGTGCTTTCAATGCAACCTCGGTAAACTACAAATATGCGGGGGAACATCAAACCCCCGTTCTTACCTGTTCTTTTCCATGAAAGATTATAGGGTCTGCCATGAGAAATTTTCCAATTAAATTACTCTAATTAATCTGAAATGGATTTATTTACTACCAAAAATGCATTTTAGCTAATTGACTTTATCTATGCCTGCATTGAAGTTAATAAAAATATTTTATTTTATAGTCGGGAAGTCAAAACCACACCTCTTTGTGTTGAAAGCAATTGTTGCAATTTTGCACATGATCTTAATTCATAAAGCCCGCAATACTCTTCGGCCTGGGTAATGAGACACTTCTGTCAGATTTCATCCAACAAGTTTCCCGGGGAAAACTGCGTGAAAGGGGTTTCACCCTGGCCTCTGCACCTGGAATTTTTTTCGAAAACCTTTCCAAACAAGAGTTTATGTGCGTAAAAATGGAACGTCACTGCTTAACAACGGAACCTAAGTAGCTAGCAGCAATGACTCTCCTCCACTTATACTCCTTGACTAGGTCACAGATGAGTGTGTCAAACCCACTCATCAGTCCTACTTCCACTCTTGGTCCACTTTCATGAAACCTTCCAAGTTTTCATGCTGGCTATAATGGAACTACAATACTTCCTTTCCGAGAAAACCTCTTGAATGCTCCTTCAACATCTTTGAGCATGTTCTGTTGACCTCAATACCCACATTGCAGTATGCTAGTTTTTGGGCTGATAACTGTAAGACCCAAAAGTCTAATAATGCCAACACAATAATTTTGTTGAAAATGCAGGTCCCAATGCCAGGTTTACTTATCTAAATGAAATTTGGGAAGCATGACTATCATGAGTGAACCCACAAAAAAAATGTCTCAAGCCATGTCTGGAAAGACAGGATATCTTCTATTTTGTTTTGAAGTGGTCAGTCTGGCCAATTTCATGAGGTTCTTCCAAGACAAACTCGTCGTTAGAAATTTGTTGCCAGCTTTGAAGCGCATACGTTAGACAGATGGGACACAAAAATAAATTGCGAGACTTTTTTTTTTTTTTGAAGACGTTTTTCATTGTGTGTGGGAGAGCATGGCGGCAAAGTTTAATGACTTAAGAAAAGGGTTATATTAGAGACTTTGTCCAATTGCTACCAGAATTTGAAGCTATTGTACCAGACGATTTGATTAAATATATATAAATAAAAAAATATATATATATATAAAAAAAAAATATATATACATATATATATATATATATATATATATATATAAGATATAAATAAATTGTGAAAAAGTTGATGTTTTATTTAGCCAATGCTATTTTCAGCTTTAAATATATTAATTTCGATTTCACTTTATTAAAATGCCTTTTTCCTGTTTCTTAATGTGCTTATTGACACGTATTTGACTACAATCGGGAACACAGTTTTTGGTGAGTTAGGTCTGACGGCTATTTTTAACAAATTTTCATCTCAGTTTTTCTCTAATCACATCAAGATTTTTTTTTTAGCTATAGGATCCCTATTTTCTTGAAAAAATATGAAAGAAATGTGCATGCATGAAAATAAAACACTAAGGTGCAGGGATGTGATTTTTCCGCTAATTCGCGGAATTCCGCTTTTTTTATCTCCGCCCCAAAAAAAAAAAAATCAGATTTTTTTTTTTTTTATTATTTTTTTTTTTTAGTAGTTCATTGTGTATGCACATGACTCCGACAGATAACATCTTCTGCTATAACAAAGACATTTGTGGTATGCTCTAATATGAGTTACTTTTCATTTGGTCATGATACAATTATTTGTTCATGAAATTTGAACTCTTCAACATTATTTATGTGTTAACTTAGTAATCACATTAGTTAGATATGATGATATTCTCAGTGATAGTTTTTAAAAGCAAAGGCAGTCCAATGTTTTTGAATGTGACTGATTTTGAGTTGACTAAAACTGCCATTTTATATGGGATAGTTCAATATACATTGAAAATTTATGCTGTTGTTTTGTCTATTTCTTTGTCATGTGAGTGACCTAGCTGGGTGCCAGCGGCCCCCAGACCCCCGGCTAAATTTTCAGATAATTTCACTTTGGTCAAATCACATCCCTGTAATGTGGTTACAAGCTGTGAAAATAAAAAATAAAAAGCATAAAATGAAATAGAACTAACTTAGAACGGTATGCCAATGGTCACAAGGTTAAGAGAAAAGCCGGCGCTAATATGCTATCTTTCTGTTTGCAGATATTTGTAGTACTTATCTATAGGGAGCCGCACACAACTCTCACCGCATTGTCTTAATTGTAACTGCACAAACAAGTTGCCACATGGCTGTAAAATAGTCCAATCTCTTCTTACTACTGCTATTCAGTGAAATTTTGCTTATCTTGGAGGGTAACCTGTTGGGAAAAAAAGTACTAGCTGTGCTAGGAAAAAAATACTGACTGCAATTTTGCAATCAGCATGCCAATTTTAGTTTTAATCGACGTTACATAAAAATGTAATTTAACAGATTTTTTTTTTTTCAAATTGTTCCCCAGTGCTGCTGGTGGATGCTGTTATTCTGGAATCGAGTAGCAATAATGGCCAAACAAGTGAAATTGTTTGCAGGCCTGCATCCTGAGTGAAGCTAAGACACACGCCTCTTCTGAAGCGCGCTGCCAAAATTGGATGCTTTATACCCACGGTTGAACAATGGACGCGTAAATGATCGACACACACACACAGTAAAGTGCACTTCACACTCACATCACTGCGCTTTAGGCCACTCTTTTTCAACTACCCACTCCCTCTTCCCCTGTGCTCAGCTTTTATTTTCTCCTGAAAATGTCCTTTCAAAGTGATGCTTTTCAACTTTAATTTTACTCCATGAGGACAATTTTCGTCAGAGGAGAAACAATCTTCTCCTTGCCTAGATTGATACATGGATGGAAAGACATAGATAATTCATTTGAAAGGGAAATGCACTTTTTACATTACACTGTTTGGTCTGTGAAATGATTTAATGTTAAGCAAATGATCCTTTTATTGCTATTCTTGTGCTTCTTGTGGGGGAAATAAACGCAAAACGGAGTGTAATATCGCTGCGATGTGGAAAAACTATAAATCATTCAGCAGCTTGCAATTGCATTAGACGATGTTATAAGATAAGGTAAAGCGATTGGGGGATAAAACGGAATGAAATGTGGGCAAATCAGACTTTTTAGTATCTCCGAAATAACTTCCACTGCAGTTCCCACAATGACAAATCCCCCCTCTTCCATTCTCCTGAAATCTGTGTCAATGACATCTTCCCCGCATAATGAATTCACTGTGCAAAGACGCGCCTTTCTTTTCTCCCTATATTTAGCTCATCCTTTATCTGAAAGCGCCAGAGATTGTCTTATTAGCTGGGATTACGTCTGATCGGGGAGCTCTTAAGCTGTTTTGTGCTTTATCAAAGTGACAGTAATTGAGAGAGAGTTTGGAGACGCCCGTCGGTCGCAACGGTCGCCCCGTCGGACCCCTCGGCCGAGATCGCCGTCTTTGCGGCGGCGCGAGCGGCCGTGGCGGAAGTTGAACCGCGGCCGATGATACCGTGATGATTAATGAAGTGGGTGCGGCGGCATATCTGTGTGTGATTACACCTGATTGGCTCACACATGACTAATGGCTTCAAACTTGTCTTTAATTTAATTCTACTTATGTGTGTTTACATGAATTCCCTTAAAACAAATATTTCCCGCCCGGCCGACTGGTTTGCACCTTCGGGGAGCGCCACTCGCCCTTAATGAGGATATCGCAGTCGATGTGCGGGACTACTACTTAAACCAAACACATTTCCGCTTCCCCAAGGGCTGTTATTTCCATTAGGACCTCATGAAATGGCTTTTTGTTTACTCATTAATATGTGCTTTCAGTAGCCGCTGCGTAATTTGTTAGCTCGAGTGGGAGGGCCGAGGCGGGGGAGCTGTCGGCGCGGAGCTGCGTGGGAGATTATTGCAGTGCCCTTTGCCCTCCAAAGACACGTCTGCGGAATTGATTTATGGAGAAGAAAATAATGCACAGGAACTCTTCGCGGTTACTTATCTGTGACGTGATGGCGCACAAGCGGCGATGATGGCGCTTCCTCCTGATCCGCTGATTAATAGAAATGACTCACCCGGAGAGCTTTTTCATCACAGTAGGGAACAGAATGGTTGACTTCCTGTATTATTTTAGGGCACGGAGACTTTTTTTTTCTTGCGCCCTGTCATGATAGACAAGCTGACGGAATTTCATATTGATTGGTGCAGCTGGTGGCAGTGGGCAATTTCTTTTTAGAATGGGAACTTGGGGATTGGGAAAAAATTGCCACTTTTAACCAAAACCAACCATTTCAAGGAGAGACACTTTCATACATCCTGTCAGGACGGACAAGTCTGCTAAATTCAGGGTTGATTGAAGCTGGCGGTGGTGGGCATTTTGATTTTTACAATAATTTGAGGATTGGCCAAAAACATATATCATTTTTAAGCAAAGTAGTCGTTTATTTTCGGAAATGGGTGCCTGAGAATTTGTTATATTCATGTAATATTTTATTTAAATTTTTTCTGGATTGCAATTTGGAGATTAGATAACAAATTGCTACGTTTAACCAAAATATCTGACTTCTTGTTCATTTTATGGTATGGGTCCTTGAGATATTTTCATGCATCCTGTCATGATAGACAATTCCGTTAGAATTTACCCTCACTGAAGAAGCTGAATCTGGTGGTGGGAAATTTTTTTCAAGATGCCAATTTGGGGATTGAACAAAAATTGCCACTTTTTTTCCAAAATGGCCAACTTCCTCTTCATTTTAGAGTAACGGTCCTTGAGAGTTTTTCATGTGTGCTGTGATGATAGACAAGTATGGCCAATTTTAGTTTGATTGAAGCTGGCGGTGGTGGGCATTTTTATTTTTTACAATAATTTGAGGATTGGCCAAAAACATATATAATTTTTAAGCAAAGTAGTCGATTATTTTCGGAAATGGGTGCCTGAGAATTTGTTATCTCTTTGACTGCCAGACGTTTTCAGAAAAGGGATGCCGTGGGTGCCTGCCGATTTTAAGCATTTTGACTGATCTTTCAAGGTCCACAGAAAATTATGTGTTTGGACTATGGAAACACACATACTACCAAATGAAAGATTGGACTGTCATCTTTCATCAGAAAAAAAAGTTTGTTTCTACCTTATTCCGTTTTTCAGTAATCAACAATAGAAAATGGTTAGTTTCACCTCTGTTTTGAAAAAAACGTCTTTTAACGTCTTTGGCACTCCTCCATAGGATTTTACTAAACGTTATTTAACGTTTTTGGCAGTCAAAGTGTTATATTCATGTAATATTTTATATTAGATGAGTCCAACAAATTTCACATTGATTGATGAAGCTGCTGAAATTTTTTCAGGATTGCAATTTGGAGATTAGATACAAATTGCTACTTTTAACCAAAATATCTGACTTGTTCATTTCATGGTATGGGTCCTTGAGATATTTTCATGCATCCTGTCAGAATTTACCCTCACTGATGAAGCTGAATCTGGTGGTGGGAAATTTTTTTCAAGATGTCAATTTGGGGATTGAACAAAAATTGCCACTTTTTTTCCAAAATGGCCAACTTCCTCTTCATTTTAGAGTAACGGCCCTTGAGAGTTTTTCATGTGTGCTGTGATGATAGACAAGTATGGCCAATTTTAGTTTGATTGAAGCTGGTAGTGAGCGGTAATCCCCCCCCGCAAATTATAATTGCCCATCTGTCTAGTACCTTTAATTTTAGGTCATCTGGATGAATTCCCCGATGAATTGGTTGAAGTACAAACATGCAGCCCTTGTTTGACAGCTAATTTTTGCAAAGTCTGTGATAGTGCCACATTTAGGTACCTCTCATGTACCTCCCAAACATCTGAAAACATGTGGTGGAATCATCCCAACAGTCTGGCTGTTGCTAAAGGAAACCTTGACTGTAGTTTGGTCCAAATAGTACGCATGTTGAAAGCCGCGTTTGCATTCTGGCCTCACATCCAAGAACACGGAGACTATTACCATTTCATTAACCGCCGCTCGCCTACTCTGAGGCCCGTTGTTGACTTGTCATTTTTGGCTCGGCCTGCCACCCTTTTGCTCAGTCGCCTTGGCTGCAATTACGCTGTCAGGGTGCGAGATGGTGTTAAGTCTCGGCTCACCGAATACGCACGGCGGTGGGTGCCTGCAATGGGGTCCTAACCCGGTGTTCCACCCCACACACCCCAGCGGCCTTGTTGTGTATTGCTCAGTGGTGTGTGCCCCCCCCCCCCCAAAAAAAAAAAAAAACAGGGCGCAGCCAGCCTTGGCTTGTTATGTTTTTCCAAGGACGGAGAAGATAAGAAGTCGAGGAAGCGTCTGTTTGAAAAGCAACTCAAGAGTTGGCTTATTTTTGGTCCACTGCTCATTAGAGCGTCCCCGCCGACTATCCGCTGTGCGCTTAACTGACCCGCCGACTGCCTCCGTGACGCCTCACTCCAAAATATGCTGCTGTCACCCTCTGATGAAATCGCCTTAACGATATAAACCCCAAAATACGGCTGGCATATCTTTTATCATTTCTCCATCTTTTTCTTTTGGTCGTCCTTGTCCGCAATGTGCGTTTTATTTTCCACATATCCCCCCCCCCCCTCCCTCACCCTCGTATGCTGGGGTCAGTAATGAGCTGCTCTGGTTTCTCTTTCCTGCCACAGGCATATTTTCTTTCTCCGCACGCACTACATCATCCTCCTTGCTTCTCATGGTTTCTTTTCTCCTACTTTTAAGAATGAGCCCCCCGTGCGGTCCTCATCTGCCTTAGCTGTGTGAAATATGTATGAGCGCTTGTACAGTTGCCCTTGGGCTAGACACAGGCGGCATCACCCGTGGCCTCCGAGGCCAGAATGTTAAATTGAGAGGCGTTCCCTTTCCAGGAAGTGTTGCGAAGCATTGATTATGAATATGAATATGAATAGATAGTAGAAATTCCTGCAGTAGCCAATTGTCTAACAACACCTGAATCTATTAACTATTTGGAGTTTGTACTCTCATAAACGTGTAAATATGTTTAATACTTTGTCCTTCACTCCCAAAAACACATTTACATGTTTTTCTTTTTTTTATGCATGAGCATACAGAAGGCTTTGATGCAGCTTCTGACATGAATATGTGGCTTAATGCAATGGTAGTTATTTAATAAAACGGCCAGCAGGTGGCCGCAGAGTATAAGAGATCAACCAGGGCCATGTTGCAACAAGCTTTTTTTTGTCAGTGTTTTAACCAGGAATGTTAATATTTAAGAAACTTAGCTATATTCTAATGCTAATTGCTGCAAAACGGGAAAACAGATACACATTTACTTTTTTTTCCTGATGAAAGAAGAGACTCTAATCTTTCTTTTGGTAGGTTCCATGTTTTTATAGCAATAGTGCTGAATATTCTGTGGGCCTTGAAAAATTGGTCAAAATCCAGTAAAACAGCCGGGAGCAAAGGGGGTTGCTTCAGTGAAAAGGATGAGAGGGAATGATTTCATGTTAATACTGTACCGTATTCAGCGTCTCCTTACATTCGTTCTTCCCCCTCAGACATGCTTTCCACATTCTTTGTTCTTGCCTTACATTATTTGCGATTATTTATGGTGCCTGCAAAAATAAATGTATATCTTTTTTTGGCCCACATTGTATATAAACAGTTTCGTCTCTAACCTCCCCTCCCGTCTGTTGCTAACTGAACCACGATGGCTTATTCAATGACCGAGAAATGAGGGATGAATGAAAAAGGGAGGGATATTTTCCTCAAATCGTGTTGCACTCTTGCGGTTTGGATGCCGTCCCACTAATTGAAACAAGAGGCCACAACGTTGGCTAAGCCGCAGCTGTTGGAACTTCTCCCCGAGCTCGCACACTCGAGCATTCTCGACTCGTATCCCTCGCTGCTTGTTTTGCACTGCCCAGGGTCTGAGGGTTCGGTGATTAAAAACCTTTTGTCATTTTGTCCGCGCGGCACCATCGTAGGGGAGGGAGGGTGGCGGGTCGGGGCGGGCATTGTGTGGACTCGTTGTAGGCATCAGGTGAGCCGCCACTGTACTCGAACAAAGCCGGCGCTGATTAACATTGTTATTCATTCATGAGCGCGAGGCCTGCCGAGGTAGAGCCGATTGTCTGAGATGCTTTTAACAAACGCAGTGCCGCGACAAAAGAAAAGTCCTTATTATGTTTTCTTTTTTTTTTTTTTTTAAGAATACATTGAGTTGCCGTGCGTCCTCATCTCAAAGCAAGACAGGTGGAGTTCGAATGCCAACAGCTCGTCTCGTTTTAAAGGTAGTGCTTCGCAGAGTTGTAAAAAATTTAATTAACCCAGCTGCTGTCTAGCTGTCATGTGTCGCAACATCCTACGGTGAAAATATCTCGACTTTGTTTTGATCTTCTGTTTGTATCGCCTTTTATGTCTCTTTAAGAATAGTACCCCAGGAGGCTGAAATGATACTATTAAGGCAATGGTAAGGCGTAATTGGATTAGTGCGTCTTACTTTTATGACAGTGTCAACCTGAACATGCATCTATAAATGTATGCGAAGAACTTTAAAGGGTATTCTATACATACAAATCGTGGAAATACAACTTTTTAATAGCTTGTTTTCAAATAGTTTGGTTTCTGGATTCTCCACCCACCCATGAAGTATGAAGTATGTGCCTGTTAATGAGAATGTGTCAGTGAGGAAAACATTCACAGTACGTTGCTGCTCATCAATGATTTGGCAGCTAGGCTGGGCGAAGATCCAACGTTTACATATAGGGGAACTACCTCGAATACACGGAAACCTTATGTCAAAGCTATAAGATATGCAGTGCTGCAGTGTTAGCAATCACTAGCTAACAGATGGATGGATAGATAGATAGAGCAAAACTATATTTGTTAGTGGCGCAACGGATCACTATAGTCACGGTTTGGATCGGATCACGGATTTGTGTCACGGATCAGATCGTTTTTTTGGATCAGCAACAAAAAAAGATAAATCGTACTTTGTTTTCATTTATTTTGTAAAATGTTTTTTCCCTAAAAAAAAAATAAAATCAAAATGTCTAATATAGCCGTGCAGGATTTGTCTTCATTTATTTTGAAAAACGCATTTTCCCATAAAATCAAAAATCAAAAATCGATTCAAAATATCCAATACAGCCATTTAGGATTTAGGAACACAACTGCAATATGAGGCAGAAAAATTCTTATTTTATACATGGTCCATAAATAAATAAATGAAGACAAAGTTCTTTTTTTTTTTTTTTTTTAAATAATGAAAAGATCTCAACTTGCAATTTGTTGGTAATCGTTGGTAATGCTAACAGCTAGCCGCTAGCCACTTACGTTGGAGACTGCTGCCGAATCATACAATGACGGCGTAATTAATTAGCGGTTTCTTAGCGTCCTAAATTAGCGATTGAACATGAGTCTGGATGCCGACATTCTTTATCCTTTATGTATATTGATGGAAGAATGTCGAATATACTTTATTAAGACACCTGGGAACCGTCACAACTACTTGCTAAACAGTACAACGTTTGCATCAACAATCAATGTGAGTCCAAGCCGGTCTACCAGCAATTATGACTCTTTAACTTGACAAATTTATGACATTTTAAATAATCGTCCCATCTGTTCTACTGAAATCTAAACACACTCCAACCAAAGCGAGCGATCTTGAAGACATCCTGTTTGGTCTGGCCCCGCGGTGTTAAATAAACACGCGGCAATAGATGCTCGCTAGACCGCAACTGAGGAATGTTACACGCGTTGTCTTTTTAGCTGCGGCACGTTTGGACGACGCCTCCGTAGCGGCTATTTCGGTCATTTAACGGAGAACACTGATGTCTTTGTCCTATTCCGTTAGAGCTTGAATTCAACTGTTTGGGCTGAATTTGTATCAACTGGTGTGAAGGCATGTGAAGAATTGCACTTTAGTGTATCAACGATCACAATGAGTAGGAAAATATGATTGCGAAATTTCAGTTTATCATTTAAATTTTTAAGACGGTGATGGAAATTTTAGCCCATATCGGCCAAACCAAGTGGTCGTATTTAATGTTTGAGAAGTTTTCAGTTTGATGTCCAAAAAATACATCAATACTTAAATAAATCCGCAAATGAATGGTTTTTCAAAAATTTTGGAGGTTTTTAAGTCTTTGAATGTGATTTGATTTTCTAAATAAAGACAATTGTTATCCTTTCACTATAAAAAGCTGTTGAGTAAAAAATAACCCAATTTGGGTCAAACAGGAACAAATACACAACTTGTTTAGGGTTGCTTTGTGTAAAACAAAAGTTGGGTCAAATTGACCCAAATAGTGAGTCATTCTCTTTTTGACCGAATGGACTTTTTTTGACTTAACTGTTTTTAGACTGTTAAAAGGTATTGGACTGAGCCACCATATTGAAAAATAAATATTTATAAATAATAGGGGACACTGTAACAAATACCGGGTTAGGGTTAAAAGATGTGAGCATATAGAGTTGAACCAAATCAAATTTTCCCCACTCTAATATATCGAGATGCGTATCAAATCATCTTGCATTGAAGAGAGATATCTTAAAATGAAATGGCCCATTTACAGTACTGGAAAATTCATTCAAATGTAAATAAAATGACAATATAGAAGTCATTACATTATACCCTTTTGAACTGAGCCGTGCCATATCAAATAGAGTCATAATCCCACTGAGTCGAACAAAATCCAACCGTTCCACTTTCAAATTGAACCGCTCTTGAATGCTTTTTCACCCCACATTTCGAAATCCTATTTGTGGAGAGATGCACACCCCTATTATATAATCACGAATTTGTTTTGCAACTCATAATTATGTATATAAATATACTAAAAATATTCTGAAACAAGACAAGGCATAACTTGTAATTAATTATCAGAGGTCTTGGACGTTAAAAGTCTTAAATTTGATATTCCAAAATGAAGCCTTTAGTTACTCAAAAAGGTCACATATGCGTCATTCTTCCGTTCAAACTTTTAAAAATATTAATGTCATTTTTATAGCTTAGAAGACATTGAAATAGCTGCCATCAATTATGCCATAACTACTGCAACAGATCTTCAAATTGATACTAGACGTTGCCCATATCACATACGCCTAGTGGTCATATTGATTCAATTAGTGGTCACAAGTTGGATTGAAGTGGCCTTTAAAAAGTTCTTAAATTTGATTATTTAAAATTAATGCCTTGATTATCCTAACAAGACATAGTCATTAAATATGCCCTTTAAAGTTCTTACAAGCAGCCCCCTTCATTTCCATAATGGAAATCCTAATGAGTGAAACCACCAACAATCATGCCAAAAATATGATCACCGTATTTCTCAAAAATAAAACTATGATTCTGTCGCCCTCTTGTAGTTCTAATGGTCATGTTTACTGAAGAGGTCTTGTTGTCAAAAAGTCATGTAAATACAGGGGTGTCTTATAATTGCACACGCCAAGAGAGGAATGTGCTTAGATTTTTAGTGATAACCCGAGCCATATTTGTGTATGACCCCGTGGTGCATTTGCACTTGACACCCGTCTTGTCGATTGTGTTTGGACGCCGTCTTTTTGCTCACCTCCTCCTAATGGGACTTGAGGACCCAGCGACGCCAGATGGAATGGCCTGTGGGTTTGCGGCAAAGTCTCGGGATGGGCTGGTGCCATGTGGTGTGGCGCCCTCTCCGCCCCTCGGGCCTCCTCGCTCGGTGGTGGTCATCCAGGCGTACGTCGGCCTGCCAATTATAGACGAGCCTACGGTCCGGCTAGAAGCTTCCTCCTGGCCCTCGTCTTATTTTTGACTTCTTCTTCGCATGGCATCTCCGGTTGACAACCTGCTACTGCTCTTTGCTCGCTGAAGCCCATGTCCATGGTTATGAAAGTTTTTTCATCCCATGGTCAAAATAAAAACTGTGTAATATGTATCTTGCCTGGCCAGGAGCGCAGCAACTCTAAACCTCTAATCCCGGAATTGCCTCAGATTCTTCCTTCTTCCGCTGTGGTACCTCACATAGCTTTTAGCGCCACCCTGTACTAGCGTTCTGTATTATGTCCACCACGTACGACAAGACGGCTTTATCCACAGAGCTCTCCCGAGTTCTCTCACCTGGATTATAACGTCGATGCCAGAGGTCAGAAGCTTTTGCGCGTCGAGCCGAAGTTTGGCGAGAGAGGAGAATGAAAGCGGAATCAGGTGGTGGAATTGTCAGCATAAACGAGGCGGGATGGCGGGGGGGGGAATTGGGGAGGCACGTTAGCAGGCGCTAGAAATGTCACCGTCGACCACCTGCCTCTGTTACGCTAAACTCTCCAACCTCCATATGGTGAAGACAGATGCGAGGAAGACATCAAGTGCGTTTGGATTCAGGATGGATCTCCTTATAGAGTTCTGGTACTTTGACAGTACGTTTATACTGGAGATGAAACGGGTTACCGGTAAAGGGTTATCCAATCTAAGATGGTTACTTTTGCCACTTCAAATATTTAGTTTTTGTTAATACAGTACTGTATTTAGCATTTAGCAGCGTAGAGCAAACTAGTGGAGAAAAAAAGAAACAACTTGCTGAAGAGGACTGACAGTATTTTTGTTTCCCCCCGAATAGTATGACTATTTTTGTATTATTATTCCAACATTTTTCTGTTTTTTATTCCTGTATATTAAATTTTGTTTATTTAGTCCCCCCCCCCCCCTTTTATTTGTGTATTTTTTTCTAATAGCTTTGTATTTTGCAATACTTTTGTATTTTAAGCTTTTAGCTTTTAGCTACTATTTTGGTGTGGTTTTCTTACCCAGTATTTTTGTATTTTTGGTAAATATTTTAAAACCTGTTCACATTTTAAAATCCAGCAATGTTTTGTCTTGTGAGTGTCAAGTCAATTTTATTTATACAGCCCTTAACTCATATGCTCCCCAAAATATATATAAATACGTGCTATTTCAAATGTTTAAGTGTCCCAAAAACATATTTATACGTTTATGTTTTTTTTTTTTTTTTAAGGTAGAGCATACAGAAGGCTTTGCTGCAGCCTTTCTACTGCAAATAAGCAATGTAGTTATTACACAAATAGCCAACAGGTGGCAACAGAGCAAAAGAGATCAACCAGAGCCATGTTGAAAAAAAGATAATTTACTCACAATTCTAAATAATGTGTGAATAATCAGGAAACTTAGCTATATTCTAATGCTAATTGCTACAAAACGTAAACAGATAGAAATATACTTTTTTTTCCTGATGAAAGGAGAGACTCTAAAATTTATTTTAGTAGGTTCCATGTTTTTATAGCAATAGAACACAATATTCTGTGGGCCTTGCAAAATCAGTCAAAATCCAGTAAAACAGTCGGGAGTGAAGATTGCTTCAGTGAAAATGGCTGAAAGTGAATGAGTTAATCACAAAAGAGTCTCAAAGGGCTTCACATACCATTAGCAAATCTCTCACACATTTCTTTTGGCATGATTGTGATACCATTGTGTAGTACCACTAAGAGTGATCATTTTGCTCTCACAATTGAGATGTTAAAAGGGTCTTAACGTTTCATCTCTGTGGAAAATCTGATGAAAAATTCCAATGTCACAAGCCCGCTATGAGTTTCATGACAGCGTTCCGACCTGAGAAACTTTTATCTCAAGGCCAATTATATGGATCGAGTCATTCTTTTTAAATTGAAGGCAAAGGAACGCTGATCAAATCCCAGTGCAATTTCCTGGAATAATAGCTCGTTTCACAAAGTGACATTCATTAGCAAAGGAACCTTGGAGCATCCCCGTCCTTCCCGAGCCTCCCTTCGGGTTATTTGTAGCCAGAGACAGTTCGAATGCACGCTGAACCGTATCCTCCCTGCTTTGCAGATGTGTTATACATTAAAGAAGCCGCATCGGTTTTCCAATTACGGTCACTTTCATGCCATCAAACGTCAGTGGCGGCCTTGAAACGAAATCACATGCTGTGCAGGCTTGGTGACAAATCTTACGTGCATGTCCTCAGAAGGCATGTTTAATCATGAAGTACCTTGATGTTCCCACGGCACAAAATGGTGGTAGCATTTGGAGCAGCTAAACCCTGCAACATCATGTACAGAACTCCTGGATTTTGCACTCCAAATGTCCCTGGAATCTCACCTTTCTGCCAAATCGGCCCGTCAGACCTAAAAGAGCATCTTTTACCATTTATTTCGTTTATATTCCCAAGTTTCATACTGCAGTAGTATTCATTGAACTGTGCCCTTTTCAGATAGAATACAACAAAGTGAGCATTCACACAGTTGGTGTGTGTCCACGTATTGCGATAATAGATGCATGGTGACATCAGCATCTGACACACAGGACAGCTCGTTGAGAAAAATTGGTCTTCAGTGGCCAGAATGAAAGTACTGACTCGTACTTTTCTTTACCAGCCCGCTGTAGTATTTTACAACAAAGAGTGGCGTCAAATTAAACGCTAAAGGCTTCCTTTTCCAGCTCCTGTGGGTGCGGCGCGTGGGAGCATCAGCCACTTTTATTTTTTTTTTAAAGCAAGCGCCGAGCAAAGACGTTTTCTGAAGACGACGCATCTTGTGATGTGATCTGCTCCCATTGTGCCTCTTCACTCCCGCAAGTTCTCCGCCCCGCCTCCCCTAAGGCAAAACTCCTAAAGTGGAGCACATATTTGTTTATGGATGAGGGACGACGTCATACAGTTGCCTCCTCTTTGCTCCGCCCCCGCTCTCCTCCACAGTCATAATCGCCGCGGCGTTGTAACAGTGGGGAAGGCCGCTTGATTGATGGACGCCTCAAACGCGGCGGGACGACTGCTGTGACAACGTTTCATCACGTCAAAGCGTGAAACAGGCCATTACTGGGCTAGCCAAGTTCCTTTTTGATGTTTCCTTCATATCAAATCGATGCATCTTCTGCATGCAGCACATACAGGACAATGAATTCATTGACGGCAGCGCATGACCCTGCTAGCATAGCTTAGCGCTGCATTCTTTATTAGTACTCCGGAATTCTATCCAAATATAGGATCGCTCCAGGACATATATTTTAACTTGCTATAAAATAGCCTGGATTAGATGTGGAATGTGCAACACAGGTATTTTGTCTGTAAGGAGCTTTTTATTTATTTTTTTTACATGGGTTTAAGTAGCGTACACCAAATTAGCAAAATCCACCAAATTAGCAAAATGTTACCTTGTTACAAACATTTTGGGGGGATTTATCCACTCTTATTTGTTTGAAGACTCACCTATTTCCTTGAAATGCCCAAAATGTAACCCAAATTTGTTTATAAAACAAAACTTACTTAAACGCAGCAGCAAAGACAAATTTGTAGAAAAACGAAAGCACTGTTTGTTTGGACAGTTGTAAACCGAAGATCCTCAAAATTTCACCGTGCAATGATTTAGCTTGCGTAGCCGCATCGCCATGCGGCATAAAAATGAAAGCTAACCGCCAAGCTCTTTTTCATAAGATTATTTAATAATGGCCTAGAGATGTTTTTTTTTTTCTACAAACCTTTACATTTGTAATCTAACTACTGCATTAACATTTGGCCAATGTGAAACGACGACTCATTCTGGGGCATGACTGTTAAGGATAAGCCAACCACACATTCATTTCCTCATCTTTTGAACCCCGCTCTTTCTGAAGGTTGCTGTACTTAAACAATTTCTCTAAATAAGTGATTGAGTGAGCTTTTATACCGTGTAGAGTGTCAGAACATTTCCCGTAATGCACATAATTGTTGCATGTATGGGTGAAAAGCTGTAGACATAAGGGGGGGAAAAAAAACCCTGGAGAATGAATACGGGGCATATAAATATTTATATATTCTGTGCGTTTTGACCTACCTCATGCCACGGCGACTGTGTATTCACTGCAATATTGACCACGAAGGCGGATCAATAGAGTTAAGTTGTCAGAGCGAGGCGGTGGGTTGTGCCCCCGGCGTATTGTAGAGCCGTTCTGATAGGCAGGTGGGATTTATACACTCGCTAAACAAAAGACTTGCAAACGTGGGAGAAGATCAGCCAAAAATTGGCCTTGAATTTTGAGTGGTCAGCACTTTATTTAACTTTCCAAATGTTTGACTAAAATCCATAAAAAATATGTGGCTGGTTGATAAGCTTTGTACAATCTATAAACCCAAGGGGTGTTCATTTCACGTTTATTAGAACAGATATGTTGTCAAATCTTGCCCCTTGTTTCGATAAAACACAGAAACACTCACAACAAAGACCCGACGTGTATCATGCAAAGTAATGAGCTATCGCAGGAAGTAACGCTTCGCTTCCTTCGATGTCCCGTCGCGAGATATTTCCAGCTCTTGAGTGCCAAACAGAGTGCTAGCATTCAATTAGTGCTGAGGTGACGGCACAGGGGGCTTTACGCCCCAGCGAATCAGTGAAGCGCTGAGCTGGAATGGGAACTAGCAGACCTTGTAACTTGGGAAACATCATTCCCGACTAGGCTGTTTCATCGTGTTGCGACACGGTTATTTGCGGTCCAAGGAGACATATTATGAAAACTGGACGGTTATATTTTTATTTCAGTCAGTTTCAACAAGGTAAGCAGAGCTTTAGTACAAATGGGCTTTTGGCAGCAGTGTCACTGCGTCTGATAGGCAGTGTACATTCAAATATGCCTCCTTGAAAAATTAGCTGAACTTAACCCTGGAAGAACCCACAGGGTCAAATTTGGCCCCTATAAATTCTGCTACTTAAATAACAAAGACCTTTATTTTATTTTTTTCCAGCAATGATTTTGTCCCTGTGTTCTTGTTTCCATTGGCCAAAGTGTGTTTGTACATTCAAAATCCAGTTCTAAAATGTAACAAATAAAACAAAAATATTATGGGTTTCAATGTAGCTGTGTATTTGATTGATTATTTTTCTTTAATTCTAAATAGTTAACTGAGTTTTTGTTATTCAGATTTTTCAAAATGATACCCCTAAAATCCCAAAAGGGTCAAATTTCGCCCTAATCCTAAATGAGGGAATAAAGGGTTAAAATTGATTTATATATTTATTTTTTTCCAGCAGTGATTTTGTCCCTGTGTTCTTGTTTCCATTGCCCAAAGTGTGTTTGTACATTCAAAATCCAGTTCTAAAATGCAACAAATAAAACAAAAAAATGATGTTAATCAATGTAGCTGTGTATTTGATTGATTATTTTCTTAAATTCTAAATAGTTTACTGACAGTTTTTGTTATTCTGATTTTTCGAAATGATACCCCTAAATCTCAAAAGGGTCAGATTTCACCCTAATCCTAAATTAGGGAATAAAGGGTTAAAATTGAAAAAAAAACATATATTTTGGTGTTCAGTGAATTTATAGCAGTCATTTAATGTATAATTCATAATTTTCCAAAGAAGAAAAGGGTTCTTGGGTTCTCCAGGGTTAAAGTGATATGTCCAGGTAGCAGTGCGACAGCTTCCCACCATTGTTGACTTTTCACAGACAAACCGAGCAGGGCCAAATGGCTTTGTGTGTTTGAATCGTTTTTTGGTTTTGCTGGCAAGTTAAAGGAAGCTAACCGGTTGGCACGCCTGGCCTTCCGCCCCATCGTTGACCGCATCCCACAGAGTCGCTCCGAAGCCCAAGAAGCCTATTATTCAAATCGGATGCCCTGAAAGACCGCCAGTGTCTTTCGGCTTTCATGAACATGTGACAAATGAAACCTTGTGTGGTGGCTTCTCATTGTGATGGATACTAACTAAAGACCGCAGGCGTGTTATCAGAAAATGTTCTTTACAATACTATGCTTCTAGTCACACATTCTTCTTTGCTTTGCCAAACCACCTCTGGCGTTCCTCAGGGGCTACAGGTGGGCTGCTGGCACCACTAGGTCCAAACAGGGGCCGGAACAGATTGAAGTTACTTGCCGCTTGCCTACGGCCGTTGGCCACGTCACTCCTTCTCTCTTTCCCGGCAGGATCCAGGGGTAATAATATTCTAGCCTTTGACAACGACCGGGAGGTTCAGAAAGCCGCGGGCAGCTGGAAGGCCAAATGAGGGCTATTCATCACTCTAAACCGATTTTAAGGGATTTGATGCATATGCTGATGCATCTGCAACTCGGTAACACTCGGGTCTGAGGCATTGTGTCTTTTGAAAATTTTGAGAGATAATACTAGGGATGTTTTCTTAGATCTTTTTGCGTATTTTTGGGCTAAGACTCAGGATCTTTTGTTAGATATTTCAAAGACAACAACAGAATTTCAGTTCCTCGCCAACAGACGTTTTTTTGGTACCATGAGTGTTTTTTTTTAGACATCTTTTGTCAGATTTCCTAAAACAGAAGGATTTTGGCTAACGGCCATAAGACATATTCTTGATCCTGTGTGTGTGTGTGTGTTTTCAGGATAATAACAGGTATCTTTTGTTAGCTATTCTTAAGACAAAGCAGAATTCCACTTCCTTACCGACAGATGTGCTTCTGTTACCTTTTTGAGTTTCTTAGTGATAAATCTAAGGATCTTATTTCAAGACAGAGCAGAATTTAAGCGACGTGTTCTTGTTATCCTTATTTTTTTTTGGGATAAAATGAGGGGTTATTTGTACGTTTTCCCAAAGATGATGAATTTCAACCCCTCACCCTGATGTTTTTTACATGTCCTAAGACAAAACTGAATTTGAAGATTCTTGCCAACCGCTGTGTTCCTGTATTTTTTTTTTCTGAGGGTTTTTAGGGATAATACTTGTGATCTTTTTTCGATATTCCAAAGACAAAGCAGAATTTCAACTCCTTGTCTTTTTCAGGCATTCTTACATTGTTCAGCACTGCAATCATCGGCACACTGAGGTTTTGCGCTTGCTGTTTTAAGGTTTTGCTTGGTTTTGAGGTCTCCGTCTCCAAAGCTCTTACAAGGGGGAGTGCAGGCGCAACCCTACTATTTCAACTCCATATATAGTCACACAGCTCCACCGCAATGTTCAGGCCAGACTGGCTGTCTGGCGCTGGACCGGGGTGTGGCTCACTCGCGAGCCGGAGGATGGCGGGATGGGTCAATCGCCCTGGCTTTCCCCTCTCACCGAGCGTGATCTTAACGCGGAAAGACGAGCCGTTTACAGTCGCTCCCGCCGCATGAGTCGCAACTATATCAGGCGCAGGATGTTGTGGCGTTAAACGTCAGCCTGCTGAATATCAAGCAGGCTTGAGTTACCCTCCTCCCTGTTCCCGCTTGGGCCATAGCAAAGGAGTCATGTTAGTCTTACTTTTGTAACGAAAGTACAAAGAGTAGAGTGCATACAGGAAAAAAATGAAGCTAAATTATGGGGCCATTATGTAATGATTATAGTCATTAATTAATCACGGTTAATTATATAGAATTTAAAAAAAAAAGTTCGAATGGCACATTAAAAGAAAGTGTTGACTTTAAACTGTAAAACTGAGTGTTTGATGCTGACCTTCCATGAACACAAAATTCAAATTAATTATTAAAACAACAATGTTGTGGTAAGTAATTAACAGAGGTGGGTATTCTGTCATGGGCAGCACGGTGGCTGACTGGTTAGCACGTCCGCCTCCCAGTGCCGAGGACGTGAGATCGAGTCCGGACTTCCTGGGTGGAGTTTGCATGTTCTCCCCGTGCTTGCGTGGGTTTTCACCGGGTACTCCGGTTTCCTCCCACATTCCAAAGACATGCATGGCAGGTTAATTGAACACTCCAAATTGTCCATAGGCGTGATTGTGAGTATGGTTGTTCGTCTCTGTGTGTGCCCTCCGATTGGCTGGCAACCAGTTCAGGGTGTACCCCGCCTACTGCCCGAAGCCAGCTGGGATAGGCTCCAGCACCCCCCGCGACCCTTGTGAGGAAAACCGGTCAAGAAAATGGATGGATGGATGGGTATTCTGTCAATGACAAATTTTTGGCCATTTCCAGGGGTCCTTCAAAAGTCAAGATTTAGTTGATTGATGTTAAGTATTTTCCATTGGGAATAACAACAAATTTTGCTTACTTGGTAACATTAACTTTGTGAGGTTTGTCTATCATGAGTAGACCCACCCCAAAAATAAAAATCAAGTGTCAATCAAATTGTCATTTTGTTTTAGCCGGTATCTTTTTTTTTATCTATTTCCACGGGTCCTTCAAGACAAAACCTTGTCATAGATATTTTGTTTGGCGCTACCAAATTTGAATGATGTCATAAATTAAACAGCTGGATGATGCGAAAATGCAAATAATTTGAGCTTTCAGCATTGCATGTCGGGCGGAGCACGGTAGCAAATTTTGACGAATCACCATTTAACACAAAACGCTTCAAAGTCAACCCCACAAGGTCATAGCTTGACCAAACATTTTGTGTGTGATGGATTGAGTAGTATGAGCCCCTCATCCTGAGACTCATAGTTGGATCGCATGCACTTGGTCCCCTACAGGAACTCGACCCCGGCTTGTTGTCGGAAAGGTTTTACATCATCTCTTCAAACATGTTCAGCAACGGATGAGGAGCGACAATCCTCTTTGGCGCAGGTAGATCAGGAGTGACAAGCGGAGAGCATCTCCGGAGACGGGAGGCTCTCCGACATTTAGACACGGGTGAGCTCGTGCCAACATGGAAACCTTCGCCCTTGTCCCTTGCCGACATCTCCCTTACAAACTGCATCTGCTCACGTGCGTGCCGCTCGCTCGCTGTATACCAGCTGTTTACCCAGGCGAGGACATTAGGAACGGAAGGAGGGGGGATAAAAATAAGGACGGCAGACATGAAAGGGACAGCAAAACTGGTGAACATAAAGCAACTCAAAACAAGAAAAGAGAATTAACTCTTTGACTGCCAGACGTTTTCAGAAAAGGGATGCCGTGGGTGCCAGCCGATTTAAGCATTTTGACTGATCTTTCAAGGTCCACAGAAAATGATGTGTTTGGACTATGGAAACACACATACTACCAAATGAAAGATTGGACTCTCATCTTTCATCAGAAAAAAAAGTTTGTTTCTACCTTATTCCGTTTTTCAGTAATCAACAATAGAAAATGGTTAGTTTCACCTCTGTTTTGAAACAAACGTCTTTGGCACTCCATAGGATTTTACAAAACGTTATTTAACATTTTGGCAGTCAAAGAGTTAAGAAGTCTTCCTCGTGGTGTTTTGATCCAAGAAATTGACGTCAGTTTTGGTTGAGCTTATCGGAGATGTGACTATTATAGTGTTATTGCGTATATGCATATTCGGACTGGCGTTGCTTATGAAAGTCGTCCAATTTTGCTACCGTGTGCCACCTACATTCACTGTAAACTCAAATCTTTTACAAAATGATGCATACATCAGTTTAGTACATATGGTTATAAATCTAACAAAATGTGTAGATGAAATTGGCAACATAAAAAAATTAGCTTAAACTGGCCGCTTTAAATCCAAAGCAGTCTTTCTTTGTTTAGACATCTGTTCTTGATACTTTTTTGCAGTTTTACACGTGATAGACAGACCTACCAAATTCCATTTTGCAAAGTGAAACTGTCTTTGGGTGCTGAATTTTCATAACATTATTTTAGTTGTAGTCATCAAACTTGATGACACAAAGACAAATTGTTTACTATTTAGCATCATCTGATTTTTCAATATTCCTTTTTCAAACTTGGTGCTTATCGTCCTAAATATATACGATGAGTTTGTCTCAGGCCAAAGATGTGCCTGAAATGGCTGCAACAAACCAAAATGGCAGACTTCCTGTGTCCTTTCAGGACTTTTTTATGGGTCTGATCATGGTGTATACCAGGGTTTCCCCAGGCGTTTTATAAGACCGGTGGCCCGCCCGGGTTTTCTTGCCACCCAACCAGGCTAAGCGTCCACTCCCCACCTGTTGATGATTAATTAACGCCGCATGTCACAGGCCACTGTGCCCACCCACTCTACCCGTTGACAAAGGAGGAATATGTTTTGAGTTGACCAATCACCAGGCTAGGCACATTTTCTGGGGGAAATCCTGGAATATTTACCTCCAAGTCCATGTTTGTGTGTAAAATTGGCATCACAGGCAGAATTTTGAAGAAATTATGTTGCTAACTAATGAGACAATTTCGGTTTCTTGCCCGCTAAGCCTACAAAATGGATGAACTTGCATTGAGTTGGGCTGATTTGCACTCAGTTTTTGAAAACGGGCAAGCCTTCGCACTGTGTTCTCGGGCCCTAATGTTTAATTGAATGCACATAATCAAGATAAAAGAATTCTGGCACTTCTTTTAAGTGAGAAGTAAGAAGAGAGAGACTATTCTTCCTGATCCTTCCGTTCTTGATGTGTACAGCAGCCGGTGCGTGCGGCATTATGAATTCATCGGTTCCGGGGAACCAAATGAGCTCCCGTCACCTGGAATTTGCACTTCCTCTCGATGTATTATTTTTTTTACCAGAGACGCCTCGTAACCTTCAGCAATTCCTAGATAGCGATGGTCACGATTGCATTCGTCAGTTTATTAGAGAAAGTCTTTTATTTAATTTTTTTTTATCCAGGAGCTGCCCTCTTTTTAAGTAGGTCGCCTGAATCCAACCTTACCTTCAATGTTTACGTGCCGCAATCCGACATGCTCGTGTGTGGTAAACAATCTCGGGGGGCCGGGGGGGGGGGGGGGGGGGTCTGGCTGGCTACTTGACAACATCAGGCCTCCTGTGGCATCAAGTGCCAACTGGGTATTAAGACTGAGCGGATGCATCGTCGAGGGGGTTGGTTGGCAGAGTTGACTCACTACCGCCACTTTCGTCGCAGAGCAGCTCGTGCTCATCAGTCACATCGCAACAGCTGGGGCCTTATTGTGGCTCTTATGCGTCTGGAGCCCCCCCCCTGTAACGACCCCCACTTCTTTCCACCGCAGTTCCTCTAACATATGCTGCCATAATCGCCGTCACAAAGGCCTTCTCGGTTTACATAGCGTGTGTGACTTTATTTTATGTGCCAGACATTCCAGGAACTCTGCGGCGTTGCAAGTCGTGCCCACAACGTCCTGCCAAAGCAGACCATAGGCATCCCATCATTCTTGGGGTCACCTGATGTTTGGATGAAAGATTTCCAGTCAAAATACCCCGCCCAGGCAGACCACCCGGGAGGGGATTGCCGCAGACCGACCTCTGACGCGGCCGTTTCCTCTTTGTACATTTTGGATTTCGTCTTCAAACGCAGCAAATGCACCCCCCTTGAAGAACCTCTGCTCCAACTTGAAGACAAGACTCGTGCTCCCAAATTTAGTCTTCCACTTTAATCCTGCCTTGAAGATGGTTTCATGTGGAAGTCATATTTTCCCCTAAAACTCAGTCGTGACCTAAATGTATTACAAACCTCCTGAAAATATCTCTAATGGAAAGCAATTTTAGATCACAAATGAAAAAAGTGTCGCAGGCGACCTAATATCAGCCACCATGAAAAGAATAACTCGATTTTTTTATTTTTTATTTGGAGGGTTGACATTCGGTAGCTTTTTTGATAATGTACATCGCTTGAAGTTACCAACCAGACATTACTTAGGTTTCCATCAAAAATGCTTTGGGACATTTTTAAGCGAATTTAGTGAAAATGCGCAAAACGGACATGCGACTTATGCCCGTTTCCATCCGTTCTTTATTTTGAGAATAGTGAGAGGAGACAGAGAGAGGATCTCATATAAGTGCGTTTCTCTATCTTTTTTTGATACGCTTCAAAATCCACCCCTTCCAATGCGTTTAACCCCCCCCCGAATTTTGGGTCTTTTTTTCTTTTCAGTTTGTTTTTTGCAATTATTGAAAATTCTAATAAAAATAAGTGGATGGAAACAGCACTACCTGTCGCTAAGTACTTTTGTTAGCATTTTAGCATCACCACAGTTGGAGCCATGTTACGGTTTCTACTTCCTGTTTTTGTTTCCTGTTGGCCTCATCAACTTGAAGAAATGACTTGAATTTATATTTGTATAGAAGAACGGATTAGGTTAGGATTATATATGATATTTTATGTGTTTTAAGATCCTATCCCATTAAGGCGAGAACGTTTGTGTGTGTTAGCGAAGGTAGTGAATACGCGCTCCTTTCAGGATTAATACAAGGTCGTCCGCCAAACCTTCGCCTATAGTTTTAATGGTCTTTCTTGTCGCAAGGAAATTTTGAACAAGTAATTCCTGATACGTCCGGATGAACCAATTTTCCGGATTTTTTATACATTTGCTAATACTTGTGTGACAGTTAAAATTACCACTTAAACCAGTGCACTACATCCCATAAGACTTAATGTCACGTTTCATAAACCTCCAACTGCATTTGTGCCTGACATATGCCACTTCCTATTTTATTTTTCCAAATTTTTGGCTCGAGTCTTACACAAGCGCGACATCAATAAATCAGTGAAACGCCGTGCTTGTACAAACACCATGATAAAATATTCCCGCACGCGCGCCGTCGTTGTGATTAACGGAAAGACAGAAAAGCTGCTGCTAATTACTCATGAGCGCGCATGAAACATTACATCCATAAATAAACACATTTATTTATACGCCATCTGATTTAATTACTCGCCATTTAAAATGTATTGTTAGCATGTTTGTTTTTTTTACCCGCTGCCTCTACTTTTAATTATAACTCTCATCACCATTTCAATAAGGCTTTAAAAAACAAAAATCTGCTTTTCACAGGTTACAGAATGTTCATAAACAACACACTTAAGACCGGATGATGAATCTATTAATATCTAAATTACTTCATGTATTCATCTCCTAACGAGCAGTGTTCAATTAAAGCATTTTATCGGACAAAAATGAGGACGACTTGGTAGAGTTGCGCCGCAACCGCTTGATCGTCGTAAACACACACTGTTTTAAAAGAAGAAAGACATAAAAAAGCGAATCCTGCTGTTTAATCATTTAAAAGCTCCGACAGAAATGAAATGAAATATCTGGGACGAATGAAAAATCAATCAAAAAGCTGTCGCTGGTGGGCGAAGGGGGGTGGTGGGCGTCAGGCGACGGCGCCGTTTGGAGCCTTTGTTATTCACTTCCAAAGGCCCACTCTGATCCTCCAAAATACAAATCTGACTAATATTAAGTCTAGAAAGTTTTTAAGCTTCCAAATAAAAACTATCCCGTCACTCTGTGATAAACTGGAACAAAGCCGCCAATGCCTGATAAATGCGAAAGATCAATGTACCAAGTCGTTTTTGTCTTAATGCGATCTATTAGGACGTCGGCCTGGTGTCACTTCCTGTTTGTATTTGGGGTTTTTTAGTTACCAACGCCTCTTTTATTCCTAACACCTAACTTTAATAATGGCCATCCTTATTTACAAGATTGTCCTTGAAAAAAATATTGCTTCATCCGGTGCCAACTTTTTAGTTCATGCCAATATTCATGATATGGAATATGCTAGAACTTAACGATTACACGAGTTCTCGGGTTTACAGTGGTCCCGGCGTACACAATTTTGAGGTTGATTGTTTTATATTTGTGTGTGTGTGTTTTTCATACAGGTATTATTCTTTTTATAACTTTTCTGGAATGTGAATATGCTCGAACCCAGCGGTGGCCGAACTGTGTAGGCCTTGGGATCCGTCTGCCCACTTCCTTACTTTTAACGTTAGTTGCTAACCGGAGGTGGATATTCTGCAAAAAAATTCTGCAAAAAAATCAGAGCAAAGCTGCATGTGAGAACACAGCAAACGATTGACAGCTTGTCGGCCACGCCCTCTGTCTCTGATAGGTTGTTCTTAATCTGATGTGCAAGTTTCTTTAAAAAAAATAATAAAAAATTATTGATGAAGTGCATGCCCAAAATTAATACATAAAATTATTATATATTATTTTTGGTTTTATTTTATTATTTTTATTATTTTATTGTTAACAAAATAGCCAATCAATACATGGGAAATTAATACAAAATTAATTAATACATTTTAATGCACTAATTTTAGGGGAATGAAAAGGCTAAATTAATATAAAAAAATATCACAAGGATTCTGTATAATGTAAATAATAATAGTGGAGCTGATTGACAAATGTCGGCTGTATGTGACCAAACTTTGGCTACTGTAGCATGTAGAGCAATAGTGCTTTAATGGTGGCAACATCAGTGAGACAGACTACAAAGACTGACTTATTACTCAGCTTTCAAAGCAACGCGTTCTGGAATGGCGAATCATTTATAATTGATTTAATGTCAACAAAATTCGAAATAAGTTTTTTATTTATCTGATAGCAAAGTACTTGACAAATTGGAAGCCTTACCACATATCCCTGGTGTTTAAATGGGCGACTCTGCCTGCCCTCAGTGCGAGTGATAAATCACACAGCTAAGGCGATTAGCACTCGACCACCGTAGCCAGCGACATTCGCGTTTCCCACATTCTCTGGAAGAATGCCATAAAGGAAATGGCGGCGTTAGTCATGGCACCTGCTGTGACATCAGTCTCTGGGCTGCCAAAGAGAATGCAACATTAATTGACATGCAGCACAATTAGGAGGCATCAGCATGGACGCTACAGGGGCAACTCTGGCTTACTAATCAAGCTATGTGGCATGTTTAGCGTAGGGTTAAAATGGAGAGCATTAATTAGCCAGAAAAAAACTTCTCACTTTTCATTACTGGACTTAAACCATGCCCGTAAATAACACTATTTGCACTGTTGATGATGAAGATGGCACAAAATCGGACTTTTTCTGGCGTGATTTCTTCTTATTTGCATCAGTCCGCCAATCTGCCTGGCAAGGCATGAAAGAGTCACGGCGGGCGCGAGGAACAGGGGAAGCTTGATTGGAGTACAGAATTTGACGCCAGGGCCTAATCATCTCCCCAGGTAGCCGCTAACTTCCGGCTAGCTGATTGAATTACCGGGTCGGGTAGAAAGGTTGTCCGCCAGCAGGACCAATCGGCCTCCTGCGTGGCTTTAATGTAGCTTGGTGAGGCAATGTCATCATTATCCGTTGTCCGCGTTCCGACAAACAAACTAGTATAGAAGACGGGCGAAACATTTAAGACGGGCATCCCTGGGAGATGACAGGCAAATGTTTTTTTTTTTTTTGGGATGATCATAAAAAGTAAACAAAAGAATCCAAAGAACTCTTGTTGCTAAGCTGCTGGCTAGAGCGCAACAAATGTGCTCTAAATTAACCGAGGCAAGGAATGCGGCCTGCCAAAGAGGTCGGTAGATGCCGACCTTTGTCCTTGCAATTCGATCCCGCACCGCACAAGGCTGCTTTTTGTGGGATTACTCTGTCTAGAGTCTCTGCCCTGACTGTAGCAACCTTCCTGACCTTCACACAGAAAACTGGAAGAAGATCATTAAAACAATCAGCTTTGGTGCACCCTAAAAACTCTGGCTGGAGCCTGCAATATCCGCTACACTATTTTTACACATGCACGGATGTAAATAAATTAAATAAATCACATCAAGGCCACAAAGAATTTGGTATATCAGAGAAATCTCCATGTTTTTGTCCATAAATTACTTATACGGAATATGTGCCCATCGAAATCAGATGGTTTGGTTTCCAAAGTGCATGTAAACGTGTTCATTGTCAGACCAATCAGAAATGTTATCACATGTAATCAAGACATCAATAACTTCTTATACCAACATTGCTTCCTTTGTCACATGTCAGATATATAATCACCACCTCTGGAATTACACCCTGACACCTTTTGAGGGACAGGCTGGGAGCATTTTTTAACTCCCACGCCACCTTTTCGTCTTCTTTTTTTCTTCAGTCTGCCCTCCATAATTACGTTTGATACCTCTGCTTTGCCGCCATTCTTTCTGGGATCACATTCTTGGTCGGTCACACTCCGGCAGCTGGCCTTCCATCTTTCCACGGTGCACCTGTGCTAGCCGGCCGGTCGTGATCTCATCTCCTCGAAGCTCGTCTGGTTCTAGTCATTTCTTTTTTTTTTTTCCTTTTTACGAGTTTAATCAACTGCTACTGAAGAAGGATTGGACACGCGTCTCGCTGCCTCGGCCGCTGGTGACGTATGTGTTGTTGCCTAGCATTAGCATAATGCTCATTTACCTTGCGTTGAATCATTCCAGGTAATTCAATCTATATGTAAAACACCCCAGCTACTCGGTGACAGCCTGGCTCAGCCATTCCGCCCCAGAGAGCTGTTAGGTGCCGTAATTAGAACCCGCAATTGGGACAAAAGTGTGCCGCTTCAGCAAGGAATAACACTTCACTGGGTCACCGCTGAAGGCTGACAGTTTCCGGCACAAATGTACAATTGTTGCCAGTTGGTACAGGTAGTATAGCAACCGTCTTGAACAGCAGAAATGTGTCTACTGTACACCATATGACTGCTGGAACCACGTCTAAATGTTGGCACAGGTAGTCTAACACGAGTTTGGTGAATGTGATCGGTCGGGGACATCCTTGGACATGCAAAAAACAGTCCATGATCTCATTACAAGCAAGTTTTCTGAAATTTCTGAGTCTAGACGGCCTCCCTCATTTGATGGATTCTTCTACACAATGATTATTCTCAAAAGTTTGTCTGCTTGATTGCAACAAAAACTTTTAAATAGTTAACGGACAAAAGATTAATAATAAAAATGATATGAAATAATAATAAAAATGTCTGAGCTTTGCAAAGACGGCATCTCCGGATGCGTCACCAGCGGGTCGTCCATGAGTAAATGACAGCTAGTGCTATTTGAATGGACTGACTCATTCTGAAATCCGGCAGGCGACGGCGCGCTTATTTATACCCGCTTGCTATCCATGTAAAGTCCATTGTTTATTTTCAACTTCTGCTTTTCCTTCATGAATAATTGACGGCCTTCATCCATAATTTAAGGAAGCAGGCGGAGATTTACACGGCTATTTGTGTCGCTGACTTTTGTTTGGTGGCATATTCAATAATTGTTTAATATATCAAATTGACTGCGAGTGGCGAGTGCCGCGCCACTTGATGCCAGTTCTGCTTTTCCGACTTGTCGGGGCTTCACCGCGCCTGCCAGGGGGGAGCCTCTTCTTCCTCATCTTCATGCGCTTCCTCTTCTTTTTTCCAGCCCTTCAACACCATACTAGGCAGTTTGTTGACATTGCGCGCTGGTCTCGTGCGATAGCTGTTTCACATTAGCGCCGCTGTGTGTATCTTTTATTTTCCCACCAGACTTACTCGTGTGCAAGAGCAATCAAAGATTGCCAACATTAATAATTCTGTAGAAGGCCCAGCATATGTTATTCAAGAGGTACGTTCCCAATAAAATGCGGGTTCCTGTCATGCTGAAGGAATTTCTAAAATATGATTTTTACCCATACTTCCATTGGGCTGGATGTATTATTAACCAGTGTACTACTTTGGGAGAAACTTTACTCGTGTTTTGACAGAAGGATGATAATCCTCACAGCCGCTACCTTGCAAAACTGTTCAGGGAATTGCAGTAACCAAACGACTACAATCCCTGATCTTCTGACTAGTGTCAATGGACATTTTATACTTAGCATGTGTGTCAATGCCCATTTTTTTTAATTTATCCCCAATCAAGTGTATTTTTTTATTTTTCTTTTCTCAATAGGCCTCCAGTTATCTTTAATTAAGAACCCTTCTGGGTTTTTGGGTTGGCATCTGGGTCAGCATATACTGTAGACAAATCTCATGTACAGTAAGCAAGAGAAACAAATAGAACAAATAGAGTTCTGGGTTAGTAACACTACCCTAAATAGAACTACTCAAAAGAAAAGACATCAAGAAAAGAAGGAACTCAAAGTTTACCATTACTTTTTCAGGTGATCTTAATTTACTATACTTAAAAATTTTCAATGTGAATGTTAGGGCTTTAGTACTCGAGTCCGGACTCAGACACATTTTTTTTGTCTCGTACTTGACTAAATTAATAAAGTTTTTCAGACTATCAAAGTAGATCTACATTGACATTGGCCACCTGGTAACCATGGCGACCGGGCAGCAAGCCATCTGATTTATTAACCTGACTGTGAGCGCCAAAGTCTTTGTCTTTCAATCATGTCAGCCAACAGCTGGGTTATACAATTTGGTTTTACCAATGATTGAGAACTGGTGTAAGCCACAACATCTTCAAAAAAAAAAAGTAGCAACCTGTAGATTCTGTAAGGAGACAATTTCGGACACATAAGGCACTATGTTGAACTTGCTCCAAAAAAAGACAGCTGCCTAAAAACAGTGTTTAGCATAATGAAGTTACTCAAATTTTGTGGCCGTGAGAATAGTATTGTTCTGTCTTTAAGGTTAACCCTTGATCTGATCTGGACTTTGACCTTGTGGACTTGGACTTGACTTGGACACGATATAGGTGGACTTAACTACAGTCCTGGCGCATTCTTTCTGTATTTTTTTGCACAACTCGCTCTTCTCAAAGTATGGCAAAATTCACAACAGGTGCAAGTATGACACAAGCTGAAGGTGGGTCTGGTTGTGTTTGTTCTGCGGATAACAAATTCAATTGATCGTTGTGCATTGGGTGTCAAATTGAAGTACGTCCCCACTTAGCGACACGATCAGCATGCACAAACGCTTTACGTGCTTTATAGTTTTAGCCTCATCCTCAAATGTGATTTACGCTGATGCTCCTCGAGCGGCAAATTTATGGGCCGGCACCCGCTTAAACGTCTGCTTTGTCAGCAGTGAGTCACAGTCATGTTTTGTGAGTCACAGGAAATCAGCTCGTAATGCCTTGCGGCTATTCATCTTTGGCTGTCTTCAAATCTGAACAGAGGAAAGAAGGATGTTGTTGTTGTTTTTTCTCTTTGTTCTTGTCATATGTTTGAGTTGACGGGCAAACCTGATGGGTTTCAGGCAATTTTGGCAATTCTGCCTGCGAGGAACAACAACGAAAAACGCTGCTGGTGTCCTCCATGCGACAGTCAGATGCATTGGCTCCCATGCTTTATGTTTGAGGGCGATTTGACAGCCTTGAAATTGATTTGACTTGTTCAAACAGGAAATGCCAGTTCCTGACTACATGGCGTGACATGTAGTGATAACGAGAAGATAAATTGATGGGTAGCCCCCCCCCCCCGAACCAGTCCTTAGATAACATACAAATATCCTCAGTTTTTTGGGCTATGGGCTGTATAGGGAAAACGGAGCAATCTGATTGGGTGTCCTTTAATTTGATATTATGACATCAATCCATTTCTGTCTCTGAACTCCTTGCTTTTGATTTTATCAGAGGTAAAAAGTTCAATATTTTAGAACAGCTAAGTGTTGGTCCCATCTATATCAGATGATTTCCCCCAGGGACTCTAGTCTATGTCAAGGGTCCCTAATTAACTTGCAGATCTCAGAGAAAAGATTATGCCAGTTCCTTGAATCTCTTCAGGCCGAGACCTTCATCACACACAAGACAACTGTGACTTTGTAGAGTTTTGTGTTTTATAGCTAGTCATCAAACTTGCAATGACGCAAACTCAAATTCCATTTGGTAGCAATCAAACAAAACTTTAAGGACAAGTTGGTCTTTGAAGGACCCCTGGGAGGAAATGCCCAAAATGTCCCATAACATCAGCTTCCAACAAAAATAGCAGACTTTCAATGTTTTTGGGTATGTGTTTTTAAGCTATTTCGTGGAACTACTCATGATTGACATGCCTGCTGAGACCCTGGGACTGACTCAAGGAACCCAGATTAAAATGTGGTAGCGTAGAAATAAGACAAAAGCGCAGTGAAAGTTTATTGTCCGTCCGTCTTCTTCCGCTTATCCGGGGTCGGGTCGCGGGGGCAGCAGCTTTAGCAGGGAAGCCCAGACTTCCCTCTCCCCAGCCACTTCAGCCAGCTCATCCGACGGGACCCCAAGGCGTTCCCAGGACAGCCGAGAGACATAGTCTCTCCAGCGTGTCCTGGGTCGTCCCCGGGGCCTCCTGCCCGGAACACCTCCCCAGGGAGGCGTCCAGGAGGCATCCGAACCAGATGCCCGAGCCACCTCAACTGGTTCCTCTCAACGTTTATTGTTTTATTTATTTTATTATTTGCCTGAAAATGCCTGGAATGTCCAGAGGAGAGCAATTTACTAAATTTTACTGGTCCGTCATTCGTCAGCGACCTTGGCACCCTTTCGTCATCGCCATTTTGAGCGTCCCTCATTCGGCAATCGTCAACAATCGGGACACTCTTCCGTCAAAATTTCAAGCCAAAGCGCATTGTAATCATCAATCCGTCATTCGCCTCAGCAAAATGAGCGTACGTCAATGTTTCCATCATTTGAAGTGGGCACCCGTCAATGCTCCGTCATTCATCAATCAGTCAGCAAAATGGGACGTCCATCATTGACGGATGCCGAATTTATTGACGGATTGACGATTACATTGATGGATGAGAACCCTATTCTGGCAACGCTTAGTTCATCAATTTTTCGAAGTTTCCCTTAAATCGGCAGCGTCATTGATGGATTGATGGAATGCCCACCTCTGATTTTTACCTTGCTTAGGTTGTCACTTTGTCACCACTATTTTAGGACCGGCAGCCAGAGGTGGGCATTCCGTCAGTACTGATGGACTGTCTGTCACACATCATTCAAAGGACGCATGATGAACATGCCTACTGAATATCATTTTTATAAGGGTAGGATGAACAAGTCTCTTATGGCGATTTCATGGGAATTCTTCACCATGATGGCTAAAAGTAATGAATTACGCCAATGCCAGATTCGGCATCATCTGTCACTGCATGCTGCCAAAACACTTGTTAGGTTGATATTATCTCATCTGGCCGTCGTCCCTGAAATTGCCCCCGAACACCTGGCCGCCGCATAAAAAAACACACACCATCAGCTGCATCTCGATTTCTTGCACAGCGAGTCAAGGCAGCCGCCACCCCCGCTCCTTGGTTGGAAACCCCGCAGGGGTGCAAAAGCACTGGGCTGCGGGAAAGTGTGGGACATTTGGAGACTGCATTTTTTTTTCTTCTTTTTACACAAAACGTGATGACAGGTGGAAGGATTTGGTGGCAGACGGGCAACATATCAGGAACAGAAAGCACCACTTCTGACAGTGTTGCAAGATAACTTTGTTGATATAGAGTAGTATAGAGATTTAGAGTAAAGCCACTTTTATTTCTAATGGTGCGGGGCATTGAAGCTTACCTGGAGTTTTCAGCTAGAGCCAGCGATGTCAAGATAAATGAGAGAGGGTTTGAAAAGTGAAGGGGGCAACCTGGGAGATAGGTCCGAGAGGGGGATCAAAGGAGCGTGGAAGAATTGTCGGAAAGAGCCTTGGAGGGTGAGGAGGGATGAGTCTAAGACAGCTGCTGCATCATTAGTGTATTAGGATCCAACCTGGAAGAACGGGTCTTCCCACGGACGCGGTCAAGCAGCTGCCGGTGCGCCTCACACTTGGAGTCATTTTGCATTCATCACCTCTGGAGGTTTTTCTTAACACTTTTTGTCTGAGCCGTGCTCGCATATACGTCCTCAGCCGGAGGCCTGCCATGAATAATGTGGCGCAGACCTCCTGCTACGGAAGGAGACAAGGAATTCTAGGTTATCCTTTTTAAAAAAAATTATTTGCAACTTCCTGCCAATCAAACGAGTCGGGGGTACTACATCTTGACTACAAGTAGAGTGCAAAGGTTGAACACAATGATCTGGAATGCTCGTTTCTGTAAATGAAACTATGAAGAGACTATGTATGAGACCATGAATGAAACTTCTTCTACTGGCCTTAATTTTTGTGTCTTCTGTAATCTTATAATCCTACCATCGTCGACCCATTTTCTGTCAGATGGTGCCTATCCCGGCTCCAAATTTGAACCCCAGACCTTAGAACTGTGAGGTAGCTTTTCCCTGACTCGCTATCCTGTGTGGAAGTCGACCTGCAAATTTACTTAATCGAAAATAATTATTGTTGTCCCAGACATGTGGTTCTTAGCCTGGATTTGTTCGCACCTCAGGATTTCCCAAGTCCCAAGACTCAATCGATTTGTGACGATACACTTGGCCGTTATCACGCTACTTTGCTTGGCCAATCTGTTTTGCAGGGTATTTGGTGCGGTCAGTAGTCGACTTGTGGAACGTATGGTGTTCCACAGGGTTCAATCCTGAGGCCTCTGCTGTTTTCATTGTATCTGCTGCCCCTGGGTTCTCTTTTAATAAGAAAACAGAGGTGGTTGATTTGATGTTCAGTACCTCCAACAAGGTTAAGAACCACTGTCCCAGAAGAATGAAGATATGAAACGATCAGGGGGAAAAAAGCTAACTTTGTTTTAGCCCAACTTTATTTTAGCCTTGCCGAGCTGCACAAATGTTAAATAATGAGTTATTAACAACTGTGGGCTAATTTTAACCCGTTTTCTACAGAGCCTTTTAAATGTGAATGACAATGGAATCAATGCTTGATTGATGGTAGCATGTATATTCCTTACAAGTCGTTGTTCAAGTGCTTCCAACCGTTTTGTTACTTTGTTAACTGGTCCATTACCAAGCCCATTAATCAGCCTTTGAGACTCCGTAAGGGCTAATTTATAAAAGCTTCAAAGTTAGAACTGAAGCAAAGTGGCCGCAAAAAATGTTCATTGGTTTGGATTTAATTGTTAAAAAAATCTTGTTGAAATTATTGCACACTGTCTTTTACATACCGTCTGACTCAAGTACACTGGAGATAAAAAGTATACACACCCTTTTTCAAATGACAGAGTTTTGTGACATAAGAGGGGATACCAAGACAAATCATTTCCAAACTTTTTTTCACCATTGATGTCACCTACAACCTGTAACCACTTAACGTGCCTCTGATAAACCGCAAATAAAGTTCAGATGTTCTAGTAGGCTTTTCTTAACATTTTTGTAGTCACATTTTGTGATGACTTTTTTTTTTATAGGTCACATAATTGCTGAACAAGTTTTGAAATGATGTCTCTTGGTCTCATTTTTTTAACAACGTATCACAAAAACACGTCCTCTGCAAATGTGTAAGACTTCTCTTTTTTTCTGTCTGCTTACTGCAGAATATGGCTGCTGCAGTAAGCCAAGACATTTATCCCGAGCACGTGTGTAAATGAAGAGATGGCTAATTCCCATTCCAGCAGCGCTGAATTGTTGTAACGTTTAATATGTGCCTGGCAAAATCTTTCTTTGCTTCTCCCGTCGCCTGTCATCCGTCTCTAATTGCCGCCGACCTCACACATCATTTGCGTGTCTGTCGTAAAAAAAGAGGGGGGGAAAACGGCAGAACCTTACGCAGGGGAGCCATAACCGTTTTCCGGCCTATATGCTTTTTTTTACGGCCGCGTTTAGAGCCTTCATAAATACACGGCAAAGCATTAGGGAGCGCAGATCGGTTGCCAAATCACCAGCGAGACACCTGCTGGCTTCTTCTCCGTAGATTATCGTGTGGCCAGCGCAGGAAAACAATAAGATGCTTTCATCCCCCCTTGCTGTGTCACTCTTTCATTGTCAGCAATTTATACTTTTACAAGTTTCGGCTCTCAAGCTTGAGATAGGGTTTCAAATTAGGGTTATTTTGCACTTTTGGCTTTCAAGTGAGGGTTAGGTTGTCAAATAAGGTTTTAAATCAAGGGTTAGGGTTTGAAGTGTGGGTGTCAAACAGAAGGGTTAGGATTTCAAATGAGGATTTAAAACAAGGTTTAGGGTTGCAAACCAGGATTAGGGATTTAGATCATGAGGTCAAACCAGGGTTAATGTTTCAAACTAGGATTTCACTCGATGGTTAGACTTCCAAATTAGGGTTACTAGCCAGATTTTGTTTCAAATTAGGGTTTCAGATTTATCCGTAGGTTTCAGAACTAGTGTTATGGTTGTATATTAGGGTTTCAAGAGATGGTATGGGTTAGAAATTGTGGTTTAAAGGCAGTTTTAGGGTATCAAACTTGGATTATGGATGCACATTAGGGTTTCAAACAAGGGTCAAAGTTTTGTATTAGGTTTTCAAGCCAGGTTAAAATAATTAAAGGTTTGATTTGAAAGTAATATATATACCCGGGTTAGGGTTTTAAAGTATGGTTTTAAACAAGGCTTTGTGTTTCAGTTTAGTGTAAAGATTTCAATGTGTGCGGTTTCACACTTCTATTAGGTTTTCATACCCAGGTTAGAAACTCAAATTAGGGTTTTCAAAACTGGATTAGGGTTTCAAAGTAGGCTTCAAGTTTGTGTTACAATATCGGATTTGGGTTTCAAGAGTTTCAAAGTAGGAATTCACACCCGGATTAGGATTTCTGAATGGGTTTAGGGTTTGAAAGTAGAGTTACAAGTAGGGATGGGCGATAACAGGTATAGGTATCGGACCGTCACCAGGCCTTATTTCGAGGTATCGGTACATGCGGCGGTGGCTCCTCTGTCTGTTTTTCGATCAATAAGTAATAATTAATTGAAACATTACAAGAGTAGAAAATTGCAATTCATTTCACGTAATTTAAGAAAAAATGCTTTATTAAAATGAATATTAAAAATTATTTATTTATTTATTTAAAATGATCAGACATTTTTGGAGGGGGGGATTTTATGTATAAAAAGTACTGCTGGTGGTGTCGGTACTTGATATCGGTATCAATAACTACTTAAGAGTTGAGCACAAAAAAAAGTGGTATTGAACTTCCCAAGTTACAAGACTTGGGCAAGCTTATAAAGTGTTGTTTTGAGGAAATGGAGCTCACTCCCAGTTGGTATAAATCGCAGATTGCGTCCTCAAAAAGCTGCACATGGGAAAAAAAACAACTTCAGCAGTACAGAAAAACAAGTCGTTGCACTTTGAACTCACACACATCTTAAACACATTTACACTCTGCCGTCCGCTCCATTTGCCTTCCTGCCAAAGTTGATTACATACTGGCAGGGTTAACGGGCAAGCACACATGTGCAAAACACATACTTGTTTAGCACAACACACACAATTGTTTAGCATCACCAAGTGCATTGTTGTGCGCCGCAAGGTCGACGACTTCCTTCCCGTCGAGATGCCACACAGCAAAGACAGCGGCAGACTAAAACGTCTCAGCAGCCTTTTTTCTTTGCAAATAACAACAACAAAGTGGGTGTTTAGCCACAAAGTTCTCTGACCTCACGAACAAGTTATATCATTAAAGATGCATGCCTTGTGTAGTGTTAGCGGGCACTTACTGCCAACACGATTGTGCTCAAGTTTACCAAATTGTCTTGCATTAATTCAGCCTTTTTGTGTGTGCGCGTAGTTCCCAAGCTTTTTGAGCACGTGAACGTTCTCCGTGACGGCTGAGAACCAGTCAATCAGGGGAAAAGACGGCCGTGCCCGCAAGTTCAAAGCTACAGGCCCAATCAGGCGGCGATGGCGTCAGATGATGGCCGACCTTCCCGCCGGCGCTGGCTTTTAGCTGATTATGAGTATCTTTCCAGCTTTCGGCTCACCGGGATGTCTTCACTTATCTCGGCTTAGTCAAGCAGCGCGCTGAATATTAAGCATCGGATATGGTCGGGTGGCTTTTATCCTGATTATCTAAAACTTTGCGATCATGAGGTGGTCATATTTGGACTTTTTTGGAAACATGTTTATGTGTTAAAAGAGCAACAGTGTGCACAGGTATCTTGACTTAGCGTGTCACAACCTTTGAGTGTCGTTGACGTTAATTGTTGAATCCCAACGAGGAGCGCCAGCGACTGAAATTGTCAACTTTTTTTTATATGCGAATGGGCGGAGAAAAGTCAGCTCAAGTTCACTAAATGGGAAGTCAAGTGAAAAATCTCCTTTATAACACTATGTTCTATATACACCCCCACTAGTCTACACACGGTATTCCAATTAATTAATATTGCATTTTTGGAATAGGAATTAAGCAGAAAAATTCATCCGTTTTTATCAAAGTCATGCGGCGGCCATTTTGCCACATGCAAATGACTTAAGATAACATGACAGTTGCTCTGGGTTCAGTTAACTCATTTGCTCCCAAAAGACGTATAAACACGTTCTAGTTTTTATGTTTTAAGTGTCCCAAAGAGGTATTTATACCTTTTTAATGTTGTTTTATGCTAGAGCAGACAGAAGTCTTTGATACAGCCTCTCAACTGCAAAGAACGGTTGAAGAAATGGTCATTAATGGTCACTTTCATAGTACAGATTCAAGCCAACAGTTATTCCAAATTAGTGTTTCAAAGAAAGGTTGCAAATTAAAGTTTGTGTTTGGTATGGTTTCAAGCCAATTAAGATTTATTTTCAAGTTAGTGTTTCAGAAGTCAGGATTTCAAACTTGCGTTTCAAAGTTGGGTTTTAAGCATTGTTTTGGGTTTTACAAGTAGTGTTTCAATACAATGTGAGAGTTTTAAAATATTTGAGTTTCAATGTAAGGATTCAAACTAGTGTTAGGCGATATGTGGTAAAGTTTTGTTTTTTGTAGGAGGCTGGCGCGAAAAGTAAAATTTCTTCATGAATATTTCAAGCTGAAAAGCTAATGGAGCAAATGTTTTTGCTTGTTAGCTTACAATCCTATGTATGCCTTCTGGCTCCAATCCATAAATAGAATCCAATAGTTGACCATCTATTGGTTTTTACTCCTTCCTTCGGGCCAAATCCTTTACAACAATCAACCATTGTTTTTTTAATGGTGACATTTAGACATTGTCGAGGAATTGCCCAGGACTTCTTTTTGAGTAACACAATCATCCTGTAATGGTCCCAGCAGTATCCCTCAGCCACCTCACATTATAGAAAGTCTAATCTTCCATAATTAGAGATTAGAATGATAATAAAGTAAGCGAATATCTTCATGTTTTTACAAGCAGGCCGGTAGGCGACTGCAGGAACATTGCGGCAGTCTCATTACTCCAGCAGAGCCTCAGAGGAGACAGTGACATCGTGCCCGCATGTGTGATTCATAGAGCGTGTTCCCCACCTCGCTTTTTATCCAGTCCTCTAGATTATAGGCCAGACTAATGCTTTGTCACTCCCACTTGTACCGTCCTGCGGCCGCAACGTGATTGAACATCCGGCGCTCCCCTGTCCCTCCTAGGTGCACTCCCGCCTTACCTTTCAGCTCCTCTTCTTATTATTACAGTCTCGCTGGACATGAATAATGGGACATGTCATCCTCTTCCGGTCACTGGATGGATGGGGGAATAGATTGGTGGATGGATGGATGGCTGGATGGAGGGATTATTTATTTCTTTATAAAAAAGGACCTGGTAAGAGGTGGCATATGGTGTTGTGATGAGATGGATGGTACTCCTTTCAAAGTAGCGCTTGAAGAAAGGGTTTGTTGGAGCTTAAGACATAAGTTTATAAAAAATGGTTATGGTTTCAAGAAAGGTTTAGGGTATTAAATTGGGTTTTGAAGACAAGCTTGTTTTTTTGTTTTTTGTTTTTCCAAACAAGGATAATGGTTTCCAATTAGGGGTTAAAAGCCTAATTTAGGATTTCAAATAGGTAGGGGTTTAAAATTGGGGTTTCAAGGCAGTGTCATGGTTTTAATCAAGGGTTCGAGTATCCAAACGGGGAAATCTGCCTTGGGGTTTCAAATAGGCATGCAGAGTATTCTATTATTATTATAAAGGGTAACTCAATGCTAAATCAACTTTTTTTTTTCTGATAAATTGTATAAACTGGTGTATACAAATGCTGTCTACATGTAATGACCATTATTTTTGACAATATTATTGCATGTTTGTTGAAAGCTTGAATTTGGCTGTTTGTCTTCTCATTACACAAGAAGTTGCAGACCCCGCCACCCACCTGCTCAATCTCGCGCACACCTCCTTAAACGCCTTCTTAGCGAGTCACCCAACTCTCTCCCCATTCGCAACCCAACGGTACCCCAGGCAACACCCCCTTTGAGCGCCGATGTCAAATCTTAGTGAGGGGTGGAGCAAGAGTCTGACTTCCTGTTAAGTTACCCTTTAAGGCAAAGACAATATGACATTCAAGACATTGAGTAAGCCCTCCTTGGCAGTAGTTGACGCTAAACTGCGGCAGTAAGAGCTTTGGTAATGTCAGTAAGGTGGGGGCTTTAGGACCCAGATGCGGGAAGGCAGAGCAAGGAGGCAGAGGTGCAGTCCAAAAAGAGGTTTTAATTTATAATCAAAAAAGCTAACTTCAAAATACAAAATAAACTGAACTAACAAAACATGAAGCTAAACATGACAAAACAACTAAGGCGAGACTAACAACATGACATGGATCCTGATAAGGCAAAAAGGTCAGCGTGACGTGGCGAAAGACTTACGACAGTGGCAACAATGAACCGACACAGACAGGGGGGAGACAACCGACTAAATCCACCAGCACTAATGACATAACAAGACACACCTGGCTGAGGGCACTGATTGGATGACACATGGGGGTAATGGGGAAAGGTGGACACAATCAGGGATCAGGGTTGACACAGACCCCACACAAGGAAGGGCAAGTGACCTGAAACGAGAGGAGTCAGACTTTTCACAATAAAACAGGAAATGACACGACAAGGGGAACACACAAGGAAAACAGGCTAAACATGACAGGGACTAAACAAGACTGAAAATAAACATGACAGGTAACAATTGTTTGTAATTGTGTTGATTTAATAAATTTTTATAATTTCAAAATTTTACAAGCATTTATACCTGGTATCGGTGCGTACTCTAGAAAAACGTTTCAAATGAGGGTTTGGTTTTCAAACAAAGGTATGGGTTTCAATTAATGGTTTTAGTGTGTCAAAAGTCATTTTTAAGACACGGTTAGGGTTTTAAACAAAGGTTAGTGTCTCATTGTAGCACTTGGGGATTAAAAGAATTGTTAGGGTTTCAACTTTAGTTAGTAGAGTCTCAAACAAATGTTGGGGTTTCATAGAAGGATTATTCCGCGTTGTTGATTTTTATTTACATCGGCGATTATCATCAATTACATTACAGTAATTGTGTGACCAATTGTGCCGGGCCATAGTTCACCTCTTCTAAATGCACCGAACTTGAGTACGCATGAAAGCATTGGCACTAGCCTTTCCATTAGCCTCGTAGCAGAGGAGGGTAAATCCATTAGAATGCCATGAAGGGTTTGTCTCAAAGATTTGCGGATGCCTTCAGCTTGTTCCCGCGATGGCGTCCTTCCACCACATCAAACACCCCCGAGGACACGTTGATGTGCCGCTATCTCATTTGGCACTTCCTCATAAACTCCTTGCTCGGAGGCCAAAAACACATTTTACTGCATATCCGTTTGTCTTCTCCCCTCGCGGGGTCGCAGTTGTGGCGGGTGTCCGTCCGTCACCGCGCTGGAATGGACGACAGAAGACATTCGGTTTCACGCCCCCGGGGCCAAACGCCACTTGTCGACATAGCGATCATGCTGTTTGTACCATTCCTCTGATGTTTCTCCTCCGTCGCAGCATTTTTGATCTATGACGCTTCTTATAATTTGTCGCGATCTGACGGGATATCTTCTGTTTGCCGGTTTTCTCACCCCGGAGATAATAGACTGTTTGCCCGAGTCTAATCCTGTATGATGGCAATCTGACAATTTTACAGGCGATAGCTTCTTGCGCAAAGACAATATGATACATGGACTTTGAAAATTTAAGCACAGGTTGATCCTCAGTTGTCGGTTAAGTCGCAAAGAGCGTGTAACAAACCGGTTTATGTAGTAGTGAATATCAACAGATCACTTGAGAAGGCAAAGTCAAGTTACTATTGTACTTAATGTTTTTATTTGATTGTTTGTTATTTGTATCTTAGAAGTGTTTTTGTATACATATTTGCTGTATTTATTTATTTATTTTATTTTATTTATTTATTTTATGTACGACTTTACTACAATAATTCCCGGTATATTCACAAGTTCACCTATTTGCGTTTTTTTTTGGGGGGTGCGAAACCTATCTCCAGTATTTGTAAAAAAAAAAAAAAAAAAAAAAACTTACCTATGTGGTTTTCCGTCCTCTGAAATACGATGGCTAGATCCCTATCTAAATTGGAAAGAAGTACATTGAACCCTACACTATACTTACAATTTGTAGATTTAAAAAAATATATATTATTAGAACATATACTCAGTTATTCACTGAAAAACAACTTTTTGCTCTCAAGTAAGAATGCTGAGGTGAGTAATTAGACAGTTTTAGACACAAGTAGTGCTTCGCTGTACAGTAATTGGTCAAAGAAGGAGGTTGGAGGGTTGCATCTCGACTGAGAAACATTTGTATGTCAGAAGAGTGTTTATATCTGTTATATCTGGTGCATTTTATTTACTTTCTTTTATTTACACCATTCATAGTTAAGGCAGATATTATTGTAGCATTCATTTGAAATAGTATTAAAAATGCTTACTCTACTGTACTTTGTTAGTGATAGATTGCGACGTGTTTCTAGTCAAGGACATTTGGGTTAGGTTTATAAATGGACTTCCATTGCTACGCCGGAAACTCCCCAAAAATTCTCGTCATGTCCTCATCTCAGACTGATTCCAAGGCACTTTGACTGACAAACATCAATAATGATCTCAATTTGAAGCTCTTCTGTAAGGGTTGCACATCTGCATTTCATTCCCAGTTGTCAATATTCCATCAGTCTATTTATACATATATTTCAGAGTATTCTGCAGTTTGGGAATAAATTATTGCTATCACCCGGCGTGCGTGATCAGTCAAACTGTCAGGGCAAAACTGATAAAATGCCCCAAGACGTCGTTTTAAAATGGCGGCGTCTTGTGAGATAAATTGCATGCCAGCGAGGAATTGTTTTTCCCTAAAAAATGCACAATGGAGTTGTTTTGAAACAACAAGAGGGGATAAAAAAAAGAAAGTCGTGAAGTCCTACACAAAATAGACATTTTCATTAGAATGAAATAATCACAAATTGATGTTAAGCATTCTTGGATGAATTTATGCATATACAGATTGAAGTCATGGATGTGATTGATTTTTGAGAGATGGATGCTAGAGGAAGAGGAGAGATGTGAACTTTAAAAAGAACGGAAGGATAGACAAAACGTAGGGTTACACAGATGGACAGTGTGGATGAAGGAGGGAGGATTGAATGCTTTATAGGGGAGGACAGACGGATGCAGAGGTTTAAGTGTGGACAACATAGAAGGCAGACATAAATGGAGGACATTGTGGTCTTTGAGACAAATGGACTCAATGGATGATGATGAAGTTGCTATGGAAGGACATGTAGGGTGAAGGGAGAGACAAAAGGAAGTAACACCGGAAAAGCAAAGATGAAGGGAGATTTAGGCAGGATGGAAGGACTGTCTGGGAGGAACAGATGTCAGAATAAACAAAGGGACGAGAGGGACAAAAGAGGCACAAATGCATGGGATGGAATGTCAGGATAAAAAAAAAAACGACAAGATGGACATGAGAGGGTTGAACTCATGACGTGGAAGGACAGACAGATGCCGGGATACAGGAATCAACAAGTTGAATGAATGAAAGAGTAGAATGGGATACCAATTTACAACAACATGGCGTCATGATGAAGGAGGGATGCATGTATGGTGAAGAAGGACAGATGGATGTCTGGATAAAGCGAAGGACGCAACTAAATGGCTGAGTAAAGGAATGGGATGAAGGACAGATAAACGGTAGGTGACGAAGGGATGAACACGTGATTGGGGAGGAGCTCAACAAGATGGATGAATGAATGAACAGGATGAAATACCAGTCAGGCAACAGGATGGAGGGATTGTTGGACTGATGGATTCCTGGATAATGATTCCAAAAGATGGATGATGAAGGAATGAGTGTTTGGTATTGAAGGAGGGATGGGATAAACAAATGATAACAGTGATGATAGCGGTTTGGACACATGATTTGGAAGGACATACGCACGTCTGAATAAAGGGAAGGACAATCCTGAATTGATGGACTAGATGGGGGGTGGAGGGATGAATGTTTGTTGTGGAAGGAGAGATGGAACAATGGACAAAGGGAAGGACAAAGCTAATGGTTGATTGAAGGAATAGATGGAAGGGTGCGTTAGTCTCTGGATTAAGGACTAGGATAGATGGATGAAGGAATAGGACGGAAGAACAGATAGATGTGTTAATTAAGTCATAAGATGGAGGGATAATTGGTCAGCGGATGTTGGGATAAGTGATTGGCAAGCCGGATGAAGGGGGGATGACTGAAGGCCCGACGGATGTCAGGAAAAAGAATGACAAAATGGATGATGGTGGGATAAAAGTATGGTATGGATGGACAGATGGCTGGTGGGATAAATGACGGACAAGATGGTAACGGCGGGACAGATGGATGTCACGATGAAGGGAAGGACAAGAATGGATGGAGTGATACAGGAAATGGCAAAACTAATGGATGAATGAAGGAATGTTAAAAAAGCACAACGGGATAATAAAAAGCGAAAGAAAAAAATGAAGACGATGACAAACACAAAAAGTGTTTGTTTGATCGGTAGCTGGAGGGCGAACACTACTTCTTTGTCTTCTTCTTCGTGGTCTCGGTGGGTCATCCAAGTCAGCATTTTGCCCCGTGTCTTCAAAAGCCGCGTTTGACTTGCACGCTGAACTTTCCAGCTTCATCTCCGGGGCGTTTTTCCAAACTTTACGCCGTCTCGCACTCTTCATCTTTTGCACTTTTTTGCGCTTTTCACCTCAGTCAATCCGCGACAAAGACGGGATCCACTCTGGAAAAGGGAAGCACCCCGCATTTCATCTGCTTGTTTGTCGCCGGCAAATGGAGGAAGATGATGAAACGGGCGCATCGTATGGATGGTGTACTTTGTTGTGCGAACACAAGACACATGAAAGAGCCGCTCTGACCCACACCGTTGCGAGTGTTTGTTTTCGATGCATTGATGGAGCCGCACGCGGCTGCTCCCGGCGCTTTCATCCCGGTGATAGGGCTGCAGGGGCGGAACAAACAGACGGCGGGCTCGGCAACTAGGTCCGCGTCGAGTACGCGGCTCTGCTACGAGGTGTTCTCCTTAATGGCGGAAGGCTTTTTTTTGCTCAGAAAGTTCTTTGAACAAACTTCTGTCGGGGAACGTCGACCTCGTCGCGACGGATGACAATCGCTCCTGTTTGTTGTTGGTTTCTCCATGTTAAATAATGATGTGTGCGGAGAGGTGAGGGGCGAGTCGATAAGATGAAATAGTCATGAAAGGAAATGACTCGAACGCCTACAGACAAGTGGGGTTGCCATCCAACTGTATCACATTTTTTAAGCAAATTTACTAAAAATACGCAAAACTAACCATCTGTTCTTATTTTGCGAATATTGAGACGGAATTACTGATGTGATCCACCAGTAATTTAAAAGAAGAACAACAACAATAGGAAGGGACTGTGCCGTGCGATGACATCGTATGATTCTAAAATGCGATTAATATTTGCTTCTTTAATTAATTCCCAAAAATGTCTGTTTCGTCGTCCCCCCCAAACATACCTTACTTTGCTTTGTAACTACAAACGTAGTGTGACGTAATATCCGGTCAAAATGTGTGACATATTTCCAGTCTTGTCAGTGTTTATTCACAAAACCTGTTTCCATTTTTTTTTGATACGCTTCAAAATCCACCCCCTCAAAGCGTAAAAACTTTTTTGGGCAAATTCTGGGCCTTTTTTTTCGAATTTCTAGCGTTTCCATTGAGTTTTATTTTTTGTATTTCTTGAAAATTCTAATAAAAATGGGTGGATAGAAACCCAACTATAGTATCACAATCCTTTAAAACTCTCTTTGAAATTGTAAGTTTTGTAGCTATTTGTTTATTTTTAAAAATAGAAATAAATACATTCCGTGTAATTTTACGAGGCTTTACATCATAAAACACTCAAAAAAGCGAACACTTTGCCGAAAACTTTGGCATCCGTCAACGTGCCCACCTCTGCTGACAAGAAATAGGGGAATGAAGTCGATGCTAAATTAAAAAAAAAAAAAATGGGGGGGGGGTGGCAACTTTTCACATCCTAAATGCCATCATTTGGAATCTGGCTACAAAGTCAACCTAGCGGCGATTTTTTGGGGTTGGGCACTACTCGGAAGTAGTATCAGAAGTCCCTTTATACCAGGGATAGCAAACCCTTGTCCTCGTAGCCACTGTCTTGCCTGTTTTCCATATTTCCCTCCTCCAACATACCTGACTCGCTGTAGAAGCCTGATAATGATCTTCGATCATCGAATCAGGTGTGTTGATGGAAGGAGACATGAAAAACAGAAAGGACAGTGGTTCCCTACCACTGCTTTATACACTGCCAGCATTTTTTCCATTCTATATACAGTAAATGGTACTTCCACAGAATGGTTATACAAAGCCTATTCACAATTTGTTATGCTTTCTGAGCCTTTACGAATCTTTCTTTCTTCGTCTTGAAACGCACAAGTTTGCACACTACATTGGCTCTTCGGGGATTTGTCAGTTTCTCCATCACATTGCAACTGCAGGGCGGTGCAAATAATACCAGCGCTTTGCGCGTGTCGCCGTAAATCGGCTATTTATGAGCAAATCTAGCTCGCTAAAACGTTGTGGGAGTTCAGTGGCTGAAATGTGGAACTAGAGAAGCTACAAGGGTGGAAAAAAAAAAGACAGAAGCGAAAGAGAGGCGCAGCAGCGGCATTAATTAAACATAAACGCCAACCAAGAGGAGTTTCGGTCTTGTTTGTAATTGTGAATATTTGATGAAGCCAAAGAAAAATGTGCTTAGTGCGCGGCCATATGCTAACGGCGGCGGACTGTTGGCAGGAATGCTCCTCCGCAGAGCCTCCTGCAATACACTGAAACACACAAAGAAGAAAACAAAAGGTAGAAGAGTGAATGTTTTATGAATGAATGGCTTCCATTCAATGTTAATCTTGTTTGCATTTTGTATGTTCAGCACCACATTTGGGATGAGCGTTTGACGAGGCGGAAAAGTAGGGATCAATTCATTGTGATTTTGAAAGGGATGGGAAAACGTTCTCAACTTTTGCATTCACTTAGGTGTTGCTTATATGCATTGTTGCTTTTTCCACACTGCTTTGTGAAGCAGCATGTGGCTCATTGTTCTTCCCTTTCTTGAAAGGAATGTATCCAGAAGACTTCGCAAATAATCCCCTTTCAATTTCTTTCACATTTAATTCCTCTCCCTCGCTGCCTTTTCCTGCTAATTACCTGGGGAATGATCGACCGAAGAAACCGATTCTCCTCCCCTCCGCCACGACGGCGACATTGTCTGACATTAAGCCGTCTTCTCCCCCCTCCTCATCCTCCGCCCATGAGTTGTCACGTCGTTGAAGCGGAGTCGGCTGAGTAAGCTCCGCGGCCTCCCGCCGCTACCGCCGTTTGACTTCCTCGCTAGCGTCGCAACCGGGTGACATTTTTTTTTTCTTTTCTAATCTTCCTGATGATGATTGTTTTTGGTCCACGCTTGTTTCGCGCTCGCCGCAGGGGGTGTTTTTTTTGTTTTGTATGCTCGAGGCCCACGCATGAATATTGCATGCGAAGAAGAGGAGGATATGACAATGAGAGGAGAGGAGAGCAGAAGTCGTCTGGATGCGAGTGACATTAGGAAAAAAACAACTGGAGGAAATGGGGAAATGTTTGTGTTCAAGACTGAACATGTTGAAAACTCAATAATACGGTTCAGAATAAATGGCACTGACACGGAATGGGGGTACGAGGCTGACATAACCATTTTTGCGCCTTCACAGTTACTTTGTAGTATCAGAAAGCCCCTATGGCACTGCTTGATAGTCTTTTGTTCTGTCACTGAATGGGGGTACGACGTCGACGCAGAAGCCCCTTTTACACTGCTTGTTATAGATGACATTTTGGAGAGTAGTATTAGTTGACCCACACATTTTGTAGCTTTTGAGGTAATATCAGAGGCATAACAGATGCTGTCGTACCAGAAGCCACTTTTCATGCTGCTGGTTTTTTATTGCTGTTTATTCAGTACAGTCACGTAGTTTAAATTTTTAGGAAAAACATTTTTATTAGCTCAATGATTCTTAACCTTGTTGGAGGTACTGAGCCCCTTTACTGAACCCTCCTTTATTGAAAAATGAAAAGATTTTCTTTAAATTCAAGACTTTGATATAGGGATTATGGGTGAACAAAAATGAGCAAGGCAGAGTAGCCTTTTGATCAAATCTGGCTGTCTTCACCTTGAATTCAGAAAGTCTTGTGTTCTTGTATCCCTGCAGCTTAAAGCTCCATGCAGCCTAAAGCCAAAGTCAACCTTAAACATTTCTTAACAATATTGATGTTATATGTGACCTCGCTAGTCTAAACATGACATTGTGATTGATATTACATTTTTGGAATAAGGGTTTCGAAGCAAAATGGCCGCCCACTGAGACGGATAAAACCGGCTGGATTTCGCTGCTTAACTCATGTTTCATTAACGCAACATTAACCAGAATACCATATTTAGACTAGTGGGGCTGCATAGAACATATTATTGTCAAAAATTTGAGCTGAGAGGCTCCTGCAGAACGTAATGATGAGATGATGATTTGAAACACCTGGGTTTGGAGGCAGGAGACAGCGAAAACATGCAGGACTGCGGCTCTCTAGGACCAAACTTGCCTGAAAAAACAACAACAAAAATGTCTAAATATGTTTTTGGGACCATGGCAATATTTAAAATAGAACATTTTTGGGAGCAAGTGAGTTAAGAAAGAGTTCCTTTAGCAGATACAATGAAAACAGCAGAGGCCCCACATTGGAACCTTGTGGAACACCATACGTCACGTTATACACGTGAATTCATATTGCACATATTTGTCTGACCACTTCAATTTTTTGCTCGACAGTTAGCATGAAGAGATTACAATAATAAAGAAAGCTGACTACCGAGCGCACCAAATTCCTTGCAGCACCGATAGGCCAAGCAATGTAGCGTGATCACCTGCAGCCAATGATTGCCAAAGCGGCGTTGATCATCATGAATGATTTGAGTCAAGTGTGTCTTGACCTTTGAGAATGACTCACCGAACCCCGGTTAAGAACCACTTACCTTATATCTATCAACCCCCTTTTCCCCCTGCCCCTAAAACCTGCTTTTGAATCCATATTACTGTTCAAAACATCCACCACGGACACAGAATGGGGGGCATAAGATGGGGGACGGAGCTGTAAAAAAGACTCTGCTCAGCACGGACGCCAGGTGAATGTTGATCAGGCGATTTTGCCGGGCGGGCGGCACCCACATGAGCAGCCACGCCACACTTGCACTGAGGGTGCCTTGTTTGTGTGGAGAGTACGGACTTAGCTTAGAATTTTTTGCCAGCGTTTGTAGCTTCTGTTTAGTGGTGCAGGTCATGCTAGCAGGTTAAACCTTAGATTAGCCTTGATAGCGTCACTCAATGTGCTCACCAAGCATTAGACACGTCCCGGTTCTTTACGTCTAACAGTAAACGACACCACTTCCATTTACTCCGTCGACGCCGCTCCAGCCGCCTGCGTTCAGCATCCTCGGGAATGTTAATTAAAAAAAAAAAGCCGAGCCGTTCACTTATCGGGAGCGTCGCGTATCCCCACCCACTCGGATAGGCTCGACGCTGTTGCCGCACGTGTGAAATCTAATTAAAGGCGCTTCATTTTGCAAGCCGCATATCGCCTCGCAAACGCATGCAAATGTAATACAGTGCTATCCAAATGTTCATGATAGGGATGTCTTTTGTCTTTCTTTTTTCCTCTTTCATCTATTTTTATTGTTTTCTCCTTAATTGGCAGCCCAAAGAGTCAAAACTTTGTTGTATCTTAAATGTGCACATCTTCTTTATCAGCTGCTTTTTACTTAAAAGGGAAGTCAACCTTAAACATTTCTTGACAATAATATGTTATATATGACCTCGCTAGTCTGAACATGAGCTCCCCTTTAACTGATCCTAGAAACCTTTTTTTTTTTTTGTCCTTCCTCTTAAGAAACTTTGCCGAGATAGAATGAGGGTACAAAGTGGCCCCAGAAGTTTTTACCACCCTAGAAAAGTTATTTTATACTGCCTTTAAAAACGTTTTTTTTTCGTAAAGATTTTTTTACATGAAAAAATGGCACGGACACAGCATATGGGGGTCAAAGTCGACCTGTGAATTTCCTGGCTTTACGTAGAAGTAGAACCCAAGGTGTAACAGGATTTTTTTTTCTTTTCTTTTTTCCGTCCTTTTCCCCACTAAACGGAAACTGAAGGCGTCGTTGCTGCCAGACGAGAGTTCACTCTGGGTTCTCGTGCTTTTGCTGCTTGTGCAAAGCTTGCTGGGAGAGTTGGAGTGGTTTGGCAAGATAGCTGGCTTAGTCGCTACTCTTTTTAAAGGAACTGGATTGATTTTCTTTACAGCAGGAGGCCTTTTTCCACATTTTGTTAATGCAAATGTGGCACAATAAAAATATGTACAGTTGATTACACACCATTGTAAGATTGTGGTTAAAATGTAGCTAAAGTGCAACAGTCTGCTCCTAGCTCGTGCAAGTGAGTTGGTTCAATATTAACTCATTCACTCCCAGCCATTTTCACAGAAGCATCCCGGCTGTTTGACTGGATTTTGACTGATTTTGCAAGGCCCACAGAATATTGTGTTCTATTGCTATAAAAACATGAAACCTACCAAAAGAAAGATTAAAGTTTCTTCTTTCATCAGAAAAAAAAGTATATTTCTACCCGTTTCCTTTATGTAGCAATTAGCATTAGAATATAAATAAGTGTCATTATCATTCACAAATCTATTTAGAATTCTGAGTAATTGAGGGTTTTTCCAACATGGTCCTGGGTCATTTCCTATGCTCTGCTGCCAACTGCTGGCCATTTGTGTAATAACTACGATTTGTTCAACCGTTGCAGTTGAGAGGCTGCATCAAAGCCTTCTCTATGCTCTAGCATAAAAAACAACAACGTAAAAATCGTATAAATACGTCTTTGGGACAATTAAAACATTTAAAATAGAACATATTTATATGTCTTTGGGACAATTAAAACATTTAAAATAGAACATATTTATACGTTTTTGGGAGCAAATGAGTTAACTATGCCCAGAGCAACTGTAATGTTATCTTAAGTCATTTGCATGATGCAAAATGGCCGCCACATGACATGGAAAAAAAACGGATGGATTTTTTTTTGCTTAATTCATATTCCAAAAATGCAATATTAATTAATTGGAATACCGTGTGTAGACTAGTGGGGGTGTATATAGAACATATTGTTGTAAAGGAGATTTTTCACTTGACTTCCCCTTTAGTGAACTAAAGCTGACTTCTCTCCGCCCATTCCCATACAAAAAACACGTATCCTTTGTGACACCAGTCATGAAACTTGACACATCTCATCCACTTTATTTCTAGCTCCCATGAGCCTGTGAATTATGTACACAACGTCTGATATGAACCGTGACCGTTGTTTGTTTACACTCTTAACTGTTTGCGCTAATCCACTTTTAATTAGCATTAAGGCCGTTAAACACCAGTCCGACGTTGGCCTTAAGAGACTTAAAACCATGCGGGAACACAATCTGTTGCAGTTCATACGAGACATTTAAATCTTGCTGCCTACTAAATAGAGGGATGGGAGGATGACATAAAAAAGCGGACAAAGATAATGTTCAGTCACATTAAAAAAAAAAACTTTCTCAACTGTGCCGCTTCAGAAAGTGTGTTGTAAGATTCAGGAGAACCCTTGCCCAGTTCTTTTGTCTTTAATGCCCACAATATTATACTAACAGTAATGACCAGAAGACTGCATATTCTCAGGTAAATTATTTACTGGATGCCAGAAAGATGGAGTACACAGCTGTAGATCTGTTTTTTCTTAATATGCGGAAGAAGGTCTAATCTGTCCGAAATTGTTTCTAGTTTTATACAGTCTTGGCTGCCCACCCATGTGTATCAGTACCTACACAGAAATGGGTGTGTCTTAATTACATAAATGCGGATGTAGAGCTCAGCGAAGTTCCTCATCATTGAATCTCTCGAAAATACAGGAAGTACTTAACAGGTGCAATGTACTGTACGCTACATACAATAAAAAAACACTATGAAGGAAAATGTGATTTTTCTTGTTCTATTTTAGTATGTTCCAAATACAAAAATCTTAAACCTAAAAGATCACATATGAGAGCATACAAAGAATCAGAAAGCATTCTCAAGATGGAGTCACATTACTAAAGTCTAGTACGAAACAAGTTTTGATTACTTGGTGGAAGTCTGACAACAAATTGAACTCTGTAAAGATCGAGTAGCAGAACCGCAGAGAGAGCAACATGTTCCAGAGCTGCGCGAGGACATTTTTAAATGCCACGGGGGGGGGGGGGGGGGTGATCATCATTTAGAAAGAAATCAATAAACGTTCAAACAAGCCGCTGTGGGAAACGAAAACCGCTAACAACTAATGGCTACCTGCGTGCCATTTTTTCAACATCAACCCACGAGGACTAAGGTATGGTACTCAAGGAATTTTGTCGATTTTCTCTAAAGCTAGTGACTATCTTTTTCCCACTTCATCAATGCATAATTGCTGCATTAGCCACGTATCGACCACAACAATTCTGTTAACTTACCTTGGATACAAGCTCAACGATAATAAACCTGTAAATATTTTGTAAATCTGGACATTAGAGGTGGGAGGATCATTCCGTGCGTCTGGATGATAACGATCTCCTCACGAACGTCGGGTTGGCTTATGTAACCGTCCATTAAGTTCTTCTCCGTGGAAAAGTCTGCGGCGGACACCTCTAGATCAGTCACGTCAGGATTTCGGATGAATCCTCTTACATCTTTTATGGGACATTAGACCGAGCGAGGAGATGACCCAATTTGAATGCATATGTTTGACACACACACACACCGAAATGCACGCACAATGAGGCTAATCGCACTGCTCGGAAAGGAGCTGCCAGCTGTATCTGCGTATCTCTGGCGAAATCTTGTGTGTTTTCACATGAATAAGTCGCAGCTTGATTACAGCACACTTCTATTAACAAGGCTATTTCACTCTTGATGAAATCTGCCTTCGTATCGTTGCTCACGCTCCGTCCCGGCAGATGTAATTGTTTTAATTTGCTCGCTGTAGACGCACTCTCTCAATTAGGACACATACGCCGACTACAAAAAAGGGGAGGTGAACTCACCGCGTCGAGACTTGAGGAATTGTTTTTTTTTGGTTATGCTGAGTTCAAGGCAATGTTCTTGCCTCCTCGATGCGGCGCCTCTGCGGACGTTGCCTTTTAATTAGCGCTTCGCTAACGGCCGCTGGCAGCTGACCGCCTGTTACTGGGCCTCACGTGTGTGCGCTTGTTTGCGTGTGAGCATCTGCCTCAGGACTAATTTACATCGAGTTTATTAGGACGGCCTCAAAATGTTAAAATCAGCAGTTGTAAATATTCTGAAATGATTGTCTTGGATCACTTGACATGTTTTCATGTAGCTTAAATAGAAAAAAACATCAACGTTAATGATAAAAGGCAGAATGTTTTAGATTCATCACAATTTAGTTAGCATGTTAGCGTTTTCATTTAGGTACTGCTGCATTTGGTTAATCATTGTTTTGTTAGCATTTTCTTCGCATGTTAGCATTTTTATTTAGGTACTGCTGCATTTTGTTAGCAATGTGCCGTTGCTTTAGCAGCAATTGGCAAACACCTCAGCCTCAAACATTTTTTTTAAACCACAAATGTTAGCATAGCGACTGCTGCATTTTGTTAGCATTGTGCCGTTGCTTTAGCAGCAATTGGCAAACACCTCAGCCTCAAACATTTTTTTAAACCACAAATGTTAGCATAGCGATTTGTTTGCATTTGTTTTGTTAGCATGATTAACTGTTTAAAGGAATTGCGTCAGAAGTAAACAAAATATAAAAAGTTTCAACCTCTGACGGTGTTGTCCTTTAAAAAAAAAAATGCTTAGCATTTTGTTAGCTTTCGCTTTTAATTTTGTTAACAGTTCACAAAACATTCTAAAGATGCTGTACAAATAAATAAATAAATAAATAAATAAAAATAAAATCTTAGCATTGTCATTCAAATGCTTATTTTTGAGGGGTTTGTTAGCAATAGTAAAATATTCTTACAATATTTTAGAACTTGTTTTAAATCAAATTTAATTTTGTTATGTTTTAGTTTTTGAAGCATTTTTTTAACAATTGACAAAGTCTTAAGTCGCGTTCAGACATTTTTTCAACCTGGAAGGCTAGCTTTTGACTTTGAATTATGCTGCAATTTGCTAGAAATTGTTTTGGGAGCATTTTATTGAGACATTAGATGAGCAAATGACAGTCGTTAAGCAATCGCCGAGTCGTATGTCAAATGCCGCGAGCTGTGACTGTCGCAGCCACGAAAGGTGTGTCGGTGAAATAAAAGTAACGTCGATGGGGAGCGTCGGAGCGCGTCGGAGCGTGTGCAGTGTTTGCCCTTTGACAAGTGCATTCTAATTGTAAATGAGTTACTTGCTCAACACAAACGCAAAGGCACCACAAAATGCGCGGCAAGCATCCGCTTCCCGACGCGGCGCACGTTGACAGATGTTCTCTTGCATAATTGTCTCATAAAAAAATATTTGTGTGCACACTCGTCAGAATACAGGAGGCGTTGAACATGAATAATGGATGACATGCTTTTTGGATGCCGAGTACCTGAGATTCATGCAGATGTCCATGTTTGTTTTGAAGTGTTTTTTTTTTCTTCTTCTTCTTCTTCTTGCATCGACGCGGCACTCATTCTCTGATCCAATTAAGTAAGATGCTGTGTTATTCTTCTTGTTGAGTGCTTTAACGAAAGCAAAAAACTAGCAGTACACAGACAAAATAAATGTGTTGGGTAAACTAGCCAAAGAAAAAGCTAAACTGTTGAAATGCATAATATGAGGTCTTCTGGATAATGTGAGAGCTGCTTTCACGATATTATGATCTGATCACACATGCTGACTTGTGATAAAAATTAAAAAAAAACCTGGAGAAGCCAAATTTGGCCCCTATCAATTCTGCTACTCAAATAACAAAGACCTTTTTTTTTTTTTTTTTTACAAATTTAACTTTAAAAGTCCAGAGTGCCACTTCTGACCCCTTCATGGGGCCATCTAGTGGATGAATATTGCACTTACATGAGCCAGAGTGGTGGTGACAAGATGGCTAAAATGCAACAAATAAAACAAAAAAATGATATTGTTCAATGTAGCTGTGTATTTGATTGATTATTTTCTTAAATTCTAAATAGTTTACTGACAGTTTTTGTTATTCTGATTTTTCGAAATGATACCCCTAAATCCCAAAGGGTCAAATTTCGCCCTAATCCTAAATTAGGGAATAAATTGAAAAAAACATATATTTTGGTGTTCAGTGAATTTATAGCAGTCATTTAATGTATAATTCATAATTTTCCAAAGAAGAAAAGGGTTCTTGGGTTCTCCAGGGTTAAAAAGACCATTTTTCTTGTGCTTGCAATGGGGTCAAACAATAACCTTGGGTAATGAGCCAATTGACTGAAGACTAATACATTATCTGTACGCCTTAAAACAGTTGTGTTTGTACTTATGAGGCGGCTTAATGCTGAGGTGGAAAATGGCCCTCTGTTGGTAAATGCTACCCCCAATTGAACTATAACCGAAACCAAACTCAAATTCATCTCCATACACTTTTCCCTTTTAGTTTAAGTGCCGAAAAGTACATAATGATGTGTTTCGGTGCTAGTAGAGGGTGGTGTGCATGTTGTGTTCCCCGTTCTAAACTTGGCATCTTTGCCCTAAAGCGGATCTCTTTAATTTGACGCACGTCTGCTGTTTTAGCTAAAAGCTGCCGAGACGCACTTCACTTCTGAGCTCCACTTAAAGGTACAGCGCCTCTCATTTGCGGCTGCGACTCAGCAGGGGGTTGCCTTGTACTCTATTATGCAAGGTGGCTGTTATCATAACTAACTGGCGAGTAGAGCATAATCTACCGGCAGGTACTGTTCTTTTACTGTGACACTGGATTATTTCTAATTGCTTTGTTTATTTTCACCGCGTACGTGGTTGTTATCATGAATAACTGGCGAGAGGAGCTATCACATTAATCGTAGGACATGTACATTGTGGAGTACGCTGTTAGACCTTTTATTTGACTCTGTTAATTCGTTTTATTGTTCTGTCGAATTTTATCATTCAATGTGGTCGTTATGGTAAATAATTCACTAGAGGAACCATTAAATAGTCGTTTGACTCAACACGTTTTTGTTGTTGTCTAGGACTTGACTCGGACTTCTTGGCACTTCACTTAGATTTGTCTCAGACGTGGCCTTTTTTGCTCTTTGTCTCATCTGGATTTGGGCCTGGATGCTGATCTTGTGGACTCTGACCTGACTTGGAATCTAACCTTTGTGACTCGGACTGGGATTGGACTCGAATTTGACTTGAACGTGTTGCTCTTTTGACTGCCGCCCTGCTTCTATTTACATTTTCATTGTGGCGTCTATCATTAACTCATTCAAACCTCAAAACATATAAATAAGTTTTTAATACTTTGTCCTTCACTCCCAAAAACATATTTATACGTTTTTATATATTTTTTTATGCTAGAACATACAGAAGGCTTTGATGCAGCTTCTGTCCTGAAGAGGTCACTTAAATCAATGGTAGTCATTACAAAAAAAGGCCAGCAGAGTATAAGAGATCAGCCAGGGCCGTGTTGTAACAAGCTCTTTTTGCCAGTGTTTTCAACAGGTTTTTGAATAATGAGAAAACTTAGCTATATTCTAACGCTAATTGCTGCAAAACGGAAACAGATACAAATGTACTTTTTTTTTTTGATGAAAGAAGGACTCTAATCTTTCTTTTGGTTGGTTCCATGTTTTCATAGCAATAGAACACAATATTCTGTAGGCCTTGCAAAATCAGTCAAACTGCAGTAAAACAGCCGGGCGCAAAGGGGGTTGCTTCAGCGAAAATGGCTCACCCGTCAAATCTGTCAGTAGTTGATGATCACGTTGTTCTTCCGGATGTTTCCATGTTTTCCCCCTCTAAATCTGAGGCTGTGGTGTGTTTTTCGGCTCCCGCGCGGTGCATCGAGTCCACCCGGGAAAGTGAAAAGATGAAAGAAACATCCTCCCATCCCTCATCTCTTCTTCTCCGGCTCATCGTTGTTGAGCTCTCCCCAGCCCTCTCAGCCTCCCCGACTTCCTTTTTCATCTGCAATTATCAGCCTTTGGATTTCTACTGGCAATTCACATTGCTCCCTCTCCATGTTCCGCTGATGGGTTTAGACGTAAAGTACCCCCACCCCACCACCCCCCCCCCTCTAGTCTATGAAATCATTTGCCTTTTGCAAGGTGATGTCAGATTGTGTCTTTTAATATTGAAATTGTTTGTGAGAGCAACATGAGATGAGAAGCGTGTTGATTTAGCGCAGTGCCAATTCTAATCTTATTTTTCTTTTTTCTTTTTTTTCCCTCCGGTGCTGTTCGCTCTGCCTGCAAAATAAAGGTAAGAAGCCTTTTTATATGGTGCTGATTATTCCTATTCATGCCTTTTGTGTATTGTTACTCTAGAGAAGAAAGTTCTGCATAGCTTTAGGGGGGTCTTTACAAGATTCTTTGGATAATTGCTTTAAGAAAGCAATTAGCCCAAATCGGAAAAGGAAGCAAACAAGCTTGTGGCGTATATGAGAAAGGCAGAATATTTCTTGACTAGGGCTGAAAAAAAAATAATAATAATTTAAGAGCCTTTTCACATCTCCCTGAGGCACATTTTGTCAAGTTCTTGATATTCAACATCTTGCTGAAAACCCCGGACCGTAAGGTTTTATTTTTTATTTTTTGTCTGTGAACTGCAGGACAACCTTGGCCTTTCAACATTTTCTTTTACACGGCACAACACACGAGGCGAAAGTAGCTTATTTGGGTGGGGGTGGTTGGTGGGTGTCATAAATCAGAAGCGAGTCAGTTCAACAGTTCACTATTTCACAAAACTCAACAACAAAAATTCAGGTCTTTGTGCCTGATTCATAAGAGAGTTAGCATACAGAATGTTTTCAACAGTCATTCTATACCCAAAACTTTTTCTCATTCTAATTTGTTTTTCACCTCAGCAAGGTAGTCAGAAATAAAATGTACGATCCATGGATTGGTTGGTGGAAAAAAAACATACAACAAAGTTCACATTCAGTCGACACCATTCAGACATGTCAAGGAAGCTGAAACATACTCAACATAACGCCCCCTACGCTTATGCTAACTTCAAAATAAAGTTGATCAAATACAGTAATACATTGATGGCAATGCAAATAGCCTTAGTAGACTTTTAATTTGAAGTTAGCCCATGTTGTGGCGTGACGGCTAGCTTGACTTCCCTTTTTAGATGTTTAGGATTACTTTATCGTAGTTTTGATTGACATTATAGTTGCGAGCAACATCAACACAACGCTATGCCGATGTCAAATTAAATCGCTAATTTAGGGCGCTAAGAAACGGCTAATTAATTACGCCGTTATTGTACGGCAGAAGTCTCCGACGTAAGTGGCTAGCAGCTAGCTGTTAGCATTACCAACGAATGCCGGGCTGGTTACTGTAATTAAGTTTGACAGCTGGTACCTGGCTTACTTGAATTCTTTTTCAATATTCTGGACCAGGGCTACTTTGTAATTCACTCTCCATGTTTAAAGGAAGCGAATCTGCCTTAACCCGTGGGGAGTATTTTATTTTGAAATGGCTTGCTCAGAACCAACAAAAAGCCAAAAAATGGTCACAATAACGCCTAGGGGTTAAATTGCAACTTGAGTTATTTTTATTTTTATTTTTTAATGATAAATAGAATTTTGTCTTCGTTTGTTTTATAAAATCCATTAAAATAAAGAAAAACATTCAACTCAAAATGTCAAACATAGCCGTTTAGGTTTTAGGAACACAATTTAAGCCATTAATACCTGCCTCATATTGCATTATTGCTTTAAGTCATGTTCCTAGATCCCAAATGGCTATATTAGACATTATGATATGATATTTTTTTTTTTATTAAATTAAATATAACGTCCAAAGTCTTATTTATCTTAAAAACAATTTTTTTGTTTTGGCTGATCCGATCCGTGACTCAAATCCGTGATCCGATCTGAACCTTGACTTTTGTGATCCGTTTCACCACTAACTAATCAGATTGGACTATCATTGCATCAATTCATTTACATGACATATTTGCCTCTTTTTTTTTTTTTTACTTACAAAATATGCCGGGACTCAGGACACGAGGCTCAAAACCCGTGACTGTCCAAGTCGAACCGGGACGCCTGGTCACCCTAATGTAGAATCCGATCCTGTGCCGACAGCTTCCCTTTCAATAATGAAGAAATGTCAGTCAAGCGCACCACAAGCCGGGATGCAAACATAAACATGAGGTGTAGCGGGGAAATGCGGGAGGTCTGCGTGGCCTTCAAATCGCTGATATCTTCATTAACCTTTCAGCGGGTCTCTCAAGGCTGCCGCCGCTGCGGCTGTTGATCCGTGGTAAATAATGAGTGAGAGCTTCAGCGTCTTGATTCGCGAACGTTGCTTTGGTCGCGATCACTCGCATGTACGTGCAAGTCTTCTCTCGCAGCCCTCCTGCAGGTTTTGCACGACATGGCTGACATTTGGGTTTGATGCACTTGTCAGGAAACATCACAAGCAAAGAACGACGTAACATAAACACAAGATTCCGCAGCTTTTCCCTCCAGTGCGTTTAGGCCCGAAATCCAACCATCTGAACATCTTACAAGTTTCCCCTCTCGTCTGGTCTGCTCATTAAACGGACTAATTGATTGCTGGCCTCGACCGCAGCCAGCGAGCCAGTGTATTAATTATTAAGTCGCATGAATAGATTAATCTGGAAGATTGTGTACAGCGTTTAACTTGTGGAAGCAATTAGGGAGCTTCTGTTTGACCGATCGGGGAAGCTGCTGTAGGCTGAGCTCCGGTGCTCCTCCCAAAGGGGCTGCCGGGCTGACCAACTCCCTGCTAACGGTTTTACACACTGTGGCCCCACCGCTTTTTTTTCCCACTACTGCCTCCGTGTCCGAAACTCCATTTACAAAGAGGGTTTTGTTTACCTTTCAGGGTTTTTCGCTGTGTTAAATAAACAACAACAAAAAGTACATGACGAATGTGACTGAATCCATTCATCCGTTTTATTTAACATTTGCCCTCATTAGGGTCACAGGTGAGCCAACTGCACTACTTTGTTGCTCAGGATCTCAGATGAAGTCACAATAATTTAATACCAAATGTAGCAGTAATTTAATTTTACGACTTAACTCTTTGACTGCCAAAAACGTTAAATAACGTTTAGTAAAATCATATGGAGGAGTGCCAAAGACGTTAAAAGACGTTTGTTTCAAAACAGAGGTGAAACTAACCATTTTCTATTGTTGATTACTGAAAAACGGAATAAGGTAGAAACCAACTTTTTTTTCTGATGAAAGATGAGAGTCCAATCTTTCATTTGGTAGTATGTGTGTTTCCATAGTCCAAACACATAATTTTCTGTGGACCTTGAAAGATCAGTCAAAATGCTTAAATCGGCTGGCACCCACGGCATCCCTTTTCTGAAAACGTCTGGCAGTCAAAGAGTTAATCATTCTGCTGAGTAGTGCACCGAAAGTTGTGTCAAACTGAAGGTAGCGAGTTAGCTACCGAAATATTGCTGGGGAAACGAAGCCGGTTTGGGAGCGCAGAGTGCAACCAGTGAGCTATAGATAGTATTCACTAGAGGTGTAAATCTCTCGGATCAAGACCATTCGATACGCATCTCGATACGTGGGGTGCGATCCGATACAAGAACAGTTCGATTTTAAAATGGAAAGATTCAATTTGGTGTAGAAGTGCAATGATTATTTTGATTACTCAACAATTAGTCAAATGTCAAATAAATGTACAATTATTTTGTTACTCCATTAATTGTTTGATTATCTCGTTCAATTTAAAATGATCTAAATCTTGTGAATTGCACATTTGCAAACATCTGCTTTTATGTTGGAAAATTGAGCAACATTTTTGCATATGTAATGTTCTGACATGTTACAGACCAAATTAGTAACTGTGTCTTTTAAATTCTATTATGTTTACTTTTGTGACTGTATATTACCCATACATGCAGTGAATAAGTTGACGTATACTTAATGTTTATCAAGGTTCTTCTTGTGGAAAAAATAGCTGAACTCGATCATCACGATGATGTCACCTTTCATATTCCATTATTATTAATGAGGGCTGGCACTTTTTTGACAGAACTGTGAATTTGATGTTTTTGGATGTGGGAGGAAGCATAGTGGGTACAGGGAGAACACACATATGCCACAAAGGAGGGATTCAAACCCAGGACCTCTCAACTGTGAGACAGATGTGCAAACCACTGCACAACCGTGCCCGCCACTGAATCAATAGCAACTGCGCAGCATAATTGTGTTGATATAAACATTAGTGATTAAAAAACAGTCCGAGTGTTGGTACTTCAGAGTCCTAATGAGCACCATTTTGACAAACGACACGTCAGTGGGATGCGCTTATTGATCAGGGGGGGGTCGGCGGCTACGATTGATGTCCGCTATTCCGCTCCCATTTGAACAGGCGGGAAAATGACAAGAGTTATGCTGGAGTTCTCGCGGCAGGCTCTTTCGCCACCTTGCTTACCTGGCCAACAGTGACAGTTGACGCAACGCTAACGACGGCACAAAATGTCCGCTTCCAATGGAAGGCCTGTCAGGGATGCTTAACTGCTACGGATAAATCAGACACTTCCTCCCATTCCCGTAATCAGCATCCTTCCCGTAAATATGCTTTTCTCCCGCTCGCTTCTGTCCAATTTGTTTGGGCTAATGCGCGGCGGCTGGGTCACGTTTGGCAGACGCTCGCTTTTATGAAGTGTCTGGCGGAAGCGGCTGATAAGTCAGTCTGGGGCTTTTAAAGCAAACTTCCCGGCGACCGCGCGCAGGCCCGGCGTTTCCGCGGCTAGTGGGGCATCGCTAAGAAATTGAGACGAGATGAAAAGAGAACATATCATCTGGCTCGGGCCTAATAGCGCAGAGCAAGGAAGTGGGGGGAGAAAAAAAAAGACAAATCAAGAATACGGAAATAAAATTGGCGGTTTGGCGTGCCAGCCTGGGCTGCTTCTATCATACACGGAGCAGAAGTAAAGTACAATGTGTCCCATATTTGGTGGAGGGCTTAAGAAACCAGATGAGTCTTTGAACTTCACACTTTTTAATCCACACTCGCTAAACTCGGTTGAGGTCAGTGGGAAAGTACTAGCAAATGACAAAATGTGGACTCCTTTTGACCACAAAAACATTTTGTGGTAATGTTCGTATTGTGTGAAAGGTTGTGTTCGCTTTTGTTTTTTTGCAGGATACCACTTAAAGAAACCACACAAACTAATTAAAGGACTGTTTATGCAAACAACAAATTTCTTCTGTCAGTTTGATTACGCAGCAACAGTATGTTTGTAGCCTTAAACCGCTAACATTCTAAAATGCTTCTGAATCCTTAACCGGTCTAAATGCTGAAAATGGAATCAGCAAAAAAAAGACAGTCGTGGGAAAAGGCTAGTTTATGTAAAGTTTATGTACATAGGTTCTGAAAATGCTGTTGCGAACAAAGCGAAACATGATCCATATACCAAAGTGGACATTTTTGAACGCTTTAGAGTCTAAAATTAAAGTTCAAATTGGATTGCACAAAAGACAATTTGTTGACTTGTCCATCAGAAACAGCATTGTCAGAGCCTTAAACTGCTAACAAGTGTTTCTAACTAATTTGCTCCCAAAAACGTATAAAAATGTTCTATTTTAAATATTACAATGGTCCTAAAAACACATTTATATGTTTTCTTTAAATGTTGTTTTTATGCTAAAGCATGCAGAAGGTTTTGATGCAGCCTCTGACCTGAAGAGGTCGCTTAAAGCAATTGTAAAACAATCAGCAGGTGGCAGCAGAGTATAAGAGATCAACCAGGGCTATGTTGCAAAAAAAAATTCACCTAGTGTTTTAAACTGATTTATGAATAATGATGAAACGTAGCTATATTCTAATGCTAATTGCTGCAAAATGGAAATGGATACAAATATACGTTCTGTCCTGATGAAAGAAGAGACTCTAATCTTTCTTTTGGTAGGTTTCATGTTTTTATTGCAATAGAACACAATATTCTGTGGGCCTTGCAAAATCAGTCAAAATCCAGTTAAACAGCCGGGAGCGAAGGGGGTTGCTTTAGTGAAAATGGCTGGGAGTGAATGAGATTAAAATGAACAGTACCAACTGTTAAAATAGTGTTAGCATGGTGGTATAAACGTGATTTTAAATTGAAAACAAATAAAGGCTTTTAAATTTTTTTATTTAAGCTCATTTTGTTTACATGCAACATTTTCAGAGCCTCAAAATACTATTTAAAATGTTTAAAAAGTACAAAACAGTAGTAGCTTGTCTTTAAAGGGAAGTCAAGTCAAACATGTTCTTTACATTAATATGTTCTATTCTGATTAACATTGCATTTGTGGAACATAAATTAAGCAGAAAAATCCACCTGTTTTAAATGAGTCTCAGGGGGCGGCCATTTTGCCACTTGCTGTCGACTGAAAATGACATCACAGTGCCTAAGGGCTCAGCCTACAAACGTCACATGACCAAACCCAGAAAACAGATGAACCATAATTGGTCGTTTCCTAGCAGAGAGGAGACTAAAGGGAGAAACCCCCAGAAACAAACAAGAACTAAAAGAGGCTGCGGTAAAGGCCTGGAAAAGCAATTCAAATGAAGAATGCAACCGTCTAGTGAAGTCAATGAGGTCACTTTTTGCTCACTTGAAAAGTGCGGGACTTCAAACTGTCCTGGGTTGTTTTACATTTAGGTGCAAAAAAAAAGAAAGAAAAAAACTGTAATTCTGAACTTTAGTCTCATATTCATCTTTTTATCCAAAACCCAGATGTCTTCAGTATACAAAACAAAAACAAAGAAATTTGACCTTGTCGTTCCAATGCTTTCAGAGGGGACTTGTTTCTATGTCATTTTCTTTTGGCTAGCGTAGCCTTGACGACAAATTCCACACGTCGCAATAACAGCGCTAAATCGCGGCCCTTAAATTGAGTAACGGTCATACTCGTCGCCACAGGGTGTTTGCAGCCTGTGCCCAGTATAAAAAAAAAAACAAAGTCAATAATATTTATGGACAATCGTGAACGTACTCACTGTGTTGTTGTCTTGTTATAGTTGATGTTGCCAATTGATGATCACACTTTTCACTATAAGTGCTCAGAAATGAGCGCGAAGCGCCCCTGCTAATTGCCTTTGCTGTTGCGCCGGCCATGACGAAAGCCTCGCTATCACCCGCTACATCTTCATACGCACGCACACACACACACACACCAATCAAGCGTGTCCACTTCACACGCTAAGCCAATTAGCAGCACTGCAATGTTGCTTTCACCTCCCTGTCATTAGTCTCAGTCAAAGTCGAGGCAAAGACACTTGATCTGTCTGTGTGTGCGCCATTGATTGAGAAAGCCTCCCGCCTTCCTTCCCTCAGGGGGGGGGGACTTGTTGAAGGAAGAAAAAAAAAAACAAGGCCGTACTCGAAAGCGACGCTCACCTTCATTACGACAGCCTGCTCTTAATGAGAAGAATCCAATCATAAGACTTAAACTAGGTTGCCTCTTCCCATTTTTCTCCCACTTTTTCCTCTCATCTTTTCCGCCCCCCTTTTAACTGCTGTAATTTATGCGAAAAAAGAAATGATAAATAGCGTATCAATGCCAGCGCAGTCCTCCGGGCCGGGCATGCGACGACACCCCCGGCTGTGGGGGGGGGTAAGTAGGTCACACTGGTTGTGTGTTTGCGGAGATTTAAGTGCGCTCGCGGGTCAAATGCAAAGCGAGCTAGGACAGAAGGGAAGGTAGCGTCTCGCTTTAATCACAAGCCAGCACTTCCCTTCAATAAGCTCCCAGTTCTGAGGAATCCGGTTTGGAAAAGCGTCACCGCTATCTACAGTTTCCCAACTTTTTGGGTTGTGCTGCTTTTTTTTCCCCCCGTTTTCATCCCGCGGTTGTTTCGGCAACTCTTCAAAGCGTTCTTCTGATTGAGACTGTTAGCTGCGAGCATTGTTGCCTCCTGCGTGACCTCAAGAAAAGCGGGGCTGGCGCATCGAGGTAAAGCGGACCATCCGGCGCCAATTAGTGCTTCGGTTAACTCCCTCCACTTTTCATTATTGCTAATGACTGTGCGCGTCCTCCCTGCAACCTGTGGATACCTCCGCCAAGGCGGGTGGTAATAGCCCCTTTCACACAACTTTTTTTTTTTCTATTGTTTTCTTGTGATATGGACACAGCAATGAATGCCAGCCCTGCTGTTAACACCCCCAAATGGGTCAGTTTGTATGAAAGGGGCTGTAGTTTTCATTACCTGGGCTTGGACTCCTTAGCTTAATATAGCCATAAATATTAATGGCCATACAACTGATGTTTACCAGGGTGCGCCGCCGCTACTAATGTTACCTTGTAATTAGTCGTGTCGAACACTGAGAACGACACTTAGGGTAACACGAGATGCATCAAGTGTAAGTGTAGGGAAGTTGGGGTTGCGGGCCCCAGTGTTGGGGGGTAGAATGCAAATAAGCATACTGTATATAACATTAGTGAGTGCACGTTGCAATAAAAATCTACTAGAGCAGGCGGCTTCTTAATAATAATAATCTAATCCATCCATCCATTTTCTTAACCGCTTTTTCCTCACAAGGGTCGCGGGGGTCGCTGGAGCCTATCCCAGCTGGCTTCGGGCAGTAGGCGGGGTACACCCTGAACTGGTTGCCAGCCAATTGCAGAATAATAATCTAATCATAATAATAAATAATCTAATTTGACTTTTGGCTCGCGTACACTCTAAAAAGAGAGTTGTTGACCAACTTAATTGAACTGCTTCAAGTGGTAACACGATTGAATTAAATTAATCCAACATTAATATATTAAGTGTAATTAACTCAAGTGATAAAAAATATTTTGTTTTTTGTCTCTTCTTTTTTCCGTCAGTATTGTTCATTCGATAATTTTACCGATTTGACCTGTCATCATCATTGCTTTTTTTTTTTTAAAAAAAAAATATTTTTTTATTTTATTTATTTATTATTTTTTGTATGTGGGTGTGTGTGTGTGTATTCATTAGTTCACCTAAAACCTATTAAAAAATCCCATACCGTTCACCTAAACCGAACACTTCCAGCCAGAGTCGTGAGGCCGTCAGGAGACCCGAGGAAGGACCAAAGAAAAGAAAGGAAAGTGAAGTCCAGCACCGACCAGACACCACCCACCACCACCGGGCCACCAACCAAGTGATAAAACTTAATGACCTCATAATTATTTAAATTTAATATATTGACTCTGGTTAACTTAATTCAATCATCTTTTTAGGGTGTAGGTGAAGCAGCATGTGACTTAGTTACGCAAATATGATGTTCATACTTATGGGCATTTGACCCCATTTCCTCAATTGATCCATTGTTTAACGGGGTTAAGGGATTGGATAATGTTAATAATAATTAATGTTCTGTACTTTTCTGTACGCCCGTCCCTCATCCGTTGCACCTTCTTTTTCGTTCACTTCCCACAGTAATCACACCATTTTGAAGTTATTTGAAGTTATGTTGTTGTTTCTTCCAGCAACGGGCGTCCATCGAGCAGGTCGGCTCGCCATCGGGCGCGTCACATTTCCGTGTTTAAGTTTCCATTAGCTCCGCTTTGCCGTCCGTCAACAATGAATGTTCGTGCGGAAACGGGAAATATCGGTTCTGGCATCTTCCGGGTGGCGTAAATATGTTTTTTTTTTTTTAATTACTGTGCAAAGTATTATGATGTAAATATTGACTTTAACGATGAAATAAGTTGAAATTTGGGTTACATCACCAGCGTAGGAACGGAACTCGTGCGTAACTTGAGGACTTCCTGTACTTTCACAATACTACTAATAAGCTGTGTTGAAAGAGCTTCAGATATGATTAGAAACAGAATTTTCCAGTGTGGGCGTTTCTTGTAATCAGTGACGTGATCCTCCAGGGACATGTCCCCCCCCCCCCCCCCCCTCCCTTAAAAATATTTAATTAATTGATTTTCTCTGCATCTCTTGAGAGCAGAAACAGGATTTCTGCTTTTAATTAGTTCCTCCTCCCCCGCCAGGTTGCGAGCAACATTTCTAGTGTTAATGAACAGATGAGTACTTAGCAGTTTGTATTCGGCTTTATTCGGCATTCCCCGGGCAACAAGCGAAGTGAGAAGAAGGTTTTCGCAGCGCGCACTCTGGTGCTTACAAATTTGTTAGCAACTCAACTTCTTGTGATCGACATGTCGACCAAATTCCATTCAGGTGCTTGAAACTGGCTTAGGAATCAGAATTTTTAAAATGTTTAAAGGACCCCCTGTTAATGATCTCATTGACCAAAATAGCAGTCTTTCAATGTAGTTTATGGATTCTTTTTTTTTTCTGGGTCTGCTTGTCATAGATATGCCGTACATGACTTTGGGAGCTGAAGTTTGAAAACAATCGAAAGACCCTTGGTAATAATTAAACTGACACAAAAATGGCCACTTTAAAGCAAAATGAGTTTGGATTTTATGGGACTTTTTTTGTGCACAACATTTAAACCATGCTGTGCATTCCCACAACAAATCATATCAAGTTCAGTTCTAAGTGTGTGATTTCTTAGTTTGCGCCACTGAATTCCAATCAATCCTGTGGCTGAGCCCTTCCTTTACCAAAGTGCTTTTTAGTGGTGTGCTGAAGATGCCTCCTGCTCCCAAAATGGACAAAATGACCCGTTGCTAAGAATACATGTGGATTCTTGTTTTGTTTTTGGTTCTTTTTTTTTTTTGTCTTTGTTTGTTTTCAGGGCCGGAGCATGCGATGCTAAAGTGTTCTTGAAATTGCTTCTTACAATTCTGTGGTCAAATGAAAACCTCACCATGTTTCATTGTATTCATTTGGGGTTATATGCACGTCATCATTTCTTTTTTTTTTGCAATCCTTTATTTGAAAGAAAAAAAAGACAATATAAAACAATATTCTTCGATGATGAATGAAAAGGAACAGGAAGAAGACAAGAAGTCTTATATATGGTTGCTTATATATGGTTGCAGACAAGACCACTCAACTTGGCATGGTAGCAAACCATCGATTTTTTATTATTATTATTATTCAGTTCCCCAGAGTCAGTGTCAATAACGAGTTACAGGAAAATTCAGGTCGTCTGCGATTTTGGATGAAAGCGGCCCATTTAGGTTCATATCCGGGTGTCCTATAAAGACAAACTTTTTCCAAAGATTTTGTCCAATTGCTACCAAATTTGAACCACATATGCCAGAAAGATGGCTGACAGTAATTGTGATTTTTTTTTTTTTAAATAGGTTTTGCTCGTCTGTGTGGGCAAAACATGGCAGCTAAAATTTAATGGCTGTGTTTGTGCTCCCTGGAATTTTTAAAGTTCCGCCCTAAAAGCCAGTTTTACTTGGTAAGATGAAGTTTAGTAGACATGTCTGTTCATAAGTAACCCATCAAAAGACGCAGGAAGGCTGCCAATTTGGATTAAAGCGGCCCTTTTTACGTTCATTTTTAGGGGTCCTTCCAAGTCAAGGTCACCCTCGAGATCGTATCCCTTTGCTACCAAATTTGAAGCACATATATTGTCTCTATAGATCCGTTTCAGACAAGTCTAAATTGCAATGGATTTGAGTTTTGGCCTTCGTGTGTAGGCAGAGCACGTTGGCAAAAATTTGCTGACTTGTCATTTGAGGGTCAATTTGGCCAATGACAGATTATAAGAGCAATGAGATAATAAGGTGCTGAATGAAGGGCCAGTAAAGATTAATGTCATAACAGCAGATATCATTGCTTCCTTGACTAAATCCCCCGCAACCCCCTTGCCAGGATTAAGCAGAGGAAACTCTGCGGCGGGCTGTGGGAATTTGCCGGCTTGGTTTAGGCGGGAAAGTGCATTGTTATCGAGGAATCTCAGAAAGAGCCCTTGGACAGTTTATTTGGACGTATGAGACTGACAAGCTAGATAACACCTTGGTGGACTTGTTTTTGGAGATGTGACATTTGGGTCAAAAACCTCACGGGGGAAAAAAATGCTTCACTTCCCAATTGAAGTGAACACAAACGGGGGGTTTCTTGACATGGTGCCCCTCTTAATTAATTCTACTTCGCCACTGGCGAGACGGCAGTACGAACTGCAGACGGAGAGGAGATGCACTCCATCACTTTAGCCAGCACGCGGTTAAAACAGCAGATAATATTTCCTCCCATATACTTTGGTAGCTTGGCCTATTCATTATTTATAATCTATTCCAAATTACATTATCTTTCACCGGGCTTCAATTACGCCCTGCCTGGCGGCGGCTCGGAGTGTGACTCACCATCTGAGAGCTGGAGAAAGATCCGGCTGAACAGTTGAAGTGGAACCTCATTTTCATCTCCCCCTTGCATCTCTCCTCCATTTTTAGACGTCCAAACTTCAACGTCTTAATTGATTGGACGTATGGAATTAAATATTCATGCGAGCGTGCAGAAATATATTCTGCAAATTGTACGGCGTGATTGATAATAGCTCAGGTGCGCTTAATGCTAACACGTGCTAATCAAGCAAGCTGGCTGAATGTTTAGCGTCCGTAATTAGCGAGAGTCTACTTTGAAAGATGACGTGAACTCATTTGATCAAGTATTTAGATGAAGGAAGTTTACCAAGGAGAATCTGATTTTATTATACTTCATTATTTTGAGGTCGTCTCATAGATGTACAAAAAAAAATAAAAATCACAAATCAAAAGGTGTCCCGTCACTTGACAGTAGCTCAAGGGAGCGAGCTTCAAGTTTTAAGCAAGTTAAGCCTGAACTCTTCTTTTAAAATGACCTTAATCTTCAACCACCACAGTGACAAATTGGTCTCATCCATCCGTGATGCTGTCAAATCTTGTCCCTTTGGTGGGGCAAAAAATGACTCGTGGGTAATTCAGGTAAATTGGGATTAAAGTGGCAATTACCCTCCAAAAATGAAAAATGGTACTAACATAATGCCCGAGCTGGTGACGGATCAGCTATGCTGGGCATGGAATCTTTGGGACTGCTAGCTTTGAAGTGATTACATCAACCCCTTTCACACAGCTTGTCAAAACTGGCTTTTACTCCCATGTGGCTTCTTTATATGTAAAGGGCATGAAGTGAGCCGAATTTCCAGACACCGGAGATAGTGTCTCCACAAGACCCCACACACCCAAACACAATTGAAATGTCTCAAACTTGGTGATTGGATTTATTTCTGTCCTCCTCGTTATGAGTTACAGTATTGTAAAAAAAAAACAAAAAAAAACGTAATGTTTCAGCGGAACTTTTTTTCCAAATTTTATTAAGTTGCACCTTAACTTCTTCTACATTTCTTAACTGATTCAAACCATTCCATCTTCAACATGTTCCAAAACTTTAGGCTTCATGGGCTATTATTTTTTCTCATTCCTAACATTCAGTTTTTCCACACTTAAACATTTTTCATCCCAAAAGCCCCAATCATTCCAATTGACCCCAGAACCTGTTAAGCATTCAATCAAAATGGCACATTCAAAATAACAGATTTAAATATTTCCCTTTTGAAATATAAATAATTCTGCTTATCCAATTCACCTTGTGAAACAATTTTCAACTTGCCAAAATGTTGCAATTGTTCCCTCACATTTTGCACATTTTCACCAATGGCATGCATTTCGTCACTACCATTCAATATGTTTCTGTCGTTAAACAATTTTTGATCCTTCCAAAAATTTCAAAATTATTCAACATAATTATCTTTTAACATTGCATGTTTTCATTGAGCCTTTCAGCATTCACAGGCAATTCCTACAAAAAATTGCTTCATCTAGTTCCAAGATGTATTTTTTTTTTTGCTCAAAATTTAACACACCAACACAACCATACTGACAATGTAAAAACAAAAAAAAATAGTTTTAGATGTTTGCAAATTTATTGAGGCTATCGTTCCTCTTCCTTGCAAGTAATAAACGAGAAAGCAACTCGCAATGTTTCCTAGAGTTTATTACAGTAATATAGAAAATGTTTGCCACAACAATTTGACTGACACACATAGTTTTTGCTCTCCGCGCTTATGAATATTTGACGTCTATTTCATCTTCTTTTTTTTTTTTCCCTCTTTCCGAGTAATAATAAGTGACGAGCGGTAAGATGGTGCAGGAGCCATGTGTCTGTAGAATTCCACAAAAGGGAATCATTAATACACGGCTGACAACGTTATGGATGTGCAGGCTGATGTCTCCTCATATAGTCGTGCATTATTTAACGCACCCTCTTTAAGTTTTTATGACGTCGAACGCACATGGCATATTGTCCGTTGTCGTCAACTTTTTTTTTGTTGTACGCCTTTTCTCTTTTTTCTTTCTGAAATCGCCCAAGGCAGTCCTCATTTTTTTTTTCTCTCTTGTCCCAGACATATTTTTAGTTCCTTCCCCATAGGCCGTCTGTCAGGTGAGACGGTAAAAAAAGGTGGTGGGATTTCTTTTAAGGCGTGTGACCTTTTCCTCTGTTTTTCCACCTACCTGAAGGAACCCTCTTAAGAGCGGACTGCAAATATCACGGCGTATTCGAGGTGTGATCCTTTCCGCCTTATGGTTTGCCTCTCACTTGTTTACATTGTTTTTGTCCTGGCAGGTGAAGTTCCGTAGAACATACTGGAGGTTTCGGGTAAAGGGTTTTCTTTTTGAATTAACCCTGGAGAACCCAAGAACCCTTGTCTTCTTTGGAAAATTATGAATTATACATTAAATGACTGCTATAATTTCACTGAACACCATAATATATGTTTTTTCAATTTTAACCCTTTATTCCCTGATTTAGGATTAGGGTGAAATTTGACCCTTTTGGGATTTAGGGGTATCATTTCGAAAAATCTGAATAACAAAAACTGTCAGTAAACTATTTAGAAATTAAGAAAATAATCAATCAAATACACAGCTACATTGAACAATATATATTTTTGGTTTTTTGTCTTTATGGAGAAGGATTTGAGTTTGGTTTCGGTTATAGTTCAATTGGGGGTAGCATTTACCAACAGAGGGCCATTTTCCACCTCAGCATTAAGCCGCCTCATAAGTACAAACACAACGGTTTTAAGGCGTACAGATAATGTATTAGTCTTCAGTCAATTGGCTCATTACCCACAGTTATTGTTAGACACCATTGCAAGCACAAGAAAAATGGTCTTTTTAACCCTGGAGAACCCAAGAATCCTTTTCTTCTTTGGAAAATTATGAATTATACATTAAATGACTGCTATAAGTTCACTGAACACCAAAATATATGTTTTTTCAATGTTTTTTTCAATTTATTCCCTAAATTAGGATTAGGGCAAAATTTGACCCTTTGGGATTTAGGGGTATCATTTCGAAAAATCTGAATAACAAAAACTGTCAGTAAACTATTTAGAATTTAAGAAAAATAATCAATCAAATACACAGCTACATTGAACAATATAATTTTTTTGTTTTATTTGTTGCATTTTAGCCATCTTGTCACCACCACTCTGGCTCATGTAAGTGCAATATTCATCCACTAGATCAGAAGGGGTCAGAAGTGGCACTCTGGACTTTTGAAGTTAAATTTGTAAAAAAAATAAATAAATAAAAAGGTCTGTTATTTCAGTAGCAGAATTTATAGGGGCCAAATTTGACCTCGTGGGTTCTCCAGGGTTAATTAGTCATATTCCCACAGGTGGCAATCAAATGTAATTCCTGGTGAATTTTGCACCTTTCTGAGTGCTACGTTGCACATGAAACCAGCCCCCACCATTGCGATAATATCCAAAAGCCTTTTGCGGTATCAGTCGGCCACCGATACATATGTATACACACACATATATGATGTATAGTTAATGCCATGGCTCCTCCTCCTTGCGCTGTAGAACTAAACAGAAGGCCTAGAAAAGATCCGCAAAGTTGCAGTAATGCAGCGTTGCATAATGAGCTAGCTTCATTGCTCACTCTGAGCGAGTCTTAAGGAGGACTTAGTAAAACATTCTTGTCATCATCTGTCCGTGAAAGGGGGGAAAAAAAATGCTGCGTCTTCACTTTTTTTTTTTTTTTTTTTTTGCAGAAGCTTTCAGGCTTCACATCAACAGGCTTTTTTTTTCCCCCCTTCCCTCTTCCACCAATAATTACGCTCCGAATGCCTCGGACCGCCGTGTCTCTCTTATCGTGTGAAAGTGAGCCAGTCGCTCCTTTCTGGCTGTGAGAAAATGCATAATGTGTGCTTTTCTTCCCTGCTCACAAGGCCCCTTTATGCTAATTATACACGTCTATTTGCCGGCTGGCTTCGGGGGAGCCCTTTTCCCCCACCTTAATCCGGCCGTTCACTTTTTAATACCGCACACTCAAACTCCCACCAGTGGAGAATGGACTGGCTCATATTGGCTTTATATGACACTGAAACCTCACTATAGAAAGACCTTAAGCACGTACATTTTAAGATTTAAATGTATTTAGCACTAATTCCCAACTTTATTAAAGAATAATTATTTTTGTTTTCCATTATATTAGTAACTTAACATACCTCGGCTGCTGGACAGCAGTTCATGGGAAGATTTTTTTTTTTTTTTGCTTTCACATTCCGCCCAGTAACTAAAATAAATTGCATGAAAGCACCTCTTTAATTGGAGTCTAATTAAAAGCAGTGCGCTCCCGTGAGTGTGCAGTGTAACCGTTGTTGTTTTTTTTTTGTTTTTTTTAAAGAAAATTACAGTCAGCTAAAACCTAAAAGACAAGGTAGAAGACTGTTAATTATGAATCTATTTTCTCCCGTGTTTTAATCAGGACGATAAAGGCCAGGCATAAACTGGAGACAAAAGAGGGGTGAGAATTGGGCTAGTGGCCGAGAAATGAAAACGGATTTCTTTGTTCTTTGGTCTGGACTATCCACAGGGTAATCACAATCTGCTGGCAGAGATGTTGGTGGCTAATTTGAATTGTGTTAAAATGACTGTGCTTTCCATTGTATTTGACCTTTTAATCACGTTTCATCAAATCACAGTAGAGTTTGCATTAACAAAAATTAGCCTGAGTGTTAGCGTGGTAGCGCATTAGCCGGTAAAAAAAAAAAAAGACATGATGATGTTGCTAGTAAGCTTTAGCGAACCTAGTAATGCTAACCAACTTTTTAAATTAATTTCATTTACTATTTATTTAATTTTATGTACATAGAATGTGAATTAAAAAACCCTAATGTTCGCTATTCAAATAGCACATTTGTGAACGTCTCACCGGACAAAATGTCATGAAATGAAAATGTTTTTGACGTATGATAAGCGACGCTGATGAGCTTGTTTGCCGACGCTGTCATTTTGAGTGCACCCAAGCTCCACCTCCGGCTTTTCAGCGCTGATTGAAGGTGAAAGCTTCCCCGCTGTCGCACACCGCAGGCCACGTGTGTTTAAATCGCTTCCCCACAACAATCTTTCTCCTTCCCCTTCATTTGACCGGTTAGCCAGCGTTGCCGCAGACCGACTAATCACGGCGCTCGCCTTGACAAAGCCAGCGCTAAAATATTTATGCATCTTCCCTCCGATAAAGCAACTGCAAGCTGTTTGTAACATGGGCGGAAATTAACCTCAATTTTGCTGCTAACGGCTAACCACAGCGTTAGCATAAACTAGGCGGTATGTTTATGTGTAATGGGAGATAGCGGAGTTAGCAGGTTGCCATCAGACGGGCTTACAGGCAGACTGATGTCATCTATTCCGATCTGCCGTATACATGTGCCACTACGTTTAATCGGAACAGCCATTTTACAGTTGTATTACATGCACAGATCTATGATTTATCAAAATGGAGTTCAGTTGTCTATTCAGCACAGAACCGTGCTAAGAACCGTACACATGATTTCTGTGAATCCAAATGAGATTACATTCTCGGACTGTTTATTCCGATTGAAGTGTTTACATGGATCATTTTCACTCGGTTTAAGTATTCAGTTTCATTCTAATCAGTATACCATATAAACCTGGCAGATAGTCATTGGGCGAGTACCGATACTGACCTTATTTTGAGGTATCGGTACTCACACAGTAGCCAATACCAGTATTGGCTTTCCTTTTGTGGCCCTTTTACGATCAGGAACTAGAAAGTAGGAATTTGGAGAATAGAAAATTACCATTAATTTCATGTAATAAGGAAAAAATGCTTTATTGGGATTTATAGATCTTTCTTTAAAATCATCTGTCGTATATTTATATTGTATATGTATATTGTAATGTATATTATAGTTGAGTACTGGTATCGGTTTGAAAAAAAGTGCTATCGAATAACCCTAACTCTTAATATTATTCACATTCTTAATCCAATTTCACCGCCATACTCAGCCCACACAGAATGACGAAAACCCAAATGTTTGTTGTTGTCCATCTGACTGGTAGAAATAGTAGCAAAAAATTAATAAATTAATAACAATCAGACAAAATCTCTAGACAAATTAAAAAAATGACCCCTAAAATGGACATTTCAAACCAAAATGTCAGACCTCCTGTGTCTTTTCTGGCATGGTTTCCTGAGACTTTTGGGTTCTACTCGTGGCAGACACGTCTAGCAAACTTTCATGTGGTAGACAAAAATCAACTTCAAGGGGTATTAAAAATACATATGTATCATTGTTGCGCTATAAGAGTTGAACATTGCTACTGTTCTCTACCAACATGCAATGATAAAGTCTTAAATTTCTTGATTTGGGAGCAATCGGACAATTTGCCAAATTGAATCTAAAATGGCCTCTGCAAGCCAAAATGACCGTGATGATGTCTGTTCTACTTTAGGCATGGCTTTTTTCATCTCTTGTACTCATGATTGACGTGCCTTCCATATTTCATGTTGCAAAGTGAAACTTAGGGGATGATTTTTTTTTTTTTTTGCCTCTTGGGAGAGCAATTTTGTAAATGTCCGCACAGCACACTTACCTACTTCCTGACTGTCCAATTTCCTGTTTTTTTTTTCTTCTTCTTTTCACCACCTTCTCTCTAATTTCCTGTCTACCTGTACTTGCTGGGATCACTTCCTGCCTGTGATTGATTTACACTCATACTGCTATGTCATGATAGGATAAGGCAACTTATCAAAGGCAGTGTGCTGTATTCAGTCGCCAATGGAGGGTGGCGTCTTCTTAATGAAACACAGCAAATATGATCAAATGGCCTCTCGGAGGCAAGTTACAGTTTTCAATTTGAATCCTCAAAATGACAGAATTTTCATACCAGTTGCATATATTGACATCATGACATGTCCACCAAATTTTGATTGATGAAATGTACATGGCATACTGTATATATTTTTTTAAACTTTCCTCCTAGTTTTTAGAGCGCAAAACCGGGCCCAGCAAAAATCGTTTTTCACCAACCTTCTACGCATGACATCATACCTCAAAACCACCAGGACCCCATTTGACCTCAAGACATAGCCTGCTGCCATCCGTCCCGCCTTCTCAGCTCCTTATCCCGACATGCTGACATGGCTCAATGTGTCCGGGCTGATGGATGGCCCCCCTGCTCAGGAGGGAGTTTGCAGGAAGGGTCCGGTCTACTTCCCGGAACCTCGCACAGCGGGCGAAGAGATGCCTGTCGGATATAGTGAGGGAATTACAGAAAATGGTCCGTCATCCTGTTTTTTTTTTCCTGGCACTTCCAGTTCGTTTTACAAACTTTTTGGGTCAAAGGACCACTTACAGCGGATAATTTCTTTCATGGCTTAACTCATACAACTAAAATTAAACTACCATTGTCATAGTGCACTGCTAATTTCCATTGGAATCACTATTTTTGGGTGGGAATTTTATCATGCAGACCTCCATGTTAAAGCTCGCGGACCATTAGGGGCCCGTGAAACCTCAGTTTGAAAAACACTGAAGTCAAGCCATATTAACACTGGATTCATGTGTGTTTTTATTTTTTTCTGGTGTGCTTTTGTTGAATATTTATCACCTCCTCCTCTGAGAGTTCATTCCTCACATCCACTGCTTTTCCTTTTCCTTTTTCTTCTTCTTCTTCTTCTTCTTAATCCGTGTCACCTTCAACGCTTGTGACGTCAGGGCCTCGGTGTGCCTCGGAATTATCACCATATAAGTGGTAATTCCCAGGTTGCTTTTGGTGGGAGCAGGCGTTGCGTCTGGTGGAAGAAAAGTGTGGGGAAAGAAAATGTGTCACTTCCCGTGGAATAGGTTCACACAGGAAACAAGCTAGGAATAAGTACATTATTAGAAAACACAACAAAATAAATACATTTAATCACCTAATGAAATTAAATAAACAAGCCGTGATAACAAACATGACCCTCTTAAACGTACGTATTTGTGCTCCCGGGAAGAAAAAAAATCAGCCCGTACACCAATTTCACTAAAATTGGAGTCCTGGAATTTGATTGTCGCCTCTTCATGGGCAAAATGTTTATAACAACCCCATTTTTGTTAAGCAAAGAATGATGCTCAATAGTCCAACTAAATGAGACTGGAGAATTGAATGAATTTTTCCGTGTATGTTTTACATGTCAGTGGAAGAACTATCAACTGTTAGAAAACAACCGTTGTTTACTTTCAAACTCAGCTTGTATCAAACCTTAGTAACATCCTGCCCGCTGTGATCGCGACATCTACAGCAGCAGTGGTAGTCTTAACCTTGTTGGGAGGAACTGAATCCCATCAGTTTCCTGTGCACATTCACCCAACCCTTCTTTCTAGAGAGAGAGAAAAAAAAAGTCCTTACAAACTCAAGACGGTATCGGTTTTACTGGTGAATAAAATTAACAGGGAGAGTAGCCTTTCATCAAATCGGTCTCTCTTCACTTTGAATTTAGAAAGCATTGTATTCTCCATTCATCTTAACTCATTCACTCCCAGCCATTTTCACTGAAGCAACCTTCTTTGCTCCCAACTGTTTTACTGATTTTTTTTAATGATTTTGCAAGGCCAACAGAATATTGTGTTCTATTGCTATAAAAACATGGAACCTACCAAAAGAAGATTAGAGTCTCTTTTTTTTTTATCAGGAAAAAAAGTATACTTGTATCTGTTTCCGTTTTTGCAGTAATTAGCATTAGAATATAGCTAAGTCTCATCATTATTCACAAATCTGTTGAAAACACTGCGGAAAAGAGCCTTTTTGCAACATGGCCCTGGTTGATCTCTTATACTCTGCTGCCACCTGCTGGCCGTTTTGTTTGTTTTGCTTTAAGCGTTATCTTCAGTTCAGAGGCTGCATCAAAGCCTTCTGTATCCTCTAGCATAAAAAAAAAAACTTAAAAAAACGTATATATACGTTTTTGGGACCTCGGCAGTATTTAAAATAGAACACTTTTATACGTTTTGGGGAACAAATGAGGTAAGGACGTGTTCCTTTAGTTTTGCTAGATAGCTAGTTTTGCTAGACTAGAATTGCTCAACTTCGACGGCATTGCAAATCATGCAGGTATCAACCCAGGGGCAACAGATGCAATGAAAACAGTAGAGGCCGTAGAATTGAACCCTGTGGAACACCATACGTTCTGTTATACATGTAATTTCATATTGCGCGTATTCGTCCAACCACTTTTTTTGCTCGATGCAGTTAGTCACCAAATTCGACTCATCTATCTTAACAGGACGAACAAAAAAAGTCTCTAGGACCTGTGCCCAAAAATGCCCAAAATTGAACGTGAAGTCAGCCATTTTGGTACAAATCCTTTCAGGGTTCACACTTTGACAACCGATTAATGAGTATTTTGCCTAAATAAACTCCCATCAGCAGATGGTATTCTAGACGGATGGGCAATAAAGCATTCTTTCCTATGCCTCTTATGTGGGCAGAACATGGTGTCTGGCATCAATTAAAAAAAAAAAAAAACATCTCAGAATGATCTCATTAGATAAATGATACATCAAAAATGTTAATGATAAAAAATAGTCATGATTTATTCTGGCCTGATCTACTCTTGTCACTCAACCATGACCCGGCGTCACAAAGCTCACTGCCGAGGCCTCTGCTGCTAACGGAATCCAGATGACCGGGGGGGGGGGGCGCAAAATGACGTCAAGATGATTCCAGTGTAGCGCTACCGGACACATGAAAGGATTTCAAAGTAGAGCTAAGCCGGCGCACATTTGCACATTCAGCAACAAAAACACCGAGCTCCATTATGTCTTCGGCTAAAAATAGCAACGTATACGTACTGTTTGGATGTCGGTCGTTGACGGATGGGGCGTTGCCGTGCCCTGGAGGAGGCCATGTGTTGAGCAGACACCGCATCTGAGGCTATTTGAGGCTGTGACTGATGACCGCAAGAATGTGTCTCAGAATGGACAAAAGTAAATGGAAGCATTCCGCCAAACAGGAAGCGGAAGAATTGCTTCTTTTGATCCACATCTGTAATACTCTTTCTCCCACATGTATACCGAACGACATCCAGCAATTACTATTCGGGAGACATTTGGCAAGAAAAGCCTGGCTGCCCACCGCTCCTATAAAACACTGGGGGAAACACTGTTTAAAAAAAAAAAAAAACATGAATCCCACCATGTATACCAGTAGCGGGCAAACTCGATCCTCAAGGGCCGGCGTCCTGCATGTTTTGGATCAGGATCGTTACCCACCTTATGCAGAGATTACTGATAAAGCTGATCATATATCAGCTGTGTTGGAGAAGGGGAACATCCAAAACCTGCAGGACTCCGGACCGAATGTGCCCACCCCTGATGTATACAATTGTATTGGGAATTTTTCAGAGCGGTCTTACTGGAATTATTCCGGTTTTGTAAACTAAAATAAAGTAAAAATTTTTGGGATTTAGAAAGTAATGGTACAGCCAAGGCAGGCTGCTAATCATGTCGTTGTGAACAATTATAGTTTAGAGCCTATGGTGTAGGGCTCTACTGCATTATGTGCATTTCCTCCCCGGCCACCTTTTACACTTGCTTTTTGTGCAATATAAAGTCTTCAAAATGTCCATTTATTTGGCCTTTGTGCCATTTTTAACCGTCACACAGCCTTTTTAAAATACTTCAGCGGCGAGACCTCACGAAAGAGGAACAATGCGCTTGTGTTGTTTGAGCAGGAGACCGGATGGCATTCTGTGAACCTTGTGTGTGTGTGTGTGAGTGTGCCTGCGCGTGTGTGTTTGTTTGTGTGAGGAGGGCGGGCTCTTTATATGGACACGGCGGTCTTTTGTACACGACTGCAGCGAGCTTGCTTCAATGAGCCCAAACATGGCCATGAAGGATGCTTGTCCCAGATAACATGCATACATTACGGGAATGCGCACGCACACACACACACACACACACAGTGGTGCCCGCCCGTGATGTGATCTTGAAACTCTTGAGTCCATGTCATTGGAAAATCAATATGCTGCTTGCTTTTTCATCCAATTAATTACAGACTGCTGGTCTGGCTGTTTGTGCGTTTGTGTGTGTATGTGTGTGCGCCGCCGCAGTATCAATCTGTTTATCCGTCGCGTATCTGTCTGCCTCTCCTATTAAAATGCCTTTTTACCTTGACTCGTGCTCACGTTTAATCCCGCCAGGGGAAAAATAAACAATTGTAATCCGGTTGAGCACTAGGCGGCTTATGATGATGTCACACTCGCACCACCAAATAAAGCGCACACACTTTGAAGAAGTGAACAATGGTGCTGTTGTGTAACCAGATTAGCCCAAAAGCGTGTCAAGTCCCACAGGTCCACGCGCCTGGCGCATCCTCTGAGGGACCGGCGTAAATCCTTCAGGTCCCGCTTTACACCTGCACAATGCAGTCAGGCAGAAACGTGGTCACGCTGCTCCTGAAAGCATAATAATGACCCGGCAGGGTGGAGGTCCCGACGTGTGGAAGGAGAAGCATAAACACGAGAAGCCTTCCACAAATCTTTGCAAATATTTTCAAAATAATCAGCTTAGCAGATAGTGAACAATTCCTCAAAAAAGGAGCTTCAAGCTCTAAACTAAAACTTAAAGAGAATTCAATTTGTGTATTTAAAACAACCACATAACTTAAAACAGTATACCTTTGACTTTCACGGTAACATACTTTGTTTTCTCAAAAGCATATAAAACACATTTTTATCAAAAGAGCTACCTTTTCTGTGACCATATCTAACTTTTAGTTAACCCATGATTAATCGCAAAAAAGTTTTATACTTTTGTTAACATAAAAGTGGGGAAAAATGTTAAACTAATAGAAATATGGCTGCATCTTTCAGTCATTCATACAGTAATTTCTTAATAATTCATCAAATTGAGTTAAATTAAAAAAAAATTGTGTGATATTGATTTGTTTTGAGGTCATTTTTCTGCCACTAGATGGCATAATTGCATTGGTAAGACATTGGTGAGAGCTCAGTGCATTTTTTTTCTTAAGAACTATCTAATAAATTCTGTAAATTTTTCAAATTGTAAAATACTACTTAACCCCAGTCTCCACAAATATATACATTGTTATGAAATTTATTACTGCTAAATTTTGACATTGACGTGTCTGTTGCATTGCAACTGGAATTCTCCCAGTACAGGCTTTCCAAGTAAGGGGCGGTCATTAATTGCGCGTAAAATTTTTTTGGGTGGCGTTAAATTAAGTCAGAGTTAATGCACTAATTTTGACATCTCTAATATTAATACTAAAATACTAAACATTATGATCACAAACATGCAATTATTCAATTACTTCCCACAGATCATTCAAAAATAACCTTGAAAAAAATTCTTCACGTACATTTCCAAAATCCTACACTTGTAACTGCGCAAGTATTTAGCAGGACATTCCAAGTTGAGACGACCCCGGCATGTCCCTTCTCAGGCTTGACAGTAAATAAATATTCCCAGCTCGTGGAACTGACTGCGGCATGACCTGGTCGGCAAAGAGTTCACCGGTCACATGTAAATTGGAAATCAATGTGAAGTCCTCGATCATGGCATCATTAATTACTGCCAGCGTTCCCGCGGTTGGAATGTCAGCGAAGGGACTGAGGGAACGGACTCTCGTGCACAGCTCCGTGGGTGCATGGCAAGGGAAGGTCATCGATAAGACACTGCCGGGGATAAAGTGATAGGCAGCTAAGGTCACAGAGTAAGAGATTCAGACAAGTAATATAGTATACATAGTCTTCCTTTTTTTTTTTTTGTTTTGGGAGAGCTCAGTATTGTTCATTCGGTAATTTTACCGATTTGACATGTCATCATCATTGCTTCCCCCCCCCCCCCCAAAAAAAAAAAAGTATACATTGTCTTCCGACTAACATGGGTAGTTGCTGTCGACAACTATTCTGAACATTTCGCCAACATACAATTGTTTAGTAACTTGGATCCGGGAGTACAAAAATAGCAATAGTTTAAGCCTCAAATCTTAAAAGAAAATTGAAAAAAGAAGGATGTACATTCACTTGTTCATAACCCAAAATGAGCAGTGCTCTTTTCCCAAATGCACGCAAAACTGTTTGCCGCTGATAATGAACATGAAGACAAAAAAATAAAATTAAAAAATGTGGCAAACAATTTTTACGCACAAAAAGAACCAGACCGTGCATTGTGCAATAAATTATCCAATCATTACCTCAATTTTACTTGTGCAACCAAAAACGAGAACGAAGATCCCGGACGAGCCCCCATTTTGTCATAACCCGGTTCAATGGCCATGACAAATGAACGGGAGGAGTCCGCCTCGCAAATTAAGTGGAATAACAGAGAGCAACGGCAGGTCACTGAAACCCAGCAGATCTCAAGACATCTCACTTGAGTGATGATACCTGACCATTCCCAGCACCTAAGACGGAACCAAAATGCCATTCTTTGATCTGATAGTTGTAAACCCGGGGTTGTCACAATTGACAAAACTCGACAAAGAAATGTATCACTAAACATCAAGCAGCCTTGTAATCAATTTGTTTACACTTGCATGGACTCGGTCATTCAAAATAACCTTGCACAATGAGCCATATGCTGCGTCACCATGTGTAAAGACAAATATATTATTACCCGGTCCCATGCATTATGTTCCGCTGATCTTTTGCTGTCAAGGTCAAAGGAACCAATCAGTTCCACTACAAACTGCGACGACACGAAAACCCATTCCTATCAAGCTCACACATTAGGTCCAAGCATGCAGAACGGCGCGCAAATACGTTTTCTCCATAAGCAATGATGGCAGCTAGCTTAGCGAAGGATTTCTTCGCTTGTAAAAAAAAATTAAAAAAAAAATGGAATCACCAAAAGCATTCCAGGCGAGGAATTAATTGTATTGCTTTGTGGGCCTCTTTTTGTCAATGACCCAGAACCCGTTGGCACCTGATCTACCTAAAAAAAATCAGCTTAATGCTTTTGGCGTGGTGTTACCCGCTATTGGTGATCCGGCTAACAACTTGCGAGCAGTAATTCAAGATATGCTGTATGCAAAACAACGAGCTAACAAATAGCATATTTCAGTACTAACAAACTGCTAACACAAGTAGATGGACAGTGTAACAAAAGTTAGATATTTTCTTTATCCTCTACAAAAATATCTAATATTACTGCAGCTTATTAAGTCACTTGAAGTTGTTCTGAAAGTCTTCTTCATTTGTGTCTTCACGACAGTGTTATACTGTCCCCTGGTGGCCAAGTTACGCACGTCGCAATGAATTAATCATAACGCAAGAATTGTTTAAGTCTTTGCATCCTATGTTAGTAGATATTAAGACTGCTGTATGTGTTTTATCAAGTAGATGTTATAGTGCTATTTTCCTTTTTACAAATCTTGTTTTTTGGAGGAAGCTGGAACAGATTAATGGCATTTCCATTCATTTCAATGGGAAAACATGATTTTGAGTTACGAATGTGTGCAAAGAACAAATTCAATTCCTAGCTCAAGGCACCGCTGTAGTGACAGCTATGCATTACTTTTTTTTTTTTAGGAAAATCCTCAATTCATTTGTACATAGTTGCTTAGAATCAGTCTGCCACAAGATGGCGCTAAAACGATGAGTTTTTCTGCAGACTAATGTAAGGCCCCAAAACAATTCTACAAGCCATCTGTGTGTGGATTCGTGAATGCCAAGCCACAACTACAGCAGGGTTCACCGTAATTGGATCCGTTATCTTGGAGTGTTTATAGCCACACACGCTACACAAACGATGATTAGTTGACAAAGCCATTGACTTTGGCCCATAAATAACCGGATCAATTCGGATCAGTGTGTTACCACTGGGGTGGGGGAGGGAGCTGAATTGGAACCACATTTGTGTGGCGGCAATGTGGGTGGAATGTCTACGTTCACGTTAGCAACCACCGGACGCTCCCTGCGAGGAAATCAATGGATGCATGGGAATGATGTGGAGCGCCGGGTCCAGTGTTCCGCCCCGCGGATAATCATGTCAGCCAGCGCCAGGATGCTGGGCTACCGTCACTGTTCCTGGAACTGTAGGTCGGGGGGTGAACGTTTGGGCTCCATCGCTTCGGCTGTCCCTCTGCGAACTGAACCTTTGAATTAGTTGCAAATATATATGTTTACAGAATAAGTGGTGGTATATCTATATATACAGTATCTGTCATCTATCACTATGCATTTAACCACTGCCGACGTCAAAGCAGTTTCCTTTGTCGCAGTTCTCAGATGATCTCCTTTGAAGTTTCCTGTCTAACAGCTTTCAATCGTTCTTCAGTCGTTGGCACAATCACCAGCAATCGGCCTCTAATATTTCAAGCTTGTTTGACAGTTGGGCTTTATTTGGCTTTTGCGGTTCCATTGTTCCTGCTCTTTCATCTTCCAAGATTCCCACTGGGATTCAAACGTCGTTGGCATTTTCGTCCCAGCCGTTCGTCGACGATCATCCCCTCCTCTCCCCTCCCCTTCCCTAGAGTTCCTGCGGCGGGAAAAAGCGCTCGGATCCAGGCAGATGTTTGCCCGTTCCCTCGAGAGTGACAGAATAGAAATGGATATTCCCATCTGAGAGGAATGTCTATTACGCCTGAACTGATGTTTTTGCAAGCGTAAGGGATGACGACGTCTCTTCAGTCCTCCTGTCCAAATGTTCTGACTTAAGTCTGATCATTTCCAGCGGCTTTTTTGTAGCAATCTTTTGTCAGGCTGACAGAAAGGAAAGCGTTCCCTTTAAATCCCACGGTTACGCTTAATAAGTATGTTGATGGATGGCTCTGGTGATATTTGCCGTTCCATTGCTTCTTCGGGTTTTTCAAAGTCTGGATTTGGGCCAGGTCACCCCCGATCAGTCCCCCCCCCACTCCACCCCCAGTAAGTGTTTTTACCTTTGGGGAGCCACTTTGGCCCACGGGTACACATGATCAGTCCGTGACACATTCCCGCCGAATCCCACCCCATAAAAGTGGGGTGGATTGTAAATACATAACTCTTCATGGGCATAAGTCACTTAGTGCCTGAAATACAGCAATATTTCTTCATGAAGCTAGCGTTTGCCTTCTTTATGGCTGCCCAAAGGGTGAAGCAGAAATACCGCTGAGATACGCTTCGAACAGGCCACAATGTTAAGACCTCAGTTTTTCCTCGAGGCCGTCAATTGTCGAGCCGGGTGATATTGATCTCGTAATGTTATTGTAGTAAAAAAAAAAAAAAAAATGTTGTTAAACAGGAAGTAAGAATAAGAGGTTGGAGTTCGGCCCCGATCACCTTCTGCAGAGGCACCATCGAGAGTCTGGTGACCTGCTGCATCCAATTGGTGAGGATGGAGGAGAAAATCATTGGGATCCTGCTCCCCTCTGACTGGGGCTTTTGTCAGAAGCGCTGCTTGACCAGAGCCTTGTTGTCTGACAATAATCTCTCATCTATGGCCTGTAACACTCCCCGATGCCAAACCCGACCCACCAGTAGGATCCCCACTGAAACTGTTATATCGATACAATCACCATGTCAAATTATTCTTCCATTTTGATACCTTTATGAACTTTATACGTAACCATTTTAATTTGTACAAAATTCTGTTTAGCATTTGGATCAGGTTTTCGAGCCTAGGTTAGGGTTCCAATGTTAGGTTTTATTAGGGTCTCAAAGCCTATTTCCGGGTTTCAAATTATGGTTTTAAAACCCACTAAGGGCTTCAATTAAATTTTTCAAGACTGGGCTAAGGTTTCAAATGAGTGTTTTAAGCCAGGTTTAGGTTTGAAATTAAGGCTTCAAGCCATTGTTAAGTCGGGGCTTTTATTAGGGTATCAAACACCATTTTAGGGTTTCAAATTATGGTTTCACAACAGGTTAGGGTCTCAATTTCATGTTTCAATTCTGGGTTAGGGTTTCAAACTAGGTTATCAAGTCATGGTTAGGGTTTTAAGTTAGCGTTTCATATGTGGTTTGCAACCCTCAGATAGGGTTTCATATTTGGTTTTCAAGCCAGGGTTAGTGTTTTGAAGCCAGTGTTAGGATTCAAAGTAGGGCTTCAAAACTGGAATAAGGTTCAAATGAGTTTTTCAAGACAGGTTAGGGTTTAAAATTTGGGTTTCTAGTCCATGTTCCCAGGTTAGCCTTTTTAACGAGTGGTTCAAATTAGGTTCTCAAGTCAGGGTTTGGGTTTCAAGCCAGCATTCAGCTTTTAAAAGAAGGTTATTTGAGACCATGGTAGGGTTACAAACAAGGGTTTCAACCCAACTCATGTTTGTCTTGGCTTGTTAAGGAAAGATTCTGGTGGGTAAAACACATTCGTAAAATATTTCCCAGAAGCGCCTCTTCGCGTTGGTGTTAATTACATCCTGGTAGCCTCCTGTGGCTTTGCCTCTGGTAGAGCGTGTTAATTGGAACTCCCACATCCTCACCAGGAGGAACAATTAACCTCAAACGGTACCTGTAACGGCTCAATTACACCACCCTTACTACAGTCAGGTGATCTTTTAATCAGTTTTCAAATGTTAGTCCTCGATCGTTCGTTTCCAAGCCAGCAAATATGACGGCAGTCGTCTCCGGCGGGACTCGCGCCGCTTCCGCAACGCCGTGTAACACTGATCCTCTCTGTCATCCTGACATTGAGCGCCAGTCGATTTCAATTCCTCTTGCAGCGTCACCGCCCGGCCTCCTCCTTCCCTCCATCCTTCCCGATCAACCTGCTAATGCCACAGTTTCATTTGCTTCCAGTTCCTCCTATTGAATGGAAGTCCTTCAAAAATAGCGGATGGAGGAAGGTCGTTAGAGAGGCTGAAAGGAGATTGCACAGAGACGGGCTAATCAGACAAAAGCCATGTGATCGCTTGTTCTCCTTTAGGGCGTCTTCGTTCTTTTTCTGATGGCTAAAGCCGAAGGAAACACCAGGAGTCGGTGTAGGAATGTTGTGGTGACCGGTAATTATGAAAAGTCTGTCTATGATAGAACTGCTTCATCCGGCTTGTAAAATTCCGTTATCGGTTTACGTCTCTTAATCGGGATATACAATTTTGTTCATATCACACAGCACTACGAGGGGTAAACAAATGGCAGAAAATCTGCTTTCCTGGGCTGGACCATCCCCTTCATAAATCAACGAGATGTCCTCCAGATAACTGGGCCCACATGCACGGGTGAACCAGCAAATAACTCTTGCTGATAGCTTCTTTTCGCTACCGCCGAGATAATATCAGATTGGATTCCTTGTAAGCTGGCGGCAGGCGACGCCACTCTGGAAATATTGTTTATACGTACGAAGATAAAACATCTTAACTAAGATGAAACATCCCAACTTATAAAAATGAAACATCTTAATGTGCAATGATGTAATATCTTAACGTACAAAGGTTAAACACGATTTTTATGTACAAATGTGGCAACTTGGTCCTAACCAGCAGCAGATAAGGAGTTTTATTATCTATCATTCCTTTCTCTATTCAGGTTGTTAGCATGCTAGTGTTTAACTCTTTGACTGCCAAAAACGTTAAATGACGTTTAGTAAAAACCTACGGAGGGCCGCCAAGGACGTTAAAAGACGTTCTCCAATTTTTTTTTTTTTTTTTGGGGAAACGGGTGGAGGAAAGCCTTGGCCAGCTGTGGTGAAAGTTTCAAGCAGATCTAGTGAGCCTAATGACTATTTTTGGCCCCTAGAGGGCAGCGATGACTCTCTTTTGACAAGATTGGGTAGGTGTCAGTAGAAGACGTAAGGCGGAGCTAGAGGGGACAATGGCTGGGGAAGGGAAGAGAACATGGCGACCGGTTGCAAGCAGCTCACGCTCGAGCAGTTTTTTTCAAAGACGAAAAGCATCGACCAACGCTAAAGAGCACATTGATGACGACGATGATCATCATCGATGATGATGATGGTGACTCCGAGGTTGGAAGCATTGACGCGGGGGTAGAAGACGTGAGGCGGAGCTAGATGGCTGAAGAAGCGAACAATGGCGACCGGTTGCAAGCAGCTCACACTTGGGAATTTTTTTCAAAGACGAAAGGCATCGACCAACGCTAAAGAGCACATTGATGACGACGATGATCATCATCGATGATGATGATGGTGACTCCGAGGTTGACGCCGAAGTTGGAAGTGCTGATGCGGCAGCTATGACGACGTCATAAAGGTTCACGGGCTAGCGATGCTAACACCGGAAAACGCGGAGCACAACCGAGCACGCTTAGGCGGACGTTCAATCGGACGACGAAGAGTGCCCCGAGTCCAATGCATATTCATCGGAGGAGTGGGTACAGTCTGCTACTTGCTATTCCCCGAAAAAAAAGGCCGTCAAGAAAGTGTAACGTCTGCACGCGAAACGGACAATCGAAGTGAAACGTATCTGTTGTGCAAATCCTGCTCCCTCTACTTGCACGCAGGGCAGCGTTACAAAAAGAAAAACTGTATTTGAAACATCCACATAATTGTTAATAGTACCACAGTTGCACACATTTGTAAATAGTTTGCGAAGAAGAACGGAATAAGGTAGAAACAATTTCTTTTTTCTGATGAAAGATGAGAGTTCAATCTTTCATTTGGTACTATGCGTGTTTCCATAGTCCAAACACAACATTTTCTGTGGACCTTGAAAGATCAGTCAAAATGCTTAAATCGGCTGGCACTGGCGACATCCCGTTTCTGAAAACGAGTTAATCAAACTTTTTTTTTAAATAGTTACCAACTAGCATCGATTGACCTTAACTTTTTATCTACTATCTTCAAGTTTTCTATCTTCTGTTATCAATTAGCATACCAACTGCTAGCTAGCATGCTAATGTTCAATTCATTTTTTAGGCATTGTACCTGACTACAGGATATGATTTAAAAGCCTTATTGATCTGCTGTAGCGCTTTCTGTAAGCCTTGTCAGGTTGATATTTTGCTATATGTTAGCATAGTGACTCTTAGCATTGCTTGAGACCCTAGCCCTGGCTTGAACCACAGTTTGAAACCAGACTTGGAAACTTGAAATCCTAACACAGCGTTCAGACCTTAAATTAAAGCCAAGTTTAAAACTCTAACCCTTTATTTAAACTCGATTTTGGATGAAAGGTTAAGTTTAGTGCTTCAAATTAGGGTTTCAAGTCGTGATTTGGTTTCTAAATGAGCGTTTCATTTCAGGGTTCGGGTTTCAAATAAGTGTTTCAAGGCTTAGGGATTCAAGTAACATTTAGGATTTAAAATAAAAACATCGAAAGTGTAAAGCTCAAAAACTGCCATTCATTAACTTTGTGGGATGCCAGGGCGGTGCTACAGTGATTGCGCAACACTAACCTGACTCTAAAAAAAGCCGAAATATGAAAAAGCAGGTAATAAATAACAAGAAATTGTGAAGGGCTTTGACATTTTAGCCTTGGACCTGAGAAGCGTCTCACAAATGACCCGCTGGTCGATGCCGCTTCCGCAAGCCCATTGTGCGAAAGTAGCAAGCACCTCAAGGCTACCGAGTCCGCCCAAAAAGCACCCTCATCAACTCATCGCTTTTAATAGACGCAAACGTGCTGCACTGTGGCGAGCGGCCCACGCTTTATTGCCGTGCTTTATTGTCCGCGACCGTTTAGCGCATCCCCGCCGGTTGCCGTCCATGAATCTGGTCAGGCTTTACACACTGTATGCCGTTAATCGCCTTTCCAAATAAAATAATGTCGCCTAACAGAATATCGAGCTGGGTTTTATACCCTGTACTATATCACAAACACTCTGTTGTCTGCTTTACAGTCAGTACATGCTCAGCAACTCTGTTGATTCAGTCCCCGAGGGTTTCAATTAGGGATTCAAATAAAAGTTTCGAATTAGGGTTTTAAGCAGTTTCAAATCAGGGTTCAAAGGTGAGTTTGCTGTACAGTTTCAGAGTAGGGTGTCAAGGAAAGGTTAGGTTTTCATGTTAAAGTGTTGAGCTATGGTAAGGTCTTTTTTTTTTTAAAGGGTAAGATTGCAAAATACGTTTATTTCCATTCAACAGTGTAACAATTTGACAAAACAATTTCGCAAACTATTTACAAATGTGTGCAACTGTGGTACTACTTACAATTATGTGGATGTTTCAAATACAGTTTTTCTTTTTATAACGCTCTCCTGCGTGCAAGGAGACGCCGCTGGACTCGCACAACAGTTTACTTTCACTTTGTCCGTTTCGCGTGCAAACGTTACACTTGCTTGACGGCCTTTTTTTCCGGGGAATAAATAGCAAGTAGCAGACTGAACACATTCCAACAATGAATATGCATTAGACTCGGGGCACTCTCCGTCGTCCAATCGAACGTCCGCCTGTGCGTGCTCGATTGTGCTCCGCGTTTATGACGCCGTCATAGCCGCCGCGGCAGCGGTTCCAATTTCGCCGTCAAGCTCGGATTCACCTTCATCATCATCGATGATGATCATCGTCGTCATCAATGTGCTCTTTTAGCATTGGTCGATGCTTTTGGTCTTGTAAGTGTAGAGCTGCTTTGCAAACGGGCACCACTTCCTCCTCAGCCATCTAGCTCCCCCCCCATGTCTCCTACTGCCGCGTCAATGCTTTCCATCCACGGAGTCATCACCCTCATCATCATCATCGATGATGATCATCGTTGTCATCAATGTGCTCTTTTAGCGTTGGTCGATGCTTTTGGTCTTTGAAATAAAACGGCTCGGGCGTGAACTCCTCGCAACCGGTCGCCATTTTTCCTTTGTTTTCCATTCTGATCTCCTGCTCGACGCTCTAGCTCCGCCTCTACTGACGCCCACCCGATCTTGTCAAAAGAGAGTCATCGCTGCCCTCTAGGGGCCAAAAATAGTCATTAGGCTAAAAAAACCTGGTTAAAATTTTCACCACATCTCCGGAAGGCTTCCCCCCACCCGTTTCAAAAAAATATATAAAAAAATTGGATGGCGTCTTTTGACGTCATTGGCAGCGCTCCGTAGGTTTTTACTTGACGTCTTTAAACGTCAGTGGCAGTGAAAGAGTTAAATTATGGTCTAAAAATAAGACTATGGTTTCAAATTAGAATTTTAAGTGAAGGTTTTGGTTTGAAATGAGGGATTTTTGACAGAGTTCTGGGTTCAAGACATGGTTAGGGTTTCTAATTGGGACTTTAAGCCAACTTTAGAACTTAACTACAAAGTTAAGGGTTTCATTTAAAGCCACGTTGAGGGCAGTTCAAGCAAAGGTTATGGCTGTAAAGGTTTGAAATTAGTTGTAAAGCGTGTTGATCCTAATAATAATAATTATTGCAGTTAATATTTGTATACATTTCACAAATATTCTAATTATCGTTTTTCTGTGTTTTCCCTCCTGCTGCCTCTGGTGGATGCGACTGCAAACAGGTAAGGAGCTTTTTTTTTTGTTGTTGCATTATTTCCTTCTGTAGCGCCTATCCTGTCATCACCACTCTGTGTGAAAGGTAGCGTGAACTTCCTGTCTTCTTTTGTGGTATCTCGGGAAAACGTTTTTCTCCAGCACGTCTGTGAAATTGTCGTTAGCGTGCGAATGAACTTTACTTGGTGTCCTCTGGCTGCCGGCCCTTGTTTGCGCTCGTCCGCCACAGAGTATACTCTGAAACTGTACACGGACTCTCCGCGTCCTCTGTTTGTCAAATAATAGCACGGGCGAGAACACACCGTGACAGCTTGAATGGAAACGACGGAGAGAAAACAAATAAGTCTGTAATGGATGCTGAGCGCTGAGTCATCGCCGAGAGGAGACGACGTTACGATCAACACTAATGGACACTTTTATCAGATGATTATTAGTCATGATGGTAGTCTGACTCATCAAAGGGGTTCAGTTTCGAACTATGGTTGGGGTTTCAAACATGGAATATGGCTTTAAAACATGGGTTAGGGTTTTGAATTAAGGTTAGGCTTTCATGTTAGAGTTAAGCTTTCAAGGTAAAGTTTGAAAATGCAGTTTGAAGTCTGTGTTAGTGTTTCCAAAAAGGATCACAAGCAAGGGTTAGGATTTCAAATTGAGGTTTAAAGCCCGGGGTCAGCGTTTTATTCTAAGTTCAAGCTTTCAAATTAGGAGTTCAAAAAAGGGTGAGGTTTTCAAATTAGGGTTTGAAGCTTTCAAAATAAGGTTTGACCGGCTTAAATGGAGAGAGTGAAATGGAGGATTATTACTCCCAAAACAAAAAGAGAGCTTTACCACCAAACCTGCCTTTCGTCTTGTTCCTCTTGTTGTTGCTTTCAGCATCAATAGCCAATCCACCCCCCCGTCAGAACGCCCACCCACCTCCGCCTTTCAATCGGATTACAATAAGGCTTGATGAAAAGACATATGGCTCCTCCCGCCGAGACTTAATAAAAGTGAGAGTGGACTAATCTGGCAACCCTGCGGGGATCTAAAGCTCCCTCCCTCGCTCACTCCCCGCTTTCATCAGCCAGATGAAAACGGGGCTGCGTCCCACCGACATGTCCACCAACTGGGGGGGGGGGGCACAACCCCAATTTATCGCTTTTAACGCTCCCTGTGTAACTCCTTTAAACTTGGCTAATCGTAAATAGTTGGGGGTTCAAAAAGGCTTTTTGTAGTAGTTCCTTGCTCAAAAGTCGCAGAGCAGATGCATGGAACCAGATCTCCAGGCAGGATATTATATATATATATATATATATATATATATATATATATATATATATATATATATATATTGTGTGTGTGTCAAAATTAGTGCGTTAATTTAAAGTTTAACGCCACAATTTTTTTTAATGCGCGATTAATGACCACCAATTTTATGAATTATGCAATTTATTTTTATCAATGGCTAAAAGATGCAGCCATATTTCTATTAGTTTAACATTTTTTCCACTTTTATTTTAACAAGGGTATGAAAAAATTTTTTTTATTATACATAAAAAAATGTAATCACCTTATTAGGGGGTGTGACAATTCAATAGTGGAAAGTGGAATGATTCGATTTGGTTTGATTCAGTGGGATTATGATTTGATTTGATTTGATGCACTCATCATTTAAATGAAAAACGAGTATTGCATTGTATTCATCATTATTGTACTTATAATGTATTACAGTATTTCTCCTTAGGCATGCACGGCAGCCTAAATATTGCCATGGTCCCAAAAACATATTTATACGTTTTTTTAATTGTTTTTTTTTATTTGTTTGTTTTTTATGCTAGAGCATACAGAAGGCTTTGATGCAGCCTCTGAACTGAAGAGGTCACTTACAAAGCGGGTGTAAATCATGCCGCTGCCGTATTTGCTAATCTTTACATATCCGACTCCGGTCTTCCTGATTGTGTGCGGCGCGTCTTATCGTCCTCATCTGCAGTCTTACCTACGCGACCCGGCGTCGCCAGGACGACGGCCAGCCTACAATAAACATTTCCGCTGACAAGGACGGTCGTCTGTTTACTGAGCAAGCACAAGCCTGGCCGGCAGGCCTGCCGCAGCAACGCGGTCACGTTGTCACCCGGCAGTTCCTCCCATCGCCTCCGTTTAATGGTCACGGCAACCTTGGACTCCACGCGTGCCTCTGTTCGTCAAAGTGGAGTGAAGTAGCCATTTTGCGCCGCTTTTAGTGCAACTGTAATTCTCAAAATGACTCGGGCACTTCAAAGACGACTTTTAGGAGAGTCGGCCGTTGTTAAGGTGTCAGCAAGTGACTGAAAACTTTATTACTGTACAGTCACACGAGTCTGTGTCTTAAAGCTATGTAGAAAGTGCAACCCTGAATAACTTGGATAGTCAAACCAAACCATGAGAACAAGATTAACTCATTCACTCCCTGCCATTTTCACTGAAGAAACCTCCTTTGCTGTTTTAACGAATTTTGACAGATTTTGCAAGGCCCACAGAATATTGCGGTCTATTGCTATAAAAACATGGAACCTAACAAAAGAAAGATTCGAGTCTCATATTTGTATCTGTTTCCGTTTTTCAGCAATTAACATTAGAAAATAGCGAAGTTTCATCATTATTCACAAACTTGTTGAAAACAGTGGGCAAAGGAGCTTGCTGCGACATGGCCTTGGCTGATCTCTTATACTGTGCTGCCACCTGCTGGCCGTTTTTTGTAATAACTGCCATTGCTGTAAGTGACCTCTTCAGTTCAGAGGCTGCATCAAAGCCTTCTGTATGCTCTAGCATAAAAAATAAACATTAAAAAAAAACAAAAAAAACAACGTATAAATATGTTTTTGGGACCATGGCAATTTAAAATAGAACGTTTTTTATACGTTTTTGGGAGCAAATGAGGTAAAATGAACACATCTCTTAATTAATAGAACATATGGCAAGCTAAAAGTTATCATGATTTTACAGCCATGAACCTGAACAGCAAGTGCAAACATGAACAGAAGTGCAGTCTGGAGGGCCCGTTATTAGTTCTGCCTCCAATTACACAGCATGATTGATATCATTTGTCATCCTTGCATTTTCAGGTCATTTGAAAACCAAAAGACTCCCTGTGGCGACCCTTCATGTCTGTCCTGAACCTCTGTAGTGTGTAAGCTCGACCCGACGGGTCCAATCGATCACCGATGGCTTGATTTCAAGATAGTCACGCATAGAACAAGTCGAACAATCAAGTTAGCGGCACATTTTTTTGGGCGGAGCAATGCGGCACACGGGCTTGTACAAAATAATTTCTGCAGCGTTCGCTGAGTTCAAATGAAATTGGGTTATCCGCGCATTAAATTGGCGGCTTTAAAACTTCAAAAAGCCTCCGTCACGCCTGCGGTGGAACGCCATGAAATTACCTGCTCAGTTACCCCGCGCTGCCTTTTTCACCCAATCCGGCACCCGTTACTTTGATTGAACGCAGAGGAGAAAAAGACGCCAAAGATTCAAACTGTCCATTTGTACTTTTTTCTGTTTGTGTTCATGAGGCGGCTCATTATTTAGTACAAATGGGACAGCAACTGCCATTACGGCGTCTTGGTGTCGCAGCATGTGGCTCATTACCTGAAGTTATTTTTTGCACACCCTTTTCTAATTCACAATTTTATGTTTTTAATCACAAGGCAACTCAGTGTAGAAATAAACTCCTTAATGGCTACTTATATTTTCGTACCACTGCTTTTCTTGGTGAAGCCCTACCAAGGTTTTTTTTTTTTTTGCACGTCCTGTTCCAAGTCACAATTGTATGTTTATAACCACAAGGCGGCTCAGGTTCAAGAATTAACTGGGAAGTAGCAACTCGTATTTTTTGGGCCACTAATTATTTGGGTGATGCAGCATGTGTTTTTTTTTTCCATGCACTCAATCAACTAAACAATTACTGTGTATATGCTTGTGATTGGATGGTTGCTTATTTTTTGTGCAATGATGAGGATGGTGATGTTGAAGTCTGGTGAAGCAGCATGTGGCTCATTACCCAGGATTAGTATTTTTTTAATGTCCTCTTCCAAGTCACAATTATATGACTGCTCGATTTAGTACAAGGGAATCTGGGAAGTAATGACTGGCAGTTTCCGCCCCACATATTGTCTTGGTGAAGCAGCATGTGGCTCCTTACACAAAGGTTATTTTCCACGCCCGGTTCCAAGCACCTGTACACAAGTGGTGAAAAGTCAGAAGACATTTGATAGTGCATTCACATGTCTGCCTAATGTGAATCCACTTTCTTATAGAAAGAAACGTAATAAATGTGTAATTAGTACACCAGGCGGCCATTACACTTTTAATTTGGGAATGCCTGTATTTCATAAGTGTGTATGTGTGTGCGTCAAACACTTGGAAAAGAATCTTTGGGCTGTGCCAACTGGTTTGCCATTTCACGAGTCCTCACCAGATGGATTCTCGGGCGCCTGGTAAGCGCACAACGGAACTCTGCGGAAACCTTGCCCCTGCCCAAAAAAAAAAAAAAAAAACACACAAACCAAAATTGTGAGCCATCCAACATGGACCGCCAGGGCAGAGTTAACAGCTGTCGGGGCGTGTGATGACGCCCGTCACCTGACAAGCGTATCAAAGTCCGGACAAGGGGCCGCCGGCTAGTAGATGGAATCGAGCGCTAATCTGGCAAGCGAGGCCGGAGCTAAATCCACCTCTGCAACCCCTGCTCACAAACACACACACACACACACACACATACAGCAGTTTGAATTGTCGCCGCCTGCAGCAGCCACACGGTGACCCCCGGTGCAGCCGTTCTGGCACTATTGATGGATGACGGCGTAGCACAGTATGAGTCACGCTACACAATCCGTGTGTGTGTATATGTGTGTGTATCCGTTCTGGCCTTGTATTTGCTGTACTTGACTAGCTGTGCATGTTCCCACAACTACACAAAAAACTTACCACTCCCACACACACACACACACACACACAAAAAAACAAAATTGTCAACATGAGATCATTGCAGCTTTCGAATAAATCTCGCACAAAACACAGTTTGCTTATTATCAAAGCAGCCCGCTACGCGTGATTGCAAAATAGTGCCTTAGTGAAGCAGCATGTGGCCCATTAGCCAATGTTAATTCTGCATGTCCTGGTCCAAGCAACAATTGCATGCTTGTGATATGCAAATCACTACTGATTTTTTGTCTCTCTCACCCCCAAAAATTCCTTTAACCCAGAGCAGCTCTCTACTTGATCACCTAATAATATATTGGTGAAGCAGCATGTGGCTCATCACAATATTTTTTTGTACAGCCTGGCGCAAGTAACTGTTTATCACTTTCTGGCAGAAACCTTGTCTGTCCAATTTCATTTTGTCTGTTATTTTTTACACATTATGAATCCATTCAAAATGTTGGAAATAGCTTGGGATCAAATTTACTAACTCTCTTGAATGCTCAACTGTATGAGCTCATTTAGCGGGAGCTGTGTGGAATTTTGTTCCCTCAAGATTGAAAGTCAGATTATTTATTTATTTTTATATATCAAGTGAAAATATTTAGGTTACATACATTTCAGTCAGCGTTTTTTTTTTTGTTGTTAAAAAATAAAATGGATCACTGTGCAGATATTGGTTTATGTCATGTCCACTGCAATCATCTATGGGTCCGAAGGGGTTAAGACATTACCGATTTAGCATAAAATGCTAAGTATCGTTCGATGCCGATCCAGCCGATCAGATGGGTTTAAAGTCTTAATTATCACCAATTAAACTGCTTAGTCAGCTCATTGTTTTATTTATCGCATCACTCATGGCTCTAAGACCTTTGGGAAAAAAAATTAGGAAGATGATGTCACCACAGTTGTCTGCTTTTGTGAAGTGTTCAAGACGTTTTGTTTCGTCGGCATGAGCGCAGATGTGGGTGGATGAGCGTTTTGTAATTCAAGCAAGATGGCGTTTCTTGGATTTCCCGAGGAGCAGTGATTTTAGTAAGGATTCCTTTTTGTGATCATGCGATGGCTCGATGTTTAGTACAAGTGAGGCAACAGCTGCCGTGTTAGTCAGAAGACCTTGGTGATTTCCAGGTTAATTACAGTAATATAGAACGTATTGCATCACAGACGCCGCTTTGATTTTTTTTTGGTGTGTCGTTAAACATGATACAACTTATTGGGATATGATTTTTATTCCTGAGGGAAAACATCTGGCAAATGACAAATAAATAGTTAAGAATCTTGAGGTAGCCTCTCTCTCCAGATCCATCGAATTGTCCCCTACTGAGAAAAAAAAAAGGACAAAATGTACAACAAACGAACAGGGTCTTTTTTTTGTTCTCCTTTTAATGATTGAATATTTTTGCAAGGTGGTGCTGCTGCTTTCATGTTTTTTTCCCCGTCTCTCCCTTTCCTTCTTTCAATCGTTCTTCCTCCATCTTTGTTTGATCCTAACAGTGCTTTTAATCGCCAGATTGTTATGTCAGCTTCACTTTTCTCTCTCTCGGGAAAAAAAAAAGTCGCCGTCTAATGGTGGTTTTTGATCTAAAAACAAGTTGAGGAAAAAGTCCTTCAAAAATGCATAGTCCAAGTTTTTTTTTTGGGGGGGGGGGGGGAGTGTTACTGAGGGCTGTTCAAAATTTAAAAATAACATTTTAAGACGAAACATAATGGGTCTAAAATTGAAAACGCTTCCCAGCAGTTAGTACACGTGCCTCACTGTCGGTTCTGTGTTCGAATCTCTCAGTGTGTTAGTTTTGTGCGGCTTTGTTCAGGCTGCTCCATGTGGCCAGATCGGTCTTTTGGCTTGATGAAGCAGCATGTGGCTCATCACCCAATGCTATTTGTTTGCGAAGACCTTCGGAATCTTGGTATTTCCACTGTATTGTTTGAACACGCGTTTTGTATTAGGACGACAGCAGCTGTCAGAAGACGTTGCGTTCTGCATTCGATCTGCCCTGTACAACTTCTCCTCTTTCTCGCGAGGTTCATTTTGATGCAGAAGCTGCCCCTTTTGCTTCGGGTATTCTCCCGTCTGTAACTACATTGTGGAGAGTCAACACATACAGACACACACACACTGCATGTCTGCATTTATTGTTATCCGAGACCTGCAAAGATTGTCAAGGGAGGGAGTTGTAGCGGACATACCGTTAGCGGTTATTTTTAGCCAAAGCGTGGTAGACTGTTGGCTCCCCGCCGATGGAAGTGGGTCAGAGCCCATTCTCTGGGATTCAAAAAAAGGCAAAGTCTTTCATTTAGCTTTTATTTACCGGTTTTCGTCTTCTGGTTTCTTAAGCGCGCCTTGCCCAGTTCCACTTCCTGTTTTTCCGGCTTGTCTGTCGTTCCGCTGCCGCCTCATTTAAAGTTATCGCTCAGCCACAGAGCTCGGCACGGCGGTAGAATTGTTTTGCATCGTCTGTTTGGAAGCGAGAGGAAATAGGTGGCCATAATCAAGGAAAGCCAATGACAAGTGTGGAGACTTGGGATATTTGGGGTTTCTGAGGAAAGAAGATAAGTGCAATTTCTGCAGAAATTGCGTGGGAATGCTGAAAAGCTGAATGCCAAGATTTGAATGCATGTGCTTATGAAGTAAATTGAAAGATAAATTATGTGAAAATTACACATTTTTAATTGTAGTTAAATGACAAATGAATAAAAAAAAAACTTGAACTGCAATCTATCTAGGGTGGGATTTAATCATTTTAGAGAAATTATAATCCATTTCCTGATCTGATAGTCAGTTGGTATCGAACCATCAAAATGTACTAAAATGTGGTCCAAGCGGGGTTTGAACCCAGGTTCTCCATGGTGGGGAGGCAATTGCTCGAAGCACTGAGCTAACTTGACTTGTTCTTCGTTGTTTTTTGAAAGTGTCATCTGATGCTGAAAGCTAACATGCATTTAATCATTTCAGTGCAATTAGAATGCATTTCCTGATATGATAGTAAACCTCTGTCACTTAGCATAATGGTCATGGATTGGATATATTTGCATTCACAGTTGGAGGTGGGATTCGAACCCGTGACCTCCTGGTTATGGGACAATGCACTTTAGCAACTGCGCCACTGAGCAATGTCAGAGAGCTGGTCATTATGATGAGTTGTATGTATGGAAGGCGGGACTTGTCATCGCCATTGAAAATGAATGCGGAATGGGACTCTCAGACTCCGACATTTGTCTCCAATGCTTACAAAACACTACAGACACTTATGTTCATGCTTTATGGTTATGTACTCCGGTTATGTATTTCTGGACTAAAGTCTTAGAAAAACTTTCCGCTATTTTGGACTGTAGGATACCTTTATCTCCAAACTTGTGTTTGCTAGGTGACCTAACAACAACTGACTTACCAAATAAACAATTTCAATCTACACTTGTAGCCCTTACTATCCGCTAAAAAAACAATTCTTGTCAACTGGAAAAATAAACAAACTCTGAATATCGACCAATGGTCTAACCTCCTCATAAATCACATTTTAATGGAAAAAATATCTGCCTCAAATAAAAAGCAAATATCAAAATTTATAGAAACATGGTCTACGTATATCGAATTTTTTAACCTAATTCTGGTTACTTAATTCTGTCTGTTAGCGAGAGCCACTACATCGTGATAACTTACATTGATGTTTCTGCATTTGGCAATTTATTATTATATTATATTATTAGTATGGGATTTTTTTTAATGGGCTTTAGGTGAACTGATGAATACACGCACGCACGCACACACGCACATACATATACTATATAAAAAATTATATATATATATGTGTATATATGTATATATATTTAAAAAAAAAACATTTATTCAATTTTTTTTAATTTATTTGTTTTTTTTAAAAAAAAGGAGAGTAATGATGATGTCAAATCGAATGAACAATACTGAGCTCTCCTGAAAAAAAAAAAAAAAAGAAAAAAAAATGAATGTGGAAAAGTTGACATTTAACGTTAAATTGTGTGAATACTCTAAGTAATGTGGAATCAGACGATATATATACCAGGAGAGGTGTGAATTTTTGTAGCAAGTATGTATGGATGTATTATGTGGGAGTTTTTGTACATTCAAAAAGCGTGGAGAATAAAAAGTACCTGCAATAATAATAAGTAGAAAAACGAACCCGAATAACGTGGGTTTTTTCAGCATTCCCACAATTTTATGTTGTCTCTATGCGACTTCTTGAAAGCTTTTGGTTACTGCAGTAATATATATCACAAAACATGGTCATGGACATGCTTCACTAGTCCAAGTCTTACTTTGGCAGAATCGTTTTTGACTGACAGTGTGCTTCCCACTATGACTTGGTGAATAATAATTATTCTATTTCCTCTTGCCTGTCACGCAGTCAATTTCCTCCCTCGTCCCTTCTCGGACGCTCCCGGCGATGGTTCGATTGATCCAGACTTGATCCAGACTTTCTCTCGCCTCGCAGAGTATCGATCATCGTGCTGGTGAGGCATGATGGGCAGAGGGGGGGGGGGGGGGAGGTTTGACTTGGTAGCTCAAGGCTCAACAATGTTGTGAGCGCTGCATGAGGCAGAACAAGCGCATAAGTAAAAGATGCCGACACGGTTTTTGACTTGGCCGTGACGGGTCGAGAGAAAGTCTGACGGAAGCATAGTAACACACCTTGAAATCTTCCGGCTTGGTGAAGCACGATGTGGCTCAAGGTTATTCTTGTTCTCCCTTTCCTGAGTAACCATGAACAATTCAATGTTTGTAATCACAAGGACGCTTACATTTTTGTGTAAGGATGACAGCAGGCAGCCGGAAGTTGTTTATCGCTCTTTTTTTTTAACTACTTCTCTTTCAGAAATAATGATGTTGAAAGTTGTCGTACTCCTTGTTCCTAGTAATTGTAAACAAGTGTATGTTTGTAATTGCCTCAATGTTTCATTTAATCATATCATTAAGGTTTTGGGCTCTGCTGGGCGTATCCTCGCTGCCCCCGTTTGCCTCTTTGGCGACTGTTTTACACCCGGTTGGGCATTCCGGCATAGCGAGTGTGTTTCCTTGAAGATACGACCGGCGGAATGACAATTTAGTAACAGAAAGTCAGTCTAAAGGAAACACCTGCTCAGACAGACCATGTTTAACTCTTTGACTGCCAAAAACGTTAAATAACGTTTAGTAAAATCCTATGGAGGAGTGCCAAAGACGTTAAAATGCGTTTTTTTCAAAACAGAGGTGAAACTAACCATTTTCTATTGTTGATTACTGAAAAACGGAATAAGGTAGAAACAAACTTTTTTTTTCCGATGAAAGATGAGAGTCCAATCTTTCATTTGGTAGTATGTGTGCTTCCATAGTCCAAACACATAATTTTCTGTGGACCTTGAAAGACCAGTCAAAAATGCTTAAATCGGCTGGCACCCACGGCATCCCTTTTCTGAAAACGTCTGGCAGTCAAAGAGCTAAAAAATGGCGCAGGTAGTCTAAAGCATTTTTTGGTGAATTTGACTCGAGTGTATTTTATATTCTTCCAAGTAACTGTAAAGAACTGTATGTTAGTCATCAAGATGTCGTTCAAGTGGAACCGGCATCTTCCATATCAGTCAGAAGCCCTTCCTTGTATGCTGCCTCTCGTGCAAGCTCCCCTTTTCCCTGCTACTATTGCGTGTATGCGGTGTTGGAAAAACACATGCATGTTAACATCTGAATTCACAGAGACAAGGTGTTGAGTGTGGCCGTACGCAGACGATCAACAATTTATTCTGATGGAGAAGTGTTGCTCATATTTTAAAAATACTTCCGTGCACTGAGGGGCTTCAAAGGTGAAAACAAGAGTGATGCTGATAGGTCGATGCGGAATAAATTAGTCGGGGTGTCTGTGGAAACAGCAAAGCAACGCACCAGGCCTGGGAATTGTCGTCTATTTCTTGCAAGAAAGAAACATTGTACAGATCAGGCACATGAATTGTAGAACTCGAGTTCTTTTTAACTGACGCTTGAAATGAAAGGACCTTTTGTGTTTATTGTTTCAAATCTTAAATAATCAGCTCCTATTTTTTCTTCTGGGTTTTTACAAGATTGGATTATAACGACAGGATTTTTTTACCCTTAAAAAGTGTTAAGAGCAATGTACAGTATAGGTTACATTTTTGTAGCTATTTGTTAGACTGTTGTAAGTTTTGGTGCTAGCAAGCAAGGGGTTGGTTGTCACATTCTCTTAGGGCTTGGTTGTTCTTTTGTGTTAAGTTATATAAAGTTGCGTATTTGTCAATTTCATCCATCCATCCATTTTCCTAACCACTTATTCTCAAACTTTCACATTTAGTTTTGCCTTTAAAATTGTGACAAACAACCCGATTGTGTGACAACCATCCCTGTGATGGAGTTGGTTGTCACGATGTGCCAGAGTCTTTGATAATTGTTTCTTTTTTAAGAGATACACGTTGATCTCACACCTTTGGCTTTTACTTCATGACAATGATGAGCAATTCACACTATTGTAAAACAAAATATATATATGAAAGCAGGGAACTGAAATGTGTTGATTTATCTAACTTAATTTGGCATCCAGCAACCAATTCCACCACAGATTTCATTGCACACGTTATTTGTGAAGTTTTCAAAGGATCAACTTCACATAAATCCAAAGACGATGGAATAATGAGCTGATCGGATTGCACTAAACACAGTTTCATACAATTGTTTACATTTACCTGGAAAAGGGATTACAAAAACAAAGACTAAAGAAGTTGCTTCATCAAGGCTTGAGATGAATACATTTTGACCTGATCTGAATCAACCATATATTGAGCAGCCTCACAATCAGAAACATACTTTGAGTTACTTGCAACCAAACATTTACAAATGCTCAACTCTCGTGTATTTAATCCTACAAAAATCCTCCATCCTTGGTCTCCGATACATGACTAATACACCAGACTGCAGCTCAGCGCAGTTGCTTTTTCTGTGCTTTTGTTGTTGTTGTATTTTTTTATTTTGCCTGGCAGTGCCGTAGACGTGCTGCCGATCGATTTACTCGGCCGTGCTAAGTGCTAAGCTGCGCAGCAGTGCCACCAAGCACGATTGCCTCATTAAAAAAAAAAAAGTGTCCTAATATCCACATATAAATAAAGGCAAACTAGAGAAAAAGCCTTGAGAGGCTTGTTCCCTCCATTGCTAAATTGTTCTTTGACACGTAACTGGCGGAGGGGGGAACAAACACAAGTGCATTTGTTGTACTTTACCTGCTGCTACTGATCTTCTCCCTCGACTCCCCCTCACTTTGCTCTGTCTTTGGTATTAGCCTTTCTTTTGGCATTATGACTAAAAGCATCGGTAGAACACAATCCACTTCACAAAGATGATAAAAGCGATAGCGAGTGAATCACGCTCGCCTCTGCGAGCGGCGTCTCCGGAGACCGACGGCCCGCAGCGCGCAGTCAAGACGGGATACGCCACTGTGTGCATTAAAACAAATATTAATCAAAAAGGACATGAAAGTATCCTCTCGTAACCCCCGTTCTCTTGCCGAGCCACTCTTTTTCTGACAGCAAAGCGCGCATTTGCCTTTGAGATGAGCCGGGAAGCCGAATATGGGAGACGGCTCGAATTTCCGTTCTTGGTAAAATTTTGCCTTTCGAGAACGAGAGCGCTAAAGAATCTAAAAAGACAAGCTCTGGTTTCCCGTTTTTGGCCCACTTTTTGCTTTACACTAATCTAAAAAGGCGAAATTGTTCTGATGTCCGCACAGAATGCACTATACTTGCCGATGAGTCAATTTTGCAACTCCCAATTGACGTTGAACACTTGACGTCGCCGTATCGCTTAGTACATTTTTGTCTTTTCGTCTTCCATTCGGCCAATTTACAGATGACTTTTGACCCGTCTGCTGTTGCCGCCAAACTATAAAATGTACGGCCAGTAAGGCTCTGGTGGTGTATAAAAATAGCAGTTACTTCTGGTAGCATCTGCTATTCCACTTGTCTGGATTTATTTGTTTTATTTCCTATTAAACCTGTATGTCGAAAAACTTCTTTACGTGAAACTGATCATGGAGCAAAGCAGGTTGGTGACCGCTGAACTGTGCTTAAAAATATAAATGACGTCAACCGTTAATCGATTACGGCTCTATTTTCATCGCATATTCATCTACAAAAACTCTTTAGTATGGGCTGCTGCTTTTTATTTCAACTCCAAACTGATTGTCAACGGCTCCCCCCTCTGGTGGAGGTTCTCATGCATGCCAGATCCACCGCACCACTACTACTACTGAAACTCCAAAAGAATTTGCTTCTCTCACTGAATCAGTGGAGGTTGGCGTTTTTGGATCTCACTCTGCTTCATCTATTCTTCCTTCCTTTAGTCTTTCCTCTGGTCTCTTGAGGTCTCCCTAATTCTGAATTCAAATGTATCTGGGATTGGTGAAATATTCTAGTTTTGTAACTCTGTGGGTGGAGAGTGGTGCATTCATCTTTCCTTCCTTTGATCCTTCCTCTGGCCTCCTAACAACTTCATAACACTGGCGAGGCTCTGAAGTATTCCGGTTGAGGTGAAGGGTCTTGGATTTGTAACAGGTTTCAGGTGAAGTAAAGAGCACAAACTTGCATGCACTCACAAATGCACACACACTCATAGCTCATAATTCCTAGTGGGGACATCCAATTGACATAATGCATTTCCTCGCCCCTTACCCTAACCTTAACCGTCACAACTGGTTGCCTAATCCTAACCTTAAAACACAACCAAAACCCAATTCAAACCTAAACTCTAAAACCAAGTCTTGAAACTGAAAAATAAGTTTTGAGTTGTGAAGACTGGCCAAAATGTCCCCACGAAGCACCTTATGGTCCTCACGAGATCACACATACAAGAATGCGCACACACACACACAACTTGAAAAGGCTGCAGAACGAATAAAATTGAGCTCTAGGAAAAAAAAAAAACCTTTAGTATGGGCTGCTACTTTTTATTTTAACGCCAAACCCTGTGGTAGCCATTACGGCTCCCAATATGGAACGTAGTCCTCTTATAAGGAACACTCGTATTAGCTGTGTGGTGCTCCTCTCGGCTAATGGCGTCCTAGCGACGGCGGCTCTCCGTGTTCCACTCGAATGCTGCCTCAGGTGTACAAAGAAGACGTCAAGAAACCCCCCGCGACGAGCCTACGTCGGCTTATTGATTATTTTCAGGGCTCAGCGCCCCTCGTCGTACTTCAGCGGGAATTCTTGAGTCCGCCCGGGGTTGTCCGGTGCACTTATCCCGACAAACTAGGGACCGATGTCTCACTAGATGGATCGGCGGGAACATCGGGAGGCTTTTAGGGGCCTCTTGACCCACCGCAAGCAGGATAATGGCCCTCTCCCCACCCCGGAGTTCACCATCAGCAGGCATTAGGCCGTCACGCAACTCCCGCCCTACTTCCCCTCCCTCCGCCTCCGTCACTCCAGCTGTGGTTGTCACCGTGGAGCTATTAGCTTTTTGCGGCACCTTCAGAGGGAGGCTTCATTGTCAGCCTCTCGCTGTCGCCATTAATAACTCGCGCCGTTCCATCTAGGGCTCCTTAACGCCGCTTTTTCTCCCGCTTCCAGCTGATGGAAAGGGAGAAGCTGAGACGAGGGCGAGCACTCTCCTTTGGAACGGTGCCCAGAACCATACAAAACGAAAGAGCCGCCGCCATTTTTCCAACAAATATCCTAAAAAAAAATAAATGATAAAATTAATCTCACAATCCCAAAACAGGATGGAATTTTTTCGTTTGAGGTTTTTCGAAGACCAAACCCATATTGAGAAAAGAACCGTGTTATTCTTGGAATTATTTCCATCCCTTTTGTTCTGGTTTTGGAACCTCACCGTGTCCCCAGTGGGAAGCATCTCGCATTCAACCGACCACTTCCAAGAGCCGCTAACCCTAACCTAAGTGATGGTGTGCAGCCACCGGGGAGCTTTGCCCACTTCAATATACGGAAAAAAAAACAAAGCACCGTGAGGCAACAAAGGCCATGTCGAGCGATCCACAGCGGAGTCCCGAGAGAAGAGAAAAGAGGGACGGAAATTGAAGCCATTAGAGAGCCCTTATTACTTTTTTATCAGAAACTGTGGGATGTAGCAGGCGGGAGGGAAAAAAGAACAATAGAAGAGATGTGAGTTGTTACAAGATATTAGCGGCGAAGGGATAGAGTGGCGGCACTTGCAAAGGGGGAAATAACGGAGAGGGACATTTAAGCAATCTGGCAATTAAATACAATCGCTCTATCAGAAGAAGTGGCTGACTCGTTCCTCCTAATCATTAGCTACACACAGCAATGTAATTGTGAGCATTGTGGGTGTAAATGATGCCCCTGTTATTATTTTTCACTCTCAAGTATGTTGTGTGGGTGTTGAGAGCAAAAATTGATGAATGAAGGTACAGCACATGACTCACGGGAGAAGCAGGTCAATAGCAGTCAGCTTTGTGTGTGTGTGTCTGCACACTTTAATAAGCAGAGTTTGGCGGAAGAAATGTGGTTATTACGCCATGCTAGTAAATCACACTGATAACATATTTATAAATATGGAAAGCTTTCATCAAGACCTTTAATTTGACATGTAACTTGATGTGGGCTATTCCAATTAGATGGTGTTGTTATTATTGTTGCTGCTGTTGCTAGGCTGGATGATTATTTGATTTTATTTGACTTTTTTTTTTCAGACGGATGCCAATACCAATAGTAATTTTGATACATAAAATTTCCCCTCAAAAAACTGGAGAAAAAAAAACAATGACAGATAAAGTTGCATTAATTTAACAAATTTGCACCCAAAAATGTATAAATACATTCTATTTTAAACATTATCATGCTGCCCAAAACGTTTTTATACGTTTTTATGTTTGTTTGTTTTTTATGTTAGAGCATATACAGAAGGCGTTGATGCAGCCTCTGAACTGAAGAGAACACTTAAAGCAATGATAGTTATTACAAAACCGGCCAGCAAGTGACAGCAGAGTATAAGAGATCAACCAGGGCCATGTTGCAAAAAGCTCTTTCCCCACTGATGAGACCCTAATCTTTCTTTTAGAACACTTAAAGCAATGACAGTTATTACAAAACCGGCCAGCAAGTGACAGCAGAGTATACGAGATCAACCAGGGCCATGTTGCAAAAAGCTCTTTCCCCACTGATGAGACCCTAATCTTTCTTTTGTTAGGTTCCATGTTTTTATAGCAATAGAACACAGGGGGTTGCTTCAGTGAAAATGGCTGAAAGTGAATGAGTTAATGGCAATTTTCTGTCATTTTAATCTATAGTTTCTGATCATAAAACGGCCACAGTGTGCAGTCACCAAATTGTTCAAGTTTGCACTTGTCATGGAAAGTGGACTGTTAGCATGTAAAACGCCGATTCCGGCTATGAATAATGTTCAGTGACTTGTCAGTGAATATTAAAAAGAAAAAAACAGCAACTTAGAAGAAACAGACAATGTGAGCGGAACGATATTTACATTATTTTTCGTTTGCTGAGAAAGAAGACCAAGGTTAATGATGTTAAATTGGCTGATTGATTTAGGATTGTGTTTACATACATTACATGTCATGACATAAAATTAATTTTTCCAAAAGGCATACTTATTAAAATAAGGCTTATATAGGTGAATGCTCATAAAAAAAATTAAAAAAAAAATTGCTGGAAGTTAGAAAGCTTGTTTTGTATGGTGAATGCCACGCTCTCTTGTTAGCTTTGTTTTTAGCATTAGCTTTCCCAGTTCTGTTTTGTGATGTCTGACTGAACGTGCAGCGTATGTTTGCGAAGAGGAGGAGAACGTAGCCGGCGTCGCCATACGTACTTCTCGGCTCTCTTGACCTCCTCCTCACTCCGACACTTGCGTACGAGCTGGAGGGGATGCGTCATCGTCAAGCGAGAGCAGAAGCCGACTGGAATACTAATTTTCATAGCATTAGGAACATTGAAATCTGCCTGCAGGAAGGGATGGCAAATCTGGCCTTCAAATACTTTGCGTGTTTATACTTTTTCACACAAAAATCTGACTTTGCTAATGGCAAGGGAAAATCATCATATTCCACGGAAATATCAGATTTTTGTACACGGGGAAACTCTCCAGTCGTGAAGGTTGGAGCTAAGATTCGAACCCTGATCCTCAGAACCATGAGGCACAGGTGTTACACACTTGACTGCCATGCTGCTTCTTAAAAAAACAACCTGGATAGAGTTAAGGAAAAAGGCGTGCACTTCTAATACACAAAAATAATGCAGACACTTTTAAACCTCACGGTGAGGTAAGGAGCTCTAATAGAAGCATTTTTTTTTTTGACAAGGATACAGCCCAGACAACTATTTTCTGCATGCCCCAAAAATGAAAAGAATCCTCTCAGTGTTTTTTTTTTTGGTCAGGCAGGGGAGAGCAAGCTGGCCTTGTAGAGCCGCGGGCGGGATTACAGCCACACGGCGGCGGATCCTTGAAATGTAAAATAGCCACCTTGAGGAGGCTATTTGCCTCCATCAGGTGATGGCGGGTGCGATAAAAGGGCGGCAGCTGGGCCGCAGTTCTGAGTTGCAGTATATCCTCCCCTTGTGCTATTTGGTTGACGTTTGGTTGGATCCATTCGTATGCATTACTGTAAGCAATTGTATCTTTGCGCTCAACAGGCGCTCTTTTTATTGATGTGATAATGGGGGGGGGGGGGGGGCTATACATTAAAATAGATCCATTTTATTGAACCAGTTTTAAGGAAGGAAAGCGACTAGTAAAGATATCGAATATTATTGGACCCTCGAGTGGTGTATAGAGATAGACCAATATGTTTTTTTCAAGGCAGATACCGATTGGTAGTAGTAGTCAAGGAGGCCGATAACCGATATTTGAAGCCGATATTTGAAGCCGATATTTGAAGCCGATATTTGAAGCCGATATACATTTTCAATAAAAGGGGGGGAAATATTGGTTTCAATTTGGTTTTTAAATGTCAATCTTTACTTTGTTGTAATGTCTTAAAGCAAGTTTATTTGAACCATTTTTCAGACTTTTCAAAAGTACAAGGGTTGTTTTTTTGTTTTGTTTTTTTAAATCTTAGACAATACCAACATTTAAAAATACCGGAAATCATAAACTTTCACGTTTCTTTCTCTTAAAGTCAAACAAAAACAAAAGGTTCCCAGGGTCAGCGCCATCTATTTTTAAGTCAACTGAAAATTTAAGTAAACAGTTCCCTGAGTTTAAAATGTTTTAGGTTTACCCTTTATCCTACATTTTTTATTTTTTTTTTAAGGCTGATACTGATATTCATCAAAATGCCCAATATCGGCAATATCCCTAGTGGTGTATACTGCATTCCGTGTATCTGCTCCATGCAGATTCTCCCATGTCTTGCAAGATGTCGTATACTTCATTCTGTGCATTATTTTTCTTAAAAAGAATTACATGTGTATCCCAGATAACAACTGGGCACAATTGTATGATTTTAGTCATAAGGTGGCAGTCGGAGTGACAGCAGTACTGTGAGTCAGATAACCGTGCATACTGCATTTTATGCATCATTATGCAATTTCTCCATTTTGTTTCAAGGAATACACACGGAGTTTACAACCCTCTGTTCCAAATAACTGTTTTTTTTTTGCAAAGAAAGCATATATTGTTGGACATGTATGACAACTGCTGCTGTTCATTTATACAGCAATATCTACTTCTTCATGCAATTTATCCTCTTACTTTTAAAAAAAAATACACAAGAAAGTTTGATATTTTCAGTCTTTTATTAAAGTCAAATCTCACCACTGCAGCTATTAGCGTTGGTGAGGGCAGTGCAAAGCTCCCTCTGCCTTCTTTGTGTTCTCATTTAACCTCGCGCTAATATGAATGTGACACCCGAGGGTGCTTCTCTGGGTCTGGGAGAAGACATCAGCTGGCATATTAACATCAAAGATGTCCGCCGCGCATATGCAAGATACGCACTTGAGATTGGGTCAGTTGCAGTGTTGCGGCAGCGTGGGCTGGAGCGACCCCTCGGCCGACGTTTTTATTCAATTTTCCCAAATGGCGTCAGAACATCTGACAAGCGAAGGGTATAGAAGTGTCAGGGTGTGTGTGTGTGTTTTTTTTACGCCCCCTCAAGGTTGTTGGCTTCCTTTATATTACACAAGCCCAAAGAAACGGCTCCAGCGCACAGGCTTTTCTGAGAAATATGCTCTTCCGCTTGCAAAAATGTTCCTCAAATTCCCAGCAGGGCACGTCTGTGTGTTGTGCTTCCAATCGATGAAAACCACTTGAAGAAGAGGCTTGACCCTCAAATTGCCACCGTATCCTGCATTCCATGCATCTTTATCTGTATAATTACGCCCCTCTACTGATTGATTCTACAATGATTTACTCAATCACTCGCAACCATTTTCACTGAAGCAACCCCCTTCACTCCCGGCGGTTTTACTGGATTTTGACTGATTTTGGCACACAGAATATAATCAATCTATTGCTATAAAAAACAAAAGAAAGATTAGAGTCTCTTCTTTCATCAGGAAAAAACTGTATATTTGTATCTGTTTCCGTTTTGTAGCAATTAGCATAAAAATATAGCTACGTTTCATCATTATTCACACACGTTGATCTCTTATACTCTGCTGCCACCTGCTGGCCGTTTTTGTAATAACTACTGTTGCTTTAAGCGACCTCTTCAGGTCAGAAGCTGCATCAAAGCCTTCTGTATGCTCTAGCATTTAAAAAAAATAAAAAAATAAATAAATTTATATATATATATATAAAAACATATTCATACGTTTTTGGGTTTGAATGAGTTAAGTGGGTTATATGCATGAATGAAATACAATACATCCACCAAACATGCCCAATGAGCTCAGAATCTTTCTGCCTGTACCTTGTTCAAATTCACCAAAATCCCGTTACACTACCTGCGCCAATACTTAGATATGGTTCCAGGCGTCCATTTGAGTCTACTTTCAGCCACCAAATTGACAGGTGCGGTGGGCGCATGTCAAAGGAAATGCCGTCAACACGCCGGAGAGATATAATCCAAATTTCTACACAAGCAAGTTTTTATGCTCCAGCGCAGCCACATTTTTTTTATTATTCTTTCACTGTCTTCCAAGCAACTCTAAACAATTGTAAATGCATGACCACGATGTAGTTTCCGTTAAGCGTAAGCTGCCAAGCTAATCAAAACATCTCGTGTACTGTTCCTTGAGAGAAAGACACCCTTCCACTTGCCAAAAATATTCCTCCAATCCCCAGCATGATCTCCCGTCCAGCTGTCCCAATTTCCGCATCTAACTTCCAAAGTTTCCCACTTGCAGTTGATAAAACCACCTGAAGAAGACAAGGAAGCTTCGCTAGAACACAGCGCAGCTCTAACCAAAGCCAGAGATAGCATATTGGATTTTCTCTAAGCCGCTGTAGGTTCGTTGTTATCTCCTCGAGCAGATTGTGCATCTGCGAAGTGTGTGTGTGTGTGTGTGTGGGGGGGGGGGGGGGGGGGGGGCAAAGCTCGTTCATCACAATTGGCTCTATTGTCAAAAAGCCGCCACGACAAATGGAGGTTTTATATCGCGAGAGTGCTATAGCTTTAATAGCCAATAGTTGATTTTTAACCCTCTGCTCCAAGGAACTGTAAACAATTGTGTTTGTGCTTACAAGGCGGTTCAGTGTTTAGTGTAAATGTGCAAGAGCACTTACTGTGCTTACCAAAAGTTCATGCACAGTGCACTCACATGAGTCAAAATATTAGGTACACAATAATCTTCAAACGTATCAAATATTATAATAAAATCCAATATTAGGAGGAAAATATTAAAAAATTCTCATACAAAAATACATTTTTTGCAGCGTTGGTCAGAAAACATGTTTAAATTTACTACAACTTTCTTTCCTGCCTTTTATGTGGCGGTTGCCGAGTTGTCGTTTTTGTTTTAGAGTGTCGCATAAAAGGAGAATTAGCGCACGGCCACGGGGGTTAATGATGAATTAACGGTGCGAGCGCGGATGGGGTAGCGAGCGTAGCTTATAGGGTAGACGCGGGCGGGCACATCTGGACCAATTAGGGGCTTTGGTGTCCCGCTCAAGGTCGCTTGTGATGAGTATGGACGAGCTAGCGCGACGCCATCCAACTTCTAAGACGCGACGGAGTTGCTGGTTTGTCAAGATGCACATTAAAACATGCTGACTTGTTTTCACGACTCCCAAGCAAATTGGGTTAATTAAATTGACCCAGCATATTGGTTGAGGATTGTAATTGGGCGATTAATTTTTTTAATTCTAATTAATCACATAACTTCAATAGTTAACTCATGATTAATCACAATTTTTTTTTATAAATGTTGTATCTGTTCTAAATTTACAATAAAATGTACAGTAAAATATTTATTTTCTAACTTGTCAAGCGCTTAACATAAAAGTGGACAAAAATGTTAAATTAATAGAAATATGGCTGCATCTTTTAGTCATTGATACAAAATAATTCATAAAATTGAGTTAAAATGGAAAAAATGTACTGGACTGTAAAAAACAATGAATGTGATATTGATTTGTGTTGAGGGAATTGTTTTGCCACTAGATGGCATAATTGCATTTGTAAGACGCTGGTGACAGCTCAGTGCATTTTTCTTTTTATATTTAGAGCTATCTAATCTTTAACATGAAATAACTTGTGAAAGTGTAAAATACAACTTGCCTAGCTTTAACTAATGAGTGCGGGTAGTTTTTACCCCTTGTTGGATCAAAATCTTGACCTAACGTGCTGGGTCAAATCCAGTAACCCAGAATTAGCTGAGCCATTTCACCCAATTTGCATCACTTTTAACCTTTACTTTTTGGGCCAGCCCACACGACAAAAATGTGTGCGTGCGCATTTGTGTGTGTTTTGTGTGACTTTGGTAATATTTAGACAACCTCCACATCCCCTGGTCAAAACCCAAACAGAGCGTTTCCAGATGAGAGGCAGCTTTCAAACCGCTGCCGTCCATCTCCTCCAGCCACGCACACACACAGTTTGTCACTTGGATGACGCGCAGATGGACAATGGCTGGATGGAGGAGCGCTATACTTTGCTCTTAAAATAGAAGTGCGAGACGTGCAGATAAGAGCCAGGAAAAGTGAGCGGTTAGGGGCTTTTCGGGGAGACAAAGCACTATTGTGACCAAGAAGTTCATGAGTTTGGTGTCAAAGTCATACAACCTTCACAAGTGATTCATGTTCGTCTCCATGCGTCGTGCGACACATGTGAGGGCTAATCCAAGCCACATTACCGCAAGTTTGCCTGTTGAACATTACGTTAATCAATAGTGAATGTTTTTTTCTTTTCTTTTTTTGCTTCATCTTGATAGACATCATCAGCACATTTTTTTCCAATAGCGCATTAAAGACCAGCTAACCAAAGTGAATGATATGAATAAGCTGGTAAATGGCTTTCATGTTTCTTGCGATTTTACAAGTTGTGGCGTTGCTAAGCAGCTGTACAAAAGTGTTTAAATATATGCACTGGGGTACTTTATGGCATATATATATATATATATATACGATTGAAAAACACATTGTAATCAAATAAAAAAAAACAAAATATGATAAGCTTCTGAATCCACTTTTCCCTCAATGTGGAATCAGGACAATTGCCATCCAATTGTCTCCCGTAAAAGCTTCTTATCAGGACAGAAAGAAGCTGAATTACTCGTGGCCATCTGCCAACCATTGACTTTAACGTCCATTACGCTCAATGACGCTCGTCCCTGCATGCACTGTTCACAAACGTTGAATGTTGTCTTGTGCTTGTTATTGTTATTGTTTTCCGCTAAGTAGCTTTTTAGGGGCATTCTGGTTGATTTAAATAGTAATTGGAAACCCATCAATGCCTTTATTAAATTCTAAGATATTGATAAAATGCAGTTTGTAAACATGTTTATTTAAAAAAAAAAACACACACACAAACTAAATTTAGAATTATTGGTATATTATGTTAATAAAATGTTTTTAAAATAATAATTGACTAACTGTATTTTATAATTAGTTCAAATACTGTATATAAAAAGAGATTAAGGAAAATGTGGAAACATGCTGCTAAATTCTGGTCCGTTTTCTGCTCTAGAAGTTGTTTTGTAACTTGTTTTCTTAAGAGACGAAGTGATCCGGTCTTACGGCGCTAACCACAGCCTCTGAGACAAAACAACCACTTAGTCCGGCGTCCTCGTGGACCGAACACAGCACCCCGGTGGATTAACGCAACATCTGTCTGGCAGGGATTAAGAAGTGTCACAAAAACATGGGCACGAGATGTAATCTCATCAAGCGATTATGATCCGGGTAACACAAATATTGTGAAAGGCTGGGGAGGAAAAAAAGGGAAAACGGTTGAGGAGATAGAATAATTGTGGGATTATTTTTCCTTTGGATTTGAGGAACAGACGTTACTGTTGGAAGTTTGCTTGTGGTCGTAATCCATTCTTCCACAAGGGGCATGGTTGTGGGAAGGGAATTCCAGTCGATTGATGAAGAAAGAGAAAAAACTAACTCTTGTTCTGAGAGCAGTTTAAATCCATCAGGCCACCATTTCTGACACTGTCAACCTTTTAAAAGGCAGCTTGTTGAATTTTTAAATTACAACAACGTGGAGGCCAAGAGTTGAAACACCAATTAACTGACAAGAACAAAGAACAAAGCAGAGAGTGAACTCAGATGCTAGCAGGGAAAAAAATCTGAGAATCAGGCTGTCTTCCAATAAAAACGAGAGCAGTACATGTCAGCTGAAGTCTTGAAAAATGTGCTAAATCAATTCATGAAAAATACTCCAATTATAGTAAAAAAAAAAAAATTAAAAAAACAGAACAAACCAGATGGTTGATTAAAAAACAACCCTCTAACCATTTTCCTAACCCTTACGCCAAACCTATCCATACCCCGGTGGTGCGCGTTCGTCATTACTGACAGACTGTGTGTTTTTCTGAGGAATGACGAATGGTAAGAACCTTGGAAAAAAAAAGACAGACTAAGCACTGATGGAAGTTGTTTTCCGGCCATCACTGTAATCATCAGTCCGTCACTGACGGATTCCCGTTTTGCCAAAGAATGACTAGAACTGCTGGACTGACGGACAGTACTGATGGAATGCCCACCTTTGTCTGTTGGTCCTTAAACAATGGTGATGGAGTGATGATGGAAATAAAATGGCAGACCGATGATGACGGAAGGGTGCCCAGCCCTGTTTTCCATGATTCCCTCCTGCAGCACAGCTGAATATAATGATCAGCTCATCAGGAAGCTTTGCAGAAGCCTGATAACGATCCTGATCATGAATCAGGTGTGTTAGTGGAGAGAAACATGGAAAACAGGCTGGATAGGGACCTTCGAGGACCGAACTTGAGCACCCCTGTGCCTCTTCATGTCATGCATGACTACATTTATTATTTTATAGTCTTCTCCTCTATAATACAGTTCCAGCCGGATGTTAAAACTGTACTGGACAGCCTCAAAACTTATTTGGGTGTTTTGCTGCTTTTAGCTTAGCTGTTAGCATGTCTTCAAGTTCTCCATCTTCTGTTATCTCCTCTTGCTTGGTGTATCGCATGCAGTTACTCATCGCCTGACTTTAGTGGGAACAGTACTTGTCTTATTTACTGCCATGGAGTCAAGGATTAGTGACTCATAGGAGTCGTGGTAGGACAATGTTTAGCCGCGGTAGCTATTGAAGAGGGTCTTCTGCCCAGATTTAGTCATAACTGTTTTAATCTCCTTATTTCCTCAGTAGATCTTTTTTTCTGTGGATGTGTCTTTGTGAGTGTTGTCGCGATTTCTGCCAGGTGCCGTCGTGGCTGAGGGGGGCCTCCTCTAATTCCACAACAATGGGCCATTGTCTGTGGTTGAAGTCAATGTGTCAGTATGATGTCTTTGAAGTCTTAATCTCATGTCCGGTGAACTCCGGGTGGGCTGTTTGCTGGGGGCTTTGTGGTACCGCCCTTCAAGATAGTATAATAATGTTGTAAATCCTCTATAATCTTCGCACTTGTGAGAGGCTGCAGCCACTGTCTGGAACTCACTTGTGCCCGGAATATTCTGTAGAAATAAAAGCTTCGAAGTAACTGTTCATCGATCGCCAGCTTGCCTTCGGATAACCAACATTCTTACTACTCGAAAGAAAACAAACACGTGGAGGAAAAGATCGGCCTCCTAACAATAGCCAGCCGTAGCTTGTGCGGTGCAACTTAGCTTAGTGCTCTGTAGTTCCCGAACAGCGGGGAAAGTCGAAGCACCATTTTGTTGTTTTGCTTCTATCAACTCATAGCTGGTTAAAAAAAAAGGCACAGACAGCTCTCATGGTTGAAGCCATTGTCACACTAGACAACAATCATCCAAAAAGTTTAACACCACTATCCTTTATCTCTTGCACCCATCCTCAAACCTCCAAACCCAAAACATCTTTGCCTCAACTATCAACAACTTGTTTTAGACACACACAAATATGTATAACATATACTCGCTGCTAATTAGCTCCTAATTATTCTAGCAAGTGTAAACAATGGCAGCAGATGGCAAAAAGCGTCCCATTAGCGCTAATGACCTTGAGCAGCCTGAGCCTCCCTAATTATGCCACAATGGCGTTAAGTCGCACGCACATGTATGAAGAGGAGTTACCGTCGTGCTCCTGATGTTCTAGAATGTTCCACCACGGCAACGTTCTCGCCTTATCGAGCGAGGTTAAAACACGGTCAAAGTGGATGAGGAGACGAGTTCTAATTGGTCGGTGAAATGAGTCAAGGAGTCCGCCCACTCTCCGGACACTGCTCGACTCCGGGCGGTTGTGGAGTGTAGCACCAACACGCCGCCCACGCCCGGGCAACCACTTGTTCACCTCGCTGGCTTGCGTTTACCCACGCACAAACTCAACGTCCTTCCTTTTTGCTCCCGGAGCTCAGGCTACGAGCTATTCCTTTTCTCTTATGACTTTTTCTTCGTTCTTTATATACTTGTCCTGTTCTTCGCGCCCCATTCCAAAACGGTGCCCTCTGATGGGCATAGGTGAAATTCCAAGTCCAGCGGTCTCGCGTAATAAAACGTAGGGTTTCAAGTTAGGGTTAAGTTTTCTAAGAAGGCCTAGGGTTATAAATTTGAGTCAGGATTTCAATCAAATATGAGGGTTTCAAGCCAGGGTTAAGGTGTTAAACGTGGATTTGGTTTTCAAAACAAAGCTTTGAATTTCAAATCAAAGTCAAGGTTTCTATTAGGGTTTCAAACGAGGGTGGCATTTGAGTTGTTGGTTCAACACTAGCTTTCTCTCAGCTTCCAGCTGCCTGGTCCCCTTCTGCTAATGCTAATTGCTACACATTCCATCCTAATTAGTAGTAGTTTATTGGACTTATTACAACGTAACGTTAGCATGTTTTCCTAATAGCGCTCTGCACAGCGAGTTCCCTCTCGCCGGCTGTATGTGCCGTAATGGAAACGCTGGTGCGCAGTAATTGGGTCTGTTTTTTTGTTGTTTTTTTTTCCTCCGAGGGTCCCCGGTGACCGATGAGCACACTCCGAATTACCTCCACAAGTGCTTCTCCTCTTCGGTGTATCAGAGGAAAGTATGTTGAGTGTGGCAACTCATTGCCGCTACGCTCTGTCCACTCAGGAATTCATTCAACGAGACGACAAAGAATATACATCTATATATTCATACATATACCAGTATACATGACGTCTTTAAGTCAAGACACACCTGAACAAAAAACCTTCAAAGCGAGTGCGGTGAGTGCATAAAGAAACGGAAGCGCTTTGTTGGAGCTCACATGTGAGACTTAAATGGCAAAGGCCAAGTAGCTCATGGGTTCTTTTCTTTCGAAGGAACTTAGCCCTTCATCTCACACACACACCCTGCTTGGTAAAGGCCATTGTGCCCTTTCTCGCACAATGCCCCCCCCCCTCCCACCGTTTTTTTTCCCGAGAGGTTGCATCCGGGGACTCGTAACTACATTGTGAAAGTGGATTGTTGCTGGTCTGGTTTGAGCCGTGTCAGAATCAGAATCAGAATTCTTGCTGGGAACAGTTATTGGTCCTGTAGATTAGGATAGCATTTACTTAACAAGTCCTGGTCTAGATTGATCCCTGGTTAGCGTTTCATACAAGGGGTTTTCAAACAGGGGCAGGTTTTCAAACTAGGGTTAGGACTTCAAATGAAGGTTTCTAAACAGGGTTAAAGATTCAAACTAGTGTTAGGTTGAAATTTGCGTTTCAAGCCAGACTTAGCATTTCAAAATGAGCTTTCAAACAATGGTTAGAATTTCATTTTTCAATTTTTTAAGCATTTTTTTTTCGACAACCCAGGGTTACAGTTTCAAAATAGGTTTAAAGTTCCTTGTTAAGGTTTCAAGCCTGTTTTAGGGTTTCAAACAAATGTTTGGGTTTTAAAGTAGGGTTTCAACAAATTTAGATCTGGAGTAAGACCAAGATAGTATGCGCTTAATTGGTTCTGGTCTAGATTAATCGAGACTGCCTTGTCTTTTGAGCAGTCCTAATTCTTGCAAGAAAGGGTTTTTAGTATTGAAGACTTGTTTGTCTTTGACCTTAGATTGGAGACGCTCCACACAACAGGTGAAGTTCCTCTTTGGTCCTGGTCTGGAGGGGATTTAAATTGCCTCGTATTTGGAGTGGAGTTCTCACTGGAAAAAGTGTTTAGTTTTTAAAGATGACTTGGTTTGTCTTTAACTTTAAATCAGATAAGGAGAGACCACGATAGTCCTTTCTTGATTGGTACGTGTCTAGGAAATTTGATATGTGTATGTAATAATGTTTATCGAAGTACTGAAAAAGAAACCAATTAGTCGTGTATTGAACAAAGCAGAACTCTCCCTCGTCTGTCTTACATCACAAAACAATCTATCTTTTTTTTTTTCTTCAGGAGAGCTCAGTATTGTTCATTCGATTTGACATCATCATTGCTCTCCTTTTTTTAAAAAAAAACAAATAAATTTAAAAAAATTAATAAATGTTTTTTTTTTAAATATATATACATATATATACATATACACATATATATATATATATATATATATATTTTTTTTTTTTAGTATGTGGGTGAGTATGTGTATGTGCGTGTGTGTGTGCGTGCGTGCGTGCGAGCGTGTGTGTATTCATCAGTTCACCTAAAGCCCATTAAAAAAAAATCCCATACTAATAATATAATATAATAATAAATTGCCAAATGCAGAAACATCAATGTAAGTTATCACGATGTAGTGGCTCTCGTTAACAGACATAATTAAGTAACCAGAATTAGGTTAAAAAATTCTATATACGTAGACCATGTTTCTATAAATTTTGATATTTGGTTTTTATTTGAGGCAGATATTTTTTCCATTAAAATGTGATTTATGAGGAGGTTAGACCATTGGTCGATATTCAGAGTTTGTTTATTTTTCCAATTAACAAGAATTGTTTTTTTAGCGATAGTAAGGGTTACAAGTGTAGATTGAAATTGTTTATGTGGTAAGTCAGTTGTTGTTAGGTCACCTAGCAAACACAAGTTTGGAGATAAAGGTATCCTACAGTCCAAAATAGCGGAAAGTTTTTCTAAGACTTTAGTCCAGAAATACATAACCGGAGTACATAACCATAAAGCATGAACATAAGTGTCTGTAGTGTTTTGTAAGCATTGGAGACAAATGTCGGAGTCTGAGAGTCCCATTTTCTTCATCATATATTGAGTAATGTATGTTCTGTGAATAATTTTATATTGGATAAGTTGTAAATTTGTGTGTTTTGTCATTTTAAATGCGTTTTCACAAACTTGAATCCAAAAGTCAGGTTCCGGTGCTATAGACAAGTCTGCCTCCCATTTCGAGATGGGTAAAGACATTTTATCAGTATATGAAAGTAACTTATATATTTTTGAAAGTTTTTTTGTTGTTGTCGGAGAAAGCTTGTTAATATCTTTAGCTAAAACAGGCGGTTGGAGCGTACCCCGAAGTGTTGGAATTTTTTTCTTTATCATATTTTTAACTTGTCGATAATGTAAAAAGTTTCCGTTTTTTATATTGTATTTTTGGAGCAAGGATGTATATGATATAAACATATTATCTGAGAAGAGATGGTGGAGATGTGTAATTCCTTTCTGCTCCCACACAGCTAAATGAAACGGTTGGTTGTTAAGTTGAAAGTCGGGGTTATGCCATAGGGGAGAAAGTCCACAGGGCTCCACTTGGGCTTTTGTCAATTCTAGTGCCTTCCACCAGGCAGTCACGGTGGCGGAAATCATTGGGTTTTTAAAACAATTATGACGCTTAATCAATGTTGTAATAAAGAGTAAATCTCGAAGTCTGAGGTTATTACAATCCTTCTGTTCTAGTTCCAACCAACAGTTAGTGTCTCTGTTGGGTTGTGCCCATAGAACGATATATTGTAGCTGGTTAGCTATATAGTAGTACATAAAATTTGGTGCCTCTAGACCACCTTTGGATTTATTTTTCTGAAGAGTAGATAGACTAATCTTTGCTTTTTTTTTATTCCAGTAAAATTTTGTTACGGCTGAGTCCAACAACTGGAACCATGTAGCCGTAGGTTTAAATGGAATCATTGAGAAAAAATAGTTTATTTTGGGTAAAACTTTCATTTTAATGGTGGCTATTCGTCCTATTAGAGAAATAGGAAGATTATTCCAGCGCATGGCAAAACAATCTATCTTACAATAAATGATCCCTCACTAAGATATCAGGAAAAGCAAAAATATTCTTTTCTTCTCAGAAACCTGGCAAGAAAACCCACTTGAGCACTTGGCATTGTTGATGCAAGAGCATGTTTTGTACAGAAAAAAACTTGCATTTGCTAAAGTTTATTGCCTTTGCCTTTTGTCTTGTTTAACATTTTTCCCCTCATTACACAAAGAAGACAGGAAATTCACAATCATTCTTAACCACAAAAAAAAAAAATTGGTATGCCTTTGGCCCTCGATCTGAAAAGTCCACCAGGCGAAGGTTCATGAATAGTCAACAAGCAGTCAGTCAGTTGCTGAATATTTTAGCGGACTGTGCTTGTGATGTAAACACTTGGTCGGGTACTTTTAGGTCACTAGCTGGATCTAAACAGCTCGTCCAATATGGCGGAAGATACGCTGTGGATGACAAACTGGTTTTAAACATGTCACAAAAGAACAACCATGTGATAATGTTGCAATAGTCCCCGCTCAAGTCAAAGGAACTATTAGCATTCAGAAACAAGCTTTGGCGACATTATGAATGAGTAGTCCTCGCATAAAACAACAACAAAAAAAAACTGACTATGTGTCACTGTCAAATCCGTTGTGGGAATGGACAGGCCGCCTTGTAAACAGCAAGACCATTCAGAGCACGCGTGTCGCACACAAAGCGGTCCGATTGGCCTGTCAATCACCCGCGGCTCACCTGTCGGAACCAGTGACTCAGCGACGGACAGCGCTGACCTTCAGCGACGACAATAAAGACGCTCAACCTCAGGCGCCGCTGGATTTACACCGCAGGTCTGACGAACAAATTCCGGACATAGTGTCATTTTTAATGTTTATACACCTCTAATGTATCATTTTTTACATCATATTTAACGTTATTACAGCTAATGTTTTGAGATATTAACATTGTATGTAATAATGAAATGTAGGAGTGTGCTTCTCTCCACAAGACAATTCGATACGGTTTTCGATAAAATACAAAAGCAGTAGTAGATAAACAAATAACAAAATACAAAAAGTAAACTAATAATTACAAATAAAATGCGAGCTCAATAAACAAAGCAAAAAGCAAAACCAACAATTGAGAAAAAAAATGATATAAAAAATTAAAACACCAACATATATACATATATATTAGGGGTGTTCATCTCTCCAAAAAAGACGATTTGATACGATTTTCGATGCGAAATGATTCGAGAACAGTTGTTTTTCTTCTTCTACTACTTCCTCCCAGCGGGCTCATTAAATAAGCCACCTATATGACAGCCACGCAGCAATTTCAATCAAGTTGTGGCGGCAGATTGGCAGGCCTCCTTCAGGGCAATTGTGACAATATATGCAGCGTGATGGAATACATAGTGCCTTATATAAATCAAATCAAAAGGAGAAAAAAAAATCCGTCGTCGTGTCTGAGATGGTGTCAGGAGTGTCCACTTTTAGTCGAGCTGGTGGGGGGGGGGGGTACGGCGGCCGCCTCACAGGTGTCGGCTTGCAGCGGGGCTGTCATTCCCGATGCGGCTGTCAGTCAAGGCGGCAAGCGAACAATGGACAGGAGATTCTGAGCCAGGGGGAAAATGAGCCGATACCCGTCTTGACGGCTGCCACGTAGGCTCGCAGGACACTTCATTAGGAACACCTGCGCCATGTGTTGAAAAAGTTCTCCTAAAAAAAAAAGAAGAAGAAAAGAATCGTCCTTTTGTGGAGGCAAGGTTGTACACAGCAGATGCGCTAAAGACTGAGCCTCGTGATGACAAACGTACAATTGTTTACAAAAAACAACCTTTGTTTTAGCCGCTTAGCTTAGCTCAAAAGCTCAAAGGCAAGATGTGCGTTGCGCGCACAAAGTCAACAAACAAACTACTGCTAAACATTGAGCTGTTTTGTGATGGCAAACACCCAGCGTCGCGATGACAATTATTGACTTTGACGAAGGAGTACAAAATAATCCGCGTTGAAGCCATTTTGTTCAAAACAAAGTCAAGTTTCATCACAAACATACAACTCTTTATAGTTATTTATGATTACTTGGGAGTGCATAAATTTCCCTAATTTATGTCACTTAGCTTAAAACGCTTAAAGTTATAGTGCTGTATGTAACATACGGTACTGTTAGCTAAGTGAGTCATGTTTACAGTTTAACTAAAAATGTGAAAAGCTCCATGTCAATTGGACTTCGGAAATTAAAACAAATCCAAACACAATTCAATGCTTACAATAGCAGTGTTTACGTAAGTGTTGGTCTTTTGTCCATTTAACAGCCACACGATGAGACGAGTACTTGTCCTTCCCCTCTTTCCCCTGACCTTCGAACCGACCCCAATTACTTATTGTAACATTGTTTGGTATTTACAGTCAAACATGCTTCTTTTTGTTCCGCTTCCTCTTCATTCCATTTTGTGTGTCCTTGTAATGCGTGTCCAGTGTGCTCAGTCAGGCATCAACAGAAAATAATACAGCTATTTACCCAAAGACTCCAGCCAGTCTGTGAGCTTCCAATGTTTTTTTTTTCCAGTTTTTTGTTTTTTTCATCTTACTGCTAGAAAGCATTGACTCTCGCTGGCAATAAATAATGTTTTGTATGATTGTTTACATGGATGTGGTGTATGTAAGTACTGTGATATTGTATCTTGAATTACTCTACAATCCCAATGTTAGACAAGCAAAAACAAACCAGAGCTTGCAGAGGCAGGTTTGAAAAAGCTCTAGAAATTAGTTTTCAAAGCAAAACTTCTTTGCCTTTGGGCAACTTCGACTACCCTATATTGAAAAGTAACCACCGCAAGTTCTGTCCATTGTCTGCATAAAATTTGGTGTTGATCAGGCAAATTCCATGCAATTTGCCAGCAAGCAAATTATATTATCCAAAACAGGCTTTTCATATTTCTTCCCACCATTAACTTCCATAATAATAGAAATTTAATATTTTTTTCTTTATTGATAGTGTGAAAATTCAATGTATCCTCTTGGAAAAATATTCATTTTGTCCAAAGGATAAACACTATCCTTAAAACAAAAAAACTAAGATTTAACTCATTCACTCCCAGCCATTTTCACTGAAGCAACCCCCTTCGCTCTCAGCTGTTTTACTGGATTTTGACTGATTGCAAGGCCCACAGAATATTGTGTTCTCATGCTATAAAAACATGGAACCTACCAAAAGAAAGATTCAGCAGGAAAAATATATATATTTGTATCTGTTTCCGTTTTTCAGCAATTAGCATTAGAATATAGCTAAGTTTCATCATTATTCATAAACCTGTTGAAAACGTGGCCTTGGCTGATCTCTTATACTCTGCTGGCCATTTTTTGTAATAACTACCATTGCTTTAAGCGACCTCTTAAAGTCAGAAGCTGCATCAAAGCCTTCTGCATGCTCTAGCATATTAAAAAACATATAAATACGTTTTTGGGACCATGGTATTATTTAAAATAGAATGTGTTTACATGTTTTGGGGAGCAAATGAGTTAAAAGGTTCAATGGTCTTGAGCACCCCAACATCTTGTAAAATCCAAAATTATTTGCCTTATAGAAAGCTGTTCTGGTAGCAGTTTTTCAAAAAACATTGTAATATAAAAATAATATGCAATTGCTTAATTGACTGATTGGTGTGCTTGATAAAGTAAAAAAAAAGAAAAGAAAATACTCTATGAACTCTAACGAATCGATAAAAACAAGTTAAATGTCCAGAATCCTTCCGACCAAAATGGCCGACGACGTGTGTTTCACTGCCGGTTTTAGTACAGATTTTTTTGGGGGGGGGCTTGGGGTAGAAGGTAAAAGCCAACTAATTAGCTTGCCGCGCAGCAAACGCCATCGGTTTTATTTAGACGTGTCCTTCATTAGGCAGGCTACGGGTGGGGACGCAACCAAGATTCATCCACAATGGAGGGGAGGGGGGCTTGCTGATTGCAGCAGACAGCCTTGAGATTCACGCTGCCGTGCTATGATTGCATGCTGCGTGTACAACGTAAACCACCAGGAACCAAGTGAACACACAACTGAATGAAATGAGACATTTACGCATTTATGAAAATAGACTCCCCGCGGTGGTCCAATTTTAACGCGGAGAAAGTGAAAACGCTTTATCAATGGTAAGGAAAGTGTTTTTATTGAGCCTCCCGTTTAAAGTTGAGTCCAACTTGACTGGGCTTCGATCGGGTTCCGCTTCTTTGTCTGCTCTGTCGGTCCGATCATTTCATTCAATTTTGTAGCTTTAGCCAGTGGAGAACAATAATGATAATGGCTAATATTAGCACAATTTTATTTAAAAATAAAATAAAATAATAAAGGGTTGTTGCTTGTATGCTGCTGTGAAACGTTAGCAGATGCTAACCTCACGCTGTTGTATGCTTCACTTATTGACCTGCAACTAATCATCGCCGCTAATTTGCGCAATTACTTTCCAAATTCCTCTTTGGCAAGCCAATCATTATCCTACTCATTTGTTTTTCGCGTTTTAAAAAAAATCTGTTTATTTAGTTTGAAATCGCTCTATCTTTGCTTTTCTCTACTTCTTCTAAATTCACGCAAAGACTGTGAGTCAGCACAAGTGATGTCTGACAGTCTTAATGGAATCCCAATGATGGAATTCCAATGATTGCGGTTTGTTTGTGTTGCGTCTGGGCACGATGACGAAACAACCCCGCTGCTAATTATCAACTCATTGCGGCTTAAATGCTTGTTTTTTGGATTAAAATGAGCTGTGATGGGAAGAATAATCAAGGGCATCGCTCCGCTGCTCTGCTGCATATCAACTCTCGTTAGTTGTGGGGATTTTTGTAAGGATTGCAACTACTTAGGCTGTTGATTGCCCAACTGAAACGATGCCGCGCTTATCAGAACAAGAATCCTACTTAAACCCGTATCCCTGAAGGGCGAACATGCTAACAATTTTTGATTTCTCGTCAAGGTTTTTTCAAGGTCGCGGCGTTTCCTAATCATTCTCTCAACAAATTGTGAACATTTGGACAATTTCCTTGCGACAAAAAAAGACCATTAAGACCGTTTAGAGAACCATTAAGACTGTTTTAAGAACATTTAGGAATCATTGCGTCTTCGAAAGAACCCCAACGGACCCTGACATGAAGTCAACATTTGTTAGCGTCGCAAACGTTCATTGCTCAGTGGAATGCGGGCTTAAGGGTAAGATTTGTTAGTTGCTCAATTTCTGCCTACTTTCAATTGTGTAAAGGAACAACGATGGAAAAAACGTTTTGGGAGCTTTTAGCCATGTTAAAATGCAAATTCTAAGTGATGAGAAATTCTAGGTCATTTTGCTCTCCAAGCACCAGCCCCTCCCAACCTGAGAAAACGAGCGGGTGCTCACTTTATGACGTCATTAGGTAGACCCACTTTCTCTGAGACCTCCGTGGGAGTGTGACAAAAGTAGCCTTTATCGATAAAGCAACCAATCATCCTTCACATTTGCAATGCCAAAGTAAAATCCCAGAAAGGGTTCTGGCTGACACTTGTGTAAACTACAAGTAAAATCTTTACGCTTCTAATGTTTTTTTTCCCCTCCTCCTTTTTTCCTCTCTCTTCTTCCCTCTCCTCCACGATTTCTTGCGGCAAGGAGCCGTTTTGTTTCAAATGTTTGATGAGGAATTGATGGCAAGCACACGAGGAGAGCCCGGCGTTTTAATTCTGCGTTTGTAAAAGAACCAGCTAAAAACCTCATATTTAATAAAAAAAATTGACATTGCCATAGTGTCAAATTTAAGATGTAATCCTTGTATGCCTTATAGGGCTTAAAGGTGCATTGTGCCGTTTAAAAAGGTAATATTAAAGCTTTTTCTACATCATTCATGCTTTTATCTAGCCTTTATAGTAGAGTGTGCAGACCCCGCACAATCCACAGTTTTTTGTTTGGGGGGGGGGGGGGGGCATCATGCGTGTCCCCGCGGAGTAGCGGACATGTGCCGTGCACTTTAAATTGTGCACGTACTCACACGCGCACCACGAACAAGCATGATAAAGATGCTGCAGTTACGCTTTGGGCCAGTCACGAGTAAAAAAAAAAAACAAAAAAAAAGAAAGTGTCAAATTGGACAAAGATCCTTTAAAATACCGTTGTGTATTCCTTTTAGTTTCCAAAAGTCAGAGCAGGACCCTATTGATTTTGTATGATGTTTGATCCAAGATATGCTGACAACAAAAAAAGTTTCTGAAAATCGTGTCCTGTCTGCTGAAAAGTAAGGAAGTTTTCGAAGAAGACTCCATTGATTTTGGATGAAGTTGTGCCGATGTGAACAAAAGACTTTTTGGACAGGAAGTCGTGACCTGTCTGCCTAAATCAGGAATATACAATTGGAAATTCGGTTTCATTTAGCAACGTGATATTTGGTAGGCATGTCTATCATGAGGAGCCCCACAAAAAAAAAAGTCTCAAGAAGGAGTCATGCCTGAAAAGACACAGAAAGTTTGTCATGGTGCTTTGAAGAAGCCATATTAGCCATTTTCTGGAATCCTTTAAAGGTCAACATTTTTTCCCTGTTGTTGTCTGACTGCTACCAAATTTGAAATTGGGACTTTTAAAAATTCTTCATTGTTTTGGTTTCCTCATTGTCTTACAGCTTGCGTGCGGATGTGTGCATGCGTTTGTGTAGCATTCTGCAGTTGTCATTGTGGTGGTTTTATTGAAAGATTTGTTGTTGATCCAGCGCTCACGGGCGTCATTGTGTCCCACAATGCATGAATTCAGAGGGAAAAAGCGGCAGCTTATTATGCTCAATATGCTGCACTCGGCACTCCATCACTGTACTATTTTTTTTTGCCCGCCTTTATGGGTCGTTTGGGAAATTAAATGAGCTTGAACACTGAATCATATAAGAGAAAGAAGAAAAAAAAAGAAGACAATTACGGTGAAATGAATGGAGCATTGATTGGTTTACTTTGCTATACAATCACTTTTATTTTCTTTCACTTCTCGCTGTCTCTTTTATAGCATTGGCTGTTGAGCTCAGTGTGTTAATGTTTGCACGTGTCTGTGTGTGTGTGCAGGAAAAAGGTGAGAGTGTAGCATATCGTTACTAAAGGTTAGCTCGCAGATTTACGCATCACCCTTCAGCCTTTTTTTTATTTTTATTTTTTACATTTGAGCTACTTCGATTGAATGTCCCTGCCGGCCCTAAAATATAACCCGAGTATTTTTTTTCCCTTGAATGCTTTGAAGCCAGCTGCGTACGGTTCACATTGATTTTCACTTATTTTCATTTAGTGTCCCCAACCAACCTCAGCAGCAAAATATAACCTGTAACAACCCTATTTTATACATTCAGTTTCTATATACACATCTACAACCCCTATCAGTTTTTTTTTAAATTAGAAATAATGAAATGCTAACATGCTAACAGTTGGTATGCTCAAGGCCAATTAAAAATTTTACATTTCGGTTTGTAATTAGGTACTTCCTTTTTTTTTTTTTTTTGCGAGAATTTGTGCCAATAAATTAACAGTTGGCATCTTAGCAAAGAGCAAAGTAGCAATCTGAGTACAAAAGTAGTAATGCAGATTGATAATAATTTTGTATTATGCCTTTTAATTGGGTAACATTTTTTGAGTGGTGAGGCCGATTGTTTTTTGTTTTGTTTTTTACATTGTGTCTTGCATGGGGTGTGAGTACAGAAAGCTCTAAGGTAGATTGGTTAGTATTTTACGCCATTCGCTTTTGTATGGCAATATTTAAAATAAGACTTGAAAAATGCTAACATGCAAACCGTTGACATGCTAACATGCAGCAAGATGTCCAAAAAGCGCTGAAGCATATTATTTTGGGCTCTGTAATTGGGTACTATAACTAATAAGAACTGATCAAATGCTAACATGCTAGCAGTTGGTATGCTAACAAACAGAAATGTAGGAAACTCACTTCACAAAGCGGTAAGATGAGAGGTGATAAGCGCTTTGCATTGCCCGTCTAATCAGACTCCATTTCCAATGAGAATTGTTTGAAATGATAACACAACAAGTATTTTATATGCTAACATGTAACAAATGACACTTGTTTAATGCTAACATTTTATGCTAACATGAGTACAGAGAAAAAAAAAAGATTTTACATCCAGTCCTCTTCTGAGGTAGGCTACTGTTTCAACAAACCAACGCCAAATAAATGCTAACATGCTAACATTTAATATACTAACTCAACTAAATTGCACATTTTGCTCTTTGGTGGAGAAAGAAAAACATGCTAACGTCTGTTGCACCTGCAGTGTGCAGAGATGAAGGCTTCCAACTACTGAACTTGTAACTTGTGAGGTGAAAAGAGACAAGCAAAGTTAGTGATTAGCTGCCAGGCTGCGCTCCTCCGGGGAAGGTCAGAAAACCTCGCTGGAGAAGAGCCCAAAGCGTGTGCGTGGCGAGCTGGCATGTACATCATCAACTGGCCTCACTATGAGCGTCTCTGTGGGTCGAGCCAAACATCAGCGAAAGCATGTAAACTTTAATGCTGACAGGCATCAAAAAAACATTACCCAACATGCTTTGCAACCTTTACTTGCTGATAACAGCTGTTTTGTACCACACAACATAGCAAAATAACAGTGATGATGGCGGAGTTATGTTCTTAGATTGCTTGCTGTATGTTAGCATAACATCAATTCTGAATATATAAAAAAAAAAAATAGTACCCGACTACAGGGCGTAATATAAAATCCTCCTCATTCTGCCTGAGCGCTTTCTGTGCTCAGGTTACTAACTTGCTATTTGTTAGCATACTTACCGCTTGAATGTTACTATTCGTATACTAAGTGTTAGCATGTTTCTTGAATTATTATTTGAACAAGTGACTACTGAGCCTGATGTAAGATTGCTCATCAATCTGCCTGAGTGCTTTTTTGCCAACATAGTGTGCGTGTTTGTGTCCGCATTTTGTAGCATAAAACTTTCACTTTGTTAGCTTTTGTTGTTGATGTGTTCTGACTGGAGGCCAATCATTTCACATGGCAGCTTACTGCCAGTTTGTCTTTATCATTTATGCATGACTTCAGATTTTTTTTTAAATATATTTTTGCCCTCACCTGTACTCAAGATGGCCTTGGGATGTATTTTCTTTTTCTTTTTCTTTTTCTCCCCTTTTTTTCTTAAAGAACAGCAAACATTAAACAGATGGCGAGGCAGTCCGGGTGAGTTGTACTGAATTAATCACAACATTTTTAGCATGTATTTGCGGAGCGTGTCTTACGTGTCAGCCTTTTCAAACATCAAAATGTACCTTTTTTGGCTGTGTTGGCTTTTAACGCGTCAATGCGCACATAAGCGGCGGCTTTCCAGCACTTCCCCAAATGGGAGCGATGGTCCTCTCGGGGCCCGTCGCTCCCGGACAAAGCATTCATTTTTCAGCTGCAGCCTAGGGGGGCCACCGCACACGTCCTTAAAACGTTAGCATCTTAACAGTCGATTAGCAACCTCTGTACACAGGTGGCTTTTTTTCTTTATGTTAGCATATCAACTTCTTTTACGTTAGGCCACATTTTTACAGCCAGTTTGGAGAAAAGTCATACAAATAGACTCATTATTTTCCTAAATTAATTCTTGACGAATTCTCACCAGAGGGCAAACATTTGTACCTGCCGCTGTTCTCGTTAATGAGCTTTAATTGACTGAGGCCGCACACGTACACACACTTCCACGCACACCGTTGCCCCCGGGAGTGTCCTCTGGCTCGAGCGACGCCCTATATGCAAATGAGCAGCCCCATTATACACTAATTGCTTGCTGCCACTGCACGGGAATCTGGCGAAGGGGTCTGGCGTTGGACGTAGGCGTGTTGAGTCGCGTCAGTGAAGTCGAGGGTCTTTCTTTGGGGGCGGTCGCCTCAACTGGCAGCTCAGGTGTCCTGATGGAACCTTGGAGTATTGTGACTGTGACTACAGCCTAATGTGCATTAATTATACACTCAGCCGCCTAAACCTGTTAATGATATGAGATGTGAGGCCATCGTCACGTCAGTTGCCACAGCTCCACATATGGTACGTCCGCTGCCATGTCCGCCTGATGCTCGTCTGCTGCCGCCGTGTCCTCAGGTGCCACATCTGCTTCCACAATGCCCGCCTGACAGACACTAATGCTACTTCTGTGGCCACAACATCCACTAGTTCCTCATCTGCTGCTCCGACATCACACGCCAAATCTACCCGCGTCGGGTCTGCTGCCATCTTGTCTGCCAGTGACACATCTGCTGCCTCAACTTCCGCCGGCACATCCGCGAATGCCACATCTTCTGCCACGATATCTGCCGCCATATCCACCCACGTCACGTCTGCCACCATCTCATCCACCAATGGGACAAGCAACCAGGACTACTAAGGCAGCTTAATAGGAAACCTACTACTAATACCCCCCCACCCCCAATGGGATGACCATGTTGGACAAAACATTACGTACCTCGCGGATTGTTGTCTGTACGCTTCCCCAATCGAGCGGCCATATTTGCCAAACCATTAGGTACACCCCAGATTCTTGACTGGACAAAACATTAGGTCCACCCCGGATTTCTGTCTCAAGGCTTCTTCAATGGGGCAACCGTATTGGACAAAACATTAGGTACCCCACCATGGATTGTTGTCTGTAGTCTTCCCCAATTGAGCGGCCATATTTGTCAAAACATTAGGGAAGACCCCAGATTCTTGTCTGCAGGCCTCCCTACTGGGACGGCGATGTTGGACAAAACACTAGGTAGACCCCTGATTCTTGTCTGTAGGCTTCTTCAATTGGGCGGCCATATTGGACAAAACATTAGGCACACCCCGGATTGTTGTCTGTAGGTTTCCCCAATTGAGCGGCCATATTTGCCAAAACATTAGGGAAGACCCCAGATTCTTGTCTGCAGGCCTCCCTACTGGGACGGCGATGTTGGACAAAACACTAGGTAGACCCCCGATTCTTTTTTTCTTTTTTTTTCTTAGAGCTCAGTATTGTTCATTCGATTTGACATCATCATTGCTCTCCTTTTTTTTTTAAAAAAAAATGTTTTTTTAGACCCCCGATTCTTGTCTGTAGGCTTCTTCAATTGGGCGGCAATATTGGACAAAACATTAGGTACAACCCGGATTGTTGTCTGGAGGCTTCTTCAATGGGGCGACCATATTAGCCAAAATAATAGGTACACCCAGATTCCTTTCTGTAGGCATCCCATGTGGCTTTCCAACTCGCAAGAGTCAGCAGTCCCATTCAAGATTTCCACAGGAATTTTCTAGTACTTGTCTGTTTGTAAAGACTCATAAAAGTCTGAAATATAGCAGGGAGACGAAAAATGATCCCCAATATAGCGGTAGTTCGCTGCATCCCAAAAAAATACCGGTGGTCACAATACAGGGTAAACGCCTCCCCTCTAGTGTACAGTACTCTAGGCACCCATTACACGACACTACACTCAGCTCTTAAGTAGTATTCCTTACAGTCTATAACTTGTAATGGACTTCCTAATCAGCGCAACCAGTGCAGATACTCATCAGTGATCAATGATGTCGTTGGCCTGGTGGTGGACGCCTTCCCTCGTGTCCCTGCACTTGCTCTCTTGCATTTTTTCCCCTCCTTTTTCCCGTATCGTTATAAATATGTATCCACTTGCCACAAGTCAGACCTGAAGTGAAGTGTCAGCTGGTGAATATGCATGACAGTTATGAATATTTATTGTTGACTTATTGAGATGTGTCATGGACTCTTGAAGGGCAACATATGCCTTCACTTCCTCTGTGCCTCGGTGTTTATCTTAGACAGTTTTTTTTTTCCTTCAAAATTGCATATATTATAAACCTGTTTCCAACTTAAGGGTTTCATGGTCACGAATTCAACGAGTGTAAATATGTAAAGGGAATGGACCAGAACAAGCTGCATTTAGATTTATATTTCCTGGTGAAGAAGTATGGGGCTCATTCCTCATGCCAACGTTGTGAACAGTAAATAATTGTATGTTTGTGATCTTATAGTGGCTCATGTTTAGTGTTAGTCCGAAAGAAATCTTTGCATAGTGGACCCTCCCCATCATTTTAATATAAATATTTGTATTTATTAAATCTTTTGGGATAATAAATAACGTGGTGGTAACTTGATCATTAATGGTGATGAATATTTTCTTTAAAAAATATATAAAAAAAAAATATATATATTTCTTTGAATATCTATATATATATATATATATATTTTTTTTTAACAGAAATACATGCAAAAAATTAAAATGATGATTTTGGATATTTAATTTATTTATTAAAAAAAAATAAAAAAGTAAAGTAAAGAAAACCATGTGTAGACGAAAACAAGCATTCACTTTATGATGAATTATTCAGTGCGAAAAAAAAGGTGTTTATAATCTATAAGATCTATTATGTGAGCTTTTTGATGCTGCTGACTGTATATCATCACAATAATAAGCCATAATGCACAGCCGTGCCTCGGCACACTGCGACAGTAATAAATAGACTTCTCACTTTGACACATTGATTTTAAATTGGAGTAAAAAATATGTAAGTGATTGCTCTCCCTCGCTTACATTCTCTTTACTGTTATTTCATTTTTCCCAACTCGCTCACGGCGCGCCATCTCGGCTTCTATCGCCCCCTACCCCCCCCCCCCTCCTCCTCGTCCTCCTCCACCCACTCCGAGCTTGTCACACCAAAGTGCCGGAGCAAAATATAAGCACAATAGATCATCCTGACAGTTTAATTTCGCGCGCTTGATTATCAGTCAATTTGATAATTATATCATGCAGCCATCCAATTAATGGCTTCTATATTTACAATGATCATCAAGTGAGCTCTCTGCGGCGTTGCCGTCGTTCATCAGTGCTGAGATATGAGCATCTCCGGGGAGCTTTGTGGAGCTTATAATTGTAATATTGTGATATCGAGATATTAAAAGCAGCATATCTGTTTAAAAAAAAAAAGAGTCTGGTTTTGATTTGCATTCGTACAGTTCTAGCACCCACTGGTGGCTAGTTTTTTCATGCAGTTGATATGCATTGCTGTTATTTAGAAAAGCACAATATTGTGTTTTTTTTTGTATGAACTCTTTTTTTTTTTATATATCTCCAACCTCTCCACAATATTGTGATAATTGTCTAATCGTGATGTTTGGATATCGTTACATTTCTAATATTTATGTAAATACCTTAAATATATTATTTTGAAGGCACAAAGTAACTCAATATTTCACATAATTAAACAGTTTGAAAAAAAGAAAATTAAATAATTAAATAAAAAGTAGCTCTCTAAAATTTCTAAAATAACGTAGAGTAAAATTGATTAAATTTTTTTGGGGTATTTTGGATTTTAAAGAATTGCAGCATAACAGCTAAATGCTGCTTCACCATGTTTGCTTTGAACTATTTTAAGGAAGTGCAGTACCAATAGTTCTGCCACAAAAAACACGCTTCCGAATGCTCTGACTTCATCTGAAGAGCCCGTGTTCTGAATTCATTTTTGCCCATCCTTTTAAAAATGAGCAGTCATGCTGGATTTCGTGTCTTTCCTCTCCATCGCAGACGACGTGCCTCCGTACTTCAAAACGGAGCCGGTGCGCAGTCAGCTGCATTTGGAGCGCAACCGGCTGGTGCTGACCTGCATGGCCGAGGGCAGCTGGCCTCTGGAGTTCAAGTGGATCCACAACAGCACCGAGCTGACCCGCTTCTCTCTGGAGTACAGGTGAATAATTTGGCTACATTATCAATGTGTACCTGTACTTACAAGGATTGTTTGGGAAAATGCAAGGTTGTTTGCCTTTGGTTGACTATTGGATAAGTGCTTCCGTCACGTCCAGCTGTTACGTCTCTCATCTGCTGTGAATACACGTGTGCGGGACGAATTCATGATGCGTTCAAGACCATCTCAGAACAGCGTGCAATGGGCATGTGATAAAGAAATGTAATTGTTTTAAAAGTTTTGAAGCTGTGGGAGGACAGGTGATGGGGACCTAGTGGACATATGTAAAAAAAAAAATGGGTCACACAAATGTCAGCCATCTCTTTTGGGGACCCCTTATGTTCGGGGTCTAGTTAATTGCCTGCGCCATTTTAGCACCTCTGCCCACACCAACTTATATAGTCCACTATTTCAAAATCCCTCTATAGATATTAGAGAATAGGGAATGATTATGAAGACATCCTTTGCGTTATTTGGGGCAGTTTTAATTACACTGGTTCACGGTTACTATGCAGTGAAAGGATGTAATTATGTTTCCACATCCAGAAAATAAAAATGACCCATAAGGAGTTTGGATGATTCTGCACCATTTTTTAGCACATAAAAAGATTTTTATACACAAAGTTGCTTGTGTTATTATTATTAATGCCACCATTGTAGTCTAAATCATTTTAAATCCATTAGTTTTGGAAGTTAAAAAGTTTTTTTTTTTTTTTTACTTTATTCATTTCATGATGCACCCCAGCATGGCAACACTGTATACATCAGGGGTGTCAAACATATGGCATGTGGCCCGTAAGGGGGTTCAATCTGGCCCATCAAGATAGAACACAAACTGCAGTTTTTCCCTCAAATGAACTGTTGTTGCTAATTTTGTCCATTTGAGGGTGCACTGACAACCACTTAACATCAACCCGGCCATTTTCACTGAAGCAACCCCCTTCGCTCCCAGCTGTTTTACTGGCCCACAGAAAATTGTGTTCGATTTCTATGAAAACATGGAACCTACCAAAAGAAAAATTTGAGTTTCTTCTTTCATCAGGAAAAAAAAGTACATTTGTATCTGTTTCCGTTTTGCAGCAATTAGCATAAGAATATAGCTAAGTTTCATCACTATTCACAAATCTGTTTAAAACAGTGGGAGAAAGAGCTTTTTGCAACATGGCCCTGGTGGATCTTTTATACTCTTCTGCCCCTGATGGCTGTTTTTTTTAATAACTACCATTGCTTTAAGAGGCTGCATCAACTTCTTCTCTATGCTCTAGCATTTTTTAAAAAATAATAATAAATAAACATATAAATACGTTTTTGGGACCACTGCAATGCTTAAAATATAACTTTTTATACATTTTGGGGAGCAAATGAGTTAAATGACATTCTGAAATGTGTGTGTTACTTTAAATATTTTCAGAATGTATGTGTGTAATTATTCGCACTGAAAAAATTAGTTATTTTTGACCTGCCGTTATCTATAGCTTATTAAGCCAAGGGCAAACTGGTCCAGCCCACTTTAAGATCAAATTCAGGTGAAAGTGGCCCCTGAATTCAAATGAGTTTGACACTCCTGCATATTCAGAAAGGTTGGCGCCAGCACACTACAAACACACTTTGCAATCTAAAGTCAAATGACTTATTCTCTTTGACGATGCAATGTTAAAGGATCATCAAACATGATATTTCTTTTGATTTCCTGAAAAGTGATGCTTTTTGGTGATGCAATTCCACCCAACTGCAGCGATTTGCTACACAGATATATGACGGCAAATTGTGAAACATTGGCATTTTGCTCACCGCATGTGGGCGGGACAAAGTTTGATGGCACAAATCTCAAATGGCCGTTTTACATCATGTTCCCAGTGGCCACGACAATCACATCTCAGGCCATTTGAGGGTCTTTTGAGCATGTCGGCAAAATTCGATGACTTTAGTGCACGGTTCACATTTGATACAAGATAATGTCATTTTTTTCTACATTTCAATGAAGCTTAAAAAGCTTATTAATGTCCCCATTACAGTATGTTAAGTACATTATACGCACTACAATAAGAGCTATTGCTGCTTGTGCTGTTCCTCTTTTGCTTCTCTGCTTTGCCCTCCTGACACCGCTATCATTCTCTCACATAGCATGCTAAATGTGTGTGTCTTTTTGTGTATGCGTGTGTGCGCATGAGGTGGTGGGGTTGGCAGATAAAGCGTCTTTAGCGGTAACTGGAAGATTGTTATCATGCAGCCAACACGGCCTTATCTCACCAAGCGACGTGTGTGTGTGTATATACGCTGCATGTTTGCGTTTGTGCAGCACGCACACATACACACACACACAGTGCTGATCATACAGTATAAGTGAAGGCGGAAAAAAAGAAGGATGCCAGCCTGGGCGAGTTGATGATGTCTTGCAGATCTCCAGAGGATGATAAGAGCAGAGTGACACGCGAGTGTGAGAAGAAGTGGTCAGGGCGTACTGGAGAGGCGAGCGCACGACGCACTCTTGTGTGGATGAGTCACACGGCATCATGTCCAGAAGAAGAAACAGATAATGATGTCGTGATGTAGCAGCATGTGGCACTGTGTTTGGTCCCTAAACAATTACATGTTTGTGATCTTGAGAAGGCGCGTGTTGATGTAACTGGGAGAGCCGCGGATGTGATCGTCAGATGACCTTGCCTACTTCATTCTGAGCATCGGCCTAATGCAGGTGAAGGCGGCCACAGTATGTCGGCTGAAATAGTATCTTTTCTCTTGGGATTTGGTGACGCAGCATGTGGCTCACTTTTATGGAGGACCAAACTGCCCAAAATTAAAAATAGATAAATAAAAAACGGATCTAAAGAATGCAATTCAAAAATAAAAATAACTATAAATGAAAATGAAAACAAATAAGTAAAAATAAATACTAAAATAAAAAAACGGGATTCAAACCGATTTGACCATTGAAAGGCAGTTCAATCCAACCCAAGTCACGCTTAGGACCGCCCCCTCATTTAACATTTCGTGCTGACATTATCTGCAGCATGAAATAAATACATGTGAGAACAAAGCATTTTTATGTATTGATTAATATTGATTTCTATTTATATATTTATTTTTGTATTTATTTCCACATTTATTTTTAGATTTATTTTTTGAATCTCAGTTTATATTTGTGTATTTATTTTTATTTATTTGATTTTTTGTTGTTTTTACTTCTATTCATATAATTTTTTTTAATTCGATTTTTTATTTAATTAAAAAGTTTTTTACATCCATTTTTATTTGAACTTTTATTCATTTATTAATTTATTTATTTTTCATTTTGGCAGTCTTATCATTGTACACGCAATCCCAAATAGCGTTCCGTCAGGCTTGCATACTGCACTCCACGTGTCACCCCTATACAATGTCTTGCAAGATATACACTTAGTAAAAAGCCAACTTTTGATTTTCCTCAGCGTTACCGTAGTAACAGCCTTTATGAATTAGACGAGATTGCCTTAAGTTGCGGCCAACGAGCGCTCACATCAGTAGTCAGGTATCACAACAGGAACTGAGTGTGATCTATCACTCAGTATTGTCGGTAGTGCACTTGTTATGCAGCAGATGAAAGTTGGCTGATAGAACTTTTTCCTTTTTTTTTTTTTTTTCGGGCACCATCCTTGCTGACAGCATTTCCTTTGATCCATATTTCAAACCGCTCTGTTCCAAATTCATGCGACGACGGCTTTTTTAAGTCGAGGGGGAGAGCAATGGGAAAAAAAGCAGTTTTTTTTTTTAAAGAGTATTTGAGTGATGCTGTCTGTGAGTGCTGAGAGCTGTTTTAAATACGGACAGCTTGTGACGTGACCTTGTATTTTAGTCAGTCAGCTAATCAATAGCACCAGGTGGCATCTCAATGCTATGTAAAAGGTAGGGCGAAATTGTTTTGGTCAGAATCTTGCACTGTTGTCGAGCAAAACTCAACTGAGTTTGTGAGTTGAAATTGTTACTTGGAACTAAGCACGAGGTCTTCCAACGACAACAGCGGTCACACTTCTGCTCACCATCATTTTCATTGCAAACATCCGATTGCTACTCGAAACTGAGCGCACAAAAATAACCTCGGTGACGAGCCACATGCTTTTTCTCATTATAATCTGAACACATGTAGCACAATGACAAAGTCGGCATAAGGTGGTGGAATGTCGCTGAATCTAATCAATGCAGCGGCAAAATGAAATTGCGTGACATTGAAGACGTGACAGCTCCCCAGACTTGACTTTTTATCGGGACGACGTCCATTCCCGCCACCGCCGTCTACTTTTTGAAACGTGTAAATTAGTTCTGGCCGGCAGTACAATCGCAACAAAAACGGGATGCTTCGCTTTTTTTCCCCTGCTTTAATCGAGTGGGAACAAGCGTGACAATGCGACTGACACTTTGACCGCGCTCGTAATAGGGAGTCGCTTGCCGTTTGATTGATCCGCGCTGAATGAATCAAACTCGCGGAGATAGATTTGTCACCAACATATTACCAAGAAGCCGTCTCCTCGCACGCGAATTCACCTGACATCCGTTGCGAATATTTTGCAGATGTTGTAATTTCATGGTTGCTCTGAGCAAATTAAAGCAAGCACAAATATATATATATATATATATATACAGTATATATATATATATGTATATATATGTATATATATATATATATATATATATATATATATATATATATATATATATATATATATATATATATATATATATTTGCAATTACCCGAGTAGAGGAACGACATATCTTGGAGCGTAACGGGAGATGATGGACAAAAATTAGGTCTTTTGCAAAATATTGGGTTGAGAAAGAACCCAATTTACATTAGTGTCAAGATGGTCCAATGTGCACCCTAGTTTGTGACCATTTTGTGCTTAAGACAGATTGAAATTTAAGTTCATCATACACATTTTTTATTCAATCATTAATTTTTATTTTCTTTGTATTTACTGCATATGGCTGTCCCTTGAATTATTTTTGTACAGTACAGTTATTCACTCCACGTCTCTGGTAAACTAAAAACGATGACAATAAAAAAAAAAAAATATATATATATATATATATATATATATATATATATATATATTTTTTTTTTTTTTTTTTTTTTTTTACGGCACTATACAATTCACACCCCTATTATATATACACATATATATATATATGTGTATATATAATAGGGGTGTGAATTGTATAGTGCCGATTCATAGCTCACGATTCCATTCGATGTCGATTAATCCCAATACAAATCTATAAATTGATTATTGCAAAAAAAATATATATATTATTTTACTCAAATTTAGAAAATACTAATGACTAAACTTGTACATGTACAATGTAAGATTTGTATGGAAATGTATTCATTTATCTGAAACTTCAGGCTTATAACTGAGCCACTGTATTTAACAAACAGGTTGCAGTTTGTTTCATGTTGCACTGAAATAAAAATATTAAGGCTTAATGTTCCATTAATATAACATTCTTTTCTTCCATGCTTGAAGTGTGAACCCTAACCTTAAGTAAGACATTATTGTTGAATATTTCCATCAAAAAGTGATAAAAATCGATTCGGCCACATATCGAATCGATTCGAAAATTGCGCACTGTAATATCGCGATATATTACTGAATAGATTTTTTCTAACAACCCTAATATATATATATATATCAAATCAGCCAGGTTGCAGCAACTATAAGATCAGCCAGTATCACGCGAGGATCTTGTTGCAAAAGAAGAGACGGAGGAAGTGTAGGTTGGGACTGTCGTCTGTCACTAGCGTGGTGTACTCGTGCGCAAGCCGCAAAGAGGAAGTAGAAAATAAGCGAAGGGCAGAACAAAACAGTTAACCCTGGAGGGAGATAAAAAAAAAAAAGCATCCTCCTCGGCTCATCAAAGCATGACGGCGGCGATGGAGTTGCTGCACGTCAAGGAATGACGCTTCATTCGTCGAGCAAACGCGACTAGCGATGGGATTCACGGCTCGTTTCGCCGGTCACATCGACCTCCTGAGCTGGAGTCAGACCAGCCAATTGCTGTTATTTTGTTAACAAAAGCACTTTCAGGAATGTTGTTTTAGAGCAGGAAAAGACTATTTACATGCTTGAGTTGTCACAAAAGAAAAAATAGTCAAGTCCAAATTGAAATGTTTGTTTTACAAACAGCTCATTTTTCAACACTGATAAAACTAAAGAACGGAAAAAGATAGAAATACACTTTATTTTCTGCTGAAAGAAGAGAGTCCAATCTTTCTTTTGGTAGGTTCCATCTTTATATAGCAATAGAACACCATATGATGTGGGCCTTGCAAGATCAGCCAAAATCCAGTAAAACAGTATTGAAGGGGGTTGAGCCAAAGAAAATGGCTGGGATTCAAGAGAACCTAAAAAGTTACATTGAATTGTAATCCACAATAGGTGTTTTTAGAGGGAAGACGGAAACAGTCACTCGTGCTCTTTAAATTGCTTTAGTAAATGAACAGTAAACACCAGAATTCCTGTTGCAAGTAAATGAGCGAGAATGGTGACATAACGGTGAGCAGTTATGAGCATATTTACTCCACCAGACGCGGTGGAAAAGTGTGACCTTTTCCCGATCTACTTTCGTTGACAAGTTAATCCAAACAATGGCCAAACACGCAGCTGATAGGTAGCCGTGATTCGGCATTATCTTCCAAGATGAAGGTCTGATGACAAGAGAAGTTGGACATTTCCGCAATTTACATTTGCTGACTTTCGAGATGCTCCGAGAAACCGCGCCGTCTTGATATCTTCCCTCTGCAATGCAGTCAGTGTATGCTTAATGATTCCAAAGTTCACCAAATTCATGACAATTTGTATTTTGCCGGCTTTGAAAATGATCAAAGGCAACCACGAATAAAGATGTCTTCGTGCAACCCCCGAGGAAAAGAGTGAGCAGACGCCTTGCGATTTAAAAGTATGTTGTGGCAAACGGGATGCTCTCACTTACTGAAAGCAATCCATTAAGGTCGCCCGGCCAAAGAGATACTGGCTGGTCCAAAAACCCCCCACCCCCTCGCGACACCACCCCCCGTAACCCCGTGTCTACGCCATGAAGTGATTTAAGCGCACAAACATGTGAGTGGGGCAAGTTTTTTTCCCCACTGCTAATTGGATGTTGCTGGCCACTCTTTGGCCTCCTCATAGCGAGGCCACCGCTCATCTCGTTTAACGAGCCACAATAACAACACTATCGATGTCAGCGCACTGGAAAAAAATACATTGACTTTTTCAAATAAGATACTTTTACACAGACGTGCTGTTTTGAGATATTTAGCAAGGACAAAAAGAAGACTATTTTTAATGACATGAACATTCATGCGTGTATTCAATGCAGCTAAGTTTGTACTTATTGTCATAAGTTATCATTAAATGAAAAAAACGAGTGATTATTGATCGTAAGTTGTGTTGGAAGTCACAAATAGAATACACAAAACAAATAGCTAAATCAGAGGCTGTTCTTCATAGAGTAAAGAATTTCCTAAATAAGAAAGGTCTTCGAACTGTGTGTTAATTTTGAGTTAATAAAAAAAAAAACAACACATAATTAATGAATGCTCCTTACTTGGAAAGTCTGCACTGGGGGAATTCCAGTCGCAACGCAGCAGACACGTCCACGTAAAAATTTTGCACTAATAAACTTAATAATAATTATTATATTTTTGAAGACTGGCATCAAGTTGTATTTTACAATTTTAAAAATGTGCGGAATTTCACAAGTTACTTCATGTTAAATTAGATAACTCTTAATATGAAAAGAAAAATGCACTGAGCTGTCACAAATGTCTTACAAATGCAATTATGCCATCTAGTGGTAGATAAATGACCTCAACACATATCAATATCACACTCAACTTTATGAATTATTATAAAATTACTGTATCAATGACTAAAAGATGCAGCCATATTTCTATTAGCTTAACATACATTTAGAACAGATGTACAATTTGCGACTAATCGTGTGCTAACTATTGAAGTTGTGCGATTAATTACGATATAAAAAATATATATCGCATGACACCCCTAAAAATAATTAATGCTAATGGTGCCATTGATAAAATGTAAAATAGTTAGGAATTATAATGTGAGTGTTGTATTTATTTATTTTGTTGTGTTGTAATTTTAGGTGATTCATTGGACTTTATAGGATTCTTCAGCCTATTCATTTTTCAGTTATAAATTGCCGGGGGGTTTTCTGTGTAATGTATGGAACCGAAATAAACCATTCATTCAAAAAAGAAGAAAATTGAGTTGCTCTGCGTAAAATGGCCTTAATTCCCAAATGGTGAATAGTGCATTTTTGTGAAAGCACCAGAATTAAAGCTGGCGTTTCGCCTCAGAAGCTGGGAGGTTTGCAGCTCACCTTTGTGGCTCTGTTTCACACAGCCCAATAACACGGGGCAGACCAACACTTTCACGGGCTGTGTAAAGGGGACTGAATGAAGTTGTCAAGTTAAACTTTTGCTGCTGTCTTTATTCAAGTAGTTGTAATGAAAAAGCATGTATGTAAAAATTGGCTTTTGTTTGTGATCAAGATGCAGCTCAATGTTTCATATAAGCGGAGATTGGTTAGATTTGTGAATACAAATAAAAGGAAATTATAACAAAATGCTATCAATTGCTGACCACAAACGTATTTGGAAACAGGATGATCAAAATAACCGTGAGCAATAAACCACATGCTGCTTCACCAATACATTCATTACATCACACATGGAAAAAACTTTTGATTAACACATCAACTGTATCACACTTGTACAAAAAGGTTCACCACCTTTTAGCAAATTGTTTACCTGTAACGGTGCTAAAAAAAAAAAAACAACCATGGCTAATTAGCACCATGCTAATTATCTGAATACATGTAGCAGCCTGTTTCTGGTCTATTCCCACGGCAGTAGCCAAGGTACATGTAGACGTATACTTTACAACGACGGTCAATTCGATTGCAGTGTCTTGAGCAGCATTCCCTAAATTGTCCTCCTCTGTCATCTTTCCATCACTTCCACACCTTCGTCCTCCTTCACACATCCTCTCATCACAGCTCCGGAGTGGGGACTAATAAGCGGATGTGACGGCGTGCGCGGAGCGCCGGAACATCGATCAATCTCTGTCTCGCGCCGTCATCTCCCGCTGACTGGGCCCTATCACCTGCCCGTCCCCTCCATCTTCCCTCCCCCGCCTCCTACCGTCCCTCCCGCCGATCCCGCCACCTGCCGCCCGCTCAGCAAAGGTTAATTGTATTCATTATGAGGGAAGTGAAAAGTGAGCTTCTGAAGTCACCCTGAAGGCAGGAAGCGGCGGCCGGCCTTGGCGAGGTTAAACCAGGGTTATTATAGTTTTGGGATTTTCATTTGAGTTCGTTTTTATTTCATTTAGACCTTATTTGTATTTTTTTTTTTTACTTTTAATTAGTTTTTGAGGTGATTCTGTTAGTTTTTATTAATTTTAGTTATTAAAAAAAAAGAAGCTTAATTTTAGTTTAGTTAGTTTCAGTATTAGTTTTTTTTTAATGTGTATTACTTATAAATATATAAACAAAGTAATGCATTTCTTACCTCAACTTAGTTAAAAGGAATCCCGACTGTCATGACAAATTTGCTTTATATTATTTATTTGGTTGTTACTAACATAACTATGAGATTTATTTTTCAAAAATCATTTCCAGTTTAATATATTTTGCTGAAACTTTATGTGGACGTACGCCGCCATTATTTCCGTGCATAGTGACGTAGAATGGCGGTAGGAAGCAAGGTAAGCCTCCGTAGCGTTCCTAAAGGGACGATCAAAACTCTTGAATACGTCTGGTGAATGACGAGAGCGCGGCGTGGGGGAGGGTGACTTTCCCAATCGCATGTTATTTCTTTAGGAACGCTACGGACACTTACCTTGCTTTCTTTATTGGCGTTTCACATTGCCAGTCTACGTCACTACGCACTGAATGCGTAAATACGTAAATAACAATGGCGGCCTACGTCCAAGTAAAGTTTCTACAAAATGTATTAAACCGGAAATTATTTTTGAAAAATGAATCTCATAGTTATGTTAGGAACAACCAAATAAATAATATAGAGCAAACTTGTCATGACAGTCGGGGTTTCTTTTAAACAAAAAAGCAGGCTAGCCGAGCTATTGGAGCCAAAAGTCAAGCCCGAATTTTCGGTATCTAAAGGTGCTTTTCGATTGGCTGCTGCTAGATGACGTCACTTCTGCATGACATACTTTCAAACGTCCTTATTCAGGAAAAAATATACTAAAAATCACATTTAAAATCATTCCCAGAGGCTCATGTATTAAATGAATGACCAAAGACTAAAACAAAGGACATTTTGGCTATAATTATAGTTACTTTTAGTTAGTTTTGTTAACATAAAATTTGTTTCAGTTAGTTTTCTCTTTTTTTTAAGCATTTTCGTTTTTATTTCGTTAACAAAATTGTTTTTTTAATTGTGTTCTTGTCGTTAGTTTTTGTTAACTAAAATAACCTTGGGTTAATCGCAAATCGACTATATGTGTGTTTGATTTTCATGCATTTTCGTAGCCCAAAATTAACCTCAAATGCTTTCTGCGTCTTCTTGGGCTTGGTGTCTTGAGACTCGATGAAATCCACCAAAATCGCGTTACACCACCGACGTCGCCATTTAGACCAGTTTTAGTGAGTCTAAAATCGAATCTACTTTTTGTCTCCAAATGGCCAGATGTTCTGGGGTCGTGCTGTATAATACGTTACACTTGACAAAGAGGGTGAACCTGTTTTGATGTTGAGTGGCATGTTATTCTATGAAAATAAGGCCTCTTGTGTTTACTGTAATGTGTCTCAATACCTTTGTCCATCAGGTGCCAAAGCTGGTGCACAAACTTTCTTGCCTGCAACTTTTAATTACAACTTCAAATACAAAACAATCATTTTGCACCATCTTCCTCTTCCACGTCCTGCTGTCATCATCACCACCACGTTTAAAGGTGAGGAAGATGGCGAGCACAGCACGCGGTGTCAACTTTTTCACTTCCCGCAACAACTTTGTTTTTTTTCCTGGACAAAACGCGTTGCGCTAGGCTGACTCCCAATTAAAACGCGTACGAAGACTCGCTGGCTGATAATTTGACTGCAGACTGTTTGCGTGACCCCCATACCAGCGTAGCTTTTATCCGACCCGAGCCACACTCCATTAACAATTTACAAGGTTTTGACGCTTGCCTCCCTCCAATTAACTGCTTAAATGAGAGAAATTCTGCAACCTCGACGCGGCTGAGGTCCTCTCCCGGTGGCAGCGCATTTGGGTGTATTAGACTTGTAAGAAAGCCAAAGACATCATTGATTAGCGGCGTTAATGTGCATGAAAGGGGTGGATGTTGCACTGCATCCGTGGTCAAGGTCAACTACTGTACTCTTCCAAGCTTGTGTGCATATTTGCATAAATGACATTTTAAAAAAGATGTGTGTTTTCTGTGCCTGTGTGTGTGTCTTAAAGAAGGAGGGGGGGGGGGGGGGTCCTCACTGTGGGTGGGGTACCCTCCAGAGAATCATTACCACTGGAGTAAACAGCAGCAGCTAAGCTCTGCTGTCCTCTGCGCCCTTGCTCATCCATTAGATGGTCTTAAGTGTGTTTGTGTGTGTGTGTTTGTGTGCACATACACACAATACACAACCATGTCACGTTTAAACGGGGGTTCAAACTAGATCGCACTTTGTAAAAGTGTAGCGTAAAAGCATCGGTATGCTAACTAATGTGTTAATGCACGAAAAAAAAAATGTTTTGGATTAACATAGTAACAAAGTGTTGTTGTTGTTTTTAGTAGTCATGATAGCGAATGTGCTAAAGCGCTAACAAACGACAGTAGCAAAATTATTTTGTTGTTGTTATGCTAACTAATATGCTAACGCAATAACAAACGTAGTAGTTACGTTTTTGTGTAATTGGGCCGACTAAAGTGCTAAAGTGCTCACAAACTAGCTGAGTTTTTGTGTAGCTATGCTAACTAACATTAACAAAAGCCATTTTTCAGTTTGTGTTCTTGTCCGTTCTTACGTCCTTATGATCTCTGAAATGTAATTAGCTGCGTCCCAAGTCGTGTTCCAATTGAAAGTATGCATAAATCAAGGACACACAGAATTGTTGTTTTTGTCAACTAGCAAGTGCACCGCCATTCCAAAGCCTTCTTATGAAATGTATTTTTGAGGACGTAGCCTGCTTAGGAAAACCGTACTCGTCAAGTTCACAAGACCGTCCGTTCTTGATATTGAGAAAGGACTAAAGAGTCGTTTTTAACTAGCGTAGTAACATGATGACAAACAGTTTAGATTTGCTTGATTGTGCTAACAATCTATTGTCATGCTAACTTGCGTGCTAAAGCGCTTACAAACTACCCTGAACAAAAATGTCAATTTTATTGAGCTGAACTCAAGGGGTGTAAGACTTTTTTTCTGTGTAAACGAAAAGGCCTATTTTTCTCAACGTGTGTTAACAAATCTGCCTACATCTGTTAGCGGGCATTGCTTCTTTTCCAAGATGCACTGACCACCCATAATGCATCCACCTCACAAGCCTGGCGTATCACCGGCCTGATTAGACAGCATAATTATAGCACAGGTGTGCATTCACTTGTCTAACAAGGCAATCCAGTAAATGTGTTGCGCTATGTGAGGAAAATGGTCGTCACACCAGGTACTGACTAGCTTTCTGACCCGCATCCCTGGATCCCCCCCAGTACAGTAAGGCTGCACTTTTTTATTGTGGCCTTTCTCTATAGGCCGCCTAAGGCACAACTGTGCAGTAAATGTGTTGCACTGTGTGAAACGAATGGTGGTCACACTACATACTGACTGATTTTCTGACCCCGTAGTACAGTTAAACTGCGGTTTATTGTGGGATTCCGAAGGCACATAAGTGCAATAATCATGTTGTCTAATTAGCATTTCGACACGCCACACTTCTGAGGTCTCAGCGGAGAACTGCCCACTAACACAAATTTAGACTTTGATTTCAGCTCATGAAAATTGACCAAAACAATTGTTGTCGTTTTATTTTTGGTTGAGTTTAAGTTGAGTTGTTGCATAAGCAAGCTGACTAGCGTGCAAAGTGTCAATGTTTCAGGCAATTCACACGATTTCTCCTCGCTAGTTGCCTTCTTTGTCAACGCACAGTTGGCGCATTTTCATTGGATTGTGCCGACCTTTTTTTTTTTTTTTTTAATTCATGTTATTTACAGCTAGCATTTATTTTTCATGTTCTATTCATTTTATTGTGCTTTCATATAAAATATGTAATTAATTAGGGAAGCATGGATAAGAGAAAAATTATATTCATTGAATTTAATTTAAAGGAAAAATACTATAATAGGATATATATTGTTACCGGGATATAAAATTACCTATCGTGATATAACAATTTATTAACTATCCAAGATTGCACAACTCTAAATGTATGTAAGATATCAAGATATTGACTTTACACCGATCTGATCGGCTGGATCGGGATCGGACGATACTTAGCATTTTATGCAAAATTGGTGATCGACTACAATGTCTGAATTTTTCCGATCGATTAATGATGTCTTCATTGATCAGCTCCATGAAATAAGACACATTATATTTCATGATTATCAGCATTTTTTTTTTATTAAAGAATTGTTTTATTTTTTGGGCTGTCCCTTTCCTCCACGAATGGCGGCGGTCAACGGTCGAGTAATTATAAAAGTTTTTTAAACCGATGTATTGCTCCATCTTCTTATCGAATTGGTGATCGGTTATCATTTGTTTCAAACTTGTTGATCGCTGAATGACCAAAAAAATCCCGATCGTGTAAAGCCTACTAAAAAACTGTATGCATTCTGTGTAACCTTGCTAGCTAGCTAACGTACCAACAAACTACTTGTAGTTTTTTTTTTTACGGAACTAACTACAGTATCTTACATACGAAGATATTATCAATTTAAATCAAACTAAGTGTAGGTTTTATAAAATCATGCTAAGAAATTTATTTTTGCGTAATCTAGCCAGATTACAGAAATCAATTTTTTGGTTTTCAATAAAAGCTAAATCGTGTGTTTAATGTCTGTCCGTGTATATGTTTGTGTTAGGTATCTGATCCCATCGCTGGACCGCTCCCATGCCGGCTTCTACCGCTGCATCGTCCGGAATCGCGTGGGAGCGCTGCTGCAGCGTCGCACTGAAGTGCAGGTGGCTTGTAAGTATCATAGTGTGATTGTGTGTAGGTGTGTGTGTGTGTGTGCATACAAACACACACACTGTGTTTGATTGACAGTGCATTAAGGAGCGAACAGGCGGGCAGATGTGTCGCTGAAGGATGTACCTGCTGGACAGCTGTTCCACTCATTATTATTATGATGATTATGATTATTACTAGAGTGATATTGTTGTTGTTGTTGTTTTTTTGTGCTATTGTGTAATACCGCCCCCGCAACATCTGTCGTCTCCCCCTGGCAGGAAACGGGCGTGCAAATTTAGCTCACTTGTCTCGTTAGTGGGATGTAGCAGAACGCAACGTGTGTTTGCCGTTTTCCTACAAGGGTGCACCTCTGGAACTCGTTCTCATCACGCTTGTTTACACACAGTTATTGCGAGAGTGTAAGAACGCATTAAGCAGGGTTAGGGAAGTCGAGTTTCAAGCCAGGGGGTATCAAAGTAGGGTTTTAAATTATTAAAGCTTCTGAGTAGGGTTAGGGTTTCAAGTTAGTGTTTGAAATTGGGTTTTCAAACCAAAGTTTGAGATCTGAAATAGGGTTTCAAACCAAGGCAGAGGTACGGTTTTAAGACAAGTTTAAACAAGGTTTGGAATTAAGACGTCAAGTCTGGGTTGTGGTTTTTTGTTTTTTAAATCAGTGATTCTCAACTGGCGGGTGGGGACCTAGAAGTGGATTCTGCACCCATTTTGGTCACTTCACTAGCTACTCTTAAACAAATACAGTACAGCTCAACCTTTGACTAGCAGATGTCATAGCTAGCAACATGCTAATGGTGGTAAGTCAAGCTAAATTGAAACCACGTTCATAAATGTAACCACTATGTTTCACTCCCAGCCATTTTCACTGAAGCAACCCCCTTCGCTCCTGGCTGTTTTACTGGATTTTGACAGATTTTGCCAGGCCCACAGAATATTCTGTTATATTGCTATAAAAACATGGAACCTATCAAAAGGAAGATTAAAGTCTCTTCTTTCATCAGGAAAAAAAGTATATTTGTATAGCTAAGTTTAGTCAATATTCACAAATCTGTTTAAAACAGAGCTTTTTGCAACATGGCCCTGGTTGATTTCTTATACTCAGCTGCCACCTGCTGGTCGTTTTTGTAATAGCTACCATTGGTTCAAGCGTTCTCTTCAGTTCAAAGGCTGCATCAAAGCCTACTGTATGCTCTAGAATAAAAAGTTTTTAAAAAAAAAACATAAAAAACTAAGCAAATAAATTCAAAGCGAAAAATTAAATATTTATTATAACTTCTCTAAAATGGGTGGCAAATTCGCAGCAGCGGGTCCCAGGGTGACAACAGTTGAGAAACACTGATCTAAATTACGGTTTTATATTAGGGGCTTAAGCCATGGAGTGGAATAACAAGCATTGCTACTTTGACGAATGCGCTCATTTGATGTGCGATGGAGACGGATGACAGTCCAACATCAACGCACCTCAATCCGGCATCACAGAGCGGCGGTAACCGCGGCAACAGCACGGCGCCGTCCATCAAAGCCAAGCCGTGCGGGATTGGGGGGGGGACGAGCCCGACGTTGACTGACCTTTCGTTCCTGCGTGTCTTTGTCTGATTTCTCCTGGCAGTCATGGGCAGCTTCGAGGAGGGTGAGCGCGACCAGTCGGTCTCGCAGGGAGAGGGCGCCGTCATCCCTGCGCCTCGCATCCGTAGCTTCCCGCAACCGCAGGTCACGTGGTACCGGGACGGACGCAAGATCCCGCCCAGCAGTCGCATGTGAGCCAATTATTTCCATTCTTTTGCCTTGACTCGCTCTGTTTATTAATGTAATCGAATTTTCATCTGGAGTAGGGTTTTAAACCAGGGTTATGTAGCCAGGCTTAGGGTAAAATAGTGTCTTGAGTTTTATCATCTAGGGTCTTAAATAATGGTTTCAAGCCAGCAATAGGGTTTCTCAGTAGATTTTCAAATGAATTTTTAGCCAGGGTTAGGGTTTAAAATTAAGGTTTAAAATGTTTCAATTTAGAGTTTTTAGCTTCGGTTAATTCAGGTGCCAAGCCAGGGTTAGTTTGTTAACCAGTTCTTAGAAATTAGTATCTGCATTGGGGTTTCAAACCAGAGATAGGGTTTCTCATTAGGGTTTCAATTTAAGAGTTTCTAGCCAGGGTTAGGGTTTAAAATGAATCTGTCAAGTAGGGTTTGATTGTTTATCAAAACTTATATATTTGCATCTAAATTAGGGTATCAAACCAGTATTAGGGTTACAAATTAGAGTTTCCAGGCAGGGTTAGGGTTTTAAAGTACAGTTTTTTAGCCAAGGTTTTTCCAAATTCAGGTTTCAAGGAATAGAGGAGCTAAAAATGAATTAAAATTAATGTTTTGGTTTGGGTTTTAAAAATGGTTTCAAGCCAGGGTCGGGGTTTCTTAGTAGGGTTTTAGATTAGTTTCTAGTCAGGGTTAGTGTTCCAAAGTAAAGTTTGAAGTCGGAGTAAGGATTTCATATTTGGATCTGAATTTGGGGTTCAAAACAGGGTATGTGTTACAAATGAGAGTTTTTGGCCAGGGTTAGGGTTTTAAATCGGAATCAGCTTCACTATCCCAAACCTGTCTACGAAACATAAAAATAACAATGACCAACAGAGGGCGACATAATGAGAAGCCGAGCACTATCAGGACCCAAAGTTTTTATTTAAAAGGAAAACATACTACATAAGGAAAAGGATTGAGGGACAAGGCTCAACCTCTGCTTCTTTAAAGGGGGGAGCACAGTATGAACCTGGGGAAAAAAAGTAGGGTTTTGAACTTTTGAGCCTGGGTTATGGTTTCAACGTAAAAATTTTTGTGTGAAGCTGGAAGGGGTCACAGAAGTACCCCGAAAAGCCTCGATATTCATCATCCTGTTAAAAAAAAAAAATTCTGTGAGGTGGTAGAGTTCTGCTTGCTAGGACTGCCCGTACATCCTTCCTGACTATTGATCTGCAAATACAGGAAAAGTCTGGTTGAAGTTATTGCTGGCAAATCATGTCTGACCAGTTATTAAATCTGAAGGTTCATATGTTTTTTTTTCTTCCCACCCTGCACTGTGATGTTGTCGGAAAGGTCACGAATCTCCACCGCTTGTTAAACGTTTTATTTTTTTAACCTCACTAGTTCATTTAACTTTCATCTTTTGGTGCTGAACTCCCGTCTGATCCTGTGAACGTTTGGCCTCTCACCCCCCCCCCCCTTTTTTTTTTTCTTTTCATTTTGTTTTCTTTTTTTTTTTTTGCCCGCTACAACAGAAGAGCAAAAAGGCCACTCTGGCTCCCGGAGAAATGGAATTGCCCTCTTTGTTCCTCATCTTGGGTTTTTGAAAGAGAACCTGATCCAGTCACTTTCATCTCAGCTCGTGCATTGTGTTTTTTTTTTGTGTTTTTTTTTTCCCCCCCTTCCACCTTCTTGTCTGTCTTCATTTCGGCCTCCAATTTGGAGGTTGGTGTTTCTTTGGCGAGGCGCCGTCGGTACCCGCTGGTCGGATCCCAGGATGCCCTCTAATGGGATTATTTTTCCCTTTCCGCTCCTTTCAAACGGGAGGGGACAACGGGAGCACAAGCGCGTGATAAAAACAATCAATTGCACTGCTAGTTTGTTACATCTATAGTCTTGCTGTTTTCTATGTGGCTTATTATTATTATTATTATTATTATTATTAGCATTATTTTAAAGATAATTTTGATTGACTATTGTATATATTGGGGTGTTAGTCGTGCAATTTCCCCATCACATCTGCATTTGTCGGGAGTGGGAGATGACCTTGCCCTGGGTTCAAGTGAATCCTCCTTATCGGCTCTTCATCATCCTCATCATCCTGATGAGTAATGATTGGCCGGGTAGGAATGACAATGAGGCTCCGAACCTTTTAAAGACGCTGGGACGCAAAAGGCTTTAATGATCTCACTGCTCTCGAAAAAAAGCGCAGGTTGCTTCGGGCAACCGAGTGCTTGAATTGGCGTGCTTGTGACTGTGCGCTAAGATGATATTTTCAGCCTGGATTTGATTAAATGATGCATTGTATCGCAATTATGACGCTATGTTTATTTTAATATAATGGATTCATACAGATAGTACTTTACTAATTATGTATATAAAAAAAAAATGACGAGATTAAAATAAATACGCTATATAATTACTGCGTATAATAATAATGAATAAAAAGCTATGTATAATAATAATAATAATAATAATAATAAATCCAATTTCAATGACACTCTCCACCCCGGCGCCTTTTTTTTCCATCTCCAGGTGTCATAACTTTAATTTTCGGACTCCCCGAGGGTCCGCCTGGCCACTCTTCATCACACTTCCGCGCTAGACCAAAGGTACGAAAAGGAATATAATTATACAAATCTCCATGTGGAAGAAGCACGGTTTTCATCTTCGCAGCAGAGAAATGTCAGGACGTGCCTGCGGGCTGTTGTTGTTCAAACAACTTTGCTTGCTTTCTTTCTTTTTTTATTTATTTTTACACTGCCATCCATCTTGTTTTTAACACCATCGTGCTAATTTGTGCACCTACATGCTAATGTGCTAACATAATACGTTTAGTTTTTGTGTCTAAAATAACAAGCAACTAACTAGTTCCTGCATAATTATGCTCAAATTACAGAATTAAATTTTTGTTTCCCCATTATTAACTGCGAGACGAGGCAGAACCTTGCCACAAATAGCAAAAATAAATAAATAAATAATAGTCATCATAAGACCCCCGGGTGTGTTTGCTAGGTGACCTAACAACAACTGACTTACCACATAAACAATTTCAATCTACACTTGTAGCCCTTACTATCGCAAAAAAAACTATTCTTGTTAACTGGAAAAATAAACTAACACTGAATATCGACCAAATGGTCTAACCTCCTCATAAATCACATTTTAATGGAAAAAATATCTGCCTCAAATAAAAACCAAATATCAAAATTTATAGAAACATGGTCTACGTGTATAGAATTTTTTAACCTAATTCTGGTTACTTAATTCTGCCTGTTAGCGAGAGCCACCACATCGTGATAACTTACATTGAAGTTTCTGCATTTGGCAATTTATTATTATATTATATTATTAGTATGGGATTTTTTTTTAATGGGCTTTAGGTGAACTGATGAATACACACACGCTCGCACGCACACACACACGCACATACACATTCTCACCCACATGCAAAAAAATAAATATATATATATATATACAGTATATTTATATATATATATATATATATATATATATATATATATATATATTTTTTTTTTTTTTTTTTTAATAAAAAATAAAAAGGAGAGCAATGATGACATGTCAAATCGAATGAACAATACTGAGCTCTCCATAAAAAAATAAAAATAAAATAAAAAGACCCCCAGGATTTGTTCATTTATTTATTAGAATCGGAAAATAGGTTCAAACAAAATCTGCAAACATGTGAAGGTTATTGAAGGTACTTTTTGGCTTGAATTGTTTTCACGAAACTCACAGAAGAGTTTTTAGTTCACTTTGACGTAGAAAATCGTCGTCAAGACGCCCACTTGACACGTAAATCCCGCCCTTCAGGATCTTGGAAGCACGCAAACCCACACCTGGTATCATTTGTGCGCAATGTGCCGGCAGGTTCATGCAAGCTGGCAGACATTTTCCCTCACCGCGAGTATAACTACTCTGCCGGTGACACACGAGGTCTTCTGCCGCGCTCATATTTTCCCTCCGTGGAGGTTGAAGTGATTCCTCGCCGGCTTGATTGACGGTCGCGGTGCTTTACAAACGAGGTCATGGAAGGGCTTCGAGCCGGGCCGAGCCGTCTTTGTTTTGATGTACAGCGCAACACGGGCGGGGGGTGGGCGGGGGGACGGGGGGCATACGGCATTTGCCAGTAAATCCCATCGCTCTTCTTGGAGCCCAGAGACTTTGGCAGGGTCCTTTGCATTCACTCTGCCTGATTTGTTGTGTAATTTGGGAGCAACTTAATGTACTGTATAATAAGAAAGAAGCTCCTTCAACGAGCGCATTTGCTCAGAATTCTCGGGCTTTTTGCGGGAAAGGGGAGTAAATAACTGACCTATTGACAGCCAGGCAATATTAGAGCTGCAAAGATTTTTTAATCACATCTTGGAATTTTTGATTCATCATGATTAATTGCTTAACTAAAAAAGCATTTTATCAACATTTTTTGCCTGCCAAATTTAAAGAGCACCTGTTATGGGATGTCGTCCACATTTTTGGATCCGCTGCACATTTTATTTTTATTTTTTCCCCAGGAGAGCTCAGTATTGTTCATTCGATTTGACATCATCATTGCTCTCCTTTTAAAAAAATAAATAAAATTAAATTAAAAAAAAATATATATATATATATATATATATATTTTTTTTTTTTTTTTTTACATTTACATTTTTATATATATATATATATACATTTTTTTTATTTTTATTTGGGTGAGGATGTGTATGTGCGTGTGTGTGTGCGTGCCTGTGTGTATTCATTAGTTCACCTAAAGCCCATTAAAAAAAATCCCATACTAATAATATAATATAATAATAAATTGCCAAATGCAGAAACATCAATGTAAGTTATCACGATGTAGTGGCTCTCGCTAACAGACAGAATTAAGTAACCAGAGTTAGGTTAAAAAATTCTATATACGTAGACCATGTTTCTATAAATTTTGCACATTTTCTGATCTGTTAATTACTTGCATGATTTAAAATGGAAAAAAAAAGGAGACCCCAATATTTTGGCTAGAAACAATATTCTGGATGTCTAATGCAAACATTTATTGAATGCTTTAGTTTAATGCACGCAGTTATGGTTATTGCTCAAACGCTACCTTTAACGACGTAACTATCCGCTGTCAAAATTAATAGTGTGATTAATCTGCGTGCTTGGTCTGAAATCATTATCCGCCAACTGCCCTAAAACATTTAAATCCCACTTCTTACTAATATAGCGAGTCGGAGGATGACAAAGTGGTCAAGGTCTTGTGCTTATCAGTAATTATTGCTGGTAGTACAGTTGCCTGCGTTTTGTTGCGACTCCCGCTAGTATCAACAATTTACGTCGGTCACAAAATTATTCACTAGTGACGTTTAGTTAATGGCTGCTGGCCATTTTGTAGACATTCGGACCATAATAATAACTACGGATTAAAAATAGCACTCACCATACAGTAGCTTATATATATATATATATATATATATATATATATATATATATATATATATATTCCAATTACGATGCAATGGAACTGTAATTACGATTCACTCTCATTTTTATTACACATATTCACACGTAATTACATAATACGTAATTATCCATAAACACAATACAATTCACTGTGATATGAGATACTTAATCTCGATATCCAATACAATTCACTCCAATTACATGCAGTAGGATTCAATTTAATTATGTTGTGATTCATTCCAATTAGATATAAAAGAGCCACCAATTGATTCCAATTGCTATGGAATTCACTCTATTTTCCATGTAATACGATTACCTCCAATTACAGTGTGAACCGATTTACTTGCTTATGTGATTCTCCCCCAAATTACAATATGGTTCGCAAAATGATTCCATCGAAATGCAATCTGATAAGATTCTCTCTAATTACAATTCGATAAGATTCACTGCATTTTCACTCGAATGATGTTGTGATATGATACACTTTAATTATAAAGTGATATGCTTCCCTGCAATTATGATTTAATATGATTCCTTCCAATTACAATATGACAACAATTCGCTCCAATTACAATATCATCCGATTCACTCCAATTACCGCAAAAGGAAGGGACACTTTCGTAGTCTTTTCTCCCGACAGTGGTGCATATTTTGCAGTATTTTTTTTTTTTTTGCCATTTCCTTTCCCGTCAGCCACGAGGGTCGTAACCTCACTCCTCCATCCTCATGCCTCCATTACCAGCCAACAAATGGCAGCGGTCAGCGGCCGGCCTCCCCGCGGCAGTGAGCGAGCGAGGTTCGGTTCGATCGGGGGTTCAAGTGGCTCGCACGTCCTCGCGAGGGCACACCACAGCCGCCAGAAAAGAAAGGAAGCAAAAGTGCGAGGTACTCGTCAGACCGCCGATGAAAACGCTCCATGGTGAAAGGGGAAGATGAGGCGGGGGAAGGAATGTTGTTTGTGAACATTTGCAAAGCGAGGGCGACGAACTTTGATTTGTGTCTCGCACCGAAAGCAATCTTGGTGATGAAGAAGAAAATGATGCGGCGAATAAACCCACAAGGTCAAAACGTTGACGCGATGCAACTGATAGCCTTAGAAAAGAGACTGATTCAGAACAGAAGAAAGTTCTGATGTCACACCATCACATCATTTCAATCTTTGGTGCCACCCAACTTGGTCCACTCGTGGCGGGGTCAGCCTGCGGGCCGTAATTGTAGTTGATCACATCATAACACGTTGTAATTGGAGTGAATTAGCGTCATAATGAGAATGGATCATATTTGATTGGAACGAATCATATCAGTTTTGAGGTCTTAATTTGATTGAATCGTGTTGTAATTGGAGTCAGTTGTGTCATAATTGGATGGAATCTTATCAAATTTTAAATGGAGTAAATCATTTTTCATTGTAGCTAGAGTCAAGTATATCTTGCCGAGATTTGGTGAAGCAGCATGTGACTCATCGCGTAAGGTTATTTACAAGTGTCCTTTTCCCAGAAACAAATTATAATTGAAGTGATTCTTATCAGAACGGGAATAATCGTGTCGTATTGTAATGGGAGTGAATCGTGTGGCACTGTAAATGGAGTGACGAGTCCATCGTCATTGGAGCTAATTTTGAGACTTGGTGAAACGGCACTTGGCTCGCTGCGCAAATTTCTAAACATCCTGTTCCAAATCACATTTTGTAATTGAAGTGATATATATTAAAATGGGAATTTTATTATTTTAATGGGAGTGAATCATTTTGCATCATAATTAGAATGTAGTTGCTCAATTATGAAGAAAATATTAATCACGATTAATTTGGTAATAATTGAAATCACAAATAAGACTGATTTGTTTTTTGGTACAAAATAAGAAAATGTTGAACATATTAAGACAAATTAAAAAAAAAAATGAAACACTGTAATTATGCAAGTTCCTTTTGGGTCAAACAAGATTTATTTAATTAGTCATTAGAAATATATACATTTAACTAATTCACTCCTAGCCATTTTCACTGAAGCAACCCCCTTCGCTCCCAGCTGTTTTACTGGATTTTGACTGATTTTGCAAGGCCCACAGACGATTGTGTTCTATTGCTACAAAAACGTCCATACCAAAAGAAAGATTAGAGTCTCTTCTTTCATCAGGAAATCTGTTTCCGTTTTGCAGCAATTAGCAATAGAATATAGCTAAGTTTCTTCATTATTCACAAATCTGTTTTAAACTGTAGGGAAAACAGCTTGTTTGAAACATGGCCTTGGTTGATCTCTTATACTCTGCTAGAACCCGCTGGGCGTTTTTGTAATTATAACCATTGCTTCACCCGTTCTCTGCAGTTCAGAGGCTGCATCAAAGCCTTCTGTATGCTCTAGCATTTTTAAAAAAAACAACCACATAAAAACGTAAAGATACGTCTTTGGGACACTGGTAATATTTAAAATATAATGCATGCATACGTTTTTGGGAGCAAATGAGTAAAGAACTCAAAATTCATAATATATATATATTTATTTTTTTTTATTTATTATTATTTTTTTTTATTCATGCCAATTTTGGCATTGTGGCGTGCAATAATTGAAATTGATTGTAATTGAATATCAATTAATTGCAAAGCGCTATGTACAGTATAGTATCGTGTCATAATTGGATTAAATGGTATCATAAATAGAGTGACTTATGGTATTGTAATCAGAGTGAGAGTTATTTTTTTTAACCATACTGTAAACTGGAGTGATTCATAATATAATCGAATACCGTGTCATTGCATCAACAGCTAATTGGAGTGACGCAGATTGTGTCGTAATTCAAGTGAATGCATTGTAATTGAAGATCATCGAATCCTAAACCACTGCTGCCATCTGCAGTCACGGGGGGCTTACGTCCTCCAGATGTGGACTTTGAGAGCAAGTTCTGCCCAAAAAAAACAAGTTACATTAGATACCTTGTCTGTGTTTATTTTTCATCCTTTACATTTTCAACGGCTTTTCTTCATATTCCAACTCTTTGCGTCATCATTCCTGCCCCGAAGAAGCGGCATTCCGCTGGAGAGCATCGCCTTGGCACGCCAGACTGCTGCTTGCAAAAGCAACTTGGCTCAGCTGTTTTTATTATTTTCTATCCCCACTCCCCCCTCCCCCTCCTTTTTTGATGCAAACGCCAGTTCTGCCAGAAGCGAGAAACAAAGCATTCGCGCCGTCACGTGTAATCAGCTTCACTCAGTTTTAGTTGGAGTCGTTTACTTTCAAGTCCGAGACTTGAACACGTCGCATCCTCTTATGGTAATTCAGGTTCGATCGGAAGTTGAAAGATGGACATTAGAGCATCATCAGATGCACAGAATTTACTATACAGTATATGTAGTCTTCTGAAATGTAGGTGGCCAAAACATGCCGAGTTAAAGTTAAACTGCGCTAATGAATAGGGGTGTTGGGCGATTAAAATTTGTATTCATAATTTAATTGCGTGACTTTGATAGTTAACTCACGATTAATCTGTTCTAAATGTACAATAAATATTTTTTCTAAGCTTCATACGTTTAGCATAAAAGTGGAAAAAAAAATTGACTAATGGAAATACGGCTGCATATTTTAGTCATTGATACTATAGTTCATAGAATTGAGTTCAAATTAAAAAGATGTACTCTAAAAAACGAGTGTGATATTGATTCGTGTTGAGGTTATTTTTCTGCCACTAGATGGCATAATTGCATTTGTAAGACATGTGTGACAGCTCAGTGCATTTTTCTTTTTATATTACGAGCTGCCTAATCTTTAATATTTTTTGAAGTAACTTGTGAAATACTGCACATTTTTAAAATTGTAATATACAACTTGACCCCAGTCTCCACAAATATATAAATTATTATTAAATTTATTACTGCAAAATTTTGACGTGGACGTGTATGCTGCGTTGCGACTGGAATTCCCCCAGTATAGACTTTCCAAGTTGGGGGCGGTCATTAATCGCACGTTAAAAAAAAATGGAAACTTTTAATTAACTCAAAATTAACGCATTCATTTTGACACCCCTACTAAAAAATAATATCAGTACTGACTGACTGCCCTGTGAGTGGCTGGTGACCATTCAAGGGTGTGCCCTGCTTCTCACCTAAAGACAGCTGGGATAGGTTCCAGCACGCCCGAAAACCTAGTGATGATAAACCATTCCGAAAATGGCTAAATGAATGCTACAGTATATCCGAGACGACCCCGAGCAGGACTAAGTGGTCTCTTGTGGAACCCGTCCCATCACACAGCCCTGCCTGAACGTCCTTAACCACCAAGTAAAGAAGTCAAGTCCCAAATTGAGTCGCCCCCGTTTTCCAAAGGTCTTCGGGAGTCACCTGGGACTCACTCTGGACAGTTACTTTCTGCTCACATCCCTGAAGGGATCCATAATTCATAGACGCGTCCGGTATGTCGCCGCCGTGCCAGCGAGCCGGCATTAAATATTTACCGTGGATTATAAACGGGTCCCCCCTCTAGCCCCCCTTTTTAGAAAAGTCCCCAGACTGGTGGGCGTCATGGACCCATTTTTGATGTGTTAGCGTATGTCAGTGAGACTTCCTGACCTCCTGTTGTTTATTTTTCAAACATGTTATTTAGACAAGTATGAGCATAACAGGACATGTATCGATATTCCGATACTTTTGTGAGTTTCCACATTTTAAAACGGCGAGCTACAACATTGAGCTACGTCGTGCTAAAGCCAACTCGGTAAACATACGCGGTGCAGCTCAGCCTCTGGCTAGCAGACGTCAAGGCTAATTATGTTTTATGTTGGATTTTTATTTAGGTACAGAACTTTGTGTCAGGTGAAGCTCTCTATAAATAAGTTAAGGCATTAAAAAAAATAATAATAATTGGTGCGGCATTTGAGCAGCCTCTAACAAATGCCCTTGGTGTTTTTATAGCATAGTAATTTGTAACCGTTCAAACTGTTGAACTTGTCTCTGCATCCTTCCTAAAGAGAAGACGAAATATTGACGTTGTACTTTCCTTTACAAAAAAAAAAAATGAAGCGATGTCAGTGAAATTGTGTCTGTAGTTTGTGCAATTGCAATACTTAAAGGGACAGTGTGTATTATTTAGCGCCATCTAATTCATTTAAAAAAGCCACTATTAATTTAAAAAAAATATGCAAAATAATTCACTTTAAAAATCCACTATTAATTTAGAAAATACTGTATGTGTTTCTAGCACGTGAACGTATATTTTTTCATAGGTAGTGTTCCCTCACTTTTCGCTGCTGATACGTTCCAAGACACCACCTCCTCCCCCCAAATCCAATAAGTGAATTTCCGTGAATTTTAAGTTGATTTTCTTTAATTATTTTAATTTTATTTTTGTCGGGATTTAACCCTCTATACCTCTTAGTTAAATGAAGGTCAGAGGGTTACAAACGTTCACAACCACTGCTCACATCCACATGTTGGACTGCCTTAGCTGCAAATGCTAATAGCGACAAGCAGCATGTCTCCCCCAACCCCCATCCTCCGTCGACATCCTGATGACGAGACAGCGGCAAGGCAGGATAAGCGAGCGGAAATACGGGGTTAAAAGGTACACGACGGGGGTGGTGGTGAGGGATTGAAGGGGGGCTGCATTTCTCACCGGGATTCAACACGCAGTAATAATTGTGACACGTGAAGAGCAAGCTGTCACGTTTTGTTCCATACGGCGCCAATGCTACGTAGCAGCCGTTTGAATGCTGTGAGACAGCTGCAAATGCTGATTGAGGACGATAGGTGGTGGAAATTTCTAATATTTTATTTATATATAAAAAAAAAAAAAGTGCTTTTGTTGACCTTTTTTTGTTTTTTTGTTTTTTTACTGATTTTCAAAGTTTTGGGCATTATTTAAGAATGTCAGACCAGGTGATTTGTAATTTTCTATTGTCCGATTTGGCACCCTGTTTATTTTGAGTGTCTCCTGACCAGAAGAAAAAAATTGACTTTTTTTTTTTAGTATTCATGATATTCAACTGCTTTTTCAGCATTCTTGTCATTAGCAATTTTCAAATGAGCTCCTGCTGAGTTTTAGGGAGCACTTTTGAATGTCAAATTAGAGCCCGTATTGATCGAGAGTACCATCTGGCAAGAAAGTGACAGTCGTCTCATCGCGGAACTCACTTTTCACCATTTTTGTCATTAGCAATTTTCAGCTGAGAAATGAAGATTTAATTTGAGCGTCATATGAGCAGAAGATGGGTGAAAAAAACGTTCCTAATAATGCTATTGATATAACACATTTTTCAACAGTCTTTTTATTTGCATTTTTTAATTTTTTTAGGAAATATTCAAGATAGTCAGATATTGGATCCATTTACCTCATTCAGCATCCTTTCAGTCCAGAAGAGCCAATTGAATTCTGTGCTGCATGATCATGTTTCATAACGCTTATGCGAGGAGCAAGAAAAGGATGTCAATATTTACGCTCTGTCCGCGCCGACACATTGTTTACGCGCTCTTGATCAATATGGCTAATGTGGCTTGAAGGGTGTAATTATGGCGTTCAAATGTTTAATGCGCTCTCCGGCCGCTTGGATGAAAGCATTAAATATAATTTAGCTCTAATCAGATGAGATCGTCGTTGCTTGTTTTTCAAAAGCTGAAATGACTTCAACCAGTATTTTTAGGCATACAATTGGCTTGGTAGCGCCCCCAAGATTTTTTTTTACTTTTTAAACTTTTTAAAGTAGCTCTAAAGAACTTTTCAACCTTAACTCATTTACTGCCATTGACGGTTATAGACGTCAAAAGTTCATTTGAACTATTTCTATTCGTTTAACTTTTTTTTCACTTTTGTTAACAAGAGTATGAATACCTAGAATTTTTTTAATTGTACATTTAGAACAGATATACAATTAGAGATTAACTCATTGACGGCTATAAATGTCAAAAATTCATTTGAACTATTTTTATTAGTTTAACATTTTTTTCCCACTTTTGTTAACTAAAAAAAAATGTATTGTACATTTAGAACAGATATAAAAAAAAATTATTAATCATTAATTAACTAGTTAAGTCATGTGATTAATTACAATAAAAAAATTATAATTTCTTGTCGCCCCCCAATTTTTTTTTTAATGAATTTATGGCAGTGAATGAATTAATCATGAGTTAACTAGTGAAGTCATGCGATTAATTACGATTAAAAAATGTAATCACCTGATGCCCCTAATTTTTTATAATCTTTCCTTTTCCTTGTCAGACGATTACATTTTTTGATTGTAATTAACTTGAGTGAGTACTTTTACCAAAGTTGTTTTTTACACAAGTAACTGTACTTTTACTCAAGTAGAGCATGTCAGTACTTTTCCCATTTCCGTCATCAATTTCCAGGTGTTGAGAACTGTGTTTTGGGCCGGGTCACGAAGGGGTCATGGGGTCATATTGTGATATGATGTTGATGTCATTAATAGCTATGCAGTTGCTATGTCCTTTATGATGAAGTTGTCAGTTGCCATGCGGTTGCTTTGGTCCGATATTAGTCACTATTATTTTATCATATAGGCCTTTATTCGGTCATATATAACTTGTGATAATATTTTCTTCCGATTGGCTGAAATTTTGCTTAGCTGTTTTTGTGTGTTCTGTTTTTTAGTGCCATCACACTTGACAACACGCTGGTCATCCTGTCCACGGTGGCGCCAGACGCCGGCCGCTACTACGTCCAGGCGGTCAACGATAAGAATGGCGAGAACAAAACCAGCCAGCCCATCACCCTCTCGGTGGAGAGTGAGTGGCCACACGCACACATATAACGGGACAACGCGTGCGCTCACAGCATTCAACCCATTATGCCCTAAAAGTGCGACAGCTCGGGTTTCGTTTCGGAGGAAGGCCAGTTTGGAACGGCTGCCAAGTCTCAAACTCTCCCGACGGGAATGCTGGCTCCTGCAGCAGAGCTGACAATTTGCCGCTTCCCAGAAGCCAGCTCATGTCAGGAGGCTGCAGGCGGGAGTATTGGGCACATTTTCTCTCTCCCTTTTAATCCCTGCCAAGTGACGGGACTCCCCAGTTTGTGATCCGTGGAGGATTCATTCTAGTCAGCGCTCGAGTAGACTTGATACTAAAATGATTTCTCCTGCCGTTTATTTTATTTCTCCCTTGCAAAGTGTGCTTTTGACATGCATTGGAGTCACACACAAACAAAAGCGCCATTAAACGTGTCTGCCTGTAGATGTGGGAGGCCCGGCGGACCCCATCGCACCCACCATCATCATCCCGCCACGGAACACCAGCGTCGTCACGGGAACGTCGGAAGTCACCATGGAGTGTGTGGCCAACGCCAGGTAAACGCGCTGAAAATTGAACCGAGTGACAAAAAGACAACTTCCTGCTTTTTGCACTCCGCAGGCCGCTCATCAAGCTGAGCATCACCTGGCGGAAGAACGGCGTGGCAGTGAGCAGCGGCCTGAGCGACTTCAACCGCCGGCTGACCATCCTCAGCCCCCTGGTGGCCGACGCCGGTTACTACGAGTGCGAGGCCGTGCTTCGCAGCAGCAGCGTGCCGTCCGTCAGCGCCGGCGCGTACCTGCACGTGCTCGGTGAGAATGTGAAATGTCAAGAACATGCTGACTTTAAATGACGTCTTAATCTTGGTAAACTAGTTGAAATCAAAAATGATCAAAGGCACTTTGTTTAATAACACAATTGGCTAATATTTATACTACTACTACTACTACTACTTTTAATAATAATAATAATAATAATAATAATAATAATAATAATTAAGGATGTCTGATATCACTTTTTTCAGACCAATAACAGTATGAGTACTCAATTCCTGAGTAGTCACCGATACCAAGCGCCGATACCACTAATACTTTTTGATACATAAAGGAAATTTTAAAGAGAGATCTATGTATCCCAATACAGCATTTTTCCTTCAAATTGCATGAAATTAATGGTAATAATCTATTCTTCTAATTTCTAGTTCCTGGTGTCTAAGATGTCTATTGACTAATATTTTTTTTTCTACTCCCAATATTTTATGAACCCTAAAAGTTGTTCAACAAACGCATGGTTAATACAATTTAAAAAAAATTTAAGAGCTGGACTTTGTATTTTATTTTATTTTTATTTTTTATTTTGATGCCAATATTTTTTCTTTTAGTGAAAATGAATATCGACTCCAAATATCGGTTATCGGTGTCATTAGCTACGAATAATCGGTATCGATATCCGCCCTCAAAAAAACACATTGGTCTATCTCTAATAATAATAACTATGATAATGATTGCCTTTTTGACCCTTTTCGGATAACAAGAAAAAATGCAACAAATTCAACAAGATAAATCCAGTTGCTAGTTGATTCAACTTTGCACAATTTTAGCAAGCATTTATTTGTATTATTATTATTATTTATTTTTATTGATATTGTAACAGTAAGTTAAAAGTGACGATTTGTTTCTTGTCATTACACTGTTGGTCAGGATTTGTAGTTTTTATTTTATAGTGCGGCAATACAAGTATTGGCCACTCTCTTTATGAAAATAAACTACAAATTACAAACTAGAAGAATAGAAAACTGTGATTAATTTTATACAATTTTAACGAAAATGCTGTATTGGGATATACAATCTTTCGTTAAAATTATCTGTCATTGTTTTTTGGGCAATGTAATGTTTCTAAAGTACTAGTGGTGTTGGTATTTGGTATCGGTGATTATTTAAGAGATTGAGTACTCGTACTGGTATCGGTCTCAAACATTCCTAATTATTCCTAATAGTAATGTTTTCTTTTTGAATCCCATTAGCCGTCAAAATCAATACGCTCAAATGTAACGGCAAGATCCGTATTTATTTTCAAGGTTGCCTTTGAATCGGAATAAATATAGTTGAAATCAAAACGATCGAGGTAATCGTAGTTTCCGACCAAATTTCTCCCAACTGTTGGAAATGATTGTTCTTTCTCAAAGCTCCAATGCCAGCCCGCATTGCGGCTCTGTAGACCGAAAGCTTGACTCGTCAGGGTTCAGACTTCAATACCCCACCTTTTTTTTTTTAATGCTATCCGTTGCCATTTTTCAGCCAACTTTCCCCCTGCTGCTAATCAGTGTCGCGGTTCTGTCGCCAGTCCAAAAGTGTGACAAAAGGTGTCGCCTGTGAAGCCGCCATTAAGCCGGCTGCCCCTGGCGAAAGCATTTGAATGCCCGAGTCGCTTTTGAACGCTTTGATGGCGTCAAGGTTGCGATGGCATTCAAAGAGCAAGGTGCGCTTAACTTTTTTTTCCCTTTGAATGCCGCCTACCGACGCCGCGCCTCCCCTGCTGCCCGTTTGAAGGTTACGGCCAAAAACCCAAGCGGAATACCAAATGTCTCTCCGTCGCCGTCTTATTTCTTTGTTTTTGCCGACCCCCCAGGGCCACCTCCTTTTTTTCCCTCCAATTAAATCTGTCAGTTCCCGTTTGAAACTTTTTGGATTGCTGCGACGGGATTTCGGATTTCATCACCGTGGCGTTTCTTCCATTCTGCTGTCTTCTCCCAGAGCCGCCGCAGTTCATCAAAGAGCCGGAGAAGCACATCACCGCCGAGATGGAGAAGGTGGTGGACATTCCCTGTCAAGCGCGAGGTGAGCACGCATTTTCTCCTTTACAACCACGGGTAGATGGGGTTGCAAAATTCAAAGCATTTTCAATGTTGGAATCTTTCCACGGGTATTCAATCATGATTATAAATGGTAGGTAGAAAATGAGGCATTTACAAAAATGAAGGTTGGCTCATTATAGGAATCTTACAATAATTGTGGAAAATACATTTTGGCATTATCCAACCAGTACAACTGAATATGCTGTTCTTCAAAGAAATGCACATACCACACTGCTTACTGCAGGGCTATTGACACAAGGCCCCATCATGCAATTATCTTCTTTATTGGATAAAGGGGTGCATTTTTGTTCACGTTTGAATGGATTGCCTCAGAAGGATGAGTAGTACTAAACTTCACATTCATGTTTTTCTTCTTCAATGACAGTTTTGATTGTGGAATATAATGCTTAAAACTTGATCAAATTCTACTTACAAATGTTATGCTTTTTAATGTGGATGTCTGCATATGTGGCCAATTTGGGCCATTTTCACATAGGGGTTTACTCATTTTTGTTGTCATTATTTAAGACATTATTGGCCGAGTGTTGAGTTGTTTTTAAGGGACAGTAATTTTCACTATTTTTTGAATTTCTAACAAGACCATTTGTCATTTTAATCAAATAGATGGGAGGGGGGAAAAAAATAAATTTTCAGAATTTTCCCACTATTTCTAACCATGTGCCGCCATTTTGGGTGAAATTTCAATGAAATCAATAATGATTGCACATTTGGTGTTTCTGGGTGGTTTCTTTGGACCAAAGGGATGTTTTGGGGCTGTTTTTCATATTCAAAACTGTCACTGAATTTTCCCGCCAACATTGACTGTGCCACCATTTTAAATTTCTTGAAAATCACAACACTTACTTGTTGGCTGGTGGTATCGTAAGTCAAAATCAAAAATTCTGAACATCACTTAAGAAATGCCCAGAAACACCAAATGTGCAATTAGAATCAGTGCTATATATTTCATTAACATTTCAACATTTTCACAAATTTTAAAATGGCGGCACTTGGTCAAAAATGGTGGGAACATTGTGGAAAAAAAAAAAATTGTTCTGATTGTGTATACAGTATTTAATGTGTGCTGCTATGAAATTATTTTTGCTAAAGTAATAATTCAATTATGTTGAAGATATGTTTGTTGAGGCTATATATATAGCTTTGGTAGTATATTTTTATTAAAATATTAGTTTATTATTCTTAGGAGAGGTCCTTGATAAGCCCGTAATGGGTTTCTACCTCACCTTCTCATGTGTTGTATTTATTTAAAAAAAATATATATATATATATTGCCATATTTGTTTAAAGATTATGTAAATAAATCATCATAAATGTTATTTCTTCAATGTTGTCACATGAAAAGTTGTAATAAAATATTTACAAAAATTTCCATAATTCCAATGGAAATTTACTCGAAATTTACATCTCACTAACCACTCAAAATGGCCGCCCGCAGGTGTGCCCCAGCCAGACATCGTGTGGTACAAAGACGCCACGCCCATCGACCCGGTGAAAACCCCGCGGTACCGGGTGCTGACAGGCGGCAGCCTGCAGGTCAACGGCCTCCTGCCCGACGACACCGGCATGTTCCAGTGCTTCGCCAGGAATGCGGCGGGCGAGGTCCAGACCAACACCTACCTCGCCGTCACCAGTGAGTTCGCCGAAGAACAGGAACGGTTTCTCGCAGATGTCAAAGATGGAATTGTGCGTTTTGGGTCCGTCAATCTTCATCAGCACATATTTCGTGAATTGACTGTTCTGACCTCAGTTCGAAGGTCAGAAGCCAGTGGTGGTCCAAATTGTTTCATTTAAGGGCCCCAAATACACAAAAATGGAATGATGCAAAGACCACTTCTTTTTTTTATTTTCTTTATTAAACACCCTGAAATAATCAATCAAGCAAGCATTTATATATTATGTATACTTTCGAGTTAATTTAAAAAAAAATCCTACATAATTTGCTTTCTTAGACAAATAGTTGAGGATTTTCCCAATTTTGGGGTGGCCTCGGCCCTCTATCCCACTAGTCTAGATCCCCCCCTGCACTCAACAGCGACAAATCCCATCTCCACATTCAGAACCAAAGCAAGAGAAAACTGCTGACCATATTTAAAACAGTTACTTGAGCATTATTGATGTTCATAAATCCAACTTTGACAGAGCAGAATGTGGAAGAAATTGTGTTATTTTAAATAAATTTGTAAATTTGCATGTCTAAAAAAAACTCTACAAGTATATGAACCAATTTATTACTTGTGGTGGCACCCATTTTTTTTTTTACACTTTTCTCAGTCTGCCTACTTCCATTTCATTTTCCTTTTTATATACTAGCAGTTTGTCATTTTTCGTGTACCAAATATCATTTTTAGTATATATCGCGGGCCGCTGAAAAATAGATGGTGGGCCACAAAAAGCCCCCGGGACGTAGTTTGGACAAATTACAAAAAGGCATTATTAGCGTAAACAAGCCAAATGAAACTTTTTTTTTTAACCAAATTAGATGAAATGAAAGCATTTCTGGTGGCATCTACAAGTGCATATACTGTAAACTGCCGCATTTTTTTTATCTCATTTTGGTCAAACCTGCTCTTGGCAAAGTGAATCAAAACACAACGAGGAGGAAATGATGCCTTGAGTGATTTCAAGAAAATTCTATGGCGCTTACAACCACTGAAGGGAATATTTACTTCTCTTTTGGGGATTCTGTGATTTTCTATTCAACTTTTTCATTCATCTATTTATTTGGTATTTCCGCTCGCTTTCTTCACATTCCCGCAGCAGTCATTTCTTATAGATGCACTGTACAGTATTGGCATTGAGATGAAGGATGTGTAGAATATGTGTAAGAATAATTCACGACACTCGAAATCAAGAGGCAGGTGCTTACAGTATCCTGAGTGGGATTACTTCCTCGCCTCTTACTTAACTTCTCTGTTGTCATGGTATACTTATTTTTTTTTTGTGTGTGCGCGCCAACGCAGGCATCGCACCCAACATCACAGCCGGACCCTCGGACAGCACCGTGATTGATGGGATGTCCATCATCCTGCATTGCGAGACTTCCGGCGCACCAAGGCCGGCTATCACCTGGCAAAAAGGTTTGCATTGCACACACACACACACACACACACATTCACATACACACCTGGGGATTATAACGTATGTTATCTATTATGCACCGGAGGATAGTTTGTGGCGGCTTACTGGCTAAAGCCGGCTTGGATCCTAAGGTTTATCCTGCACCGGGCTTTTCTTGTTTTGCATCACAATGAGGAAAACATTGTCCCGGTTTCTCCTCGTGATCCACTTCGAGTGCCTGTTCCGCTCAAGCGTTACATTTCACCACGGCAGCCTGTTCGGGCAGCCAACTTGTCGGGCCTGCTGTATACGATACTGTGATATTTATTTAATACAAATTTGTGACCCTGAATTTTACATGGTCTTGCTTAGTTGATTTTTTTTGTCATTGTCACTGCTGAGGGTAGCCAATTTGTCGGGCCTGAATTCTATTACATCATAAGATTAGGCAATGATGTCTTGTCCTCAAAACACCGAAGCTATGTATGCCATTGCGGTGTTCATGACAAACGTTGCTTTTTTTGGTAGCACCAAACTATAATTTTGGTTCTATGAAAGCGTTTTGAGACAGCTAGATGGGCCTGCGCTAGCAAATGATATCATGAGATGAGGACATTATGCCCTGAAATTTCTTCTAAGCATATTTACAGCCAACTTATGTTTTTCTTACATTTTGTTTCAGTCAAAAACAACTGGGTTCTATGGTAGCCTGTTGAGGCAGCCAACTAGTCGGGCCTGAATTTGTCTATTATGAGCGTTAAAGCATCTGCTTTGTAGATATTTACAATATTGTGATATTTGCAGCAAACATTGCTATTTTTTAAGCATTAAACTATTAATTTTGGTTCTATGGCAGCCTGTTGAGGCAGCCAACTAGTCGGGCCTGAATTTGTCTATTATGAGCGTTAAAGCATCTGCTTTGTAGATATTTACAATATTGTGATATTTGCAGCAAACATTGCTATTTTTTAAGCATTAAACTATTAATTTTGGTTCTATGGCAGCCTGTTGAGGCAGCCAACTAGTCGGGCCTGAATTTGTCTATTATGAGCGTTAAAGCATCTGCTTTGTAGATATTTACAATATTGTGATATTTGCAGCAAACATTGCTATTTTTTAAGCATTAAAATATTAATTTTTGTTCTATGGCAGCCTGTTGAGGCAGCCAACTAGTCTGGCCTGAAAGACTTCAATACATTATGTGAATACTGACAAAGTGTCTGTGCTATACCCATGTACAGTATTGCAACAACAAAACATTTTTCCAAAACCAAACCTTACAATTTTGGTTCTCCAGCAGCCAGTTTAGGCAGCAAACTAGTCAGGCCTTAATTAGTATAAAATGAGATACTAGCTAATTAGAGATTAGCCAATAATTCTCTGGGATTGCCTCAAAGCACTTCCAGGATTAAAAAAATATTTTTTTGTGTGTGTATGGCAGTCTTAGGCAGCCAACTAATCGGGCCTGAAATTTTGTGATCACTTACAAAGTGCTTATGCTGTAGCTGTATTGTGATAATTGTATTTAGTTGTTTTGTTTTGTCTTGGGAAGACAGCTCTTGACAGCCGAGTAGTCGGGCCTGGATTAGTCTAATCAATTTGTCCCACAGATATTTAAAGAAATTGGTTACACAACATAAGGTTGTAAATGTAAATATGTAGCTGGCTCAAGTTTGGCGTGATGGACCAACTTGACAAACTCTTGACGCCCTCATTGCCTCATACCCGTCAGGCGAGCGTGTCCTGGCCAGCGGTTCGGTGCAGCTGCCCCGCTTCACCCTGCTGGAGTCGGGCAGCCTGCTCATCTCGCCCTCGCACATCTCCGACGCCGGCACATACACCTGCATGGCCAGCAACTCCCGCGGCATCGACGAGGCGTCCGCAGACCTCGTGGTCTGGGGTAAGTAGAAGAGCATTATTGCCTCTTCCTTGTTCCGGAACATTCCGTCATCTCTCCTCCGCCGCCTCCTCAGCTCGAACCCGGATCACGACGCCCCCGCAGGAGCAGAGCATCATCAAAGGCACCAAGGCCGCGCTAACCTGCGGTGTCACGCATGATCCCAGCGTGAATGTCAGGTAAGCCGACGCATTCAAACGGCTTTATTCAGCGGGCGACCTTCTGGGGCGGATGCTATAAAACCTTCCGGAATAAAGTAACTCCACAGTTGAGCGCTGAATAAAAGTGAACAAACTTTAAGACCCGTGCTGTTTGCTGCAACACCTTCTTTGCAGTGCGCTATGAAAAGTAATTATCATTCCAAGGATGCTCTCAGTAATGGCAGTAATAACATAAGCCATAAAATTGAATTCCTCCTTCAAGACAGAAATTGCTGCATACTTTTTGAAATTGTAAAATGTTACATTATTAATTATCTAAAATATCAATAATAATAACTTAAGAGGTGCAACTATTAATCGTTCAGTATGGAAGACCAAAACTGCCAAAATTAAAAATAAATAAATTAATTAATAAATGAATAAAAGTTCAAATAAAAATGGATATAAAAAAATCTAATGAAAAAAAAATAAAATAAATGGCACTAAAAACAACTATATATAAGTAAATATAAATACAAAAATACAAAAATAAAAACGAGATTCTTAAAGATAAATATAAAATAAATACAAAAATAAATATATAAATATAATTAAATATCAATCACTTTTCTTTATTTATTTATATATGGATATTTGTATTTATTTTTTTCCATTTGTATATATTTTTTTTATTTAATTTTTGAATTATATTTTTTATAACCGTTTTTATTTTTCACTTTTATATATTTATTTTTTCATTTGTTTATTTTTAAAATGTCCTCCATAGTTCAGTGGACAAATAATACATTTTCAAATGAATCCACACAGGCACATGTGGGAGAAAGAGGGCGTGGCCATCAACGTGCACGCCATCCCACGCATGCAGCAGGACGCCGACGGCACCCTGCACATCTCGCAGACGTGGTCGGGCGACATTGGCACCTACACCTGCCGTGTGACCTCGGTGGGTGGCAACGATTCCCGCAGCGCCCACCTACGCGTCAGGTGAACCTACACACGCACACACACACTGAAGGGACTTTCATGGGACTCACACCTCTGACTCGTTTCCTGTCTGTCCTCTTCCTCAACTAACACCACCGTCGCACTCACTAAGGCTAAAATGGAACTACTTTACTTTTTAATTAAGAATAACCCCTTACAATTTAGGGATTTAAAATAGTACATTAAATAGTCCTTATAAGAAGTTAACATGCCTGATAAAGGTTGTAAAATATTATCGTATTTGTCATGATTTTTAGAAAAAATTAAATATAAAAGTGCCCTGTAAGATGGTGTAAAATACTTTTTTTCTTTTCTAACATATTTAAAAGGGTATTCCATATGTTTTTTGTAAAAAAAATTTTTTAAAAAGTGTTCCGTAATGCGCATGAAGAATGTAGTAAAAAATATTGTCAGTTTTCAAAATTATTTTTCTTTTTACATCGCCATGTGTAGCTAACGGTCTACATTAATTGAGTTAAGATATATTTTTATTTAAAAGACAATCCACTTTAATGTGCATAAATGTAGTATCAAAAAATGAATTGAAAAAAAATCACTGAAAACATGCATGATAAATGTTAAAAGTGTTAGCAATATTTTGTCCTAAAAAAAAATCCTTGCACATAGTTGTATATAAGTATATAGAGGTATGGGTGCATGAATATATGATTTAAAAAAAATAAATAAATAAATAGAAATCCCTATACACTAAATGCATGACTTGTTTAATGTTATGCACCACATGATAAAAATAAGTATTTGCACTTAAGGTAAAAATATTACCAATAAAATATTTTTCGTAAGAAAAATCCTAAATCTAATAAGACAAACGTTGACAAATTCATTGAATATATTCAAACATGTCATTAGCTTAAGTTACCATTTGTTGTATTTCTGTTCTTTTGTTCCCCTTGACCTCAATGTAATATGTCCAATGCTAATTGGCGTCCATGTTGTTCCCCGCAGGCAGCTGCCTCACGCGCCCGAAAACCCCACAGCTGTTCTGAGCGTGTCTGAGCGGCGTGCCATCGACCTGACCTGGGCCAAAGCCTTCGATGGCAACAGCCCGCTCATGCGCTACATCCTGGAGGTGTCTGAAAACAGTAGGTTACCCTTACCCTGTTTTGCAGGGTGTGCTAAAGGAAAAGGGCATTTAGTTTTTTTTTTTTTTTTTTTTTTTTTTTTCCGGAATCCCCTTATGTGCATCGTTTGGATTTCAAGCTGGCGCGCTTCTGTGTCGTCACCCCCGTTAGCCTGTTAGCGCACTAGCGCCCCGCCAGGAAGTTGAAAAAGAATTTAAGATCAATACCGGCCATTAAGGGCGTCCATCACTTTTCGTATTTGGTGGGGGAAGAAAGTGCCGTGACACAAAAGCGACATTGTTGCATGAGGGCTGTTGAATATTCTCGCTGATGTGCACACAGCAGGCCCACCGTCCGCCAGCACGCTAACATGCTAAGAGGCGTTAGGCATGTCGTCAGAAACATAACTTTAGTCTGGAAAGAATGAAACTCTATTTTTAAAAATACACAGTTTACTTTAGTCTCATAAGATTAGTTGTTGTCTTGAAAAATACAACTTTACTCTGGTAAAAGTAAAATGTTTGGCTTTAAACCTACAATATTGTTTTTTTAACATTTTAACTTTGTCTTTGTTGAAAAAATTCAGTTTTATTCTCATAAGTGATGACTGTAATTCTCAAAACAATTTCATAAAGGAATCCAACTTTTTTCGAAAATCTTGTACCGTATATGATTTAAGTCTCGTAACGGTATTCATTTATTTACAACTTTATTTTTGTATTTCTTTTTCTCAAGAAATTTGAATGTCATAGCATTTCAGTATTTTTTTTTTTTCAATTGACATTACGCTCGGAAAATGACTTTTTTTTTCTCATATATTCTGACTTTTTTTTTTAGGAAACCTTAAAAATCCTTCAGTTTTTTTTTCACGGAAAGTATTATTTGTGGGGAAAAATAAGCATTATAAAACAATAATTTAAATAATAATAATAATTATAATAATAATAATAAATTCACATAATACAACTATGGCTATATTCTCGTTTTAGGATTTGTTTTCTTTAAAAACAAAAGATTGAAGATTATCGAAAATAAGATTATGGAATTTATTCAAAAACATCCAACTTTATTAAGAATTTTTTATGACTATGTTTTCGAGGGGGGAAAAGTAATGCAATGCTTGTGGTGGGGCTCCTTTTTCTCCTAGATTCTGCCATTTTTCTGAAATAAATAAATAAACTACAACTTTATCATATGTCAATTTTTTCCTTAAAAATGCGACTTTACTCTGTTAGCTTACAATTGTATTTTTATTTTTAAAGTCAGACTTTGTTCCCACAAAGTTAGAACTTTTTTCTTGGGAAAAGTACTTTATTCTCAAAGTATGACTGTTTTGGAAGATTGTTTTTATTTTTATTTTATTTTTTTATAAATATAACTTTTTTCTTATTGGATTATGTTTTTTTTTCTCTAAAAATAACATGTTTTTTTTTATATGACATTATTTCTCTCTAGAAAAATCTAAATTTATTTTTGTAAAAGTTGTATGATTTTTGTTTATGAGATTATGATTGTACCCTAGGACAAATGTAATGTGGCAATTTGCAGATGCTCCCTGGGCCGTCCTGCTGGCCAGCATCGAACCCGAGTCATCCGCGGTGACAGTCAACGGCCTGATCCCGGCGCGCTCCTACCAGTTCCGCCTTTGCGCCGTCAACGACGTGGGCAAGGGCCAGTTCAGCAAGGAGACGGAGCGGTGAGCTGCCATCCCATAATGCAACACTCAGTCGACATTTGTGGTCATAAAGGTTGAAGGACGGCGGACCGTCTTTTGAGTTGAAAACTTGTGGGTAAATAGTGAAGACTGTTTCCACGGCAACCGCTTTGACTGATGCTTTCGGTCAGGAGTCGGCGAGGAGTGATGGGAGCCTGCAATCCCGCCAGAGCGAACGCACGCACACACACACACACACACACAGATAAACAAAGCACGTTGTCACTTGTAAACACGCCGCAGTGAGCCTTCCATGCAGTGTCGCCTACGAGAAAAAAAGATTTAGTCTGATGTACTTGTCATCCAATACACAAGATCAGGAACGTTGCATTTGCAATGTATACAGTAGACTTTTCAAATCATAAACATGCAAATGAAAAAAGCCTGCTCGTTATTTTCACTTTCAATTAAAGCATGTAAAAGACAATTTGGATGTAAAATGTATGTAATCATTACTTTGAATTACAAAATAATACCATTGCAATATTGTAGTCTTTTTTCCTACCAGTGAAGTTAAACCAGAATGTGGTTGCACAAGTCTGCACACCCTTTTGTAACTTTTAACATGGCTGTGTTCAGAATTAACCAGTTGCTTTCTAAAGGGACACCAATGAAAACTGCAGAGATCCCAGAATTGAACCCTGTGGAGCACCATAAATTCCGTTCTACATGTGAATTTGTATTGCACATATACTACTTTCTGTTTTTGCTTGACATAATTAGTGTGAAGGGATTACAATAATAAAGAAATCACACGAAGTACCGTCACAAATGACGCAAGTGTCGATTACAGAGTGCACCAAATTCCCTGCAGAACAGATAGGCTAAGCAACCTGCAATCATTTTGAAGAGAGTAAGTACATTTTTAGTACCGGGGAAAACTTGGTAGGAGTCATTTGCTCCCAAAAACGTATATAAACGTTCCATTTAAAATATCGCCATGGTCCCAAAAATGTATTTATACGGGTTTAAAAAAAAAAAAATTATTTATGCTAGAGCATGCAGAAGACCTGACGAGGTCCCTTAAAGCAATGGTAGTTAATACAAAAAACGGCCAGCAGGTGGCAGCAGAGTATAAGAGATCAACCAGGCCCATGTTGCAACAAGCTCTTTTTGCCAGTGTTTTCAACAAGTTTGTGAATAATGATGAAACAGCTATATTCGAATGCTAAGTGCTACAAAACGGAAACACATAGAAAGAGACTCTAATCTTTCTTTTGGTAGGTTCCATGTTTTTATAGCAATAGAACACAACATTGTGAGCCTCAGTCTAAATCAAGTAAAATAGCCGGGAGCGAAGGGCGTTGCTTCAGTGAAAAAGGACACCTTAGCCACAAGTGTCTACACCAGATTTGTGCACTCATACCTGGGGCCTTCCCTTTAACCGCTCATCCGTCGCTTCCCCGGAAACTTGGAATGAACTTTGATTAGCATGTTTGGTGTGTGTTGTAGCGTGTCGCTGCCAGAGGAGCCTCCCAGCGCGCCTCCTCAGAACGTCATCGCCAGCGGTCGCACCAACCAGTCCATCATGATCCAGTGGCAGCCGCCGCCTGAGAGCCACCAGAACGGCATCCTGCGGGGATACACAGTACGGTAAGACCAACCCTTGGAGGGGGTTTTATTTACTGCTTAATTTCTTTTGTCTGGCAAGCGGCTGTTTTGGCGGCTTTTGTCGCTTCACAGCTTAAACAACAGAAAAATAAGACTAGAAAAATGTTATTTTCCTGACGTGTATTTAATGTTGAAAAAAAATCTCAAAAATATTACCTAAATACTAAATTGCTTTCTATAAAAGATATGGTTTTAGTCGGGTTAGGGTTAACTTTATTCTTTGTTTTTCTGTTACTCGCAAAAAATACAGATTAATTCTCTTTATAAAAAAATATATATATTTTGTGTTTATTTTATTTTACTTTTTTTGGGGGGGTGGGGGCACTGTTTTTTATGGAAAGTACTTATTCCCGCTTATTCATGTAAAGAAGAAAAAGAAAAAAATAATTTATAATGTTTTTTTTTTTTTTTACTTTTTTCACTAAAAGTATTACATGTTCTTGTGTGATTACTACTTTTTTCAACAACAACAACAAAACTTTTTTTTTTTAAACAACATTTATCTCAATAAGTGTCTTGAAAACTGGGGGACTGTATTCCTAAATTTTACTAAATTGTTGTTTAGAAAAACATACAGCTTTACTTGTTCGATAAGAATTTGTTATAAAAAAAAATGTGTTTCTTGGTTGTAAAAATTAAATGTATTTATTTTTCTCTCGAAAATGTATCGCCATAAACAATATTTTATAGATATGTTTTCCTTTTCAATACACTCAACAGGGGGTGCCACATCGTGTCACATGCATTTTTTTTTCTTTAAATTTTTTATGCAGGATGTCCTGAAGTAAGTCACACGTTTTTTTCTATTCTGGCTGGGTTAATTCTCCTTAGTAGTAATAGTTAATAACCACTAACATACAAGTATGTGGTTTATTTTGTTGGTGCTCTGTCTCCCCCTAGCAGGGAGTCACTTGTACTGCACGGTGCCACACTAATGGCACCATTTGCATGTGTGTATTTGTTTCAGGTACCGTCTGACGGGGCTTCCGGTGGACTACCAGATCAAGAACATCTCTAGCCCGGACGTGACCACACTGCTCCTGGAGGACCTCATCATCTGGACCAACTATGAAATCGAGGTGGCTGCCTACAACGGGGCGGGCCTGGGCGCCTTCAGCCACAAGGTCACAGAGTGGACCCTTCAGGGAGGTAATTACGGCCCTCTTTCTAGCTAGCTACCTAGATGTCTATCCATCGAAGCTAATCAATTTTTTATTTTCCCGTGTCCTGACCCAGTGCCGACCATCGCTCCGGGCAACGTGCAGGCCGAGGCCGTCAACTCCACAGCGATCCGCTTCACGTGGACCGCCCCCAACCCGCAGTTCATCAATGGTATCAACCAAGGCTACAAGGTCAGCGGGTGCACTGACGCCACCAATTAAAGCCGCTCGCAGCTTGCGAATGCTGATTGTTAGTCTTTCATACTAAAAAAAAAAATGTATGTGGATGCTAAGAATCAAGCATTTGCTGACGTGCAAACATTCATCTTAAAAACATTGTATAGGAATGCTGAAGATCGAGCATCTCAACTTGAAAAAATAATGTCAAAAAACGGCTGTGAATTAAGCATTCATTTTTATTTTTATTTTATTATTTTTTTATTCATTTTTATTTATTTTTTCTGGAGAAAAAAAACATTCATTTTTAAATGTACAAGTTTTTGAATTCCTTCAAAAAAAAACATTCAGGAAAATATGTGACCGCTGAACGTTAAAAAAAAAAAATTGTGAATGCTAAGAATCAAGCATGCATACTAAAATAATAATAATAATACAACTTGAATGAATACTTGAATACTGAATATTATGAGCATGTTGAGAATCAATAATTCATACAAAAATGTCATTGCTGAAAATCAAATCAAACAAAAATATTTCAGTACTAACAATCAAGCATCATAAAAAAAAATGTTAGTGCAACTAACAGTTACTTAGTGGAACTAAAATTATCTGAGTGCTGAAAATCCAACACACATACCATAATATACACAAATTTCTGAATTTTTACGCAATCATACAAAAATCTGCAAATATTGAGACTTAATCACTCATACAAAAAATGCATGTGAATGCTGAAACTCAAGCATTCATACCACAAAAAACAATATTAAATGAAATGAATGTTAATGTTCAAGCATTCATATAAAAATATGAATATGAAAATTCTTGAATGCTACAAATCCAGCATTCAGACAAAAAATGTGGGTGCTGAGAATCAAGCATCGTGTGATAATACCGCCAAAAAAACACATTTCTTATTCTTGTGGCAATACTGAGAGAATGCTGAGAGACAAGTATGCGTATTTTGTGGAAAGAAAATAATGTCCTGCAACATTCATACTTAAAAATATATGTGAATGCTGAGAATCAAACATTCATCTTAAACCCCTCCCCCAGCTGCTGGCGTGGGAGCCCGGCAAAGAACGAGAGGTGATGATGGTGACGGCGCGGCCTAACTTCCAGGACGGCGTGCACGTGGGCTACGTGACGGGCCTGAAGAAGTTCAGCAACTACTACACCTCGGCTCTGTGCTTCACCACGCCGGGCGACGGACCCCGCAGCCCTCCCAAACTTGTGATGACGCACGAGGACAGTAAGTGGGCGGCGAAGGTCCCTTTCTTCTGGGGGTGCGTGTTTTTTTTTAATGTGTGTGCGTGTGTTTTTTGCGTTTAGCACCGGGCGCCGTTGGCCACCTGAGCTTCACCGAGATCCTCGACACATCGCTCAAAGTCAGCTGGAGCGAACCCGGCGAGAAAAACGGCATTCTCACAGGTGTGTGCATTTCATATTTTACATTTCTTTTAAAAAGGTCTACGAAGAGAGAGAAAAACCAAGGTTAACAAATGGGCTGGGAAAAGCTGGTAAAAAGAAAAATAGGCTATATAAGGAATTTATGAAAAAGAAGATAAGTATAAGAAATACAAAATTTGAGATGTCAAAAAAAAGGATTATTATGATCGTTTATTGCAAAGACATATAAGAAACATAAAGGAAACCTGGAGCGTTCCGAATGAGCTGATTAAAAATCGTCAAAAAAGAGACTTTCCAACATAATATTGTGAAACATGACAATTCTGTTATTGATGATAGAGAGAAGATTGTGAAAGAATTTAAAGATTTTTTTTTTTTTTTATGCGGGCCCGAATTTGGCAAGAGTGGTCTGTTCGAGTGATGTGCTAGAAGTTGTGAGAAAGATTAAGAACAAAAAAAATCAACTGACTAACAATCCTGAAATGTCACTTATAAAAGAAGTCATTAATTGTGTTATCGAACCATTTACTTATGTCTGCAATAAAAAAAAAAAATTCCTGATAAAATGAAAATAGCAAAAGTGATACCAGTGTATAAAAATGGCAAAAAGCATATTGTGTCAAATTATAGACCTGTTCCCTTGTTACCCCGGTTTTGTAGAAAGACTTTTTTGAAAAATATGGTTTATTAAATGACCACCAGTATGGATTTAGAAACAAGCAATCAACAGCGCTGGCTGTGATGGAATTTGTAGAAAATATAGCTACACCAATGAATGTTCTTCTTGCATTAAACCAATAATTTATTTTATATGATTTTATGTATAAAAAAAATATACGGATATTTCTTGCATAAATATATTTTAATATTTATTTAGTATTTTTTCAAATTTTTATTCTTCCTTATACTTTACAATTATTTAAAAAATAAATTGTTTTCCTTTTGATGCCATATTTGTTTCCTGACATCCTACTCCGCGTTGCTGTCGTCAGGCTACCGCATCTCGTGGGAGGAGTTCAACCGCACCAACACGCGCGTCACCCACTACCTGCCGAGCCTCACCCTGGAGTACAGCGTCACCGGACTCACCGCGCTCACCACCTACACCATCGAGGTGGCCGCCATGACGTCCAAGGGACAAGGACTGCTGTCGTCCTCCACCATCTCCTCGGGCGTCCCGCCAGGTGCGTTGACGGATGTGGTATGAATTAGGAATTCATTTGTGAATGCATATATTTACTTATAGGAATAGTCTGAATATAAGATAGAGATTGCAAGTAACAACTATAGCAAGGGTCAGCAACCTTTGCTGTCAAAAGAGCCATTTTAGGCCAAATAAATCTGTATGGAGGCGCAAAATATTTGGATATTGTGATGAAGGAAACAGTGTGTTAGGCTTAGAATTCGAATTTTGTGGCCATTTTATGGTCATTTTAGGGATTTCTTCTTTTGTTTTTTTTATATATTATGATTACGTTTTGAACATTCTTCACGGCCTTTTCTTAAATCAATTTTTAAAAAAATATTTGGCAATTTTGTGGACATTCAATGGTCATTTTCGGGAAATCTTTTGTTTCTATGGCTACTTTTGAAATGTTTTCTTTTTTTTGTCTTTATTTTAAAATAAATATTAAGACTTTTGGCAATTCTAAAGACATTTTATGGTCATTTTGGGGATTTATTTTGTTTTGGGCTTTTTTTATGGTTACTTTTTAAAAAAAAAATTATTAAACTTTATATAAATTTATATAAACTTTTTTATTTAATCGTCTGACATTTTTGACAATTTCATGGACATTTTATGGTCACCTTTTGGACATTTTTATATAATTTTTTAGAAGTTTGTCATCTACCTTTTATTTCTCTTTTCCTTACAAATTTGGACGCTGACATTTTTTAAATATTTAAATTATTCATTTTTTAATTTAAAACATTAATTCAATTGAAAAATATTTAATCTAAAAAAAAATTTTTTTTTAAAAATATGATAATGATTGGATGGATGGATGGCAATTATTTTTAGAGAACCACAGGGAGCCACAAGAGAGGGTCTATAGAGCCACATGTGGCTCCAGAGCCACAGGTTGCAGACCCCTGAGCTATAGTAACATAGATTTTTTTTTTTTTTATCCCCGAATCACTTTGATAAGAATTATGCATATATTGTCTATTTATAAATTCCTGTATTTGATCTGGTCGACCTCCTGTTTCCTCCCAGAGCTTCCTGGCCCGCCCACCAACATCGCCATCTCCAACATCGGCCCGCGCTCCGTCAGCCTGCTCTTCAAGCCGGGCTTCGACGGCAAGACCTCCATCTCCCGCTGGCAGGTGGAGGCCCAGGTGAGCACAGAGGACCTGATCGCATATCTTTGGATTGGAGTTAGGATGTAAATACCGATCCCTGATTGGTGGTTTTAGGTGGGTGCCGTGGGAGACAATGAGGACTGGGTGACGGTCCACCAGGTGTCCAATCTACCCGACGCTCGCTCCCTGGAGGTTCCGGGCCTCAATCCGTATACGTACTACAGGTGGGAATGCACCACACATGCAAAGTAGGGTTTGAAGGCAGGGTTGGAGTTTCAAATGAAGCTTTTAAGATTTCGACTTAGGGATGAGATTCTGTTTTAAGGTTTTAGAATCCAGGTTAGTGTTTCAAATTAGAGTTAGAAGTCTGGGGTAGGGTCTCAAGTTTTCAAGTCTATGGTTGGGTTACAAGTTTCAAGTTGCAGTTTCAAGTCATGGCTAGGTTTTTTAAAGTTTGGTTTCAAATTAGGGTTTGAAGCTGGGGTTTTAAGTTACAGTTTCAAAGAATGGCTAAAGTTTCAAATTACACTGTAAAAAAAAAAGAAAAAGAAAACCTACTACAGTTTTTTCACTCAGGAATTCTAAGTAACTTTTAAAAGGAACGTTTTGAGTACATTTTACGAGTTTATTAATAATAATAATAATAATAATAATTTAAAAAGCTATGTAAGCATTGAAGAACGAACTCATGACCTTCAGCTTGGGTGACAACCACTCTACCACCTGAGCCATGCCACTCCTTCTGTATATTGCTGGAGTCAGGTGGAATCCTCGTACCTCCAAGAGACCTGTTTTGGTCTCATTTTGGACACACTAGCAATGCAGTATGGCAATCAACATGAGTGGCATGACTCAGGTGGCAGCATGTCTGTCTCCCAAACCGAAGGTCAGGAGTTTGTTCCTCAACGCATACATAGCTTGTTTTGTTTTTTTATCAACATTTTCATTGTAGAATTTACTAAAAAACTTCACTAGTTTGTTTTTTTTTTCAAGTAAATATTACTCCCCATTTTTTTACAGTGTAGGGTATTTCGACATTGGCAGGGTTTCAGATTGAGGTTTTTAGCCATACCTGTAGTCAGGAATAAATTACAGTGTGTAGCACGGTTTAGGGTTTCAAACCCCTTGATCTCAGGTGAGAAGACATAAATGTGGTCTCTGCTTCTAATGCAATGTGCAGGTTCCGTATGCGTCAGGTGAACATCGTGGGCAGCAGCCCCCCCAGTCAACCCTCCAGGAAGATCCAAACGCTTCCTGCCCCTCCGGACGTCGCCCCAGCCAACGTCACGCTACGCACCGCCAGCGAGACCAGCCTGTGGTTAAGATGGATGGTAAGCAAGGGGGCAGGGATGGCTGTGACCTTTGAACTACTGTACATAAACGCCTCATTGAGAGTTCCAGATCCAATATGGTGGCACTGTCTATGTACGATTCGTGTAAACACCGCCCACACTTGCTCACTCTCTCCTTCTCCAGCCTCTGCCTGAGTGGGAGTACAACGGTAACGCCGAACAGGTGGGCTACAAAGTGCAGTACTCCAAGGCGGGTTCGTCGGGTCACCCGCTCACACAGGCCATATCCGACCGCCTGGAGAGGGAGTTCACTATCGAGGATCTGGAGGAATGGACCGAGTACGAGGTGAGGGTGCAGGCCCTCAACGGCATCGGACTTGGACCCTGGAGCCAGCCAATCAGAGGCCGGACCCGCGAGTCAGGTGAGGTGATGTTCTATTTGTGTCAAAGCCTAAAAGCTAGAAGCTGATTGATGTGTTTTTGATTCCTTTTATAAAATTCAATATTGCTATTTCGTCAAATTATTTGCTAAAGGCTAACAATTAAATGTGTTTAACTATCAGCGGATAAAAGGCTAGCAGCTAAATTCTAAAGACGAAAGGCTAGCAGCTAAAATGATTATGCTTCGTTTAGTTTTATTCATCCTGAATATGGTTTGACCTGCCAACTATTGGCTGAGCTCTAAAAACAGTTGGGTCAAAAATGGGCCGATCCTTTACTTGGAGCAATTTGACCCAACATTGAGGCAAGAAATTGGTCTTTCAGTATAGAACAACTCATAAATATTGCTGAGATCCTTTACTTGGGTCAAAAAATTGGGTCATTTTGTATAAAACAGCCCAGAAAGTTGGGTCGAATTGACCCATAAAGTGGATCGGTCAATTTCTTCTTCTTTTTTTATCCATAATTGGGTTGATTTTGAACCAACTGTTTTTAGAGTGTGGTCTAAATGCTAACAGCTGAAGTCTATCCACTTCATGTTTTTGATTATTTATTTTTTTCAGAATTTTTGGGGCATACCTATTTAGATGCAGTACCTCAAGGCTCTTTGCTAAGCCCACTCAGCTAATTGTTTATATGTAATATACTACAACTATACACTAGTATTTGCAGTGTACTGTATTGATTTTTTTTTGGTGGGGGGTTTTCATATTTGTTTTTTAGTGCCATCCTGCGGGCCCACCAATGTGTCCGCCTTCGCCACCACCTCCAGCAGCATCCTGGTGCGCTGGTCCGAAGTACCCGAGCCGGACCGAAATGGACTCATTTTAGGCTACAAGGTCAATTTGCCATTCACTATCATTGTGAAGCAGCATGTGACTCAACAAGTCGACATTTTTTTTGTGATTGCAAGGCAGCATTTGGTGCAACTTCTCCTCGTTCTCTTCTATTGGGCAGGTGGTGTATAAAGAGAAAGACTCGGACAGTGGCGCCCGGTTCTGGATGGTGGAGGGCAACGCCACCCACAGCGTCCAGCTGGCGAGTCTGGGCAAATACGTCTTGTATGAGATCCAGGTGTTGGCGTTCACCCGCGTAGGAGACGGGCGGCCCAGTTCTCCGGCCATCTTTGAGAGGACCCTGGACGACGGTAGACATTTTGGGTTATTTTCTTCACATTTAGGGCGTGGCTTGAAAAATGTGGGAATAATGACATCATCTGCCTCTTACAGTTCCAGGACCTCCTATGGGAATCCTGTTCCCGGAGGTGCGTACCACTTCAGTGCGTCTGATTTGGCAGTCGCCCTCGCAACCCAACGGGATCATCCTGGGTAAGTAAAGTTTTTCACCTGCATGGGGTCGCGTCACCACTGCGCTTTGACTCAAACTTGCTTCCGCCGTCCCAGCATACCAGATCACGTACCACCTCAACTCCACCAACGGCAACACCGCCACCGTGGACGTGCTCAACCCCAGCGCCCGCCAGTACACGGTCACAGGCCTCAAACCCGAGTGTGTCTACGTGTTCCGCATCACGGCGCAGACGCGCAAGGGGTGGGGCAAGGCCGCCGAGGCGCTGGTGGTCACAACTGAGAAACGAGGTAACGTGAGGTCGTTTGATTCTGAATAAAAATCACAACTAATTATTTTTATTTCATCATCGTCTTAACTCCGCTGCTTTTCCCCTAGCTCGCCCGCAGCCCACCAGCCGCCCCACCGCACCTCAGAAAGACGTGCGCGCCCGCCGCGTTCTTCTGTCATGGGAGCCCGGCAGCGACGGCCTCTCACCCGTGCGCTACTACACCGTGCAGCTGCGCCAGCTCCCCGACAACAACTGGACCGTGCACTCGGCCTCCGTCAACCATGACACCACCTCATATGTCGTCTCCAGGTAGCCCCCCCCCCACCGCAACCTTTATTTTTATGATTAAAATTGGTAATCAGCCCAATAATAATTATTTGCTGCGTGTTCTGTTGCCAAGGCTGAAGCCCTTCACGTCCTATCAGTTCCGAGTGAAAGCCACCAATGACATCGGAGACAGCGAATACAGCGAGGAGAGCGACGCCATCACCACCCTACAGGACGGTAGGTGATGCACTACATGTGGCCAATGCCGCCAAAAGCAACTCATTCCACTCGTTCCTCCGCTATCCTTTGTTACGCCAGCGCCAGACGAAGCACCTGTCATCTTCTCGGTCACGCCTCACACCACCACGTCAGTGATGATTCGATGGAGGGTAAGACGAGACTTTTTTTTGTTTAAAAATAATAATCATCATTTTTTTTGTGTTGTTTTTTATAATGGTAGTATTTTTTTATTTAAAATCTCTGTTTAATAATATAAATGTTTTATTTACATTTTTTAGACGTATTTAAATTTAGTGTACATATTCACTACTGTATGTAAGTAAAGTTATATCAGTTTTTATCTAAAAATATGTTTGTTTGTTTGTGTTTGATTATTGTAATTCCTTTTAAAACTCATTTAAGTTGAATTTATAATCATTAATTTAGTTTTAGTTCATTGTATAGTAATGACTTTTGTATATGTGTTTTGTAATCATTTTCTGTTTGATTAATTACTATAGTAATTTCAGTACATTTTATTATTTTGTATTTTTTAAATCCTCTTGGTGTTATTTTATTTACATTTTTGGAATTATGTGACAGCATTTTTAGTGTTTGTATTTACGTACTATAAAACTGAACTTATGATGTTTTTTTACAATTTAAGTAATCATTTTTTTATCATTTAAAAGTGCTTATTTCAACTTTTATTTTAAAATATTTATTTTATTTTAATTATCATAGCAATGAAACCATTTTTATATTATCAAAAATTTGCTAATTTTGCAACCCAGTTATTCATATAGTATCATTCATTAAAATTGTTATCATTAGCATTTTTTTTTATATTACTGATGCCGTAATGACACTCATCCATCCATTCCACTCTCCCTCCCTCCCTCTATTCCTCCATCCATCCCTTGTAGCCGCCTCCCGAGGAGAGGATCAATGGCATCCTGCTGGGCTTCCGCATCCGCTACCGGGAGCTGCTGTACGACCGTCTCCGTGGTTACTCCCTGCACGCCATCAACAGCATGTCAGCGTGGGCCGAGCTCACCGGTGAGGCAAAAAAAATGATTGCATTTAAAAGATGAGCCACTAGATGGCGGAAAGGATTTCCTGGAGCACAAAAAATAAAGTGGAGCAGCCACAATTTCATAATGACTTGTTAGCACATACAGTTGAGGTTGAGGTCATGGGTTAAAAAAAATTAAATAAATTCTCATAATTATTCACCTATTTCATATTGATTCAAATTATTTAATCATACAATAATTTGAAAAATATATATATATATTACTAATATTTCACCTCTCTTCCGCAGCACCCTACAGCATCCGCAATCTGAGTGACGCCACTCTGACACAGTTCGAGCTTGACAGTAAGTTACACAGCAAAGAAAAAAAGTATTAATAAAAGTAGGTTTTGATGAGAATTTGGTGCCCTTTCTGCCACAGAGCTGAGCAAGCACAAGCGCTACGAGATCCGCATGAGCGTGTACAACGCCGTAGGCGAGGGGCCCACCAGTCCGCCCCAGGAAGTGTTTGTCGGAGAAGCAGGTGTGTGTGTGTGTGAGCTCTTATATGTGTGTAAATGTGGCCCAATAATATGCCCAACCCGGGTCCATATCGTTAGCTGCCATTCTAACCAATAATGTCTCCTATGCTGTGTTAATAATAGTTTATGGTGCCGTCTAGTTCCCACAGCGCCTCCACAGAACGTGGCCGTTCAATCCGCCACCGCCACCCAACTGGACGTCACGTGGGACCCGCCGCCGATCAGCGCTCAAAATGGCGACATCCAAGGCTACAAGGTAAAAGGACAAATGTAACTAGCTTCACCCAATGTAACTAATTACAATGTAACTCGTTCTTCCAAAGGTAACTAATTAGGGCTGCTTGATTGTGAAGAAAATAGTAATCATGATTATTTTTGGTAATAATTAAAATCACGATTAGGATGATCATTTATTTTTTGGTACAAAACAAGAAAATGTTTAAATGTAAAAAATATTAAGACAAATTCTGTCAAGTTCTTTGAAACGCTAGAATTATGCAAGATCCTTTTGGATCAAACAAAATGTATGAAATTATTTATTTTTCAAATTTTAAAAAGGTGAAAATGTATACATTTAAACAACTCAAAAATTTGTATTAATAATATTTTCTTTTTTTCACGATTATGCTGATTTTGTAATTGTGGAGTGTAATAATTGAAATTGTAATTGAATTTCGATTCATTGCACAGCCCTGTAACTAATTGTGCCAAACGTAATAGAAAATGTAACCAATCCACCAAATTAATTTATTAAAGTAATTCTGCCACATATATCTAATTAATCCATATTTAATACCAAATACCAAAAAACTTCACTAATTCAGCCAAATGTTACTAATTTCATTAAATGCAACCAATTCCAAATATCACAAATGTCACCAAATACCAACAAATGTAACTTAATCTACCAACGTAAATAATGAATCCCAAGTAGAACTAATTGAAGCAAATGTAACTAATTCATCCAATTGCAACTCATCCCACCAAGGTCTACTTTTGGGAGTCCCAGCGCAAGAACGAGACGGAGCGACTACGAACCCTGTTCATGCCCGAAGGAAGCGTGAAGCTGAAGAACCTGACGGGCTACACCAGCTACATGATCAGCGTGGCCCCCTTCAACGCCGCCGGGGACGGACCACGCAGTCCCGCCATCAGGGGGCGCACTCAACAAGCAGGTAGTTGAAATGGTGGGTGGGGGGGGGCTGGGGAGGATGACATTTTGGAAAGGCGAGTGGAGGAAGTTGAGTTATTCCAGCTTCTCCCGATACAATAGGGCCTTTGTTTCCTTGAGGACAGAGCAAAGTTAAACATGAGCTGGGATGTTTCTGAGCTCAAGTTCTGCCAACACTGGCGTGCTTACATCATTTTTTTTTTTTTAGGAAATAATATTGATATTAACAGAGTGGGATGGGAAATGCATTTTTTTATATGACATAATTATCTGGACAAAAGTATTGCCCAAAAGCTACCATGATGCCATTTTTTTTCTTCTCCCTCTGCGTTTCAGCCCCCAGCGCCCCCAGCTTCATCCACTTCAGCGAGCTCACCACCTCCTCAGTCAACGTGTCGTGGGGCGAGCCGGCCCTCCCCAACGGCATCATCGAGGGCTACCGTCTGGTCTACGAGCCCTGCACGCCCATTGACGGTATAACCTCTTTCTTCTTCTCCTCACCACTTAGCGCCAGCGCTAATTGTTTATATATATATATAAACTCAACAAAAATATAAATGCAACACTTTTGTTATTGCTACACAATATCACCATTTCTCTCAAATATTGTTCACAAACCAGTCTAAATCTGTGATAGTGAGCACTTCTCCTTTGCCGAGATAACCCAACCCACCTCACAGGTGTGCCATATCAAGATGTTGATGAGACACCATGATTAGTGCACAGGTGTGCCTTAGACTACCCACAGTAAAATGCTACTCTGAAAGGTGCATTTTTTTTATTGGGGTGGGGGGGCAGGGAAAACCAGGCAGTAACAATTTGAGTCCCCAGAAAAAATATACAATAAAACTGCACCTTTCAGAGTGGCCTTTTATTGTGGGTAGTCTAAGGCACACCCTGTGCACTAATCATGGTGTCTAATCAGCATCTTGATATGGCACACCTGTGAGGTGGGATGGATTATCCCGGCAAAGGAGAAGTGCTCACTATCACAGATTTAAACTGGTGTGTGACAATGCGCACTCTAAAAACAGTTGGGTCAAAAGTAACCCAATTATGGATAAAAAAAAATGGACCGATCCACTTTAAGGGTCAATTTGACCCAACTTTCTGGGTTGTTTTGTGCAAAATAACCCCATTTTTGACCCAAGTAAAGGATCTGACCAATATTTATGAGTTGTTTTATGCTGAAAGACCCATTTCTTGACACATAGTTGGGTCAAATTGACCCAAGTAGAGGATCGGTCCATTTTTGACCCATAGTTGAGTTATTTTTGACCCAACTATAGGATGGAAAGAAGGAAGGAAGGAAGGAAAGTTCCTGTTGTTGAAAATCCAAAACCCATTAGGATACTGTACATTGTGCTCATCTAACAAAAAGCATTCTGTGTTGCCATTTTTTTTTGTTGCAAAAATCTAACCTCTGTATCTCACCTCTCCTGACTAACTGTGTTGCATTGTGTGACCCGTGTAAGAAGTGCTGTAAATGTGGTATGTTTGCGCAGAGTCTTCCGCGGCCTGTGCCGACTGTCTCCACTCCCCCTCCTCCCCCCCAGGGGTCAGTCGGACCGTCATGATGGACGTGAAGGGCGGCGGCCCACTCTGGATCAAGCTCAAGGACCTGGCCGACGGCGCCACTTACAACTTCCGCATCCGCGCCAGGACCTTTGTGTACGGGCCCGAGGTCGAGGCCAACATCACCACTGGCCCCGGGGAAGGTAGCCAAGAATTTGGATTTGGTTTTGTTTTTTATCTGACTTAAAATGCTTAAATTAAGGGATGTCAAAATTAGTGCGTTAATTTCAGCAGTAATAAATTTAATAATAATGCACATATTTGTGGAGACTGGGGTCAAGTTGTATTTTACATTTTTAAAAATATGCAGAATTTCAAGTTACTTCATATGAACTCATTCACTGCCATTGACGGCTATAGACGTCAAAAATAAATTATAACTATTTCTATTAGTTTAAAAAAAAAATCCACTTTTTTTAACAAGAGTATTAAAACCTAGCAAAAAAATATTGTAAATCTAGAGCAGATATAAAATGTGTTATTAATCGTTAGTTAACTAGTGAAGTCATGTGATTAATTACAATTAAAAAAATAAAAAAAAACGCCTGACGGGCCTAATTTAAAAAATATATATTAAAAATAAGGGGCGTTTAATCATAATTAATTGCATGATAATTTTATATCTGTTATTAATGTACAATAAAAAAGAGGTTTTCATAAAAAATTAAATGAAATGAAAAATTGTTAAAGTAATAGAAATAGTTCACATGAATTTTTGACGTCTATAGTCGTCAATGGCAGAGAATAAGTTAAAGATTAGATAGCTCTTAATATGTCTTACAAATGCAATTATGCCATCTAGTGGCAGAAAAATGTCCTCAATGCAAATCAATATCACACTCAATTTTTACATTATTATTATTTTTATTGTACATTTTATTGTACATTTAGAACAGATATAAAATTTGCAATTAATCGTGAGTTAACTATTGAAGTCATGCGTTTGATTACGATTAAAAAATGTAATCGCCTGACACCCCTAGCTTAAATGTTTTCGTGATTGCTTCCCAGGAGCCCCGGGACCCCCAGGAGATCCTTTTATCACTCGTTATGGCTCAGCGCTGACCATCCACTGGACCAGCGGTGACCCGGGACGCGCTCCGATTACGCGCTACGTCATTGAGGCCAGACCTTCTGGTGAGTGTGGCGAGATTTCAGTGGACGCTTTCGGGGGGTGGGGGGGTGCAGTGTAAAGTGTCACCATCTGCCGCCCGCTCGCCATGCGGGGCCCCTTTAATAGCTTATTGATCAGTCCGGACAATCGGCGTTAGCTCTTGATTGACGGAGCGTGGCAGGGTGACGGATGGCTTGATGCCATATGCCAACTAAATGGTGGAGTCTTCACAAAACCTCGTTAGTGTTTTTATGAGAGACTTCTTCTAAAATCATTAAGGCTACTTTTTTGTTTATTTGCAAGAAAGGGTCGAAATTGCATAGAGAAGCACAGAATGAAGTATTTTTATGTAACAATATAAGTCGTCATCAACAATTAGAAGTTTGTGTTCACGTATATATCTGTTGCTGGTCAGAAGACAGTGACTACTGCATTCTATCCACTCTATGCAATGTCTCCTCTCCTCACAGCACAACTTTTTTTTCCCCCAGTGTTTATTGCATTGTGACAAATGAGCTACGATGTGTTTGTTTGGCCCATCAAGAGTTAGCGTGGCGTTTACAACCAGCAGCGGGGGCATGTAATTAATGCTGTCTAGCAGCTTTTCCAAAGGTGAAATATGGCCGCACACCTTTTATTTTTATTTTTTATTTTTATTTTTTTAAATACCCGCCGGAGCTGTGAAACTGATGGATGCCTCTAAAAGAGGACACATTATGGAAAAGTGACTTTTTAATGTTTGTAAACAAATGCAGCAGTTGTGTCGCTGGCGTCTCTGCCCACCCATCAAGTGTAAAATTTAAAAAAACAAGTCAATCTTAAATTATCTGCCTATTTCTGCCTCACTTGTACCAAAACATGGAGCTAGATTTACATAATAACTCTTAACCTTAAAAAGAAGGGATTCTGCCATTCTTCCCACTTTCAGGGCCTCCATTAGGTCTGCACACCCGCAATCCACACCCGGACTAGAAACTTGAACCCTTATTTAAAACCCTGACCCTGGTTGAACCCTTGATTTGAAACCCTAACAATTGACGTTGCAGATGAAGGCCTGTGGGACATTCTGATCAAGGACATCCCCAAAGAAGTGACGTCGCACACGTTCAGCATGGACATCCTGAAACAGGGCGTCAGCTACGACTTCCGGGTGATCGGCGTCAACGACTACGGCTACGGCTCGCCTAGCCTTCCCACTCCCTCCATATCTGGTGAGTGCCTAATTACTCGCTTCTTACATATGTATACATGTGTCTTGGAGTTATTTTGTGACAAATGCAAATTTTGAATCTGATCGAATGGCCATGAGGTGGTGTCCCTCAAGGGTCAATCCTGGGACCCCTTTTTTTTCCAGTTCGTAACCAAAATTGGCGCTCTGAAGCATTTTGTCCCAAAGGTGACATATTGCTTTGCATGTGACAGCAGAACCTAAACATACATTTTACTAATTCACTCCCAGCCATTTTTACTGAAGCAACCCCCTTTGACCGATTTTATAAGGCCCACAAAATATTGTGTTCTATTGCTATAAAAACATACCAAAAGAAAGATTAGAGTCTCCTTTTTTCATCGGGAAAAAGCAAATTTCTTTCTGTTCCAGTGTTGCAGCAATTAGCATTAGTTCCATCATTATTCACAAATCTGTTTAAAACATTGGGGAAAGAGCTTTTTGCAACATGGCCCTGGTTGATCTCTTATACGCTGCTGCCACCTGCTGGCCGTTTTTGTAATTACTACCAATTCTTCACCCATTCGCTGCAGTTCAGAGGCTGCATCAAAGCCTTCTGTATGCTCTAGCATAAAAAAACATATAAATACGTCTTTGGGACACTTAAAACCTAGTGACTGATGTGAATGAAAGCAAAATAAATGTTTTTTTTAAATTACTTTTTACTAGGGGTGTCAGGCGATTAAAGAAAACAGTGCCGTTAAAGGACCTTTCACTTAACTCGAAATTAACTGATTTTGACACCCTTACTTTTTACACCAGCCCAAAAAGTGGCCCCCTTCTACGAGGAGTGGTGGTTCCTGGTGGTGGTTGCCCTCGTGGGGCTCATCTTCATCCTCCTGCTGGTTTTCATCCTCATCATCCGAGGACAGAGCAAGAAGTACGCAAAGAAGTCGGAATCAGGTGAGACGTGCCCTCACAGTAGCCATGTTGCTTTTACGACTTTTCTCTTTTTAACTTCCCCACAGGGAAAAAATCCAATATTTTTGTCCCCGTAAATCATGTTGTTTTTATTTAACGAGCAGTTAACTCCTCCATAAATGCTTCCCGAAACAGATGTTGGTGAAAAGACGCAGCCGGGCAAGGTCGGAACTTGTCTGTTGACAATCGCGTGTGTTTTGCCTCGCTCAGCACTTCTAGGGAGGCTTGGGTATACGTAGAGGAGGTGTTGCCCCAGCAGGGTCGCTTACTGCCCATCTATTTGACTGACAGTAGAAAAAAACAAGAGTCCTCCGTCTCCTGCCTTTGTGTCAGGCTTTGGTGTGTGTGTTTTTCTTCTTCACATACTTGTGTGTAACCGCCAGCTGACCTTAAGTCACTCCAGAGCAACCGCGGAGCCAAGAATGTTTTTAACCTCTAACACAGGGGTGGGCCAATTTTTGTGCTCCGGGGCCACATTTTATTTTTGAAACTAGATTGACCAGGCAAAAAAAAAAAAAAAAAAAAAAGGAAAACCACTTAAGATAGTTTGAAAAGAATAAAAGTAATTAGAAATTCAAATAATATTGCATTCATTTTATTTATAATAAATGAAATTATTTAATTAACAAATTATTTGATCAAACAAAAACAAAAACTACAATAATAATAATAATACATCTTCAATGCATTATTACTATATATTTTTTTTTATTATATTCAAAATATTTACTTTGCTATTTTTAAATGTATCTAGATAACAAATTTAATGCAGCCTAAATTTTGTTTACGATTTAACAATTAACCAATGATTAAATTAGGTAAAGGAATGTGTAAAAAAAAAAAGTATGATTATACATATATTTTTTTATTATATTAAAATTATTTACTTTGCTATTTTTAAATGTATCTAGATAACAAATTTAATACAGCCTAAATTTTGTTTACGATTTAACAATTAACCAATGATTAAATTAGGTAAAAGAATGTGTAAAAAAAAAAAAGTCAATAAATACATTTTAAATATGGCAATTTTAACAACAAATTAATAAAGAACTGAGTACAGTACATCATTAAAAAAAAATCATTTATTTCAGTAATGCAGTTCAAAAAGTGAAACTCTTATTGGGTTTAGTTTCACAAAACACAGACAAAGCTTTTGTCATTTTTTACATTTTTTTTATTTAGCCTTTTGATAATTTGAGTTTATATTTTACAGATAACGAAACCTAAAATTCACTAAAGCAATAAATTTGAGAAGTGCAAAAAAAGTCATATAATCAATGTTTTTTTTAAATATTAAAATTAGGTAGTAAGTGTTTCTCACAAAAGGCATTTTCCAATCTGAACTTTTCTACCATATTCTGATTTACTGAAATGATATATGCACATATATAATTTAATACTCTAAAACAGGCTGCGACATGTGACCAGGAAATTTATTGTGGCCTATTATCCAAGGTTATTCTTGTATGATCCAAGTTCATAAACAATAAATGCTTTGAACACAAGGCGACTCAATATTTTTTTGTGTGTGACTGCATTCTGCGTGTCTCCCTTATACAATTTCTCCTCTTGCCTTGCACTCGCGAAGCCAACAACACTAACGGTGTTGCCCCACTCGGACCTGTGGTCACACAGTGTCTCTGTACGTGTGCGCAGGTAACAACGCCAACTGCAACGCGCTGACGCACGGCGACATGGTGAGCCTGGACGAGGGTCGCTTCCCCGCTCTGGAGCTCAACAACCGCCGGCTGTCCGTCAAGAACTCCTTCTGCCGCAAGAACGGCGTCTACACCAGGTCAGCCTATGCAACGGCACTTCCGAATCCTCGGCGATTATGGATTAATGCCGCGTCTTGATCTCGGCTCGGAATACCAAAGACCCTCACGCCCGCCCCGCCGCCTTATCCGCAGGATCACAATTCAAACAAGCCTCTTAATCCTACCGTAGTCCGGCTAATTCCGAGCTTTGTCGGAAAGGCGGCGGTGTTTACGGCTGATTTTCTGCCGATTAGTCAGGGGTTCAAATGCAGAGTTAAGTTCACTTTTATTTGAACTTGGCATCTCATTGCTTTGTCAGTGTTTACCTACAGCATGGTTCATAGTTTGCTAGTTCAGTGAATAGGTCCAAAGCTGGACATTCTACTTGAGGATGGATGGATGAATGGATGGATGATATCTATATACAGTATCCTGGAAGGATGGATGGGTGGATGCATGGATGGATGGTATCTATCTGGATGGATCGATGGTATCTATCTTTCTGGATGGATGGTATTTATCTATCTGGATGGATGCATGGATGGATGGATGGTATCTATCTGGATGGATGGATGGATGGATCGATTGTATCTATCTTTCTGGATGGATGGTATTTATCTATCTGGATGGATGGTATCGATCTATCTGGATGCATGGATCGATGGTATCTATCTGGATGGATGGATGGTATTTATCTATCTGGATGGATTGATGAAAGGAAGGATGGATGGATGGATGGTATCTATCTATCTGGATGGACAGATGGTTGGATGCATGGATGGATGGATGGTATGGATCTATCTTAATGGATGCATGGATGGATGGATCGATGGTATCTATCTGGATGGATGGATGGTATTTATCTATCTGGATGGATTGATGAAAGGATGGATGGATGCATGGATGGTATCTATCTGGATGGATGGATGGTATTTATCTGGATGGACGGATGGTTGGATGCATGGATGGATGGATGGTATCGATCTATCTTAATGGATGCATGGATGGATCGATGGTATCTATCTGGATGGATGGATGGTTGGATGCATGGATGGATGGATGGTATCGATCTATCTTAATGGATGCATGGATGGATGGATGGATGGTATCTATCTATCTGGATGGTTGGATGCATGGATGGATGGATGGTATCGATCTATCTTAATGGATGGATGGATCGATGGTATCTATCTTTCTGGATGGATGATATCTATATACCTGGATGGATGGATGGATGGATGGATGGCCAGGTTTATGGTTTACTAGGTAGAATAAGGAATGGATGGATGTCTAAGTCATTTCTTCACTCTGTTTAGTCTTCACTCTACTTGCAAATTTCACCCTTGTGGGATTAATGAGGTTATTTTATAATACTTGTATTGTATTTCAACTGAATTACAGCAATGGACATTTTTGTCCACTTGAAAATGCCCCCTTTCTCTTGGAAAAGTTGTGTGTGTGTGCTTAAAAAAAAAAAAAGAAATGTATAAACATGCCACAGCTCCACATGGAGCCGGGAAAAGTCAACACGTGTCAGAGGAGACGAAGAAGGTGGGGGGGTTAGGTTTGTTCAGTAGGACCACCGGAAGGTATGAAAGGGGGCTTTTCTTCATGACACTACGATTAGAAAAACAAAATCAAAGTGCTTCTTATGGTTGACAGTTTGTAACCATATTAAAGGCTATTAAATTATCTTTTAAATATGAGTTTGTTCATTATGATTGTTGTCACCCAAATTCATTGTGAAATTGTATATGATTTGATTTTTGTATTTAATAGCATTTTTGTTCATTTTATTTGTGATTATTAAATTTAATATTGAGTCATTTAAAATATATTTGCTTTACGATAATTTTTTTTAATATAATTTTTAATTGATTGAAATATTTTGTCATTGTTATTTTTTTTATTATTCAATGGATTTTCTTTATTTTACACTTATTTTAGTTAATTTATTTGATTGAATTTTTAAATAAATAAATGCATTTTAATTTGGTCTTTATTTTGTTTTTGCTTAATTTATATTTATAATCAAATTGAATTTTTAATAACTATTTTTTATTATTATTATTTAAATGATATTTGTTGTTGTTTATTTAGTTATTTTAGTGAAGTTAATTTAGTTTATTTACTGAGATCTGATTGGTTGAAATGCAAATCCTGCTTATGATGCTAACCACAGATTACATTGATAAGATATGAATCTCATTGTTTTGCTTCTTTTTCCTGTTTTTGTTTGTTTGCTTGTTTGTTTTCATGCAGGTCTCCTCCCAGGCCAAGTCCGGGCAGTCTCAACTACTCAGATGAAGACGTGAGCACAAAGTACAATGACTTGATCCCTGTGGAGAGCAGCAGCCTGACCGAGAAACCCTCCGAAATCTCTGACTCGCAGGTACTCTAGCAACACACCATCCGTCTTTTGAAAACATATTTATTTACGTTCGGGGGGGGGGGGGGGGCGTCTTTCATCATGTCCGTGTGCGCACACTCCACTCTTCATCGTCAGCTCTGCTGTATTTTGTGTGTTTTTTCCCTCCCTGTCATTCAGCACAAGTTCATACATTTGACCAACAGAAACCACAGACACTCTGTTGGAAACCATAGCACCGTCCAACAGGTCCACTCAGTTTCCTACTGCAAAAATCTTTTTGAATGAACAAACGCAAGCAAGAGTCCACATGAGCACGGGTAGTTTTAAACGCATTTGGATCACTGAAGCAAACCCCTTCTCTCCCGGCCGGTTTACTGGATTTTGACTGATTTTTACAAGGCCCACAGAATATTGTGTTCTATTGCTATACAAACATGGAACCTACCAAAAGAAAGATTACTCTTTTCTTTCATCAGGAAAAAAAAGTATATTTGTATCTGTTTCCGTTTTGCAACAATTAGCATTAGAATATAGCTAAGTTTCATCATTATTCACAAATCTGTTTAAAACAGGGAAAAGAGCTTTTTGCAACATGGCCCTTGTTGATCTCTTATACTCTGGTGCCACCTGCTGGCCGTTTTTGTAAAACCTACCATTGTTTCAAGCATTCTCTTCAGTTCAGAGGCTGCATCAAAGCCTTCTTTCTGTATGCTCTAGCATAAAAACATATAAATATGTCTTTGGGACTAGTAATATTTATAATAATGAGTTAAGCCTATTTAGTCATTTTATTTTTCAGGTCTATGAGTTGCCAGTTTTCCAGCGTATTTATTTAAAACTACCCGCCTACATGTGGACAATGTCGCATGGTGTTGACTTTTCTTCCTCAACCATGGCTGGAATTTTTCGGCCTTTTCCGTCAGCTGAGCCAAAGTGGCCGTCAACTCCAGATTGGACCTCTCTCACTCTCATATTCTCATTTCCCACCACCATGTGTCTTTCGTGTTGTTTGGGAACATTTTAAATCCCGGGTGTCTTTCATGCATATGTGTTCTTGTTTATGTCAGCTCTTCTCTCTCTCTCTCTTTCTCACTTTGTTTCTGTGGTGAAATATCTTGCGATCTGGCCAAGGTGGAAGCACTACCTTGATTTTTTTTCGTTTACTTGGGCCTTTCCCAAATGATCTATTGCGTGTGAGTCAACTAAACATTCCTGGTATGAACTCCGCAGCCCCCCAAAATCCTCTCTCGTCGCCTCTAAACCCCCCCACTCCTCACTTTCCCCTCCACAATGAATCGCCTCAAAAAGGAGCTTTCGTCGCTCGCTAACGTTTCACCACCTGGCTGACATCCCTGCTTTTTGCGCACTCTGTATCCAAAATCCCTGGAATGGTTTTAGGGTTTCTCCAGCTGTGTTCTCTAAGGAAGTGTCGTCTTTTGAATCCTGTTTCTCCCTACACGTTTGACACTCTCTCTTTTTTTTTGCCTTTTTTAGACATGAGCTTTTGCCTTCGCCGCGGAGCAAATAGAGATGATCTCACTTCTGAGTCACACACAGTAGATCATGCAGAGATTCACTTTAATGGGTATTATGTCATATTTGTGTCGAGATCAAGTCGTCCCCCCGTTCAAATAATCTGTCATTATAATCCAGGATGAAATGTTCTTCCTCAAAAATACACAGTTTTGGCTTCTGGGGGACCCCTGCTGTGGTCACTAAACAAGTACAAGGACGACCCCCACACTCTATAATCCATAACTGGGCAAGACAAAGGACTGACCCACTCTGGTGATTTTGGGATGAGATGGGATGGGGGAGGTGCTGATTGCCAGATCAGGCTGCCCCCGACTGCAACGTCTGTCAAAGGGCTGGGAAAGTTAGGAGGCGTGCTGGGGTTTAAGTGTGGGGTACAATAACAAAACTACATGTTAGCAGATATGCTAACCAGTGACCACTTGATTACAATTAATCAGTAAACCACAATTTAATGAGATAAATGGATGAGAAAATGTTTTATACATATTATAGGACCCAGATTGAAGAACGGATCGCACCGTATACGGCACACACTTTTCCAACCCTTGATTTAGAGTGATCTTGACAATGCTAAAGACGGAATTAGCAACTATTGATGATACCATAAACACTTTAAGGGGTCTAGGCGGATATCTCAATCTCTCTTCTTCATTAAAACATTTTTTTGTCAATTGACACTGACGACAGCAACTGATCCTTTGATGAACGTAGAATCTAGATCAGAGACTCCCATTGACCTGGACATGCTTTTAGAAGTGCAACGTTCATTTCCTGTCAAGTTTCTTGAAGGCACAACCGAAGTGCTCTGGAAGGCCGACTGTCCTTGAACGTTAACCACAATCAGATTTGATGCAAACATGACTGATAAAGACTGCAAAACATGCAGTTGTCCTACTAGTTTATTACTGGTGAGATAGAAGAGAGAATGTACGGGGCAGGAGGTGGATTGCAGTGTGCAGTTGCCTCCCAAAATGTTTATAATTTCCTATACTTTGGTAGTGTTAGATATTATTAACATTTAAATTCTTTATTTCATATATTAACCATTGTTATACATTATTAACATTTGAATTATTTATATTAATCTTGTCGAAATGTTTTGTAGATGTGAGCTAGTGTTGAACTCAGTATAATTTGACCTTAAGCTGGAACATATTGTTTGGTCTAAAAAATTCTTTCTCAGTGTTCTGTGCGAAAACACACATTTGGTCCTTGAGAACAGAATCTGTCTCGAACACACACACCCCTGGCCCTGACTCTGTTTGCGCCATCGCTCACGGAAAAGTACCCAGAGAGTATGTTTTGTCTACAAATGAAAGAGAGGCGGTCTGTTTAACTATAAGAAGCCATTTTACACGCGGAAGAGACACATTCGGACTCTGAAATTCCACCTGTTACGTGATGTTTGGAGTCTGTCACGATGTCCAGAGATCTCTGTTTTTTTTATTAAATCATTTTTGCAAAGGTGTTTTTTCTTACATTAAATCTGTCTTCAAATTTTGGAACACGCAAAGAGGACAAAAAAATTTATTCCTCTTCAGTAGTCACCAACTCACGAGTTTTCTGAGTTAGGAGCCGTGGCTCGGTTGATTGTTTTTGCTTTGTATTACGAGCCAAAATTAGATGTGGAATTGTTTGATTAAAACATAAAACAGCATAGTAATAGCTTGGCTAATGTTAGCTACTTTTGTGCTAATTAGCCAGCTTCTTAGGGTATTTTTAACACCTTAAACCTAAACCATACACAGCCTTTTTTATCATAGAATACAGCTTGGCTAATCGTTAGCATGTTAGCTTCTAACACTACTAGCTAATGTTAGCCAACGTCCAACAGACACCGGCAGAAAAATATGAATTTGATTAAAACATAAACTACCTTTTCATCATAGCAAATAGCTTGGCTGGCATCAGCTACTTTTGTGCTAACTAGCCAGCTTCCTATGGTATTTTTAGCACCTCAAACCTAAACAATACACACAGCCTTATTTATCTTAGAAAACAGGTTGGCTAAATGTTAGCATGTTAGCTTCTAACAGCAATAGCTAATGTTAGCCAGGCTAACTCAATACGTAGCGCTAGTAGCTAATGTTGGCTAAACATTGGGTAAGGAACTACGTCCGACAGACACGACAGAAAAATATGAAAGTAGGGATGTTCGATTAAAATTTAAAACATAAACTATCTTTTTATCATAGCAAATAGCTAGGTTAGCATCTACTTTTATGCTAATTAGCCAGCTTCTTATGGTATTTTTAGCACCTCAAACCTAAACCATACACACAACCTTATTTATCTTAGAAAACAGGTTGGTTAACATTAGCATTTTAAATTCTTGTGCTAAAGCGCTATTAGCTAAAGAAAAAGAAAGAAAAAAGAAATGAGACTATGCCTTGGGTAAAGAGCTATGTTTGATACAACTCCAGTAGAGCTAGAGCTAGTTGATGTCTGTGTCCTGTTAATATGATGATGTGCTGTTAAAAAAAAAAAGAAAAGAAAAAAAAGAGAAAAAACACTGTTCTGTTCACCCATAGGAGGCGCTGGTGTTTTCATACGGAACAGGTGGTCTACATACACTTCCACTGCATTTGGTGAGGTTCCTGTCGGCTGCCTGCTTTTGTTTGTTTTCAACTGTTTTGTAGCCAGACCGGTTCCTCTTGCTAGTTCCCCATCCAATTCCAGACTTCTTCTTTTGTGTGCCCGCCTGGTTTGGGTACAACGAACCCGGCCTGCGATCCAGTCGCTTAGCGTGTCCGAAGTCATCCTGTGTTTGCTTTTTGGATCCGTTTGCACGCTTCAGCCATCATAATCAATCATGCTTTGACCATCTCTGATCGTTCTTGGTGTCCATCGTGATGTGTTTGAAGGGTGCTTTCACGTCTTGTACGCTTTCTGCGGACAATGTCCTTGGTTCGATTTAGGTTTGCGCTGTAAAAAAATCCAAGCATGCCAAGAATGTGTCGAACAAACAAGAACAAACCACGTGACGTCACTCTCTGTTTCATTAGTCGCAATGTTAACAGGAAGATGATTTGCTGAAGGTGTTATATTTTTTCAGCTGTGACAATGCTTCTCAAATATTTTTGCCCCCGCTTCAAACTCCACCACCAGCATTATAAATAATATAATTTGTTTATAAATTTGTTGTAAGTACACCACTGCAGAGTAGCTAATACTCCTTGTACACTCTCTGACAATGAGTGTGCCACTGCCACCTACTGTACTGGATGTGCAATTACACTATTCTAGTACGGGGGGGGGGGGGGGTTATATTCTCTGAGCTCACATGTGTCTCCTTATTTAAGAAGAGCTAAGATATGAAGAAGAAAAAAAATTCATATGATAATACAGTATATAACACAACACGACACAAAACAAGTCATACCTTCTTTTGTGCAAGAATGAAGTCGTGCTTTTTTTTAGATTTTGCAAGAATGTTTTAAAGTTATGAAAAAGTATTAATTCTTTGAGAATAAATTCTGAATTTCATCTGAATACATTTGTACAGCGGCGTATTAGGGCCACGTATAAAATATATTTTTTAGAGGGCGGGGGCAATATTCCGAGGGAAAAAAAATAGCAAAATTGCCACTTTATAAGTTGCAAATTTATTAATAAGGTAAGGTGCATTTGTAACTTTTTTAAGATATATTTTTTTAATTGTGCATGAACAATGGCATAGTTTTGAGGAAGAAGTATGAGGTAAACGTACATCAAAATGTGTTATTTTAACAAAAGCTGACATCCTGCAGAATCTTTTGGTTAGATTAATATTATAAGAATATTTGCAATGCAAAGGAAGAAGTTGTAATTTTACAAGAATAGAGCCCCTGATTTATGAGGAAAAATATTTTTTTAGAAAAACTTTTTGGGGTTGAAAACAGTAAATATCTGGCGAGAAATGTCTTAATTAAATCATAATTTTGCAACAGTAAAAAAATACATTATACCAGTAAAGAAAAACTTGCGAGAATTATTTTGTTAGTTTATTTTTAATATTAAAAGAATAGTCATCAATGAGAAAGTTAAGAAGAAAAAAGTTACGAGAAGAGTCTAAATATTTTTTGATAAAGTTTTAATTTTATGTGAGTAAATCATTTGAGTTATCTTAAATAAGTTCAATAATTCAACTGAAGACCTCTAACAAACTTCTCACATGCTAAACCACAGCCAAGCATTTCATATGCTCCAGTATACGGCCATATAAGTAACACATTGCTGTTAGCTGACCAGGCTACCGCTAAAGTTGTTTTACGAGACCTGGTCCAAACCGGTACCCGTCCCCAGTGTGAAAGCACCCAAAGTGTGCATGTTTGTGTTATTTGGTTATGCTTCAAATGAGGGCTCCAGTAATTCATCTTTAGCTATAGCGTCGCTAATCACTCCGACGTGGCACCGTTGCCTTTCCGTGGTGTATAAATCAATAAATAAAAAATATATATATATATATATTTCTCGCAGGGCAGCGACAGCGAGTACGAAGTGGACGCCAACCGCCAGAAGACGCACTCCTTCGTCAACCACTACATCAGCGACCCCACCTACTACAACTCGTGGCGCCGTCAACAGAAGGGCATCTCGCGGGCGCAGGCCTACAGCTACGCCGAGTCGGAGCCGGGCGAGCCGGACCACTGCGCCCCCCCGCCCCAGCTGCCCCCTCTGCCGCCTCTGCCGCCCCAACTCAGCTCGCCCAGCCCCCAGCCCCAACCGCAGCCCCAGCAGCAGCAGCAGGCGCAGCAGGCGCAGGGACAGCCGCCCGGCCAGGGCAGCCTGTTCAGGCCCAAGGGCAGCCGGACTCCCACCCCGTCCCAGCAGAGCGCCAACCCCCCCGGCCAGCACGCCGCCCTCTACAGGCCCCCCAGCAGCCTGGCACCCGCCTCCCGGGCCCCCATCGCGGGCTTCTCCTCATTTGTGTGAGAATTGCGCAAAAAGAACTAAAGAAATTTCTGGAAGTTTCCGCCCCGCTTTTTTTGTTTGTTTTTTCCATTTCAACACTTTTAGCAACGCCTTCAACTTGAGATTTCCTAAGTGCAAGACACGTGATGACGCGACACACTTTTTGTTTGCATGACTTCTTATCATTTTTTTTTTTCATTTTGTTTTCACACACTCAAATGGTACAGGCCCCAAAGCTCGCGGGACCCCATTACTTTGTTTATGTGAGAATTACGGAAACGGACAAAGGAAATTTCCAAATGTGACCACCCAGATATTCGTGTGATTTGTACTTTTTTTTTTTTCACATTTCCGACATGTTTACGGACACCTTCAACTTGAGACTTTCTGCAACACTTTTTAACACACGGTGATGATACGTCCGCTATGCTTCTTGTTAGCATTTTGTTAGCATGACTTAGCACATTTTCATTTGCCACACTTTTAAGATCGCCTTCAACTTGAAACCTGCAACATTTTGTTCACTTTTTTTCTCTTCCACACTTTTGATACATAGCGATGACACAAGCGCTAAACGTATTAGCATTTTGTTAGCATCACTTATCATTTTTTATGTACGGCACTTTTAGAAACATCTTCAACGTTGTGCAACACTTTTTGACACATGTTGGCGATAAATCTATTAGACTGTTTTGTTTGCATAACATCATTTTTTTTTTAATTTCCAACACTCCTTCAACTTTTTGCAACATTTTTGGACACATTTTTTGTTTGCATATCATTTCTTGTTTTTTTGTTTGCACATGCTCAAATGGTACTACCTTTGTAAGTCGTAAAAAGTCACAAGAATCCTTGAATACACATATACATAGAGACATACTTATGTATATATATAATATGATGCTATATATTATATATATGTACCTAGAGGACTAGTCAGTGCTCACTTGCATTGATGGCGACTGAAATAGTTTGGGGGGGGGGGGGGGTGTTGTTGATTGTATAAAAGTTGCAAATGTTTTTGTGTGTGTGTGAAGAAACAATCAAGTAGCACATCAAAGATCAGCTGGACTCGTGCTTATGAGCGCTATATGAGTTCGTACCTTGAGTCCACTTTCCAACGGATGCCTTTCACGCGCACGGATGACATCTGGCAGAGAACTGCGGACACTTACTGGATGTTTATTGTGGATGTTCCTACTTGGAATAGCTTTGGCAGTTACTCGGAAACAGGATTTTCTCTTTTTTGGCCCTTCTCGCTTCCCTTCCCAATTGATGATGTCATCAGACCGCCTCGCCATCAATTAAGCCGCTGTCCTGTCTCCATTGCTTTGTTTGTGTGTGCGCGTGCGTGTATGTGTGTTATAGCACACGTCCCAAGCTTTACAAATCATTCACAGTGTGTGGGTGTGTGTGTGTTTGTAAGCGCAACAAACTGTCAACCTTGCCCCGACACTCATAATGTTACAGTGAAAACTGTTTGAACAAAGTCATCAAATTGTTATTATTTTTTTTTCTGATTTTTTCCTGTGGGGTGATTTTGTTTCGTATACGATAAAAGCTTACCATGCAGAAAAATGAATATATGATCACAGTACATTTCGGAAATAAATTATTTTTCAATGTTTAGTTGGTCTGGTTGAAATATAAATTCTCAACATTCTTGTACTATTGAGGCCTGTGATTGTAGTTGTAGTGAATGTTTTTTTATGGATTGTTTTTCTGGCCAATGGGACTTTGCAAGCTATCTCTTGTCTGATGGGAGGGGATGAATGAGTGATGGAGATTCCCAACATGCGCACTTCATCAGTTTATATACTGTACATTAAAAAAAGAAGTTGAATTTGCCTACGCGTCAGATGGCATCCAAAGTTAATTGGATGACAGTCAAGTCAAGCCGAGGCTAACCTTGTAAACGTGGTGGCAGCGGGAGAAGATTAGAGAATTGGAATGAATGCATCCAGATGACTAATCCTTTTTTTAACACATGGGGTAATTTCCATCTGACGTAATATAGCCCTGAATGTTAATGTCATTGTGTAAAAAGAAGAGGGGAAAGAAAAAAAAGATAATTAAGTGATTATACATTCTGTTGTTGTTGTTTTTTTAAATATTTTATATAGGGCCATGTTTTACTTTTAACTGTAAAAATAATACATTTGTTAACAACTTTAGTTAGCGAGCATTTTTTGTATTTACAGATTAATATTTGTACAACTTCAAGTCAAGGTTATAATTGCCTTTTACAATGACAAAAAGTAAACATTTGTGTGACAAATGTGAAGATGAGTCTGAAGCCACAGGAACATATTACCGACCAAAGATTTATTTTTTTAATTACAGTATATCAAAATCTATTTAACAATAGTCAGGAACACTTAATGTGTTTTAATCTTAAGAAGTGATAAGGAGTGAAACTTTATTTATCAAACGTTGGCATTAGCTTCTGCGTGCTAAATATCATGCTACTGACTTTGTGCAAAGGTTAGCTTAGCATTAGCCCGTACACTCAAAAGACACAACAAAGGGCTTAAATGACAAATTCCAACTTCACAACAACAAAGTTTGCTTTAACACGTGTTTTTTTTCTGTTATAAAGGAATAACAATTGTAATATGTTTTCCAAAGGCCAACAAAATGCAGCTGTATGCTAAATGTAGGCTACGGGGACACATTAGCATCCATGTTAGCTGCTAGCTTCCCGAGGCCAAGTTGAAGTGGAGTCCTTGTTCCTTTAAAACTACGGCGGGGGGCGGGGCGGGGTGTGGACGCTGAAGGGAGGCCGGGGGAGGGACACTGTTGACTGTGGGAGGTACACGCACACACAAGCGAACGGAGACGCCAAGCGACGCACACAGACCAGCTAGGCTACTCCCTCGGAGGAACCGCGTCCACTCAACGGACACTTTATCGTCTCTTCTTCGGCCTACTTGCTTCACTCTTCGGCGGTCACAAGTTGTGGACGGAGGAAGTTTCTCAATCACTCGGGACGCCAGTCGAAGGTAACTACTTTGACTTGTTTACGGGTGCTGCTTGTTTGTAGAACTTTTAACGGCCACAAGAGACGGCGACGCGCGTTTTATTTTCGGTAGTTAAACGTCTCTTATTCGAACTCCACGGCCGTATGAAGACAACAATGAGCCCATCCATAAGCCCCCAATGACCCCCCCACCCCTCCCCTTTATTATTTTCTCCATGAGTCAGCTTGAGTTGAATTTAAAAACAACAAAAAATCAAATTTACCACGTTTTTCTCATTACGTCCAGAAACGTCAGTTGGCAACAGTACAATGACCTAATGAAGAGAACCTCTTTGAAGTGCGATATAATTTAAATGAAGCATAAAGCGTTAACTAGATGGCCTGGGGGGGGGGGGGGGGGGCGCTAATGTGTTTTGTGGCCTAACTTCAGTGTTGTTTGACATATTTGTGGTAGTTTTACACCATGATTTATCATGCAGGTTTCTCCTAAGTAGAATAGGCTTCCCTTTACCCCTTAAGACGGAACATGATTTAATCGGAGGCAGATGGGCTGGAAAGCTCACTTCTCCCAACTTATTATGTAACTAATAACGCTCTGCACATGAGTAGAAAACCGTTTTGTACTGAAAGATCACATCCAGACATGCTACGTTATCCAAGGAGATGTATTGCTTAGGGTGCAACTATTTACCCATGATAATTGATCATCGACCTGAGAATTGTTCGCTGTATCAAACATCTCGTAATTGGACAGTAGAAGTCGTCACGGTATTGATTAGATATTAGAGTATTTGGTAGATAGTGAAAAATTATTTAAGATATTGCCCTACCCAGTTGACGTTTACTGTCAAGGTAAACAAAAAACGGAAATATGTGTTGCATATTTAAAACAACCACGTAACTTTGTGTTAGGAAAGTCTGTTTGTTTAATGGTAACAAGCAATGCAAACGGCAATAAAAGGGCCAAGGAATAGACACAAACAGTGAAGCAACACGTAGACAGACAATGTAACTGCACTGGTGGCCTTTTTTTGTTTTTATTGGCAAATTTTGCTGCATCTTACTGAGCAGTTGTGAGTGTCTTGTTTGTGTATAGCTCTGTGTGGGCACACACCAGAACAAACAGAATGTTGGGCTGGAACGGATTAATAGTATGTCCATTCATTTCAATTGGAAAATATGATTTAAGTTACAAGTGTATTTTATCACAGGCGTAGGTTGAAAAGTGTTGACATTGGAAAAGTGGTCATGAATTAATAAGTGCTCTTGGTTGCTTTTTTTTTTTTTTTCGGTCTGTATTTCATTAAAGTTACAGATTGTTGATAAAGCATGTTGTCTTTTTAGCGAAGACTTAATTACTTGCGTCATCGAATGTGGGAACAGTGAAGGCGAGTATTTGACTTGAGGTGTTTGTTTGTTTTTTTATACATTTGTTTTGAAATACTTAGGCTCGTTAAACTGTCATCTTGGAAATGTAGACAGAAATTTTGGAGCTTGTCCTACATCCTGTGAGTTTTTGTAGAGAATTCAACCCACAGAACCAGTTTTGTTTCACAACATTAAATTTGGTATGCGTGTCAATCGGGCGCCAACACAAAAAAAAAGGTCAAGGAGTCTAGAATGAAAATACGCAGGAAGTTGGCCAGTTTTATTTTAAGTGGCCATTTTAGGATCATTTCGAGGTTCTTCAAAAATAAAGACTGGATCTGATTGCTATCAAATTTCAACCTTTTGGTGCACCAAATTTCAAAAGACTTGTTTTGGTGTATGGCAGCAAAAGGTACTTTAAATGCTTGGATTAGAAAATTGTAGCCACATTGACTTTTCCAGACGTAATCACGGAGAATCATTCCAGGCCGTGCATTGACTTCCACCAAGGAGAATGGATATCATCTCTCGAGCCGCAAAGATCGTATAACTTGCACTCTTTTCTCCTTGACTGTGCTTTTCTTTACAAGCCAAACTGTTTTGAGGAAGCTGGCCCGCTGCCCACATGAGCTCATCGCTAGTTTGAAAAGAGGGAGTGCTATTGACTTGGGTTAGAGGAGTGAGGCGGTCAAGTAAAAAAAATGCAAACTTCTTATACACTTGCTTTGAGTGGACCCCAAATAGTATTCATGTGACTCACTCGGGCGTCCATTAAAAAAAAAAAATGGCTTGCAGCTTCGCGTTAACGTGATTATTGTAACCTTGACATTTAGGGCTTTCACAAAATTTATAGTCTCTTTTGATGATACTCTGATTGTTTTTTTGGTATGTCAAGGAGTGTGCCTCAAAGTGGGAAGGAAGAAGTGGACCGCTACCACTTTCTGTCATGCTTTCTTTTTTCTTTTTTGCTTGAAAATAGTCTTTGACAATTTTGTCTTTTGATTGTCATTATTGTTAACATTTAGAAAAGGTAACGAATAATCCAGAAAAAGAATTATACTTTGCCCGTGATCATCTCTGTTCTACTTTATACTAGGGCTGCCACAAACCATTATTTTGCTAGTCGACTAATCACCAACAGTAGTCCCGATTTAGTCGACTAATCGGAACATATCGTCGCTGTCCTGTGAAAAACATTTATGTCCCTTTTTTTTTTTTTACGTTTTTGGATGTCTACATTAGATTTCATCTCATAAATGTAAAAATGTCAAAAAATGACAAAATTATTATTATTTTGCCGTAACTGGCAAATATCCCACAAACGTTATTTTGCCGTGAATGTTTCCGATTTGCCGTGAATGCTTGTAGACATTTACAAGCGGTTATGAATCACACAAATGTGCACATTCAGGCCACTGTGCGGTCGCAACGTGCAAGCCGTCTCGTCAGAAATACTTAGCGGCTGGTTAGCATCACAAAAGACATGTCAACTAGGTGGCCGGTTGCTAGTCACGGCAAATTAACCACTGCATCTTTCCCGTTTGCAGTCGTGTCGCACTGCTGGGACCGATCCATTATGTTTAAACGTGTTGCAAATCCAGCCCTGAACAGGCTTTCACTAACAAAATAGTCCTTTGAGAAATGATGTCGGTACACGTCCTTCAAAAATAAAAGTAATCCACCGTCCTCTCAAAGACTTGGGACGAAGGAAGCAACCACTTTTTTCCTGATCAGTGTTTCCCCTCTCCACGGAGCATTTGCGAGCAGGAAGAGAAAAAGAAAGACGCGTGACAAACCTTTACCAGAGGCGGTGCCACTAACCCGAGGGGGCGGAGTCGAGGGCACTTCCGTGTCTTTTTGACGTCACTAAGTCCTTGAAGTTTAATCTGCCCGTTTGAAGCACGCGTTTTAGAAAGGAGGAGAAAGCTAAAGAAGCTTTTCATGCCTGGTTGGATTGTAGACAGGATGGGGATGCATATTATTTATAGGAAACCCCACTAAAGCGCATTTTCACACTGTGGGACCTTCAAAAGTATGTACAAATTAATAATGGAAGACAATTAAGATTATAGTACATTGAACTTTGATGAGATTTTGCAGCTTGTACCATCATTTCTGACGTTTATTAATTGATGGTGATACTGTGGCTTTAGATTATTATTTTTTTTGCTGTAAATCTTTAGTGTATTTTAAAATAGAACAAAAAAAGGATGCAGCACGAATACAATGAAACTATAATAGTTCACTCTTCTTGGGGACGAAGGCTTTTTTTAAATTTAGGTCTAGAAGGTAGTGAAATCAGTTGAGTAAAATTGGAAAAATACACCTAAAATGAATACTTGTATTGCTTTTTATTTTTGTTATATTTAACATTTATCCAACATGCTTTGTTTTGCTTCACTAGTATGTGTATTTTATTATTATTATTATTGTATCTATGTGTTTTGATCGTCGACGTATCTAGTCGACTAATCGTGGCATCCCGGCGTTCTGTTCAATTATTGCCATCTCCAACAGGAAGTGCCTTGAGAATGGTTGCTCTTCTTTGATGATAGATGCATTTCATTTTCTAGAACTGGACTGCGTGTCAAAGTGGGGTCAGCAGACCCCCAAGAAACCCTGAAGTGATGCGTGAGGGTTTTGTGATTATGTTTATGGTATTATTTTTTTTTGTCTAATAGCAGATTTGACTTAGAATTTCAGTTGCCTTTTCTGAATTGTCCAACTGCCGACTCGATCACGTTCCAAAGGTTTGCTTTATACCAGTTGTAAGCATACCTTATTAGTTTTATGTTTTTGAAGAATATCTAAGTGGTCTTATCGAGACAGTCTGGTTTCGCAAGGCTGAGACGAGGCAGGAAAACGGTCTGAATCACTTTCCATGTGAAGAATGTGTCATTTCATCAACGTGCAGCAACTTCTTCAGAGAGAATTGAACTAAAACACAAAGTTTAAGGTTACACGCTTAAGAATCAAAAGGCTGTGTGCTTCTTAAACAATTTTAATCTACCAGTAAAGTTATTCATCCTGGGCCAAGTTAATTATTACCCTGCAGCTGACGTATTTCTCCTGAATGCATATTTGTGGCGTTTGTCATTTACAGGAAGGCAAATGCTTGCTTCGTTCTTCTGTGATCGTCGATCAGTCAAACTTTTAAGGAATAGATAACAAAAAAAAAAAAGAAAATTTTCACTGTGAGAATGGTTAGAGTTAAAAACTATTTTTAGGTGTTGGAATGTCCCATTAGACGTTTTAGCCAATGTTGATGTCTTCTGCTTAACCTGTTATCATCAACACCTTTTTCAAAGCCGCCGAACCAGTTTGGATGATTCTTTGCGTAGCGTACATTCTGTTGCGTCCGTTTTCTGAACATTTTGTCAAGGCCAAAGAAAAGTCCTCCGTCCAAGCACCCGTCCAGCACGCACGCATCCACCGGATAGTTTGTCACGCTCACATTGTGCGTTATGTTGTGAAAGCTTCCAGGCTTTGTTGTGTTGCTCTCGTTTGAACGGTTGTTGTTTTTCCACGGGCGCTGTCGGCTTGTTTTGGTGACAGCCGTTGGCAGTCCATCCCATTTGTTGATATCCACACCTAGAAACTGCGTTTGTGTGTAATTGGGCTCTCTGTAAAGGCATCCAATTAAGTCGAGTTATTTTTTTGGTTCGTGCGGGGCTAACCTACAAAATGACAATGGCCTAATTGATAAGCAGAATGTCTCTCTCTCTTCCGGTCCTCTCAAATGGCGAGTAGCGCTCACGTTGCTTTGGGCGCACCCGAATGGTTTTGTTCGTTTTTGTTGCTCTTCCTCTATTGTACGTTTTGCGACACAACCGGTCGCTCGGTTACTCTTTGTTTTCCAGTCTTTTTCTCCTTCTGGTGACCCTTGAGCCGGCTGGCTTTGTTGTCGTTGGCAGACTTTGACCTTAGCCTGTCAACTCCTTGAGAATGGCTGTCGCTATCAGGTTGAAGTGGTCGCACAAAGTGAAAACCATGTGTGTGTTTTTTTTTTTTTTTTAACTGGTCTTGTCCATCTGGAGATTTTTGCTGTGCCACTGATAGAAATGCCAGAAGCTGTTGAAAAGCGCTTCTTCCAGTCCTACCAAGAAGAACCTTCTGGGTGTTTGACCACATCTTGTTTCCTCAAGACCTCCCACTTCTAATTTCATCCGAAAGGCCAAACAAACCCAAAGGCGCCCGCGCTGTCTTTTTAAGAATCGCTAACTACGCCCCGCCACCATTCTGCTTTTGGTTCCGGCAGCTCGGATAGTTAATTCAATGACTTGGACCCGCGGGACCCTCGCATGAATGCTCCCCATTTGTCAAAAGAGCCGCGGCAAGAGACCCTAGCGTGCCCCGCGCTCGCTATAATCCCTTTGCGGAAGCCGTAATGAGGGTTCGCCTCCCCGCAATCTATGCGCTTCTTTATCATTGCTGCTTTTCTTCATGTCCGCACCAAGAGTGGCCAGAATGACTAATTCGGTGCCTCTCAAGTTGAACACAATCAAAGTGTTGCAAAAATGCGAGATCTTTGTCATGCGTGATGGCGCCTTCAACTCTGTGTTTTCCTCCCCTAATTTGCATTGGAATTTGAATTTCGAGTTTCTGCTGTACCACGCCTCACTTCCTGTGCAGCCCTTGTTGAGGTTGTGGCAGTGCCACGCCAAAGGGAACGTGACACTGCTCATTGGGCCGATGTCCCATGACGTTGGGAGGGGCGGGCTTTTGAGCACAGAGGTTTTAGAGGTTGGTTAAAGTATTGTGATCATGTTTTGGTGTTGTTTTTCACAGCCATCTTAAAAGCGTAAAAAGATGTTGAACACTAACAAACAGCAAAAGTATCCCTTTTTTTTTAGAGAGATTTAGAGATTTTCGGCGCAAAGGAAGCCAATTTTTTTTTTTTATAAAACTTTCATTGCTTTTACTCTCGAAGTCCTAAGTCTGGACTTTTGTGTCATTTCAGAGGTGTAATTTACCTCAAAAATACATTGAATTTTAAATGGTACAACTGCGTAGTCCAAGGGTGGCCAACCCTGGTCCTCGAGAGCCACAATCCAGCCTGTTTTCCATGTTTCTCTCCCCTAACACACCTGGTGCCTGATCAGGATCGTTATTAGGCTTCTGCAAAACTGGCTGATTAGCTGATCATTAGATTCAGCTGCGCTGCAGGAGGGAAACATGGAAAACAGGCTGGATTGTGGCTCTCGAGGACCAGGGTTGGCCATCCCTGGCGTAGTCAGTTGTTTCGTGTATGACGGCCAGTCTGAGCCAAAGTAAAGAAGACTTTCTTTTTTTTTTTTTTTTTTTTTTCGGATCCTGCAAATTGTGTGTTTTATTGTCCAGAAACTCAGCCGTCCGTGGTCTCTCTGGGCTTGTTTTTGGCCTTGACGCAACACGGACGCCCACCCAGCCAGCCAGCGCAGCCAGCGCAGCACAACCTCCCACCGCCAAACACTTTGTCCAGTCATGCAGGAGTAAGCGCTTCATAAAAGGCCAGCTTGGCTGGAAACACAGAGAAATCATTTTCAAGCCTGTCAGGTGGCGATTGTGTTGCGCCGAGCGTTCGGGAAACTGGCCAAAAAAGCGTTTAGGAGTCGGACGGAGGATAGCGGGCCAGCGGACGCTCGCTTTGCGGTGGGGTGGGGTGGGGGTGGCCTTTTGTGGCATGTTGACTTTATTTGCGAACGTCAAAAAAACCCCGTGGCTCAAACGCGCCAAATGACGACTTGCTAAAGTGAGCTGAGAGACATTTGAAACGCCCCCCCCCCCCCTCCCCCACACTAATCTGTTTGAACTTGTCTGACAAAAGACTCAGTGAAGTGTTAGTGTTCATTCTTGGCCAGGTCTTTGCTACAAATAGGGGTTTGAAGGCCAGGGTTTGAAGGTTTTGAGAGTTGCCTTTCAAGACAAGGACTTTGGGTTTGAAGACTGTGTTTTTACCAGACAGGGCTTGAAAGTCGGGTTTCAAGCCAGGGTTCGACATGTCCCTGCCCCCTGCCAACCTGATTACCTTCAACCATGCAAAACATTGCTGTGATTTGCATGGCGATGCACATCCGGCACCGCCGCGGGAGGCTTCTTTGCATGCTACCGAATCACGACGCGGTTCACACGCTAGCGAGGCTCGTTCACCTCCGTCGAAAGTCACGCCCGTCTAGTTATGCTCCGCTTGTTATTTTTAAATTTCCTTTGTCTACTTCCTTTGCCACATGCTTTTGCGTCGCCACGGTTACCCGACCAAGCAAGCGACCGGACATGAAGTCCAACTGGAAGAACAGGTTCTGTTCATCCTCATCAATCAGCACCAACCGACCATATATGGCGTCGTTTCTGCTTCGTCGCAGGGTTTCGTAGTGACGTCGCAATGCATTATTTAGCCACGGGTGACAGTGATTGTGTGTTAAACAATAAATTGGAAGAAAAAAAACTTCTTAAAGGTGCATTATCAATGTTTTTTTATTATAATAGAAGGCAACCAAACATGTTTCTAATTATACACAGTGATAACGTGATTAACGTCGATGTATCACTTGTGATGTTTCCCATTCATCATTTATCAATTTGACCATTTTTAGAGAAAACCTTTTTCTGTGTCAGACAAAATGGTCGTCCAGTATTTATGATTGCTGTGACGTTGGCAAAGTACCAAGTTGATCTTCAAAATCCCCTTCCGAAACCTGGCTGGAAATTTGAAAACCACTCCTTTTATTTAGCATATTTTTGCATGATGTCGACGAGCAACTCGACAGTCCGGCTGTCCAAGATGCTAACATGAGGTTTGGAACGAACCCACCACCACCACCACGACTTTTTTTTTTTTTTCTCAACCAAGCGTCCCGTCCGCTGCGGGAGCGCGATCCGTGCTCGACATTGGTCAACTGGAGACAAATTCAATTCTTCTTTGTCAGAGCGCAGGCCGCGCTGACCAAACCGCCATTGTTGTACTCGGGCCGCAGAAGTCCATTTGCATGTCAATGTTCCCGTCCCGGGCGCCGGACAATGGGCACGACTGTGGCTCGTTGGAGGTTAAATAAAGCCAAAGTTGTCCGCGTAGTGATTCTATGTAGACCCGCGGGTATTTTGTGTTGTGAGAAGACAAAGATAACACTTGACTGCGACGACGCCTTGTGACTATTATGTAATTGTCGTTCGTTTTGGCGGTTTGTCGTGAATAAGTCATGGATTTAAAGACACGCTTGAAATGAACCATGCTTGAGATGCAGTCGTCTCGATGCGATCGGCTGCAGATTCCGCGGCGGAAGAAGGGGAAAGTTGTTCCGCGGGGATTACGCAAGCGCGTCGGATGGGGGTTGTGATGTCATCGAGCGCGGGGCCGAGGTGACATGACGATGATGCCCTTAATCATTCATGGCCACCCCTCCCCCCCGTCCCCGCTCGTCTCCGCTTGAGTTGGTGTCATGTGGCGCTGCGGGTGCTCGGTTACGTAAAGGATTTTCGCCCTTCTGGCAACAAAGGAAGTCTATAAGACCCCAACGCTGTGAAAATATCAAGATTAGAGTGACTAAAATCATCGGTTATTGCTAATTTGCTGGAATTGTCAATAGCAAGCAAAATATCTTTCAGGAAGATGGATCAAAAATATTCGTTCTTTTCTTCTACGGTTCATGACGTCTCTTTTGTCTGTTTGCTGTTGTGGCCGATCAGACGGGAGGACGACTCTCACCAATAACTCAAATTTCAGCCATATGTTAAATTGTTATCGTTTTCATCCTTAGTTCAATTGTCATGCCATAATCTTCTGATCAAACTGACCAAAATGGTCCCGATTCATGACCATTGCTCAAATATCTTTCAACTTGTTCTTATTGTGAGTCGACTCGTAATAACAACTTTTTTTTTTTTTGTCTTTCTCAGTTTGTTTGCTGTTGTGATTCGTACCGAACGCAAGACGCTAAAAAGCTACCACTAAACAGAGGGGCTGAAGACGAAGAAGTAACGGTAATCAAGCAATTCACATTTGACACTCTAGTACTGTCTAAAATTTCATTAATTTAATTAATGAATTAATTAAATTCCTAACCTCACACCAACTAATAAACAAAGAAGGCCTTACTTAGAGTTGAAGTAGGTGTAAACATTTCCTACAAACTGATCAGTTATCGGTATTGTCATTGGAGTTCCTGCAGGTCTCGTTCTTTTGTCTTTTGTCCTGCCTGGCGCAGTAATGTCCTCCGAATGATGATGATGATGATGATGATGATGTCCTGGTAAAACACCACGAGGGGCCTCCCCAAGGGACATCAAATGTCCCGTTTCTCAGAATGAGCGAAGTGTGGCTTTCACCTTTTTGATATTTGAGAGCCGCCTACTTGCATCTTTTATGTTGACACCCCCCCTATTGTTTTCTTGCCCAGCATGATCTCATCCATGTCAAAGAGCCCCGATCTCGAATCGGGAAACGTGTTCCATCCGCTTCAGTCTTTCGAGGCTTTTTGTGCTCGGGATACTTTTGTTAGCTTGCGATGAGACGTTTTGGTGGCCATCAAAGCAGAACCGATGCCTCACCTCAACTTCCAGGCTGATTCTTTTTGCATGTACGCAGCACTAAGACTTCAACTGGTGTGAAATGTAAATATGCCTAGAACGCCCTGACCTTAACTAAGTTGAAGCCATCTTGAACCCTTCATTTAAAACCTTTAGGAGAGGGGTTTCAAATAAGGAGGGAGCTCACCCACGGTTGTTGGAAACTCAATCCCATTTTAAAACTTGAATTTGAATCTCTTACTTGAAACACGAACCATTTGCATATGGAGTCCTACTTTAAGCCTGCCTGCAAACTTTAATTTGAACCCGAAAAACTATTGGAAACCCTAAGACAGGGTTGAAACTAACCTGAAACCATAACCCTTATTTGAAACCCTAATCCTTGTTTAAAACTTTCATTTCAAACCATTACTAGATGTTTACTAGAGATAGACCGATATGTTTTTGGTTTTTTTAGGTCCGATGCCGATACCCATTATTAGTCAAGGACGCCGATAACCGATATTTGGAGCAGATATTCATTTTCACTAAAAGTGAAAATATTGGCATCGAAATTTAAAAATATATATATATATATAAAATCTAGCTCTTAATTTGAATTTTTAAGCATATGTTTATTGAACAACTTTTAGGGTTCGTAAATTTTGGGGAGTTCAAAAAAATGTTTGTTTTAAAGATCTTAAAAAGTTCAGTGATATCCCAAGGGCGGCATTAGCATGTCTTCAGAAGTAAAATAAAAACATAAGTAAGTAAATAGCCCTCTCTTGTTTTCTAAAATCATATTAAAAAATATCTTAAGTATTACAATTTGACTTACCTTAGTTTTCATTTTAAACAAAAACAGTAGGTGCAGAATTCGCAGTGTCAGCAGCATCTCTGAAAATTTAAACAATTAGTTCCCTGAAGTTTTCCACCCCTCCTGAACACTTTTTAAAAAATGTATCTATTATCGGTCGTATGATTCTTCAAAATGGCTGACGCGGATGTTTGTCAAAATTCCAAATATCGGTGCTGATAATGGTAAACATTTGGGATAGACCAGTTAACACCTGACTGAACTCCAATTTGACACCCGGCCTACCCCTTTCTTGAGTACCTACTTTGAAACTTGAAACTTGCTTGTGTGCAATTGCTCGTTTGCGATACAAAAATGAAACTAGTAAAAAGCATCATTTATAACTTTACCAACATTGATGTGGCTTTTTATTTTTATTTTTTTAGAACCATTATCCACTGTAGGAAATGCAGGATAACGAGATTATCATTTCTATTAACGTAAAGTTGCTTTGGGATATGCTAACAGTGATAGCTTATATCAAGTCTCCACCATCTGGTGCTACCGCAATCATGCTAATGTTTTCATAATATATTCTCGTGCTCACCCCATTGACTCACAGCAGAGTTACGCATGCGTGGGCTCCAGCCTGTGATCTAGAAACACAAAGCACTCTTTTTTTCACTTCAGTAGCACATTAGCACAATGGCAACACAACAAGTGGGCCTTCAAATCTCTCTCGTGAGCGCTTTTTGAGCCAGGAGTCACCGGCCTGATAATCCCGCTAAACTGTATTCATATTAGCTGCTTTTTCCGGATCATAGCTTGAGCGCCCGACTGCTCTTTTTTGTCTTATTTGGTGGTAACAGCTTGTTGTGCGGCCAGAAACGTAAAAGCTTTTTGATGACTTAGTTTTTATCAAATACTTTTGTGGGTGAGCGAATCGTTAACATTGGCACTCGTATCTAAATCCTCAATCTTGTTTAAAACCGCCAATTGGACTCTGGAATCCTAGAGCCCCAATTTAAAACCTTACTTATTGGGAGAAGCCTCTGTTTTCATCGGTAACGCGTTAACACACAAGTGGCTCTTAAGTGAGCACGATTTTGCAGTCACTGACCGGCTAATCCCGCAAAACCGTCTTCACGTTAGCCGCCTGCAAGCTTTCATTTGTAAACCTTTCCCTGCAGGTTTTGATTTTTCACACGAGCGCAGGTATTGAAACAAGTCAAAGCGCTGCAGGCGAAACACACACGACATGCAAGCAGGAGAAGAATGTAACAAATCTCGACGTAGCGACGCAAGCAGCTCTGTAAGACGATCCCAAGAAATGCCGCTCCACTTGATTTTCTTTTTTCTTCTTCCTCCGGGTGTTCCGGCTCAGAGTATCCTGCCGGTTATGCAACAGTTGAGGGGCCCAAAATGGGAGCGTTTGAGCGCCGGCCACCTGTGAACATTTTTAGAACAAAATCGAGAAATCCAAGAAAGGACATTTGACAGATGAAATGGAGTTATTTTCACCAGTGAGTTATGCAACATCCTGATGGACTCACCAACCAAAGATAGGATTTAAAGTAGACATTTTATTACTCAGAAAAGCGTCAATTCACCGTTTCCGTTTGTTGTTTTCTTCACAGACATTGGGAGTGTGAGGACCAAAATGGCCGCCCACATTTCTAACCCTTTGGAGTGTCTTTGACAAAGCCACACAAAAGTTTCCAGAAGATTCCTCCGTTCTCGAAAGCGACCCCCCGCAACCAAGCGCGCCCATCATGCCGATTCTTAAGCAACTGGTCCACTCCAACCAGTCCAAGCGGCGTTCCCGCGCCGACTTGACCGCAGAGATGATCAGCGCTCCTCTGGGTGACTTCCGGCACACCATGCACGTGGGGCGCGGCGGCGACGCCTTCGGGGACACGTCCTTCCTCAGCACGCGCTCGGGCGAGGCCCCCGACCCCAACGCCAAGCGCGGCTCTCCGGGCTCCAAGCCGTCGCTGCTGGCCCGCACCTTCCGCGGCAGCAAGCGCTCGCTCTCGGTCAACCGCGGCGACAGGTACGAGTACAACGCTGCCGTGCCGGCCGCTCCCTCGGCCAACTTTGTGAAAAATGCCATATCGCTGCCGTACCTCAACCACCACGAGGGCGGCGGGCGAAGCCAGGGGATGGACATCCCAGCGGCCAACGGGCCGGCGGCCATGGCCACCTTCGGCTCGGAGTTTGACGAGCGCAACTTTGGGGATCTCTCGGAGCTGCCGCCGTCCTTGCCCAAGAGCGGCGGCGGCGGCCTGAAGCACGCCGAGTCCATGATGTCCTTCCACGTGGACTTGGGGCCCTCCATGCTGGGCGACATCCTGAGCGTGATGGAGAAGAAAGGCTTCGAGGACGACGACCTGGGGTACGAGGAAGGCAAGGGCAGCGAGGGCCACGGCTCGCCGGCGCACATCCCGCTCATCGACGACGCCCCTCCCGTCGAGGAGCGGCGGCCGCCCGCCAGGCCGCCCCGCATGATGATCTACCAGCAGAAGGTGATGGTGGCGCCCTACAGCCCCGAGCTTCACCCCAGGAACAAGCACCAGCACCTGGACAGCTGCTCCGTGTCCAGTTCCGGTTCCACCACGGAGGACAAAACTCCTTACCTTCACCACAACGACACGGACAGCGCCAAGTACAGCTCGCCACGCGGCGACGACGACTTCTCCTTCATGGACGACGACGACGACGAGATCCGGGTTTAAGGCCGGATGCCGCAGCGTCTAGAACCTCGGGGAGGAACTGAACCTTCTACGCATTCGGCGTCCAATACTGTCACTCGTCATCCATCAACCACACGGGGAGCCGGCAGCCGTCTCTGGGCGATCGCAACAACGCCATGTTGAAACAGGAAGTGGAAGTTGTGGCTGGGAATGTGATGAAGAAGATGAAGGTGGGAGGTTTGAATCCGGCCTCCAGCCTTGCGGTGTGGAGATTCCGTGTTTCTTCCTCACAAATTCCAAAAGCATGCATGTTGATTGACTTTCGGGGTGAATGTGAGTGCGAATGTCTGTTTGCGTAAATGTGATGGCGACCAGTCCAGATGCAGCTGTGATAGACTTCTGATCATATCTACAGTCTGTCCCATTTTTAGTCGACGTGAAAGGAGAGGGCATCCAGTTGCACTTAAATTTGTGGATCGTACCGAAAGAAGAACTTTTTCAGAATGTAAAAAAGACAAAAAAGGTTGAGTACGTGTTTTGGTGATGGCCAAGTATATGTCGTTCGTGAACGCGAAGCAAAATGGCCTCCAATGGGAAGCTCCTCCCCAAAATGGATGCCGTCGTGACAGTATTCGCGTCCCGGTCTGGAGCGCTAAATGGACGGGAGAATCCAACAATCAACGGACGCCGTCTGGGTTGTTGCCGTGCTGCGCTCGTCTCGTCATCCTGGCAGGAAGTTACTCACAGACCACAATCTGAGGTACACCTGCACCCAAAAACAACATCAAGACAGAAACAATAATTAAAAATACATTTGATTTTTGGGGGGTAAGAATATTAACTATTTCTCTAAATGTGGTTGTAGTTTGCATAAATAAATACAAATAAAATTGCGACCAAATGACAAATATTTTTGTAAAAAAAAAAATGAAATTAAAAATATTGCCTAATAATTTATTGACTTTTATTTTATTAGATCAAAAGTACTTTTTTGCAACATGCAGTGCAACAGCCTAAAGAAATAGAATATTAAAAAAAAAAAAGAGAGAATTGCTATTTTATTTTTATATACAAACTATCAATTCATTATTTGTATTTGTGGTTGTAGTGGTTTAATAAAAATAAAATAGTATTACTTCATAATGTACAGTTTATTACCCATAAATGTAAAAATATATTTTCCTAAAAAACACAATATTTAAAGGCTACTAATTTTTTTTCTTTGAATGCAGAATATGGTGCAGGTGTACCTAATGTTGTGTCTACTACGTTGTACGTTAGCCAAGCCTTTTTTTTAATAATCACTTTGTTGCTAACATTAGCAAGTTATGTTCCTCGTGTTTATAGAGATGCGGTTTCATATGACTTTTTTTTTTCTTCCATTTACTTTCTTGAGGTAAAAAGGGCCAAATTTGAACGTGCTTACCATCCAACTCTGCGGAATTGTGGGAATTGTTGTGCCATCAATGCTGGTGTGCAATTTGTTGCGTTATCCAGAAATCTGCTTGTGAATTTGCTGTAACGAGAAAACAAACACCGAGGGAACATTGCACCCAATTGCTGTGAAATGCAGTCTGAGCTGTGTGGACTTTATTATTATTATTTTTTTATTTCTTTGCAAATGATGTGCAAAAAAAATGGGGTCTATTAAAAATACAAACAGCTGTAAAAAGATGTTCTTGCCAGGGTTGTGCCATCTTTCTGTTCCTTTACAGCACAATAACACTATCCACCCTTCTTTGTTTTTCAATAAAAGACAAGGCTGGTGAAATGTCATCTGTGTGTCTTACTTTGGAGTGAACCCATGTTAAGAAGTAAACTTTTATGTCGAAGCATTAACGCAAAAATGTATTGTATAAGACACGAGAAACACCTGATTATGAAGAATAACTTCGAGGTTTAGTTAGGAAAAGAGGAAATGTCTCTGAAACTGTATAAAGTTATTGGGGATAATTTTTTGTTTTTAAATACTAATAAGATTTGACATGTCGGTTTTATGTTTTAGTTTGTTGTGAAAAGTACGAATTTTCAGCGTTGGGACCAGAGTATCGAATATGGTAAGAGTCGACAGTCGTATCTGTTGTTCGCAGGATCAATAACACCTCCTTTTGAGGCTTTTTAGGGTTAAATGGCACCGTCCCTGAGATGAGCTACAATACGCGACTGAAGCACACGCGTCATCAATGGGACGCTTGCGCCCTCTGGTGGAGCTCACGACACCTTAAGGGTTTAAAGGTTATTATTATCTTTACTAGATGCGTCTGATTGGTCATCTGAGCGACACTGAAGGGGGAAAGTCAAGTTTTTGTTGTTTGCGTTTGAGATGCATCCTTTAGTCCTGGAACTTTCCTGACAGACGTTATACACGTTTTTAATTAAACACCTTACTATACTGTGCCAAATAAATTGTATTTTATAATTAACTTAGACCGATATGCCTACACGCAATTATGTGAAAAATCTATACAGGCTACATAAAAAACTACTTAACTGTTTACATCACGTGACTCCAGTCGATTGAACGGACGGCGTTGGTATCAATGTGAGGTCTTGGTTGTCGTGTTATGGCGTCGAGATTCAAAGAAGAGCACAAGAAGAAAGACGCCATCTGGTGACTAGTTTAGAAAAAGAAGAGAAGAAAAGGTAGGTTAATTTCTATGTGAATAACAGTATGGGGCAGGGCTATTAGCATCTTGCTAACATGTTGCAAAGCTATAAAAGACGACTGTAATTCATTTGGCATTTAGTTTTGCTGAACTAGCAACTATTAGATTTGAGGCATTGTGATGCAACTAATTTCACCCACAGGCAACCTAGTTTAGTATGTATTGTGTTGGCAAAACACAACAGACATCTGGCTAGGCTGAAAGTGGACTTGTCAAGTTAAATAACTTCCAACGTACTTTGATTTAAATTTTCAGTTTTAGAAACATTTTGTAACGAGCAAATGTTTTTCGCGGAGAAGCAGGGGAAAAAAAGCAGCAATCATTCCTGCAGTGGACTCGAGGTGCATTCAATGGACAGGCACACAGTAGGAAATCACAATGATGCATAGAAAAAGCTCAGACGACTGACAGGGCAACAGGCACAGGTTGTGACGTATTTTTGACACTTCCCTTAAAAATAAGTGGAGTGTGAATTATTTTGTTCCCAGTTTGTAGTATTTGATTACGCATTTGACTAATTGGGAGCGGAACGGAGAAGAGCAGAGACACGCAACGTTACATTGAGTCATTGGAGCGCCACTGTATTGCCAATATTTAACATAAACACATACAATAAAAACATAAATCTATACAGTATGTACATAGCTCAACATGTATACATCCCAATATAAGTTATTTTGTCAGTTTTAATTGTGAGCTAATGTGAGAAAATTGAGCTTCTTCTGATGTTTTAGAGTTTTGTCGAGGTACAGTTTCAGTACCGGTATCAAGTTGTTTTATGCAGGTATAGTATCGAAGTCAGAATTTTGGTATGTGACAACACTAACACGGTTTTACATTTCAAAATGAGAAATGTGTGGTTTTACGTTTCAAAATGAAAAATGTGTTTCCGCCCGGTTTCGAACCGGGGACCTTTCGCGTGTGAGGCGAACGTGATAACCACTACACTACGGAAACCAACTGTAAGTCAACGGGGCTCAGGCCAGATAATAGAATAGCAAGTATCATGGTCCGTCGCTCACGTTACCAGTGGGTTTAACAGACCCGGATTTACACGGCGGGAGCAGCGGGATTTTTCCCATTTGGCCGCCAGGGTGCGGTGTTTATTTCGAGCCGCACGTTTGTTTCAAAGGCAGCTGTCTCCAATTGAGCTACCTAACTAAACTTAATTTGCACACTAGCGCCACCCGGTGACCGGTCATGATAACTTAAATGTCTTACAACTGTTGCTTTTCAAAGTCAATCACAGCAACGATTGAAATTCTCGGCATGGGGCGGTAGATGGTGGCTTTATTATTATTTATAAAAACAAGCCTGCTATGTATGCATCAATGCTTTTCTTAATTAAAAAAATGCCTTACAAGCCAGGCTTCTTCTCTAAAAAATGAAAAAAAGAAGCTTTATTATACATCATGGATTCGGCTTAGAAATATATACGTGTATGTATATACAGTGGGGTAAAAAAAAAGAAAAAGTATTTGGCCAAAATCCAATAGGAAGTCTATTGAAAACTGGCCAAATACTTCTTTTTTTGCCTCACTGTATAGGCCTACGCAGATGTGCATAAATATATATTTTATACATTAATGAACATACTGTACATGATGTGCAATGTTGTAATATGTGTCTGATTTTTCTTTCTATATATATAATAAAAGTTGTCTTATGCTTGCATAATGTGTTTTTCTCTGAACCAACTAACAATACACGATGTAATTTTTCTGTTTAAAAAAACACGTTTTGACAATGAATAATGTGACTTTACTCTTGTAAGACTTTACCTCTAAATATCCAACCATTTTTTTCCTGAGTGTATTTCTTGTCCATACTTAAAAAGCGCAGTATGAGTATGTAGCTTTGCTGCAATCGCCATTATGGCCATCTGGGGGCGTCACATGAACGTCAAGACAGGCCGCATCTCCGCCCTCTTGCTTCCTTTTATTCAATTATGTGGGTAATTAGATTTGGCGCAAGCTCCACAGCAATCTCCATTAGAGAGTGGCTTTATAAAAACAACTAGAGAATGCTATTGGTTTGAGAGGCTGAATGGAAAATTGTGGAATTATATTCAAGGTGGAATGAGCTGAACAATTTAAACAGTTTAATTTGCATCGGTCTTTTAGTATTGACAAACTGCCCACCTTTGTAAATAAAATAAAATATATAAAATAATATATAGTACCCTACTTTTTTTTTCTTGAACAAAAATGACTTTCTATACATATAACCCGTTTACAATTCCATACAACATAATGTGGAATTTATTTGTATGTGTGTGTACTGTATAGCCAATAAACATACACCAGGGGGCGCACCAGGTAGTCCCAAAGGGCCACATGCCCGTATGTCTAAAAATAGCTCATCAGCGATGCGACATTGTGATTTATTATTATTATTATTATTATTTTAGAAGCGATCATTTGAAAATCTAAACATTGTCAGATTTAAAGAAATAAAGTGCTGCATATTTATCTGTTTCCTCATCATGAGAAATCTTGAACATGATCAGTCTCTTCGCATAAATTAATAGAATTAGAACAATTGAAGTATATTTGTTATGCTTAAAAAAAAAAAGAACAGGTGAGCTGTGATTGGTCGTTACCTGAGCAACTGTGATGTCATTTAGCTCTGACTGCCAGACGTTTTAAGAAAAGGGATGCCGTCAGTGCCAGCCGATTTAAGCATTTTGACTGATCTTTCAAGGCCCACAGAAAATTTTGTGTTTGGACTATGGAAACACACATACTACCAAATGAAAGATTGGACTCTCATCTTTCATCAGAAAAAAAGTTTGTTTCTACCTTATTCCGTTTTTCAGTAATCAACAATAGAAAATGGTTAGTTTCACCCAAATGCTCTGTTTTGAAACAAAGAACGGAGAAATCAAGCTTTTTGTGAAACAATATTATTTCATGCACTCTAGTGAATGAGACCTTTTTTTCCATGAATGATGCCACAAACACCTAAACAGTGCTTTACTTCTGTAATACACCACCACCAACAATGAAAAAGTGTTTTTTGATAGCAAAATACGTTTATTTACATTCAACAGTGTAACAATTTGGCAAAACAATTTGGCAAACTATTTACAAATGTGTGCAACTGTGGTACTACTTACAATTGTGTGGATGTTTCAAATACAGTTTTTCTTTTTGTAACACTCCCCTGCGTGCAAGTGGACGCAGCAGGATTTGCACAACAGATTCGTTTCACTGCGATGGCCCCTTAACGTGCAGACGTTACACTTTCTTGCTGGCTTTTTTTTCCGGGGAATAGCAAGTATATACTTCAGTGTGTGTTTGGCCATGTTGCCATCAAGTCTACTCTCAGGATCATGATACGGTGACGTTACGGTGGTGTTACGTCTGGCTTCCTCATGTCCTTCAGTTCCTATACCCGGGTGGTTGATCCATCTTATCCGCTCCATTCATGGTGGCATCGTAGTCCATAACCAGTGTCTTCTCCGTGATCAGACTGTACCCACTCCTCCGATGAATATGCATTGGACTCGGGGCACTCTTCGTCGTCCGATTGAACGTCCGCCTGAGCGTGCTCGGTTGTGCTCCGCGTTTTCCGGCGTTAGCATCGCTAGCCGGTGAGGCTTTATGACGTTTTTTTAGACGTCTTCTACTGACGCCTCCCCAATCTTGTCCAAAGAGAGTCATCGCTGCCATCTAGGGGCCAAAAATAGGCATTATACTAACTAGATCTGCTTGATACTTTCAGCACAGCTGGCCAAGGCTTTCCTCCACCCGTTTCCCAAAAAAAAAACAAAAAAAAAAAAACTTGGTGAACATCTTTTAACGTCTTTGGTGCTCCTCCGTAGGTTTTTACTAAACATCATTTAACGTTTTTGGCAGTAAAAGAGTTAAAGTCGACAGCGAGTGGCAAAATGGCCGCCACCTTAGATGGCTAAAAAGAGTGGCTTTTGGCATTCAGAATGCTGTGTTTGGATAGAACATATTATTGTAAAGAACATTTTGTTGGGTTGACTTCCCCTAGTTAATACACCACGTCATAAAAAGTACGTTAAGTATAGTTAATTTTTTTAATTATTATTATTTTAGTCTTACTTCCCAGCATGTCGCCCCGCCGCCCCCAAAAGCCCAATTACACTGAATATTGTTAGTTGAAAAATGAGTCTGGAAGTGGGGGACGACATCACAAATGATGAGACGTGACGACACCCAACCCCGCCCAATCGTGTTCATTCATTGGCCTCTCGGAGGAAGGAAGCGGGTCCTCGTCTGCTGACAGCAGGAAGCGCCGCTTGACGGGATGTGCCGTGTCAGAACTCTGTGACCTCACCTTGGGTGGAAACGGTCACGACAAGGTCACTTTGTGCCCCGCCCACCAGGATGAATTCTCCATTGCTCCAAAAAGACAACCCGGTGCACTTTTTGTTTTCGTCCTGAACAACGGAGTCGTCACTACAAGTCTTAAACCTTTCATTAAAATCCAATTATTCTACCATTTGGGCCAATGATGTCACATTTCAAATTAAAATATAAATCAATCAAATGGTCAGGATATTTGGTGGTTATTTTTTATGGATTCAGATATTTGTAGAGCGGTCTTGGTGTCTTGTGCTTGTATTATCATAGCTGGAATGCGATGGCGCTAAAAAACAAAACAACACACACACACACACACACAGGCATGCACGTACGCGCGCACAATGTCAGACATGTTTAAAGAGAGATTGCCGGTGGTATTTATAAGTGCAAGCCAATCCGACCCGACGTGCTTGGGATGCTCCGGGTGTTGGCACAAGAGAGCAAGCAAAAAGAGCATGGCCATTCCTTTGCTAATGCTAACGCTAATGCTAACACCATTTGCAAACAATGGTCCCAAAAAGCAACAAGACCTTGAACTTTGAACTGCGGTGCCTCGAAGACCAGGCTAGATGTGGCCACCAGAGCAATACTGTGTACTCAACCTGATTTTTTGGACATTTTAATCTGTAAACATAATAATTAGACACCCTCACCCTGGTTTGAAACCCATACACTGCCTGCTTCTAACCAAAAGCCTGACTTTAACTCATTCACTGCCATTGACGACTATAGACGTCAAAAATTCATGTGAACTATTTCTATTAGTTTAACTTTTTTTTTTGTTTCATTTCATTTTTTTAATGAAAATCTAGCTTTTTTTTATTGCACATTTATAACAGATATAAAATTATCATGCGATTAATTACAATTAAACGGCCCTTATTTTTAATATTTTTGTTTAAATTAGGCCTGTCAGACGATTCATTTTTTTATTGTAATTGATCACATGACTTCACTTGTTAACGATTAATCACAAATTTTATATCTGTTCTAAATGTACATAATTTTTTTCGAGGTTTTCATACTCATGTTAGCAAAAGTGGAAAAATATGTTAAACTAATAGAAATAGTTCAAATGAATGTTTGACGTCTATAGCCGTCAATGGCAGTGAATGAGTTAAACAATTATTTGAAACCCTAACTTAGTACGTAGCATTAGCTTGAAAAACTACATTAAAACTCTGACCCTGACTTGAACCCTTATTTTCACACTTTTTTTGGGATATCCTAGAGGAAAACAGTCAACCTCAGAACCCGACGCTACGCCAGCCAATTGAGCGTCTTATAAGAAGTCTTCCCACCGGTGACTTTGTCTCAAATGTCGTAAAAAGATAACGGCGCCCGCTTGAAAACATTTACAGCGCCCTCACGCGCCCGCTCAATGTCAGCCTTTGTCGCACAGCAGTAAACGCGTCGGAACAACAAGTTCCACTTGTGAACTGCAGGGGGCGTCGGGGTGCTCCCATTTCTTCCTGTCCTCGTATGACTTCCGCCGCGGATTTTCTACCAACGCCCTCCCGAGTCCTGACCGGCGTCCGCTCTGCAGTGCTGACGTCACTCAGGCCCGCCATTCGGCCTCCGAGCCGCAGGCGGGAGAATGCGAGGCGGACGAGCGCACAGAGGCGGGCTTGTGGCACTGGCGGGACAATAAGTGCAAACATGGCGGCGAGTCGCCTGAAGCGGCGGAATTAATGAGGTTGTAAAAAATGTGTCGGACATGATGTATTAGCTATAAAATGACTGGTAATTACAAGTGTTCGCCCTCTCGATGACACCGAACTGGCGAGAGTACAGTATGTGAAAATGTGCTAACTACTGCGCTATACATTTATCATCGTCATTGTGGTACTAGATTGCAGATCATACATTTTTAAAGGGGGTGTTAAACCCAAATTTTGTTTTTTGGACAATAATATGTTCTATGCAGCTCCACTGGTCCAAATATGGTAATCTGCTTAATATTGCGTTAGTGGAATATGAGTTAAGCAGCAAAATCCAGCTGGTTTTATCAATATCAGAAGGCGTCCATTTTGCTACAGATCTCATGTAACAACCAATCACACGGCAGTTTCACAAAACAGGTGAGCTCTGATTGGTTGTTGCCTGAGCAACATTGATGTCATCTTCAGTCGACAGCAAGTGGCAAAATGGCCGCCGCCTCAGATGGATAAAAACGGCTGGACTGAAGATGACATCACAGTTGCTCGGGGCTCAGAGACCAATCACAGCTCACCTGTTTTCTGAAGCTGAGCTGTGATTGGTTGTTACCTAAGACCTGAGCAACATTGATGTCATCTTGTGTCGACAAGCGGCAACATGGCCGCCCCCTGAGATGGCTGGATTCTGCTTCATAACTCATATTCCACAAATATAATTTTAATCAGAATGTCATGTTTAGACTAGTAAATCAGTGTCAGTTAAACTCAGCATTTTTTACACTATTATTTTTATTTATAGAATTTTTTGTAATTATAATATATTTGTTCAAGTTTGTGTTCATTTTGTAGTTTTATACTGTACACATATATACAAATATTAACATATAGATCTAAACCTATGAAAATGAGGTCTAAATTAGAACAGAAGTGTTTTGGCTGCGGTCTAGCTAGCGTACCTAATGTTTTGGCCGGTAAGTTTACACACTGTTGTGCGGCCGCAGCGTCCGAGCCTGTGGTTGGCGGGTTGGCGCTGAAGAGGCAAAACGCTTCCAAGTCGGACCAGGATCAACCACGTGACAGCGGGTCTTTGGGTGGTCGCCCTCCGAAACCAGCGCAGCTGGGCAGATGACAGACAAGCTTTTTTCCCGGAGTGATGGCGGCTGGGATATGTCACATTCCCTGACATTTAGATGCAGGGCTTTTCCCGGAAGTTGATGACATCACGCTCGGGTGGCGGCGTGAATCTCTGCTGGTCTGGCGGCGGGCCGTGGGGATCGTGCCGTTTTCGAGTTTTAGATTTCCTCGCTGACCTTGGCAGAGTCGCTTTGAGGTCAACGGCATTCCCAGCTGCTGTGGGCCGTCTCACACACACACTTGCAGAGTGCTGTGGGCACCTTTCACGTGGCTCGTGCACCTGACACAATGAAGGCAAGGCAGACGGAATACTGTACAACAAGTGTCTCGATATTGTGAGGCAGATGTGCAAACCGCTAGTTGGACTGAATAGATGATCTTGGGGTGGGCTGATCCACTGTCCTGATCAAGAGCACCCTTCATCCGGCAAACAGAGCACGTACACGGCCGGGTCACACTTGGACAAAGACCTCGTTCTACTCGGGTCCCAAATTTGGGAAGCGGGAAGACAATTTGAGCACTTGTGCGGCCGGCCGGCATGCTCTTGGTGGGGGAGGCTCGGGCGCAGGGGTTGGAAAATGCCTGGAGAAACAAAAAGGCCTTGGTTTTAAATGCCTCTTCTCCGCCTCGTGCAGAAGCGGCGCATCTGAATCTCCCGCCCCTCTCGCTTTTGTTCGGGATGAAGGAATTTAGCCGATGTTGGCACTCAAACGTGTCTATTTGGGTGTGCCGCTAAATGGCAGCGGGGCGTGTCTCGCGTGCCTGGCGGCGCATCCGACACCTTGCCGCGCGCACTTTGGCCTTTGGCAGCGCGCGCACACCGATTGCGCGCCGGAATGCGTCGGGAGCAGCTGTTTGTGTCGGGTTTACGTGTCGCGCGTGGCTCGCGGTGCTCAGGTTGCGCTCTTTTAGAAGCCGTCCCACTGGACGGTGGTTTAGGGTTAGTTAGACATTTGACTACATATCTTTGATCAACATGTATTGACAAAACTGATTAATTTATGACAGTGGAAGATACGGACGGACTAGCATGGCTAGCTAGATTACTTTTCTCAAAGATATAGTGTTTTGCTACGGAATAAGATTACATGGAAAGACTGCTAGCAAACCTCCGCCGTTAGTAAACCGACATTTCACGCTCCATAACAATGATTTACCGCTTAGGTCTTTTCTAGGTTTAGTGATGTGACGTTAGCAAGCTTAGCAAACAAAGAACGTAGCAGGCCGAATGTGTCCCATATTTATCCCCTTGTGCTAAGCTAGCGAGCTCCCTAGCAAGTAACTAGCTAGAAAGTTCGCTAGCTAGCACCTGGAAAGTAAAGACCCTGCCACAGTTTGCCTTTAGCCCCTTGTGCTAGCTAGCTAGCTCCTTAGCAGGTAACTAGGAGCTCCCTAGCAAATAACTAGCTTGGGAGCTCGCTAGCTAGCACCTGGGGCTAAAGCCAAACTGTGGCAGTGTTTTCTGGACCTGGCTTTGCCACCTATGCTCCTTGGGCAGGGGTGGCTACATATGGAACACATTCGGCCTGCTACGTTCTTTGCTTGCTTAGCTTGCTAACGTCACATGACTAGAAAAGACATGAGCGGTGATGGCAAAACAAAACCATGGAAGGTAAAAACCCTGCCTTTAGCCCATTGTGCTTGCTAGCGAGCTCCCTAGCAGGTAACTAGCTAGGGAGCTCACTAGCTAGCACCTGGGGCTAAAGGCATACTGTGGCAGGGTTTTTATTTTCTGGACCTGGATTTGCCACCTCTGCCAAGGAGGAGTGTGAAGAAAAGCAACCAGTCGATTTTGACAATAACTCGGAGGGATGGCGTTCTCATAGAGACCCCTACTGCAGTTTGCGCTAGCTGAGTTAGCGCCAGCGGTTGCGCGGCAACTGGCCGCGCTCGGATGAGAATCTCCTCACTCCTAAATCTTTCACTTCATTTTTTTTGTTCCTCGCCGCTTTCAATCACCTGCTGGAGCGTTCCGCTGGCTGCCACCGTCGCCTCAGTGTACCCTTTATAGTCGCTGGAGGCCAATGTCCTCTCCGCACAAAGATACTTCTGTCGGTGCATGCACGACAGAAGCTGCACAGCTGTACTTCTGATACAGTACTTGATTGAACCCTCGAGTTTGTAGTTTTAACGTAGCCCCAAAACTCGCTTCCTGACATTGGATTGGCACACCCACTTAGGATGACAGGACGCCGAACGAAGTCAGAGGAATCCTCCATTTTGTAACGCACAAAAAAGTCGAAGGTACCACATCATCAAACAAAGCGGAATCATTTTACCCCTGTATGTTTTTTAGTCAGCAGATAATGTTGAACATTTTGGATCTAAAACTATTTCAAATAACATTTTCTCTCATCTTTTTGATGAAAAACACACAATGACAGTATATCAAGTGGCTTACTATGGCTCCATGCTACGAGCTAGCAAGTTAGCCAGCATTAGTTAGCGGTCGGATCAACATTGTTATTGGAACGTTATAACTATTATTTACTTCTTTTTTTTTAACCTTTCACCCCGAATTAATCTCCTGTCTGCCCCATGTGTTTGTACATGTTGCACTCACAAGCTACAGATTTGAAAGGGGGTATGTCACGGTGTCACATGACAGTGCCAAAGTAAAAGCTTAGCAGAGACTAGATTTTACAAAATCATATCATTTTCCTCTCGTCTTTGTTTATGAACTAAAATGTCCAGTCCAGTTTTTATTAAATGGAGTACATTTCCGTTTTTTCTTCATTAGTTGATGAAAATGCATACTAATTCAGTCCCAGTTATTTTTGAATTAATTAGAGTTTTAGTCTGGTCTAATGTAGCTTTTGTCCGGTAAAAAATGTGTTGACGATTAAAAAAAAAATGTTAACGAAATTAGCACTACTATGTACTGTATAAGCAGCTGTAGTCGTGTTCATGACACCCAACGAGAGTATAGATGTCGCATGGCAATGGAGCAGCAACATGTTTATAACCGGTCGCACAGCAACAGCACAGACTCTATTGTGTTTCCGCCCAGGATACTCTAGACAGGAAGTAGACAGACGACCGTGTTGTTTAAAAAGTCTTTCAATCGCCTTTAACAATTTCAACCATGTATTTGATGCTACACAATGAATTTACACTGGGGCGGACACAAGCCTCTCCTGTCGCCCGTGCCCCCTCCCAGCTATGAAATCAAGGCTCCCAGTTGCGGGCATCCAGAGTGGGCCGAGGGGCCATGAATGGTGGGCTTTGTCCGCTCCATGGTCATCACATTCCATCGGAGGCACTGTGTCGAGCGCAGCAGAGCGGAGGAGTGGGGGCAATTGGGGGGGGGGGGGGTAGCGGGTCACTGTCCAGACTGTAACATATGTGACATTTATTTATTTAGTTACTCACTTGATGTGCCAGTGTGCCAGCATTCATGCTACGCAAGCTACGCTAGTTAGCGGATCTTTTTTCACTTGTCACGTTTTTAGGGCTACAACTTCCAATCTTGGAAAAAAATGTAATGTTTCTTTGGGGTTAGCTACAGTAGTTACAGATTTGTTTGGTTTTAATGCCATGTGAGAATATCACCACCCTCGCGCCCACAACATCTCGCAGGAACCATGTTGCATGCTTACATTTGTGCACTGGTTGCAGACTACACACAGCTGTAACACTTTTCTTAAATTTGACAACTTCTTTTTCACTCAAAGGAGGGCTGTCTTATTTCTACTTTCTTCGGAAGGAGGTTTATTTATAGCCAGTTGAGGCCACAGTGGGGACAGGCGTGTCTTTAACCTTGCCATGTTAAGCGACTTTTCATTCCAGTCTAAATACAAGCCACCATGTTTACGATAGGCACAAAAATGAGCTCAGATTGACTGCCTCAAAACAAAATGGTGAACTTTTGATTTTTTTTTTGTCATGCCTAGCCCGTCCTTCCTAAAAACACACAATTGCCTCCACTCAAAACAAGCTAGCTTAAGCGAAAATCAGCATTTGGTTGCCAGGTTTTATACAGAGAAAAATACAAATTCCTAGTCATTTACTTGTGACATCTGTTTTATTTTCCCACTGTTTTATCAGTCCTTTATATACACAGAATGTGAAATGTTTGCTCAACAACTAACAACAATCAGAGTAGTCAATTTGGGGCAATTAAGTTAAATACGCAACAGGAATTCCCAAAATTAGTAGCATACTGTCAGAAACTTCATAGTATTAGCCAATTCTATTGGCAAAATATAATGTAAAATTACATTTAAACATTTTTTTGTATACATATATTAACCCATAACCATTCAAAGACAAGCCATTAGTCCAACATTTTTGCTCCATACTTACATACTCCATTTTTCAAGCGCATACGCTACAAAAGCTCTCAAGTAGACATTTCTGTAAATGATCCTCATTTTCAACATGGCCGTGTAACTCAACACAGATTATGATTGTGTGTCCTCTTCCTGCCGCATCAATTATTCAACAGGTGAGTGTAATCCAAACTGACAGCTCGGCGCTTTGCTTGCCAGCTCAGATTGCTTGTCGTCCCGTTTAAGGCAAAAACATTTATTTAAAAAAGTCTCGTCTTTTTCACAACGTAAAATCAACAACACGACTATGAACGTAGCCTAGCGTGAGGTTGCTAATTTGAGTAAATGTGCAGTTAACTATAACTATTTTGGATGAATTTTTTTTTTATAAAAAGTGACGCTAGTTTTCTACGGCATCAAATCAGAATAAATCTTTATCACTCTTGCAATGGACTGAGCTTAGCTTCGGGTAGCTATTTTTATTTCCTCTATAACATTTAGCATAAGTTCAACTATGGAATGATACAATTATATGCAGTACCAGCATTTCCTCAATAAACGGCGAAGTCAGTCGAGCTGACCACTACATCATTTGTGATGGTAATTCTAACACAAAAATGAGAATTTAATATATGACTGCCGCTATTTACGATCACAAAATTAACCATCTGGCTTTGCGCCTAGCTTAGCTCGTGTTAGCTAATTTGATAATAGGAGGTTAAATATAAGCATTTACGCAATAAAAAATAATTAAAACAGATAATTTAATTTGAAACAAATGATCTCTTTATGTGCTTTGCCTAGTTTGCGGTAGCTAATTCAAGGAATTCCTTTGTAAATGTTTACAGAACTAACATAGAAACAAAATTATTATTCAAAACATGACATTTATCCTCAATGATGTAAAAGTAAAAAACAAAAACAAACTTTTAAACCTTTAAACATTAAACTACAAAATAATTTAATAAAATATGACATACCTTCTTTCTATGACAAACTCAACAATTTGAGCTAGCTTGTGGTCGCTATTTTTTATAAATACATTTTATTTGTACAATTAAAAAAAAAAGTCTAATGATTTTTTTTTTAATTTTAATTACAAGTTTCCTGTATAAAATATATTTGTACTGTATTTTTAATTGAGGTTGGCATTCTACAGCAAAAAATGGCTCAAAATAAAATAACTCAAAAATGGTACTTGATTGAATTGAATTGTGTTGTGTTGTAAAGCTACAATACAACACAACATGTGCAAACACTGTTGTGTCATTTTACACTCTGAGGCGCTTCGGCTTCTTTTATTGACAAAGTAAAAGCACCTGCTCAGCATGAACGCGGCCTGCTGGGGAGGGCGGCTGTAACCCGCGGCAACCAGCATTGTGTCAACAGAAATCTTGGACGGGCCGCTTGACGCTGCCATTGGCTGGCCCGGCCAATGAATGACTTGCACACTTAGAATACGTTGATGTATTATGCATGTGCCATCACCTTGTGGAGGACTTGAGCTCATTTGCAGGTGAGTGGCACAGAGAAACGCAAGCTTCAACTTTGGACGCTGAAGGAAGACGTCTTCAAGTAGGATTTTTTTAGACATGGAGCTGACAGCCTCGTATGTTCGACCCAAGACCAGCCACTTCCTCCCCGCCATCACCACCATGGCGTCCAGCTACCGAAACACGCAGTCCGCCAACCACAGCGCCAACCAGTGGAGAACCAGCAGCTACTACAAGAACGACGGCACCGTCCCCACTTTGCAGCGAGGCGTCCCGGATCTCATTCGCGCAGACACCATGTTCTACCCGTCCAACCGCAGCACGCTGAGCACCCGCTACACACCCGACGACTGGTTCAAGTCCAACCAGGGCAACTACCGCCAGTCGGAGGCGTCTCGCAACAGCGCGGAGCGGCTCCGGCGCGACACAATGCGTCTGATCCAGGACAAGGAGCAGCTGACGCGCCGCACGCAGGAGAACACCAGCAAGAACATCGGCGAGCGCCTCAACGACATCGCCTTCTGGCGGGCGGAGCTGAGTCACGAGGTGGACAACGTGGTGGGAGAGACGGCGGCGCTGGCTGAGGTCAAGAGGCGGCTGGAGAGGGCCTTGGCTGAGACCGAGCGGCCGCTTCAGGTGAGGGTCGACAAAGCGGTGACGTTGGAGATCCGATAATGCCTTGGGGATGAGATCCTGGGACCAAAGATTTGTTTAGTGACTTACTTAAGATGTGTCCTCTACGTTAATGGCCCAAGGAGTAAGCATCCGAAATTGAACCCGAGAAAGAAAGCTAGTAAATGATGCCAAGCTAAAACTATATGATCTCGAAACACTTAAATATAATTTCAAAGTCATCTAAGACAACATTTACATCAGCACAGCAAGAAGAGACTTCTTCTGCCAACAACCCGGCATAACTTCACTCTTCCTCCTCAAATTTGTGATTGCCGAACCATGAATATACAGTTGGGGTCAATGGATCAATTCAGCAGTTCCTTCACACCAATTACTACATTCCTAATAGTAAGGGCTTTGGCAGTATCTTGTTACAATTTAGGGAGTTACAGAAAGAGCACAAAAAACACAACTCGATTAGTTTTTCAGCAAACTTGCCACTAGCATGAAGACGTGCTAACCTGTCAACTAGCGTAAGGGCTACCTAAATTATGACGTTAGCCGGTGTCCGAAATTATCCACCAGTTCTTGTCATCACACCCAAACATCTAGAGTAGCGCTACATAATTATTTTATATATATATATATATATATATATATACAGTATATACATATTAGTGATATATTAACACAGCACGGGACGGTAGCTATCAACACGAAGACGTGCTAATTTGTCAAAAATGAGAGTGACCGTCAAACATCAATATTTTATGCCTACTGTGTACAAAATGAATATATTAACACTGCACGAGATGCTAGCCGTTACCATTAAGACACGCTAACTTGTCAACAGGTGTCCACTGAACTAAGACTGTCATGAGCATCCAGAATTTAGACGACGATTTCTCTCAGCTTTTCTACATTCGTATTTTAGGTCCATCATTAACAAAACAAGGGGTGTTAGCGGTTAGCAGGAAGATGTGCTAACTAGCAGACCCTTATTTGGTGTGTATGTTTTTTGTCTGTCTTTGAACATACTTTAAAGTCAACCACACATGCATGAATATTGTTTGCTTACCGTCTACAATATTGACGTATCACTGCTGAGACGGCACCCTCTCCGTTAGCATAACGTTAGCATCAAGGTGCGCTAACTGTTCAACAGGTGTCCCAGGAATGTCTGTACCACCGGGAGAAGCGCATGGCCATCGACCTGGTCCACGACGACGTCGAGAAGGACCTGATCAAGGTGAGAAATGAAAATAAATTAAATGATAAAATGTAATAATGAAACTATTGATTCAAACAGGAAGTGGAGGTAATAAAATCCTGTCAGACTAGGATGAGGCAACATCTGGAGAGAGCCACAGCCCAGCTGGCGTGAGTCACGTCATGGCGGACGGAACGGAAGGGCAATCATGCCGTTTTGATATTTGTCGGTTTATCTGGGGCACGACACAGGTTGAACCGCGCGGCGCAGCACGAGCTGGAACGAGACCTGAGCGACAAAGTGACGGCGCAGAGGATAGACGACCGCTGCCATCACCTGAGGAACACATCGGACGGCATCGGCTACTTCCGCGGCATCGAACGGCTCGACCCCTTGCGAGTGGCGATCCATCAAAACCCTTTTTCCAGATCCTCAACGTGACGCTTGTCCCGCTATTTTGCCCCACAGGGTCTCCCTGCCGGCGTCGTGGTCCAAGTTCACCGACGACAACGTGCTGCGCTCGCAGGGCCAGCGCGCCGCCTCGCGCAAACTACGCGACGAGATCGAGGCGCTGCTCGGCGTCACCTCCGGCGAAATGTGGAGTCAGTTCAACAACGTCAACGTGTCCTTCACCAGCCGCGTGGCGCAGACGGCCGACGCCAGAAACAGCCTACAGGCGCACCTTGCCAAGGTCCACATCGTCACATGATCACAACTGTTTTCGTGCCGGTTTACACTAAATCCCTTTGGAAAATCCATCAATATAGTTTCTATCATGTTATTAGGGTCAAGGGTCAATTTAACTACTCATTCACCTTCTGATGGCACAGCATCAGGAGCAACTGGTGGTTCGGTATCTTGCTCAAGGATACTTCGATGTGGTCACGATGGCATGGGATCGAACCCACAACCTGGGGCTGCTCGATTATGATGAAGATATTAAACACGGTTATTTTGGTAATGATTGAAATCACCATTAGGGTGTTCATTTATTTTTGTAAAATTATTTTGGGGGGAACACTATAATTATGCAAGTAATTTGGGGATTTATTTAAATAAATAAATACATTTTAAATAAGTTATTTAAAAAATTGTATTAATTATTATTTTTTTACGGTTATGCTGACTGAAATTGTAATTCAATTTCGATTGAATGCAATGACTACTCCACGCGTAAAAATACATTATTTTTATTAGTATTAATTTAAATAATAGTCAATAACAATAAATAATCAAATCAATTAATTTGTAAATATTTCAAATGACTTCAAAAAATAATGTGGATGGTTGTGCTGATATCCGATGACTAAAATCTATTTTGTAAATCTAAAATAATGGTAGAAATGTACGTGTGTACATTCCTACACTTCAAAACAATATTGTAAACACAGACACGCGTCTTCATATTAGAAAATAAGCCAAACAGGGTCCATCATCAAGCGCATTTTCAACAATTAGGAAATTAGAGCTCAAACGTCATCCGAACACATTCAAATACCTTTTTCGGCCGCGCACACTGAAGCGCTTTGTCGTCCGCTGCTAATCTCATTGACGTCGGCCTCACGCAGACCCTGCAGGAGATTTTTCAGACTGAGATGCTCATAGAGTCCCTGAAGAAAGCTCTGCGGGACAAAGAGAGCCCGCTGAAGGTGGCCCAGACCAGAATGGAGGAGCGCACCCGCCGGCCCAACGTGGAGCTCTGCAGGGACAACCCGCACCACAGGTATCAGGGCGCTCAGTCATTATGCGCTTTGGGGTTTTTTCTTTCATCAACTCGTTCCCAGGCTGGTGGAGGAGGTTCGAGTGATCGAGGACACCATCCGTAAGCTGCAGGAGAGGCTGCTGGAGGCCGAGGGCAGCCTTCAGTCTCTGCTGAGGACCAAAGTGACGCTGGAGCACAGCCTCTCCATCAAGGCCAACTCGCTTTTCCTGGACCAGGAGAAGTGCATGAGCATACGCAAGACCTTCCCCAGTGTGCCGCGACTCACGGGATACACTTGAACCATATTACTGTAGTTTACAACGAATTGTCAGACGTGGGAGGTGATTGCATTATAACTAAACATGTGACTATTAACTTTTTTGTGCGTGTTTTCGGACTGTAATGAAAGACCAAAAAATGTCAATAGTACGTTTTGTGCTATTATTTCTGTTGTTGCCATGGCAACCGAATATTGACGCTAGCTTTAAGGCTTCATATTTCTAACTTGACATTGTGAATGAAATTAAACAGATATTTTCAAGTCATGTTCTTAAAGCAAGTTTCCCCCCGCCCCCATTTTTATCAAAAATATTGATGTCACGTTGTGTTATTTTTGTGAAGAAAAAACTTTTTTTTTCGTTCTTTTTTAATTTTTTTATTTAAAAAAAGTGACCTTTACTCTGCAGCATTGAGCTATCAATTTGTTTTTTGCGTGACTTCTGCCACATCAAAAAACAATTTCATAACTTCCGCTTTCAGCTACTGTTGTTGCCATGGCAACCAAGCACAAACTCCCCAACTAACATGCACAGTTGAGTTTTTGTCACGTCTGAATGTGATTACACGCTGTTAGTATTTTATTTTTAAGGGGGTTCAGCTTCTATTGTCACTATGGCAACTAACTCTGAAATTACTGAGAGAAATCCTGATGCACAATTTTGTTTGTCACAGTTGAATTTGAAAAAGTGACAATGCTATTATTAAGTATTGTATTTAGAATCACTTTGAATTTGTCAACAATAATAAGAGTTTTTTTGGGGGGGTCTAAATCCATACTAGGCAGTTTTTTTCCTTTCAATTTTTTTTCCCCACCTGAAAAATCAGGGCGTCGCTTTTGGTGGCCCGCCAGGCTTCCCGTTCTCTCTCCCCCTCTGGTGTGAATTTCTTTGCTCTGTACCTTTGAAATGAGCAGTGACAATAAACTCATCTCCATTACATTATTTAATAGCACAAACGCTGCACTCAAGATACTCAATTCGGTGTTTGTTACGTTTGAATCCATCGAGAAATGACATCGCCATTACGATTTTTATTGTCTGTGCAAGAACACACACAAACACACGTACTGTCACAAATCTTTCACATTTGTCATCTTAATCTGACCCGAGTGTCACCTCGTGGTCAAGGCTGCCATGCGCACACAGAAACCCGCACAGTAACACGCACACTCGCATCTTTATCAGCTTTACGATGACTCAGCATTTTAAGGTAGACACCGCAATGGGCCCGACCCACGGCGTGATCGAATTGCCGCCACCGCCCCGAGCCTGGGGCCGGGTTTGCCGACGGTGGCGGCATACTAATGCTTTTAAAATCAATAGATGAGCAGGCACAAATCTTAACGCGCCGACGTGATTGCCGTGCAGTTTTCGCTATTTGTGACACCGGTGGGAGTGACTGCGCTTATAAAACTGATAACGCTTTGAGTGTGCTTTTGTTTTCTGTGTGCGTGTGTGTCACTTGCTCTTTGCTTTGGGGTGTAATGTTTTACAGCCACACTGTTACCGTGCTGTGCAAACAGCATCAAGATTGACTCTCAGCACCGGGAGCTACATGGCGTGTGTTTAATAGAGGTGTGTGTATACACAACATTCCAGAGCCAGGAATATAAAATGGACTCTTGGGAGTAGGCCGATATAGGCTTGAATGCTAACTAAGCAATGAGTGTGATTAATTTCTATCATAGACGTCCACAAGCAACTAAAAAAACAAAGACTCGGCATTAGTTGCAATTACCAGCAAAAAAAAAAAAAAAACGCAGAAAATTTTGTGGAATGAGTAAGGCTCATCTTATCATCGCAATCCAGAGATATCGAGTAAATATTTGCCCCCATGAACAGGATACTCTAAAATCAGTGGGGGTCAAAAAGTCAGCGCCACAAAGGATGAGATTGGTGCAGAAGACCCCTGGACAGGAATTCCTTAAGAATTCTAGAGAAAGTTCTTGTTTCAGTCTCCTTTTAGGTGGGACACAAATAGGCGCTCCTTTTTGACGCCCCCTCCACCCCCTCGCCCAGGGCCTCCCTTCCCCCGGACATGCGGAATGTACGCTGGAATCCTCGCGACGCTCCAAACATATTGGCGGGTTATTTTTAACGGCCGCGTGTTATTTTGCATCGTTACATTCCGACGGCACGCAGGCTCGAGAGCGAAAGTGAGTGAGTGGCCTGGGTGGAATCTTTCCCTCTGCAATTACTAATGGAGCCTGCGTTAAATAAATAAATAAATAAATAAATTGAATCATGCCAGATTCTCTTATTCTGAAGGATTACTCAAGTCAATTGTTCCCAGAAAAACACAACAGAGGATAAGTCATTGATTTATAGTTGCAAGAAACGTTTTTTTGTTGTTGTTGTTTTTTTGCTCACTGCTAGCTCCCTTCTGTCACCAAGTTCTTCACCGGTCGGTAACGTTGACTTTTTCTGAACTTTTACACGATATCTATTTTAAGACTAGCAGTATAAGGCATCTAAAATCCTAAATGCTAAGTCACGTACCGGTACATCAAAATTGTATTAATCAGTCTCCTTCTATCAAGTCCTTCAACTAGCATGTAGCTGTTAGCATGCGACAGGGACCTCCCTTGCGGTCTCCGCGGTTGTTCACGTCAGCCAAGCGTTTGGGAACATTCATGGGAACTTCCTGTGGCTGTTGGAGCGCGGCCACAGCTTGGAAGGAGCCTCTTGAGAGGCCGCTGAGCGTTACTGAAAAAGCCGACGAGGCGAGGAAATGTTAAGACCAGAAGATAAGCACCCTGCGGTTTTCCTGCCCAACGGCCTTACACTTGGAAGAAGTCTACTTCTACTCAAAATGTCGCCAGCAATTCTATGAAAATTCTGCCCAAGAAGCCAGTCTAGAAACATGTGAACGTTGTTATTGTCTACCCATAAACAAGTGTAAAAGAGCCATTGCCATTTTGGTTAGAAGCAGCCATTTTGGGGTTATTTCCAAATGTAAATGTGTCTAAGAGGTTTTGTCCATTTGCTAGCAAATTTGAACCAAGTATACTAGACAGATGGAGGACGGTAGACTTCAAAATATTTGAGTTGGCACCTGTTTTTTGTTTTTCTTTTTTTATAAAAAATTAAATAAAAAATTATTATACCAAATGTATTCTGAAGTAAAACTGGCTTTAGGGGCTCAATAAAAAAACTGGTGCCTTTTTTTTTGGGGGGGGGGGGATATTTAAAAAACAAACAAACAAAAAAATAATAATAAATAAATAAAAATAAATAAATAAAAAAGGCACCTGTTTTTTTAATTGAGCCCCTAAAGCCAGTTTTACTTCAGAATACAACATTTGGTAGGCATGTCTATCAGGACTAGACGCATAAGAAAAGTCTTAAACTATGCTATAAAATGTACAGGAGGTTGACCAAATTTCTTTAAAGCGACCATTTTAGGGTCAGTTTCCTACAAAGATAAACTTGCCCTAGAGATTTTACCTGCTGGCAGCTACCAAATTAAAAGCATCTCGTATGCCTATAACAGACAGATGGGTATGACTACATCTGGAAAAAACAAACCGTTTTCATCATTGTTTAGACAGAGTGGTCATGGTGGTTCTGTGCAGTAACACACATCTACACTCGTTGTGTTTGGTCTCGTCTGATTAAAATGTGACGACAGGTCAAAATAAACAAGTCCATCTGTTGTCCGCCCCCCTTCTCAGTTTCCTGTTCAAAATCAACAGTGAAATAGCTGGACCACTACCCCAGCTAGACTAAGTAAGTCAATCCCTTCAAAACTTCTTGACAATATGTTCCATGCAGCCGCACTACTGTAGTCTAAATACAGTATTCTGGTTAATATTGCGTTAGTGGAATATGAGTTAAGCCGCAAAATCCATCAGTTTTTATCAATATCAGAAGGCGGCCATTTTGCCACTTGCTGTTGAGTGAAAATGGCTTCACAGTTGCTCAGGTCTCAGGTAACAACCAATCACAGCTCAACTTCAGAAAACAGGTGAGCTGTGATTGGTCGTTGCCTGAGTCTTGAGCAACTGTGATGTCATCTGCACTCGACAGCAAGTGACAAAATGGCCGCCCCTTGAGATGGATATAAACGGCTGGATTTTGCTTCATAACTCATATTTCACAAATATAATATTAATCAGAATGTCAAGTATAGACTAGTGAAATCACATATAACATAATCTTGCCAAGAAATGTTTAAGGTTGACTTATTTGGCTTTAAGCTCCATGCCATAGCAAGACCTCTATTGATTTGGTACAGTATACCGATCAATAACTACTCATTTTGAATGTGCTATTATTACTTTTCAGTTGGCTCAGAGCGCAAAGACCTCTATTGATTTTATATTACGGACTATCAATATGGCTGGCAAAGTATGCCCAGTATTTAGGTGCCAGCTTATGAATTATTAACTCACTGAGTGGTAAGAACATCTTATCGGTTTGATTAGCAATGATGCTAAAGCTAGCTACAGGTTGTCTACATTCTGGCTAAATTTCTGATTTTTTGGGGGGGCTTTTTGGACATCGTTGTTGTGCTCCTCAGAGTCAGAACATATCAGGTTAACTTAGCACTGATGCTAAAGCTAGCTACAGGTTGTCTACATTCTTGCTACATTTTCTGATTTTTCGGGGGACTTTTTGGACACTGTTATTGTGCTCCTTAGAGTCAGAATTATTAATTAATTAATAACTGTGGTAAGAACATGATATTGGTTTACTTAGCATTGATGCTAAAGCGAGCTACAGGTTGTCTACGTTCTTGCTACATTTTCAGATTTTTGGGTGACTTTTTGGACACTGCTGTTGTGCTCCTCAGAGTCACAACATATTAGTTTACTTAGCATTGAGGCTAAAGCTAGCTACAGGTTGTCTACGTTCTTGCTACATTTTCTGATTTTTTGGGAGACTTTTTGGATACTGTTGTTGTGCTCCTTAGAGTCCTTACAGGTGTCAAACGCAATATGGCTCGCCACATCATGACTCCCCGCCTCCCCTCGGGGCTTCCCTCTAATCACCATGGCCAGCCTTTAACGAAAAATCTAAGGATGTCCTCATGCATCCCTCGAACCTTTGCAGCTCTCTAGCAACAAGGACCGTCCACTATGTCGTGTCTGCGCAAACATGGACATATAAGGGATGGAAAACATTTAACGAGAGGCGGCAGTGGCGCGTGTTTTACTGCCGAGAGGAAGCGCGCTCTCTCGCCACTCTCCCGTCGGCTCATTGCGCTATCAGAGGGCTTGCTAAGCACTGCGTCGGCGGCCACTTTAAGACTCGTGCCTGCCTCCATCTTGACACAAGTGCGGTGAAGAGAGTTGATGTCGACACGTCTTAGCTGCTAAAATGAGCGCAGTGTGTGTGTTTTTAGTAACTAGCGGCGACAGGAAGCACACGCCATGACGCACACTCGCCACTTCCTGTCTTTATGAGGAACTCTGCCGACTGAGGATCCACGACAGCAAATATTTGGGGATATTTACAGCTTTGACCGCTCCTTGTACATTTCCTGGAGTTCCGCTGGTTGCATCGCTATGAGCAACATGGGCGGATATTTTTACACACATATACACACACAGAGTGGCGACAGAAGACTGAGTCATATCAAACAGAGGGGAGCTCTACACAGATGCTAGCTAGCGTAGCACGTACGCTCACACAAGCCGTGAGTCACGGGGCTCATAACACAACCATAGATGTTTATGTTTCCTGTTGCCATGGAAACCACAAGCAATGTCAAGGAAGGAGCCCCCCGGCTGGCCGCCATCATTGGAACATTATAGTACTATACAGTCAACCCCCACATACTTGTGGTTCGGCACCCGAGGATTTGCATATTTTCTTCCATTTTTTTTCCTATATACTTTTTCTTCATTTCCAACATTTTCAATGTAAATGAAAATAGTGTATTGAATGTTTATCAGCATTTTTGGGGGTTTTGGAAAAAATTGTATGCATTTCAGTGGGCGTTTCTGGGTTGTTTTTTTCTCAGGTATTGTGGTTTCTTATTTATCTAGTTACAAGATAGTTAGAGATGGGTGATTTTTTTCTTCTTTTTTATTTAAACCCAGGTCATTTTACTTTCTTGTGTCTAGTTTTAACAAATGTGACAAAAGTGTGAAAGTGTGATTGAAAATTGCAAACTTTGCCCCCTTTATTTGTAATATATATATATTTTTTTTTTTTTAATTATTATTTAAATTGAAAACAATACATGTTTTTTACAAGTATACATAAAAAAACAAATATACAAAAATTAAAACTCTTATACTATTTTGTTACACTTACTATCTTACTATCGAAATAAATTGGACAAGCTAAATAAACAGTGACATTATTAAATTTATTAAATATGCCAAATAAAATGGTGGATTTTTTTTTTAAACACCCAAAAATTTAGTTTTACTTGCATATCACTTAAAAATGCAGCATCAGAAGTTGGGTTCTACATCTTGCTCGAGGAGACTTAAAAAACAATCAAAGGATCGAACCCTCAACTTTACACAACCACTCTACCTGAGTCAAGACGCTCCATAACAAAGTGTTATTTACTTCCAAATAGTGAATGAATGAATGAACTTCATTCAGTTGTGTTTTTTGATAACTTAACTATTATCAACACGACATTTATTATTATTATTCGTTTTTAATAAAAAAATAAAAAAATCAATACTATCTTGGAAAGCATATGTCTACTAGTACTACTACTAAAGCAAAGCAGTGATTACGCACACATACACACTGGGCTGGTAACCATGGCAACGGCGCGCCATTACGCAGCGTGCGTCTATATGCGGAGGGGGGGGCCGGGCCGCCTGGGCGGGTCTTGTCTCTTCCATAATGAGACACTTTATAAGAGGCGTCCGGCTGTCAGTTGCGCCGTCACACGCAGCCGCTTCAGGACAACACACGCTCCTTCTCCTTCAGGCTCCTTGTTTGGACAAAAACTTATTACCGCTTTTTTTCCACCCCCGCCGTGAATACACGCTTCTCCAAGTAAGTACAACTTCCTCTGTTTATTAAAAAAAAAAAAAAAAAGTGCACTGGAAGTGAGTTTTGTGCTTTAAAGGTGTCTTTGGCTGACATGATTCAAGACGATACAAATAGTTGCATGTGAGGTTTAGTGCGTAAATGCTCGTGAAAGGTGACACTTGACGCACCGTGATTGTAGAAAGTGGGAGCGCTTGTCCTGAGTGTGCTGCAGTGACACACCCATGTCCCGCTAGCGTGCGCGCACATTAGCGCACGTGCGCGCGCACACACACACACATACGCGCGCACACACACACACATACGCGCTCTGATCCCACTTACGTCGTCCTCCTCTTCCTCGTCTTGCTCCAGACTCTTCTCTCGCAAAGATGCTGCTGCTTCTCCTGGGCATCGTCCTCCTGCACATCGCCGCTCTGGTGCTCCTCTTCGTCTCCACCATAGTCAGCGTGAGTCCCGCTTCTGCCAATTAAAGGGGGGGGGGTCTTAATGTAAACAATAAAAGTGTGGCGTGAGTTTATGATTTTTATCTTGTTGCTGTCCACAGGTGTGGACCTCGAGTGACATCGGCACCTCGGACCTGTGGACCAACTGCTCCATCGTCAATGGGGGCTACCGTTGCGATGGCGCCTCCACTGGAGGTCAGAGTCATCTTCATTTTATACCATGGATTATTAGCAGGATTCATCATCATGAGTGAAGTTCAATGTGGGGGGGGGCCTCCATTGACATTGATATGATTATTGATATATATATATTGATTCTTGTTATTGACAATATCGTGCCAGTTGATGGTAGCAGTGGAAGTGCAATGGAGGACCAATGATGATGATGTTAATAATTATTCACATGGGTAACTTGTATTTATTAATATGAAATGATTAATAGCAATGATATGACGTTATTAGTTGGTTACTGACATTATTTTTGATCATGATCAGTAAAAATGCAGCATTTGTGCAATGTCATTGTATTTATTGACATTATGGGCATGACAATATTATTGACAGCCAATATTATTGCCATTGATAATATTGACATTGTTGATATTGTCATTACTGGTGCGACCTTAAACATTCTTAATAAGATAATCCCCACTATGTAATGACATGATTAATGGTTTATGAGTATTAGCGTGGTTCTTGATACTATTATTTTTGACAACATTAATGTGATAGTTATCAATAATTAAGCATTCCCGCACAAAGGACTTTTAAAAATGACAGTCTATTAAGGATTTTATATAGTATGACAAAATGACATGATTCGAATGATGATCAGCAGTAATGTTGATGTCTCCTACAGTGACAGGAGTGCTACGATAGACACTCGACACTTGTTATGAGATGATCCTTATTAATGACATTACTAATATAGTTATCAATAGTAAAGCAGCGACAGTGTGTGTGACTTTTATTATTATTTGTGACAACGCCTTGAAAACCCACAATGGCATTTATGATTATTATTTTCATCGTGACTATGAGTAGTACAGCAGTGACCGTGTTATGGAGGACATTATTAAAACTCTCCTGCAGCCGATGGTGGACAGTGCAGGATGACTTGCCGATTGCGAGGGCGTGTCGGGGTTGACCCCTCTGGCGCCATCTAAGGGAGAGAATGCGCCAGCGCCCATTGGAAAGGCCGCCGCTTGTATAAATAGTCGGTGGCGTGATGTCCATATTGAGGTCCCGTGTGCACAAACGGCATAGTGACCGGCCATTTGGGATGTGTGTGTGTGCGTGTGTGTGTGCGTGTGTGGTAGGGTGGGTGGGGTATTGCGGGGGAGTATTTAAAGCATGCCTGTGTGTGTTTGTGCCGCTCATGCTGATGACGGGTCACGCCCAGTGTCAGAGCACCGTGTCCCATCTTAGCTTGCAGCGTCCAGCAGGACAATTTAGGGAGGCAGCAGCTGCGCTCTTTAAGAGATTTATATAGCATATGTGTGTGTGTGTGTGACACATTGGAGTGGAGGTTATTTTGTGCCAACTTTAGAACGTGCAGCACACATTGTTTTTTGTTTTTTTTTGCCAATGATGTCACCGGTTCAGAATGAGCCGAGCTGGACTGGCCCAGGCCAGGCCTTGTGTTTTGTCAGGTAGTTTGTTTGATTTGCTTTCACGGGGCCCCATGACATACTGTGTTTATTTAAGCAGATGTGTGCGTGTGCGCGCGTGCGTGTGTGTGTGTGTGGCAGGGCAGGAGGTGTCAAGGGTGCAGGGCGTCGCCAGGCGGGATTGTCTGCTGAGTAATCAAATTGTGTTTTTTCACTCTTTTTTTTTTGTTTTACGCTACAAACCCAAATTGAGCTAATTTTATGTTTGCGGTTGCCATGGAGACAAGTATGTTGAGTGGTGGGCAGTGAGGGGGCGTCGGTCATATGCTAAAGCTCACTCATACACTGCACCTTTTCATCCAGGAAAAATTATTTCATAGAATTCAGTCTGGAATGTAAAAGTTAGGAATGCTAACAGTTAGCCACCTAGCACCGTGACGCAACAAGAAAATCTCCCAAAGGCTACATTGTCAAAAGAGGTGGAGTTTGAGGTGGATGTTTGAATTTTTGTTAAAATATGCGACATTAGCAATGCTAACATGTAGCCACCTAGCGTCACAACAGATCTAGAAATGTCCTAAAGTTTTGACTGTATGATTTAACAAAGTACTGTAGTTTAAATGGGATGGTAATTTTTTGCTAGTATATGTCACATTAGTAATGCCAACATAACAACACAAAGTCACCTTGCATCATTACGGAAAAATAAACTCAGGGAAATGTTGAAGGTTTTGTTGTTATATGCGCTGTTAGCAACCTAGCATAGTGACCAAAAACAAAACAAAACAATTATTAAACACGAAGAACCACCAAGAATATCGCTTATCAACTGTTATTTTTTGGGGGCATGAAAGTGATGCTCAGCGGCGTGATTGATTTGTGTGTTTTTATGACACCGGCAGGGGAAACGTCCCGTGTTGACAGTCGAGGAAGGAAAAAGGCTCGCCGGCGTAGCATCCGTATTTAAAGGCCAACGGACGGAACATTCCGGCCAACTATCATTTTATCAGCCTGCGGGATTACGTAACATTTGCAAAAACTAAATCCCGCGGCGGGGTGGCGGCCGCATTTTGGCAAGATGGCCAGTGCGCCGCTAATAGTCTGAGCGTGTCGGCTTTCCTCGCTTATCTCATCCATCTCGCTCGACAGGAAGCGGTCCACCACACACACACGCACACAGATAAACACGGCAGGCTTTGTTTAGAAAGCAAAAGCACAACATTGTCATTGTATAGCCTAATTTGATTTTATTTGAATTTCTACTGTATATGGGTACTCGAGAAGAAACAGCAAGTCATCCATTTTGACTTGAAGCAAACCCATGCCTGGATTCCGTTTTGTTTATTTTACGGTACATTTAGTGTATTTCAAAGAGAAACTCGCCCTCGAGATTTTGTGCAATTGCTACCAACTTTGTAGCTCTTATACTCAAATTCAGATGAATGACACAAAATTGTGTAAGATTTAAGTTTCTTTTAGGAACAAGGCCATTTGGCAGACACGCCTATCATGAAACCCAAAAGTCTGAAGAGGTCATTCCTAAAAAGTCAGAGAAAGTCTGCCATTTTAGTTTGAAAGGAACATTTAGAGCCATTTTGGCCATTTCCCAGGCTCGTTCAACGGTGGCACTTAATGCGAAAGAAACACTTTAGTTTCCGTGGCGAAGTTTGATGACTTAGTGCGAGTTGGCAGGGTATGTACATGAATTTATTAGATATTGTCAAAATATCAGGCCGATGAAACAGAAAGTCTGCCTTGACGCTGGTAGACGGCTACATCGTAGCATATATGTTGTGAATGGAAGCATCATTTACGGGGCACTCTAGAGAACTACAGGTGCTACTACAACAATCGCTGCATGGCAACATAATGAGAGATGTTTTTAAGTAAAAAACAGAGGATTGTTTGAAGAACCGGATATTATACAGAATGTGGACTGGACCTTATATGGTGGCCTAAATGGAAGTCCGGGAAATTCCGAGCATCCCGGGCGGGTAATGGGTTAATGGACTCCAGTGTTTTGGCCTTGGAGGTCTCGCCGTGCCTGGATCGATGTTTAGTCGCCGGTCCAGATGCAAGGGATAGAAGGGGAGTGGCTGAAGGGGGGTTTAAAGAACAAGATACCCTGGCTAGTAGCATCGTTATGGATCCATTACAAGGTCCCTGAAGAAAACATGCTCCGGACAGCTTCCCCACCGTTGTTTGCTCGCCGCCCTCGTTACGGCTTTAATGACGGGCGTTTATTCCGCTGCCGTCTCCGGTGACCGGCCTCTTATTGATTACGTCTCCTCTTGCTTTTTTTATGTCCAGAGTGGATCCAGGCGGTCCAGGCCCTGATGATCCTGTCCATCATCTTCAGCTGCCTGGCGCTCTTGCTCTTCTTCTGCCAGCTCTTCACCCTGCAGAAGGGCGGACGCTTCTTTATCACCGGAACCTTCCAGATCCTTGCCAGTGAGTACAACGCCGGTACACAACCAGCTATCACAAAGGCTGGTCAACCCAATTAACTCAACAGCTTTTGTAGGATATAAGATGCTAACACAGAACAAGGTGGTCTATGTAGGATTTTAAAATTGTTGTGATAATAAACGCTAGTGTTAAGCAACAAACAACTACGGACTTCACACCGAGGTCCGAGGTCTGTCCTCTCTCTTGTCCTGGTTGGACATGCCTGGAATCCCTTCTCAGGGATTTCCAGGAGCCATCTAAGGGAGATCCTAGACCAGGGTTCACCAATTCCAGTTCTAAAACCTGCAGGACTCCGGACCTTGAGAACTGGAATTGGTGAACGCTGTCCTAGACCATCCGACTGCTTTTTAAGTGCTTACCAAATCTGCACCTTTTTAGACTACGTAGCCTAAGCTCCCAGCTATAGTGAGACTTTGACTTTTGATCTAGTCCACACATCATGTCTTAGGTCTAGTCCTAGTCAGACATGCCCAGTACACCTTGTCAGGAAGGCATCTAAGGGAGATCCTAGACCAGTGGTGGGCAAACTCGGTCCTCTGAGGTTTTGGATGTTTCCCTTCTCCAACACAGCTGGTATATGATCAGCTCATCAGGAAGCTCTGCATAAGCCTCATAATGATCCTGTTGATTGAAATCAGCTTGTGTTGGAAGAGGAAAACCTCCAAAACCTGCAGGACTCAGGACCTTGAGGACCGAATTTGCCCAACCCTGTCTTAGACCATCCCAATGCTTTTTTTTTTTTTTTTTTTTTAATTCTTACCAAATCTGTGTAGACTACGTAGCCTAGGTCAGCTCCCAGCTATAGTGAGACTTTGACTTTTGATCTAGTCCGCACATCATATCTTAGGTGTAGTCCTAGTCAAACATGCCCAGCACACCTCATCAGGAAGGCGTCTAAGGGAGATACTAGACCATAAGACTTACCAAGTGCTTACCAAATGGCCGTCTGCCTTGACTGATTACTGGAGATCAACCTTTTAAACCGGAAACTGTGACATATCCTAGGTCTGCCCCATGGTTTAGTCCAGGGGTGGGCAAACTCGGTCCTCGAGGGCCAGCGTCCTGCAGGTTTTGGAGGTTTCCCTCATTCCAATCAACAAGATCGTTAACAGGCTTATGCAGAGCTCGCTAACGTGCTCGTCATGTATCAGCTATGCTGGAAAAAGGAAACATCCAATACCTGCAGAACTCCGGCCCTTGAAGACCGAGTTTGCCCACCACTGGTCTAGTCCAAGTTGTCAGAACAACCCATGAGGGAGGCGTATAGGGAGCATCTAAAGGTTAGTAATACCCTTTGTGGACCACACAGGCTAGGTGGTAGATCTAGGTTCTGCGTTTAGTACTAAATCTGCCCAAGGATCTATTCTCGGTTGGACATGACCAGAATACCATGTCAGGGAGTTGTCTGTGGGGCATCTCAGTCTAGACAGTCCAGTCTGACAGCCTGCGTGGACTACACAAGTTGGCGAGTGTCCTCCAAATGTTGAAGATGCAGTGGTGGGGTTCTGACTTAGACCTAGTCCTAGATCTGCCCCAGGGTTTTGGCATGTGCCTGTAACACCCCGTCAGGGAGGAGTTCGGGAGAATCTAGACTGCCCAACTGCCTTTGTAGTCACTTACCAAGTTGTCCCCTTTGTAGACAGCTAAGGTTTAGGGTAAGTCTGCTCCAGGGTTTTGGACATACCCAAAATACCTTGTCAAACTGGCTGCCATTTTATTTCTTTTAATCGTTTTGCCTACCTTCGCCAGGTTTGTTTGTGATGAGCGGCGCCATCATCTACACGGTGATGAGTCCGGAGTGGGTGCCGGCGACGGACGAGTTTGGGTACTCCTACATCCTGGCGTGGGTGGCCTTCCCCTTGGCGCTGATCAGCGGCCTCATCTACGTCATCTTGAGGAAGCGAGAATGAGCGCCGCCATCCCTGACACTGCGCTGACGTCATCTCCCGCCCCCACCCCCCACCCCAGCTACGCCGCCACTTGCCGACGCCCCCGAGCAAACCGACCGCGTCTCCGTTTTCAAGATGTATATAGTATCTATGGTTTAAAACCTATTTATAATGTAACACTTTTACATACGTGTACATAGTTTTTGTGTTGCTCTGTCACCTGAGCTTGGTTAGCTTGATTAAGTGCCTCCGCCTTTTTTGTTGTTTGTTTTGTTCTTTTGCCAAAGGATTAACAGATGAGTACATTAACCAAAGTGCATGTTTAAAACAAACTCGAGGGATTAGCCAGCTGTTTTGTGTGTGTTTGAAAATAAGAGTGGTATGCAAGCCAGGATACAACAACAAGAAGCGATAGATCTGGTCCTTTTTTTTCTACGTGTGAGCTTTTTATATTTCGTTTCGACAAAAACAAAAGATGGTGCTATTATTCTATTCTAAATATTTATCATTCCTCTTCCATCACGCCACTCGTGGGTCGGTCGGTGGACGTCGGATTTCAATCCATTCAAGTCATTTGGACTATCAGCATTAAGTAGAATAGTACAGTACAATAACATGATGATATATTCTGCGGCTTGCGCTTCGCAGCTTTTGTCTCGTTTTTTTTTTTGCCTGTTCTCTTTTGTTTTTGTTCTTTTTTTCCAGAGCGGCTATACCACTTTGTATTTATGACTGTTAACCACATATGCAAATTGGATGCAAACGAGGCCAAGTTGGCAAAAGAAGAGCGCGACGCGGCCGCACGCATACTTGAACTCGACCGCACAACGGCATCGTGTAGTTAAGTTGTGCGTTGCAAAAACATGCACACGCCTTAACTCCATTGAAAAGAAAAAGTCATGATTAGCTAGCTAGCGCCGATGTATTCCGCCGAGAAAAGGGACTGAAGCACTAATTACTTGATGCATGTGGGAATAAACTGATGTCACTACACATTCACATACACGAAACACAGACACACACACACACACACACACACGCACACTACATTAGCAGGGCTGCAAACATGAAAATAAAAGCTAATTTTGAACCATTTGCATTGTATTAATCTGTGAGCTGATCATATACTGTACAACAAAGCTGCCAGCACTATCAAGCACTAAGCGGCAGCCACCTAGCATATATACATATATACACATATATTGTATAATGTCCAGTGTGGGTCCAGTTAGAAGAGACGTCGCGCTCTGATGACGACTGCCCGGCCATTTTGCCGCGTGTGCTTTGTGTGTGCGTGTATTGTCTCATGTTTACACACACGTGTGTAGCGTTCGCCGTGTTACCAAAGCTAACTGTGACTTATAGCGTAACCAATAAAGAGGACCTCTCTGACCACCAAAAACATTTTGCTTTCATTTGTATACATGACTTGAATATAAAATATCATTAATATATATTGAGTTTGATGTTGTTTTTTTAATGACATTTTCACATTGAATATTCCAATGTATATTTTTCTGTTAGTTTCTGTTTTTAAATATATATTTTAAATAATTGTTTTCTGATATCATACACAACCAATATAAGAATACTCATACTGATATTTAAACGCTGGACCCAAAAATATCTAACCCTCTGCAACACTGCCATCTGGTGGCTGAAGTTGCTTAGTGCAACAAGGCTCACACAACACAATATGTCGAGCGCGCACTGCCCCCGTGTGGACAACTGTCAGCTTTACAGTTCAATCCACACGACTCAGGAAGATCAAATAATCCCCCCAGGGATGCAAGCATTATTTTTTTGGGCCCACTCCATTGTCCCCACATCATTAACTCGACACGTGATCGATTAGTCTGGTTTGGATGAGCGACTGGTCCGCCTTTGACGTCGTCTGTTACTCATGTCTCATTTGGCACCAGTGTCATGGTCATGGCTTTTCATTAATAATGATAGCAATTAAAGCCCTGAAAAAGGCATTTTGGTAATGAAAGACAAAGTGAGATGCCAAGTAAAATAGCTGAGATCGGAACACTACCAATATAACATTCATTTATTTATTTATTTTTAACCCGTTATCATTAGGGCAATTTTGCCCCCAAAAAATTGAAGCTGTTCTTGAACCATTTGTAGTATTAGCATAGTTTATTTTATTTTATTTTTATTTAAGAATTTTTGCCGCCGATGGGACGTCCACATGATAAGGGGTCAGTTAGTCTTCAAATTAGAGTTGGACAATATGGCCTCAAAATAAAATCTTGGATGTTTTTTCCCCCACTAAAACACTTTAAACCCATTTTTGCCCAATTTCAGGAATGTTGTCAAATATTCCTACAAACAGAAAGTGTGACATCATCGACCAGTACAAAATCAGTTTGGCCGGTGCATGGGGGTCTTTGAGAGGGAGGGGGCGGGGTCAGCAGACTCAATTAAGGCTCATGAAATGTAAATTGCACACGATATAAGAGGTCCGGGGGTCTTGCCGCCATCTGTTTGCCATCGCCGCCGCTGGAAGAGCCCCGGGGCGCGGATCATTTGTGTAATGCGAGCTCATTTTCGCCTTTAGCACATTAGCATTAGCACACTGTTAATTTGGGACTACTACACATGACACAGAGAGCCAAAATCCCGTCCCGAACATTATAAACAAACTCATTTAGTGCACACAGCTGACACTTCTAATGGCTTCCAAGGTCAAGACCCCCCGCCATCAAGGTCACGCTCAACCGTCCATCAACACGAGCGCATCAAAGAACTTTTGACAGCAGCCGAGCTTGTGACGTCAGTCTGATATATTGACATCATAACACGATTAGATGGTGAAGCAGCATGCAGTTCATCCCTCAAGGTCGTTTTTGCATTCCTGTTGCAAGTATATGGGGGCTCTTTATGACAGTTGCGTTTTTGCGTCCGGCAGTAAGGTAACCCTCATTTGTAGCAATGTCACAAACTTGTTAAGGCAGTAATAGCGTCATAAATAAGTGTGTCTGTGTGTGCGTATACTGATTGTTTTTTATTTTCTAAATGTCAATCAATAGAGTTCAATAGAATTGAGTTTTAAAAGTATATCACGTTGTCAGTTATTTTGTCCGTACGTTTTGGCAAAGTCTGTCAGTTCTTAAGTGAGCTACTTTGTCAGTTGAGATTGTTTTGATGGTTCTTCAGTTAGTTCTGTTCCTACAGAGGCAGATTTGTTGCAAGTAAATGCTTTGTAAGGTTGTCTTTTTGCCGGTTATTTAACTAGCTAGCTAGCTAGCAACCTACAAGGTGCCCTTAACAGTCTTGTACGAACAGTACTGAATTTGTGTGCAAGTACTCGGAAGTGAGCAGTTAGTTACTTTTCCAGTTATGTCGTCAATCAGTTTCCAAGATTTTTTTGTTGTCAAATATTTAGCTTATTTGTTTGTTTATTTGGTAGCTCTTTCCCTCGTTCAACTGACTACACAATTTCTCCTTCCTTCCTCGCAAGGAATCAAAGCTGCTGGCTTCAAAGCACACTTAACTGCTTGGATGAGCGTTTACGGTTTTAATTACAAGAAAGAAAAAGAAAGTGGATTGTTTGTCATCTTGATGGCAGCCCTTCAGGGAAGACGTTAGCCACTTAGCTTGGCGCATTAAAAAACACTGTTGCACTCGCTGCAGTAAATCACATGCAAGGCCATGTGGTCAACAGATTCCTATACGGTTCGGGGACTTTTATGGCTGGTGTTTAAAGAAAGGGAGGCAGGGGGCCAGGGTAGGGGGGGCTCCGGAGGCAACCTAATATAGTCGGCCCCCAGTCCATTAGAGAGACGTTATTTCTATTAGGCGTGTCAGAGTGGACGCCCTTGGAAGCCTCTGTTACATTTGGAAAAAAAATGAAAAACGTGAAAGCAACACATCCCTGCTGATGTATCAAACAAAGTTCCTTTTTTTCCTCACAGTGCCATCTGCTGGATGTTGTGGATGGCGTATGGCGCATGCTATAGCTACGACGCTAACATATAGCTACGACGCTAAGAGGCCATTTGGAGGAGGAAATTTGCCGCTCTTGGCATCTGGCAATACGTCAAAGGCCTGGAGTGACCCCAAGCTGCCACTTTGCACCTTTGCGCTCTCGCTGATCCAGAACAGAACGCGTGGCGACACCCCCGTACCCTGACCCCCCTCACTCCCGCAGGGCTAATGTGTCAACTCCCTCCGCAACGAGCTGCCACAACATTAGTCCAACGCTGAAAGGAAGTCCATCTTATTGGACTCCTTCTGCGAGGTGTTTTTCTTCTTCCTAGTTTTTTTTAACGACGCGTCGTAAGTCACCCCGAGTCAAGATGGCGCAAGCCCGCATCTGGACGCCACCTGGAGTGGTGGAAAAGTGGACCTGACAAGTGCGACAACATCTGGAAACTTGCTCCTCTTGAGCTACGATTTTACAAGTGTTACTTTTGCATTCCAACGCTTGCGGTTCAAGTAAAACGTCTGCGACAGGAAAACAACGCTAACAATTAACAACGCTAGCAATAACTCGACTCCTTTTTTAACATGAGTTCGTCATTGTGGCGTTTGGGACATCCAGTCGTAACGGTCATTTGTAACAAGTCGCACTGCTCAGCTTACATTTTAAACAAACAATTTGAAACCACCTTTTCCTCTCTGAATTTATGGGGCACATTCATCTTTGACTGATTTCAAATTATTTGAACTAATTCAAACCCAAAAATTTATGAATGTTATTTAATACTTTGTCTCACACTCCCAAAAATGTATTCAAAAAATAACTTCAAAAGTAACTTACATAATTATAGTGTTTCTATTTTTTATTTATTTATTATTATTATTTTTTTTTTAAATCGGTCTTAATATTTTGAAATGCTTAAACATTTTCTTGTTTTGTCCCAAAACATAAATAATGTTGCATAATTGTGATATAAATTATTGCCAAAATAATCATGTTTATTTCATTTTTTTCCATAATCGAGTAGCCCAAAATTGAACTGAACTCGTGAATCGAAATCAAATTGAATTAGGAAATCGGAACTGATACCCAGCCCTAGTCAATATGTAAGGTTTGTCACTTGTTGATTGGCTCAATTGATAAGGTATGCTCAATTTGACCCCCCCTCCCCCGGCAATTATTTGCCATTGAAATATTTCAAACCGGCAGAGAGACTTGAACAAGTTCCGATAGTCAATAATAGATTAGCGTGGTTAGCCTGGGGCGCGATCAACATGGACACAGCCGGACGTCGTATCGGTACCTCATTTGCAAGTAAGCGTGGCTCCATTGTTCCATCTTCTTTTAATTTAAAAAAATCATTAGAACCCCGAGGCCAGACAAAAGATGCCATTGGACGGTCAATAGAGGCCTAATTGGTCAACGTCGGACAGGCAAAGGGAGATGGTGGCGGCACACCAAACAAGGAACGCCAACATTGGGTTTATTTTTATTTCTAGCGTCGGCAATGACGAATCCGCTCGACCACCGAAAACTAGCACCTCGCAGTGCCATCCGACAATCGGCAGACGTCAATAAAGTTCTTGGTAACTAGCTTTTAATGATGTCTTCTTTTATTAACACAACCGTGAGCAGAATGGATCCACTGTTTGACCTTTGAACCTCTAGTGACTGTTAGCCATGTACATCTGCCAGGCGGCAGGCGTAGGATGTTGGGGGTGGAATATTGGAAAACGGAGATAATAAGATGAACTTTCCATCATGTTGCTCTATCCAAAACCTCCTTATGGGCCTTAATTGTCTCCATTTTCCTGGATGTTGGCGAAAAGGACGTTTTTCTTCGGGGAAAATTCACGGCGAGCTGGAAAGTTTGCCAGCAGGAACCATAAAAAAAAAATTGCGCCGACTCGTACAAAAATGTAGAAAAAAATGGTTGCAGCCTGACAAATTTGAGATGGGGCTACTAGCCGAGTCATTTTGGAGCACTTCGAGGGTGCACGACGGTCCCAGATGATGCCGCCGCACTTCTCTTTATATGCTAATGAAGCCGCCAGGATGTGCTGACATGTAACAGCTTGGCCCAAGTCGGCGGGGGAGTGCTTTAGGTTGCCGTGACGCCGCCCAGCGGGAGCTCCCGGGCACCCCCGGGGCTGATTTGTGGGGGTGGCAGGTGGAGCGGTGCAGCAGCAGTTCCTGTCCTGTTTCGTCATCATCTGGCAGAAGTTACCAGCTGGGCTTCACTTGCACTCGTCAGGACCCGCACGAGATGACGCAATGGGAAGATAATCACAATTGCGGCCACGATCTTGCCAAATTTGTCTGATGTGTGTATGAAAATTGGAATGAGATATACACGGCTGCTTTTCTATTCCGTGAAAAATAGAATGAAAAGCACTTGAAATATTCCTGACTGGAACAATTTTCAAATGATACTTAGTCAACGTTCACTCTAGAAATTTGGACCCATATGTATAAGCAGATTTCAGTATTAACCATTTTCCAACTAACATTTTCTGAGAAATCAGCACAAAAATTTGACATGGGGATTTTGCAAGGAAATACAGAAAAAAATGAATGTTAATAAATGGACCATTTGAAATGATGCGCGTAAAATAATGTAAAAACATAAGCAGTATTTGATGTCTCATAATTCAACTATTTTCCAGAAAATGGCAGCTTTTAAACAAAAAAAATCAAGAAATTATGCAAAGTGTGAAGTTATTTTTTAACCTGAATAGCTCCCAAAAAAAATAATCCTTTATTAAATAATTTCTTCCAAAATGGGAGTGCAATTGCCGTTCACAACTGGACTGCTTTCCAATAATGATGGGCAACACAAAAAAAATGTTTTATGAATGTACACATAATCAAAGTCATAACTCATTCACTCCCAGCCATTTTCACTGAAGCAACCCCCTTCGCTCCGAGCTCTTTTACTGGATTTTGACCGATTTGGCAAGGCCCACAGAATATTCTGTTCTATTGCTATAAAAAACATGTAACCTACCAAAAGAAAGATTAGAGTCTCTTATTCACCTTTTTTTTTTGTATCCGTTTCTATATTGCATCAACTAGCATTAGAATATAGCCGTTTCATTATTCAAATTTCTGTTAAAAAAAATAAAAAAGACAAAAAGAGCTTGCTGCAACATGGCCCTAGCTGATCTCTTATACTCTGCTGCCACCTGCTGGCCGTTTTTTGTAATAACTACCATTGCTTTAAGGCATGTCAGACGCTGCATCAAAGCCTTCTGTATGCTCTTGCATTTACAAAAAAAAACGTCTTTTTTTTTCAACGCATAACTACATTTTGGGGAGTGAAGGACAACGTTTATATAAAACCATATTTACACGATTTTGGGTTTGAATGAGATCATTATTAATGTTCACAACTGGATTATTTCCAGCTACACAAGAATTATTATTATTATTATTATTAGGGCTGCACGGTATTGGAAAAACATGCAATATGCAATATAGCGATTGAATATTGCAATATCAATATTGGGGTATTTAACATGTACCTAAAGAAACACCATTTTTATTAGAAAGAATAACATTTTTTTAATTGGCAAAATAAGCAAGTTCAATGTGTTCTTAGTTAATTCATTGTAATTACCCAAGAATGAATGGTGATGCACATTTAAGTGTGTGTCTGACTGGTCAGATTCAGATAAAAGCAAAAAATAAATAAAAATCCGTATGAAAATGATTGCATGTCTTTACAATATGCATATTGCACGGCCCAATATCACGCTAGATATTTTTTCGATATATTGCCCAGCCCTAATTATTATTATTATAAAAAATCATACAATTACAGACGTAACTGGACCAACACTGACCGGAAACTTTCACAGACAAAAAAAGTGACACAAATAATTGTCCAAAATCTGACAAAACGAAATTTGCTGCCCCTAACTGGACAATTTTCAAAAAATGACTGGCAACTTTTACTTGATGTTTTTTTAGACGGACTACTTTAACAGCCAAGCTCTTGGTTTCACTTAACATTTAAAGACGAAAACAGATGCGTCCTTTCAAGCTCGGAGCTGCCGGCCCGCTGCACTTAAGCGCAAGTCAAATGCAAATTGGACTTTATTTCTCCCGTCAAGCTCTTTAAATCACTCGGGACATTTGGATGCTAATGCTAGTAAGAAGAAGGAGAGAAAAAAGAAGAAGGAGGTGTTGGTCCACAAAGGCCACAAGTGCCTTAATCCTCAGCAATCGCCTCCCAATGAAGCAACTTTCCAGCAAGAAGCGTTTTCCTTTCAAAGTGCCATCATGCTGTCATTAATGAGGTGCTGTAAAAACACATTGTCTTTGCCACGGAAGGGGGGCGGCGGGGGTGGAGGGGGCAGACTCCCATTGACAGGAAACTTTCACTGTAAAGTCGAAAGATTGAGCCACAATTAGAGCGTGTAACGTTGCCAGAATGGGGAGCGCAGAGCTGTTTAGCGTATTAAAAGCGACCTGCTGGTCAACACTGGAAGCTGAGAAACAATTGCATTGTCACAGAAAGTGACTGGAGTGCCAAGGAAAGTGGATGATCGGGCCAGAGTTGTCTCGGACAATACAGCGTGACAATCTGTTTATACGGGTCGAGTGTATTTTTTGATTCGTGTTATTTTTATTATGATTTGCTTAAAGACAGACTGTTTATTGATTTTGTTAAAGTACACTTGTTAGACAGCATGATTATGAAAACGACTAAGCCAAAACCAATATATTTTCATTTAATTATATTTATGGGTAAAACTTACAACGTTGTAAATCAATCACTAAATAGCATTAGCACTGTGTTAATCTTTAAAACAACAAAAACATGCAGCCAAACTCAGCACGGCCATAAAATGGCAGGGACAATTTGCACTTATTAGAAATTAAATGGCAGGACTGTAGACGCCAAGTCAGCAAGAAAGGGGGGGGGGGGGCGCTTGAGTCGTAAAAACGCGCCAAGGCTGCGATTTTTGGGGACTTTGCTTGATTCTGTCTTACCTTAAGGCGAAAGCTGTGATGAATATTTGACACATTTAGAGAGCAATTACAACTAGCTAAATGAACTAATCTAGCGTGGGTGTCTTCTTTGGTATTTCTCATTAGCGTTAAGACAGTATCATTTTGCTATATGGAGTGTCGTTAACTTATTATCGACCAGGACGCAGATTTCCAATCTCAAGAGTTTTTTTTTCTGGCTAAATAAAAGGGTAAATGATTTAGTTATTAGTTAGTTATCATTATTAAATTATTAATTAAAATTTGTATTGAATATTTTCGGGCACAATTTTTATCTACTATATCGAGTCTTTTTGTATGTCAATTATTTAGCGTGACCATGCAAAACTAAGCTTAGTTAGTGAGTTACCGAGTTGCCGATCAGAAGTTAGAACCTTCCATCACTGTTATCAGCTGGCAGCCAATGATATGGCTACTCCTCCGCTAACATATGGTGATCTGGACAGACGCAACATTTTGATAATTCCCTTGAGGTGTTGTTAAAAAATGTCCTCAGGTCCATTTATACAAATCATCATTATTCTCATTATTTGGCATGATGATGCAAGAACTACACTTAGTCTGTTGGTACGTTATTTAGCATGACTTTGGGGAGGGAGCTGAGTTAGCATAATTTAATAAGTTAGCTAGACGATTAGCATGATTATGAAAGAACTACACTTAGTCTGTTGGTACGTTATTTAACATAACTATGGAAAAAACAAGCTGTGTTAGCATGATTAACAAGATGATTAGCATGATTACGTAGCTGCATTTTTTTTAGTGCTGATTCATGAATAATTCACAAAATTTCCTGTAGAAAGTGGTAACTAATAGCAGAAAATTCACCTAATCGGAACCATGTATCATATTTTTTTTGTGTTCCTCCTGTCATGCCCTAAGATGCCGACCAAATGCTACTTCCAAGGCACCACGTTAATGGAGGATAGCCCGCTATTAGCTATTAGCTTGACAGCGAATAGTAGTGTGAATGGAATATTCCAATTGAGTTCAGGCAGGCAGTTGAGTTTGAGGGTAAAGCTCTCAAAAATTATGCCTAAAAAAGTTGTGTTGGAAGTTAAAGGGGAAGTCAACCCCCCAAAAATAGTAGTAGTCTAAATATGGTATTCTGGTTAATATTGCGTTAGTAGAATCTAGGTTAAGCAAAATCCAGCAGTTTTTATCCATCTCAGGGGGCGGCCATTTTGCCACTTGCTGTCGACTGAAGATGACATCAGTGTTGCTCATGTCTCAGGGAACAACCAATCACAGTGCATCTTCAGAAAACAGGTGAGCTGTGATTGGTCGTTGCCTGAGCCCTGAGCAACTGTGATGTCATCTTCAGTCGACAGCAAGTGGCAAAATGATCAGCTGCCAATAATTGTTTGAATCCTCGGTATTTAAATAATGAGAGTATGGACATATTAAGACGGTATAAATAAAAAAAAAAGTAGTAAGCTGAATTATTAATAACGATGGCCTGACTTGTTTTTGTTAGCACACAGGTTAAAGATTGATGCCCGGATGCACGCTCCCTCCCCCCGCCCCTTTCAGTCCCGCCCAATCAAAGGCGACCATTGAACCGACCTGAAGCCCCAGCACAGCCCATTGCACACGAAGAAAAAAAAACAAGCCGATAGGTTCCCTTTGAGCTGTGAGAGGTAAAACCCTCAACTTTTTAAAGGTCCAGCTCATTGTCCCGCTGCCACAATGGCCGCTCTATCTGCTGCGCGACAATGGCAGCTCATTCACGCCGTCATTAACCCTTCTGTGGAAAGCAGAGAATGGGGGAGTTGCGCCGTAACACCTCACCCCGCCCCAGAAGAAGGGCTAGCCTCTGGCGGTACACCCCCCCCCCCCTTCCTTTTGTCCCTTTGTGCGGCGAGTGATGGATCGTGTCGGGCGGAGGGCAAATGAGGACCGGAGAGAGTTGCACAACTTCAGTTCAGCGAGCGGGGACATTAAACAGCCAGCCGGACCCGTGTGATCAGCGCTTAGCCTCGGGCGATGAATTGGGGACTGGAGACCAGGTGGTGACGTTCCCAATGGAGGCAGCGCAACTTTAGCTTTAGCAGGCTTTGATGGCGGCCATGTTTAATGGTCACTATCCTATATACTGTATATGCAATGTTATGGCATGCTCATACTATTTATGTGTGAGTGCATGTAGATTAGTACTAGATTAGATTAGTGTGTGTGATGTTGAAAATAAAGTAGCGTGTTAGCTTTGATGTGTTTTTAAGTGTGCATAAAAGCAGGATAAATGTTGCCGTTCCTCTCCACTAGACATCATTAGCAGATCGCTCCATGTTCATAGTGTAACACGACGACTTTTTGCCTTCAATTATAAATGCAAAAAAACCAGTCCGATCAAATTAGTAATTAAATTACAATTCACCCGTGTACTCCAATCTCCATGTTTTCCCTTGAACTCTGTTGGATTAATCAATCCGCGTCTGAAATCCAACCCAAACGGTGCTTCTTAATTACAGCGGGTTAAATAACGTAATTAATTTGCGTTTTCATGTGAATTATAAAGCTTTTTTTTTCCAGCTGAGGTTGAATGTTGGGGGGTTGCAGTGATAAAAATCACACACGGTTAAGTAGATATTTGCGCAAAAAGACAAAATGTGTTTAGAGATACATGCATTTGATTTCATAGCCACAATTATGATGCTAATAAGTGAAATAGCAGTAATTATAAAGTAATGCTTGTAAAGCGGTAAATTGGCTGCCTCAAAACAAAATGGATGACTTCGTAAACAACTTGAGACAGGGGCCCGTGAGACTTTTCTATGTGTCCTGTCCTGTCATAATCGACGTGTCCACACAATTCCTTAGTGATGGGTTAAAGTAGCTGCAAGCAACCAGAAACGGGGGCCTGGCATGCTCATCTTCATGACAAATCTTCCCAATTATCACATTTTGATGTAACACGGCCACACTGGAAGAAGTGGACAAAAAAAAAAAAAGATGAACAATTCACTTGTGTAGGTTACCTGATTCCAATTGGGACTCAATTGGGAAAATTCACTTGTTGGAGCTTGATAGAATAGAAGCTCTGGAAGTAGGCCAAAATGGCCGCCTTCCTATTTGACTTTGGTTATGAGCTCTTGCTATGATGGGCAAATCCTCTCCTTTTCATGTTGATCGATGTCATTTGTGTTGAAGGCTCTCATTTTTCTGTTTTCTAACTTTTCAGGCCCTTTCTAATGAATTTGGCCTCTAGTGTCAAAGGCTAATTGATGTTAACTTTCCAGGTCCCTTTTCCATTGAATTTGGTCCCAAAATGACTGCTTGAAACCAAAATGGCCAACATATTTTTCACTTTGGCACATAGGTCCTTGAGACATTTTTATGTGTCCTGTTATGATAGACATGGCCACAGTTTTTTTTCTGTCCAACGTTAAAAGATGTGCTAAAAAAAAATTTCTTTCTTTAAGCCAAAGTCAACCTTAAACATTTCTTGACAATAACACGTTATACGTGACCTCACAAGTCTAAACATGACATTCTGATTAACTCATTTGCTGCCATGAATTCATTAAAAAAAAAGATTATTAAAAATTAGGGACAAGAGGCAATTACATTTTTTATTTTGTAATTAATCACATGACTTCACTAGTTAACTCACGATTAATCACAAATTTCATATCTGTTCTAAATGTACAAAAATTTAGGTTTTCATACACTTGTTAACAAAAGTGGAAAAAAATGTTAAACTAATTGATGAATTTTTGACATTTATAGCCATCAATGGCAGTGAATGAGTTAAGATAACATTTGTGAAATATGAATTATGTAGCAAAATCCAGTTGTTTTGTATCCATTTTAGGGGGCGGCCATTTTTCCACTTTCTGTCGCCTGAAGATGACATCACAGTTGCTCGGGGCTCATGCAAAGACCAATCACATCTCACCTGTTTTCTGAAGCAGAGCTGTGATTGGTTGTGATCCGAGACCCGAGCAACTGTGTTTTTCCATTCTACAGCAAGTGGCTAAATGGCTGCCGTCTGATATTGATAATTACTGCTGGGTTTTACTGCTTAACTCATATTGCAATATTAACTAGAAGACGTATTTAAACTAATGGGGCTGCATACAACATATTATTGTCAAGAATTTTTTGGTGGTTGACCTGACCTTTAACTTTTTCTTTTTGCAGAAGAATTGATCATTTCAAGAAGGCCTTCATTTTTTGCTTTTTTGTTCTACTGTATATTGCATAAACAGTGACGGTGCAAATGGAATAAAGAATGATTTGCAGCGCCAGCATTCCCTCGCTCTCATGACTCGCATCCCGGTGTGTGTTCCCGCCTTTAATCAGCACAGACAGACGCTGAGTAATAACCACTGGCACTCAATGATAAGGTAAGTGTGAGTGTGTACGTGTGTGTGCATGTGTGTGTAAAGTGTTCATTTGGCGGGAGTGGCAGGCAGAAGCTAAGCTTCTTCAAGCTTAATGAGGAGCCACACGACTTCACTCGATTCTCCTCCCGACGACGGCGGCTGTTTTTTTTTCTCGAAAAGCTTTTCCACTCAGCTTTCATCCGTCGGAATTAAAACCCTCCCCGGGTGTGCGTTTGCGTCGTTAAACTCGTCACTACACGTGGCTGAAAAAGTTGCTCAGAGGGAGGAAAGAAAAAAAGAAACACCATGCACAAACTATTCCGACACACCAGGAAGTCAATAAAGATGAACAGGTATCATTTCTCATGGACAATCCTGAAAAAAAAAAAAAAATTAAAAAAATCAATTAATTAATTAATAGTAATAACTAAAATAATAATAATAATAACAATAATAATAATAAATTCTCAGTCATTTGTCAGTTACGGAATTCCTCCCAGAATTATTGCTTTATTCAGAAATGGCCTACTACTCATGGCCGCACAGTTTTGTGTTGATCTGTGAAATTAGCTGACATTTTTCCTGTACCTGGAGTTTGCCCGAAATAACTGCTTCAAAACAAAATGGTTGACTCCCTGTTAATTTTTTCGAGTGTCCTGTCGTGATAGATGTAAAAGATTTGGAGTTTTGGTGGGATGGATGGATGAAACAAACAATTGCTGCTAGCTGCTAACATGCTACCACCACAACATAATGTTGATTTTCTTCCAGAGAGCCAAACAATGCTAATTGCTCTAAGACGTCGAGCACAATTTGTGACAATAACAAGCCAAGTTTGTCTCCATTGAAAATAATATGCATTTCAAAACATCAAAACGCGTCACAATTCTCCATGACGAGCAAGAAAAAGATCTTTGAATGTCTATAAAACAATTTCAAAATGCCGGTCATTGTGCTACGACAATAAATACAAAGTGTGTCATCCGCCCGGCTGCTCGGTCGTTATCTTTTGCGTTTGAAGGGATTTGACTGGCCCAGATTGCTAATCCCAATTTTGAACATGAATCAGCGTTCCGGGCTAATTTCCTGCCTCTTTCTCATGATAATGGGCCAAGTCGGAGACGCGGCCGTCGCCATGAAAAATGCCAGCCCGGCTTATCTCGCCGCCGCAGCTTGCCGGACGCCGTCAAGAGAAGACAACCATATCCCCGTTTTGAAATGCGGCGCCTTCGCTATTGCTATCCGTGTGATGTAGCATGTGCACAACCGGGTGTTTTGTATGTTGCAGTGTGTGTGTGCGGAAAGCACTGACTCATCAGGCTCATATTAGTGTCCAAAATGTAGTCCGCCATTCGGCCAGGACAAGATGAAACGTACATGAAACTTCCTCCTGGTTCCCATCTTGTTCATTTGAATGCCTCAAAAAGGAAATCTCCACACGGTGTCAGCCATGCAGCCAAAGGCCGTTATCAACCAGGCTGCGTTGGAGATAAGCCACGCGGTGTCCGATGTCTCGACGTCCCCGGCACCTCCTCGTATTAAATCCACAAAAGTTCCCCGAGGAGCCTCCGCAAGGCCTTGTGCCGTCACGGGCGGGATAACGAGCTGGGACGGCGATTACGACGGCCTCAACAGAGGTGTTAGTTGGGTAAGGCTAGCGTGCCAGTGGCGTTCCGGAACCATGAGCTCAGTCCGTTTAAACGTGGACACGGTAACCCGTGTTTGTGACGGTGACCTTCCGACTCGGACGGGATATAAAATGTGTGAAATTTTCGGCTGTGACATCATGCACAAGAGGTAGCAACTGTATATGGAAATAAAAATGGTTGGTAGAAAGAGTACTTATTGGAATCTTTGCTTAAGTTTCCGATGCTGAATGAGGAGGTTGAAATCGACAAATTTTACACACAGGCAATACAAGCTAGGCTAGCTACTGTGCATTTTTCGCTTAATCTCCTGATAACTTCCATTTCATCGCATCTGCTAGCCAAAGGCTGAGCTGTGCTGTATTTGTTTATAGAGTTGACGAATGTTCAGTACACAAAAACAAATCAGTATAGTGTGTAAACAGATGCCAACTTACCGAACAAATCTTTGATTTTCTCTTTGCGTTAGCATGTTGTCCGATACCAGCATGTCTTCTTTATGAGTCGTTTCGCCCACCAAACTATCAACCTGTTGAGAAAAAAATACAGTAAATACAGTATGTATGCGCCTTTGGTTTGATTTGATTTACTTGAAAGGGGACAGTGCCATTTTATAAAACCCATAAAAATTCACGAGTTAAGAAGGACAAAATTAGCCAAAAGTTAATGCGGCCCAGCAGCCCCCACATAAGTTGAGTTTGAGACCCCTGCTCTAAATAGTCCATAGGTGAGAATGTGAGTGTGAATGTTTTGTGTTGCTATATGTGCCCTGCAATTGGCTGGCAATCAGACCAGGGTGTACCCGTCTCTCGTACAAATTTAACTGGCTCTAGCTCATCTGTGACCCTAATTAGAATAAGCACTACATAAAATAGATGAATGGATGGAATGGGCTGTTTAATTTAATTGAAACCCTTTAATGGCAATACATTCATTAGAAATGGTAGCAAATCTTATTATTTTACCTGAAGTCATACTTTTACAAGAAACACAACTAACAACTTTTTTTTTGTTCATAAAATTATTCAAACGGTTTATAGGATTACCCATTTTACTGAATTCATACTTAGAATTTAGCAAAAATAAATAAAGACAGAAGACATTCTTAAGAATTGCAATAGAATACTTTATATAATCTTCATAATTCATGAAATATATACTGTACTGGACCGTTTTCAAGACTGTTTTACTTCATGACTAACATGCAGCAGTCACAGTCACCACTAGGGGTTGCATACTCCACATGATTCCAACCCGTGCTGTCTCAATGATTAAGCAGCGCACACACACAGCCCTCTACACACAAGCTCACATTTAACATAGTATGCAGACACAAGAGCTTGAAGTTTTCTGCAATTGCTTGCAAATTTGATATATATATTTTTTTAAATCATCACATTATTAATAAGCCTCAAGGGAGCTGCAACAGAGAAACAGGTGAAAATCACAATGAATGACAATGATGCACAAAACCAAAAGACAGGACACATGGTGCATGAATGAATGAATGAATGAATGAATGAATGAATGAATGAATGAATAAATAAATGTATGCTTATTAGGTTTTAAAAGGCCAACTCTGGTTTGACACCCATATTTAAAAGTCTAATCGTGGTTTGAAAGCCCCCGGCCCGGTCTTGAAGCCCTCAATTGGAACTCAGGATTCAATTCCTAATTTGATACCCTAACCCTGACTTGAAAGCATATTTTGAAACACCAACCGTGATTTGAAACCTCAGAGATTGTAACCCAAATCTCAAAATCCAAATTTGAAAACTAAACCTTACTTTAAACCCTAAATTGAATGCCTAACGTTCACCTTAAGCCCCAATTTAAAACAATAGTCCTATTCTGACAAAACTAACCCCATCTTGAAAATTTAATTTGATAACTAATGTTGGCTTTAAACCCTAACTTTAATGCTTGAACTTGGCTTGAAACCTTAACCTGAATTTTTAAATCGTGAAACTCTAACCCTATATTGGACCCCTAATCTGAAAACCCAACACTGTCTCATTACGTTAGATTTGTTCTTATTGAGATAATCAAAGGCTAAACAGTTTCATATTTGACTGTCTTCCAGTAAAGGATTCTGACAAATGGAAAAAAGAAAAGAAAAAAAAAAGGCTATGTCGGCGTTATTACATGCGCGCGAGTCGCCATCAAAGCGGATTAGCGGAATGGGATTGCAATGCTGTCTTTGATCAGGCAGATTACTGTAAATCTTCCTGAATGAGAAGTTAGCTAGCGACAGGGCGGAATTAAGGGAGTGGGGGGGGGGAGCTTGACATCCGCGCGGGTTCCCCAGTTTAGCCGAATTCTTCCTGGCTCGTCTCTCGCTTCCAGGAGATTGGTCGCTTGGTGTTCATCAGGAAGACATAACAGATGACTCTAGATAAATTTCACTAAGGTTGCTTTTGTTGATTTCAAGTGGATTTAAATGAACAAGAGGCAGCTAAGTGGTGGAATCAGACTTTGATGTCTTGCTAATTCTTGTTGCGACTTCAAAAGATGAAGTGACCAAAAAAACAATATATATAGACAGTGATCTCGTGATGCACCGCCATCTCCTACCATTCCTTATCATGACAAATTGGGTACCATGTCGCTGCTTTTGATTTGTAAATCTCAGATTCTTCCAATTACAGAGGGAACCTAATTTGAAACCCTGACCCTGGGTTCAAACCCTTAATTGAAACTCTAACCCTACACAGTAAATTCTGTAGAGTAAATTTGACTCTATTTAGAGTGGGACCGAATAGACTCAGTTTTAGAGTAGGCTAATATTTACACTTGGAAGAGAGTAAACTAAAGAATTGGGGGGAAAAATCATCCAAAGGTTGAGGAACGAACTCACGACCTTACTTCTTGCTTATCTCCAATATGTCTTTGGTCTCTTAGAGTTAGGAAGATTCCAGCTGACATGAACGATATTTGAAACCTATACCTTGTCTTGAAACCCTAATTTATACCAAAAAAAACAGTAAAAAAAAACAACAACAAAAAAACCTGGCCTGAAACTTGAATTTAAAACTCAAATCCTGTTCTTGATCTTAGAATAATTTTTTGAAAAAACAAAAATAGCTTGAAACCATATTTGAAATCCAGCTCCTGGTCTTGAAAGTCAAACCCTGCCTTTAAACCCTAACGACACTGGCACTGAGAAGTTTGAATTGAAGTACCAACTCTGTACCAAAGAAGGATGGTCTAAATTTGTCTGTTTGTAATAAAACACACAAGAATGTTGGTCCTGTGAAAGTGAGAGATAAAAAAAAAAAGGAAAAAAAAAGAGGACAGAGCCATACAGGAGCTGGCAGCCTCTTAATCCGGCGGTGGAATAACAGCCAGGTCCTCATAAGGATTCCTTTCACATGAATCTGTGGGGTTTTGCTACTTTCTGGTGCCTGGGGTGCAGGGACAAACCGCCCCTCTTTTGCCCCCAGCGCGCCTTCCCTAGTCATCCTCCTGCAAGCCTTTGTGGGCCTTTTCCACTCGGATTTCATGTTTGCCCATCTCACGGCTCGGAGACGAGGCGGGCAGGAGAGCTCCACAAAAGACTCGGGAAGACGACGAACCCCCCCTTCTTCTGCGTAGACATATAGACTTGTATAGGTAAAGGCAGGCACGCCAATTGTTTCCACCAGAGGAATTAAAAGCTGTGGCCGCTTTGCCACAAAGAAGCTTCTGTTTCATTTTAGGTTTTGGTGTTTTGGGGGGGGTCGGCATTTCACGAGGTGACCTCCCTATACATATGTCCCGGGATGATAAACCTTGCAGACGAGCAGGAAAAACAGACATGGGGTGAGGGGTCCCCTCAGCTGTTTCTCCCAGGCTGAGGGTCTTGGGGTGTTCCCCTGGGGAGCCCCCGGAGCTGCAAGTGTTAGTGTTGCCGGCGGGGTTTTTATGGACTCCCCGCTGAGAGCATCTCCTCACAAGAGACAATGCCGGGCATTTATGCTCCGACTGACCGTGCCGACCCCCTCAACTCGTTCCCCTTTAAATCTCGCCGAGCCTGGACTGGCGTCTCCTTTTCAGGGAGCCCTTTCACGAGGCCCCCCTTTGGCGAGCCGCCTGGGCGACGCGTCACCCAAGAGAAAGGAGGTTGCAGATCTAAGCATATTTAGGACCCTCGGGGAAATCTATTTTCATTTATTTTGAAAAAGAGTTTCTCGGACCACCAAGAATCATGGATCTTTGATGGTGCTTATCTTAATTCCATCTTGTTCCACCAAAGTTGACCGGTTGAGGTGTTAAGGTGTAGTTGGGCAATGATGGCCACTGGGCTACAAACATGTCTTTGTGCATGTGAAGGAGATGAGACCCCCGCCCCACCTCCAATGAAGACGAGGCTTCCTTTCATTCTTTTTTTTTTTGTCTTCTCTCCGAATTCCAACGTATCCCGTCAGACCCGATTTTAAGAGGCCGTGTTAAATGTGTAAAAATGGTTGTCGAGCCAGTGATTGACGCCTCGGCAGCTCGTCTGTAGAGGCCACATTTCTTGTGACTGATTTATCGCCGTTTGCTTTTCTCAGCGTGACATCCCGTGAAATCGTTCCGCTACAGTGCCGACATTTCACATGATGCAAACGTGTCAAAAACTGTCCAGATGTTTTTGTATGAGGGGATTAGTACCGTTGGCGTGTTGGGTTTTGTTAGTTGGCAGGATTATGCAAAAAGAATGCAATGAGTTTTTGGACTGGACATTTGGTTCCGATCCAAGACCTATTCAGGCATACGTATACAGTACCTCACCATTTTATGACATTCCTCAGTGAATTCATAAATCGCAACAACTGCATTGTGGCATAGGCAAGAGGTCAGCATCCGTGAAGGTGTTGGATTAGGGATGCTTGATCTTGTAGAAGCTTCTTCAAGAGGTCACCACTTTGGTCATCAGGTGATAAACAGGGTTCAAATTAAGCAAATGCGGGGAACCTGAGACCCATAAATAGAATACCGTAAATACCCCAAATGCCCTGGAGTCAAGTAGCCAAAACAAGATGTTGATCATCAAAATAGTTTAAACCAACTTTCTATAACAGAATCATCTGAAAAATTCATACCTATCGCAGTCGACAACTTCGCTCCGGACAATTGACATTGACCAAGAAACTGACCAGTTCCCCAAACAATTGATTTGCACTCAAGCCCAGCTGATAACTTCCCAATGATGAATGCAAATGGACACAAAAAAAAGACAAGATCTTCAAACAACCAATCGCACCCAACCCTGTCAACAACTTTGTTCCAAAAGCAGTCGATGACTTCACTCCGAACAAATGAAATCAATAGGTAACTCTCCAAATTTGTCAGACCACGCATTAAACCCCGTATACAACGCAAAGTTTACAACCCACAAATTTTGACAACCTTGTTCGGAACAATGGAAATCGACCAGAAAACAGAAAGCCTGTCAATTTTGTTCTGAACAACTGAAACCAATATGGAAACTGCATGATTGACTCAAGTTTGCATAACAATCACTCACTCTGCTTCATCTATCCTTCCTTCCTTTCTTTCTTTAGTTTTTCCTCTGGTCTCTTGAGGTTCCTCTAATCTGTTGGAATTTAGAGGATTCTGGGGTTGGTGAAAAATTCTGGTTTTGTAACCCTGTGGTGGGCTGGTTGGTGCTGGATTTCACTTTCTTTCATCTTTCTTTCCTCTGATACTTACTCTGGTCTCCTGACAACTTCACGACTCTGGCGGGACTCTAAAGTAGGGTATGGGATTTTTAATAGGTTTCAGGTGAATTAAAGAAAAAAAGTGGGTTTGCCTAACAATAGATCAGACAGACTCTTTTTTCTTTTTGAGAAGAAAAAAAGGAGAATAAAAAGAGAAAAAAAGGAGGGAAAAAAGACACAGATCGCCACTTCACTCTGATCATCCAAAAACAAGCAAAAACAACCAGACGAATTTGCTAGAAAGCAGACCAATGTCCCAAGTCGAATGGACAACTTCACACTCATTCAAAATCAACCTGGAAACTGATTAGTTCAGCCAGCAACCAATCACACTCACCGCCCCGAACTTGTTGACAACTTTGCTCCAAACTGAAAAACAGTCAAGTTCACTAGCAACCAATCCCAACTGACCCAAACCCACAAATTACAACTGGTGCCCTGGTCGCCCACTTGCATGGTTCTTTTTAGAAATGACACAGCTGCTCTTTGAACCTCTTCAACGTGGACCTCAGGAGGCCTGTGGGAATGCTCTTCTTCACATGGCTACTTTCGGGTTTCACCTTCCCAAAAAGATTAGTCGGGGACTCTGACCTCAGTGCGTTTGTTTATTGTTTGGCAACACGTGTTCCGAGGTCAAGCATGTCTGGAGTGCAGAACATGCCGAGCAGATTGCGGCGGGCAGGTGGCGAGTCAAAGGGTTAAAACGGAGCAGGTTGCAGTATGTCTGTGAAATCAAGTTTGTGTGCGTGTGAAAGACAACCATCTGGTTATCAGTTTAAAAGTTTGTCTTAAAGTGAAAGACAATTTGATGTGATTTAGTAAAAAGGTTTAATGATGAAAATGTCTGACAGATGTTTTTTTTGTGTTCCTAATATACATAAAATGTTCACGGTCCGACATCAATTGTGGCTAAACTTTCCGTTTGTCATGCGAGTCCCTGGAGCCGGTCACCACTTCGCACATGGGTAACAAACGTGGCAATGTTTGATGTCATTTGCAGATGTAAATAGGCCGTTAATGAAACGGCGTGGTTGTCGACTTCGTTTAGCCGAAAACGGGTGGCGGACGTCAGAGTGTCGCCATCACTGATTGACGGCGGGGAAAATTGCAACCTTTGGAGGCAGACCACCTAGAAGTAGCTGGTAGAGAATTTAGAATCAGGGTTCAAACGATGTACCCTGAGCAATATGGTCATATTTATTTATTTTTTTGTCTCCCTTGTGCTTATAGAAATAGAACATGCCAATAACATTCAAAGGAAGTTTTTGTTTTCTCGTTACTTCTGATACCAAACAATATTTGAAAAAGTTTTTTTTTTTTTTAACCAGGATCCCCCCCCTTGACTTCCAACGACCCCCCCCTTTTGTCAAAACCTGTTGCTGATCAGGTTTACAGCACTACCGGACACTTTACATTTCATGATTCTTTGGAGACAAATTCCTTGCGTGTTTTAACATACTTGGCCAACAAAGATGATTCGAATTCTGACTTGGTATCATAAATTGAGTCGTCAAACTGCAGATTTTGGCTGGTCCATATGTCCATATGTTTTTTTGCACATGTCAAGTTTTACAGGTGAGGCAAGGCGGCGACCCCGGCAAAATATTTGCAGCATGGAATCACATAACACAGATCGATAAATCACTGCTTTTGAAATGTATGAATGTTGATGGCATGCAATGTTTAGAGGGATTGACTCTGGGATTGCCTTAGACCAGGCTTAGATTTTGATTCTGCTCATTGTGTTGTTGTTTTTTAGGGGTAGGCTTTCGAGCAGGAATTCAATTTGCTTGTTGCTTTTTTTTTTCTAAATAGTCGCTGGAAGGGCTGGAAAAGATTCTAGATAGAGCAACCAAACGGCTACAAATTGGCAATTATGACTGTGCTTTTGGAAACTAACAACTCTCTGGCCGTAGCCATGTTGTGGAGTGTAAGCAGTGCACAAGGGGACAGGGGAAACAACAGGGAAAAATACAAATGAAAAAAAATCTGACAATTGAACTGTTGATATTGTTGAACCTAAGACCCAACATTATACACTAGGAGTCATGTGAGATTGACCGTTAACTGTCACTTAACTCATTTGCTCCCAAAAACGTATAAAAACTTTCTATTTTAAATAGTGCCATGGTCCCCCAAAAAACGTATTCATACATGTTTTATGTTTTTTATTATGCTATACAGAAGGCTTTTGATGCAGCCTCTGACCTAAAGAGGTCACCTAAAGCAATGGTAGTTATTACAAAAAACGGCCAACAGGTGGCAGCAGAGCAAAAGAGATCAACCAGGGCCATGTTGCAACAAACTCTTCTACCCACTGTTTTAAACAGATTTGTAAATAATGATGAAACTTAGCTATGTTCTATTGATAATTGCTGCAAAATGGAAACATATACAAATATACTATTTTTCCTGATGAAAGAAGAGACTCTCATCTTTCTTTTGGTAGGTTCCACGTTTTTATAGTAATAGAACACAATATTTGGTGGGACTTGTAAAATCAGTCAAAATCCATTAAAACAGCCGGGAGCGAAGGGGGTTGCTTCAGTGAAAATGGCTGGGAGTGAATGAGTTAACATTAAGTGATTAAACTTTTGAACAATGCACAATGGCACATTACTGCCACATTTTTGCTTTGACCTAAGCAGGCAGTGTTCCCTCAAATGTTGACAAAATGGAGTTTTGGTAGCTTGGACTGTTGTTTGAAATCCCTTCAATTCGAAAGGCGCCATGCTTGTGACACATGACAAAAATCATTGTAACACAAAGTTACCAGAATAGGCTGCCACATGTGAGCACGTAATGACTTGGTGAAGCAGCATGAGATGATTTACTGTGCGTAAACAACCGTGTGGTTGTGATGGCAACATTTCGTAATAGTGTGACAGCAGTCCGAAGACCTGGTACGCTACATTCCAACTCTACGCAGTTTCTCCCCTTTCTTGCCGGAATAAAACTCTTGGTCTCTTTCCCCCAAGTGTTTATGGCATTAATATATCAAATATTGCCACAACACTGTTTGTTGTAGCAGTGATGAATGGCCACTTCGTTGTCTAATGAAAGCGTGTTGACATGCGCGAGCGCCACAAGGCAAACAAGCGGCGCGTTGCTGCGCTGTTTGACTTGCAGTTACTCATTAGTCTTTATTTTCCAGGCGGCCTTTTGTTGGAGTTGTTTGTTGTACTTGGAGTCTCTTTGGCGGGCAAAAGCAAGACAAACGCACCTCTTGCTGTTGCTATAATGAAGCAGAGTGGGGCACAGAATCACTGCTATTAGCTTGAGAGTATATTTGTCATGCTTTAGTTATAATAGGCAGTGCGGTTTTTTGATTATGACTAAACAGCAGTTTTCTTCTGATGGCAGTTCATGCACAAGTTTGCCTCACAACCGCCAGGGTGAGGTTCTGTCTGGTGGTGAGAGACAGACACGCATTACGCATTACAGTAGACACACACACACACACACACACACACACACATGCGTAAACACTAGTATAACCATCGACATGCACGCTGTGGTAAGGCCCCTTGAAATAGGGTTGCTTGTGGGTGCGGTTTCTAGTTCTGGAACTAATAAGGACCATCGAGGTGAGAGAGACGAATGCAAAGCAAAACGTACATCTTTAATAACCAATTACAAACTACTTACTATAATTTAACAATATTAGGTGTCGGCTCCTTGTTACTGCTTGAATGAATTCTCACCATACAGGCAAGCTATGAAGTCTTGAGTCAGCAAGTTATTTAGCAACTGACAATCATACTATCAAAGTAACAAACCAACCCAAACCTCACAACTAACAAATTAAGGACAATCAATCAACCAAGGGACTGATTAATCAATCTACTAGCCTAATAACTAGTTATGAACAAACAGACGTACAAACAAACCAACTGACCATTGGATGAATAAACTAACAGACCAACCAACTAAAATGTCACAACTAACAATGCAATTTGCAATTTACAAACGAACACAGAAATAACCAATCTAACCAACCAACTGTTCAACAAATGGATGGACAAACAGACTATGTATCAATCAATCAAAACCTCACAACTCCTACAAGTAGCTAATCAACCAACCGACAAATGGACAAACTATCGAAACAGCCAAACAATGATTCAACCAAGTACCAAACCAACAAACCAGCTAACCAACTAATTAGCCAAACAGAACCCCACAACCAATCTATGGACAGAAAGAAAACGCACTAACAAAACCAACCATGAATCGACACACATACTTTTGAATTAAAATACTGAGAGAAAAAAACACTGAATAGCAAACATAACTAAGGTGGAAGGAAGAACCAACCAAGTAACTAACCAATCAACAACTCACAGCTACAGCAAACTATGTACAGACGGACACATAGATAAACTATCTATCCAAATGATCAACAAATGGACAAAATAACCAACAAATCACGCGGTGAATCAACAAATTAACCAACTGGGCCACGAATGTAGATCTATTTCCTGATGGATGAGCTAACCAACCAACTAACCAATTGAGGAAAGGAGGGACAAACTAATTGTTTATGATATTACTAACTTGCTAGCTTACTAGCAAACTAACTGGCTACCTAACTAGCTACCTAGCTACATAATTAACTAGCTACCTAACTAATCAACTAACTAAACAGCTAGCTAACTAACCAACTAACTAAAACCTCAACAAAATGTATAGACTAATCAATCAACCACCTATTGGACCTACTAATTAATCAAACATTGAATGAGGAACTAACTAACCACACACCAATGACTGAAAGGACGAACCAGCTAACCAAGAAAGTATTAAGTAACCAACTAAAACATCACAAATACCACAATTTACAAACAGATGAACCAACCAACCAAACTGATGATTGAACCTACTAACCAACCAACCTCAACAAAACCTCACAGCAAGCGTAATTTATAGACTCACTGACTGACTGACTGACTGACCGCCGAGCTCGACATCGGACTGACATACGGACAGAGGGTGAAGAAGGTGCTGCCGAGAATCAGAAGCATATTTGACATTTTGGAAAACCAGTGGGCGACAATTTGGATGTCTTGTGTGCCTTGGCTCAAGTGCAGGGCGAAAAGGGGGCCATATGGTGTTCATCCAGAGGGGTCTTGGCCCACCTTTTAACAAGATGGTCCTACAGACAATGGTCAGCATCTCGGGCCAACAGCTCGCCGTGGCATCCCCAGCAGACCAATAAGCACTTCATCTGCTTCATCCTTGTCATGAACAATTTCTTTCGGAAAGCTTAAGTGTGCCAAGTGGTCAGAGAGGCACAAGATATAAGTGGGGACCTCATCCAGTGGCAGCAAATCACGTCTGAAATGTGCGCTATGGCGTCTGTAAAAAACAGAAATACCCACGCGGTAACCCCTTTGGAATCCTTTAAACATGTTGCGCTTTTGTCCTCATTCCCCAAACTCAACTTTTTCTCCAGCCGCCGACTCATTTGGCCGCCATCAGCATCGAAGTGTGCGAAATGACAGAAAGCATGTCGTAAAGCGCACGACACCATTTGCTAACCTCAAACACCATATTGCGAGCCATCGTCGCATTTGTGGTACGGCTTGAGCGCCAGACTGTCCTCTCATTTGAGTTCATTTCTTCAAGGAAAGAAGAGAAATGCAGTGTACGAGTTATGCTGACTAACAGGGCATCTGATGACACATCAAGTCTAAAGACGGATAAAATCGGATTCCACTACATTATTGCAAACGGTCCTAAAATGTCCAATCATCAGGATGCTAGTTAAAAAACAACACACATAGAAAGAAAGAAAAAATATATATATTTTTTTTTTCTCTCTTTCTTTCTTTCATATAAACCAAGCTTGTCTTCCCATCAGAGCTGATGACAGCATATTAGCTTATTAGATACTTTTTCGGGCTCGAGTAGCATTTATAAGATGGAATCTGGCACTTCTCATACGGTTAACCAACAAATGTCGACTGCTTCATTCCCTCTTTGGCTAACCATGTAAACTAAATAATGAAAAGGGGGTCAAGGCGGCACCCTGGGAAGCTTCTCCAAATATGATACTGATAAAACAAAGCCCCACGCCATGAAACATATTTCCATTTTCTCTCACACTTAAAGTTGAAGAGCCAACGGTTTTGGCTGCCAATTCTCTCAAACCCCGTGCCCAAAAATCTTGCCGGCGTCTGGGGGCAGAACCAAGTCTCTTGCTCACAGACACCAGGACTCAGGCTTGTCATCCCTCAGGGGAGGAGAAATTAATTGCTCCCTGGTCTCCCTGGCCCGACGTTTGGCTCTGTCATTCCTTTTCTCCTTGCTCGTGTCATATTTCCAACTGTTTCACATGCTCATTAGTGCCATTAGGGTGGAACTTTAAGAGAGAACAAGGGTGGGGTCTGCTTGAAAACGTAAATGTGACCCCACAGCTCGATGAATTCATTCCCGTAGTGTCAGCACTAAACAGGAGAAAATGTACGGTGCACACATTCGGTCTGTTTCGCTTTGCGCGGGTGGCAGCAGAATGAGCAGACACAATGAAAACAGCAGAGGCCCCAGAATTGAACCCAGTGGAACACCATTTCCGTTATAAATGTGAATTCATATTGCACATATTTGTCCAACCACTTACTTTTTTTTGCTCCACACAGTTACTATGAAGAGATTACAATTGGGATGGACCGATAATGTGAAAGTTTAAGATTTCGGGTATTTTTAAATTTTTGTATCGTCAAATCAACATTTTGAAAATTTTCAATAAAAATGCTTAAAGACATTACGACACCAGTATTCCCCCCCCCCCCTTTTTTTTTTTTACTGAGAATTAATACCGGCTTCAAATATCGGTTATCGGCCGACTAATAATCGGCATCGGTATCGGCCCTGAAAAAAGGATATTGGTCTATCTCTAGACTACAATAATAAAGAAATCACACGATGTACCATCACAACAGCCATAAGTTGACTACTGAGCACACCAAATTAAGAACCACTAGTTTAGGGTTAGAGTTCTGAAATCTGAAAGACATAGCAACTTAAAAAGGACATCTAAAGACATAAGTTTTTGATGTAGGTTTTAAAATGGTAAACAAGTCAAGGTATTAACAAGGACGACAAAAATAATAACAAAACGATCCCACTTTAGGGCTGAATCATCGGAAGTGTCATGCTTGTGTGCAGTACACATTTAACAGAAACCACGTATCCACCGTGCTGCTTGATGTTAACGCACGTGTTGTACATGTTTGACATCTGCTTTGGGTTTATTCTCATGCCTCTGGCTGTCTGAGCGTCCACCGTCCCTTTCTCCCCCCTCCCCCCTCATACTGATTCCTCTGACTTGTTGCATCCTGTTTGCCTGAGGGGAAGTGTGCAGCCTCCGGGCCGATTAGCTGTTGCTCATATCTCCTCGTTCATGCAGCACAAGACCAAACAAAATACAAGTTTATTAGTTTACGGACTAATTGGTTTGTCGAGAAAAGCTTTGCAAAGCTTCAGGCTGTATTTTAGCATGAGTTAGCCGTTAGCAACGCAAACGTCAAGGACGGCTTGTTCGGATCCGAAATGTATTTTGACCTTGGATGTGAAGGATATTATAACATTTTAATACCTATTTTCATATATCGATTATTGTTACTGATCATGAACATTTAATTCTTCATTTTAAGTTTGTCAAAGTGTCTTGTGTCCTGAGCAGGGCACATGATGTTGACCTCGTATGTTCTGGGTTAAAGCTGGGACCATATTATTTAGTCTAGAAAAGTTCCTTCTCATCACTTTGTACGAAAACATATTTTCGCCCTTGATTTTGCTATACACTGATTGGTCCAGAATTTCTTGTTTTATTTTGTACACGTACATTGTGGTCTTGAACAGAACTTGTTTTGCTTTTCCATTAGTCACGGTCATTGGTGCTTTTGGGTCAAATGATAAAGTGAGATTTTGTTATGAAGAAGAATATGAAAAGTGCCTTGAAAATATACATATTTTGGCTAGAGACGAAGACAGCTGCAACTGCACTAAGAGTTCTATTGTTTGACATGTCCTTCAACTGTATAACACATTTGCTCATTCATGAAGGGAGAGATATTCTGCTTGGAGACTGAATTGTAATAAAAGGCTGGCCCTTCGAGAGGAGGGTGTGCATTGTTGATCAGAACTTGTCGGAGTTTGATTCAATGGTGCAACAGGAGATCTCCTCTAAGAATTATCCTGCGCAGGAAACTCTGTTCATTTCTCATCTCACCAGTTGGTTTATTGGACACGCAAAAAGTTATGGATTAACTACATCCCTCAGTTGGTGATTTAAATATACCTTCTTCAGTTGGTGACCCTCCGACGGCAAGGCGTTTGACGGTTGTTGCGTTCGCGGACGGTTTGAATTCCTGGCGCCATATTAATTGAGGTAAGTGGAGATCTTATCCACGTTTTGAGGAATTCTTTCTGTCTAGGAGCGCTCCGGCCGCCATGCGTTCTTGTAAGATAACCAAATCAAGGGTGAGATTTGTGTGAGCAGAGGTAGAAGTTTAAGTTGTTTGGTTGTATGGAGTCAATAATTGTGGAATTTCCTACGGTATTTGAAGTATACATATTTGTGGTGCACATTGAATTGAATAATTTCCTACGGTATTTGAAGTATACATATTTGTGGTGCACATTGAATTGAATAGCGATCGCTTGTAAGTCAGTACTGGGAAACATTTTGTCTTTACAATTTGGTTTTTACAGACGATAGATACGTAGATAATTGATTTGAAGTCTGTGTATATGAGGTTAAGAAACTGTTGAAGCTGAGGTAGCGCAGTTGACATAAGATTAAGTTGTTGAAGTTGAGAGTAAATCAGCTGGGGAAACATTATTGTTGTAACCAAGCGTTAGATGTGTGGGCATTGGTTTTACGTCCATACATATTTAAGTTGAGAGAAGTCGGCTCAAAAAGCATCTTTGTCTTGATCCCTGCCTGATGCGCGGGAGAGACAAACACTTTGTTTTTATGAGTAATAGATTCTTGGGTAATTAGATAACAAAGATCCTTGAATAAGTGTTGCCGATTAAAGCTGCGGGAGGATCGACTGCTTCATTTTCTAGGGACAAAGGACTCAACTTATAGGAAGTCAGATTGACATAAAACGGATTTAGTACGCCGTTTTAAGATTAATCGATAGGTCTATGAATAATTGGATATTGACATTTTTAGACAAGATATAAGAGATATAAGATGTATTGACTCAACTCGTGTAAGTCGGGCTGACTAAAGCATATTTGATACGACGTTTTAGATCAAGCCAATAGGTCTATTGAATATTCGTGACTAAAATTCAAAGACAAAGAAACTGTTGAAGCTGGGGTAGCGCAGTTGACATCCGGATATTTATGTGTTGATATGTCGTACAAAACGACATGTCGTGTCTGTCCGTTGTGTGTGTATGCCGTCTGATCGGTGAAGAAACTCTAACGTTACGGTAAAATCTTAAAGGGACCGCGACGAGAACAGTTGATTAATTCTGTTATAAGTGAGACGTCACTTCATTTAAATATTAATACAACTGAACTATGATAATTTACAATATAATATAATATAATACAAATCAATAAGCTATAAAATACCTGAGTTAATAATTAAGACGAAACATGGACACTCTATTTGAACTCAAAACACAGTGGTTTGACCCGAATGGGATTCCGTTGAGTTTAGATGGGATGACGCTGGATAAACAAATTGGGAACGCATGCGCTGTGGCTATAGGGATTTTACCTACAAAGGCTAAACGAGAAACAAAAAAAGAACTTTGCGACTGGATGCAAGACGGCTGTAGAAAAGGTTATTTTCCGTCATTACAATCTGCAGTGTGTCTAATCTCTTTGATGAAGAACGTTGAACTTGCATGTGTGAAAAAACGTCACGAACTAGATGAGCTGGTGCAACACACATCTGTAATTTCTTCGAGTGGAAGAAAAGCCAGAAATGATCGAAAGCTTGTTGACAAAATAATGAATAATGCTAGAATACTAGCTTTAGGTATTTTTGTGAAGTTATAACCATTTATATAACTAAATAATGATATAAGACTAAATGATTTGACCTGATATGACTTCCGCTAGTCGGAATTAAAGCTTCCGGATTAATCATACCGTTTAAATAATGACTTAAAATGTAATTAATATTGAACGACGGGACTTGATTATATTGTGAAAAAGGTTAGTTTATTCTAATAAGATATGGCATTTGTTCGATGGTTTTAATGACGGCAATTTAACTTTGAATGTGCGTACACGGCGACCGCCCGTTAATAATGTTATGAGTGTATGTAATTTTATATAGAGGAGAGTCCCGGACGTATCTTTAAGAAAAGTGTATTGAAAAAATGATGAATACTGAAATGTTGCTTTGCAAATAAAATAACTGTATAATACAAATTTATGTAATAAAACAAATTAAGCCGTTTAATAAGCGCTAAACGGGATAAATTAATTAGACGGTAAAATTACTAATAAAACTTCTAACGCTAAAACCCGCAATTGTCTGCGTTAAATAATTGAACGACATTATATAAATTGTTGCCGTAACTGATTTTATAAGCCCCTTACATAAATTTCTTAAGCACTAATGTTGAATACTTAAACTGGCTTCAAGAGTGCAAATACGTCATATTTAAAAATTATGTTTGCTATAAAACGAACGAATATTAATACACAAATAACATAGAGAGGTATAGTTTTAAGATATTATAAAATTTAGATGCATGTCTTATGCTTGTAGAGCATGGGTGGCTTTGACTGATTGTAGTTGCTATGACTCATTCCCTTTCTCGGGTTAAAAAATGCCAACAGCCATCAATCTTTGTAATGAGGTCAAATAAAATGTTTTTATAAAAGGTAATGTTAATTGTGTGATTGTTTTAGATTAAATAGTTTAGTCTCTACTCTTATTTTAATAATAATAATAATAACTAAAAACAAATAACTTGGATGGCAATTAATGTGGAATAATTCTTATATAGATGATTGTTTTTTCCCTTATGATTTTGTTTGTGCGCGAGAACATTGTTTAATAAATTTTAAATATCTTTTCAGAATCAGGAGACACACCCATTAAGGACAATTGGGGTCGCACCAAAGTGCCATGTTCCGGTCCTGGGGATGAAGTAATGTGTTAATTATAATTTAAAAGGAGTTTTTTATTTATTTTTTCTCCGACGTTTATAAATAGAAAGTAATTTTAATCTCTCCTGAATATATTTAACCTTTGAATTCGACATTTGAAGTCTCATTACAAACAGACTGGGGAAGCTATCTGGAAGAAACACATTTTTGACATAATTTGAGGTGCGATGTAATTAAAAATCATTCCTGCTTTGACGTTTGACCAAAGGCTGACTTTACGGGCTGCGGCCTCCATTGAGAAAACATTAATTGAAAACTACACACTTATTAATTAACTATATTTGTAAATTGTTAGAGTATATCTGTCCTATTTTATCCTAAGTATTATTTATGAAGGTATGCAAAACATATTAAATTAAATATTGTAAACCATAACAAATATTGACATATAATTAGCAATTATTTAAAATTGTAAACTTTCATTGTTTTAATTATTATTTTTTATTATTTTTATTTTTATTTAATTTTTTTAATAAAGGAAGTTTTTGGTTTTAATATTTACTGACATGTTATAACCTAAATACTGTTGGGGCAGATTTTAATGTTTTCAGTCGAGTGAGGATTATTGGTCAAGGGTCATTATTTCGGAACAAAGTCAACTGGCGGGACACAGACCTCTTTAAAAACCCCCACCCACAAAGAAACTGCAACTGCCACCACCATCAGAGGGGCGTGATGCAGCCATCATCACAAAACATCCTGCCAATACCTGATGGAGAGGGGAGGTTCCTGGCGCCACCTGTTGCAACAATGACTGTGCCATCATATACAAATGTGATAAAAGAAAAACTGCTCCACTGCCCAATGCACACAATGCTCCGCACGAACTGTCCTATGAAAAACTGCTCCATATGCTCTGCACAAGCGTCCTTAAAGCATTCCTGCGTCCAGAACTGTCCACTACGATGGTGACTCAACCCCACAAACAATGCTTTCCTTGAATTAGTGATACCGGGCCATATGATGTGATACTGACTGTTTACACTGCACTCTATTTTTGACAGATATAAGGTGATAACATCTACAGTAAAACATTTCGTAAATATAATGAACTGATTGACAACACTATATACACACAGATTTATTACATTTTAAAAACGTTTGATGTCTATTTTGATTTGATCTGATTTGTTTATCTCTGTCTATTTTGAAACAGTCAGCTTTTTGGGCAAACATCAAAAAGGGGGACTAGCAAGCTTAATGGTAACATTAAAACTAAGGGCAACTTTATGTATTAATAATAATTGATGAATTGGCTGAAAACTGAGATTCTTTGTAAAATTCATTGGCATAAGCTACAATATTTTTATAGTACAAAAGATAATACAGGTAAATTTCGTCTGGTTTCAGAAATTGAAACAGCTAATATGAATACAGATAAGATACAATTTATTTCAATCTTAATTATTATATTTTACTTTTTTAAGTTTGGTCTTCTAGTGTTTTCCCGAATTCTCTTTTGAAATTTAAATAGTTGCTTGGGACGCATTGTCGAATTTGCTGGTTAAATGTAAAATTTTCCCCTCTTTCTAAACAAAAAGCAAGCAAAATTTATTTACTGCAAAACTTTATATATTAGTCTGAAAGAGTCTCTAAAGCGATTTTTTTTTTCAGATGGGGGAATTATTGGTTGGTCTGGGTATATCGTCGCGAAGGACACAAACAGTCCATGTTAAATAAATAAATTTAAAATTAAAAGTTAGTCTTAATGCGATAATTATAGATAGTCCGTGAGAATGAATTTTACAGGAGGACAATTGGGGATTTCCTTGACCATGGAGAAGGAGTAAGTTTTGGCAGGGACGGCGAAAATAAGGTGAATATGTTCCATTTCTATTTCTATTTTTCCCTTGGGGCCCTGGGGTTAGATGTTATTTTTTGATTTTATTTGTTGACGAAAGTTGCATTTATTTAATGGCTGGAAGCACATCCATGCTATATCTATAACAATAAATATTATAAAACATTCCAATAATTATTACATTCTGTAAACAAAATTGGCCTCGTCAGATTTGAACTGGCTAAAGATTTTCATTTTTTGCATTTAAGAATGTGCTCAGGTCATTAAAGTCAGCCAAAGGCTGGATCCTAATTAAATGTCACAACAAACAGAATTTTTTCCCACAGGAGAGGCCTACAGAACTTTACTAACATTTACTAACTCCTAACTATATAACACTACCAAAATGCTCTTTCAAAAAGAAGGGATGCGAATAAATGTTTATTAGTGACTAAATGAAAATATTTTGCACCCAGATAAGGTGATGAAAAGGTCAATCTAGTCCAGTCCACGGGGCACCTGGTTCCACATCTTGCCTATTAGACCAGCCGGAGGTCCGCCTTCTACTCAGCCCCCACCTTCAGGAGCCAGCCACCACCGGGAATCAACAGAGAAACCACTGCACCTGCCATCTGACGAATCAACAGAGAGACCAGCCAGCTGCTCCAGTGACCAGACGTGCCAGCCGAGAGGCCATTCAACTGCTTCCAGTGTCAGCTAACGAGCTGAGGAATTACTACATGAAGATTGAGTTTCGCTGAGGACGTCTTTCGAATGGAAACAGGAGGAATGTGTCCCTTTTTCCAGGGCATTCCACAAAGAATGAGTCACAACTTGGGAAGATAAAATCCCGGTGACCGATTTTTGCACCCCTGGCAGTTGGAGAGAGGCAGAAGGACCCTCTTCACAAAAAGGCTCTGTTCAACCTTCTGCTGATGCTGCTCAAGGAACCTGAGTGCACCATCCACACAAGAAAATAAAGAAAGTGACGACTGTTTAAAAAAAAAAAAAAGAAAAAATCACAAGATGGCTGCTTCGAAGAGACAATGCGTCTTCAATTGCGTCTGCATCACGACACTCTTTCTTATACTGACTGTTATGCCAATTTTGTGTTTTTGGGATCCCCTAACCACATCTGTAAACGCAACCACAAAAATTCGGGCTAAGCGAGACATGAACTCTCCACACATTCCCTGGGTTATATCCAAAACGTATGATGACTCAGTCACGGTGACAGTTGCCCCAAACACAAACACCTCTGTCAAAATTCCCATTACGTCATTAAAGGGATTTAGAGGATGGGAAGAGACAAGGGGAGGAATATGGGTGAAATATTGGTGGTATTTGACAGGAAATGTTGCGCAACTAGATTGGGGTACTTTTATAACCACCCAAAGTGGACAATATTGGCCACCGGGAAAAAGCAAGGAGGCTGTTTTCTTTTCTAAAAGGACAACACTGCGTAAAATGGGAGGTCAACTAGAATTAACCTTTTCCATTCCCGACGGGAATATACGACCAGCTAATGTAACTCTGTACAACACCTCCTGTTTTGGATTACTGTTATGGGCATGGTCCCACGGCGTTGACCCACGTTTTCCTATTCTAATCTGTGTAAATAAGACTATGAGTAAGCTAGACCAACCAAAAATGACTAAATACTCAATGGAGAATGGGATAAAAGCTGTAAGTGTACCGATTGATAGTGTAATTGAATGGTTTAGGGTTACTACAGGAGTATCCAAAAGCAGCAACAATTGGCTATTGCTAGCACACGAGGCAGCACACGCCTCTGGTAAGGAGTGTGTAGTATGTGTGGGACCACGACCTTTATTGAGAGTAATCCCGGCTAAAATCGAGGAACAATGTATAATGGAAATTATGAATAAAACTGCCCCAAATGCCAAATGCTCTCAATGGGATAAGATATATCCACTAGTGAATTTGCAGACAACTAAACCAATATTTTCAAAGGAAATTGCAGATGGTAATTTTTCATGTATTAAAATGACAGGTACCGGAGAACAATTGGGAGAACTAGATCACATTTCACACTGCACTACAATAATAAATGTGGGTCAAAAAATTCAAGCCGCAATCAAGGGCTGACATTTGGTGGTGGTGTGGGCATAATCAGATATTTGACAAGTTGCCTTGGGATGGCAAAGGATATTGTGCTCTCATCACCCTTCTTCTGCCAGTACAACTTTTTCCCACCTCGGTTGATAACCTTTTACAAATGATTGACACTTGGGAACCACAATCTTCTCCTCCTTTCCATAGAATTAAACGATCCTCTTGGCAACAGGAAAATGTCCCCACCTACATTGATGCAATTGGAGTGCCGAGAGGTGTGCCAAATGAATACAAATTGACTAATCAAATAACTTCAGGATTTGAATCCCTAATTTGTTGGTGGTGTACCATTAACAAAAATGTAGACAGAATTAATTATGTGCATTACAATGTACAAAGACTAGGAAATTGGACTCAATCTGGATTTGAAGCTGTACATGGCCAATTGGCTGCCACATCTTTGATGGCTTTTCAGAACCGAATTGCACTTGATATGCTATTGGCAGAAAAAGGGGGAGTTTGCTCAATGTTCGCAGATCAATGTTGTACCTTCATTCCTAATAATACCGCACCGGATGGTACTTTAACTATTGCAATTAAGGGACTCCGGACACTTAATAGAAAGATGAATGAACACTCGGGTATAGACACTTCGCTATGGGATAATTGGATGACTGTATTTGGCCGCTACAAAACCTTAATTTCCACAATTTTGATATCAATTGCTGTATTTACGGCTCTAATAACAATATGCGGATGTTGTTGTATACCCTGTATTCGTTCCCTTTGCGAGAAAATTATTTCTGCCGCAATTGAAAAACAGGACGTACGAAATAAGTCTTCTTACATGATGATGGAGTCTGTTACTTCCTCAGCCCGGCCTGCTGCAACATCCGATGTAGATCCCGCTGGAATCTTTGTGTAAAATGTTTAAATATTTAGTTATTGGGCTTAGTGTTTACGTAAGCCCAAAAGGGGGACTGAAGGATATTATAACATTTTAATACCTATTTTCATATATCGATTATTGTTACTGATCATGAACATTTAATTCTTCATTTTAAGTTTGTCAAAGTGTCTTGTGTCCTGAGCAGGGCACATGATGTTGACCTCGTATGTTCTGGGTTAAAGCTGGGACCATATTATTTAGTCTAGAAAAGTTCCTTCTCATCACTTTGTACGAAAACATATTTTCGCCCTTGATTTTGCTATACACTGATTGGTCCAGAATTTCTTGTTTTATTTTGTACACGTACATTGTGGTCTTGAACAGAACTTGTTTTGCTTTTCCATTAGTCACGGTCATTGGTGCTTTTGGGTCAAATGATAAAGTGAGATTTTGTTATGAAGAAGAATATGAAAAGTGCCTTGAAAATATACATATTTTGGCTAGAGACGAAGACAGCTGCAACTGCACTAAGAGTTCTATTGTTTGACATGTCCTTCAACTGTATAACACATTTGCTCATTCATGAAGGGAGAGATATTCTGCTTGGAGACTGAATTGTAATAAAAGGCTGGCCCTTCGAGAGGAGGGTGTGCATTGTTGATCAGAACTTGTCGGAGTTTGATTCAATGGTGCAACAGGAGATCTCCTCTAAGAATTATCCTGCGCAGGAAACTCTGTTCATTTCTCATCTCACCAGTTGGTTTATTGGACACGCAAAAAGTTATGGATTAACTACATCCCTCAGTTGGTGATTTAAATATACCTTCTTCAGATGTTAAAACATGACCAAGCTGCTGGGAAAAAGTCAAACAGAAAAAGACTACAGCGCTTCCACCTGCTTGACTATACGAACAAAAAAGAAACATCATTTGTCTTTGATTGTCTTCTTTTCATAAGAGCAAACAACATCAGTGGCGCTCATTGCACTCCTCCTCCTCCTGGCTCGGCCAAGGACACACAACAACAACAACAACAGGACGTTATCACTGGTGCTGATGTCCTCCAGTTCATAACCTTGGCTCATATCCGCCGCCGCCGCTCCCTGCTAACTAGATTGGCAGCGACGGCGCAGCTTTCGCTCGATGGGATCTCCAGTACAATTACTTCATTAGTGTGCAAAGTAGATTTTTCTGACAACTTTTTACTAAGGATGGGCGAGTACATATACCAGGTATCGGTAGCACGTCGATACAGGCCTTATTTCAAGGTATCGGCTACTCATGGAGGATGCCGATACCTACCATTGATACTTACGGCAAAAAAAAATAGGTCTTCCTTGCCAATTATTGGTGCTACATTGCTGTTTTGACATTTCAATCACCATGAGCATCAGAAAGAAAGGTCTCTGTTCAATTATATGTCATTAGCTAAAATTATATGTATCATAAGTAGTAGTGGTATCGGTGCTTGGAGAGTGAATACTTGTACTAGTATTGAAACATCTACCAGAGTATTGCGTTTTAGTATATATATATTTTTTAAATACAAGTATCTGTACTTCCACTTTGTGTGTGTGCGCGTGTGTATGTTAACAGCTAACGAAGCGAACCACATGGGCCCATCCCGTCTTAATCATGTCGGTGTTGCGGACATAGTGGTGACAAACGACAACATCGCTTTCCGGGGTCTGGTCAGAGTCACGTAACCCTCTCTGATAATTCAAGCGGACACATGATGCTTTTATTTCCCCACAATTTTAAAGACTTCTAACGTGTCTTAATAAAAGTCATCTAGCAGTCCTCCATTAAAATATGCAATGTATAAAGAATTACAGTACCTGACGTTCACTTGTCGCACTCAGTTCTAAATGTGGAGTAGAGCTTTGGTACCAGGACGATCATTTGTCATCATGTTAGTGAATGGAAAAAATGCAAATAGAAAATCAAGAAAAATATTGGAAAATTTGAGGAAAGAAACATACATGAAAAGAAGGGGGGAAATCAGTTAAGGAAAAATCGCAAATCACCTTTCCTAGATACAAAAAAAAAATCAGACAAAGAAAAAAGGCAGGAAAAGAAAAAATAGGATAAAGTGACATATAAAGACAAATAACAGGAGAAAAAAGGAAACTGATTGAAAAAGGAGGGAAAAAAAGTCTACACTGCTGCCAACTTTCAACCTTCGATGCTATATTTACTCTCACATTTTTTTGGGAAACATCTAAGAAGGGATGTAGTTGCTTGTTAAATTTCACACATGAAGGGAGGGCAGACACTCCAGAGGCACAACTACTTGTGTGCAAGCTATTATTTCACTTTTCTATCACGGAGGTCTAATCTTTGTTATTCTGATGTGTTCTTGCTTCCTGTTACCTTCCATGAAGTACAGCTTCAGAACTTTCCTCGTACTTTTTACTTGATAGTTTTGCACTTTATTGATTTTTCTTTCTTGAAAAACGACAGCTTTCGGCGGCGAGCTCATAAATAAGAGCATTACCGCGATGATATGAAGTATGGAGTCGCTGGATCTGGGCTTTGAAGCACTGCCCAGGCAGGAGGAGCCATTAAGGGCCCCCAATGAATCTTTGGTCCGGGCCAAGCGATCCCCGGAGGAGGTAAATCAATCCGAATATCCAGCAGTGTCATCGCACAGTTAATAGTTATGAAGGAGCTTCATAAGAACCGCAGTTGGACCCCGCATTCTTTTTCTCCCGTCACATTTTCATAGCGGGAAGGATTTGATCAAAGAAGATCTTCGTACAGTTTGTCCGTTGCTTCTACCCTGGTCTTGCCGGGAGAATTTTTTCCGCTGACCTTGTCGACCCGTTATTGGTAGGGATGAATGTGCATTAACCTTTTTTTCAAAAGGAGCTTAACTAAAACTAAACTAAAATTGAAAAAACATTTTCGGTAATGAAATTAAATAAAAATGAAAATGCTTTTTAAAAAACGAAAACTAACTGAAACTGCACTAAACCCAACTATAACTATAGTGAAAATGTCCATAGTTTTCTTCTTTGGTAATGAATTAAAAATAATAACTAAAACACAATAAAATACATGAGTGGGGCTGATTTTAAATGTGATTTAAGTATAGTGTATTTATTTTGATTTAACCGGAATAAGGCCGTTTGAAAGTGAGTCGAAACAGAAGTGACGTCATCGAGCAGCAGCCAATAGAAAAGCACCTTCAGATGACGTCACTCCTAGGCGCCAATTTTGCATGCTTGACTTTTGGCTCCAATGGCTCGCCGTGCCTGCTTTTTCATTCAATTCTGCCGAAATGCAATGTTAGGTAAAAAGTGTTTTTTATTTTTTATTTTTTTTAACATGGTATTTGTTAAATCTTGCACACAAGTAATACGCATTTTTGAAATAACTAAAACTAATAAAAACTAACAGAGCAGCCCTGAAAACTAATTAAAACGAACTCAATTAAAAAAACTAAAACCCAAAACAAAACTAACTATAATAAAAATACCAAAACTATAATAAACTTGCACAATTAATGACAGTGTTTTGTACAAAAAAAGTAATGCATTCAAATTAGCAATAACCAGACATATTTCTGTACCAAAGTGAAGCATTCTAGATGATTGAAAACTGACATTTTGTTGCAAAATGCATGAAAATTCATATGTAGGATTTTTTTGTACAACCCTAGAGCTGATTTTCAAAATAAGTGTTGCGGCTCCTGCTTTTATGGTTTGAGCTCTGGATATTAACTCATTTTGCTTCCAAAAACATATAAAAACGTTCTATTTTAAATGTTTTAAGTGTTCCAAAGACTTATTTATATGTTTTTTTATGCTAGAGTATACAGAAGACCAACAGGTGGCAGCAGAGCAAAATAGATCAACCAGGGCCATGTTGATAAAAAGCAATTTTTTCCCCACTGTTTTAAACAGATTTGTGAATAATGATGAAACTTAGCTATATTCTAATGCTAATTGCTGCAAAACAGACACAAATATACTTTTTTTTTGATGAAAGAAGAGACTCTTATCTTTCTTTTGGTAGGTTCCATGTTCATATAGCAATGGAACACAATATTCTGTGGGCCTTGCAAAATCAGTCAAAATCCAGTAAAACAGGCGGGAGTGAAGGGGGATTGCTTCAGTGAAATATTTCCAACAAACATCTTCTGTTGACGACGCCCTGTCCGTTTGTCTGGTCTCCATGGTTTCCTCCGGTTTGTTGTGCGGACATCCTACTATGACTTCAACTTCTTTCGTTGGACATCTCGAAACATCTTGCGGGAGCCTTCCAGGAAGGAGCAATAATTCATGTTTTACACTCATGTTTTGGATCGACGACGGGAGAAGAGGCCAGCAAGCCGACGCATCCGCCCATCGTCTTCGCTTTGTTCCCAGCCAGGGTTCTCGATAGTGAGGCTTGAGGGGTCTCGGGGAAGCATTGGTGGCAGACGGGGGGTTATTATGGAGGCAACCAATAACTCTTCATGAGCATCTTGAGCTCCTGGCTGAGCTTTCAAGTTTTGCCTCGTATCCCGGCTCCCACGGGCCCTTCAGGACCAACAACTTCCTCCATCGCTCTCCACCGCCTTTTTATAACTCCTTTAAGCCTGAGCAGCTTCCACGTCGGCGTCGTCATTACTCATTCCTTTTCAGAGCGGGTTCGGGTTTGATGCGTGTAGCGCGGGATTATGCATGAACGTGCGCCTCAGATGTGCTCGCGCATCAAAGTCTTCGGTCCGAAGGCGTCGGTGTCAATCACACGCAAAGACTCATTATGGGGTTCTAAAAGGGAATCAGCAGGTGTTTATCAGAGAATGTCGTGCCTGTTCTGATCCGATCGAGTGTTCAGCTTGTCAAGTTCGCTTACAGTTAACGCTGCCACTCTAAGGATATGGAAATTTGCGGGCTCATTTTGAAGCTGTTCATCGCAATCTGAAACAGAATGTTTGTTTATGCTTGAATGCAATTACATGTGAACAAACTAAACTGAAGCCTGATGCCGTAACCATGCTAGCATCATCCTAAATGAATCAATGCTAGCATTGCTATGCTAGCATCAATAACTTCAACTGACAAAAAATAAATAAAAAATAGTGACCGACAGTGACCTTATACATGCAACAAAAACAAAGAAAATTGACTTTTTAATTGCTTGCTAGGTCTGAAGAGTGTGACTAATTTACATAATACGCTGCCAAGTTACGAGCTAGCTATGCCCCTGGTCGCCATGGTAACAAAAGACTTCCAGCTGAGCAGTCGAGGGGGTTGGGTGAGCGGTGGCTCGTTTTCATGAGCCAGGACGGCTCCCTCAAAACAGACGAGGCTAAAATTTACATAAAATGTATTTAAAATTTGTATCCTTGGGATAGAGCTCAGGCAACGACCAATCACAGCTCACCTGTTTTCTGAAGCTGATCTGTGATTGGTTGTTACCTGAGAAACATTGATGTCATCTTCAGTCGACAGCAAGTGGCAAAATGGCCGCCTTCTAATATTGATAACTGCTGGATTTGACAACACAACACAAACACATATTATTGTCAAAATACTTTAACTCATTTGCTCCCAAAAACGTATAAACACGTTCTATTTTAAATATTGCCATGGTCCCAAAAACATATTTATACGGTTTTTAATGTTTTTTATTTATTTATTCTAGAGCATACAAAAGGCTTTGATGCAGCTTCTGACCTAAAGAGGTTGCTTAAAGGAATGGTAGTTATTACAAAAAACAGCCAGAAGGTGGCAGCATATTATAAGAGATCAGCCAGGGCCATGTTGCAACAAATTCTTTTCACCGGCGTTTTTGACAGGTTTGTGAATAATGATGAAACTTAGTTATAGTCTAATGCTAATTGCTTAAAAACGGAAACAGGTACAAATAAATATTTTTTTCCTGATGAAAGAATAGACTCTAATCTTTCTTTTGGTACTTTGCATGTTTATATAGCGATAGAACACAATATTCTGTGGCACTGCAAAATCATTTAAAATCCAGTAAAACAGCCGGGAGCGAAGGGGGTTGCTTCAGTGAAATGAGTTAAGTATTGACAAAATCATCATTGGCGATAGCTTTATGTTGCTGTTTACCATTACTTCTGCTCTGTCGGCATAACAACCTTATATTTCATCTATGTTACGAGACAGATTTTTCGCCACATGCCAACAGGCATTCGGAGAACAAAATGAAATTCCATAAAGCGAGACCACTCCAATTGCATGTGTGCCTATAAAACCTCCCTGGCTGTTATTGGCTGCGGGTCAGAGTTCAAGTGTTAAGGGAAGCGCTAGTGTCCCCGTGGGGAATGCCGGCTAATGGAATAGGAGATTCGGGTCAAATGACATGATATGGGGGGACGCCGGGCCGGCCACTGGGTTGAGCTTCAATCCGCGACAAAGATCTAATGTTCGATTTGGGCGGGCGGGCAGCAACTAGCGACGGCCGTTAAAATCCCATTCAGCATGGAAGAGAGCGGTAAATCTCGATGTGCGTCAGCGTTGATTGTGTTAGCGCTAAATAACTTGACGTCTCCTTGCAGTTTTCCAACACTCATCACATGAAAGTCATTTTTAATAATGAATAGAGCCAATTCTCTTCCAGAATCTGTCAGTCTTTGCTCAGATCTGACAGCAGATTTGTGGCAATATTGTCTATCAGTGTTTCCCAGCCTTTATTGAGCCAGGGCACATATTTAATTTGAACAATCTCACACCAACAATCAAAAATTACAATTAACGCTCTCATTACTGAAATAATGATGATATCATTTTAATTGACTTACTCAGTGTGAAATCTGGGCCTGACAAATGGAACTCAGCCTTAGTATGTGGCATCCCCAGCAAAGCACAAAAACTTCCGTCAAATCACAGGTGTAAAGCAAGACTACATTAATATTCCGCTTCCAGTAGCTTGTTCGCCACCGCACGAACAGGAAACAACAAGTAAACAGTCTGGAAAATCCCCACGTGGATCACTCCCAGCTGCTTCCGCAACCCCTTGAGCACTAATTTAAGATGCCAAAAGTGTCACTGTACGCGTCGACCTATTTTTCTTTTTACCCCGTTTTGAGTGGCACAAAAACATTGAACAAAAGCACAGGCAGCTGTGTTTGCACAAATAACCGGAACGTCAGGACGTCACATGTATGACGAGCCGGTCACTTCACCAGTCAGTCTTGTCGGCGTCCTTGACACCAGCAACCCCCCCAACGACAAAACGCCAAGCCCCTTATTCCACAAAGTGCCAGTTTGGGGGGCATAACGGGAGTGACGGGCAGTTGGCAGGATGGCGACTCCCGAGTGAGCGGAGTCTATTTAACTCGATGAGAGAGCGGCCATGCTCCTTCGCCACCCGTCTCAGACACAAACATGCTGATAGAGCTTATGAAATTCTATTAAAAATAAATAATTGACTAAATAAATAAATAACAAAAGTGAAAATAAAAACGGATATATAAAAACTATAATTTAAAAATTAAATACAAAAAAGTAAATATAAATGGATATATATATATATATATATATATATATATATATATATATATATATATATATATATATATATATCACTAAATAAATGAATACAAGTACAAAAAATTGTTTAAAAATGAGATGAAAATAAATAAATAAATTCAAAAATAAATATATGAATAGAATTAAATATCAATCAATAAATAATAACGCTCAGCATTAAATGCAATACTGAAGATACATCAATAACAGAGTTCTTGCTTGTTTAAATCTGTGTCAGAAGAAAGTTTTGGTCAAAATCAAATTTTGTGGAGTTGAGTTTATTGGGACAAGTCTGAGTTTGCTGCCATGCTAAAATGGCCAAAATGGCCCCAAAATAAATTGGCAGACTTCATGTAACTTTTTGAGCATGGGTTCTGAATTGTTGTGTAGAAATAATTTTGAGTTAATGTAAAGTTCCTTTAACGCCACTAACTTTTTTTAATGCACGATTAATGAGCGGCCATCAAAATTTAGCTGTAATAAATTTAATAAGAATGCATATATTTGTGGAGATTGGGCTCAAATTGTGTTTTACTATTTTTAAAATGTGCAGAATTTCACAAGTTAGTTCATGTTAAAGATTAGATAGTTTTTAATATGAAAAGAAAAATGCTCTGCGCTGTCACCAATGTCTTACAAATGCAATTATGCCATCTAGTGGCAGAAAAATGACATCAACACAAATCAATATCACACTCGTTTTTACTGTACAGTACATCTTTTTTATTTTAACTCAATTTTATGAATTATTATGACATTACTGTATCAGTGACTAAAAGATGCAGCTATATTTCTATTAGTTTAATTTGTTCCCACTTTAATGTAAACAAGAGTATGAAAACCTTTTATTGTACCTTTAGAACAGATATAAAAAATTGTGATTAATCGTGAGTTAACTATTGAAGTCGCGCAATTAATAACAATTAAAAATACATGATACATTTACTCACACGCCCACCAAATTTCAGCCCTCAGCCCACACTTTTATTTATTTATTTATTTTTTTAGAAACCCCCCACCACAGGCAGCACAAGAAGGCTATTTCAGCCCCCCCCCCCCGCAGAAGGCTAGCAGAATACACATGAAGGGCTTACCGGAAGGCGTGTGTGTGTGTGTGTATAAGTGTGTGTGCGACGAGGGTCTGCAGGGAAACAGATTACAACATCAGCACCAATATTTATTCTGCACACTTCAAAAAGGACGATGCAGTCTTCACTTCCCGTCTGCCAGATGTTCAGCGTTTCGTCACCTGCGTTAGCTCGTCTTCTCTCCCCCGATTCCCCCACCCCCCCCCCCCCTCCAAATCATACACTTGGCAACAACTTATGTGTGTGTGTGGGTGCGTGTGTAAGCAAGCAGCCAATTAAAAGATAAGTGCACAATTAAAACAGGGTGCTAAAGCTTCTAGAAGTTGTCCTTTATCGGTGTTTGTGTTAATTGTGAGGCTCGCTGGCTGGATTAAAAGGTCAGGAGATATGCGGTGGGGAGGCGGGGAGGTGGTGGGGGGCTTTGGTTGGATACGGTTGGGTGCTAGCCCAGTGTCCTCCAGAGATCTGATCGCTATGAAGATACTTTGGATGGAGGGGATGAGGATGGGAGGAAGGAGTGCAGAGATAAGAATCTCGACCTGATCCAGACAATTAGTCGCTGTTTACTTTAGGAAGCTCATAGTGATGCATCAAAGAGAAAAAAGACAGAAGGGGGGGGGGGGTGTTGCGTTGTTGCAGCAAATACCCCATGATGTCTCACCGGGACGACACAACCTTATACGGTAAGTTGCCAAAAAAGCTCTTTCTGGACATGACTTCTTAAAAGTTTTTTGTTGGGTCTACTCATAATAGACAATGTCTGGCAAATTTCACACTGCCAAGTCAAACTGGCTTCCGGGGCTGAATTTTCAAAAACAGCATTGTTCTTTTGAGTTTGGTGTTTTACTCATTAGTCATCAATATTCCCATTTCCATATCAGATGGTTAAAATTTGGTAACGACCAGAAAAAGTTCATTTTTGGAGGAACCCTGGAAATTGGTCTAAAATGGCCACTTCTAAACAAAATGGCAGATGTCTCTTTTTTTTGTGAGTCTATTCAGGAGACATGTGTACCAAATTTCATGTTGCCAAGTGCGACTGGCTCAAAGTTGAATTTAAAAGTGGCTAGCGTTGTCTTTTATGGCTTTCTGCTAAAATCTCTATAACGTCGTCGTCTTCGAAGGACCCCTAAAATTATCCAAAAATGGCCGCTTCAAAGCAAAATAGCTGTGGCATTTCCATTGGTCAAAAGGTGTTGAAGTAGCCAACCGGTATGATCTCGCTCTTTAGTACTCTTTAGTAGGGACGCTGGCCATTTTGTTTTAATTCAACCAAACCAAACTGTCTTAATTCATCTATCTATGCCAGTGATGTAAAGTGACAGGCACAACAAATAAACGCTCTGCTACAATTTAGCTGTGTAGCTGATGCCATTCATATAAAAGACAAATAACTTTGTGTTCAACTAAACAGGCACAGATTTCAGGCCAAATAGATTTGTCAGTAAAGTGCGAGGAAATCGAGATGTTATGCATTTTGCTCATTAAAGGTTGGGAATCATGGCATTAGATATCCTGAACCCCCCAAAACGTATAAATGAGCTAATTATTTAATTATTACCAGTGTCCCAAAGACATATTTAAAAGTTGTTGTTTTTTTTAAATGTTTTTTATGCTAGAGCATACAGAAGGCTTTGATGCAGCCTCTGAACTGAAGAAAATGCTTGAGCAGTTGGCAGCAGAGTATAAGAGATCAACCAGGGCCATGTTGCAAAAAGCCCCCCCACTGTTTTAAACAGATTTGTGAATAATGATGAAACTTAGCTATAGTCTAATGCTAATTGCTGCAAAACGGAAACAGATAAAAAATTAAAAAAATAATTCCTGATGAAAGAAGAGACTCTAATCTTTCTTTTAATAGGTTTCGCCATGCTTTTATAGCAGTAGAACACGATATTTTGTGGGCCTTGTAAAGATCAGTCAAAATCCAGTAAAACAGTCGGGAGAGAAGGGGGTGAATGAGTTAAGAGACAGAAATTTACTTCTGTAGTATCTTTACATCCTAAATTGTCCCCTGGGAATTGACATATTTTTTACATGCATGGTTCACGTGTGTACGAAAGCAGGCAAATGTCTGGTTGGTAAACGGCTCAGATGAGCGACATAAAAGGTCTGCAAAGGTTATCAGCACGGGTTGACCTCGGAGATCAGAACTGAGGGCCGCCGCCGCTCTGCGTCTCTTATCTCTCGTTTCCGTGCTCCCAGAAGTCTGCTGAAAGACACCCGTACCCACACCAACCCCCCTCCTCCTACCCCCTCACCCCACCAGCTGATGAGCATATTCCCGGGTGTCTCCCAGGAATACGTCACGTGACGCCAGGCAGTATGTCGGATAATTAAACTAATTAATCAGCGTAACTGTTAAGTAATTGACTCTTGATTGGTTAGTTGACTATTTGAATAATTCTCCATTAAATTAAACAACACATGGTAATTCACACGCTCTCCCAAATGCGCACCACCCTTGCCACTCCCACCCAGACGTGCACATGGTGACCTAGCAACACCCCTAAAAAGCTAAATCTAAAATCTAAAATGCAACAAAGTTGAAAGCATACGACTGTCCAAAACGTCAGCACAAATAAGCTTCAGGGATAATGAGTGACTCAAGTCCAACCTCTGATTGATTCATTAATTGATTAGTGGAGTTCCTTTCAACTTAAGTGTATGTACAACCTTCCTGCAAGATCAGAAGCATGACGCTGTCAAGTTTAATTCCTAATGCGAGCTCCAACCTTGAGTTTGACTAAAGATCGGGGCCAGGCTACGTTCTGAGACTGGAGGTCGACCTGAGTTTGAGCGAGCGACCTCGTCTTGATGACCCTTTAAGCAAACGCAGCTCAGGGGTCAATACGGGGTGAGGGTCCTGTGGTGTGCAGGGGTTTGTGGGGGGGGGCAAAAGGATTTGACTCAGTCTAAGACGAACACCTTTTAGGCGAGCAAAAGTATCAAGCTTCAAAGTTGCCGTCGACCTGCGGGTCTTTGGGCGGTGGGCATGCAACTTGATATTTTAATTGATGGTCATCGTTACGAGTCGCCGAAGAAGAATGATTGCGTTCAATGTTGACAAGGAGCGGGGTATGGGGCGGATGCTGCGGCCCCAAAATACTGAGGCCGCTTCCAAATATGTGACAGTGATGAGTAATGTTGCCCCTGCTCGCTGGCTGACCTGAGAGCGGCACCCTGCCAGCGTGCATGCGTGCAGCTGGCGGACAATTGGAGGCGAGGCGTTTAGGAACATTGGAGTTGCCGTAAACTGGCGGTAATTAGCATGATGAGCTCAAACGGTCAACACCAGGCGCCTCCAAAATTGTCCCCAAACTTTGAGCCAAAAATATCTATGGATAAAGATTTGACAGCACATTCTACACAAATATTGTTGATAACCCAGGCGATGGGTTCACAAATCAATCAATCAATTTCAATCAATCAAAAAAAAAAAAGGAGTGAGCTAATGCTGGGTTATTTTTATTATCCAACATGGCATAAAAACTACCCACACTGATCAGTTAAAGATACCAAGAAATGGCTTACCAGGCTATTGGTAATGTTATGTGTAGAGCTGCCAAAATTAATTGATTAATCGATAAGTAATCAATTCTGAAATTAACTGACAACTGTTTTAATAATCAAGTGATCGTGTGAAGCCATTTTATCATTATTTTTTATGAATACAAAATATGAAATAAACAACAATAACTGGTTAATAAACAGTAATCAATGAGAAAATGCTTTTCTAATACACTTGAATGCAAAATTAAAATAAATTAGTTGATTAATCGATTGAATAATCGACAGATTAATCGATTCTAAAAATATTCGATAGAGACAGCACTAGTGTGGGCCATCCATCCTGACAGCGATTCGAACCCCGACGCCTAACCTGCGCTTGCAATGCGAAATAACCGTTTTCCTTTGTGCCCATATTTGGAAGTGCTGACGTAAGAGCCTACCAAGAAGTAATTTTCCAATTTGATGCGTCCTGCCGCCACGGCAGAAGTCCTCTTGCCGACGGGGCTCCCTGCTAAATGCAGTGTGAAGAGGGAATTACTCGTCATTGGTTGGTCAAATGTCAATCAAGATGTGCAAATTCAGTCTTTTGATCAGTCTACATATCAATGATTGCACAACACCAGTCATGAGAAATGTTTCTTAGAGTGCTGCCAATTTATTTTTATTTTTTTGGTGGATAACGTTTTAAAGCAATACATGAACAATGCGTGAAAGTGACTTGAGTCCATGTTTTTTATTTTGTCAGCCATTTTTAAATATGATCTAAGATTTAACCACAATGTGGTGTCTTGCTTTTTGTCCACCTTTTGTCTCAACTGTCATGAATAATTCTCCCCCTACCACATTTGCTTGTCAGTGACTTTAAGGCTGTTTGCCTAATAAGTCTCATTTCACTTCATTAACTTCTGGCTCGGGGGGCCATTCAAGCACTGATGATATATTACCAGACGACACCAACACATCCACACACACACCCTGCGTGGTAGCCTGAGGTTTAGCGCTGCACCCAGCTTGTAGGAGAGCAAGGAATCACACACAGGGCGGTGTAGATAATGCCGAGTAGTGCTGGTAATTGATGCTGCTACCCGGTGAGCTCTTACATCGCCTCAAATGTATGGAGGACAAAAACGGCCCAAATTTTAAATAAATACATGACTAAATAAATTAATTAATAAAAGGTGAAAATAAAAACGGATATAAAAAAAATAAATAAATACAAAAAAATCTATATATATATATATTTTAAATAAAAAACGAGATTCAAAAAATAAATACAAAAATAAATATAAATAGAATTAAATAGCAATCAATATCTATTTTTGTATTTATTTTGACATTTATTTTTATATTTATTTTTGTATTTTATTTCTACTTATTACATGTATATAGTTGTTTTTGTTTTAATTTCCATTTATATTCATTTTTTAAAATTTAATTCTTAATTATATTTTTTATATCTGTTTTCATTTTCTTTTTTTATTCATTTATTTATTTATTTAGTCATTTATATATTTTTAATTTTGACAGTTTTGGTCCGCCATACAAATCCGTCGCACACGATTGTGCACAACAAATGCACAGTAATGTACTATACAAAATCTTATAATAATATCTGTTGTTACTTTCAAGGTACCCAAAGACGGCGAATGACTCATGAGGATAATTAAAATGAGGTGTTCTACTTGGTAATCATTATATGTAGCACCAAAGTTTGGTTGGTTACATCATGTCAGTCCTAACACATATAAAACCGAAAAATTGTCCAAAATGTCAACATTTACACTTTTTATCCAAACAACTGCTATTTTCTGTACTACGTCGCATAGATTACCGACTTAGGGGAAAAAAACAAAAAAACAAGATGACTGGTGACGTCCCCAAAGATTCGCCGTTGCCAAAATTCCTGTGACGCTCCAGTTGTGCGCGTGTAATTTTGCAGCAGAATAAGAAACGACCGCTTGTGCCGATGACAGCTTTATTACGGCGCATTCGCCGAGTCTTTTTTGCGCTGGCCAAGGGGCTGCTCTGCAAACAGTTATCGTCAAACATATTTTCTTTTTGATGCAAGTTGGCCCATTATGAGAATATAATCACGTACACCAGCTAGTTAGTTTGTTTGTTTCCAGTTAAATTAAAGCCATAAAGCACTCGCAGCTAAGCTCATAATGGGTTTGAGCCCGGGAAATGTTTGTTTGGGGTCATTATATCCAACGTTCCTTTCCACATTTAGTGGAGTCACTATCCCCCTGTTCTATTGGTTCAAATCAGGGAATGCCAAACATTTCACAATAAGATTAACTCATTCACTGCCATTGACGGCTATAGACATCATAAATACATTTTAACTATTTCTATTAGTTTAATTTTTTTTCCCCACTTTTGTTAACAAGAGTATGAAAACCTAGAATTAGTTTTTGTACATTTAGAGCAGATATAAAATTTGTGATTAATCGTGAGTTAACCAGTAAAGTCATGCAATTAATTACGATTTTAAAGAATTAATTGCCTGGCGCCCCTAATTTTTTAAAATATTATCTTTAAAAAAATAAATTAAATAAAATAACTATAATTATTTATCAAATTTTCTAATCTTATCTTTTAAGAAAAGATTATTAAAAATTAGGGGCGTCAGACGATTACAATTTTTAATCGTAATTAATCGCATGACTTCACTAGTTACCTCCCGATTAATCACAAATTTTATATCTGTTCTAATACAATAAAAACATTCTAGGTTTTCATACTCTTGTTAACAAAAGTGGGGAAAAATGTTAAACTACTAGAAATAGTTCAAATGATTTTTTGACATCTATAGCCATCAATGGCAGTGAATGAGTTAAAATAAGCGTTTCCTGCATGAAATCAAACTTTTCAAAACAAGACACAAGTCCGGCACATTATTTCTTGTTAAGTTGTCAATTAAAGTTTTATGGTGGCGGCGTTGCAGAGAGCATCTTTTATTCATCTGGCCTACTTTGAGAGCCACATCTCTCTGCTCATATTTTTTAACTGGCTGCAGTAATATGCTAATGTGTGCTGATTGGATGGCATCTTTAAGTGTGACGTCGCGGTCACCTTGCTTTAAGGTTTTTATATATATATATATATATATCAGGGTTGTTATAGTTTTGGAGTTTTCATTTTTGTTAGTTTTTATTTAGTTTTAAATTTTTTTTAATGTATTTAGTTTTAAAGATTTTCAGGGTGGTTCTGTTAGTTTTTATTAGTTTAAGTTATTAAAAATATGCTCAGTTTTAGTTTTTTTTTTTTTTAATAGTAACACATTTCTTACTTTGAGTTGCAATTTCAGTTAGTTTACGTGTTTTAAAAAGCATTTTCGTTGTTATTTTAATTTAGTTAACAAAATTGTTTTTTTAATTTTAGCTTTAGTTTTTCTCATTAGATTTCTTTAGTAAAACGACCTTGATATATATTAGGCTTTATTCAATCTGTATTTTTCAGATCACAGATCAGCGAGTTTGAAAAAAACAAAAACAAGAACCAATCACTGATTCGGTGAGAAGATGGAGCAAAATATCTATTTAAACATCTTTTATAATTACAGTCGACCGTCACCATTCGTGCGGGATAGGCACTGGCCCGGCCCATGAATAGCAAAAAATCCACGAAAAATGGCACCAGTTTAAACGCCTCGGGAAAAACCCCCAAAAAAAGAACAGGCCAAAAAATATTTTTTTCATTGATCGATCAGGCAAATTGGAATGGTCATCACCATTTGTGATGAGCGTGAACTAATCCCAAACAAGCTGTGCAAAAGTCAGCTATGCTAACAAGTACGCTACCACCAACAGCTCACCAAATGGGGAAAACTGCCTGTAGAGTGCCAAAAAGAACCTTGGCTTTGGCTAATGAGCCATACACAGACTACACTAAGCTTAAAAAAACACACGTATATATGTATATTAGGGAATATTTCTGGCACTAGATATTTCAAATCAAATCTGCGAATGGCCTGTGAACTTTGGGGGCCCGTTAGCGGCTTTGTCAAAATTCTCCGGCGGGACGCATCTGAAAGACGCTCTAAATCTCAGCAGGTCAACTGAAGTGCACCGTGCCATAAATCACCCCTGCAGCATGCTCAGTGCTTGCGCCGCTTCTAAGTCACACGTTTATGGTGCATTGTAGCCGTCCCGTTAACCACGCTGCGTCCCGGCCACCCAGCAGAAAACTTTTTGGATGACGGCTTTGATAGAGTCCAGTCCACCGTGTCGTCCCCTGAAAGATCCCATTTGATTTTAATGGAAACCAGTCGCTTCATGGCGGGAAAAGAGGCCAGGAAGTGACATGTGGTTCAGGCACTGAGGGAGAACGGGCTTCGGGGCGATGGGGCGCCGGGACCAGGGTCAGAATCGGGGACGCGACTGTGATCGTGAGCAGACGCAAACGCCGGATGAGACAAAGTTGTTTCTTTCTAGAAGCTACCATTCAACTTTTTAATTAACCGGATGGCAACCGCACATGTTCAACGTCAAAGGCAGCGATCGGGTGCCCATATTTGGCAGCAGATACTTCCTGTTTCCTCCATGGAGACCAGTCAGGTTTTTATACCAATTGTTTATACCAATTTCACTGATTCAATGTAAAATCCAACAAGGCAAAAGCACCATAACTTTAACAATAAAAGATCCATTTCTTTACTCAAAGTTGGGTCAAATAGACCTAAGTAGAGGATCGGTCAATTTTTGACCCATAGTTTGGTTATTTTTCACCCAACTTTTTTTTAGAGTGCACTCTAAAAACAGTTGGGTCGAAAGTAACCTAATCATGGATAACAAAAAAAAAATGGACCGATCCACTTGATGGGTCAATTTGACTCAACTTATTGGGTTGTTTTATACAAAATGAACCAATTTTTTGTCAAGGATCTGACCAATATTTAGGAGTTGTTTTACACTAAAAGACCCATTTATTGACTCAAAGTTGGGTCAAATAGACCCAAGTAGAGTTTTTACCCATAGTTGGGTTATTTTTGACCCAACAGTTTTTAGAGTATAGGATTTATTTTTTTACAATAAACTCCTCCACCCTTGTCTTATATTAAAGCAAGAAGGACTTTTGAATAACTTAGAACTAGAGCTGTCAAACGATTAAAGTTTTTAAATCAGATTAATCACAATTTTGATTAATCACGATTAATCGCATAATACATTTTTAAATCAACATTTTTTGCCCGCTAAATTTGAAGAGCACCTGTTGTGTATCAATTCTTTCGACATTTAATGTTATGAGGACGTCACACTCCCGTCGTCCTCTTTTTCTAATTAGTAAATTACTTGCATAATTTAAAATGGAAAAAAATGACTGAATGCATGTAGTTCTGTTTATTTCTTAAACACAACCTGTGCTGCCTTTAACGTACCATCCACTGTCAGGCTAAAGGATCATCTGCGGTCAAAATAAATAGTGCAATTAATCTGCATAATACATGATTAATGCAATATTTTTTGTGATTAATTAATTAGTTAATGCTTTAACTTTGACAGCACGACTTATAAAAAATATGTCTCTTCTGACTGCAATTTTGAAAAGTTCAGAGTTCCTGGGCAGGTTTTTACAGATCACACTCTAAAAACAGTTGGGTCAAAATTGGACCTGATATTTTAGTGTACAACAACTCAAAAATATTGGTCAGATCCTTTACTTGGGTCGAAAAATTTGGGTCATTTTGAATAAAACAACCCAGAAAGTTGGGTCAAATTGACCCATAAAGTGGATCGGTCCATTTTTGATCCATAATTGGGTTACTTTTGACCCAACTGTTTTTAGAGTGCAGGGTTGATTTTGTGTCAAAACTAGAACGCTACAGGATTTAGCTGTTGCAAGAAGTCTTTACTCAGCAATTCTTTTCTAAAGTTCAGAGTTGATCGTTCAGGGTCGTTAGTCAATCGGCTCCACAATGGGAATGCTTGTCGCTTTATATCAAATCAAGAACCTTATTCATTTTTGAATAATCTCAAAAGCTGAATGTTTGTGCCGTTTGATCCCTGAAACCAGTCTGGACTTTTTCTTCCCAATGGATTTCGTTCAACAATAAGCACAACGGTCCAGGAATAACGGTCCCAGCAGGAACCATGCCAATGTTGAATGGTGAAAATCAAGACCAATATTTTTACATCTGAAATAAAACCTTGGGGATGATGAATACAAAACACTGAGGCGAGTAGATGGCTTGATATGTTGCTCTAATAACAAGTGGAAGGATTTAATCCAAACGTAAGGCTTTGATGGAGGTTCTCGCCGCGAAGGCTGGAGATTGCGCTAAGTGCACTGCGGGAGACTCTCGGCGCAAAAGTTACAATTCCAGCGTGGCTCTTGCAGACAAACCCAAACATGGAGAAGATGAGCCGATAGCCTCTTAGTCCTCTGAGGTATCACATGCGGGGAAAACTCAAGATTATTCCTATCCGCGCTGATCGGGAGATTACGCCGAGGCGACGTCTGGTTTTGAAGTCCTGGCGGAAATATCTACATGCAAAACAATCGGGTGATTTATCATCTCCAAAATGTCTCCTTAGTTTTCATTGAGAGTTGCTCTAGATAGAATTCTTCAGGACCCGGTATGAAACTTTATAGTGGTACAGTGAGTAGGGTTCATATTTAAGGTGAAAAACAAGATGTGAAATGGCGGCAGGGGGTGAGGTGGGAAATGCCGTTGGTGGGATCATTACCAGCTTTCCAGGAGAAAAGCAAAATCCACAGTAGGATTCTTCGACTTTGCTAAAGGGGCTGGAAAATCCTTTCCTCGGGAGTCTAAGCTTTATCCATCTTTTTTTTCCTTTTCTTTTTTAATTGGAGCCACGACATACAGCAACTTTTTATGTCAATGATATGACCTGTGTCTTTGACACCGGGACCCTGGACCTGGAACTTCAAATAGGATTGTGGATATGACACACATCAAGTGGTGGATGAGTTCTACAGGGTAATTGATTTTTTTTATTTATGAGTGTAATAAGAAATAATGATTCCAAAAATGATAATATAAAAAAAATTTGGGGGGAAAAATGTCTGGTTTGGGATTGGAATTAAATAAAAGAAACATAAACAAAACTAACCCTAGAATGTCAAAGTAGATTGTAGTCCAGGTTAGGGTCAAAAGTGTTTTAACTCATTGAAGCAACCTCCATCTCGCCCAGCTGTTTTACTGGATTTTGATTTTGCAAGACTTACAAAATATTGTGTTTTATTGCTATAAAAACATGGAGTCTCTTCTTTCATCAGGAAAAAAAATTATATTTGTATCTGTTTCCGTTTTGCAGCAATTAGAATATAGCTAAGTTTCATCATTATTTACAAACCTGTTGAAAACACTGGCAAAAAGAGCTTGTTGCAACATTGTTGATCTATTTTACTCTGCTGCCACCTGCTGGCCTTTTTCTGTAATAACTACAATTTATTTAAGCGACTTCTTTAGGTCAGAAGCTGCATCAAAGCCTTCTGTATGCTCTAGCATTAAAAAAATAAAATTAAAAATTAAAAAAACGTATAAATATGTTTTTGGGACCATGGCAATTTTGTTTAATTGTGTGTGTTTATACGTTTTGGGGAGCAAATGAGTTAAAGTGGAAGTCAACCCCCCAAAAAGTTCTTGACAATAATATGTTCTATGCTCCCCCACTAGTCTAAACAGTATTCTGGTTAATATTGTGTTGGTTAAATAGGAGTTAAGCAGTCAAATCCAGCAGTTATTATCAATATCAGAAGGCGGCCATTTTGCCACTTGCTGTCGAGTGAAGATGACATCAATGTTGCTCAGGTCTCAGGTACAAAAAACAAAAACAAAAAATATGTATAAATATGTTTGTTGTTTTTTTAAACGTATGAATACGTTTTTGGGAGTGCAGGACAAAGTACTAAAAAAAACATATTTATACATTTTGGGGTTTGAATGAGTTAATTAAGGTGAGGGTTTCAAGTTGGAAATTGAACTCAGGGAGGGAGGATTAAGGTTTTAAAGTAGGGTTTTAAATAAGGTTTTCAATCCTAGGTTAGGATTTCAAATTTAGAATTTACAACTCGGGTTACAAACCAGGGTCAGGGTTCAACATCTCTTTGCAGTAGTACTCCATGTTGTGTCTTGAGCTCCCTTTTTTTTTTTTGCTTAAAGTCAAGGTCCCATTTGATCAATGTTGCATTCTCGTCCTGGTCTACGGTTTAAGAGGTCTGTGACATGTCTGAGGTGGCGGCAGGTGGAAACATCAGAATGCACTTACTTTCTGCCACCACCTTTACCAGCATCTCAATGCCACAATGCCAATGGATGCTAAATGTAGCTCTTCTCTCCGAGCGCAAATGTAAATTATTACTACTACATTTGGGAAAGTGACAACCGATTTCCCTCGTCCCTTTTCTATTCTTGTTCCAGCCGGATTCTGAAGACACCTGTTCCTGTGTGAGCTTATCAGGTTATTAAAGAAGTTCTTTTCCGAGCTGGCAGTGGATCGCGGAAGATCGTGAAGGTTGCTGCCCCGCGAGGGAAAGGCTTATCTCAGATTTGTAACCACAGATACTGGCAGACCTCCAAAAGAACATGGCGAGCCCTCGGCTGGTCTAAACTCCCTCGTATCTCCTGGTGGCAGACGTGGTCAAGAAAGTTCATTCAACCTCGCAATCATCAGGCCGTGTACCGCTGAGCTATTTTATCGATTCAATCTCGATTATTTGTCAGGAAGTTTTATGTCAGTCAGTCAGTCAGATAGTGATGAACACTGCCAAAGACTTGGTGCGTTAAGTTAAGCGAGTTACGGGGTTTGTCATTACTCACGGCAGATGTGCAAGTGGATGGTTCATTTTGACAGTTGAATACCGTTTTTGCCCTTATTCTTACATCATCTATAAAGAACCACTGTGTATTTTTATTTTTCCTTTGGAAGTTACCGCTGGGGGGGGGGCAACTTATGTATCAGAACAAATAAAGCAAAGGAAAAAACAGAACAAAATGTGTTTTGAATAATGTCATTTTTAATAGATTTTTTATACCAGTTCATATTTCAAATTTTTGGCCTAAAGCCATGTGCTGAATATTACTATATTTAATATATTTTGCAATCCCAGAGGCTGCTCCGATGTCTGCAGGGATGACTCGCGATTCGACATCAAAGAGCTTCATTAGCGATCGTAAGCGACGGTTTTGTCTGCGGGGCCAAAGATGTTTATGATTTTGTCTATTTTGTCTGCCTCTGAGAGTTGTTTTTGCTTGGAAAAAAACATTTACAGGACGAAAAAAACAGTTAAATAATTCAAAAACAACGGGGTCATAATTGGGTAATTTGATTGGGAAAAATCAATGGGGTTCACAAATGGACATTACAGTTCCATTAAAACAATCAAAGTTTTAAGGATGGGAAAAAAACATTATGCCATGTTTGCATTTATAAAGGAAATATGTGGTAAGTATTATATATCCTGCATGGAATTAAATTTTTCATTGGGAAGATGCAAAATCAACATATCTTTCTTGTGATGTCTACAAAGACTCGTAACAGAATTGTACTTACACGTCTGTGTTTCTTGGTGTCTTTGTTGACAATAAGAAGTGCGACCCAATATTTGCGTCCCTGTGCGTCACGTCGACCTGGAGAGGAGCACATTGGGAGGGGCGGCATTAGTGAGCAGCTAAGCAAATATGGTGGCATGTTCTTTGGCCGAAGCAGGTGAGCCGACACACAGTTGACTGGCACTTGTGTGCGGTGATGTTTTGAAATGTGTGTGGTACAAGTCAGGGGACAGGTGGCGGGCGTCCTCCCAACCCTACTCCCCCAATCACCCCCCCCCCACACACACACACACAGACATAAAAGGAATAACATCTACCCCCTCCCCCATAATGTGCTGCAGGAAATCCAAAAACAAATTCCTGCCTTTTCTTATTAAGATGGATGTGTTTTTTTTGCAAATGCCAACGTAAACACCCAACACAAACATTCCAAGTCTATCGAGATGTTGACCTTTATCCCCAGCGCACTCCACAGTGGGACACTGACACATAATGGGTTAAAAGAAACCACTAGTCAAGCAATTGGTTCTTAGAGTACTATAGGACATTGTCTTTGGTTACCCAAAACATTTTGTAGCGAGTAAGGGAATTTCCCCTTTACCTTAAAGCAGAGTTAGGTTTAAGTCTCGAATTTTCTGTGGGAAGAGAGAAATTTCAAAAACTCAGAATAGGGTTTTACTCAAGTCCCATTAATTCCAGGTTCACACTTGGAGGGCTTGAGACCGATATGGAGAAAAAGACGAATTTAAGACTGGTCATTTACACTGTCACGGCGCCCAGTCCTGTCCAGTCATGGCGACCAGTCTACTCGTGCCCTGTCTAGTCATGGCGACCAGTCTACTTGTGTCCTGTCCAGTCACGTCCAATCATGGTGACCAGTCCACTCAGGTCCTGTCCAATCATGGCGGCCAGTCCAGTCACGTCCTGTCCAATCATGGCGACCAGTCCAGTTATGTCCTGTCTAATCATGGCGACAAATCCAGTTGCGTCCTGTCTAATCATGGTGACCAGTCCAGTCGCGTCCTGTCCAGTCATGGCGACCAGTCCAGTCGCATCCTGTCCAGTCATGGCCACCAGTCTAGTCACTTCCTGCCCAATCATGGCGACCAGTTTAGTCGTGTCCTGCCCAGTCATGGCGACCAGTCTAATTGTGTCCTGTCCAGTGATGGATGCCTGCTCACCTTTTTCCCTATGTTTCATTAAAGTACCACGCATTGCACTTGATTCCTGTTCCACTGCCTTATTTTCCTGCATTTGGGTCCGCCAGCTCTCAATCACTCTCATCCTACATGACAGCAGTAACGTAAAGTTAGAACATATTCTTATTGTGCTGGGCTAACTCGTTCATAGCTTTGACACAGCATATGTCAGGAACATCTTAAAACAGTGTATGTAACCCTTGTATGCTGTCCATATACATTTTTGCTCTTGAGAAAAATAAAAATAAATCAAGAAACCTCTGTGTGAATTGATCTAGAGTACGAGAAGACTATTTCTACGCTGCCCATCTGTGGTGCTCTCATAATACGATTCAGGGTGAGGCCACTGGAGAGCCGTCTTGAGTGGCGTCCCCAAGACCTTCGGCCAATAGAAGGTCAGGCAAGCGCACAGAGAGCAGACGCCACGCGTCCGTCACATCAACCACAATCCAGATTGTTGATGGATGGCGAATGTTGTACAGGGCCGACACAAGAGATGTCCATAAAGAGAAAATGAGGGAGGAGCGAGACTGCACAAGATCAATTTAATTGCCCTATCTGAGAGATAGGTGAGATTGGAAAAAATTAGGGGTGTGAAGCGATTACATTTTTTATCCTAATTAATCGCATGACTCACCCAAATGTTCTACGTTAAACTTTTGTTAACATAAAAGTATGGCTGCATCTTTTAGTCACTGATACAGTAATTTCATGATAATTCATAAAATTTAGTCAAGATGAAAAAGATGTACTGTACTGAAAAAAAGGAGAGTGATATTGATTTGTGTTAATGCCATTTTCTGCCACTAGATGGCATAATTGCATTTATAAGACATTGGTGACAGCTCAGTGCATTTTTCCTTTCATATTAAGAGCAGTAAGTAACTTGTGAAATTCTTCACATTTTTACAATTGTAAAAGACAACTTGACCCCAGTCTCCACCAATATTTTGACGTGGACGAGTTCCCCCAGTACACTTTCCAAGTAATCGCGAGTTTAAAAAAGGAAATTAATGCACTAATTTTGACACCCCTAGATAAATTTTGTCTCGAAATGGTCGCAAGTAGGGCTGTGCAAAAATCGCTTTGAGACTTGAATGGGCATGGAACCAGGGGTGTCCCGATCAGAGTTCTAATATACCGATTCCAATCACTTGGATTAGCTTCAATTTTAGAGCTGCTCACTGACGATTATTTGAATAAAAAAATTTTTTTTATCCAAATTTCCCATGCAGCATTAAGGAGGTTTCTACTTCTACTGTTCAAGTTCTTTTTATAGATCCCGTGCTGTTCCCGCTAACACAACCCATCCGACGCATCCTCTGCAATTCGGAAAAGGTACATTTATCCCCCCCCCCAGATGAGAGAGCGATGGCAACTCTCTGGTTTATTTCTTGAAGTGTTTCCCAGATGCATGACAGGGTGCGAGAACGAGAAGATGCTGGTTGAAAGTCCCACAGCGGAGACGGGAGGGCATTCAGGGTAGGCGCGTGTGTTATCGCCCCTTAGAACAAGCCGAGAGCAGACGCCGCCGCCGCCAGGGAAGAGTGGTGACACTTCTCTGCGGGATGAGATAGGATATGACGGGAGCGCTTCCTTTAAAAGTACTTCCTTGGGATGGGAGTATAAGACTGAGGGGAAATCACAAGGAAGTTACATTTCATCTCCCCAACAGTCCCCGACCGCTACAAACATTCCTTTCGATAAAAGCAGTCACTGAGAAAGAACGCCGTGAGAGGTGGAAGCTGAGATGCCGACAAAAATCCTTGTGTTTTTTGCTTTTCTTCTTTGTTTCTTTCAAGTAGGCCAAGGCTAATAATTGTCCCCGGATAAAAATAAATAAATCCTCCCTCTTGTCATTACTCCTCATCACACTCATTCTTCTTGAGGACTTACAAGAACAATTGAGTTTAAGTAACAAATTCACGCTAATTGCATCCAGAGGCTCTGGGACCCGGACAGTCCTGAGGTAGGGTCAGTCAGGCCGGCATCAATCACAAGGGGAGGGGGACGGCCACACAAATCCCCCTCACAATGGGGTGGGGGCACAAAAGGCTGCCGACCCGGAGGAGTGGGCGGTGGCGGGGGTCACTGTGTCCTGAATTGATAGTGGCCAGCGTTGACCCGCGCTTTATTGCGAGGCAGGATCACGGGCAGCGGTCGGCGGGGTGGGACCCGGACGTCTTCGTTGTGGGAATAGATTTAGCTTAGTGAGTCAAACCAGCCCATGTGATTTGCTAGTGATACATACTTCAAGTTGTTTTTTTCTAGCACTAGCACAGGGGTCAGCAACTTGTACTGTCAAATGAGCCATTTTAAGGCCAAATAAGTAACAACAAATCTGTCTGGCGCCGCAAAATATTTGAAGTTTATGGTGAAGGAAACAGTGTGTTGAGGGCCCTAGCGTTAATTTGAGCAGCACCACAACACAAAAAAATAACAGCAGCATCCAATACTTTGACATTCCTTTTTTTCTACCTTTTCGTCTTTGATGTTCGTTAGTTTTTTTGTAATTTTTCTTAAACGTTTAGACTTTACTCCCTTTCTGCCATTTTTGACAATTTTATGGACATGTGGCAATTATCTACCTCTCCTTCCTTTTTTGGACATTTAATGGCAAATTTTTTGCCCTTTATTTATTTATTTATTATTATTTTTTTACCATCAATTCTGTATAATTTTGGGCAATTTTGTGGACATTTTATGGTAATTTTCGGGATTTTGTCTTATTTTTGGACATTTAATGGTTACATTTTTTTTTATGTTTTTTTGTCTGCCTTTTTAAATAAATTTTTTGACTTTTTGGGAAATTCATTTGATGATATTTTCTGTGTTTCTTCTTTTGTTTTCTGGCGTTTTTAATGGTTACTTTTTGAATGTTATCTTTACTGCCTGTTTTGTTCAATTCCCTGACATTTTTGACAATTTTATGAACATATGGCAATTTTCTGCCTCTCCTTCCTTTTTTGAACAATTTATGGCTATTTTTTTAAACTTTTTTTTACTATCAATTCTGTATCATTTTTGGAAATTTTGTGGACATTTTATGGTAATTTTCAGGATTTCATCTTTTATTTTGGGGTATTTATTAGTTACTTTTTGAAGTTTTTTTTCTGCCCTTTTCCGGCAATTTTGTGGACATTTTGTGGTAATTTTCAGGATTTCGACTTTTATTTTTGGACATTTAATGGTTACTTTTTGAATGTTTGCTTTACTGCCTTTTTTATTCAATTCTTTGACATTTTATGGCGATTTTCTGCTCTTTTCCTTTTTGGAGTTTTATGGTCACTTTTTGGACATTTTTAACAATCATTTAGCCTTTGAAAATCAAGCTTCTGGTTTTCCTTCTCGTTTAGCAAGAAGTCCATCTTCAAGAGCGAAATTTATCTTTGCGACGTCATCGTAAAGTCTGATCTCTTCAGGAATCTCTTGTGGCTTTCGAGTCATCTGAGCTCCGCTTGTTTAATGTTGTGGAGCTCATTGCAGCACTTCTCTAGAGGAGTAACATCAGACGTCCATTCGTTTTGTTTTCTCTGTCAAAAATGTGACATTTTCTACAGTTGAGGCTGAATTTGACACTAGCAACGTTTAATTGCCTCTCTTTGGAGCGTCTGACGCGAAGTGGAAGGCCGTCCTGATCCTCAAACCGGTGGAGCCACCTCGCCTTCGTCAGGAGCGCCTTTGATTGGGACTAATGTAAAACACAGGCTGCGAGCACCCGGGGGCTCTTCCAAACGAGATTACAGACCCTCACATATGGCTCCTAATCCGCTTGATTTCAAGGGGGCCCGGTTAAAGCGTTTCCCATGTTCCCGCTTCCTGTCAACATAAAATGCCTTTGCATGTGTCGGAGTCTTGATAAATCCACTTAGTGATTCCTCTGGCATCTTGGAATTAAAACACCATATAGATTTGATTGTTTGTTTTTGCTTTTAACTCATTCGCTGCCATTGACGGCTATAGACGTCAAAAATTATTTGGAACTATTTATATTTAACATTCTTTTCCATTTTTGTTAACAAGAGTATGGAAACCTAGAAAACATTTTTTTTCTACATTTAGTACAAATGTAAAATTAAATTAAATTAAAATTGAGCTTAATCGTGAGTTAACTAGTGAAGTCATGCGATGTATTACGATTACAATCCTGATGCCTTTAATTTATGAAAACATTTTAATAATCTTTTTTTTTTAAGAAAAAAATATTTTTAAAAAAATCGTAAATCGTAATTAATCGCATGACTTCACTAGTTCACTACTCACGATGAATCCCAATTTTTATCTATTCTAATAGAATAACAAAAAAATCTAGGTTTTCAAATTCTTGTTAACAAAAGTGGGAAAAAATGTTTTACCAATAAAAAAAAGTTAAAATGAATTTTTGACATCTATAGCCATCAATGGTAGTGAATGAGTTAAAATATTTTCAGTCAACAAAAGCGTCATTTATTTGTGTAGTTTGGGACTCTGTGATGGTGACTCCCCCGCTTCACCTTTTCCAAACATTCCCTCTCTCAGTTCGGGTTTCCCAAACCCGTCCTCATTCCAGCTGTCTCCAGTCTGTCCGGCTTGCGTTTATCCAGTCGGGCTTCGTCTCCGCTAGCCCTGCAGTCCCCAGACTCTGACCTCAGCTCTCCTGGCGGGTGTGATTAGACCTTATGCGGGGGGTTTATGACTTTATGGACAAGGGGGAGGTGTTCAGTCTTATCATTGCACCTCAAAAAGTTGGAATAACAATGATTGGGAATGAGCCATCAGTGCTAGTGGAAGTTCTACTTTCTGCTCAGAATTTCCGAAGGACAAGTCAGGAGGAAGATCCCACTTGCCTTTTGCCTGAGGGATTGTAAATCGGAAGTGAAAGGGGAATGTGGGGAATCCCAAAGACTTTGCTTTTAGGGGGCAGGAAGGGCGTCCTGAGGCCTACAGGTGGGATGAATGAAGCGACCAACATTTGCTACATTTGAGTAGAAATGGGAATTGTGGCTGAAATTCCCATTGGGGCCACTTTTCTCTCATCACCGGCAATCCCGTGACAACTCCACCGTTAAATCGAGACAAGCAGGCGTCATCAGCAGGTGTAGCCGGGCTTCCTTTTGGAAATTCCCAGACATACCCAGAGGTGAACACTGAATCATTCATGTGTGATTGTATTCTGCTCCCGCCTGCCGGTCTTGGTGTTAATCCTTTGAATGTCGCTGAACTTATGTCTGAACATGTTTTGTGTGACTTTAAAGGCCCGTTTTCCCTCCATTGTTTTCGTCAAATTTCGGTTTGTATCACTGGTATGTAAAATAATTTGAAATTGCTTTGTTTCTCCTCCGTTATTGCTCAGGATTTGGAGAGCTAATAGGGCTAGTGAGTAGACACCCCAAAAATGTCAAGACAACCAAATCTGCCATTTTGCTGTGAAGTTCTCATCATTGCAATTTTTTTTTTCCAAAAACAACTAAACATGAAGAGAAAAACAAAACAAAAACATGAATAAATAAACTATAAGAATTGTTTGAAAATTCTGCACTCAAGTCCAGTAGGCATGTCTATCATAAGTAGACCCCAAAAAAAGTGTGAAGAACGCACTGCAAGTCGGACATTTTGCTTTGAAGCGGCCATTTTAGTTTTAGGCTCATTTGTTAACATTTCCAGCAGACATTTAAAAACAACCGTGTCCTAGGGTTTTTCCTCCAATTTCTGGCAAAGTTGAACCATCTGCACTAGGCAAATGTGTCACATTAAAATGTGACACATTTTAAACACTTTAGTTCTCATCATTGCAAAAACATTTTTTGCCATAAACAACTCAATTTTAATAAATAAACTAAGAATTGTTTGAAAATTCAGCACTCCAATCCAGTTTCACTATGAAACATGAAATTTGGTTGGCTATAATAAGTAGACCCCCAACCCCCCAAAAAAGTCTAAAGAATGCACTGTAAACTTTGAAGCTGCCATTTTAGACTCATTTGTTAACATTTCCAGCGGACACTTAATAGCAAACTTGTCCGAGTGTTTTCCCTCCAATTTCTGTCAAATTTGAATCAACTGCACTAGACAGATGGTCACACTAAAATGTGACACATTTTACACACTTTAGTTGTCATCATTGCGAAATTTCCTTTGCCTTAAACAAGAAAACACAAATAAATCAACGACAAGAATTGTTTGTAAATTCAGCAGTCAAACCCACTTTCACTATGATACATGAAATTTGATAGGCATGTTTATCATAAATAGACACCCCCTCCCCCCCAAAGTCTCAAGAATGCACTAGAAGTCGGCCATTTTAGGCTCATTTGGATCTTGTCCTAGAGATTTTGAATCAAACTGGAATCATGTATACTAGATGAAGACCACACGTTGAAGAGATTGATAGGCGCCCCCTAGTGAAACAACATTCCGATCTTAAAGCTGCTCGCCACTTTAATTAGCCCTCGCGATCATAATGAATCAATCACGCAGATACAACACTTAACCGCACGTAACTGTCATTTTGCTAACGACCCCGTTAAGCTGTCAGTCGTCATAAGTCCTTCCGGAAGCTTCAATGTGCCGTTCGTCCTTGCTCTTATGAGGCCATCGCACCCGCTCATCTCCATCTTGGCTCGAGCGCCGCCCATAACGCGCGACGTGCGCACGCGGGGAGTAAATGAGTAGTTGAGTAATGAATTCGCCGGCTTGAGTGGCTCGCCTCAGACGGCCTGTTATTATCTGCTAGCAGGTCCCCGAGGCGAGAGACGCCAATTACACAGCGCGCAATCCTCCAAACCAGTGGCCAGGAAAGAAAACCGATTGTGAGTGCGTGAAATTGACACAAAACAATCCCAGCCTTATGTCAAATCAAACGGGAACACGCTTGCCATTTCACACAGTGTAGGCAGTATTATTTGGCGTGCTTGCCGCAGGCAACGTTAAGATGTGGCGTCTCGCCATTGCCGCCATTTTGGACCCAAGCCAAAACCATCTGGAGAATCCAAATACAGATGTCCGTCACGCTCTCTCGGCCTATTTAGCTAGTTAATATTTGCATATTTAATCAGAAAGATGATTTAACATCAATCTGGTTTAAAGGTTGCACAGAAAAGTCCACGTTCCGCCATTTTTGCCCCCTGGTCCGACCTCTTGAGTGTAAATGCGGACAAGCTGTCACTACGTTACGCCCGTGTGAATTCCTCACTTCTCCCCCATAGATCACTATCATTCTGGCGTCCATTCTTTCATTCAAAACACCTCCATGCCGCCATTTTGAGTCTTTGAACCCAAACAGCCTCTGATTCGTCACAGCCGCCGCGGGTGTTTTTTTCCCCCTCCATCTCCCATCATGACCAAGTAACTCTAGTCCACTTGTTGCCGTCATCCCTGTCTGCACCTGTCCATCAAAAACCCTGTTGAGTTTCCCGGCACGTACCCAGAAGACGCCGTAATGCCCTTTTTTTTTTTATGCCTCTCTGCCATGACCAAATACAGTGGAATAGGAGAGGAATATTAAAGTAGAGCTGTGCAATACGGCCTTAAAATAAAATCTCCATTTCCCTTCCCCACAAATCTGCCCCCCCCCCCCACACACACACACACTTTGCTTATCGAAAAAGCAAACGAAAAATGATATAGCCACGAAGCCACTGCTGTAATTTGGCAACAGAATCCTTTAGCTCCTCTCTGTTCGCAGCCATGTTGTTAGTGTAAGCAGTGCACGTCAACGGGGAAGCGCTTTGAACGAAATTCAATCCGATTAAAAAAAAAAACAGTCATGCCAAAGTAACACAAAAGGATCAATAAAATCAATTAAATCGCCCAGACCCCCAAAACGGCGGCCATTATTGACCAGGTGTATTTGCGTCCACCTGGTCCATTTATTCCTCCCCGCATGTGGCAGACGTCGGCGGTGGCGGGATCTCTCTCCCGCCTGAATCATTGATGAGCCTTCAGGCCGCCGGCGTAATCCCGACCGACACTAAAAGTCTGTCTAGATTTAGCGTCATCAAATTTTCATCGGTAAAAGTGCGGCAGCAGAGATCAGACTCTTTCTTCTCCCAAGATGCACTCTGGCTTTTACCTAAATTCCGCTCTCTTCTTGCACTATATAGAGCTTAAGGTGAAGTAGGAAAAATATTGGAAGCAGCTATCGTGATCATATTTTATTCTCGTACGAGTACACATTTTAAGTTTAAAAAAAATACTACTACAGTATTGTCATAAAGATTATTGAAGACATTTTATTCTCATAAGGCAGCTATTTCTTTCTTGAAAAAAAAGGTTATTTAACTATTCTCATAGCATAAAATTGTGACTTTTTTTCTCCTGGGGGGGGGGGGGGGTCACCTATTGATAACAGTAGGTTATAACTTACTTTTACCAAACAAAAACAATCTGACTTCATTAGCTCGCAAGATTATTTGATCATTTCCTCAAATAGACTATTTTCTTAATATTGTGCCTTTTCTCTGGATTTTTTAAAAATTCGCATAATTAATAAATAAATAAACTTTGGGACAAAAATCTCATGAGATTCAAAAATGTCCTGAGAAAATTTGAGATCTCTATTTTTTTTTTAAGTTAGATCCTTTTCTGATAATACGACTTATTCTCAAAAATATATAACTTTATTCTTCTAAAATTACGACTTTTTCTTAGAAAAACAAATCCTACTTCAATCGCGGAAGATTATGACTTTTTTTTTCCCTCAAAGAAAAATCCCACATTGTTTTACGAGTATAACTTTTTGAGACAAAACCTGACCTTTTTATGTTGTTGAGATTGCACATTGTTTAGAGTCCGGATGTTTAATTTTAATTCAATAAAATTGACTAAACTAATTTCATAAGATTCTTTAAAATATATCTTTAAAAATTGCAAAGATTTCACATTTTTTAACAAATTTATAAAAATGTCACTTAAAATTACATAATTTTAAAAATATAGAATTTATTAAACTAAAATAATAAATATCACATTTTATTCATGTATAATTGGGACTTAATTCTCAAAGGAAAACCCCAATTTATTCCCGTAAATTTGTGTTTTCTCAAAATCTAATCTGAATTCTTTCACATTTTATTTTTGTAAAATTATGACTCCCCCCACCCCAAACACACGTTGTTGTTTTTTAAATAGTTTTAAATTTTTTATTTTATTTTATTTTAACAATAAATGCAACCGTTTTTAAGGGGTAGGGTTGTTGTTGTTGTTTTTTTAATGTATTTTCAGGAACTCGATGAAAAGATTAGATGAAGGTGAATGGTAGCTAGCTCCAAGAGGCTGCTAATAACAGGAGGCCTCTTATCAGGCTGGCCATTAATTGGCTGGCGGGGTGCAACTTGTCAGCATCAAAAGAATGGTGCGGCAGTAGCGACGGGCAGATAACCCCCGACATGGAGGTAATATTTCTAATTACCACCTACTTGTGCTGCTGTCTCCTTCATTTTATTCTCTACAATCCCCCCCCCCCCCACATCCCCAAGGCACTCACGCTAATGGAGAAAATCCGGCCGATTCCCTCATCCTCTTCCCAGCACTTTACGCCTAAATTCTTCTTCTTCTTCTTCTTCTTCTCTTTCTCTGGCTAAGCACTCTATTCGCTGCTGAGAGGGAAGTTGGGTGGCAGCCTCTTTTCGGCCACTTGCACCTTTAAGAGTACCACGCACGTAAAATATGCATGACGCCACATTTTCATGCAACCCGCTGACTCTTAGCCAACTGAGAAAAATTGTATAATTAAAAGCACAAAAAAAAAAAAGGGAATGGTAGCAGTACTTATTTACTAAACAAAAATTTGCATACCAACTGTTAGCATTTTATTAAATCTCATTTGAAAATGTGATGATGATGATGATGTTACAATACAAACTGTTAGCATCATAGCATTAATCAGTTGACATTGGAAATACTGTGATACCCAAATAAATATAAAATTTGTATTTATTTGTCTCTATCAATCAGCCCAAGCTCGTTCTCTATCCTGACTGTTAGCAGTTAGCATTTTATCTGTTCACAATAGAAATACAGTAACACTTGAGTAAGGACCTAATTTAAAATCTCCCTATACTCATTTATCATTTTATCAGTTCGGACTACAGGGCATGACGTAAAATAAAAAATAAAAAAAATTATTTGAGCGCTCTTTCTACCCGTGTTAGCATCTATCATAGAAAAAAAAAACTCTTGTATATAAATTTTTACCAAGCTAACCGAGTGTTTCTCTACTCAGATTGCTCTTCAGCAATGTTAGCATACTAACTGTTAGTTGATCAATTCCCATTAGAAATTGTACCTAAAAAAAAAATCACTTATCATTTCGCCTCAGTGCTCAGGTTACCATCTCGGTCTATGTTTGCGTACCACCTACTAGCATGCCATCACTTTGCTCAATTCTCATTAGCGACCATATTAGCATACCAACTTTTGCCACGTGGTCTCACTTTGCTGCGTTTATCGCTTCCAATGTGAAGTCAAAATCAGACAATGTGGATACCAGCATGACGCAGAGGACTGCTAACCCAGCGAAAGCGTTTTACTCATCCTTCTCTTTCTCATCCAAGAAGAAATTGCCGCCATCCGTCTGCAGAAACGCCAGCCTCCGGCAGACCCGATGATTCCCCCCGATGATAGCGGCGTCCGGATGCGCTGGCCGCGTGCATTATTGATGGTCGCACGCCGCTACCATTTTAGTGCCTCAGCGGGGGAGCGGCGGGGGTTATTCCAGATAGCGAGCGCCACGTATCAAGTCCATCAAGGAACATTTAAAATGGCACTAGCATGTAAACAAACGCACCCGAGGATTGCGTGGGAGGGGTGTTTGACACGCAGCGATATTCAAAACAATATTCTGTTTTATCGTCACGTTTCTCACCTTTGGGCAATTTGTCGACAACAGTAGTGGTTGCCAGCAGCTGTAACGCGACAAACATCTGTCTTGATTTTTAAACGCATTCTCTTTCATCCATGCACCGCACCTGTCGGCCATCTTGAGGGTAAAGTGGGGGTTAGCGCACATTTGAAATTCGCTAGTCACATGTGAGTTCGTAGCATATATATACCTTTTCTGGCTACAAAAAGAAACTAAGACTTAGGCGCTAAGAGTTAAGCGTCAAGGATAAGAAAAACTAGAGGGTTCGAGGGTACTACCCTAGTGTTAAGAAATTGGAACCCTCAAAAAGACCTCCAAGGAACCACTGTTGATCTTTCTTGACCGTTTTGAAATTTAGCCAAGCTCGCGTGTTCTGAAAGAAAAGCGAGCCTAGACGACTAAATTATTCAAAACCCCTGCTACCCGCCCCCGCCTCAACAACTACCCCCCACCCTGCAGCCCTCCTGCCATGTTTCCCGCCATTACGACAAGTGGATGTTGTGCAATTTTGCGTGGCAGCAGCTTGAAGCTAATTCGTTCAAACTCGCCACATAGCGAGCTGCTCCGGAGGGATGCGAGGGTGTTGGGGGGGGGGGGGGGTTTGACTTGTGAACCGGTGGGCTTGCGTGCCAAGCGCTGCCAGGTGTCTGTTCCCGTTCCCAAAGCGCTTGTATCCATAACAGCCCCGGAGGCATGCCGGATGACGACGCGTCGTCACCTGCAGACGCTGCACTTTATCATTGTGCGCCGCCGCCATGTTTTTTTGCGTGTGTTTGTTTTGCTTGGGAAAATCGTTTCCCGCCATCGCTTGGCAGCGTGCCCGGACCCCCGTCATTGCCGTATCACACCAAATCGAGCAGCGGGTTGATCGGGTTAGCTAGCAGTTAGCACAGGTGCAAGTCAAGCGCTTCCTGTTTGTCTTCCTCATGTCTTTCAGCGCCACAGCTGAGCAATTATCTCGACTTGTACACATCGATGATGTTTTTTGACGACAGGTCAACCACCACCAGATTGTTACATGTTGTTTACTTTTCCTGCTGTGTTTTCCTTATCACCAGCCTACTAACGTTGCATCCGGTAGTTTTTAAATATAGTTATGGTTTCAAGATTCAAATTAGGATTCAAAAACAGGATTATGGTTTAAAATGTGGGTTTCAAAACGGGGTTACGGGTTGCAAATTTTGGTTTCAAGACAGTGTTAAAGTTTCAAATTGAAGTTTACAGGCCAGAGCTAATATTTCAAATCTAGATTAAGGGTTCAAAAACTAATTTAAATCAGTTTGAATTCAGATTTGGTAAAATTAGGTTTCAAGTGGGTTAGTGTTTTAAGTAGGGATTGGCAAGTACGCCGATAACAGCCTTACTTTCGGTATCAGTACTCAAGATGGCGCCCTCTTAATTAGCAATCAGAGAAATAGAAAAAATCCATTAATTTCATGCTAATTTAAGGGAAAAGGGGAAAATATTTGGATAGAAGGGTGTTTATTTAAAATTATGTATTTTCTTTAGGAATGGATGCAAGCATGGATTCTAGTTTAAAAACAGTGTGTCAAGACAGTTTTGGGGTTCAAAGTTAGGATAAAAAAAATATATGGTTGCAAGCCTGAATTAGAGTTTCAAATCCTGGTTACAGAATAAAATGAGCTCTAAGGGGTTTAAAAAAAAAACAACAACAACTCTTGAATGCTTGTTCTTGTGCAGAGGTGTTTGCCAAGCTTGTAAACAAAACAGGTGAGCTGCTGCGTCTCATTACGGAAACATTGGCGTCTTTTACAAGAAAATAACAATTCTCAAACAGCTGCGGGGCATCTGAAGCCACCCGCTCTGCTTCCGTCACGGCCCAGCCACACCAGAACAGAACAGGAAGTATCAATACACTCATCCATTTTCTATTAAGCATAACCTTATTAGGGTCACGGGTGAGCTAGAGCCTATCCCAGCTGACTTTGGGCGAGAGGCGGGGTACACCCTGAACTGGTCACCAGCCAATGACAAAAACACATTCACACCCAAGGACAATAATAAAAAAAAAATCTTCAATAAACCCAACATGCATGTTTTTGGAATATGGAAGGAAGCTGGAGTACCGGGACAAAACACAAAGTACCTATTTCTACACAGGAAGTCCAGAGCTGGAATTCAAACCTTGAACCGATCAGAACTGTGAGGCAGACATGCTAATGACTATATAAAATAAAATAAAATAAACACTCAACTATATGAAGGAATGAGGGTCACACTAAAAACCTAACAAGTGTATATTCTTAATTCCATGCAATTCCACCCAAAAAAAAGTACTGATAAAACAGCTTTTAATATCGTCATCTGCTTTTCAGTGTGGCCCAATGTTTATCACAGGGGTGGGCTAACTTTTGTGGGTCTTTCACATTTCGTTATCAATAAATATAGCTTTAGTGCATTACACAATGACTGCATAAAATGGTTCAACTACTGTATTAAATGAATCTATTATTTCGTGGGATAAACGACAAAAAAATTCAAAACGTTTTACCTTGGCTGCATAAAGCTGACTCCATTTTAAGTGGTCCTCAGCCGTCACACTTGATGAGACTTTAAAACAAACAAACGTCATCGAGGTGCAATGTAACTTTTCCTCCAAGTAGGAGGAAGTGTTCTGTTCTTCTTCTTCTTCGTCGACATAAACAACTCCGCAGCACGCATTAACGTTTACATTTGGGGTAAAAAGTAAACAAGCCCAAATTGTTGCCTGATGCTGTTAGCAGTACTATCCGGCTTCGACTCAAGCCCCGCCCTCTCTTGTTCTGATGAGACACCTGTCGCACGACGCTTTTTTTTTTTAAACACTTTTTTTTTAAAGGGACATTATTCGTAACAATTACATATTAGTATTTTTATCCAAACTTTTGACTTACATATGCAGACATTACATATGGTAATATAGTACTAATTTACAACATACTGCTTCTTTACATAATTAATTTATATTCAATGTTAGTGACAATCCTGATTTTATGTACATATGTTATTCTGCAAAGCGCTATAAAAATGAAGAGGACTTGATTATTTACTTACTTTACACCATTATGTGATCCGCACATGTATGATTATATTTATGCTGTGTATACATATTGTTCTGTATCTGTGAATGCAGTAGCACCACTACTAGAGTGTTTTATGGAGATGCAAGTCAAAGAAACAGCACAAACGTTTGGTAAAATATATACTTATTTATTTCTTCATACAAAGAAATATTATGAATGTTTAGTATTTAATTGTCTAGAAACGGCTGTTGCAATTTTGCTCTTTGCATGGTGTGTACAATTCACACACCATTTCAAATAATAGTCTTTCGAGCCTCCCGTGTCACACAAACAAGTCAGGTTGAATAAAACTCAACCACATAAAAACAATGCAGCCGCGAGTGCAGGGTCACTTTTTAATCTCGTTTCGCGTGATTGCGGCGGTCCCGTTGCGTTTCGACCCTCCCCCTCAAAAAACTTCAGTCTTTCTACACAGAACGTGAACAACTGTAAATGCTTCTTCAAACATTGCACCGAGGAAACAAACCGAACACATGAGTTGGAATCCCAGAAAACCGAGCATCTATACAGAGATAACAAAGCAGCCGAAAAAGAGTGGAATTGTATAAATTTAAGAGGCACAACATCAGAGCGGTTTTTGCTACATTCAGGCCTCGCGTTTCATTACGCGACGTCTGCTAATGTACGGTCAAACGAAAAGCGCAACAGTAACTGTGCGCAATCTCCCTTCTTGCATATCAGCGATTCAAGTAGAAAACAAACGAGAAAAGCAAAAAGATAAGGCGGTGGGATGTGTGTAGATGTGATTTTTTATTTTTTGGGCAAAAAGTTGAGTAGGAGTCGTGAGATGCGTGAAGGTTTAGTTAATAAGGCATAAAACATGTCGTTTGGATGCTAAAACATTAGCTTCCCTGATGCTTCATACGAGTAAATTTGATTGAACTCTTTCAGCTTTCAGAAAATGCAGATCAAATCGCCCGTTAGCAACACGGCATTAGCATAATGTCAAAAACATTTGACGGACGGCTCGTTTGTTAGCGTGTGCAGCAGCAACGGGGGGGAAAGGAGTCCTAAAAATGCAAATGTTGGATGCATTCTTGAAGCGCACGTTGTGAATCAATTATTCCAATTGTTCTATATTTTGGCATTCGGGTAGGTAGCGTTAGCTGCTAACTAACAAAGGAATAAATGCAATAGTTGCAGTACTAGCAGTCGGAACGATTGCAGCTTACTAGCGAAATTATGCTAATTAGCTACTAGCGATGCAATCGATAGATATGATACTGCCTATGCCAACTTTAGTCATGGCACTAGCATTACTAGTGATACCAGTGCTAATATCACCAATAATACTATTGATTGTAACGATAGTAGCATTACTAGCAAAGGTATAATTAGTGGTGATACTAGCAAACGTAACAATAGTAGCAATACTCGTGTTAGTAGTGAAACTAGCGATACCACTGCTAATAACCAATACTACTGATAAACAATTTTATCGACAGTAGTGATGCTAGCAACAATAGCGATAGCTGCAGTACTAGCAATAATAGACAAAGTTGCAGTCAGTACTAACAATAGTCGGAAAACTAACAATCAGAATAATAGTAGCGGTACTAGCGATACTATTGTTAGTAGCTTAACAAGTGATACTATCGTTAGTAGTACAATACTTAAGTTGTGATTGTAACGATGGTAGCACTAATAGTGATACTAGCAATAGTAGCAAAATTAGCATCACCAATAGGAGTAGTGTCATTGGTAGCGTTTCTAGCGATGCTGTCATTAGTCGTACTACTATCAAATGAAACAGTATCAGTACTAGTCACTGGCGATACCAATGATGGTAGCAATAGTAGCAGAAGTCGTGGTTCTAATGATAGTAAGGAAATCTCTGCGAGCACATCGTATACGGAATCTGGCGCTTTTTACTCGGAGCTCTGTTTTCAATTCATCAATGATTCGGTTTTCTAAAACTAGAAACCAGTGCAGGACCATGCGGGCCGGATTCACTAGACAAACGGACAAGAGGAATGTTCACTAAAAACAAACAAAAAAACATGTGCGCCGGATGTTATGAACAAATATGGTTAGGCAGCTTAGTGAATTAATTGCTTAGAAATAAAAATAAATTATTATAAAATAGATTTCTGTACATTTTACATATATATAGCAATATCTCCACATTTTGCCATTCAATTATCAGGGATCTGACAATAATAATAATAATAATAGTAATAATAATAATAATAATAATAATAATAATAATAAAAAATGCAGATGAAGTCTTTTTTTCCCCCCTCCACATCAATCCCAGCCAAAGTTGTGCGCTGTCATCTGGTAGAACTTCATGTTGAAGGGCCGGTAGAAGTCTCTGAGACGGCGCACCACCTCGGGGCGGATGTCGGGGTGGGTGCGCCCTTTGGTTTTGCCCAGACAGTGGGGCTTGCTGCTGCCCTCGGCCTTCTTTAGGCACGGGAACCCCTTGGTCTGGTTGAAGTAGAAGTGTTTGTCAGTGATGATGCGCTTGAGGCCCAGGAAGTCCTGCACGCGTCCCAGCTCGCCGGCCGGGTCGCTGATGAGCCGCTCGCCGCTCACAAACAGGATCTGCTCCATAGGGAAGTACTGCAGCCAGTTGTCCAGGTGCTTGGCGTAGATGCCGATCTGGATGGCGCTCCACGACGTGTCGATGAGGCCCGTAGTCCTGTTCTTGAACGTGAGGCTCTCGAAGGACGGAATGTCGGGCTTCTTGGACAGCGTCTGCGTGTAGTCCGAGATGGCCCGGGTGACCGGGTCCCGCACCACCACGATCAGCTTGGTGTCCCGCGACATGGCCGAGATCCGGGCGGGTGCCTCTTTGGTCACGAAGTAGCTGGGGGTCTTCTCCATGGTGATCTGGCCCTCTAAGGTCTTGGGCATTAGATCCCTGCCAGGACAAGAGATGGGAGTTTAGCCACGTTGTGTCATGTAATCAAGTAGATGGGGTGTGTTTGTGATCAATGACTCACAGAGCTCCACTTAGCCTCATTGGTGGAGTCAAAAAGCAATTAGTTGTTACGTTAAACTGATTAGCTCACTGCATTAGCATGATCACTCTCTCGCACTACCTCCCTCTTTGGAATTTATAAATGACCACTAACCTCTACCTTGACCTGGCATTATTGTTGGTTTTGGTGGAGGTCTGTCCTTCAATGTGTACCCTCTAATTAGTCCAATTAGCCTCGTAACACAATCTGCACTGGGACAGACTAGAGAAAGTCCAATCATTCAGAATTAGGGAAATTAAAGTAAACGCAGACTTGTCCCAGACTACATGCGTATTTTGTCTTTGGCTGAGTTGGAAGCCGTTGAGGAAGGAATCTGTTTTTAAGTGCACGGAAACCATAAAAATGACATAAAAACTCATTCTTACTTGACACTAGAGCAGGGTTCACCAATTCCGGTCCTCGAGGTCCAGAGTACGGCAGGTTTTAGCTGTTTCCGTCCACTAGCACACCGGCAGAAATATGTAAAACCTGCAGTACTCCAGACCTCGAGGACCGGAATTGGTGAACCCTGGACTAGAGGATTTACCATATTTCAGAACTAGTAAACATTCAAGGGCATTTAAGTAATATCACACTTGTCCCAGAGTAGCTGCATATTTTGTCCTTTGATTGGGTCTCAGACCCGTTAGACGGAGACTCTATTAGGTGCCATAAAACCAGCAAACTACAAAAACTCATTCTTACTAAAGACTATAGAAATCACCATATTTCAGAACAGATAAACATTCAAAGGCATTCAAGTAATAGTACACTTGTCCCAGAGTAGCTGCGTATTTTGTCCTCTAATTGGGTCTGAGACCGGTTGAACGGAGGCTTTATTAGGTCTGATAAAACCGAAACCACAAAATGTTTTACTAAATACTACAGAAATTCCACTAGTAAACATTCAAGGGCATTTAAGTAATATCACACTTTTATCTTTGAGTATCTGTGTATTTTGTCCTTTGATTGGGTCTCAGATCCGTTGGACGGAGACTCTATTAGGTGCGATAAAACCAACAAATTACAAAAGGTCTGATAAAACCGAAACCAAAGACCGTAAAGACTATGGAAAGTCCACAGAAATTCCAATATTTCCTCATTACCGATGAGTGAGTAAAGTGTTGTCCAACTTTAAAAATCACACGAAAACTCGGAGGAAAAACTGCAACAAACAATGTTAATGTTTTCTGGAGATGTTTATATTGTATTTTCTGAAAAATGTTCAAAAAGAAAAGCAAGTTTAATCCCACTCGATGGTGCACACATTCGGGTTAGCGATTATGCTGATCCGAGCGGCACCAATCCCTCAAAGCCTTTGCAATCGCAGGAGCGTCAAACAAGAGGACGCTTGGATGGCGAAACAGTAAAAAAAAAAAAAAAAAAAAAAGGGCCAAATTCCTCAAGAAGAGGCCCCCGGCTAATAAAAAAAAAAAAATCTTCACCTCTGACTTTTCTGTGTTGTCAGAAAAGTGGAGAAAAGAGAACGGGTGGAGTTTGGCTCTTAGGGAAAACAATGGCCATTCTCCTCCCTTGTGATTTATGAGCTGATGCTCTAAAAAGACGCTGTCAGCGAGCTCTTGTGCTTCTTTACCGCCTTTTCAAAGCGGGCCCATTGTGAGTTGCGGCGAAAAGGTCCGAGGCACGCACAAGAGGCGCTTATCTAGGGCCCGGAGAAACCTTTCAAGGGTTGCGCTTCAAGTGGAACACGCGAAAACATCCCAACGCCAAAAAGGTTTGTGGAAGAGAAACCAATGACGCCTTCTCTTTTGGGAACATTCTCAAAAAAGTAAAAAAAAAAGAAAGTCAAAAAGCGGCGATAAGACACAAAGCAGCGGCTCTTGTCACATGACGCCATCAAACGGAGGTCGGCCGGCCGCCCACCATCCTGCACCTCCCCCGCTACCACCCACCAGTTCCCAGCTGAGATAAACACAGAGGAAGTAGGTTATTTCTGTCTGATGTGTCCGTCTTCCTCCTGTCGCATTTGATTGGATGATAATGGCCCACCGCAGGTCGGTTTTCTATTTGATACAAAAGCTTGTCGCTTGGGTTTGGATGCTGAATGCATTTGAATGTCAAATCGTGGAGGGTTTGTTGTATTTGAATGCAAGCAAATAAAAGCGGGCGGTTTGTTTGTAGCCTGGCAAAGGCAGGATGATACTTTGTCTTTTTTTTTTTTGATGATACGACACTTGAATTCAAATTAAAACGACAGCCACTCCTGCCCACAAGCACCATCGACACTTGAGTGGGATCAAGAAGTGAGCCCACTTGAGCGCCGCTCCACATTCCCGCATGCCATTACCACTTTTCTGACCTTGCAGAGAAAGTCCACTTTTTCAGAACTGATATAAAACTTCGGTGCTGGATTTCACTTTCCTTTCTTTTCTTTGGTCCTTCCTCGGGTCTCCTGACGGCATCACGAAAAGAAAAAAAGAACTGATATAAAACTTTTGGCTAAGTTAAGAAATGGCATTCTTCTGACACAAGCTATTTGTCCTTAACTCATTCACTCCCAGCCATTTTCACTGAAGCAACCCCCTTTGCAAGGCCCACAGAATATTGTGTTCTATTGCTATAAAAACATGGAACCTACCAAAAGAAATATTTCTCTCTTCTTTCATCAGGAAAAAAGTACAATTGTAGCTGTTTTTGTTTTGCAGCAATTAGCATTAGAATATAATATAAGTTTCATCATTATTCACAAATCTGCTTTTTGCAACATGGCCATGGTTGATCTCGTATACTCTGCTGCCACCTGCTGGTCGTTTTTGTATCCCTTTTGTGTGCTGTAGCATTAAAAAAAAAAAAAAAAACATTATAGAAACGTATAAATACGTCTTTGGGAGCATGGTACTATTTAAAATAGAACATATTTATACGTTTTTGGGAGCAAATGAGCTAATTGAGTCAGGATCCGTTGAGCGAGGGCTGTGCTATTACACGTGTTAACATTTTACTTAGCTACCCCTATTATAACGATTATGTGGAATCATCACCCGAATTCACCAAATTGAATAGCCGAGCGCTCAAAGTGAAATAGCCTCGCGCCCACAAAGCTCCATCGACACTTGAGTGGGATCCAAAAGCCACTCGAGCGCCACTCCACATTCACTCGCGCCTCCATTGATCCCCGAGATTTCCCGGCAGGCTCCATAGGTCCGACGGCAAAGTGACATCTCTCAAGAGGGAGGAAACGAGCGCTGAAAGGCTCCCTTTCTCCTCCAGAGAGCCTCTCATCCTTATCCAGATCCTTCACATGAACATCAAGTGGGAGACACAAAGATCTTTTTTTGTTGAAGGATCCAATAAGGATCTTAAAACGCCACTCGCATCAAACACATTGCACGCGTGCTAATGTTTGAAAAGGGGACGCTGGCTGCGCTTTTAGACGCCAGCGTTCATATGAACACGCTTTATTGTGCGCATTCATCATCGGAACTCGGCCGCGGAGATGCCGGCTTCTGCTGTATATTTTATAAAGTGGCACTTAAGCACAAACAGAAGCCAGACGTCGTGAAATAAAAGTCTGCGCCGACACGGAGTTTAACCGCGGAGTGCGGCGTCGCTCGTAAATCCACAACGTAGGAGACGACACGCTTTGGAATGGCGCCCGTTGCATAGCTACAAATGTCAATTCCCTCATAAATTGCATTCGGATCAAAATGCCTAAGAAAGTTAGATATCATAGACGCAGAAAATCAAATAAACAATTCTCATCCAGAAGTAAATGTAATCGCGTCAACCAGGTGACCAGTGGTTGTCTTATTAATTTAGCTAATGCTAACCTTTTTTTGCTCGCTCCCGGCAGCTAATGGAAAATGGCTGTGCCGTTAACCTCGCACCGGTCCTGCGTTTTAATATTGGAAATATGCCGCCAGAAAAGCTCGGCTTGTGTTGGGTCTAACTGGCGACACCAGCATCAAGCTAAAAAAATTAAATTAAATTAAAAAAAAATTAAAAGGAAATATGCCGCCAGAAAAGCTCGGCTTGTGTTGGGTCTAACTGGCGACCCCAGCATTAAGCTAAAAAATTTTTAATTAAATTAAAAAAAATTAAAAGGAAATATGCCGCCAGAAAAGCTCAGCTTGTGTTAGGTCTAACTAGCGACCCCAGTATTAAGCTAAAAAAATTAATTAAATAAAAAAAAATTAAAAGGAAATTTGCCGCCAGAAAAGCTCGGCTTGTGTTGGGTCTAACTGGCGACCCCAGCATTAAGCTAAAAAAAATTATTTAAATAAAAAAAAATTAAAAGGAAATATGCCACCAAAAAAGCTCGGCTTGTGTTGGGTCTAACTAGCGACCCCAGCATTAAGCTAAAAAAATTTAATTAAATAAAAAAATATCAAAAAATTAAAAGGAAATATGCGGCCAGAAAAGCTCAGCTTGTGTTGGGTCTAACTAGCGACCCCAGCATTAAGCTAAAAAAATTAATTTAATTTAAAAAAATTAAAAAGGAAATATGCCGCCAGAAAAGCTCGGCTAGTGTTGGGTCTAACTAGCGACCCCAGCATTAAGCTAGCAGGACTACATTTCCCCACGATGCTTAGCCATGGAAGCAGTTTGTAGTTCTAGTTCTACTATGACCAAAACACGACTGCTGGCGATTAGATTTGAATGTAAACGTGAATGTGAGAGTAAATCGAAAGGAATTTAACAGTTAAATTGCTAACTGTGTACACATGGTCAAAACAATTGGCTCTCTGACTGGACTTAAAAATAAATAAATAAATAAATAAATAAAATTTAAAAATAAAAAACGGGACAGTCCCCTACCCAGATGTTTTTTTTTATTTTTTTTATCCAAAATGTTGATGACATCGGACCAACCTGACTCGAAGATTATCTTTTGATGCCATTTTAGCTGTGTCACCATTTTTCCTGCCTGGATGGAAAAGTAACATTTTTGCAAACGATAAAAGCCTTTGACCGAGTTGGACTCCGATGAGCGAGGGCTCTGCTATTAAATGTGATGACGCCAACAAAAACCATAACTATTGCATAAAACATTACTTTTACTATAGACCGGAGAAAGTCCAGTATTTCAGAACGGATGAATGTTTAGTGAAAACATGATAGCACGGTTCATATGTCAGCTGTGTTTTTTGACTGTCCAATGAGTGAGGACTCTGCTATTGTGTGATGCAACTCAATGGCTCGGGCAGAAAGCTTATCAAAAAGAATGAAAGCAGGATTTCCCCTTTCCAGCGACACGCCGTCTCTGCCGCATGCCGGTCTGCTTGATAAATGCAGCTTCGAAACGGTGGCACCGTGTCACGGCAGCCTGGGAACGCACTGACCCTCCGTTCCAACCCGAACCCAAGTCGACCCCGACCGCTGCAACCCGTCCCATCCATCATCAGGCTGTTGAACGAGCAAAAAAAAAAAAACTACAGAAAAAAATAGGCGCTTCAATTCCACATAATGTCTTGGAGACAACTTCAGAAAGTAGTGAAGACATAAATAGTGAGCACACATGATTGTGGTCGGGGTTGTGGTTGGCTTGTGACAAGCTCAAATGATTCAATTCCATAAGTAGCCATCAAGCGTCCTCGTTAAAGCAGAAGGCGGGGGTGCCTGTAGCTTGCCACCGCGGCGACCCGGAATTACCCAGCGCTAACGAGACTGCGGCCAAGCTAGCGGCATGTACGACGCATGGAACTGAGGAGTGGTCGCTTTCTTTTCTTTGAAAAGTTAAAAGACTTTTGGCGATAGTAACAGGGACTTTTTAAGGCTGAATGTGAAAAAGAAGCTATATATATATATATATATATATATATATATATATATATATATATATATATATATATATATATATATATATATATATATATATATATATATATATATACATATACATATACATATACATACATACATACATATATATATATATACACACATACACACACACACACACATATATATATATATATATATTTAAATACATATAAATATTTTTAAATATATATATAAAAAAAATAAAATTATATATTTAAATATTTTTAAATATATATAAATATTTTTAAATTATATATTTAAATATATATAAATATATATATATTAGGGGTGTAAATTGCCTAGTACCTGGCGATTCAATTTGTATCACGATTCATAGGTCACGATTCGATTAGATACTGATTAATCCCAATACGAATCTATAAACTGATTATTGCGATTTTTTTTTTTCTCAAATTTAGAAAATACTAATCAGTAAACTTGTACATTATAATATTTGTTTGAAGATGTATTTATTTATCTGAAAATTCTGGCTTATATCTGAGCCATTTTATTTAACAAACAGGTTGCAGTCTGTTTCATTAAGGCTTAATGTTCCATCAATATAACATTCTTCCATGCTTAATGTGTGAATCCTACCCTAAGTGAGACGTTTTGTTGAATATTCTCCTAAAAAAAATGGATGTTTAAAAATCGATTCGGCCACATATCGAATCGATTCGAGAATTGCGCGCTGTTATATCGCGATATATTGCCGAATCAATTTTTTTCTAACACCCCTAATTATATCGCTGTTCAAATTTTACAGGGTCTCTGCGCGAAAGAGGATACCAACTGTCATCTTGGGAGGGCTGAGCAGGGTGTGACAAAAGCGGCAAACTGCGCAGAGGAGCTGCAGGTGAAGAGTCAGCACGTGTGCGCGAATGTGTGCGTTTCCTGACAGTTGACATGCACCATGAGACACGCGACGCCTTGATCTCGCTGCAGCGAAGATGAATAAAAGATGGAAACGCACATGCCACCTCGATCCCCCCTCCCCACATATGCACACAGGAAGTGTGTGAGAGGTAAGAATTTTGATTGCGCAAACAAACAAAAAGGTTGGTATTTAAAAACTCATTTAATGCCATGGACGTATTTATACAATATATATATTTTTTTTTTTTCATGTAGTAAGGTAAAGTCAGTCAGTACAAGATGGCAGTGACGTAGCATGAAAAGCCGGCAACATTTTCAAAAGAAGAGACGCATTGTTTTGTTTTTTTGTGCAATGGTCGACTCCCCTCCCTTTTTAGAGTCCACGTCCGACATTACATACTTATTAGATTTCCGTTTATCCACTTGTGTTCACAATAAGGTGGCCTAGATCAGTGTTTCCCATCAACCTTTATTGAGCCAACGCACATATTTGACATTAGCAAAATTTAACGGTACACCACCAAACCAAAACAAAGGTGACGCGGCAGTAAAACAGGCCAAATTCCAGATATAAGGCAGGGGAAAAGACTAGTTGCTTATAGAGTCTTAAGTCAAGATTTAACCCCTTCGGACCCATAGATGATTGCAATGGACATGACATATTTGCGTGCCTAAACCAATTTTTAAAAAATGCATACTTTAGATGATGTCAACACTTCTGGTTCGTGATTGGATCCTAGCTAACCAATCACAATCACAAGTTGATTTGCATGATGCTTATGTTAAAAATGTTACATACAAGCTTGGTAAGTTGACAACACTTTACAGCCATCTTAACCCCCCAAAAATTGAGGGGGGAAGAAAAAAATGCGGGTCTGAAGGTGTTAAACATGTCTACAAAAATGTTGGGGGAGGTTTTCGTGACAATGGTAGCCCAATCCACACCCATTTTAGACTTCCTGTCGGACATCTGGTATTTAGATGATGTTTGTGTGTAAAAGTGAAAAACAATGTCACACAGGTTGGTTAACAAGCAAACGTTAAAAAAAAAATAATAAAGTACAGTGGCCCTGACTGGACAAAAAAAAAGAAAGAAGCATAAATAAGTAAATAAAAACAAACTCCCAAAAAACTAGCATTCAAACAGATTTTTGACTCCGCATGGAAAACAACACATTATCATCATGTGATTAATGTGATTAAATGACCCCTCGACGAATGCTAAGTATCGAGCATAACGCTAAATGCCATTTTTTAGATACCAAACAGGCCACCAGTTGGTTCAAATACAGGCGAGCTGCTGCTGGCATTAACAGGCAAGTGCACATTTTTGGGCGAGCAACTCGGGGCTTCTAATGAGCTGTGCGCTTTTACTGCCAGGCTAATGGAAACCTCGGGAGACCCCGTCCATGTGTCTCCCGGAGGCGGTCGCCCTTCTCCCGCAGCCTAATGGCCTCTTCTGGGACTTCATACCTGCGACAGGCAGCAAGAAGTTCGGCTTTACAGGTTAACTGTCATCACTTTTCCCTCCTTGTCGTCTTTGGGGCGATACAAATCATCGTCGTCGCGCGGCAATCGTGATTATTAGCGCAGCGGTTTGACATGCTAACGTGTGTTTATTTAGCAGCGGTCAATGGACGTTTACTAGGAAGTGGTGTTGGGGGGAGGGGGGGATGGTGCGCGCTGGCGTCTGAATTATCACCTCGTTAAAAATGAAACTAATTTGCAAGGGACACACAGAGAGGGTTTGTGTTTTTATTGTGGATTGTGTTAACACAAACACTCATGTATGTGCGTAGCGGCCATATTGTCCCGATCGGTGTGGGCCGGGGTTCTAGGGGGGTCCCTCACTTTCACAATTAACCACTTGTAATGGCAGCTTAGGCAGCAGGAGGGGGTGGGGGGGCATACACGCTGACCATAGGGGGGTTTCGGGGGCACACTTGTGGTCAGCGAGGCCTGCAGGGAGCGTCAAGCCAACATTGAACGGGTCAAGCGTGACACACACACTGGAGGACTGTCAATGAGTGTGTGTGTTGACTGGGGGGAGGGGACAACCTGTGGAACAATTCAACATAAAAGCCACTCGTTTGGGGGGCTAAAGATGATACAGAGGCCCGTTCAGCTGAGTTTAGAATCTGCTGTTAGAGTCGCCAGACATTCTGGAATCACGACGTGAATGTGAGGTCCTCATGATGAAGTTAAAGAACTTCCAAGCAAGGAAGCCCAATTATGGGCATGTGTTATGTGTGTAGGAAGGTATGGATGGATGGATGGCAATGTGGCAATAGTTGCGCCCGCTATGTAAAAAGTATGACATCAGTCCAGTTAAAGATTTGGAAGTGAAAATTTTTATGTCGTGTGAGTGGCGGAGTGACACTCTGTGCTGTTTTCCAGGTTCATACTGTGCTCCACCTTTAAAGTAGCAGAGTTTAAGCCTCGTTTTCACCCACTTCCTTATGTTTGTTTTTACATCTAAGAAACTTGGGCCACTGATATTGAGCCAACAGGCTTCCCGTTCCGTCTCCCTCTGTTGGTCATTGTTATTTTTATGTTGCTTAGGCGGGTTGTGACTGAAGACAAATTCCTTGAGTGTTTTACATATAGTAGGGGTGTGCCAAAAAATAGATTCCCATAAGAACTGCGATTCTCATTTAGTACGATTCAGAATCGATTTTAAATGTCCCAAAATCGATTTTATTTAAATTATTTATATGGTCTTGCCTTTGTCTGTGTGCGCCTTTATTTGGAGCGCTGTTCATGTTGTACCCAGTTTGGCCACTGAGGGGCAGTGTGGTTCCACACGGTCTAATACACTTAAGTTGTAGCCACATTAGAGAGTAGAAGGAAAAAGTCACGATCAAGTTATTCCAATAAAAGTTAGGGGTTTTTTTTCCAGCGTGGAGCCGTTCTTTTGAGAGATAAAAGTGAAGCGAGTAGCGCGCTAATTAGCATTAGCGAGTCAGACTGGAGTAGATCATTACAATTCCTTGCACATCTATAGATTGAAGCAACAATTATTGTCAATCAAATCATTTTGAATCAAAAATCGATTCTGAATCTAATCGCAGACCCAAAAATCGGAATCGAATCTTGAGATTCCCACTCCTAATATATAGCCAAGAAAGATGATTCTATTAACAAAAACCGATCACGTTTTTATGTCTCGTCTTCCAATCATCCAATTTACAGAAAACCCTCTCCATCGCTTTGCATTTTTAATAATTTGTTTTTATTCGTTTCTAAGCCTGTCTGTCAAAATATGTCATTAACATTATTTATTTATTTGGCTGTAAAGCAAAATGGCCTCACTATGGTGGTTTCTCATCGACACATCAACCGTTACGTCCAGTGGTCAGATGGTCAACAGATGGCAGTATGACCCCGCACGCCCTCCAATCAGGCCCGGTCAGTCGATAGCCGCAGAGCGTTCCGACAAAGGTTCCGCACCGACGGCGATGCAAACCTCCGTGTTGGCAAAACGGCGCCACAGGAGGAAGCGTGACGGTTTGATGCTTTTGCGAGACTGTGCGAAAAGTTAACAAAAGGAGCAGGTGGCCTCTTTTTGAGAGAGGACGGGAAAGGAAGGAAGGTCACGGGCGACAGACAGTGGACGGGGGTCACCTGCCAGGAAACTTAAGCGCACCCCGCCGAGGAGGAAGAAAAGAGAGAGCAGCCATCCAGGACTGTCCCGGATGTGTCACGGGGGCACGGGAAGAGAGGAGTGGGGGTTTTGGGGACAAAAACGTCCCCGAAATTACAAGACCATCATCAATTTTTAAGGCAGCACTGATAAATAAGTACATAGAGTGAATTTCTGAATATATAATATAATATTTTTGAACCAATTACATAATAAATTTCTCGTTACTATAATAATTCTTACCATTGCTTTATTTCTTATCGTTTCGCCTGGCACTAGTTGGTTGTGCTTGTGGAAAAAAAAACATATACAACCGTTGCTAGCTGCTAGCATGCTAATACAAGCCAGCCGCACACTCCAGGCCAGCCAACAGGTGCAAAGACAAAATGGAATCAACAAATGCACTCCAGTTTGCCCGCAGTCACTCATGCTCTTTTTTTTTTTTGTGAATGGAGGCCTTCACGCGTGACCTGCTTGGCAGGACGCAGCGGGAATGTGTTACGAGAAAACATGTATTTTTTCGGCGATGAAAGCAGTTAAAGTGCTGTGAAAAAAAACAACAACTATACATTGACTACTTTTTGATTCCCATAACAAAAGGCAATAAACATCTATGCATTTTCTATAACGGCGCTTACACTTAAGGTCTCGGGTGAGCTGGAGCCGATCCCAGCTGACTTTGGGTAGGGGAACACACTGGGCTGGTTGTGAACCAATCACAGGGCACATGGAGACAAACAACCATTCACGCCTTTGGACAATTTCGAGACTTCAATAAACCCAACATGCATGTTTTTTTTAGGCAGACATGTTAACCACTAGGTCATATTTGTTTTATTATATAATTCAGGGCTGCAACTACTAATTATTTCAATAATCAATTCATTTGTCGATTGTTTGATGAGCCGGATTCAAAAACGAAGTTTTAATTTCATCCTTTATTTCAAAGCAAGGTCAGTACTTCAAAATGACAGAAAATAGTGCACTAAAATTCAGTTTGGTCTGAAAATAGAAAAAATGCTTTGTTTTGATTCAACACAAATATAAGTCTGCTTTCATGGAGAACAACAGAAATCCGAAAACCTCTGTTGAGAGACTGAAATTCTGCAAATTTGGAGCATTTTTAATTTAACTATAGGTCTCTAAATAAAAAAATCAAAACCCACTTAATTTCATAACTGATCAATTGCTCTGCCTCAAATGCAAGTTCCGCTCCAAACTTCAGTGGCGCATACTCACAAAACTAACAATGCAACATCACTTACACTAAAACATATGAGGGTTATTTGTCCTTTAAGATCGTGGAAATGTAACTTCAAAACTACTGAAGAGAAAAACTTGAAAAAAGTTAAAATAAGAAAGAAAAGATGACCAAGTTTTGTCAATGTCCAGGTTAGATTGGGGTAAAAATTAAAAAGGACCACCCACACAAATCTGTCAATATAACAACCCCCCCCCCACACACACACACACACACACACACCTTCCCCATTTTCACATGCACTGTTAATTCCCATCAATCGAGTCGATCTTAGTTATGGATTAAAGTCCTTTTTGGGTTCTTGATGTGAAAAAAAATAAATAAATGCTGAAACGTGATCCTTTAAAGTCACAGAAAATAAATGATTGTAACTCGGAAACAATAAATAGATAAATAAACAGACACATGATCGTATTTACCATTTCAGCACATTAAAAAAAAAATTTTTTTTTAAACATTACTCATGAACCAGGTAACTACGCAAGACAAAAATCATAATGTAAACAACAAACAAGAGCACAGTTGATTTATTTATGATGCTCATCAAGGACTGCTGGTTTTATCTTGCAGACCCCCCCATCATCCCCATTGAGACATTTGTGGCCTCAAACCCAAACATTATTTTGTATAACACGCCCTGAATAATTCAAACCAAACACTGTAAAGAAAGTCTCACAGCATGCGAAAAAAAAAAAAAATCTACAGGAGCTGCAGTGTTGCACCGCGTCCAATAGAGATCAGTGCACGCTGCACATGAATGGAGTAGCCTACATAAAATAAAATAAAAATTGCACAAAATATAATCCAGTAGCAAAGATCTTCATTTTAAAGCTTTTATATTAAATATTGAATTAATTAATGTTAAATCGTAAAAATAAAGTCGTATAGTGTAGATTAGAAATTGAACAAAATTGTGATAAAATGATGTAAAAAAAAGTATTTTACAATCTGTTCCAAATTGCTTCTTTTTGCGTTCAAGTGTCATTTAAAGTGTTAAGTAGTAAAAAGCATGGACTTGGGTGGGGAATATGTGGGAAAAAGTAATAATTTTTTTTTAAAAAATCTATAAAATGATTGATATGCGAGTCATTTGGAGGGCGTGAGGTCTTACCTGTACCACTCGAGGCCGTTGTCATAGTTGCGGTCGAAAAAGTGCGGCTCGGCCCCCACGGCCCGAATGTCCGGATGCACCCGCAGGAACTCGAGCAGCGCCCGGGTGCCTCCCTTCTTCACCCCGATGATGATTGCCTGCGGCAGCTTCTTGCTCCCGGCGCCGTTGGAGAAGCTCGACATGGAGCTGGGCTCCGGGGCCCGGGGTACCGGCTCCCGGGGCTCCGGTTCGTCGCTGAGCAGCAAGTCCCGGGACGCGGCTCCGCGGGCGGCCGCCGGTTCCTCGTAGTAGTCCACGTCCTCCCACCGGAGCCTGGAGAGCAGATCGGCGCGTTCTGTCCTCTCGCCCGCCGCCGCCGCCGCCGGAGCCCCGTCCCGTTCTCGGTCTCGGTCCCGGGGCGAGTCGAGCAGCACTCCCGTGGAGCAGGGACCCACGCAGGAGTAGAGCACGAAGACCCAGATGAAGAGCATGATGCTGAGGAGGAACGCCTTCTTCTTGACGGCGCCGGGGAAGCGGCAACACGGGCTGGGACGCGGCGGGCTATATTCCATAAGCCTCCCCGGTCACAGGCACTTCCCTGCGGGGCATGTCGCCTCCGTCACTCCGGTAATCCTCCTCCGCGATTCGCGCTCATGGCTCACCTGGAAACGTCTCAAACTAGGTGACTTTAGTGTCTAAAGAATGAGTTAGATGAATATATCCGACAGTGGAGGTTCTTTAAGCGGGTTATTAACCATCTTTATAAGATTTTAAAAAAGTGTAAAAGTTGGCGACGCGAGGTCTTCCTCCTTCCTGACGCAGGTTCACCTCACATCGGAGTCAGCAGAAGCGGCGCGCGGAGCTTTATAAAGCAGCGGGGTAAATGATTGGCAGGTACGGTGGCCAATCGTGGCTCTCACTTGGACAGCACACGCAGCCGTTTGTTGATCAAAGTGAGCCAATCAGGAGAGAGAAGGTGTGGCTGAACAAGTTTGGGCAAGATGCGGAGAGTGGGAGTTTGAAAACTCTATTTAATAAATTAGACGCATTTAAAAACTACACTTTAGAGCGTTAAGTATCAAACTCACAAGGCAAGTACACGAAGAAGAGTTGAAATACAGTTGTAACTATGTTATAAAAAAACATAGTATTAGGTTGTATCAGGTAATATTGAAGCACGTCACACATACGGTAGTTATTAAAACGGAGTGCGTGCAACTGTGGCATTTAATGAAACAAATCGATTACTATTAAGGCCTTACTTTTTCCCAATAAAATGGACCACTATTCGTTCAAGTTAACATGCAGTCTCCAAAAAAGTGGTGTATTTTTTTTGAAATTGTAAAAACTTTTTCAGAGAGTCATTCACTTGTAACTTTTAAATCACATTTAAACAAACACAAGTTGATATAAAATACTGCAATGAACTATTACATAAAATGTGTAAAATCAACTATCCAAAACAATATTTTCTTAATTTACTGGGTGGCTCATTTTAATTATGTAGGTTGTATTTTAATTTTTTAAAAACTGAAAAAGTGAATCTATTTCTTTTACCGTATTTTTTTTGTTAATTGTGAATTTCGAAATACATCTATAATTAAGTTAGAAATCGTTTGTATAGTAATAAATTAATCAAACATTTATAAAATGCCAGAAAATTGAACAAAGCCCCAATGTAAGTGAGTAAAGACTTAATTCATATAAACATTATATACAATTAAAACTTTCCAAGGTAGATCTAAAAATATAGATCATGCATGTATTGTTACACCACCATACACATACAAATCATTAAGAGCGCAAAAGACAGGACGTTTGTGAAAGATTGTAGATATTTAAGAGTGAAAATCAAAAATTTAGAAATATTGTTGTAAACATACAATTGTTATAATTTGGCCCAAAAAAAAAGAGGCATTTTCATTACTTTTGGCATGTACTCACCATGCAAGATTACGCTGGTCCCGTCGCAAGTGTTTGGGCAAAATCGCCGTCGGCTTTCCCAGCTCAGTCGCCGTTCAAAGGACACACATAAAAAGGACAGAATACACGACTACTATTTTACAAGCACATGTGACTTTTTTTCACCAGCTAAAGCAATAGGTGGCGCTGTAACCCCTAAATGTATTTGAGTCTACCCCAAAACAGATTTCCCATAATTAATTTCCAGCCTTCACCAAGCTCCTTTCTTGTTATATGGATCAATGATGCAAATGATTCCGCTTATGTTTGCTATTTTTAAGCGTGAATTCAAAGTTGTAATTTTTTACTGTTTCCAAAAAGTCATTTAGGCATTACGTACAGTTAATCCTGAATGTAACGTGAACATACGAATAAAAAGTGCTAACGATACAGTGTGTCGTAACAAACATGCTAACAAATACATCAGATTTCTATATTGACATTTCTTTCACTGTTTAACGATTTTGGTCATTTGCTGTTTATTTAGTCATTTGAAAAAAATAATCTGGAAAAAATGTTTACTTTTATCAAAGAAACACAATTAAAATTAGTTTTTCCATCAAAATCTTGTTTTACAAAAAATGCATTATGGCCATTGAGAAATCTAAGTTTTAAAAAGCACTCACTTGTTGCTAACAGCTGCAAATTTTTAAACAATTACAAAAATGTCATACTGACTGTCCCTCTTAATCCCGCGCTGACACAATTCATCTGTATTTGCTCGACGCAAGGGTAAGACAACACTACGTTACGTTTTTATGATATAGTATTGCGTATTCTGATTCCTCAATTCTCCACAGGATGCAGACATTCCCGTATTATTTACCTTCCAGTTAGCATGCGGCTAATAAAAGCTGAGCGATAGTGTTGAGTTCCACATGGGTGAAAAAAAGCAAATAAGTGTTTAGGCCGAGCTGGTTGACATCGGATCCCCGAGCAGGTCGGGTGTTTTTCAGTCTTCTTGTTCTTCGGATGAAACAGCTGGCCCGCTCAATCGCACTTCACCCTCTCGGATAAAACTCCGGATCCGCTTGGGCACTTTACGAGGACGCCGCAGCTCCGGCGGCCTTGGACAAAATCCCTCGGACCACCCCTCGCATGCCCCCCACTTCCCTTAACCACATCCCAACCTTTTATGGCGGGCAGGATGGGCAACGATAGCGATGTAACCTAACACCAAAAAGTCGGCCTGAGGGAGGCGGAAAGGGACGCTCGTGTTGACCGACAGGTGCCAAGGTAGTATTGTTTAAATTGGATGATTAAAAATTCAGCCATTGGGGTGGATGTTTTAAGGATTTTTTTTTTTAATATACTTTTTTTTGTGATGCCTTTGAACATGATTTGAAGAAATGGTCCATTAAAATCTCAGTTTAGTATCCTACTCTTCTACGTTGCAGTTTTACATAATTGACAGAATTTCCATGACTTCTTTTTAAGCAATATTTTTTGTTTTTAGCAATTTGTTCAATCGGTGTTGGTATTTGAGGCCATATGTTTGTAGAATGAAGCACTTAGTGAAGATGTTGACTGCAAGGGTAGCTTCTTGTGCTAGCTGTTAGCTAGTCACTTGTGATTAAAATGTAGCATTTGTTTAACTTTTTTTACGAGCAAGACTACAATTTGAATTTCACATGATCACTGTTGAGCATTAAAGTCCATCAGCTAGTAGAATGAAGATGTAGCCGGCTGGTTAGCCTCTTGTGCTATCCGCTAGTTAGTCACCGGTGACTTAAAAAGGCAATCTTTTCAATAACTTCTTTTGAGCAAAGGACTATTTGATCTTAAACCACCCGTGTTGAATATTTGTGTCCGACTGGTTGTTTAAAAAAACAGACTGATGATTTGGACTTTGTCAGCTAACGACAAGCTAGTCTCCTTCTTCTGCTAGCTACCAGCTAATCAGCTGCCATATGCTAACCAGTTGTAATCAAAAACGTAGAGTGGTTTACATTTACCATTAGAGTGGTTTTATTGTTTTTCCCGTGATCATTTCAGACCGATTAAGATCACATGATTAAATGTTATTGAAACATTTCCTGTACAGTCAATAAAGGTTTCAAGATGGCCTACCTTTGATGTGGGGCTTCCTTGAGTGTGACAACTCAAGAAAGCCTTACAAGTGAGGTAGTGCTGGAAACTCTTATAAATAAATACATATTTACAGTGGAAACAAAGGCTTTTAAAACTTTTTTTTGTCAAAATGATGAGTCCGTGACATGATTGCGTTAGCTTGTGCTAACGGTGTCGTCATCGCGCGCCTTTTTGCACGTGAGCGCGAGTAGCAGCAACATGGGCAGGTGCCACAGGCTGCAGAAGAACAGATTGCGGGCGCTGGCACGGTCGCCCTTCCGGTAAAAATGGAAGGCGAGCAGGGTGATGTAAGCGTTGATGGGCAGAGACACTAGCGGGAAGGTCCACGTGGTGATACCCAAAATGGGTGCGGCGGCGGCGAGGCCCCCGAGCGCCGCGCTATGCCGTAGGGCCACGCGCCGGCACAGTGCCGGGTGAGTGACCGACATCATGCGGTAGCCGCCGCGCGAGTAGTCCTCCCTCAGGTTCCAGCTGAGAGCGTTGAAATGTGGGAATTGCCAGCTGTACAGGAAACCGCCCAGCAACAGCGCACCTGCAGACAGGAAGAGGCGAGGCTTGGTGTGACCAGACGCTGCTGATATTTTATTATATTATCTTTAACTTATTCAAACCCAAAAATGTATGAATAATTTTTTAAATACTTTGTCCTTCACTCCCAAAAACAAATTAACATGTTTTTTGTTTTTTTATGCTAGAGTATACAGAAGGCTTTGATACAGGTTCTAACATGAAGAGGTCACTTAAAGCAATGGTAGTTATTACAAAAACCAGCCAGCATGTGGCAGCAGAGTATAAGAGATCAACCAGGGCCATGTTGCAACAGGTTTGTGAATAATGATAAAATTTAGCTATATTTTAATGCTAATTGCTGCAAAACGTAAACGGAAACAAATATACTTTTTTTCCTGATAAAAGACGAGACTAATATTTCTTTTGGTAGCTTCCATGTTTTTATAGCAAAAGAACAGAATATTCTGTGGACCTTGCAAAATCAGACAAAATTCCGTGAAACAGCCGGGAGCGAAGGGGGTTGCTTCAGTGAAAATGTCTGGGAGTGAATGAGTTAAACAGCAAAAATAAAACACAATTGTCGACATTCTCAAATCGGTACCTGGATCCAGGGAGCCCGTGGCAGCCGTCCAGCCCATGACAGGCGGTATGGCGCCCACCACGGCACCTGCCCACGTGTTGGCGATGGTGAGCCTCTTGAGCGGCGTGTAGCAACACGTGTACAGCAAGATGTTGAGGGCGCCAAGGAAGCCCGTCAAAGGGTTGACGGCGTACGTAAGCAGTGCCACGCCGGGCACGCCGCACGCCAGCGCGAATGCGACAGCGTGGAGGGGGCTGAAGATGACGATGATAATGAAGAAAAAGAGGAGCGTCAGGTGCGCTAGTATGCACACACACACACAAGAGAGTCAGCAGAGCGTCTCCAAACAGGAAGCTCATCTGATAAGAGTTTTAGGCCGGAAACATCAACAACAAACCTAAGATAAAAACCAGAAGGTAGAAAAAAGACTTTAAACCGGATGAAGACCTCCACGTTCTCCTCTTCATCCACTTATCTCCTATTGAAAGCAGTTTGACGTTAGCTGCGTGACGCTTCGCAAATTAGAGAGCGCCGATTCACATCGTGACCAAACCGAGGCGCTTTCTTCTTCAAAATAAAAAGCAAATTGCCTTTTTTTTTTTTTTGGGCGGTAAATGCATTAATGTAATTAGTGGTGTTTTATGTGGCCTGAGCGGGCGGGTGGGCAAGAGGGCTGCGGATCAGTAGGTTTCAAGGAAGGAAGGGTGGGAGAGCGTCGCATGGCCACATGGAGGTGGCTTTGATGATGATGTCAGGTGGGTAACGGCAAAACAAATTTTGTTAGCAGCCTGGCCTGACATGGTTTCTCCTTTTGACAATGAGCAGGTGGCTGTGCTGGTTTGGGGCTTAAGCCAAAATGAGCACTTTTTTTTTTTTTTAAAACAAAACAAACACTTGTGATCCGAGTGGGTGCTTTTGCCATATACAGACCGAAGAACTAGCTCATCAGTGTGAAGTGGGTGTACCCTTTTACACTAGGTTCGGAACTAAAGCCAAAATTAGCACTGGTTCAGTATTTTTTGAATTTTAACCCTGGAGAACCCACGGGGTCAAATTTGGCCCCTATGAATTCTGCTACTCAAATAACAAAGACTTTTTTTTTTTTTACAAATTTAACTTCAAAAGTCCAGAGTGCCACTTCTGACCCCTGCATGGGGCCATCTAGTGGATGAATATTGCACTTACATGAGCCAGAGTGGTGGTGACAAGATGGCTGGCAACATGCTGTTTTGTTGAGCTGGAAATCAATCCAAACAAAACCATCTTCTCAGCAAACCATCAGATGGTAAAATTGTGTTTTTTTTGTTAATCTATTTCATATCATGTTGCAGAATGCCTAGGAGTATGTTTTATATATATATATTTTGATAAATTAGCAACTCTGAGCTAGTTCAAAAAAAAGGGTTGAAATTGAAAAAACATATATTTTGGTTTTCAGTGAACTTATAGCAGTCATTTAATGTATAAATCATAATTTTCCAAAGAAGAAAAGGCTTCTTGGGTTCTCCAGGGTTAAAAGCACCCATTTGAACCCATTTCACACTGAGCAAGTAACATTGCTAGTTCGGAAGCTATCAGCTCAGTGTGAAAGGGGTAGAAGTGTTTTTTAGACTGACCACTGAACTAATGCCAAGATTAGCACAAGTTGTTTAATGTTTTACTGCAAAGATTTCACATTTTGCATAATATTAGTCGCAATGCAAGGTTCGTGGGAAAAAAAACAGCAGTCCAGCAAAACCAGAGGCGCGTACCTGATCTGTCCGCGGACGAGTGGACGGTTCTTGGTTCGGTTCATGTTGGAGTCAAAAGGCACCTCAAAGTACTGCAGAGATAAAGACAAAGTGGATCATTACATGAAATACGCCAAGAGAACACTAAGGTGTGTCGTATACAGTATATAGTGGAAGAGATACAACAGCAGTGAGCGACTGTCACTTAAAGTCGACATAACGCAGCCGTACTCTGGCTCTTCAAGCCACATTTATTTACAATCAAGCGACATGTCTTCAAGTGTTATTTTTAGTGCTGATAACCCGCAGGAAGGGAGGACATGAAAGGTCAAGCTGTAAATTTGTGGAGTTGACTGGTTGAGAGTTTCCTGTTTTATGGTATGTCGTCAAACTGCTTTCCTCGACGAAATGGCAAATACTCAAATGCAACTTAAGCAACGTCGCCGATCTACCGTGTCCACGTGGTTCAACGTTGGTTGCAGTCAGACAAAATTTATAGGATGATGTCATCTTTGAAGTACCGAACAACTATCAAAATTAGGGATAGATCAATAATCAGCCGGGCCGATTATCGGTGCAGATATGTCATTTTGACAAATATCGGCATTGGCTTTTTTTTTTTATAAATCTGAAGGCCGATAAAGCTGAGTGGTGAATGCTTGTGAACGTAGCAAATTAGGATTTTCATCAGGATTTACACGTTGTTCACAGACAGCTTTTACTTGTCGCAAAGACATTTCGAACATATTCAGACCATTTATCTCAGTCTGCGAAGATCTTTTGAAACCTTTTTACGAACCCTGACGAAAACCTAAAATTAGCTACATTTGCAGATGTGATGTGCATTTGTCACTCAGTGAGATACAGGGAACTTTTCATTTATGGATTTATTTAAATTTCCATTTAATAAACAATGATGCTGATACTGGAAACCACTTCCCTTTATTTACAAAAAAATAAAAAATAATATAAATATATATATAAAAAATTGTGTTGAAATTTTGGAAAACTTTATTCACAGTAGAAAACTTTAGAGAACTATTTACTTGCTTAGTTTTTAAATTTAGTTTAACACATGCTGATGACCCAGGAAGCTTCCTGCAAGTTTTGTTCTAATTTTTAAACAAAGCTATCTATTCTTTACATAAAAAAAAAAAAAGAAAAAGTTTTGTTGTTTTATTTTGAAACTAATATTTGATTTTACTGCAAATTAATATGGGCTTGAAATATCGGTTATCAGCCTCCTTGACTTCTAATAATCTATATCGGCCCTGGAAAAACTAATCACTAATCAAAATGTGTTTTTGATCATCTTCTCAAGTGGACACGCCCACCAAATTTCACACTTCTAAGCCAAACTGGCTTCTTGGGGCTAAATTTTCAAACAATAAAGTGGCATCGGGGTGCTCGCCGCTCACCCTCCACTCAAGTCGAAATGGCCTCAAGGTGGTCGGTGGGAGGTGACGCTGGCGATGTGTGTGAGTGTTGTGGGATACAACTCTGTGGAAAAAACTACTTATACGGGCGTTTTATGGTCCGCTCTGGAGAACGCTTCAAAGTGCACCCACGGGATTGGCAATGTGTGACTAAAATGCAAACACATGGGGTGCTTAAATACAGGAACTCGCTATTGTGGGTGTATGTGTGTGCGTGTGTTTGCTTTCCTCATAACGGCCCAGGACTAATGACGAAAACAGATCAAGCCAGTGTGAATATCGATGTAAAAGAAGCTAATGACGACTCCTCTCTTAAAAGCCCGCCGGCTACATGACAAAGCAGACATTCGATGTACCGTACATCAGGGAGCGGACCTTCTTTTTTGACAATGTTCGGAATGCGGGAGAACCACCAAGTTATTGCGGAAATAGCGGGGGCACTAAAATACATCACACGCCCCACAACGGTGGTGCTTTTAATGTTCCGTTCCGATCGCGCAGCTGCGTACGCGGCCGTGGGACCTGGAGATCGGGGCGGAGGTGTTAATTCTATTTCCTGGGTCAGGAAACGCGTCGGGAGAGAAGCGTCGGAACAGAGCGCCGTTGAAACAGGCCTCGCGCGGGACGGCCGGCAACTCGATGTCTTGCGGACGAAAGCAGCGAACCGCCGGCCAATCATATTATTGCCACGTGAAAAATAAAAACAATCATGTGTTCAGAATAACAATTGATTAATTTGAACAATACTGAGCTCTCCTGGAAAAAAACAAAAAACAAAAAAACAATTGATTAATTTGACTATTTTTTGCTATCATTGACTTATTTTGAAAATGGCAGTTCACAGGTAACAAAAACTTCTGCAGCACAGGTGTGAAGCAGTTCTCAGACATGACGACGTGTTTCTTGTTGTCATCAAAAAGGCTCTATGGACTATTGAGCACATCTCTTAATAATTTACGAATGTATAAACCGAAAAATGCTTCATGCAACACAAACGTCAAATTTGGTGGAAATCGGACAATCTCTCTAAAAAAATTGATCTTTGAAGGACACTTCGCTTCAAATCAAAATGGTGGGATGTGTGTCTTTCTAGGCATGGCTGCTTGAGAATTTTGTGCGCCAGTTCATCTGTGCTGGGCCGTAACAGCAGTTCACAGGCAGCACAAATTGAACAACTCACCAAACATTTTAGTCAAGTGTGTCAGAGCGGAGCAAAAATCTTGTGCGCGTCAATGCAAATAAAGAAACAAAAAAAATAACAAAAACATTTTGAGGATGTCAAAGAAAAAAGTGTTTATGGTCTCTCGATTGAACACGATCGATACGAAGATCTTTGCTGTCCACTTATGGAGTTTTATTTCGTCTTTAAAAGCCAACCGAGCCCATCTGGTTCGCATCAGCCAGCCCAGCCCATTTTCATTATTTCCGCCCGACACCCCGCGTGTGTTACAGTGTGACAACGCTGGAATATTTGCTCCATTTGCATGTTGGCAATCACTAACTTTGATATGTATTATTTATTCAATGATTCAGGGACACGTTATTACCTCAGCAACTGCTAGAAGAAAAAAAAAAAAAAGACACCACTGTTGTGGTCTATGCACACTTAACAGTAAATTAATGCATACAGTTTAATTACAACCAATGATTTAGTCTTAAAACAAGCCATCAAAACAATTACGTAAGCAAAAAAAAAAAGATGAAGTGGAGTCTGTTCTTTTATAACGCACGCAAGCGTAATGACAATTACGTCGCAGGCGAGGACAGAAACCAGGCGACGCGGGAAGTTAAAAAGAAGATCAGAAGATCCTTTGAGCTATTAAGGCTGAACGTGATCTGAGAGCGTGCAGCAGAGGTCCATTGATAACAGACTGCAAACGACAGCCTCTTCCTACACACACTTGACACAAAAGCTTTGAAGATAATAAGGATGTTCCTGAAAATTCCACAATCGGGGATCGGAAAACCGAAGTCAATGAGAGACTCTGTTGTGAAGCCAAAATGCCAAAGAAACCACAAAACTAGTTAAAACTGGGAGATTATTCACCTTGATTGACTAATTCAAGTTTATTTGTTATTTACTCTTGAAAAAAGGGATCATAAGAGACCATTACGTATTACGGACCAGCCTATTCATTCAGTTTGATGGAACATTTTATGATGCTAAATCGTTCAACAATGAAAATGTTAATAAATTATGGATCATGTTTACATACAGTTCAAGGCGATGACAAAAGTGAAATTTTTCTCCCCAAAGGAAGCATTATTTCTGTTGATACTTTAATGAAAAAACGTAATTTGTTCCAAATAATGTCATTGCATTTACAGTGGTACCTCGGCTCACGAACGCTTCAGCTCACGAACTTTTCGCCTCACGAACATTAAATTCGCGAGCATTTTGTCTCGGCTGACGAACTAGTTTTCGGCGGACGAACCAAATCTTGCGACACGAGAAGCTGACGCACGCTCACGGCGTCCCAGTTCGTCGCCCCCCTTTGTTTGAGTGCGGACGTGGTTTGTGTTCGGTAGACATTTTGGATCATCTTGGAGTACTTTTGGAGTGTACTTTTGCTACCATGGGACCGAAAAAGACCCCACAAAAGGCTAGTGTTAAGCCTAAGAAGACATTGAAGAAAATTACGGTCGAGCAGAAGAAGGAGATCGTCGACAAACACGAACGAGGTGCGCGTTTGTCAGCATCAAGTGAGAGCATCAAGACCATGTTAGCAAAGTGGAGTGATGTGCAGGATTTTGTCGAACAGTACCATTCAGAAAAGACTGTGGCTATGAGAATCATCAACATGATGAATGATAATGTGATGCCTCAGTTTCGTAAGACCTTACAACTCAGAAAGCCACAGGTGTCAATTAAGAGGTTTTTAGCCAGCAACAAGGATAAAGAGTCTCCTAAGAAGCAAAGAAGAGAAGCCACACCGGAGGACTCTCCTTCCAAACAGTAACTCCCTCCCTCCCTCCTTCTCCCACTCCATTCCATCAAGCCTTCAACTACTGTACCATCACAAAGGCAAGTTGCAAGTTTTGCAGTGTATTTCTTTAATTACAATACAATAGCACATTTATTATACATAAAATAAGGTATATTTTGTATAGTTTTAAGGCTTTTTTAGTAGAAAATTGTGTTTTATGGGGACCTGGGAACGGATTATTCTCATTTCAATGGTTTCCTATGGGAAATACTTGTTTGGAAGACGAACTTTTCGGCTCACATAATCTCTGTGGGAACCAATTAAATTCGTGAGCCAAGGTACCACTGAATTTGTATATGATATTAAAGTCAGCCTTGTGTGTGCAAGAAAACAGACAAAACAGCCAAGCAGCTGGAAGGCTTTGACTCCCAGAAACATCCGCCAGTCCAAACACGGCGCTCCTCTCGACTCGTTTGAAGCCAGCCCAGGTGTTCGGGCCTACAGTAAACACGCCAAATGGGACAGCGTCGACGCTTGTCAGGACATCACCTGTTTGCGGAGCCAAATCTACTGGAGAAAAAGTGGCGGCGCTCTCAAAGGGCTTCGTTCAAGGCTTGGGCTGAGAGTCGGCCCTCTGATCGGCCACTCCACAAACAAGCGGCAGAGAGATTTACTCAGATTAAGCTCTCGTCACAAATCGCTTCAATGCTTTGGACGGGCGAGAACACGATGAAACTAAACAGACGCTCATCGCAAACGGCGGAGAACAAGGCTGCATGGAAGTGATTTTGAAAGGGCACTGCTGTTTGGATGAAAATGTTTGAGTGATCAAACAGATCTGCACTAGGGCTGGGTGATATGACCCCCCCCCAAAAAAAATATTTTTCAGTCATTCAGGACAAGTACGATTTTAATCTAATATACCTAACAAAAAATTAAAGGTTTCATTTATTCAAAAATAATTCCTGTGTAAAATGTTCAAACAACAATAATGTATACTGATTCTAAATCAGTTTTAACATTGATTTAACATAAATATTATATATATTGTGTATATAATGTATATATATTAAGTAGTTGGTAGCTATTGGAAACATGTCTTGTAAACCAGCCATCATTCTGCCACTCACAATAATCTGGAACTAACAGAATATAAGAACAACAACTTTTAATAATCCAGACGACAATAATTAATTTCACGATATAGCAAATTTCCAACGATTTGAATTTCAAAATGATGATTAATCAAATTAATTGGATTTATTGCCGAGCCCTAGTTTAAGATAAACAATTTAAATTTAAGATGCAAATATTGAAGAACAGGCCCTCGCACCACCTTATCCATGGCAAATCCTCAAAATGATCATTATACTTTGACGCAATACTAGGCACAAAAAATAAAAAATAAACTTTGCAATTCATTTGAATGAGCTCTGGACAGCAACTAAGAGGTCACTTGTACTGCCTGGAGGTATAAACATTGGGAAAACCAAGAGTTAACTTCATTTCTTGCAAGAAGAAATGGCATAAAATTGGAATGCGGAATCCAACTAAATAGCACTAATATACTGATGCAACTCAATAATTTAAAATATCAATGATTTTAATATTTCAATTTAAAAAGTGAAGTTATAAATATAGAGATTAATTCAACACAATGGAACCGTTTTCAGAGGCATTTTCCTAGCCAATTTCTGCCAATTGGAGTCAATCCAAGATGTTCAAATTGACTGAGATGCACCTGAAACATGTCACGGTTGACAGCCAGTCAGCGTAGACTGTACAATAATATCACTGGATTACACGCCACATCCTGCTTCACTACGACATTATTTTCGCGACTCTTCCGCCTTTCGCCAAGAGCGTGACCGCCCCCGTGTCACTCGTAGCCGTCCCGACAGAGTGGACGTGTCGTCTCGACGAGGATCATTTTTGACAGCTCATTTCGAGTTGCCGCGGGGAAACTAAATGCTCGCCGTCCCCCCTGGTGGACACGCTGACGGGACGAAGACTTTGCACCATCACCTTGTGTCGGATCCATTAAATATAAAAAACTCATGGATAAATCACTGGGGTCTGCGGACAGTCTAGAGCAGTAGCATCCTCCCTACATTCAACAATTAAAAAAAAAAAAGATTTCTGATAAAAAGCTATCTGCTGCGTTTCCTTACCCCGTCTTGTTCATATTTAAAAGGAGCCGTCCGTGAGGCATTTCATTTGCAATCCTCTCTGACATGCGTCCAAAGAGACGCAGCTGCATATGGAACATCTAAACACTCAGCTGCACCCGAGACAGTTGATAAGAGCCTCTCATACTGCACGTCACATACACCTGCGTAGTTATCAGCGCGGTTTATTTGCATTAAACACACGCCGTTCTTCAACGGTGTGATCTGACGCGTTGGTGATACCAATATGGGGTCCAAAATCAAAACGTCCTGGTTTGCCAGGCTGAGACCGGAGAACTCAAGAGAGGCGAAGGAATTTGGTCCTCTGGCACGGCTTTCGTGTTTGGACTGGAGTGAAAAAGCGAGCGCATCAGCAGCAACAAATGTCAAGTTTGTGCCGCAAAATGATGCCAAACCACGTTCCGCAAATCCAGCCCAATAATAGTCCAAATCACGAGACTGCCAAAGAACTGAGCTGAGTGATTCTGTAAAGGGTGCCGTTTGTATTTTTGATGGAATATCACAAGTTATGATTTAAGATCTGTCACGGTCATAATCTAATAAAACCTGGTAGTTTCCAACCGTTTACTCTTGAATTTTAGATGGCTAGATACCGGGTGGCCCCCAAATACTTAAAAAGGACGAAATTGTCCTTAAAAAAATGACAATCCTTAAATTCTGCCGCTCAAATATCATTAATCAAGCCATAGACAAACTCCATAGGAAAACATTTGACAAATTTGTAAGTATCATTAGCAAGAGATCGGCTTGAACTATCAGCAACCAGGTGAAAATCCGATTGATATTCTAAAAAGTTTTGCGGTTTTCCACTCCCACTTTCACCAATGTCAACGTCATGCGAGCAATAATACCCCGCATGACCTTACCGTAAACCACGCCCGCATGGCCTAGTAAACCAATCAAGGCGCAAGACGTCACGTCCGCGTCGGCACGTGAGTTTTGCTGCGGACAAAACAAAGCAATCCAGCTCCCGGTGGTGCAATAGTCAGGGGCTTGTGTAAGAGAGGTAACCGTTATCCCCATCGACTGGAATGAGGTGTCCGCCAAACACTGCCCGGGTTTATTCCTTTCCCTAAACCCTCAAACAACTACGAAAAATGTCTTCGCTGGATCAAACTTTGTGGAAGAGTTGAATCCCTCCAAAATGACGAGAAACTACTACGTCTGCACTAAGGTAATGTTCTCCATTGTTGTTTTTAGCCAAAGGCTAACGATGGGTAGCTAACCGTCCACGCGTTTGTTGACTTACTATTTACTATTAATGCCAACAAAACATTGAAACTATGAGGTCATATAAATGGATTCTTACCCTGCTAGACCGGAACAATGTCTAAAAACTCCGGTGACAAACAATCAAAGTGAGTAACGCGTCTTTTTCAAACTTTTGTAGTAGCAGACAGCGATATGGATTTCCTTTGTTTCTGGGCAAAATTGCATGGTGAGAGAGTAAAGACACCCTTCACCGAGAAAATTAAAGACCCCTCTGCTTGCTTCAAAGAGAAATATCCACGTCCTGAAAATACCTGACCAAGAAAGATCTGACAACTTTTGTATGCACTTTAGCTGATCGGTAAATGTCGGAGGCGGCTGCTCGTCGCATTTAGTGGGCGGGGAGGGCGTGCCACGGTGAGGTCAATTGTCCCGTGCATAGTCTGGGACTCTGGGTGGACAATTTTTTTCCCCAACAGAAAAACAGAAATGGATATGTTGAAACCTTGCCACGCACTAATACAAGGACTATTCATAGCGCAATTGAATTGACAAAAGTAAGGAGAAGACGCGCGCGGTACGCGTAACAAACGGCGACATAATTTATTCCCCGCGGTCGTCAACATAACACAAAAATAGAAGTTCTATTATTTTAAGACTCACTCCAAAAACTTTCCTTTATGTGATTGACTGCATATAAAACAAAGCCTCTTGATCAAATAGCGGGAAAAAAAAGACTAATGTTCTAATTTTAGCCACTTTTTTTTTCTTACAAAATCTTCCTCCTCCCGACTGTATTTTCACCAGCTAAGCAAGCGATCATCATCAGCAGAGCAGAGATTCAAGCACGTCACCGTGTCTTGTACTCTTGCTCTTAATCGAGAGTGCGCCAGCTGAACCGCTGCCAACGCCTTTGTGCCAATCGGAGCGTTGCGGTCGCTAACGGCGGCGGTCAGGAGGTCGGAGAAGCTGCTTGGGCCAACTGTGTCATATTTCGAGGGATATTATTGGCTGACGAAAAAAAATCATTATCGTCCTAATACGAAATGGGTCTAGGACAAAATAAATGTTATTTGGTGTATCAGTCAACCCACTTGCTTTTAACTCAAACCACAAGCGCAGCAGGCAGCTTCAGAGCCGCTATTATTACAGTTGAAGGGGCTTCCTCTGCCCACTCAATCACTAATTACAGGGTAACATTTAAGAGATAATGGGTGCACACGAGCAGGAAAACGAGTATCATGCGTGTGGAAGACCACAACATACAGTGAGATCTTATCACAAACGCACACACGGTGCAACGACTACATCCTCAGAATCTGGTTAAGCCACACAAAGAAAGCGTTACGCACCCTCCTGTACGCACACACTCACTGGTCATGTGATTAAAGTGGAGTGGGAGTACAATGAAAACCAGGCAGCCTTTACTAGAATAACCAACCAGTATGTGTTAAAAGGCATGTAGGCAGGCAGGTAAATGACCCTTGAGTTGTATCCAAATGGGTAAAAAAAAAAAAAAAACTCAAACGATGCCAGGTTATTTTTAAACAGGAGATGGAGTGAAAATTAATGCATATGTAAAAAAGAGAACAAAGGCTAATTGTATAAATGGAGCGTGGCGAACAAACAGAGGTGCGACGCACTTTGATTTCCAGGAGTGAAATGCTTGAAATGAGCGTGCGCTGTTGTCTCGCGGGCATCGCTCGCACTAAGCAGGTCTACTTCGGCCAATTATTCACACGTTTTAGCGCCGCCACTTCCCTTAGGCCCAACTGTCTTCAAATAGAGCGGGGGCCAAAGTTGAAATTCAACTGTACGCAAATGCATACATAAAATCAAGATGGCCTAAATATCAGCCTTGCGTGAAAATCAACCTTTATCTACGGTAAAATCAAACGTGTCCACAACTTTCGAACCGTGAAGGAGCTTTAGCTCAGTGCTTTTGTTTCTGCATGATTGGCACAAAACATACAAAGATGAGTGCTGTCACTATTAAATAATCTATTAATCGACTAATCGGATTCATTCTAATTTTGCCTTAAAGTGTATTAAAAAACATTTTTCCCCCCTTTTTTAATGCTTATTAACCAGTAATTGGTGTTTTTTCTCCGTATTTCGTATTCATACAAGGGGGATTGATGTTCTATGTTATTAGTTTGGTCATTGTTTTCTAAAGTAAAAACAGATGTTTGCAAGTATTATTTTGATTAAACAGAATAATCAGTCTTCTTTCATAAAGGACTACAGAAATCAGTGAACAATTACTGATGATATTCTCAAATCAGAATGGCTCCAAACGATTACTCGATTATTAAAATACAAACCCAATTCCAGAAAAATTGGGACACTATACAAATTATGAATAAAAACGGAATGCAATTATGTGGAAGTGCCAAATTTCTATATTTTGTTCAGAATAGAACATAGATGGCAGGTCAAAAGTTTAAACTGAGCAAATGTATCATTTTAAGGGAAAAATATGTTGATACATGGTGCCAACAAATCAAAAAAAAAAGGTGCTAAAATCTGACACTTCCACATAATTGCATTCAGTTTTTATTCACAATTTGTCCCAACTTTTTTGGAATTGGGTTTGTAGTTGCCGATTAATTTGATAATTACTCGATTAATTTTGACAGCTCTATACAAAATAGATCCTGTCTGAATATAGAAGCAGATTTTCTCATGGTTCCGTACCTTTGTCATATTAACCAATTTGATTGAGTGATGTGATAGGCTTAGAAAAAAAAAAATAGGGCTTTATCTAGCCTAATGACAAGCAAAGCATTTTTCTGTGACACATCAAAACAACCTAGAAGGACTCCACAATGCCATCTCAAAACGCTGACACAAGCAGTAAAACACGGCGCCAATCTGTCAAACGGCACCTTCACTCTTTCATTACCCGCTGAAAACACAGCAAAGACAACAAACGCATCTCGACGCGTTCCACTTTGCTTATGGACATTTGCTCAGCTGTTGCCAAAAACAGCGGCAGAAGTGCAGAAAGGTTCACCCGATGTCAGGCGCCGTTCAGCTGGGCGCTTCCCCCTTCTGACTCAAGTCTGCCTTGTGTCGGCATTTCAGACGCGAGGCCCGCAATCACAGTGTTTTGTCCTCAACTAAAAGGCCAACCGCCGAGGCGGGACGCAAGGCCTCCCCACCTGTCTCTAAAGCTTTTCATTGCAAGGCGTGCACGCGGTGGTGACGCGTTTGCCCTGACAAGCTCGTGCCAGGAAATAATGACACGTTGAGGTCAACTTCAGTGACATAACATTTGTTTTGAGGTAAAGACAAGATTCTTGACCGGCACATCACACGACTTATTTACAAACTAATTTCTAATATTTGTTCCATAAAATTGTATTAATTAATAATTTAATATTTTTTTATTTTATTTTAAATTTAATTTAATATAAATGTTTTAATTTATATATTTATTTATTATTTTATTTATTCACTTAAAATCCTTTAAATCGTAGAATTCATTAACATCTTGCCCATGTGGTCCAATTAGCAGTGGACTTGCTAGTATGCTAATGCGGCTAACCTTTTTTTCCCTTGCTGTGGGCACTTACCAGGCGGATGCATTTTTTTTTGTCTTTATCAGAGCAAAGCATCTGTCTGCCATCGGAAGGCTGCGGGAGATTTGCACAGTTCAAATGGACACGAGACAAGAAGGCTTTAAATAAATTAAGCCTAAAACAAGGCGGCCTCGTTAAAGATTCATCCGCGATGGGGAGGGAGTCCGTCGAGGAGTCCTCTTTGCGTGGCAATTAAAGCAAAATAAAAGGACTCTCCGTGCGTCCTCGATGAAGCCGCGAGCATCAAAGGCGCTCGTGTCAAAGGTCAACAGGCTCTTTTGTTTTAGCTAAGCTCGAGGAAAACGACATCTTACGCGCGGCATCTGTGCTAGAAAGCGAACGCCTCGGAATTGAAACGGCCGTTTTGGCGAAAGCGTCACATGTTCTTGACCTTTAAAGCTCCCGGAGCCTTAAGCCATATGACAAGATGGCCGCCGCTTCAAGCAACAACACACAACGATGGGGGTAATTACAATCTGGAGGCCATTTTGAGAAATTGTATGAAACTACTGACTGATTGCCTGTTGTTTGTTGGTCGCGAAAGTAGACCCAACAGGTTCCAGTTGCCACGGCGACACTCTTTCACAGTGACAATGGCATTGGCGATAACGGCGGGCACTTTCGAGATGAATTGGTGTCATTACATGAGGCCGACCAACGATAATACCAGTCGTCATTATCGTGCATTGTTGAAGGTACTGCCGCACTGGGTACACGTGTACAATCATCATGAGATCATTTAGAGAAAAAAAAATCTGCCTTTACAAAACGCTGAGTTTTATCACTCGCAATGACACGGTTTCAAGACGAGGGCCCAAAATGCAAACAAACAGGAGGGTAAATAATGCATGCCTGAACAGGACACAGTTTAAAGTGGCCGGGCGGGGGGACAGGGGGGGCGGGGGCTTACTCCGTGCGTGGCAGCCTCTCGGCGGGAGACGGCGCTCAGACACAAAAGAAAACATGAAAACAGAAATGACACAAGACGAGCCCGTTTCCAACGCGCACCAAAGCAAACACGGCAAAGGCAGACTCGGGTTGGAATTACACGGCGGGGGTGCGCCCTTACACGTCCTCAACCGGGGGGCTATTAGGCACCGGCTTGAAACTCTGGTCTGACTCAATTATCCAATTATCTCGCGCGGTGGCCAGACTGCGAGGTGACGACGGCCCGGAACACCTGCAGCGGCCAAACCCGAGCCGTGAGATTCTTTCCACTCATGAACAGAGAAGCTCTGTGGCCGCGCCAAAGCATTACAGATGGATTCTTGATAGCTACAATTGTCCTTGGTGGAAAAAAAAAAAAAAACATAGGGGGGAAAAAACAAAAGAAAACACAAGTAAAAAAATTTAAGTTAAAGATCGGAATGACCATTGTAAAGAGCAAAGCAAAACATGGGTGACGTTATTTGACTGCTGTGTCAAAGCAGTAATTAGCAGCGACTCAGCGATGAGGGGCTGAGATCACTCATTACACAAACACTTTGGAAATCACATTCCAATGTACGGCGCCAACACAGCAGCGGTGCATGGCGGCGGTGTTATTAGCATTCTACGAGACTGTCCTTTGTTCTTAATAAAATATATTGCACAGTGGAAAGATCTGCAAGTCAAAAACAAAACAATTTTCCAAAAAAATAAGCCTTTTAACTCTTTGACTGCCAAAAACGTTAAATAAAGTTTAGTAAAATCCTATGGAGGAGTGCCAAAGACGTTAAAAGACGTTTGTTTCAAAACAGAGGTGAAACTAACCATTTTCTATTGTTGATTACTCAAAAACGGAATAAGGTAGAAACAACTTTTTTTTTCTGATGAAAGATGAGAGTCCAATCTTTCATTTGGTAGTATGTGTGTTTGCATAGTCCAAACACATAATTTTCTGTGGACCTTGAAAGATCAGTCAAAAGATCAGTCAAAATGCTTAAATCGGCTGGCACCCACGGCATCCCTTTTCTGAAAACGTCTGGCAGTCAAAGGGTTAATCGCAAAAAAACTAGCTTTTTTTGCGACACGGACCGGTTACACGATCATTAAGACATATTTTGATGGAATGGCAAACAAGCATGACAACCATTAAAGATGAGGATTTTGAGGGATTTGTGGATGAGGATGGATCAAAAGTAACGCAAGTACATTGTTAAACACAAAGTGGCATCCACTAACCCATTGATCCTGACATTATGGCTTGTTTCAAAAACTAAAACATGCAAGTCCAAGTACACACGGATCTGTACATGGCTTATTAAATTAATGATTCCTTTGATCGGTTACTTGCATAAATGTAGCAAGTGTAAAGCTGTCACATCCCACTCTTCACAAAAAATTTTAATAAAATAATTAGCAGATTAACACCTTAGCTGTTCACAATGTGTACTAATGCAAGCCTCTGGCCAATAGTTTTCAGGCTAGATTCGGGTTCGAATTTCCCACCTTCCGTCTGCAGATGTGACGTTATGTGCGCATTGTGTACGTGAAGAAGGGAGTGTGCAGCTTAAATTTTTTTTTCTGCATTGAGTGAAATATGGGGCAAGACAGTTAGAAAAACATGCAGCTGCATGTTAAAATGTCAGTAATGACAAACTGTTACTGTAAAGAGTTCCATTTAAGTCAATCTTGTGCGATGTTCAAGAAAATGTGTTTTTGAAAAATACATTCTCATCACAGTTGCAAGATCTGAATGCCCATATTGACAGCAAAAAAAACATTTCCATTTGTGGGAAAGTATCAACTGCGTGTATGGACACAGCACCAAAACACAATACACAAGCTCACCTGGTTAATAGAATTGGCGGCGCTGGATGCGAGTCCTGTCCCCAGGCATGTTGCCAAAAAGATGGCAGGATCAAAGGGCACCGGCGCCATGGCGTAACCAGCAGCCGCCGTCGTGACTACAAGTGCTGAAATGGACAGCAAGTAGACATTGCATGTGGTGAACATTCATTTCTGAGTGTTCTGCACATTCTTACCTGTGAGTTTGAATTTAGCGAGTCGGGCATAGATGTCGGGCAGGTCAGTCGCTTCCACTTTCAGCTGCTTCCACTGTCGGTCCAGACGCGCCTCTCGGCCCTCGTCCGTCTCCACAACCATGTGTGGCGTCTCATCTGACATGGGCACAGTGCTGGATGTTTCCTGAGCCACCTCCGTGGTGGAGGATACTTCATCCGCCGCGGGTTCGATGGTTGGAATTCTCTGGACCTGTCTCTCATCACTGTCATTCTCGTCCAAGTCCGCAATCACTGCCACCCGCTTGGGGGCGGCACGCTGCTGAAGCTCACCCAGGTTCTTTGACACATACTGACAGGAAGGAACAAGGAAGAAAAATCCATCAATATTTATGTTTAATCTTTCTTTAATCAACAACAACATACAGGTAAAAAAAAAGTTCAGTTGAGCAAACAAAAAACAAAACATGAAATTATATGAAATGAAAATGCATTCATAAATAATCAAAAAACATAAAAAGATCAACTAAATAAACATTTAATTGCTGTAAGAAAAACAAATAGAATGTCAAAATAATATAAAAGGTGAAAAAAGTAAAGCAATAATGAACCTTGTTTAAAAATTAAAAATACACAAAAGTATGCATAAAAAAGGTGACAAATTAATAACGATTGAGCCTCGTGAAAGAGTTACCTGGCGTTTGAGGAAGTTGAGGTGCTGATAGGTCATCCAGTGTGACGGATGTCTTCTGTGCAGCAGAACAAGGCTGCGAGCTGTCTGCTTGCATTGGGGACCGCATCCCAACAGTTTCTGCTTTATGCTTACACCAAACAAACCTACGAGACAAAAAAAAAAACCACAAAGTTCTTATACTAGGGGTTTATTTGTAGGGACAATCTTTTTAAACTACCGTTTTGCGGCTTCCGTAAAAAACACATATTTTCACATTATTCAGTAAGGGGGAAAAGAGTGTTTTTCTATTTCTGTGTACGTTGATGAAGTTTGTGGGAAACGGAGAAAGGAGAATTAAGCAATTCATCTTATTTTTAATAATGCCATTATAATATAATTTTTCAATAAACTAATGGGGATAAATAACCTTAAATCAGAATATTTTGTTGTGAGCTATTATCAGTTAAGTCTACTGGCATCACATAATAAACATATTTACACTGATAAAACAATTCATGGTGGCATTAGCTCATCTGACAAAACGTGTTTTTTTTGTTTTTTTTACACCGAATGTCAAACGGTAACTAGTTGCTGAAGAGATGTTATTCTGCTTCTTGGCACTGGCCACAACCACACAGCTAGCAAGAAGTACTGACAGCACTGTTTGCTTTCACATAGACACCTCTCCTTGCATGCACGCATGCATCCATGCGGGCGATATGATTCTCTGTGTGGTACTAAATCCAAATATAGAATATAGAATTTAGTATGGCTAGTCAAAATTTTGCTGGAAAATAGCAGAAAAGCATACGACATCTTACTTAGCGCTATGAATGACAAACAGCAGTAGGACCCTGTCACCGCTACAGACCAGTGTTTATTTAATAAATATCAGTCCCTGCAGAAGCGGACAATCTCATCATAAAGGTCAAGTCACAGAGTAGCAAAGCATTCTTCATTGGGTAACTGTACACGCCTAGCTTTAGCTACCTAGCTGGCGTCCTCGCGCTCGTTGTTTTTAAGCGTAGGCGAAATAATAACAAGAACAATGAGCAACATGCAGCCGTGCAGTCCGCGTTTAAGAGCCGTTACCTGTTAGCCGACTACATTGCGTCTTATACATGTTCTTTGGTCAAAAAAGCTGGCTTTCTTCCCGGTCTCCTTCACATTCAGTGAGCCGCCATTCTGACCTCGGGATGTGGCAGTGGCGACTATTTCCGGGGCACGCGACGTCACGTGACCAAAATCGTAAAAATAATCATTTAAAACATACAAAAACGTGAAATACAACGTCATTTTGTTTTTTGTTTGTTTCTTCTTTTTCTCTCTTTTTTAACTAATAAATTAAATTCAAATAAAATTGCTGAAAATCCCCTACTTACTGCACATTCTTTCATATCTATTCACTCCTGCTGGGGGAAGAGCATGCAGGCTTTTATTGCCATTTGAGCATGAGGTGGACGTCAACAACAGATGGACGAGATGGAGTGGAAAACCTTTAACAATGGAAAGTTTGTGGTCACTTTTATCCCGAGAAGTCTTTTACATGTATGTAACCTACCGGTGATGGTCTCAGCATGCAGCCCGACACCCGCCCCCCTTTTTTTTAAACACTTTCACTGATGGCCATAAACATCCACACAAAACAACCACAGCATGAATGGCGAGTGGACATATGGTTTGTCAAAACAAAGGAGGTTCATTTTTCACAACAACAAAAGGAAATACATTTTATAAAGCAGATTTTTTTTTTAATGCAGTATCCACTATCACACCGAACCAACACTGATCAGACTTTGTGACCTCTGTGATCACAAACATATAAAAGTGTACAAAAATCATCTTCAGCAAAACACAATATCTGATTACAGACACCAATATCTGATCACCTGTGCACAAACTTTACTAAATAAGACACAACATGGGGCTTGAACCCACAACACCGAGTTAAGAGATCCTGGTTGACTTGAAACTTGAAACTGAAATTTTAAACATGCTATACTTCCACTTCACACTCAACTCAATCTTAACAGCATGTCCACTGGTCAAAACACTGAGTACCTGTAATGAGACCTCCCTCCCCACCACTCCAATAAAACAGCTTCATGGAATAACAGAGACTCCCCCCCCCTGCTTGTGTCTGTCATTGCCCCATTTCACCCGCCCTGATTTACAAGCGGTCCCACAGGCTTGCAGTGCCATCTCTAATCCCAGAGGAACGAGCGTCGGAATGGCGGCGGAATAGGACGCAGACAGCGCCGCATAACTCCCGAGCAGAAACAGATGCGCCGGCGCTGTCCTGTTTGTAATTGATTTTCAAGGGCGACACTCTTGTTGTCTAACGAGCCTCCGGCTGGCGCCCTGTTGCTTAGTTGAGCACGGGGCGTGCGGAGAAAAAGAAAAATCTTAGTCTTCTTCAGGACATATGTTGACCATATGCAGCTGGTGCTGTCTACTTCCTGGACGCGTCCGATTCTTCCTGGCGCATTCTTAAGGCTAATTTATAACTCTGGCCCGAAACCCTAATCTAAAAATTTAGGACTGCTTTTAAATTTTAATCTAGCCTTGGAATTTTACTTTGAATTCCTAACTTGAACTTTAAATCCTTAACCCAGTCTTGAAACCATACTGTGAAACTTACATTACGTTACACACTAAGCTGCTTAGAAAACCCCAACTTTAAACTCTAACCTTGACTTATTTGGAACCTAAAACCTAAAAAAATTAACATACTAACCTAATGACAACAAATTCATAAAATTTTCTAGAAATCCATTAGTGACGACTAAAGCAACGACGAAAAGCCAACACCCCAGATGGGACTCGAACCCACAATCCCTGGCTTAGGAGGCCAGTGCCTTATCCATTAGGCCACTGGGGCACTCAAACCAGCAAATATGGATCCTGTGAACACAGTCTACATGGATATTTTGAAGCCAATGAACCCTCAGCTGCCAGGCTGACGCCAAGCCCCTCTGGATGGACAGCAGGTATTCTCAGGCCCCTGACGTCCGCCAGTGTTTATGCGCTATCGCAGAGGCTAAGCTTGTAATTGGTCACAGCTCATCCATCATATCGGGAAACCCCCTTTCACCCGAGGCCTCATCCAAGATTGAGTGGGCCTTGTGGAGTGGACTCCGAAAAAGGCCTGGAAGTCTGCTTTGAGACAAGGAGGTCAGTTTGTCTATGGTCTTTGGTTTGTGGGTCCACACGCAGCGCTCGGTTTTGCTGCGTCGTAAACAAAAGCGTGTACGCTCAAAAGGACTGCATCCAATTCCCAGCAGCAACTGGGGATAATAAGCCGTGTCACCCCCTGTCGTAAATCTCCCAAGCGCGGTGGCGGTAGCTTTCCGCCTAGGTGAGAGTAAATAGGCCTCGCTCAGTCGCACTTGCCTCCCCTCTCGTAAATCCTGCGTTGTCTCTGCGCGATCCCAGAGGAGGGGTGGACAACTTTGAAACCCTAACCCAGGCCAGAAATCCGGATTCCAAACATGAGACCCTTATTTGAAACCCTATGTGTCACTCGGGTTTTAATTATCTAAACAAACTTTAAACCGTTAAACTTTAAACCTGGCTTGAATTTTTTATTTATTTTTTTTATTTTTTAGCACATCAACACATTACAACATAAAAAAGAAACATTCACCCCTCCTAAAATATGAGCATTAAAAAAAAAACTAAAACAATTCTCCCTGATTTTTCTCTCTGTTGCAAAGTTGAAGTTAAACAAATTAAATGGTCAAATCACTGCAAATAAATAAATAAATAAATGATTTAAATGTTCTGTCTGTAAATAAAATATTTGTGGTTGTAAGCATTAAGGGACCAAAAAAGAAGTTATTGAATTCATTGTGTGTGTGCTTTTATTATTATTAATTGGCCAATTAAAGGATCTTTGTGCAGTTTGTCACCTTTTTTTTTTAACTCGTGACTGCCACCCCTGGCCCAAAGCGTAACTGCAGCATCTGTGTCAGTATGTGCACGATCTTAAAGCGACAGCCACAGTTGACAAACAAAGACAAGACTTCAAATGAGGTAAGAAAAACTACGCCCCTCCCCTCCCCTCACCAAATAAACTGTGGAGTGTGAGGGTTCGCACACTCTACTATAAAGGCAAGATAAAAGCTGATAGATGCAGTCAGAGTAAAACAGTCAGGGCTCTTTGTACTCATCTGGGCATTGGTGGAGCATGCATGATGTAGAAACGGCTTTAATATTACCTTTTTAAACGGCAAATGTCAGAATTGGCCTAAAAAAAATTCCATATCGGTCGGGCCCGACAAGGAATCCTAACTTCCAACACTAACCCTGACTTGAACCCCAACTTGCAAACCTGAACAATTAAAACCAGGCTTGAAACCCTAATATTAAACCCTAACCCAGGCTTGAAACAACTAACTTGCAACCTTAACCCACGCTTGAAAACCTAACTAGAAAGCCTCAATAACAACCTTATCACTGTCTTGAAATTTTAATTTGTAACCCTAACTCAGGCTTCAAACCCTAATTTGAAAACCTACTTTATAGTCATAAACCAGGATTGAAAGTTTACCTTGCAACCCTAACACTTGATTCAAAACTTAAATTGAAATTCTAATTGTTAATCCGTGTGTCTTGAGACCCTAATTTAATTACTTTCAACCCAAGCCAATCTTAAAACAATAACCTGCAACCCTAACTTGATTTGAAACCCCGACTTTTGCTTGAAACCCTGGTGGTGGATGGAGTCAATCTGCAAAATGGACTGTGACTTCCACCTGACCTGTTCAAATGTCTGCGTGGGAGCCTTTTTTTTTTTACCTTCTTTGTAACCCAATCAATCAATTATTTGGTCATCTGAAATATTTATCCAGACACTAGAGATTCAATGGAAAATCTGCAAAGGATCAAGTTCAGCAAGTTGTGTCCGTCAAAAGGGCCAAAGAAATCCCAGTCCAGCCCCGGTGAATCAATGATTGCAAAAGCAGACATTAAGAGACAATTCCTGGTGAAGACCCCCCAACCCCCCCTACCCCGCTCTGTCGGACGTTTATGGCTTCACGGGAGGAATAATGTCCCATTGACCTAATCATAACCCATAACCTAATCCGGCTGTGTACTTCTCACCCTGCTATAAATCCACTTTACATTGCCGGGAATCTGCGTCTCCATCTAAATTGAACCCAATTGACTTTTTAAACTTGAGGAACGACAAGAAAACCGCATCATAAAAAAAATCTTGAAATATTCTTCCTCGCTCATGTTATAACTGAAGAGGCGTGTTTCTTTTTGCACGGTTCCGTTTCTTCTCTTCCAGCGTCCTTTCATCGTGATCACTCTGCCATACAAACCGTCTGGAAGCTCAACTATATTTGGATTTTTATGTCCTTTTCCATGTTCAAGTGTTGGAAGACGTACCCCCCCCCCCCCTTTTGCGCACTTCACAACAGTGCTCCGCCCACATGCATGGACAAAAACTCAAATTTCTCATGATTTAGCTTTGCCCGTCTGCTGAGTACATTCCCAAGCTTTTGTGAGCCAAGGCACATATTTTACATCACAGAATGCATGCATTTGTGGCAATTTCAAATATTTTGGTGCTTGAACTCAACGCTCCCTTCATATATTTATCAGTTGCCATCTATTTTGTTCAACAATTGTGACGTTTGTCACCTTTTGATGATGTAACGGCGTGGCCTGAGCGTCAAGACACATACATACTATACTGTACATATCCAATTTATATCCACATGCAAAAGAGGCCTTGGTTGGATTTGGAATTGTACTGTAAAAAATCTGAGGCATATCAGCTATTGGCAGAATTATTTGGATAGTGGCCGATTTGAGTCAACCATTGATGTCTATTTGGCCACGTTTAAAGGCAAATTTTCCCTGATTACAGTTGTTATTGTGATATCCCAATATACAGTAATGATACAGTATTAAAAAAAATTTTTTTTTAGCATTACATGCTTGGTTAGGCATCAAATTAAAGGAAAGATATCAATGTATACTGTATATTGTTGTTGTTGTTATTTCGTAGCAATTGGATAAAATCTCTCAGGTGAGTCCGTATGAAGACCGCTTGGAAATGGTCAAAACGTCCCTAAAATGTCTGCTTCTAGCTAAAATGGCAGACTTCCAGTGTCTTTTTTTAGCGGCAGTATTAGTAGTCGCTGCATCTTCCTATCTATCTGCACGCTTGCACACATATATAATTACACATTGTCACATGGGGTGACCAAGACAGTATAAGAGTAAAAAACATTTTGGATAGATTAGACCTTCTTCCGCATCCAGCATAAAAAGGCTCCACAGATGTGTACTCAGTCTTTTTGGCTCAACTGAGAATAAATACAGGGTCCTGGTAGTTACTATTAGCATAAAGTTGTGAGCATTAAAGATAAAAGGATAGGGTGACATTTCCACCTGCACTTTTCAAATTGGTACCATGACCCGGATTCTAACCCGGGTTTCTGAAAATGGCTTTAAGGACTGAATTGTGATAGTTTTGTTCAAGAGACTTAAATCATTGTTTATCACTTTTTGTCTTTCAAAAGACCTCGGGGTTGTTTGCTGAAGCCTGTAAGTTCCCATTGGCCGGAATTCCATGCTTGTTTACGACGCAGCGCCAATCCCGACGTGAAATCCTCGCTGCAGACATTTAGCACATGTTTTTTCCTGTGTTGTGGCTTTGTGTGTAGTGTGTTTGTGTGTGTAGGGTGACCAGCTGGAAACTTGAGCCAATTGGATTCATGAAGGGCTTCTTTCATGTCACCCCTTTCTCATACACCGCCTGACTTGAATTGTGCTTCTTTATGCCAAACGTTTTCTCCCGGTAGCTGGGAATGTTTGATTTTTTTGTGTGTGTGTCAAACATCTCCATCATTTTTCATCCAAACCAAAGGTCCTGTATATGCTATAACTGCCTCATAACACTGCCTTATTTTTTTCTCCCTTTGGTCACAACTTTTTAGGACATTGGTTCCACATGGAAAAGTCATCATCCGGCACTTGCGGCACTAGTCACAGAGACGGAAGACGAAGGGGGCGGGAAAAGATGGACATTCCGTACGCTCTGGAATGCTGGGATACTTTACAGGGCCGTTGTGATGGTCACCGCACGTGTGGTGCATTTTAACCGCCGGCGCTCCCGTCAAAACAAGAAACTGGCTCGGTCTGTGTCGAGGTCGGCATCTGGAGACTTCTGGAAGAAGATACAGTGCGCGTTTGTACGAAGGTGTGCCTGCCTGCCTGCGTGTGGTGAAGATTACGGATACATTTCCAAAATTCTGTGTGTCAACAAATAACAGGAAGGAGAGGTCATGCATCGGGTTAACATGCATCAATGAGGACCTTGTGCAAGTAATGCAAATGTAAGAAATACGAGGATGTGTGTTCCTGTTTTACGGCATTTGGGGTGAGGACGGGCGGTGCGGCTTCGACTTCAGGTGTCAAACCAAAATGACGGACTTTCTGTGTCTTTTCAGGCATGTGTTCTTGAGACTTTCCTGCGGGTCTACTCATGATAGGCATGACCATTCAATTCTAGGTTGCTGAGTGAAATTCAACAACATTTTCAAATATTTGCTGATTTATTACATCAATGGAGTCCCTAGAAGAATTTTGATGTCCATCATCTCTTGCTTGTGAACATTAGCACTGCCCTGCTCATACAAAATAAACTTGTCAGCAATCAAATGCGTTCGAATGGGGTTCTTTGAGTGTGTATATTTTCTCCCGGAAACCAAAACACGGAATAATGTTGGGATTGCCGTGAAAACGGCAAGCAATAAGTGGCTTTGGAGAAGAAGAATGAAGCCCAATGTGTGCCGTAATGGATGCAGGAAATGGATAGTTAGAGTTAAAATTAGGGCACAGCTCACCCATATTTGTAGAGATTAGCCTTCTGAACGTCTGACACTCTCTTTCATCCTTTTGAGACGTTGAGGAAATGAGGTAACGAGGAGTCAGTCGAGGACAGATGTGCTGAAGGAGACATTGTAAGTATCATTTTCACATTATATGTTGCAAAAGCAGTGATTTATTAACATGTACATGTTACCAAAGGAAACCTCGGAAGTGTTCAGATTTGAGGTGTCAGGCGATTAAAATTGGTAACCGTAGTTAATCGTATGATAGTAGTTAACTCACGATTAATCACAAATTTTATATCTGTTCTATATATATATATACACAATAAAATGTACAATAAAATATATTTTTCTAAGTTTTTATACTCTTGTTAACATAAAAGTGGAAAAAAATGAGTCTGATATGGATTTGTGTTGAGGTCATTTTTCTGCCGCTAGATGGCATAATTGTATTTATAAGACATTGGTGACAGCTCAGTACATTTTTCTTTCCATATTAAGCTAGCTAATTTTTAACATTAAGTAAATTGTGAAATTTTGCAAATTTTTAAGATTGCAAAATGCACCTTGACCCCAGTCTCCACAAATATATGCATTATTATTAAATTTATTACTACTAAATTTTGACATTGATGTGTCTGCTGCATTGTGACTAAAATTCCCCCAATAGCCTACGGGCTTTTCAAGTAAGGGGCGGTCATTAATCGCGCGTTTAAAAAAATGAAATCAAAATTATAAAATAATTTTGGCATGCCTAGTTAAGATCAAAACTTGGTTTGAAATTTTTCATATAATTTGCTTCTTCTATAACCAGAGGACAAAAATGCATGTGATTAACTTAAAGCTCAGATTTTTTTTATATAAAAAAAAAAGTGACATTCAATATCAAGGCCATATATTTCTGAGCTCGACTAACACCTCTCCTTCAACGCTGAATCATCACTTTTATTATTGTCATTAACAAAATGAGAGCCGATCAATATTTTTATGGACACTTAATGACAGAGAACATTTGGCAGATTAAAATAAAGAGATTTTCTTTGGCGGGCACCAAAATTGCCCATGGAGGCAAATGAAAATTTGCAAATGTGGTGATATCACAACATGACTTATACTTTCAGGTATCACTGAAACCCGCGCATTAGCAGCCATGCTAATAGCTGCGAGGTAACAAAGGAACACAAGATATGGACAGAATCGCCTCTGCATTCGCTGTGGATATTGATCACGCTGACCAGCGTCAAGCGCTTCTCTCACATGCCTCATGAATAACTCGGACGCTTTTCCTCATGTTTAATTCATCCGTGGGGAAGCCGTCCACATGTGCGCTAACTGCTCACTGCTCGTCGCTTTTATTGGACTTTTATCGCCGCTCAGAGGAAAAAAAGCGCAGCAGTGTGTGTTCCCGGCGCGATCATTAAAAGAAAACAAGTGCGTCAGCAGCGGACGGACCCGCAATTTCTCCATCACGATCATCTTCGATTAGACTTAATTGGATTATGTCAACACGTTAGCATATCGTTTTTAGGGTATGTTTATGCAACAGCTGCCTCGTTAAAAACGGCCATATTTTTCCTAAGTGGTTTTAATAAGCTTTATGTACAGATGACAAAAAAAAAACACACACACAAATTGCTTCTACTTGTTTTTACTGTTTATATGCAGTCATTTTCAACAATGGGATCTTATTTTGGGGCTGCTTTGATACTTAAGGGCCTGGATTTATTGATATTCTCGACAAAATATGAATACGCTACTCATTTCTTAATTGAAGCTTAACAGAAGATAAATGAAGGTGATTATATGCAACTATGTCTGTTTATGTCATTTTTTTTGTGTGTGTGGAAAACTCCCGACACGTCTCTGATGTGTTAGCTTTGCAGAATCTCCATGTTAAAGGAGCTAGCAATTACACTTCACATTGGAAACATTTTTTCGTGATCTGCGTCTTAAAGCATCCCAACCTCCACTGATTCTTTTCTGGGATATGTTCTACTCCTCCACATTTTTTCAATCAATCTCAAGCCCTTAATTGGCTACATTCTCTGGTGGGAAAGCACAGAAAGGAGAGAAAAGGGAGGAAGGACGGCCTCGGTAAACAGACGGCGGCGGGAGTGATAAAGTGTGTCCTCTTGGAGGGTGTCAGGGAAAGAGAAGTACTAATGAATCCAAACATGAGGCGAGCACTGGGGGTGGGGGGGCTTTCCACAAACACAACAAAACTGTTAGTACCCTGTGGAATTGAATGTCAATCCTGGATAATGCAAGAAAGAATCGAGGAATATAAAAAATGGTGGATGCATCTCCACTTGTCATGGCAATCCCTGGTTACTCCCCCTATTGGCTGCGAGCAGAATAGGGATGACGATGAAGTGCTTTGCTTTGATTTTGTTTGTCAATGGATGGATTTCTGGCTCGCCTTGGTTTTCAGGATTCATATGTTGGCCATTTTTGTATTTTTTTTATTTTTTTTAATGAGAAACAGTGTGTGAGAATTGGGTAATGAGTCAAATGCTGCGTCAACCTTTGGCAAGAATAGTGGGGTACCTTGGACAAGTCACCAATCATTTACAAGGCAATCGACAAAAAACAATTCATACTACCATTTACACGAAAAATTAAGTCTCCAATGAAAAGTATTTTTTGGAATCTGTGAGGAATCCAGAGCAACCAAAGAAGGCCCATGCCAGCATAGGATAAGATATGCAAACTCTATACAGAAAGACCAGATTGATCACTTGAACCCAGAACCACGGGTTCAAGACATGCTAACCAATAGTTCTTTACACATAAACAAACCAGTACGGCAAGCAACACTCACGCGGGATGTCTTGTCTGAGAGACAAACATTGTCGCTTATAAACATTTCACGCAGGAGCAGCTGCAAGACGCGAGGCAGCTGCGCCGCCGCTTGACGACCTCATTACAGCGCTTCTACTTCGTCTTCTTCTTCCGAACTGGCGCCGCCGTCAGTCTGATGAGAATCCGGCACTTACCTTTATTAATGGCAGCCCGTGCCCCTCCCCTCCCGCAACCCCGTTGCTAATAAAAGTTAACACGGTCGAGATGAGCGCCTCGCTACGTTTGTGTCGGTCATATTTCTACTAAGTCCAAACAAGATGAGTAAGTTGTCCTTGTCCAGACGCAGCCTGTATTAACGTGTCAGAGTATATTATTGATGGCTTGTCCGTCCCATGCTTAAGTTAAATGACGGGACGAGTCTTCGCTCCCCTTCTCCCCTAACGCCCTTCTTGCCGGGAAAACAAAAAGGGAACGCAACATGAAGGCAACTGACAAGCTATGGCTGGACATGTAAAAGGATAGTAAGCTAGTTAGTCAGATAAGACGAAAAAGGAGCTTAGTTAGGATGATTATGCAAAACAAACTACACAACTAACTGTGGTTAGTTCACATGATTAAGCCAAAGTGAAATTTTCTAGCATTATTACACAAAAACATACTGCACATGCATTTTGTTTGAACATTAGTTAGTAAAAAAACACACATTTAGATTTAACGTATGTTTGCTAGCATCGTTATGCTAACAAAATTACACTTCTTTGCTAGCATTTTTATGCAAAAAATTAGCTTAGTTACCTACTAGCATTAATAATACACACAAAATAAATTTAGTTTGCACTTAACATAATTATACAAAAAAAGCTTAGTCAGCTAGTTAACATGAATATGATAGAGGAACAAAGCCTAGTAACATAATTCTGTAGAAATTAAGATTAGTTTGTGCATTATGAATCTTAGTTTACTTTGTTAGCATGACTATGCAAAAACAAAGCTTATTTAAGTTATAGTGATTATGCAAAAACTTAACAGTAATTAGTTTTTTAGTACATTAGATAGTTAGCATGATTAGGCAAAAGCAAAGCTTAGTTTGCGACCAAGCAGCTAAACATCAGACAATCTGTAACTCATCCATGCCAATACAAATAAAAAACACTACGCCAGGTCATTAGCGTTAGCAATGAAGCCGCCGCCGCCGCTCAATGACCGGCATCGCTCACGGTTAAGTCGAAAGTAAACTTTGTAATCCCGAGGAGATTTACACTGCTGCTAATCCCACGTTTTGACTCACAAAGAATTTAAAGCGCCCGACACTAACCAAACAAGGATTAGCGCACATGAGAAAAGACGCTTTTAAAAAAGCGGTGCTTTAGAAAGTTGTGTGAAAGTATTGACACGGGCGCTCGTCAAGCGGCTTCTTCGCAGGTACCACCGGGCGCTCTTTTGCACCCGAAACGACTCCCTCGAGTGCCCTTGATGCTCTCTAGAGAACAAGCTTGCACAATAACATCTGCTTCTCCTGAAAGTAACTCCTCCGAGGCTGTGAGGTGCCAAAAGGAGGACTTGTAAGGCTGCCAAGAGGAAGTCGCATCCACCCGTAATTTACTAACCATAATATTGACAGCGCTGAGTAGCCCGGGTATCATTAAAAAAACATATATTTGGCCTAATGTTTCCAATATCGTTGAAATGATAAAACCTACACAACATTACATAGTGAACCCTCATTATTCACGGGGTCTTAGGACCAAGCCCCGAGGCAAATAGTGAAAATCTGTGAGTAATTGACACCATTATAATATCTTAAAACGGGGTGCGCAGATAATTGTATGAGTAAGAATGACTATTTTATTATCAAAATAAGTTGCTTTAAAATTTGTTGTTTCAAAAATATTAGTTCGTTTTTTTTTCTTCAGTTATTTTATTAGTATCAATTTGTTCACAATATTAATTAAATATACATTTTACATGGGAATTTCATTTTTTTATTTTGACATAATTTGTTCATTATATTGTTCGTTTATGCATTCCTTTCCTCGTTAGTTTGTTAAAGGTGCATTGTGCGGTTTAAAAAGGTTATATTAAAGCTTTTTCTACAACCCGCTTGCTCCACCAGTGCCCAGATGAGTACGAAGAGCCCTGACTGTTTTACTCTGACTGCATCTATCAGCTTTTATCTTCCCTCACATTCGGACCCTCACACTCCACATTTTCTTTGGGGAGGGGAGGGGCGGAGTTTTTCCTACCTCATTTGAAGTCATGTCTTCCTTTGTGGCGTACTAGCACGTGCACCATGAAGGAGCCTGACACAGATGCTGCAGTTACGCTTTGGGCCAGAGTGGGCAGTCACGAGTAAAAAAGTGACAAACTGCATGAAGATCCTTTAACTTGGTAGTTTGTTACTTCGTTCATACGTGCATTCCTTCGTTTGTATACACAAAATAGAGCGATCGATTGTTATCCCAAAACTTTGAGCCCGTTGATGTTTATCTTAGGCTGCTTAACAAAATAAAATCAATCAAATAGTTTGATGCGTCATTAACGAGCACATGCAATCAATTTATATTGTTGTCTTAGCATGGGCAAGCGACAACGTGGCACACGTCTTGATTGATAAGCGTATGCAATAACTGTCCGGCGCGTAGAGCTATGTGAAGAACAGCCGCTGCCATGTGACATTTTAATCTCGCACCAGATTAATGGTACGCCGCGACAGTGCGAAATATTTCCACTATTGATTTTTTTTGTCTGATGAATCAAATGCTTCCGTTCAAGTGACAGCTTTAGCATACATCTAGTAGCTGTTCAACATTCACTGTTCATTTAGTAGACTGTACCGCACCTGGCTGACAGACATTTCTAATTTTTGGGACTATTTATCTACGTCAGAGAATCAAAATAGCATGAACAAAGCAAAAATAATTGAAATGACAGACAGTGCAGTTAGTTAATAGTTAGTTAGCCAGCTAGTTAGTTAGGCTGATTAGGCAAAATCTTAGCTGGTAATCCTGTCAGTTAGCGTCATTACACAAAAATGACAGCTAGTTCCTAAGTTTGGTAGTTGCTTAGTTTACTTTCAAGTAGCTAATATGCTTGCACATTAACACCACTTGCTAAAGTACAAAGATGGATAACTATTAACTACCTTATTTTGTTGGTAGGCTACTTCAACTGGTTAACTACTTGCGTTGAGTATGTAAAATCTAAGCTTAGTCTTTTGTTTAGCACAATTAGTTAGAAAAAAATCATGGCCAAGCAGGTCAGTGATTATGGCTTTATCACATTACCGCCACCTACAGGACTTAAGTGGAACACCTCAACTAGTTAGCATAGTGAAGCCAGTGAGTGTGTCACTCAAAAGTTATCACTGCCATTTACAGAAAAAGAAGTAAAACACAAGCTGTCAAAGCAGCTTCCCCTGTGATTTACAGCGTGGTTTTAATTGTCTTGTAAAAATCAAACCGGAGTTGTTTGAGGAATTCCAAAGTGCGACTCCCCGGTCTTGTTTACAGCAGGAGGGAACCACAGTCAAGGACAGCCAGCAGATAGCATGTAGGAGAAAGCGGAGGACAAGGAGGAGGGGGAGGAGAGGCCAACGCGATAGCAGGAAAGTCAGCCAGATAAAGAACACGTTGCGACGACGACGTAAAACCGGAGACAGATGGACAATTTGGAATGTTGCTGACAGTATATGTTTCTTCACTCCCATCGTGTGTAGAATGTCAGCTCGATTATTCAGAAATTAAGCTTTATTAGTTAGGTAGCATGATTATGAAAACATGAATTTAGATAGTTGAGGTACAAGTGAATGAAGGGAAAAGGTTACGCAAAAACAACACTTGCTAAATATGTTTTTTCCGTTTTATTTTATCTAGCTGGGGTGATTAAGCAGACACAAAAGTTTCTTTTTTATGTAGTTTACCAGAATGATTACTCAAAACACCATTTTAAATTGTTTTTAAACAAAATTATTATTCAATTAATTATTCAAAAACGAAGCCTAGTTAGGCAGCTAGCATGATTATGTAAAAATGTGGTTAGTTAGGTCGTTAGCTAGCTAGCTAGCATGAATAAGCAAAAGCTACCGTGACACTTTTTTTTTTGTACACCAGTTAGAAAACTGTTAAAAACTCTTATAAATGGATTTACAACTATATGGGGTGTTTAATCCACATAGAGAGCCCAAGCTAGTTCAAGACAAGACTAAAGATTTCAAATACATATACCACACATATGTGGCAGTAAAAATAAATAAATGTAGGCCACACCAAGCAAAGAGCTAGCATACTGGAGGAGGAGAAGTTAAGACAAACTGTCACTAAGGCAGGATGATATACGACAAAGTGGTTTAGTTAAAAAAAAAAAAAAGTGTTTTGTTTAGCCCCTATAAGCCTCGGTTCAGAGGTGCCAACGAAGGAGGGGCTCGGCCGCCCTTCGGTGTCAGGACAAAGCCCAGCTAAGGCTAAGACAGGCCTCTAAATTAGCCATGCAAATCCTGCACTGCACGGCGGGATTACGCTTGAAATGAAACTTTCGGGATGGAGAAGACTCTTATTAGGATTTTTATTCCCTCGTAAGGCCCTTGAGAGCAGTTTAGAGCGGGCTTGCAAGAACGGGGAGGGGCTTCATCAGTGTTCCGGCCATTACGGCTCCCGCTAGACTGCTCGGCAGACTGCGTACAAACACAAAGACAAGACACCACTTGGCATGCAGGATAGCTACACAATGTCATTTCATAATGTCTCTCTCTGGAAGCTTTAATAGCGCAACAATATGTTCTATATTACTGTAACAAACATTAAAGAATCAAGAGTTCTTCTAACTAAGCTATACTAAATGTAGAAATTTGAGTTTGTTTCAAATGATTTTGAGTCCAGTTTTGCGATTTGCTTGCCATATAGCAACTATTTTTCCAAAAAGAACAAAAAACACTTTTTATTACAGTTATTTAATTATTGTATTTCCGAAGTCAGAATTTCAGAGTTACTAGTCGGAATTTTCAATTGGATGCCCATTAAGGTTGAATTTGGAAAGTCAGAGATTCAACACGAACCCCCCCCCCACCCCCCCGAGTTGGCTTTCAAACAAGGCTGCCCGAGTGTAAACAGTACGTAGATGCTCCTAAATATGTTAATTGTCACTCCTGAAAAGTTTTCGTCACACCAAATCAGGCGTATAAATAGTATTATTCGATATGTATCTAGCCATCCATCATCTGTACCGCTTGTCCAGTAATGATGCTGGGGTACAAAAATATATTTTTCATGTGTACAAACTACATAATAATGGCTAACAATAGCCTTTTCCATTGGTGTTAGACATGTTTTTGCAACCTGAATACGCAAATGCCAGCTGTACTGTGTGATGTCTGATGCGTCATTTTTAGAATCTCTCATATTCCATCTGCAATCCCGATTACACAATATTCACTTAACCATTAACAAAGAAATGGTGGCAAACTTTGTCACAGCAACTTCTGTCACATTTCACCAGTCAGTCGCGACCAGTGTAACGTTTCCCTCAAATGACCAATCAAATGCATCATTGTTGTTGTTTTAGTTAAAATGCTAATGTGCAATATCTGAATTCAATCATTCACACCTATTGACAGTTTAGAGTTTTCAGACGCTAAAATGCATGTTTTTGGAATGTAAGATTAAGTTGGAGTACGCGGGGCAAATATGCTAAACACTCACCCACCATACAGCTCTCTAAATATTAGTTTTTTGTTTGTGTGCCCGCGTCAAATGAAATTATGCAAACAGTGGAAGAAGAAGAGCCCGGCAGGTAAAAATAGGGTTCGCTTCAGCGTCAAAGTTGTGAATAATGACAAAAATGTCCGCCACGTCACATCCTCAAAGGCGAGATGCTAAGTCAGCTGTAAAGATTGACAGCTGAGGTAGTGCGTGTGTGTGCGCGTGTGTGTACGTGTATATGCTTGTGTGAGGGCGTGGCATTAAGGGGCCGTGGACCAGACAGGGGATTGGTGCCGTCTGACTGCGGCTTATCACTAGACTGGCTGTCACCTGGCGAGATATGAGTTGAGCTAGCTTGCGGTTAAAGCCCCGCGGTGGGCTGACAAGCCGATGCTAAGCTAGTGAGACTCACTCATGTTTGGACGAAACAACCACATCCTCTTGAAAGTACAAAAAAATAAAATAAATAAACATACTAGAGAATTTATTTTATTTTACTTTTTCTTTTTCTTTTTTTACAGATGTAACCATTGGTCCCATCCAGCTAACATTTCCATTTTTGTATTGGCATGTTAATAGGCGGCAACCAGGTCAAGATGGAACATTTTTGAGTGGCTAGAGGCTATGCTAGTGAGTATAGCATGCAATGGGACCGTTCAACTTCATCACGCCACGTTATCCTCCAAAAAGGAAGTAGCCATCCGTGCTAGCCAGCTAACATTCACTAATGCTGGCCATGTGAGGGCTAGCGTGGTCATGATGAATGTGGTTCTTATAGATGGATTAGAAGTCACAAATTTTGATGGTTTGAGGCTATGCAAGCGCTAACTTGGGAACGGGAATTAAAAAAAGCTTTGGCTTCATCCCGTCAGCCCTTTTTCTTTTCGGGTAAAAAAAAAAAAAAAATAACTTGTATCAGTCCGAAAAGAACATACCTGTCCTCCATACTAATATTTGCGTTTTCATTTTGGTCACGTTTACATGAGTGCTAAAGACAAGTATGCTAACAAAGCCGGGATGGACTGTACTAGCAAAAATTGCTCTCTGAAAAGTACATATCTATTCTAGCTAGCTAATGTCTGTGTTTTTTGCGTTGGCCGGGTTAACATGAGAACTAACGACAAGCATACTATGGTCATGGTCAAGAAAGAAAGGTTACCCTTTCTAACCCTAACCCTTTTTTTTGTGTTAGCAATAGTAATGAAACGTCATGTCATGCTCTGACAAGAATGGTACCATTAACAGCAAACAGGATAATAAAGGTATCATTGTTTTATGGCTGCTAACCAGCTAATGTTGACATTTTTGCATTTGACCAAGTGGAATATAATCGGTACGGAAAGGGTTCTTCTTGACAGATCGTCGATCACAAAGTTTTTTATGTTTCAAAGCTACACTACCGAGAATAACTATAACAATATTCAGACCATTCGACTTCAATCAAATGACAAATTACAAGCATGTGGCATTAAGCATTTTGTTTCGAATACAAAATTCTTTCACTTTGTTACGAGAGTATTGCAAAAAACTTTGGTCGCTGCTCACTCTAAAATCATGTCGCGTGCCATTGGAAATAAAAACATGAGGTCGGGGGGGCATTTAAAGCGCTTATGCGTTTCTCATGTGGCGAGTAATCCAAACGGTGCCACTTTGTTTTCGCATGCCGTGGACTCCTGTCCACTTTGTCAATCAGGCGTAATGCGCGGTGTCATTGCGTCACGCTGCAAAAACACACATTTTCCGTCCCCCTAAGCAGTCCTTGATTACGTCTCCTCGCCCCACTCTAAGTCTTAGTTATACTTTTTTTTTTAGCTTAGTTTCGTCACATGGGAACATGTTTAGGACATAAGCTTTAAGAAATGTGTTTTAAAAAGGATGTGGGTTATACAGAACTTCCAGGAAAAAGGACAGTCACTGTTGGGGTAACCCTAACCCGTTGAAAATGTTAATTTGGGGTCATGCTTACAAGCAAAAACGAAAAGAAAACTCTTTTGAATATTGTCATTTTCTGTAAGTGAAAGGGGTAAAAAAAAAAAAAAAAAAAGACAAATCCGAAATCAGAATTTTTTCCTTTTCGCACTATATCGCCCAATCCTACTGTCAATTCCTCGACGGCTGTTTATGAAACGTACTCGCCATTCATGGGCTAGTCTAGACAGAACTCCCACAATTTTTCCCAGGGTTTTCCGAGCGTCGTGACATCACGCCGCTGCCACGTGGACACAATGAGGACTTTGAGGGGGCGGCGGTTGGCGAAAAACAAGCTTACAAGTCAACACGTCTGAATAACGTGCAAAAGTGGAGATGAGAGTTAATGTCTGGAAAAAATTAGAGAAATGTTTGAGTTTTGGGGGAGGGTGCACGCACACTCACACGGATATCAGACCATTTGGAGGGGTGTGTAATGACAGCTGGGGGGTTTAAATATTTAAAAACAAATAAAAAGCAGTGGTAGCATTTAAGAACGGGTCTCAAAGTGGAGTTTTTTCGAAAGGACACCGTTATTGTTTCCATCAGTGAAATTGCACGTTTTCGTTAAACAAACAATTGAGACTTTATTCTCATAATATTAGGAACATTCATATCTAACTGCAACATTGATCTTTTAATACTACACATTTTTTTCTCGAAAATATTAGGTTATTTTTGTAAACTCAATACTTCATTCTTGGAACCATGCACTATTTTACGAGAAAAATACAAATTTACTATGTTCTCTCAAAACATAGGACTTATCTAAAAAATGAGACTTCATTCTTAGAATACGCAGTCTGATTTATTTTCTTGAAAATATGCAACTTTATTAAAAAATATATATAATCTTGTAATCTAGATTTTTTTTCTAGGAGAAATTATAACACAATATCTTGATTTTTTTTAAATGTACCATACGACGTCCCCCCCCCCCCCCCGCACCTACAAATATGATAACAAAAATAAATATTGTAATATTAAGAAATTTTAAAAATTTATCTGGCAATATAAAAAAAATTTCCGAGGGAAAAATTGCAACTATTCTTGAATTAAGAATTTTCTTGAATTTTTTTTAAAATTTATTCTTGAAATACGCTCTTGAAAAAATACAACTTTAATACTGTAATATTAAGATGTTCTATCTTAAATTATGAATATTCTCATATAAAAAAAACTTTGACTTCAAAATCAAAATTTGTTTTGAGTGGAATTTAGGACTTTTTTTAAAGAAAAAATGCAACTTTGATGTTGAAATATTGTTTTTTGAAAATATATATTTTTTTACTGCATAGACTTAACTCCTGGAAAAAAAATAGAGAAGCGTTTCACATTTCACACACGGATGTCGGACAATTTGAAGGGCTGCGTAATGACAGCTGAGGGGTTTAAATATTTTGAGAAAAAAAAAGTAGCATTCCTCACAGCTAGCGCATATATTTTGTGAACATACAAGCAGGTGTTTGTGTGCCGACCCGTCAAGATTTGCCTTATTAAAACGCCGTCCGTCGCATGCTGGCACAAGTGCATATTTATGTGCCGTTAAGCAGAGCCGCTGGATACTTGGCTCGGCCCAGTCAGACGTACTGTCACCCGCAGATAAGCTTTATTACTGTGCTGCTTGTGTGTGTGTGTGTGTGTGTGTGTGTGTGTGTGTGTGTGTGTGTGTGTGTGTGTGAAAGAGATGGATGCTACTCCATTATGATGATGTTCTGGCAAGGTAATGTATTCTAGGCTCGCAGTTGTAAATGAGTGGTGTCAAACTGTGGCCCCCATCTCTGCTATCTGTACATCCAAATGAGATGGAGGTGAGGGGGATGGGAGGAGTGGATTTTCCAATTATTTATGGCCTTTTTGTTCCCCCTTCCGTCCCAGATGAATTAATAAGAGATGTTCCAGGAGTTCCACGTTGAAGTGGCGAGGCAGATGAAGGGACGAAGGCTTCACTTTCTGTCTATCCCGATGTAATATGGCAGAGCAGTAGCAAGGTGCTGATCGTTAGCTCACTATCGCTATTTGCTACTTCTATGCTAACATGGCGCCTTAGAAGGAGTAGAGTACAGGAGACATCTTAGGGAAATACAAAAAGAGCCCAAAAATACGCAAAAAGTTGTGAACTGTGTCAGATTTATTTATTCATTTATTTTACTTTTTTTTTTTGTATTAGTATTTTATTATTTAGGTTCTACAGGAAATATGTGTGGTTTCACTATTATCACTCAGCACTTACATAATACAGTGATTAACTCATTCACTCCCAGCCATTTTCACTGAAGCAACCCCCTTCGCTCCCGGCTGTTTTACTGGATTTTGACTCATTTTGCAAGGCCCACAGAATATTGTGCTCTAGCGTTATAGAAACATGGAACCTACCAAAAGAAAGATTAGAGTCTCTACTTTCATCAGGAAAAAGGTATATTTCTATCTGTTTCAGTTTTGCCGCATTAGAAAATAGCTAAGTTTAATTATTATTCACAAACCTGTTGAAAACACTGGCAAAAAGACCTTGTTGCAACATGGCCCTGGTTGATCTCTTATACTCTGCTGTCATCTGCTGGTTGTTTTTGTAATAAATACCATTGCTTCAAGCATTCTCTTCAGTTCAGAGGCTGCATTAAATCCTTTTGTATGCTTAAGCATAAAAAAACATAAGAACATTATAAATATGTCTTTGGGAGCATGGTAATATTTAAAATTGAACGTATTTATACGTTTTTGGGTGTAAATGAGAATTACTTTTTAAAAATGAAAATCTATGTTTTGTCTTGACTTTATTCCCGCAATGTTAGTTTTTAAAATCAATGAAATACAAATGTACACTACAAGATATTTCATAAAAAAATAATTTTCAGAAAAATAATAAATTTTTACACAGCTTTATATCATATTTTTTTCATATACAGTATGATTACATTTGATCTTAATTTAGTTTTTAAAATATACAATTTTTTTTTATAGAATTAGACCGATATGTTTTTTTCAGGGCCGATACCGATTATTAGTAGTCAAGGAGGCCGATATTTGAAGTCGATATTCACTTTCAGAAAAAAGGGGAATATTGGTGTCACTTGAAAAAAATACAAGATGCATTATTGCTTATTTAATTTGCATTTTCAGATGTTTTTTGTCTAAGACAATAGACTTCATTAGAAATTTCTTTAAAAAAAAAAATTCTGGGATATCCCAAGGTTATCAGTACAGTATGTCTTAAAAAGTTTTTTAAAAAAATAACTTAAATAAGTAAATAACATAGTTCTCTATAGTTTTCTACAGTAAATATTTATTTAAAAAATTTAAAAATACCTGAAATCTTACACTTTCACTTTTTTATTTGTTTTAATGTCGAACAAAAACAGAGTTCAGACATTTCACAGTGTCAGCAGCATATCTTCTAAAGCTAAAAATGGTTTTAGCTTTACTTTTTATCGTCCGTCGATATTCGGCAAAATATCCACCCACTGCATTTTCTCTCTCTCGAAAATGACTATCCTCATAATGTTAGACTTTTTTTTCTAAAGAAATAAAAACATTTATTCCCAAAGAATATGATTTTTTCACTAGTAATATTAAGAGTGTGTGCCCTGCGATTGACTGGCAACCAGTTTAGCGTGTACCCCACCTACTGCCCAAAGCCAGCTGGGATAGGCTCCAGCACCCCCGCGACCCTTGTGAGGACAAGCGGTTAAGAAAATGGATGGATGGATATTAAGTTTTTCATCTAAAAAAAAGGACTTTATTCTCGAACAAATACCAATCTTTTCATAAAATTACGACTTGTTGAGACAAAACAATCATTTCAAAAGGGGTAATAGCGGCGGTTCACCATCGTAATCCCATCATTGCCTTTTAATAACGAGCTGTGGAAGGAAGGCAGTCATCTAATAGGACCTCTGAGGTGTGTGAGTGTGTGCGTGCGTGTGAGTGAGTTGTGTAAAAAAAAAAAAAGGGACGATTTCACGGGCAGACGCTGACAATAACAAATGTTCTTCATTACAAATTTTGCGCCTGACCAGCTAAGATCCTGTGTGTTGTGAATACGGCGCTCGGCAGGCGAGGAGGTTAGCGGCTCGCTAACGGCTCAACGATGTCGAGTTCACGATGCGGGTGACAAGGAAGGATTGCCTCGGGGCTCGCCTCAACATCGCTAGCTAGGAGCAGGAATGCGACCGAGGTCCTCAGCTGAAGGATTGTTCAAATGTCAAACGCAAGAACCCCAACAAAAGTTGATCTTACTTACTGGCTTGAAACTCTAAACCTCGTTTGAAACCCAAACTTGAAACATTTCATGTGTCTGAGACGCTAAACCTAACCCTGCCTCAAAACCCAAATTAAAAACCCTAAACCTGATTTGAAACACTATTTTAAAAATGGAACCTTGGCTTGAAACCCTAATTGGGAACCCTAACATTGTCTTTAAACCAAGTTTTAAACCCTAAACTTGACTTGAAACATTAACAATGGCTCAATACTCTGCTTTGAACCATAACCATGACTTGAAGCCTGACCTTGAAAGCTTAGCTAAGGCTTGAAACCTTAGCCTGAAACTTTTAAATTTAACATGAATCCTTACTTTGAAACCCTAACCCTAAATTCTGACCCTGGTTTGAATCCCTAACGTGACAGCCCAATCTAGTCTGGAGACCCTAATTGGTAATCCTTAGCAATGACTGTCTTGAACATGCACTTTGAAACTACAGCTTGAAACCCTACTTCGGAACGATCAACCTGGTTTGAAACCCTACTTTGAAACATAATCGTGGCTTGAAACCCTAACTTAAAACCCTAACCCTGTCTTGAAACCCTAGTTGGAAACGCTAACACTGACATGAAAATGTATTTTGAAACATGACCCTAGTTTAAATCCCTACTTCCGAACCCCAAACCTGGCTTGGAATCTTAATGTGAAACATAACTCTGTCCTGTACTTTAAACCTTGACCGTTACCTGAAACCTGGATTTAAAACCCTAACCCAGTCTTAAAATCCTACTTTGAAACCCTAAACCTGTCTTGAAACCACTATTTCAACATTAATCCTATTTGGACCCCAAAACCTTACTTAAACCGTACTTTGAAATCCTAACCAAGTCTTAAAACCCTAATTTAAAACCCTAACCTAGGTTTGAAAACCTAACCCTTGTTTGAAATCCTAATCTTGATTTGAAAGCCTTCTTTGAACGCTTAGTACGTTGTATTAGGTTATGAAGTTGTAAACCCGTCTTAAAACCCCACTTTTAAACCCTTATCTTTATTTGAAGCCCTATTTGATACCCCTCGAACGCCAAACCTGGCTTGGAATCTTAATGTGAAACATAACCCTGTCCTGTACTTTAAACCTTGACCGTTACCTGAAACCTGGATTTAAAACCCTAACCCAGTCTTAAAATCCTACTTTGAAACCCTAAACCTGTCTTGAAACCACTATTTCAACACTAATCCTATTTTGACCCCAAAACCTTACTTAAACCTTACTTTGAAATCCTAACCAAGTCTTAAAACCCTAATTTAAAACCTTAACCTAGGTTTGAAAACCTAACCCTTGTTTGAAATCCTAATCTTGATTTGAAAGCCTTCTTTGAACGCTTAGTACGTTGTATTAGGTTATAAAGTTGTAAACCCGTCTTGAAACCCCGTCTTGAAACCCATATCTTTATTTGAAGCCCTACTTTGATACCCTACCCAGAAAGTGCAACGCGCTGTGACAGTTGTGTGGTTTGTGTTTTATATTTAGTGTCAGCGAATGGCATCGCTCCCAACTTGCTTAGCATGTTCCTCTGCTGTTTTGAGTGCGGTTCGACAATATCATGTGTCGGCCAGAAGATCACGACGGAGTCGCTCCGGCTGCCAATCATCCCACTTCTCATTAGCCGCAAGATTTTGCCCGGCTCCGCTTTCCAGCTCGGACACTCGCATGAAGCCCGCCGCCCCGAAAGCCCCGCGGATTCCAACATTCCTAGAAGTCTTGGGTCGGTCTGGCGTAAGGCCGTCCAGGAAAAGCGGGAACGTCTGCGGTGCTAAATGGATCTTTTTCCAGCCACTTCAACCGTCCGTTTGTCATTAGCGGCTCGTCTGTCTGCAGAGCGAAGGCAATATCCGCCACAGCCTTGTCTCCCGCTGTATCGCTACTCATACAGCCTTCAGGGAGTTTATTATTAGGAAGGAGGGGGCCTGGGGCTTCCTTCAATCCCTAACCTTTGACACCCTAATTTGAAACCCTAACTCTGCCTTAAAACCCCATATCTGACTTTTTAAATGATATGATGAAATCGTACCACTGCCACTAGTCCAAGTTTGACACCTACTTGCTCAACTCAGGCTCAAAACCCTACTTTTAAATCATATTTTCAGACTCTGAAATGAAACCCTTCCATTGACTAAAAAAACCTTCTTTTAAAAACGGGAGCCCATGCTTGAAACCCTACTTTGAAATATTAACTGTAGCTTCACACTCTAATTTGAAACCCTAACTCTAGCTTGAAACCCTACTTTGAAACCCTAACCTTGCCTTCAAACCTAAATCACAATTCCAAACACTACCATTATACCCTACCACAAAAACCTTACTTCAAAACCATAACCTGGTTTTAAAAACCCTAACCCAGCTTGAAACCCTACTTTGAAACCCCAACTCAGGCTTGCCACTCTACCCTCAACCCTAACCTTGCTTTTGGACATTAGTATAATTTTTTTTTATTTCAAACTCTTTTAATATGAAAACCAAACCCACACTTGACACCTTACTTTGAAACCATACCCCTTGTTTGAAATCCTAACCTTTGCATTGAAACCCTAATACTGACTTCAACCCTTGTTCGAAACCCCAAACCAGGCTTGAAACCTTAATATGTACTCAGGCTTGAAACCGATTTGATAGGCTAATCCTCGCCTTGAATAAAACTTTGAACCCTAATACTGCTTGAATTCTTATTCGAACCCCTAACCCGAATTTGAAATCCAAACTCAGATCTGAACACTCCAAATGCACTCTGATTCAAACCCTACTTTGAAACCGTAATCCAAAATAGAACAAGGGCGCTTTGTTATATTTGTGACTTTTTAGCATGAAAATGCTGCTCGAACCGGTACGACTGACCGCCGCTGGAGTGTTGAACTAGAACGAAACACCTGATTCAACAAACGCTTTCGCGGATTCATCTTGCGAACCGTCCACATGATCCGGTGTGTGTTTTGCGATTGAGCGCGGTGATTAGACGCACGCGGCGTTCGCTGTCGTCTTTGGATCCGCAGGGCCTGATGGGTATCTTCAGGAAATGGCGGATGGGACTTCCACATATTGCTTTTTAATGAACACGCTCTAATGTGACGCCTCCGCTCCTCATTTGCTGCTCGCCGTGATCGTATCGCCCTCGAGCATCTCCAGCTTTTGCCCGTCCACTTGAAATTGGTTGCGTCAGCTATTGCCATTCGGTTTCATGTTATTGATATCAGCTAAATGTAGCGCTTTATGGCCTTAAAGGGGAAGTCAATCTTAACCATTTCTTGACAATAATATGGTATATGTTACCTCACTAGTCTAAACATGTCATTCTGATTAATATTACATTTGTGAAATAAGCAAAATCCAGCCTTTTTTTTGTCCATCTCAGAGATGCTCTTGCTGTCGACTGAAGGTGACATCACAGTTCCTCAAGGCACCAATCACAGCTCACTTGGTTTCTGAAGCTGAGGTGTGATTGGTTGTTACCTGAGACCTGAACAACTATATCACTTTCACTCAACAAGAAGTGGCAAAATGGACGTCTTCTGATAGATACAAAACTGCTGGATATTGATGCTTAACTCATATTCCATTAACGCAATATTAACCAGAATACCCTATTTATACTAGTGGGGCTGCATAAAACATATTATTGTCAAGAAATTTTTTTTTGGGGGGGGGGGATTGACTTCCCCTTTAACTCTTTTACTGCCAAAAACTTTAAATGACGTTTAGTAAAAACCTACGGAGGGCCGTCAAGGACGTTAAAAGACGTTCTCCAATTTTTTTTTTTTTGGGGGGGAAACGGGTGGAGGAAAGCCTTGGCCAGCTGTGGTGAAAGTTTCAAGCAGATCTAGTGAGCCTATTGACTATTTTTGGCCCCTAGATGGCAGCAATGACTCTCGTTTGACAAGATTGGGTAGGCGTCAGTAGAAGACGTGAGGTGGAGCTAGAGGGGACAATGGCTGGGGAAGGGAAGAGAACATGGCGACCGGTTGCAAGCAGCTCACGCTAGAGCAGTTTTTTTTCAAAGACGAAAAGCATCGACCAACGCTAAAGAGCACATTGATGACGACGATGATCATCATCGATGATGATGATGGTGACTCCGAGGTTGACGCCGAAGTTGGAAGCGCTGACGCGGCGGCTATGACGACGTCATAAAGGTTCACGGGCTAGCGATGCTAACACCGGAAAACGCGAAGCACGCTCAGGCGGACGTTCAATCGAACGACGAAGAGTGCCCTGAGTCCAATGCATATTCATCGGAGGAGTGGGTACAGTCTGCTACTTGCTATTCCCCAGAAAAAAAGGCCGTCAAGAAAGTGTAACCTCTGCACGCGAAACGAACAATCGAAGTGAAACGTATCTGTTGTGCAAATCCTGCTCCGTCTCCTTGCACGCAGGGGAGCGTTACAAAAAGAAAAACTGTATTTGAAACATCCACATAATTGTAAATAGTACCACAGTTGCACACATTTGTAAATAGTTTGCGAAATTGTTTTGTGAAATTGTTACACTGTTGAATGGAAATAAACGTATTTTGCAATCTAAAAACACTTTTTCATTGTTGTTGGTGGTGTATTACAGAAGTAAAGCACTATTTAGGTGTTTGTGGCATCATTCATGGACAAAAAGAAGTGTAGAATTCACTAGAGTGCATGAAATAACATCGTTTCACAAAAAGCTCTTTTTCTCCACTTTTTGTTTCAAAACAGAGAATTTCGGTGAAAGTAACCATTTTCTATTGTTGATTACTGAACAAGGTAGAAACAAACTTTTTCTGATGAAAGATGAGAGTTCAATCTTTTATTTGGTAGTATGTGTGTTTTCATAGTCCAAACACAACATTTTCTGTGGACTTTGAAAGATCAGTCAAAATGCTTAAATCGGCTGGCACTGGCGACATCCCGTTTCTGAAAACGTCTGGCAGTCAAAGAGTTAAACTAAGAGCTCCGATTTTTTTTCCCCACACAAATGTTTTTTCTCTTTTGCTTGTCGCTCTTAGTTTTTTTCCCCACTCCTGAGATTTGATTTATTTGTTTGAAAATTATTAAGTGTCAACTTGCATCTTTTACCACACATTTAATAGAAACACACTTCTTCTTTTTTTTGCTTTCGAGATAATAAAAAAATTATGTTTCTTTTTGGGAAAAAAAATTTACATTTCAAATTTTAAACAATATAGCGCAATGAAACAAAGCAGCACACTGACTGAGCTTTTGTAAGCTAATTCTGTTGACAGCTAAGTTGCTAGCGCAAGAAGCGCACATCAACAGGGATGCACTTTGAACTACGTGACTATAATAAGATTAACAAATTGTCCTGGCAAACTCAAAAATCATAATTTCAGCAATATTTTAACATTTAATCAAACCAAATTCAATTATTTTATTTCACCCTGCGATGTTATTTCGTGCTTTGCCGAGCCTGTGAGGGAATGCAGGCTGATCGAGCGCTGACAAAAAAAGACCCCATGCGTGATTTGTTAAGCAATGTTGGGACCAGGAGGACGGGGGGGGGGGGGGGGGGGGACACCCCAGCGCATTGTTCCCCAACCCAACGACACGGCGGCACATCTGTCCCGCCGTGTCGAGGTCCCCGTCCACTTTTCCGGCGTTCCGCCCATCACATTCTCATGCTAAATCGCCGCCAGGCAGAGCAGCAGATGTGAAACATTTGGTTCCGTTCTTGTCCACTTGTAAAGGAATAATAGAGCCCGTTATCGCCATTTTGTTCTTCTATGTGCCGTAAAATAAAGACTTCATGGAGGTGGAGGGAAACTTCCCTGGTGGCCTCTTTGCGGCTGGGGGGGGGGGGGGGGGGGCAGTGAGGACATTGATGTATTAAAAAAAACTCACATCCTTGTTTGTTTTTAAGCGATTTGTGTTTTGAGTACACGTGTGTGGGATCTGATATCTTTAGTGGCCCTCCACTTCATCACAAGGCTTTCAGAGGTATCTTATTCATGACTAACAACAACATAGACAGTATAGCAAAAATATAGTGCAAAATTATTGGGCCAACATTAGATCACTAGATCACTCAGTGGAGCGTAGACCTCCCCCAAGGTCACACTTCTAGCAAACATGGAGTAAATTCGACTACTAGTGTAGGCCACAGGCAAGACTACTTTTAGGGTTAACGTAGGAGAAAGGAGGTATGAACATCTCAAGATGATGCTGAGAAAGATCCGGAAAGTCTTTATACAGGAATTATTGCTTTTCACATCAGGTCTTGGTCTCTAAGCACTGCAAATAGTGGCGGCTTGGTGTAGTGGAAAAGCCTTGCAGATTTATTGTTTCAGCAATACTATCATCCTCACAAAAGATAACAATGGAGCATAGACCTCCACCAAGGCAGTGTTAAGAAAAGTGTGTGTGTGTGTGGGGGGGGGGGGCGTGTAGTTGATTACTTCTTAGTTCAACAGAGTCATGTGACAAGTTTCTGACGACCTAAAAGAGATTTGTAATACGTAATTAGCCATGTAGATGAAAATATAAGTAGAGAGCAGAATGTAGCTAAAGTGTTGCATTAAAACTACTCTGGCAAGTACAATGTATTCAGAAAGTTGCTTAGGTAAAGGTAATAGAGTAAATATAGCTCGTTAGTCGTTACACACCTCTGGTGCTGTGCGCTGCTGTAAAAGACGCTTGACTTTCCCTCTGGAGTTTAGTCCCGCCTACCTAGAATATGATTGGCTGTTGTCCGCTTCTGCCTTTTCCTGATTGGTCGGAAAGTGTGCCCGTCGACCACACCGACTGCCGATAAGTTTACAACTGCGCACACGTGTGGTACCGGAGCTAGAGATGTAGAGGATGCAAAAGTCACCTGTCATCTTTAAAAACAGAAACAAACAAATAAATTCGACGCTGACTTGCAGTAACGATTAATCCGGGTTTGAAAGCAACTTCACGCGGCAGGTATTTTCTCGCCGTGTGGATGAACCCGTCTATGTCTTCATGGCAACAAGACGACTCGGTGATGCGCGCCTAGGATGGCGGCGGCCCCCGCAGCGACCACCCAAGGATGGCGCTCGCCGGTGAACCGGACGCCCCAGTCCCGCAGAGCGGCGCTCATGTTGGGCTCGCTGCTCACTTCTCTCCTCCTGCTGCTTCACTGCCTGGCCGCCCCGCCGCGAGCCACCTCCGCGGACGAGCCAGAGCCCGACTCCCGGAGGAGGCTCGAGCGGACCGGAGCGGCGGGCTACCCGGCCTCCAGGCGCTTCTCGCGGGGTCTCGCGGACAAGCGAGACAGGGTGTCGATGCTGGAAGAACCGGAGAAGCGAGCCGGCATCCTACCGGCGCCGGGGCTGGTTTTGGGCCGGAGGGTATCGCCGAGGCTCGCAGGTAGACTCAGGCCGCTCGGGGAGGGTGCCAAGAAGCTGCCCCAGGCGCTCATCGTCGGCGTGAAGAAGGGAGGCACCCGAGCTCTGTTAGAGTTTCTCCGGGTCCATCCGGACATCAGGGCCGTGGGAGCAGAACCGCACTTCTTTGACCGCAACTATGACAACGGCCTAGAGTGGTACAGGTAATATCCCACCACGTTATCCTTAATTATTTGGGTCGAAAATATGGCTGCAAATTCTGAGACTATTTTGTGTTAATGGTATAAAGTTATTAGAAAACTAACTCCTGCCTGAAATTGAATTAGGTTTAATGTTAAATGCATAAATATGCTTGCTTGTTGAAAAATTTGCTTTGCATGACACCTGACGTTTATATGCAAATTATGAGACTTGTGTTGCTTGTTTTCATTTGTTTAGCCACACCACTTCAACAGTAGCTACTTATATTTCTTCTCAAACTGTCAATCTAACAAGTGTCAGTGGCATTAAGTTTTTGTGAAGTTTAAGCTGATAAATGCTTTACTTTTATTTGAAACAACACAATGTATTTAATAAGCGAAAAACGTTTTTATAGTCACTCAAGATTGTATTTTGACCATTAAACACAATCTTTTACTTTTTGTTAAAAGTAAGATTGTGACTTTCAATAATATCCACCATTTTTTAGTAGTGTTTGGTTTTAGCTGAAATATTATAAACAAAAAAAAATTGTTGGTGCAAATAACAAAGCGGACACGTCAAATTTGTTTCCATTTTTTTTTCAATCAAATCACAAGCTTTTGAAGTTTTAAGTGAGACAATAAAATACAAAATAAAAGTAGTCAAAAACAAATGTGATTTTCTAAAAAAAAAAGAACAAATTAAAAGAAGCAAAACTCTTCATTTGTAATATTTTAAAATCGTTATTACATTAAAATGAAGATTTGTTTCGTAAAGAAAAGTGCACAATTGAAAAGAAGCTGGTGATTATTTTTTAAACTGTGAAAAGTGGGTTATTTAAACAAAACTCAAAACAACATGGCTTATTTTCTAAAACACAACACACAATTACATATAATTTATATATATAATCTAATATATATAATATATATATAATATATATATAATTTTTTTTTAAATAAATTCAAAACCAATGCTGTCACGGCACAAATTTTCTATTATATTTTAAAACTTTTTTTTTTTTATGAAATCAAAATGGCTTTTTTTTTTTTTTTTTTAAACAAAAACACAAATGTGTGAATTACTGGAAAGAAAAAGTAAAAAAGAAAGTTGTCATAATTGCGGGTTCCAAGTTATTCCAGGAACAAGGTTCCCCAAATGAAAGCCTCTCCATGCTAAAATTCCGAGTTTGTGATTAATTTCATCTGCCACGGCGAGTGTTGCGGGTTCACGTTTCTGTGGCCCGGTGAGGGAATAATGGTATAATGCTCCCCCCACTCCCCTCCCCATTCCCATTAACTCTACTGTGTGCCTAATGGGGCTGTGCTTTACAGAAGGATTAGGGGCCATAATAAAAGGTTACCTGAGTGTCTCAGGAGGAATAATTCACCTTTTGCGCCGAGCTAACTGCCGTTAGCGGGCCAAACCACCAAACTTTCACTCTCCACAGTCACCACACACACACATAAGCAGTCTGGCTCCATGCGCGCACACAGTCTCTCTCTCACACACACACACACACACCTCCCTCTTTGTGCCTCCATGAGAGTGAACATTCTCTTTTTGCCATCACTCTTTCTCACCCTTCTGTTTACCTATTCATCCATTGTGGGATCGCATGGAGAAGGGGGCGGGGGCTATATCCAAGAGGGTCCCATCTATCCCGGGACGTTGCCAAGATTCCCCGGAATTTTGGACCGTGCCGCCAAGGACGGGCCGCTTGCCCCCCCCCCCCCCTCCGCCCCCTCCCCGGTCGCCTCCTCCTTTTTCATGCTGCCCATTTAGAAGAGGAGCAGCCTTGAATGGCAAAGAGGAATAAATAAGTGTTAAAACAAGCGGGGCTGCTCGGCAGGAGTTCATGTGCTGGAGTGCTCTCCTTTGATTGTGCCCCCACCAATCCCTCCCCCCACTTTAGATGGGAAGTGGTTGGCTCGGGGTCATGGGGAAGCATGTAGAGGCTTGTGGTTAAAGCCGGAAATGTATCCGCCTTTTTACCCGGGTCGCTGTTTTGGTGTTAAACGGCACAGACACGGCGTAAAGCGTATAAAGTCGACCGCCAATTTGCAGGCCCCTTTCGTCCACGTCTTGGTAGAATTTGTCTGCGTATTTCACACAGTGACGCAGCTTCCCACCATTAGATAATTGCACAGTTGTCATGTCGGACAACTGATTTCAACACTCTTTTAGGTGTTAGCTTAGCCAAAGCAGGAAAGTTGGTAGCTTGACTTTGAAATCCCAGCTTTTGTTTTTGGAGTTGGACAATCGCAAAATAGGACGGCAACGCAAGGCGAGATGCAAGTGTTAAACTTCACGCGCCCAGTTCAAGGCTTTACATGTCCCCTTTCACGCAGATTGCATCCCTTCGCTGTTACAACCGATACTACCTCGGAAACTTTGGAGGCTGACTTCATCTACCGTTACCTTTCGCAGAGAACTGAGAAATAGCAAAAAAAAAAAAAGCCGGGAAAAATATTGCTTAGACACACAGCGTGAAAGTTAGGGCTGTGCGATTACTTATTTCGCAATGTGATTTTTTTTCCCCTCCCTGATACATTTTTAGCGGCTCTTGTAGTTCAGGTAGGAGGTAGTTTAGTGACTATATCGCTATATTTAGCCACACTATTTTTCAAAAAAGTAACTGACTCATTTAATACCTAAGAAACAGATAACGTGTGCATCCTCCCCCCCCCCAAAATTGTGTTCTGTGTCAAGATATGGAAAGCAATCACTGAGTCAATGGTGCCCATTTTGTACCTTATCTAAAAGTATATTGACATTTCACAAACTTATGACCTGAAGTACATTCTTCCAAGCTGCAAATGTATGAGCAAATTTCCAATACCATTGCCATTTGCTATTTTGATAATGAAAGGGACCAATCATTGAAAATTTGAAATGGTGAAAAAAAAAGAAGAAAAAAAAATCTTTTAAGGACATATCACACGCGTGAAAGGGGCTGAATGCGAAAGAGGCAGCACGGCAGCTGTATAAAAGATCAAAGCAAACACTCGGCACTAGCTTCTCTCATCCTGTTATGGCGAAAGCAACAATAGCCAAAGTTTTTGTTCCAACTTGCCGGCTTTGGCGGTAGAATTTGCGTGAAAGGGAATCATAAGAAGCCCAAACTGAGGATTTTAATCTGGACACTTACTTATCTTGCCCTGTTGAATGTTGTTGACTTTATTACCCGATTTTGGGATGCTGTCAATATCGCACGCTGGCTTCTGTGTGAAATGGATTGACAAGGAAATGCCAACTGATTTTTAACAAACTGCGTCAACGCGGTGAAATGTGAAACTTAACAAAGCCAACCATCAACAGCACCATTTCACGCCGTAAGAATGCCATGTTGACTAGAAAACAAGTCCGACATCTGACTGATTTTAATTTTAATCCTCACATCTAAAAGTTATGCCATCCCTCGTCTGCATGCTGGAGGCGCGCATCCATAGCAGGATCTTTGTTTATCGCCGGGGCCAGGACGGGTCGCCGGCGCCAATCCTTCCCCGATGGGAACCCGCCGACCATATTTTAACGCCTCCTAAGCTCTTAATGGGACGTGGCAGCTCCAACAGGCCTCCTTCTCCGGCGTCCCCTCTTTCCCCCCTCCCCTCCCCACACCCCCGGCCGGCCTCACACTTGTCCCGCTTGTGGGAATTTCCACCCGGCGCCCCCAAACAGACGCTCACACGGCCAAAAGCAATGATGCAAAACGCTGTCATTTGTCATAAAAATTGACTTTTTCCACTGCATGCCACCTCACTGCTAGTTTTGCTAGCATGACACTTGGGGACCAGACATCCTCTTTTTTTTTCAGACCTAGAAAAAAAGTGCTGTGAACATGAAAAATGACTAATTGAAAAATAATTGATAACTACCAATCACTGGTTGCATCCTCATTAAGTTGCAATTTTTTTTATAAAAAAAAAAAATTAAGTACTAAAAATCAAACAAAAATGTAAGTAAATTTTTTGAATAATACTTTTTTAGAAAAATTCCTTTTTTTCCAAATTAAATTTCTAAATTTTTCCTTCTATGCTGACTAATATTTTAAATTGTATTTTACAACAACAAAAAAATTCTGTTGTGTGACTTTAAATGTAATTTTAAATGTTTAAATTTGCCAGTATTTCAGGCAGTCCAACAGGACCATCAGACAATCTCACTTAGTAGACTGCCTAAGTCATTCATCATACCTTAACCCAACAGAGTATGCATTTTACCTCCTGAAGAGGAGACTGAAAGGGTCCCCCCCAGAAATAAACACGAACTGAAAGAGGCTGCAGCAAAGGCCTGGAAAAGAATTTCAAATGAAGAATGCAACAGTCTATGGAAGTCAATGGCTTGGTGAAGTTATTGGAAGGAAGGGTTATGCCACCAAGTATTAAATATTATTCACTTTAAGTTAATTTAATCATGTCTGTTCCAAAACTTTTGCTCACTTGAAAGTGGGTGGGTTCAAACAAAAGGTGATCTCTTGTGAGTTAACACATCTGGATGTAAATATAATGAAATAAAAGCGGTCATTCTGAACATATAGCGTACACTATATAGTTAGCCAAATGTATGACAACAGCTAACATTTTCTACGTGAAAGTATTTGCGAGCCATTTCCACACGTGATCACGATTGGTCGCACGTGTGGAAAAACAAACTCCTCCCTAATCTGCCTGCCACGGTTCATCCATCTTCTCCTCTGGTTGTGGTCCACCGACGGAAGAAATGTGCTGCTCTCATTAACATGCAAATCCTCATCTAAAGAGAACAGGATAATAATGGCGTCAAAAAAGAAAGAAAGAAAGAAAGCCCGTTTATCGAGGATGTTGCTACCATTAGCTCCTCGACTCACTTGGAAAGCAATCTCCCTCCAGTCCAACATTCACTTACCGTAACAATTACCAGCGCATAGGTTGAGATTAATCGAATTACCGGGCGGCTTCCCTGCACTCGGACGCCGGTGCATCAATCACGGCGCCGAACGCCGCGCGGGCCCTTCATCACCGTCCTCGTGAGACGCCCGGCCGAGCTGTCGCTCTCCATCTATCAATAAAGCGGTCCGGGGTGGCAAACTCATTTTCTAGCACGTTCGCTCGCTTTAATCAAACCGGCTGGCGTGCGCGGCGGAAGCTGTCAGCCATCTTTCCCCCAAACGAGCGGCATGACGGACAAGACGGAAAATAGAAAAGGCCAAGACTGCGGCAACCCCCAGATGTAGCAAATGAGAGATTACGTTATTCATGGTAACGCCCACCTTGCACAATAGAAATTAACAAAAAGACTAGAAATAGTCCATAGTCAAAGTTCACAACACGCTTGGACAAGATCATGCTATGTAAATGTCAAAATCAATGGAATCTCTTGGCAATTATTAATGAGCCACCTTGCACATTAGAAATCAACAGAGTCACTACAAATTATCCACAATCACAAAGAAGTTCATGTCATGCCCAGTCACGCATCCAAAAAAGCAAGACGGCTGTCGTTTTGTTTTGGGGGTTTTTAAATACCATATGATCAACCAGTTATTCACAAGAAATGCCACCTTGCACAATAGAAATTGAAATAACTACTAGAAATATTCAACATAGTAAAAAAGTGTATGGTACACACACACGCAATGTGTGTCATTAATGCATCCACCACCATAAACAATAGAAATAAACACTCCTCTCAGTAATTGTTTAATGATAGGCGATTTGTACAATAGAAATCAACAAAACAAGAAATAATCCCCAGTCAAATCAGTCCACAGCACACTCTGTCATGTGCACAAAATCTACATATCATATATTATAATTTATGCAAATGCATAAACAGCAGTTCATAACCTTGAACAGTAGAAATGAATGGAACATCTTGAAATAATCCACAAAAATGTCCATGTCACACTTTCATGCACACTGTAGTGTACATGCCATGATTAATTACGCAGTTGATAATCTTGCCAGTTATTCATGGTAATTGTCACCTTGCACAATAGAAATTGAAATAACTACTAGAAATATACAACATAGTAAAAAAGTGTATGGTACACACGCACGCAATGTGTGTCATTAATGCATCCACCACCATAAACAATAGAAATAAACACTCATCTCAGTAATTGTTTAATGATAGGCGACTTGTACAATAGAAATCAACAAAACAAGAAATAATCCCCAGTCAAATCAGTCCACAGCACACTCAGTCATGTGCACAAAATCTACATATCATATATTATAATTTATGCAAATGCATAACAGCAGTTCATAACCTTGAACAGTAGAAATGAATAGAACATCTTGAAATAATCCACAAAAATGTCCATGTCACACTTTCATGCACACTGTAGTGTACATGCCATGATTAATTACGCACTTGATAATCTTGCCAGTTATTCATGGTAACTGTCACCTTGCACAATAGAAATCAACAAAATACCTTCAAATAATTCACCCACTCACAAAATATTCCATGGATGTGCATGCAATGTACGTGTCATATACACACACAGTTGCAGTCATTCATGACACTTCCAAACTTTGCACAATTGAAATCAACATCTGTCATCGACTGACTTTAATTTTACATTCATTTTAGCTGAACCAATCCAAATGGTGCCAGTTTGTTCATTTTTATAGACTTTGACAGACTGACACACACACACACAGGCAGGTTGGGCACTCAAACAGAGGTTTGCGCCTGAGGAGGTTCTTGCCGTCTGGCTTGTTCTCCGTCCGCGAGTCTGCCAGGGCGATTGGCGCCGAGCCGTGCTATCGCCACACATGCGGCTGCAGATAGCAAAACGTGGCGAGGGTGCCAGCGTCCGTGCCTTAGAGCGCAGTCGCTGTGGATGCTCCGAGAAAAACTTCCTTCAACAATCTTTCTGCCTGCCAGGGAAAAAAAAAAAAACTTCTTTTTTTTTCCAAAGCAAATGTTTAAGTTGGAAAGTGGAAGATGCATAGAGAGAGCTTCCTTCTTTTTGTCGCTTCCACAAAAAAGTACTACTTTCTACAGTACTACAGTCATCATCACTACATAATAAATAATACTGCGGATTTTTTTTTTTATCCAATGAAGAAAGCTTTCTTTAAAAAAAGAAAAAAAAAAGTATATATATATATATATATATATATATATATATATATATATATGTGTGTCTATATGTATATATATATGTATATATATTAAAAAAAAAAAACATTTATTAAATTTTTTTAATTTATTTGTTTGTTTGTTTTTTAAAAAAAAAGGAGAGCAATGATGATGTCAAATCGAATGAACAATACTGAGCTCTCCTGGAAGAAAAAAAATAAAATAAAATAATAATGTTACAAAAATCTCAAAGTTTAAAATAATGAATAATCTTTATTTATCCAGGTAAGGCTATAAAGCTATTCAAAAGTTACAAGATGATATAGATATATATATATATTTTTAATTTTTTAAATATATTTCTTTTAATATTTTAAAGTAGATTGATAATATTTCACAATAAAAAAAATTTTTGACTTTCAACAATAAAAAGGATTAAAAGTTATACATTTTTTATATAAAAAATATAAAATGTTTCAAAGTTTCAGCATTATTTAAAAACAAAAATAAAATATTGAATTGACAAGATGTTTTGTCTAATTTCTCAACTAAACTTTTTTATATAAAAAAAATAGTAAAAGGTTGCAAGACATCACACTATTTTAAAACGGTAAAAAATAAACATTTAAATGTGAACACAAGATTAAACATCCAAAATTCTAAATACAGTTAAGGAGCTATTTGCAATTTCAATTGTTTTTAAATACTGTAAATTGATACCATTGATACACAAAGATTGTTAAAAGAGTAAAACAAATGAAATGATTAAAGTGTTACAAGAGATCACACTGATACTTTAAAAAAAAGTTTTAAAAAAAAATAGCAAAGTAACTTCAAAACAACATTTACAATGTAATTAAAGTTTTTTATTGTCAAAAATGTATTATAATAATAGTAATAATAATAATGCTATTAACACTGCTGCTACTAATAATACAAAATAAAGTTAAAGGAGGGGAATGTGACAAGGCATTTTTATTGCACCTTTTTATTTTTAACAAGTAAAAAAATTATATAATGGAAAGTTAAAAGATATCACACTGATTCATTGTCATATTAAAAATACAATTAAAAAAATGCACAATAGTTTTTCATGCATTAAAAAAAGTGGAATGTTACAAAGTTAGTTTTCCATTTAAAACAACGGAAAAAAAGAAAACTACATTAAACAAATACGGATGATTTGCTTTGTATCTGATAATACAAATCTGATATATAGCCTGCTTTTAACTTAAAACTTTAACTATGTAGCGTAGCGCCAGCGCTTTGTAAAGGTGGCTTTTTCTCCATCGTTGTCGCTAAGAACGATCCAAGCAATTCCAGAATATCCTCGCGTATTTCTGCACACTCGAGCAACAATAAAAAGTGACCTCCGAGCACTCCTTTGGAAATATGAATCCTAAAATAAAAGCTGGGTTAATATATGGGCTAATACCTCATAAAAGGCGCAACAGCTGCTAAGCGGGCCGGAGATATGACGGAAGGGTGGGGATTCTTGGCGCTGGGGAGGGGCAGGGGTGTCGCACAGGTTGCCGACTTGTGTACACACAAACCCCGAAAGTGAACAAACAACGGAATCCTTGAAACAATGTAACCCGAGGAGGAACACTTCAAAACCATCTGTCGGCGCTCCCAGGGTGGCACGTTCAGATGGCCCCCCCACCCCACCGCACCCCACCCGGAAGCTATCGATAGAGTAGCCGCTAGCTACAGGCTAGCTAGCTAGATCGCAAGAGTTCGGCAATTACTGCTAGCCTAGCAAAGGAACCAAGTGACAATTACTAATACTTATAATAATAAGTTTAAATATAATATAATATAATATAATGTGACCAAATTGATCACGGTTATCAGTATCATCACAATGCTGCTAAAATAAATCAGGTATCAATAATAAATCAAGTATTTGCTAATGGGATTGTCAGGCCAAAATATTAGATACACTTATGCAGTTTAATAAGAGCCCAAGAAATAAGGCCAATAATATCTATTGCAAAAAGTATATTAAAAATTGAAATAAAGACACAATGTAGACAGATAATCAGGAAAAAAAAATGAAGGAAAACGTATAAAAGCTTTAGGAACATTTTTAAATTAATAAAAAAAAAATCACATATATTATATAGATATAAATTCTACATAGAATAAAATGTATGGATGAAAACAAAACATTACAAAAAACATTTTGGTGGGGGAAAAAATCCAGAACAGTTGGGGAAAAAATATTAGGAAAAAAATTATTGTATGTAAATATAAAGAAAAAAAGTTGATCATAAAAGAAATACAATAATAATATTTAAATAAAGTACACACCTTAGGAGTAAAAAAATAAATAAAATACTTGTAGATTAGACAAATATACAAAATTAACATCCATAAAATAAATATAAAAATTCTTACAATATTATACAAAATTACACATTAGTTGTTGTTTTTTTTTAGGGGGGCTGGGTCACAAAAAAAGTAAGACAAAATAATAGACAAAAATACAAAAACACATAAATATTAGGAATAATTCTTATCAAATGTTGGGGGGAAACTACAAGACAGACAACTATTAAAGGAGAACCACATTATATATTTGACAAAATATAATATAATATATTGATAAAATAAATATACAAAAAAAGGATGAAAAATAAGCATACTCAAAGGAAAATCTAAAATAATAGATAAAAAATGAAATTAAAAAAAGACTAAAAATGCTCAACTTAAGAAAAAAAACAAAAAGTCTAAAAGTCTCACTACAATGTGCAAAAGGTACCAGATAGCTTCGGGCTAGCTTACAAGTGGCCCAACAACAGCTCCTATTTTAGCGATCAGTTTGTCAGGTGCTTGCGATCCAGGTGGAGCAACCCTGCACCTGCTACCTGTCCTCACCCCCCCCCCCCCCCTTCAGGGCAGATTCCCCACATGCCGGAGGGCAGCTGCTGACAGGCACTACTTTGGAGAGCCCTGCTTGAGGCCTCACAGGTTCAGCTGCTAAGGGAATGGAAGGATGTCAGAGGGGGTGGCGGAGGTCAAGGAGTTGGCAAGCGAGAAGGGGGCCGCCCCTTCGGGGTGTTTTGAATGGCGCTCGGCGGCGTGTTGCATGCCTTCCCCTGGAGGTGAGCGTCCCACTTTTACAATCGCGACCCCTCGATAATCACTTTCACAATCCAAAGGCGGCTCAAGCGAGATCACGTTACATCCGCTGTATGTGCCCGCTACAAGCCAAACCGAGACAGACTTCCGTTAGACTCCACTTCCTGCTGTCTCCCTAAGATACCTCCAATAAATTAACCTAAAATGTCCGCTTCTAAGTAAAATGGCTGACTTTTCGGGGTGTTTTGGGCATGACTTTACACCCTAAAAACAAATTGGTCAAATTCACCCCACCCACCCAAAAAAGGTTAAATTTGACCAATTTAGCTGGAGTAGTTGGTGTTTTCAACCAACCCTGAAATGTTGGCTTCTAAGTTAAATGTCTACTCATGATAGACAATTTCCCGCTGCTCAGTGAAATGGCATTAGGAGCTCAGTTTTTATTTTTAGGGTTGACATCATAAATTCACCTACAAAATGTGGGGAAAAAAAGTCTAATAAAGGTGATTTATTTGTCCTCAGAATAATACCAACAAAAAAAGTATTTCTTGTTAGCCTCACCTATTGTTTTTTGTCCTCTTTTGTTCAACATGCCAAGCTTTTGGTTGGTCAGGAATTCTTTGAACACCCACTGACTTATTGATCCTATTGTTTCCTGGTGTAAAGGTGTCGACCTCACACGCCCGGAAGACTTTTTTTTTTTTCCTTTTCTTTTTATGGGCTGCTTTTATGTGGAAAGCGGACACCTCAAGAACGGGGGTTAAATCACCTTTACGGTCAAATCCATTTTTCCGACCCTCCCGTGTGTACTACTCCTTCGCCACTCCCATCTTTTCCCTCCCATCTGCTGGCATCCTTTTTGGCTTCGGAGCAACATTAAATCTTATCACTGGCTTCTAGATAAATGATCCAGCTGTGTCTTTGTCTTTGGACAGGGTGAAGCTACATGTGGCATATTGCCCAAGGTTAGTCTTGTACATCCTGTTTGAAATGAATGAACTAGCTTGTTGATCCAAGTAAGTGTAAACAACAACTGTAAACAATTGGTGATCAAGAGGTAGCTTAATGTGTCGTAACACTGTTTAGCGTTACTGGATATCTACTACACATTTTTTTTTTCTAATTACTTGGGACACACTCAATTGTTTACAGCTACTTGGATCACAAACATACAAATGTTCTCAGATAGTTGGATGACAAACATGCACGTGTTTGCAGTTACTTGGATCACAAACATTTTGTCTTTAACACCACAAACACATAATTGTTAGCAGCCACTTGGATTGGATTAACCATGCTATGCAAGATGAATTTTCGGGCTATTTGTGAGTACACAAACTCCCGAGAATACACCTTGTACCGAGCCCGTTGATTTCCACCAATCCAAACCATTGGTGGTTCAGACCAATCACAGAGCGACATTGTGTTTGGGGGGGCGGGATATGAAGCTGTGATGAAAGCAAGAAGCGCAGACACCGTGGGAAACAAACTAACCTAAAATGGACGCTGCAATTAAAGATGGTAAAGATGTTCGGCTCCCCCCAGTCCCCTTTGACGAGAACGAAGAAGAAAACAAACGTCAAAACAAACGTACATAAAGTGCCACATCGTCCAATCAGCTTGCAGTATTGTACAGAATGTCCCGCCTTTCCTGAGCAAATCACCGCGGAGCAGCCCCAGATTGATATTGTGGAGAACTCCCTTGAGTGAATCACAATATCAATTTGGCTATTGCCAGGTTAGGATTGGATGACAAACATACTATTATTTAGGGTTACTTGAATCGCCTGCATTATTTAGTTTTCAGTCACATGGATCATAAACCTAAAACTGTTTAAGATAACTTGGATCACAAACATACAATTGTTTCCATCTATTTTGTGCACAATAACCAGTACAGGGAATCCTCGAGTTCCAAACGAGTTCCATTCCTACGCTGGCAATTTAACCCAAATTTCCACTATAAGTTGGATTTCACCTTTAAAGTCGAAATTTACATCAAAATAATTTGTAAAAAAACAACTAAAATACATTAAAATAAAAAAAATAAGATACCGTACTTACAATTACTGCTTAGTGGTGGATGGAAAAGCCAAAGATACTCATGCACAAACACAGACAAGCGCTAGCACTAGCTAAGCAGAAACACTGGGGACAAAATGGAGGACAAGGGACAAAATGGCGGACGAGACGCGGCCATCGTAAAGTCGAAACATAGGATGAGTGTGTTGTAACTTGAGGACTGCTTGTATCACAATCATAGTTTGGTTTACAGCTATTTGAATCCCCAACATACAATTGTGTACATTTACTCTATAAAGACGCTATTGTTTACATTCACCTGGATTACAAACATTCAATTGTTTATATTTACTTGGATCACACATCTACTATTGTTTATCACAAACATAAAATTGTTCGCGATTATATGGGCAGAGGTGGCAAATCCAGGTCCAGAAAGTATTAGTCTGCCACAGTTTGGCTTTAGCCCCGGGTGCTAGCTAGCTAGCTCTTTATGTAGCTCCCATGGTGCTCATTTACCTGCTAGGGAGATAGCTAACTAGCATCAGGGGATAAAGCCAAACTGTGGCAGGGTTTTTACTTTCTGGACCTGGATTTGCCACCTCGATATATGGGTCACTAACATACAATTGTTTATGACTAATTAGATTACAAATATGCCGTCCTGTGAATTAATGACATTATACTTTAAACAAATATCATCTACACCGTACAACTTTTTGCGCAAAGGATGTTATTATGGCACAGAAAGAGAACTATTGTTCAGACTTAGTTTGGACCACATTTTGAACACTTGCTAAGTCATTTCAACCTTCAGGCACGGGGGTGGGCGTCTACCCAACGATTTGCAACATTTTATTCGCCGTCATAACCTGATCATCAATAAGGAGGAGGAGCAGCAGAATGGGTGAGAGTGGGATGTTCTTTATCCAGCAAGTACGGGCCCCCCCGACCCACATAAATTATTAACCTGGCCAATTAGCAAGACTGCATTATTCACTGGGAAGCTGCGACAGCGTCCATTAACGGCGGCGCTCTCTTCCCGCGTGACAACACGATGTTCACAGCCCACGTGTTAAGTGGTTTGCATTTATTTCCCCTTGTGCTACGTCCACGAAGGCAAGGTGATTCATTTTTGTATCCATTTTGAATTTTTTTTTTTTTTTTACGAAATTTGGTAGGCATGTCTATCGAGTAGATCTGCTAATAAGTTATAAACCATGCCTGAAAAGACACATCATATGGACCCACTGACAGTTTATTTTGAAATAGCCATTTTATGGTGTGTTTTTTTTTTTACCAAGAACTCCACAATTATTTGAAGAACAACCTATGACCTATGGAGCCAGCTCTGCCTATTTATCAGTTATTTCCAAGCAATGGGAGACACTAAATCGCGAGGGATTAGAATTTTTGTCATAGCATATAGGGGAAGTATTACAGTGTTTGACAACTTGGTAGAACCATGTAGATTTTTTTTTTTTTAACTCATTCACTTCCAGCCATTTTCACTGAAGCAACCCCCTTCGCTCCCAGCTGTTTTACTGAATTGTGACTCATTTTGCAAGGTCCACATAATATTCTGTTCTATTGCTGTAAAAACATGGAACCTACCAAAAAAAAGATTAGAGTCTCTTATTTCGTCAAGAAAAAAAAAGTATATTTGTATCTGTTAACTTTTTGCAGCAATTAGCGTTAGAATATAGCTAAGTTTCATCATTATTCCCAAACCTGTTGAAAACACTGGCAAAAAGAGCTTGTTGCAACATGGCCCTGGTTGATCTCTTATACTCTGCTGCCACCTGCTGGCATTTTTTGTAATAACTACCATTGTTTCAACCGTTCTCTTTAGGTCAGAAGCTGCATCAAAGCCTTCTGTATGCTCTTGCATAAAAATAAAAACATTAAAAAATATAAATATGTTTTTGTGAGTGCAGGACAAAGTATTAAAAACTTATTTATATGCTTTGGGGATTGAATGAGTTAAAGAATTCATACCTTAAAACCAATTTCACTTTTTTAGGCATGTCCATCCTGATTAGACCCACAAAAAATCCATGCCCAAAAATACCTCATTTTTCTTTGCTCCTTTTTATGCTCCATTTGACCCCACCTGCTGGTAGAAATGTATACATGCAATAACTCCTCCGCTTTAATCAAGAATTGTTTTCCGGAGTTCTACATCAACATCCAGTCATCTTGTCACCACGATTTATGGACCCTCATATCACCGAAATCTCTTTTTTCAGTCGGCCCCCTTTTCCGCGGCTCGCTGGACAGTTATTGGATAAGAGCCATTTATTATCATTTGCTTATCTGTGTAATTGATGCCCCCCAACCCCCATGAGCCCCTGCTTGCCTGCCATCATGTCATTGTATAAACACTCGGCAGAAGTTGGATGTTGTCAATGAAAACAGCTCATGTCCAATATTCTAAGAAGGCCATTCTTGTTCGAGAACATCGTCACCTTTAGTAAGCGTCTCATTAAGTCTGTGGAGATGCAAGCGCATCGATTGTGCTCTTTTAGGATTCACCTGCGCCGTTGATTTATGGACCATCTGAGACGAGCCGCTGTAATTAGGCTGGAGTTGTCAAGCTAAATCCTCCCCCCTTCCACCCCACCGCTGCCGCCGCCACGCTTGACGACTGCACCGGGTGAAACATTGCGTGAATGGCCCGCGCGGACCCTTCTTCTGACACACCATTTGTTACCGTCACACTATTTTCCACTCAGCAGCCCGGCGGCGCTAAATGTTATTTTGCACTTTTTCTGGCTTCTAATCGCTGTCGGCCTGAATCCAGCAGCAGCAGCAGTCGGGATCCTTCTTCACCCACGAAAGGTTTTCATGCCAGCTTTTTCATGCATGCACAAAATGGCAAAATGTGCCTTGGAAAAAGCCGCCAGCGAATTTAATAATCAACTTTTAAAACAGCTGATGACCACGTTAAAGGGAACTAAAACATTTTCTTTACAATATGTTCTATGCAGCCCCAGTAATCTAAACACAGCATTCTGATTAAGATCATGTTTGTGGAGTATGTGTTAAGCAGCAAAATCCACCCATTTTTATCCATCACAGGGACCAGCCATTTTGCTACTTGCTGTCGACTATAAATGACATCACAGTTGCTCGGGGCTCCGGTAATGATATCACAGCACAGCTGTAAGCGTCACATGACCAAACAAAAAAAAAAAAGGAAAAAAAATTGGCTTGATTGGCTGCTCTGAGCAACTGTGATGTCATTTTCAGTCGACAGCAAGTGTCAAAATGGCCGACACATGAGATGGATAAAAAAATTGTGGATTTTTGCTGCCTAACTCATATTCCACAAATGTAATATTAATCAGAATGCTGTGTTTAGAGTAGTTAGGCTGCAAAAAACACATTATTGTAAAGAACATTTTGGGGTTGACTAACCTTAACAAAAAAAAAAAAAAAAAACGGTATAAAACTAAAGTAAAATCAGTCACCACTGTCATTTCGAGTCTGGATCCAGGACCAATTTAAATATGCATTATTTGTTTCTATGTAAAAGAAAAAAGATAAATTTGCTTTTTATTTAGCTATATATATATATATATATATATATATATATATATATATAAGTAAATTAACCCAGACTATGAACAAAATCTTGTTTTATTTTAATTTTATCTTTGGTGCTACACACAAAAAATTATTTGTGATGCTGATCAGAAACAAACTTACTTAAAAATGCGTAAATAACAACAACAGCAACAAATTTGTTGTAGGACTTTGTTGTATCGATTAAATCAAGTATTTTTTTTTTTTTAAGTGTATCACAAATGTAACTCCTGCAAAGAAACAGACATGTGCTAAAACCTTTAAGCATTATTTTGTGAATGCCAAGGAGGGGGCCAGGTGGAAGGCAATAGCGGAGTATACCTTGCAAAGCACTGATTAATCAACATGTATATGCACCAGCTGTTATCAGTTCATCTTACTATCGTAAAATGTTGAACATTTGAAACTTATCAATGATCATTCACGTACATTTTCTGCTATTTTTCTGGAAGTCGATGCAATTTAATGCTTAATGTTTGGATTTGCACAAAATGCAGTTTTTAAAAAATATATAGTTTTAAATGTGTTTGCGAGCAAATCCGTCATTATGCTAATATGTCTGACAGCGCTTCACATTAGCCTCAGCTGTCGGGAAAATGAGCGGCGTTAATGTACGTCTCGTTTGGGCTGTGCTGCTTTTCTTCTAATCGTGTATCTTCTGAAGGATGGCTGTTGTTGCGCTTTCCACATTCATTGTTCTAATTGCGGCGCGGACGGCAGAAGCGTTTATCCTCTCCCGTATTCGTCGTTCGAGCCCGGCAGAGTTTTGTCACGCTGCCGTGATCTCCCTTCGGAGTTCTATCTCAATGTTAATGTGTCTTTAGGAAAATGGCGCCAAAGAGGAATATTGAAAAACATCCTTTTGATTGATACTGTCAATTATCCGGCCTGTGAACGCCTCATTTACCGTCTCCATGGCAACGCTGAGCATGCGAGTTAAAATGTTTTTTATTAGCTTTAAGCCGTATCGATGAATTGTCTCCATTGGTTAGTTGTGCTTCATTCACCTTTCACTAAGCCCCGCCCCAGAAATGCGGACAGATATCACATCATTGACGTTAATTTATTTTTTTATTTTTTTGCTTACGTTTGTGGTTAGTGTAGCTTTTGGTTAGGAATTTGTTACTCTAAAATACAATGCAGTAAATTTTTCAGTGGGTTCCTGAGAAAATGTACTTGAATGCAACGGTGAGTTGTTTCTAATATTTATCTTATAGCAACATGAGAGGGTTAGTACGCCTCACGGGGAGGTGGACCTGCGCTACACTGCATCCTTTGTCCTCGGGCCCCCGTCATGCTATTTTATTCCCAACGCCATCCGTCTCCACGCAGCCAGGCCCGACAGGCTAAAACATTAGCACGTTGTCAGCGGCAGTTCACACACCACCGTCCTCTGTTACACTTCATATTCAGCCTCGGGGATGGAGTTACCTTGCTACAGTCTGGGGAGGAAGAAGAAGAAGGCCCCCCCTGCTTTCTCACAATGTGGGCAAAAGGAGGGGGTTAATTGGGGGGGGGGGGGGTCACTATCAAGCCGCCGGCGACCGCTGGCTCCAGTTTGGCCTGGAACATTTTTCACCTTTTTCTCACCGCAAAGTGGTGTCATGTGACCTCAAACACTTCCCGACTGTTACAGTAAAGCGGTCACCAGGTGACTGCACGCTTGGTATATCATCGTAAGTGCTGCTGTTTTGGTTAGCAACATGCAGCTGAAATTACCGCTTGAAAACAAATGTCATTATATAATAATAAAAAATACAAAAAATAGTCACATCGAGACAAAAATTTGATATTTTTAGGGCAAAAAGTGCAATTTTACACCGAAGTTACAACCTTAAAGGAATTAAAGAGATAATGTTACAAGGAAAAAGTGATTTAAGCGTGAAGGAATAAGTAAAATAATTCTGATTAGCGATAGGCCGATATTTTTTTCAATGTATCGAAGTAGGCCGATAACTCACTTAGAGACGATTTTCAGGAAAAGGGAAAATATTAACATCAATTAATTAATATTCGTTTTTAACTCCAACTCTTAATTTTGTTGAATTGCCTTTAAGATTATTGAATAACTTTTCGTATCTGCAAAAGTTTTTTTCTTTTTAATTGTATTGTTATTTTTTTATCTTTCACAATAGACATATGTCCTTTAAAATTCTAACAAAAAGTTTAGGGAGCTCCCAGGGTAATCAACATGTCTTTAAAAAAAAAAAGGTTAAATGAAAATGTAAACAAATGGCTAGTTTTCTGCAGTAAATAAAATTTTGTTTTAATTTCAAACAAAAGTGCAGAGAGTTACCAATGTATGTAGCATCTCTTTTAAAATGAACTGAAAATTGAAATAAATATTTAACACAAGTTAACAGTCTGAAATTGAGCTCTTATCGGAATCAGAATTATTATTTTTTTAAATACCAATGCTTATATTTGTCAAAATGCCAAATATTGGCCGCAATAATTGGCAAAGCCACTAATCGTATCCCTAATTGTGACCTTAGAGAGAGAAAAAAAATCTCAATTCAAAGCCTTAAGTCAGGATTTTATTAAAATAAAGTTGCATTAGGTTAAAGTAGAATTTTTATTTTAAAAACAAAATTGTGAGACAGAAAGTTGTAACCTTGCTAGAATAAACCATATAAATGCTAATATTACAATGAAAATTTACATCTCATGAAGATATATTTTTCACCTTAAAAATGTTGAGGAATTTAAGATTGTTTCGAGAAAACAGCCACAAATTTTGAAGAAATTGTAAACTTTGAAGAGTGCTAATGTTACAAGAACTCAATTCCTCTTCCCCCCACAGATAGTCATTTCGTTCTATTAAAAACTGTTGTTCTAACATTATGAGATTGACATAGGTTCTTTTGGGAGGATGAGGTTATACTTTTCAGACATAAAAACAAATAAAAGAATATAGTTGTAATTTTTGGACTATAATGTCATAATCCAGCAAAAGTAAAAAAAAAAAATTGAATAACAGCATATTTGAAAAAAGTCAATCTCAAAAAGTAAAGTTGTAAATTCATGGGGAAAAAATGTCAAGAGGTTTCCAGTTTTCTGTTGAGTTGTTCTAAGTGGAGAGCATCCGTAGTTGCTAATCCCGTCTGTGGCGCTTTCGCTGTGGCTTGGCACGAGGATGCGGGAAGCGACGGACGCTGCCAGGCGCTTTGTGTTTCCGAGCCTGGGAGAAATGGGACGAGGAATGGCGGAACACACGGAAAAGAAGAGCCGGCATAATCGCTTTGACGCTCTCCCGTGTCACGCCGGACTCTCACGCCCGCCTCGACTTTCGTCGCTTTGGACAGAAACCGGAGCTGGGTGCTTTGCACCGGCGGCTTTTAGCTATCTCGTAAACTTGTTGCTCCTCAGCTAGCAAAAGCGCACGCCTCCGTTTTAAAACTTTTACTGTCAGATATTTGGCTTTCCTTGCACTTCGGCTCTCCGCTTTCATACGCAGATGAGGTTTCACTGCTTCACACCCTTTGGCGGCCCGCGGGTAATGAATGACACACAGAACTGTAAAAAATTAGAAGAAAAAAAAAAAAACGAATGTCATGTGGTACATGGGAAGGGCAATATGAAACACCACCTCAAATAATTCTTTCAACTATTATCGTAAAATGATAACGCAAGACTCCACGTCAATATATCCACGAGACTGTTTACGTGCCTTAGTAGGTGCTGCTGTTTTGGTTAGCGAAAGTTAACATTCACGCCATATACAGTATTTTCCCCAAAAAGTCATATTTAATAAGAAAAAAAATAATGGTAGTAACATTGCTCGTCACCTTCATTCCTTCCATCTCTTCAACAAAGAAAGGGTTCATAAAATGGGCTTAATAAACAAACTTAGATGAAAAAATAGCTTCTTTGATGGTGGCATATGTCTAAAACTATAAAATGACTTGTGATAGTAAGAACTATTGTGTACATAGAGCATATACTGGATACTGTAAATAAAATAATAATAGTTAAAAAAAAAAAATCTTTCTTTTTGAAATTTTCAGCTCACAGAGAGACACCCAGAGAAGCGCATAGCTTTGGTGTTAGAGTTGCATTCCGAGTCGACAGGCGGCAGAAACATCTTGATTTGTTTTGACAGTCACTAACACTTTGAAAGGCCCCCTGACACCAGCAGTGTGAGCAGTCAAGTCGTGCCTCTCAAGTTGTTCCGTCGCGTGTGAAAACTTCAGCAGTGTGTGCCCGCCGTCGTTCGTTTTCAATCAGAAATGTTCCCAAAATACAAAGAAGAGTAACATTTCTGACCACAAACACGGCGACCCTTTTTTTCTTTAGTCCATTGTTCATCCGTCTGGTCCTCTAATTTAAGTCTTTCCCAACTGAGACAATTAATATCGGATAGCCTAAACCTCGGAAAGGGTAAGAAATGAAAAACATTGAAAAAAAAAAGTGCGGCAAAGGATTTCTAGCTAAAGCAATAAGGAAAAAGAAAGAAAGAATAACGGAATGGGATTGTCTTTTTGCCAGTGAAACACTTTTTGTGGCTTATGGATCAGTTATCACACTCGAGCGCTAACGTTTGAGCTTCGCTCACCAAACGGGCTCATTTTGGAGCATGTCGCCATGGTAACCATCCCAAAGACAAAAGCCCATGGGCTAATTATCACAGAGCGAGTGTACCACCCCAACTCCAAAGCTCTATTGTGCACTCCATCATTTTTACTTGATGTATTCAAATCAGGCTTATGGGGAGCATTTTAGCACTCTCAGATTAACTCAGCACGAAAGAGAAAAGTATTGGGTGGCTGCGGGTCGGTGGTAGTGGCGGCCACATTAATGACGCCACATTGACCATGTAAGCCAACATTCCGGGGAGCACAATACGTTAAAAATAAGCTTTGCTATTAAACGTTAAGGTATCTTATCTTTCCTCGAGCCGCTTAAGCCCGCTAAAAGCTGACTTGGCAAAGAGAGGAAGTGTCAGTGAAGCTAATCCTGCTCGAGTGTCATCGCCGCAAAGTGGGTCAGGCAAGTATGAAAAAGTAATGCAAAGGCTCGGAATATGCCGTGGTTGCGGGGCCGCGAGAGTGCACGGTGTGCTTAGGAACGCAGAGCGCCGGCTAAAGTGCGAATTCTTCAAGTCACAAACAAGCTACGAGTCATTCTAATAGTGAACTTAAAAGACAACTTTGGAAACTAAGATTGTGAGAAGACGACCAAAAACACTGTTGGCCATTCTTTCGTTTCCCACTGTTGGTTTGGAGTTTGACAGCTAGCTTGTGCTAGTTAGCAACAAGGCAAAAAAAAACAAAAAACGATTGTATGATCTCATTGTTGCACTCATTAGTGACTACGTGTTCATTTATTTTTACGTCAGAGAACCAATATCATCACAACAACCATGGATATGAGTTGTAAACTGTTCCCTAATAAATAATTATCGTGTGCACAGCAAAAAAACACTGTGTATTTATCAATACGTAATATATGCAGCGTTGCCAAATTGGCGACTTTCTCGCTAAATCTGGCAACTTTCCAAAGACTCTTGGCGACTTTTTTGGGGGGTTAAAAGCGACTAGCGACAAATTTAGTGACTTTTTCCGGTGTTCTGGAGACGCTGACGTGACACATCATTTAACTCTTTCACTGCCACTGACGTTTAAAGACGTCAAGTAAAAACCTACGGAGCGCTGCCAATGACGTCTAAAGACGTCATCCAAATTTTTATTTATTTTTTTGAAACGGGTGCGGGCAAGGCTTCCGGAGCTGTGGTGAAAGTTTCCAGCCGGTCTGTTGTGCCCAATGACTATTTTTGGCCCCTAGAGGGCAGCGATGACTCTCTTTTGACAAGATCGGGTGGGCATCAGTAGAGGCGGAGCTAGAGCGTCGAGCAGGAGATGAGAATGGAAGACAAAGGAAAAATGGCGGCCGGTCGCGAGGAGCTCACGCCCGAGCCCTTTTTTTCAAAGACCAAAAGCATCGCTGAAAGAGCACATTGTTGACGACGATGATCATCATCGATGATGAAGATGAGGGTGGTGACTCCGTGGTTGGGAAGCATTGACGCGGCAGTAGAAGACGTTAGATGGAGCTAGATGGAGGAGGGAACGGGCAATGGCGAGCGTTTGCAAGCAGCTCTACACTTACAAGACGAAAGGCATCGACCAACGCTAAAAGAGTACATTGATGACGACGATGATCATCATCGATGATGATGAAGGTGAATCCGAGCTTGACGGCGAAATTGGAACCGCTGACGCGGCGGCTATGACGGTGTCGTAACGCGGAACACAACCGAGCACGCACAGGCGGACGTTCGATCGGACGACGGAGAGTGCCCCGAGTCCAATGCATATTCATCGGAGGAAGTGTGTAGAGTCTGCTACTTGCTTTTTATTCCCCGGAAAAAAAGGCCGTCAAGAAAGTGTAACGTCTGCACGCGAAACGAACAATGAAAGTGAAAGTAATCTGTTGTGCGAATCCTGCTCTCTCTCCTTGCACGCAGGAGAGCGTTACAAAAAGAAAAACTGTATTTGAAACATCCACATAATTGTAAGTAGTACCACAGTTGCACACATTTGTAAATAGTTTGCGAAATTGTTTTGTCAAATTGTTACACTGTTGAATGGAAATAAACGTATTTTGCAATCAAAAAACACTTTTTCATTGTTGGTGAAAGCGTTTTACAGAAGTAAAGCACTATTTAGGTGTTTGTGGCATCATTCATGGACAAAAAGAAGTGTACAATTCACTAGAGTGCATGAAATATCGTTTCACAAAAAGCCGTTTTTCTCCGCTTTTTGTTTCAAAACAGAGAATTTCGGTGAAAGTAACCATTTTCTATTGTTGATTACTGAAGAACGGAATAAGGTAGAAACAAAAATTTGTTTCTGATGAAAGATGAGAGTCCAATCTTTCATTTGGTAGTATGTGTGTTTCCATAGTCCAAACACAACATTTTCTGTGGACCTTGAAAGATCACTCAAAATGCTTAAATCGGCTGGCAGTGGGGACAACCCGTTTCTGAAAACGTCTGGCAGTGAAAGAGTTAAGGAGTTTATTCACTTTCCTTTCTTTGGTCCTTCCTCGGGTCTCCTGACAGCCTCACGACTCTGGCTGGAAGTGTTCGGTTTAGGTGAACGGTATGGGATTTTTTTAATAGGTTTTAGGTGAACTAATGAATACACACACACTCGCACGCACGCACGCACACATACAAAATTTAAAAAAATAATAAAAAACTTTTTCTTTTTTTTTAAAAGAGAGAGCAATGATGATGACATGTCAAATCGGTAAAATCTCCAGAAAGAAAAAAAATAAAAATAAAATAAAATTTAAGGAGTTTATTTAACTCCATTTTTGCCTCTCCCACAACGTTATTCCTCTCTCCTACAGCATCCATTACAATTACATGCAAACTAACCAATTATGTATATTAGGCAATGACATTTTTTAGTGATTTCTAGCGACTTTTAGAACAGACAATAGCTACTTTCTTTACTGGGGAGATGGACAAAAATAAATATATGTAAACAGTTGGGAACAGAATATTAACCTATTCTAAGGTGACCATATAAAAAAAAGAGGACACTTAGGATGCCTAAAGCCCGTATCCAACTGTGGGGGCAAACGTGGCACGAGGCTTTATCAGCATGTTGGCTTCTCACATGCTGGTTCATCGAGCCCCCATCCCGGCTCTAAAATAGCACCCTTCTAAGTTGAATGATGACATATCTGTGCGTCTTTATCCTTCCTCACCCTCAGCCATCTTCCTCACGCCGCACCTCACTGATACGCCGCCCAGCTGAATAATTCACAGAGCATGTTGCCGTAAAGATAAAGCTTTTTTTCTTTTCTTTTCTTTTTTTTTTTTACCCTCCTCCCTTACGCAATAAACTGGGGACGGACTGGCACAGCACAGCGTGGCGGGAAAAGAAAAAAAAAAAAAAAGAAGACAGATCCTGTTGTATAAATAAATTTATAAGGACGCACCGGCAAAAGCTAACTCTATAAAAATTTTACTCTGCTGGATGGCGGCAGCTCGTTCAGTACGGGAAGAAAAATGAGGATAAGCTAGAGGGCAAGGTGAGTACTGTATTTATTTTTACAAGATGGTTTCTACTGTGAGAGTGTATGACACAATATTCGTTCTCATAGTCCATTTATAATCCATTTCTCACAAATAGCACGTCTGATGATTATTTTTTTTTCTCCCCGTTCCCGCATGATTTACGGGGCCTCTAATATTTGAGGGTGAGATGGAAGTTTTCCAAGTGGCGCCCCCAGATGAGATGAATTGCTGTGGCCAGAAGCCAGAAGGACAAAATCGGCTTTTTGTATGGATTTTTTTTTTCTGTGGCAGAGAAAACTGCCATTCTAAAAATGAATATTTGCATAAAGATGCCGCTGGACACATTCGGCAAACCCTCGACGAGAACTGTACCAAAGTAGATAAGCATATCACGGAACACATTCATGTTATGGCAGTTGTACAAAGTATAGTAACAAGCAGACATTCCCATTCATTTAAGCCATGTGGAACTCGTTGTGAAAATTTCAAATTAAAAAAAGCTAAATCTACACATTAAAACATAAGGCAAAAATAATGGCATTCAAATATTTAAAAGAAATTGGGAAAAAGTCCGCTGATTTTTGCCAATTTTTATCTCGGCTGTAAAGTCAGTAGATAAGCAGAATAACCTTTCAAGAAAATAGATACAGGGATGGATGGTTTCTTTAAAGTTGAAAACCACCACATTGGCACACAAAAGCAAAACTTTCCAGAAGTGGGGTGGCGCATGGGAACCGTCCGGGGGTAGGAAGCAATTTGGAGAGACTAGACAATTACAAGATAAGAGAGCCATCATCTAGTCGTGGAAAAAAACATGCGGCGACACAGTCTTGGATTCATCCGCCAGGGAAATGACAAGCTCCCCCCCTCCCCCTTTTTTTTGGGGGGATAAAAGAGCAAACAGAGATAACAACGTCACTCGGGCGGAAAAATTTGTCAAAGAAAAAGTCCGTTTTAGAATAACAGGAAGTTGATAGTGAGATTGTGGATGGATTGTGTGGGACACATTTGAACTGATGTCAAAAATACTCACAGAGACGTATGACGAATATGCTTTAACGTCTTTTGGAAAACGCTGACTGTTCTTTCAAGGTTTATTTGAATTAGTTTGAAAATTTGCCGTTTAGGGATGAAGTGGCGAACGATCAACTGCTCGACGACACTGAAACGTACACAGTTTGATTGAAATAAATGCACAGCGAATGTGTCATAAATCCATTTTAATGTGTTGTGGTGACAGATAACATATGCTGAAGCAGAAAAACAGGCGCTACCTCAGTGTCGTTGCTACGCTATATAGTTGCCTGGGGGCTGACAATGTATATTTCCTATTGAGTTCATATTTGACGACTATGATGAATGGTATCCAGATGTTTGCTGATACTGCTATAAATAAAGAACTTCAAATGCTAGGAAAGGTAGCATAAACATCATTCATATTAATATAGAAGTCATATTATAATATAACATAATGAAGATTGGGAGTAATTGTGGAACAAAATTGTCTTCACCAGGTGTGTCTATCAGGAGTAGACTCACTCAAAACTGTCTCAGAAAACATAGAAGTCTGACATTTTGTTTTAAAACAACTTTCACTTAGCAACATTAAATTTGGTGGTCTATTATGTCTGGAAACTAAGAGAGGAAGAGGATTAGGGCCACTGAAGAGGAAAAAAAAAGGTTGGCAGGATTCTGACTTTATTCTCAGAATTCTAATTTTAATCTCAGAACTCTGACTTTAAAGTCAGCATACAGAATTCTGAGAATAAAGTCAGAATTGTGACTTTATTAGTGCTACTATTATTCTCACTTTAAAGTCATTATTTTGAGATTAAAGTCAGAATGACTTTACAGTGAGAATTCAGAGAATAAAGTCAGAATTTTCACTTTAAAGTGAGAATTCTGAGATTAAAATCAGAATTCTCACTTTAAAATTGAGAATGGTCACAATTATTAATTTAAAGTGAGAATTCTGACTTTAAAGTGACAATCCTGCCAAACTTTTTTTTCCCTCTTCACTGGCCCTAATTCTTTTCCGTAGGTAACACACACAAAGTTTGTCATTTTAGTTTCAAGCGGATATTTAGGGAAAGGTAGCAGATTGAGATTTTTAGATCAACTGCGCTAGAGTTTGTAAGCATACCACGATCACCTCTTGCACAGGGTCTCTCGCACCACAGTTCACAAAAATGAACCAGTCTAAATGAAAACATATTTGGCGAATGACGATTATTTTTGCCACACTGTTACCTCTTTGACTGCCAGACGTTTTCAGAAAAGAGATGCCGTGGGTGCCAGCCGATTTAAGCATTTTGACTGATCTTTCAAGGTCCACAGAAAATTATGTGTTTGGACTATGGAAACACACAAACTACCAAATGAAAGATTAAACTCTCATCTTTCATCAGAAAGAAAAAGTTTGTTTCTACCTTATTCCGTTTTTCAGTAATCAACAATAGAAAATGGTTAGTTTCACCTCTGTTTTGAAACAAACGTCTTTTAACGTCTTTGGCACTCCTCCATAGGATTTTACTAAACGTTATTTAACGTTTTTGGCAGTCAAAGAGTTACGCAAGGCAGGTAAAAAGCTTGAGTGTTTAAAGCCGGGAGCGGTGGGCTTCCCCTTCACCGCACGGCAGCCTTTACTCTAAATCACAGCCGCGACCTCCTCAGCTCGCATCCACTGACCTGGAAAATATGCGGCGGGGTCCAAGCCTCGGCGAGCTGGCCTTTGCTTGGCCGGCAAACAGCAGAAATATTGAGCCAATTACAAGATGATTATCTGCTGGCGGTGGCTGGGGAGCGCGCTGCGGGTGTGAGTGTATTTATGCCTGCCTGGCAGCGGGAGCGAGGAAAATGAATCAAAAGGCCTGCCATGCGAAGGAGAAGCACTTTTGCCTCCTTACCGCCACTTGTCCATTGACAAGACGCTGGCTCCCATCCAAAGGCTTTCGTTTCCTGGAAGGAAAACACCAGGAGGCGGCTGCCGTATTGTCCGCGAGGCCTGGTGGTGCATGTAGGCGTTGATTTTGCGGCTTTCATATGACAGGCAGACATGAGTCACGTTCATTTACAAGCGATGCATCAGACCGCTTCTTTTATCCTACAAAGGCAGCATTGAGAGATGCACCGCGCTTGAGCGTGTACGCTGGATTTGGCCTCTGAAAAAGCAAGGGCATGCCTTCGAACCAGCGAGTCCTGGCGTCCCATTCGTTCTTTTCCATCTGTGACGTCAAAGTCCTGACAGGTTCACAAGACGTTCCTGCGCCGGCGTCCAAATTCCTCCAAAAGTCGGCTTGTTCTCACAGTTTTTTCTTGTTCCTCTCCCAACGCAAAAAGCGAGCCAGCAAGATGTAAGGTTGATTTAAAGCGGTCGGATGAAGACATCAAAGTCAAACGTGGAGGTGCAGTAAAACACTTCCTTACATCACTGACTGCCGATAAAAACTCTCCATGAGGTAAAGAACTGAACTGTAAACAAATTGCAAGGAGATGACTATTCAAACTCTTTCAGACTGTCCACCTAAGCAGGTTTTTTTCCCTATCTTGTGTGTTAGGTACCGATGCAGGATAGTAGATCTTCTTGATGACCCGTCCGTCCGTCCGTCCGTCTTCTTCCGCTTATCCGGGGTCAGGTCGCGGGGGCAGCAGCTTTAGCAGGGAAGCCCAGACTTCCCTCTCCCCAGCCACTTCAGCCAGCTCATCCGACGGGACCCCAAGGCGTTCCCAGGACAGCCGAGAGACATAGTCTCTCCACAGCGTGTCCTGGGTCGTCCCCGGGGCCTCCTGCCGGTAGGACATGCCTGGAACACCTCCCCAGGGAGGCGTCCAGGAGGCATCCGAACCAGATGCCCGAGCCACCTCAACTGGATCCTCTCAACGTGGAGGATGATAATAATAATAATAAATCTGATTAAATCATAAGATGTAGATATATTCCCAGTGAGCATCCATCAATGCTCCGTCAATCATCATCCGTCAACAAAATGGGCGTCCGTCATTAATGGCACTTCCATAAATATTGGCGAAAATGCCCACCTCTGGTTTCCCCTCTGATGCACCAATTAGCGAAGAAGACAGTGTAAAAGGGACTTTGGATTTGATAGGTGGGCTGTTCCATTCAAGCCACAGGGACTCAAGTTGTTCAAAATGGAAAATATATTTTACACATCGGCCATTAGATGGCCTGCTTTCCTGCATCTAACGACGATGCAAAATGGCAGTTGAAGATGACTCTGCAAATTTGCCGGCTTGAGAGGGGAGAACAGAAAGTCGTTAACAGACTCACTGGTCACAGCGTCGTGCTGAATTCGACCTCTGAATCAGCGTCTTTGTCTCTCCGGGAAAATAGTCGCATCAGAGCCACAATGGCAGAACAGGGATTTATTTGGTCGACAGAAATCCCTGAAGTCGTCAAATTTAGGGTTAAATCCAACACTCCAATCCCCCATCTGGACCTTACACCAGTGAGTCTAAGCCATTGTGCCGCGAAAGATCATCAGGAGTGCTCCGTGAAATTATGAAATTTCTTTGTTCATCCATCTTTGCAAGCAACATATTGTATAGCGAGAGAACGGAACAAAACCGGTTAGATAAGAGGATAGCGGGAAGCCTTGCCTAGAGTTAGTAGGATTTAACAAGTTTAACACTGAGACTCAACGACCCTGTTCTAGATGCTGATGTTTAAGCTTTGATGAATGCTGTCTGAAAAATCACAGGTTGAATAAGTTGCGCTTTTGCAGTTACGCGTCCGTGCCAGGAAGGCTGCGGAGAATGTATCCATTTCCCATGACTGCACTTCCGGATGCATCTGAAATGCTTCTTGCAATAACTATAAAATTTACATTGCCCCAAATACGCGTGATGACTCGCTCACTTGTTTGGCTTCCTGTCGCACACCACACGCCGCCATCCACCTCGCTGACCCTGAAACTGCCCCCACCCCCCCATGAGCGGCCCTTAGCGCCCCTGGTGCCTTTGCTACATTGACCACAGAACAAGCGTGACGCTCACCATCAAATATGGATGCCTCCTTTAGCGCAGCCTCATCTCTTTTTCATACGCCCAATAATGTTCTCGTGTGAGGTTGCCGTAAGGGCGCTTTTCCTCGAGCTGGAATTAGCGCGCGATTTGTCAGTGCCAACATCAAGTTGCTGTGAGTTTTTGGGGGAAATTAGCGACTCATGTTGTACGTACACCTGAAGGGCTTACTGTATTGTTTTTTGTTTATTACGGTCTAAAGCGGTTTGGATCCGTAAATTCTGACCACTCATTTTTGTTTTACCAATATTCCGATTTCATCAGTAAATCCTGACTTAACTTTTGGGTCACCGCAGTTTGGATCAGTCAATCCCGACCCTTCATTTTCAGTTCACTGTGATTCGAATTAAACCCCGATGCTTCATTTTCTGTTAAGATCAGTGAATTCTGATCAGGCTTTTTTGTTCCTTCTGAAATTGTTCATGAGAAAGTAACACAAATTGCGAAAATTTCGTTCCCCATCCTAACTCATGCCGTTCTTTCCTGTACATTATGAGAAAGACATATTCAACACTGGCCATTCAATGGGCAAGCCAATTATATCGTGGAATTGCAACGGGTATCCCACCAACAAACTGTCCAAGAATCTGGCTATTCAGAACCCTACTGTAAGGTACTTTTGGAGAGCTAGCTAACAGCGAGAAGCTACAGAGTTGCGTTTGGTTGGGTTCTTAAGCGGGACGTTCGACCAGGCCACTTTGTCAGCTTGAGTCTTCGCCTGCTGAGGCTGATGAATAATTGACATCTGCATTCTGTACTTCGGTGAATTTTAAAACTGCATTCTGCAGAGGTTCTAAATGGCAGAGAGAGACGGTGTTAATCATTCATGGCTTGCTTTTTACCTGCATTGCTTCGGGTCGCCGGATGAGAAGTGCAGAAAGAGGCGTTGGGACGTTTGGCCAAGAAAATGTCTTAGCGTAGCTTTGTCGGCGTAAATATTTGAGTCTGGATTTATGAAGCGGCTTTCATCGGTGGGGTTTTCATTTCGGGGAGGTTTGGAATCAACGGTTGGACAAGTGGAACTGTTTAGCTCCTGGATTCTAGCGGACTGCCCCCGCCCGCCACCTTATTTCAAATAAACCTGGTGATGAAGCGCAAGAAGTGAGAAAAACACGTGTGGGGCTGATGTTGTTCATCTTTGGTTTAAACAGGTGATCAATTATGCTGAGAGGCCCTTTAGACTATCAATATTTCATAAGTGGGCTTCACATTGGATGATAGCGAAAGTATCCTCTTTCAAAAGTCCCCCTGAGAGCAGCCAGCTTGCTTTCATAAACCCCCTACAGCTACATGGCGGCGGAATCCTGAAGGTGTTCACCACAAGAATGTCCCAACATCCCGGGACACGCCGACACTGCAAGAATCAATATTTGCTCACACTACTCCCTCTCAGCTGACACCTGATCAAGATCAAATAAATAAACGTGGCCCCGTGTTATTCTCGACTGATTGAAGCCGCAGCAGCCCCCGTCATATTTCCGATGTCCGTGTGAAAGGAAGCGTCTATCCATTTTATACCTGGGTCAATCTCAGCACTGACGTACTACTTTCCTATTTAGACAGGACTTTGGCAGCATCTTGTGGCTTCTGATGAGTGTTTCAGAAAGAGCATATTTTTCTGTAAATTGTTGGGGCTAAGTTCTACAAGTTAAAATTTTGTTGTAGGGTTAATGGTTGTTGGGTAGTCATGAGACTCATTCTTTCCCATCTCTTGTCCTGGCAGGGATCTAATGCCCAAGACCTTGGAGGGCCAGATCACCATGGAGAAGACCCCCAGCTACTTCGTGACCAAAGAGGCACCTGCCCGGATCTCGGCCATGTCGCGGGACACCAAGCTGATCGTGGTGGTGCGGGACCCGGTCACCCGGGCCATCTCGGACTACACGCAGACGCTGTCCAAGAAGCCCGACATTCCGTCCTTCGAGAGCCTCACGTTCAAGAACAGGACTACGGGCCTCATCGACACGTCGTGGAGCGCAATCCAGATCGGCATCTACGCCAAGCACCTGGACAACTGGCTGCAGTACTTCCCTATGGAGCAGATCCTGTTTGTGAGCGGCGAGCGGCTCATCAGCGACCCGGCCGGCGAGGTGGGACGCGTTCAGGACTTCCTGGGCCTTAAGCGCATCATCACTGACAAACACTTCTACTTCAACCAGACCAAGGGGTTCCCGTGCCTAAAAAAGGCCGAGGGCAGCAGCAAGCCCCACTGTCTGGGCAAAACCAAAGGGCGCACCCACCCCGTGATCCATCCTGAGGTGGTGCTCCGCCTCCGAAACTTCTACCGGCCCTTCAACATGAAGTTCTACCAGATGACCGCGCACAATTTTGGCTGGGATGACTGAATGCGGCGAACGACGATGTGCCTCACCGCGGTTGGATTATCAGGGAGAAAAATGGGAGATTACACATTCGCTTACAAACTAATGTTGTTGTTTTTTTCCCCATCAAAGTGGCTACAGCTAAATCTGAACGTCAAATCTGACGATAAAGCTAACATTTACATTTTGCTGTGTTTTAGGTTGAAATGAAGCAAATGTGCTTCAGAGCAAAAAGCTTTTAACTACTTTACTTTAAACCAGATTTAAAATGAATAAATGCTTAAAGTAATGTAGCATAATGTAAATGAAAAGTATACATTTAATAAATATAATGCAAATAGTTACATAAAAATAAGAATAAAATATATGGTAGTAAGACATAAACAAGATTTATATTAAAACGTGTTTTCCACAGAATCACATTTACGGACAAATCAGACCAACAATAACCACTGAATATCAAAGCCAACATTTCTATTTTTCATGTTTTTTTTTCGGTTTGAAACAACGGGGTGAGCTGTAGCGTTCGTAATAAATACATTTAAAAAAAGACTGTAATTTTAGTAATTATTTTACGTCGGCAACAAAATATCAACACAAAAATCAGACGCTTACTTAGCGAGGGACGAACTTTAGCATTTAGGGTTCATTCAAGGTCGCAAATGTTCACCAAATGTTTGATAGACGTTTACCAACCGTTTTCTTTTTCTTTTTTGTTGCAAGGAGAAAAGCTGTCAGCGACCATCTTTGCGACCTTGAACAAACCCTGATGAAAAATCAATATCCCCTATCCTGCAAACACTTACAAATGTTCGCCGCGCAGTGTGATACAACGCTTTAAAGTTAAGTCAGCAAAATTAATTGCACCTTGGAACTTGAAATAGTCCTTTTTGAAGTGTCAGCTAACAGCAGATGTGTTTGATTTGAAATCATAAATTCATCACTTTAACCTCGTATTTTTGGCCTTGATGTGGAAAATGTGTTGTTTATCCTTGAAACCTCAAAGTGATGCCATTAAATATGCAAAGTGTGACATTGTGTTTCTGGAACAATCAGAATCAGATGTTTATGGAAGGGTCTTGTGTGTTTGTTTGATTAACGCTTTTTGTTTCAATTGAAAAAAAAGCGTTGACTGATTTTAACGCCACATACTGTTTTTTGAAATCCGACATACGTAGCCGCTTTTGAAGCTTAACATTTTCTACCGACAAAAAGTATTTTTGCAAATGCATGTATTTTGAATAACTCTCGCATCTAACACTTCACTCTGGTGTGTTTACAGCACACGCTTACATTTCACTTCCACTCTCTTGTCTTCCTAAGCAGCTTTTTTTTTTTTTTTCACGCTCGCCGCCACCCGAGCTTCCTCGTCCCGAAGCGGGACTCCAATTTCCTCGGACGTGCCTCCGCTCGATGTCACTTTTTAAAGCCTGTAGGGTCGCGTGCGCGGCTCGCGGAGCACAATGGACCGCTTGTGTTCCTTCCTTTTGTTGGATGTGGACTTGCAAGAAGCAGATGTGCATCAAAAGAAACACAATCGTTGAAGGGTTTTCTTGTTTGAATAAATGTTGTTGCAGACATTGTTGTGTCTCGAGTAAATGTTCTCCGCAAAGAAGCAGGAAAATAAGATGGGATTAATTAGAAAAAAACATTTTGAAAATACATGCTGGGATTTGAATCCTATTTCCCAAAACATGAAGCATTTAAACCATTAAACGTTTAAACTGCACGAAAGCAGGGATGGGGATCACTCATGATTATAAACATTTTCACGATGGAACTCTGACTGTGTGCCCTTGGTTGCCTTTGGGCCCGTTTTTATCCCAGATGACCTCCTAGAGATCTACTTTATGGGAAATTGGACTTTGATGTTTGGTATTAGTCTTTGCCTTCAGTAATGTCCTTGATTTTTTTTTTTATTGTATTGGTCTTAGGCACTATCCACCAATTTTCTATGCCACTTTTTCCTCACTCCCAGCTCCCAGCCATTATCACTGAAGCAACCCCCTTCGCTCCCGGCTGTTTTACTGGATTTTGACAGATTTTGCAAGGTGTTCGATTGCTATAAAAACATGGAACCTACCAAAAGAAAAGATTAGAGTCTCTTCTTTCATCAGGAAAAACTACATTTGTATCTCTTTCTGTTTTCTAGCAATAAGCATTCAAATTTAGCTAAGTTTCATCATTATTCACAAACCTGTTCAAAACACAAAACTACATTTGTATCTCTTTCTGTTTTCCAGCAATAAGCATTCAAATTTAGCTAAGTTTCATCATTATTCGCAAACCTGTTCAAAACACTGGGAAACATAGCTTGTTGCAACATGGTTGATCTCTTATACTCTGGTGTCACCTGCTAGCTGTTTTTTGTAATAACTACCATTGCTTTAAGTGACCTCTTAACTCATTCACTGCCATTGACGGCTATAGACGTCAAAAAATCATTTGAAGTATTTCTATTAGTTTAAAAAAAAAATCCCACTTTTGTTAACAAGAGTATGAAAATCGCGATTTTTTTTTGTACATTTAGAACAGATATAAAATTTGTGATTAATCATGAGTTAACTAGTGAAGTCATGCGATTAATTACAATTAAAAATTGTAATCACCTGACACCCCTAATTTTTAAATAATCTTTTCATTTTTTTTTTTAATAAAATAATTTTTTCCAATTTTTAATAATCTTTTTTTTTAAAGAAAAGATGAAAAATTAGCAGCGTCAGGCGATGACCATTTTTAATCGTAATTAATCGCATGACTTCACTGGTTTGCTCACGATTCATCACAAATTTTATATCTGTTCTAATACAATAAAAACAATTCTAGGTTTTCATACTCTTGTTAACAAAAGTGGGAAAAATGTTAAACTAATAGAAAGTAGTTCAAATGAATTTTTGACGTCTATAGCCGTCAATGGCAGTGAATGAGTTAATGTCAAAAGCTGTATCAAAGCCTTCTGTATGCTCCAGTATTTAAAAAAAACAAACATTTAAAAGCAAAAACGTATAATTACGTTTTAGGGAGTGCAGGACAAAGTATTAAAAAACGTATCGTATACGTTTTTGCGCTAAGGTCTAGCTTTGACTTGGGGGGGATGCCAGTTGACTTAAGTGAGAAGCAGGGTACACCATGGACTGGTCGCCTGCAAAATGCAGGGCACATGTATATCAAGACAATGAGACCATTCATGGACAATTTAGTCTTCAATGAACCTAACATTAATACACAGAAAGATGAGAGTTAAACCTCAACTCTGAAGAAGACATTTTTACCACTTTGACACCGGCTGTAAGAGGGTCTTAAAATAGTTGTCGGTACTGGTCTTCGGTATTTTACTTTTTGGTATTTGTCTTTGCTATTGTTTCAAGGTACAGTATTGGTCTTTGATATTAATCTTTGGTGTTTTGTAATATTATTTAGCCTTGGTTATTGCTAACCCTTGATATTTGCCTTTTTGCTGAATGATTTATTTTTATTTAGTATTCATAAAAGGTTTTGTGTATCGGGCTTTGTTGTCTTTACCATTATTTTTTGTCCTAAATTGGGTGTTGGTAATTGATATAGCTTGAATTTGTTTTTGGATTGGCGCCTTTGTTTAGGGTGGTGGTGGTTGCTATTTTTCTTTAAAAAAAAATCCATTGGTGTTGGTTTCTATCGGTCTTTGATATTAGTGTTTGTTGTATGGTATTATTTTTTGGTCTTTGGTCTTTAACTCATTCACTGCCATTGACGGCTATTGACGTCAAAAATTCATTTGAACTATTTCTATTGGTTTAAATTTTTTTTCCATTTTTGTTAACAAGAGTATGAAAACAGAATGTTTTTATTGTACATTTAGAACATATATAAAATTTATGATTAATCGTGAGTTAACTATTGAAGTCATGCGATTAATTACAATTACAAAATTTAATCGCCTTGCGCGATTAAAGAAAAGAAGGGATTACTAAGAATTAGGCGATTAAATTTTAATAATCGCAATTAATTGCATGACTTCACGAGTTAACTCATGATTAATCACACATTTTATATCTGTTCTAAATGTACAATAAAAATTCTAGGTTTTCATACTCTTGTTACCAAAAATAGAAAAAAAAATTAACTAATAGAAATAGTTAAAATGAATATTTGACGTCTATAGCCGTCAATGGCAGTGAATGAGTTAATATTGAGATGAGCTTTGGTATGGATTGCTATTTTTCTTTGGTATTGTTTTTTTTTTTTTTTATTGGACTTCGCTTTTGGTCTTTTGGTCTCTTGGTTATTGGTCTATGTATTGTTTTGAGTATTGTTCTTGTGTATAACTATACACATGCACCCACTAGTCGGAAAAAAATATATAATCTCTTCTACGATTAACAGAAACGAACATAACCACAAGTGCAGTCCCAGCAGTCAAATGGAGCTCTGCAGGGTCTTTGTTTACTCTGCCGAATTTCAACAATCTGTTTTCTTGGCTCATCCCATCACACACACATGGCCGCGCACCTGTGCAAGGTCACCTGTGCTCAATTAACCCCCTCTCCCGGACCCCCTCTTTAACTATAAGCCATCAAAATCCTCCCTGTTCATCTCCACACACGCAAAACACTGAGCCGGGTCTTTGCGCACAAGACGGGTGGGCTGCCACGGCCCCCTAACAGCAGCCCCCTCGTATGACGATGACGTGAGGGAGGTGGGGTGGGTTCATAGACCAGGAATGCGGGCCTTCTTTGTGACCACACGCACGCCAAAAGACTCAGACACAGCGCGGATCGCAAGTGTGTTTTCTCTCGTAATCCCCCACTGGTCGAGTCTGAGCAAAGATCTCCAACAGGCACGCTCCACGCCAACACCAAGCTAATCAAAACAGCCCACTGGGCGACCGGGGCGTGCCCCACCCCAAACTCCCAAACCCGTATCTTAGAGAGGGACACTTTGATGCCAAGTACTGCTAATTACAAACAAATAGGTCAGAAGTCAGATGAGGAAACACTTGAAAACACCCACCCTGGCTCTTTCTTTGGTCACAGGCCTTTTCCCGTCCGCAGTCACGCAACTTGTCAGCTGAAACAAAGCAGCAGAAGGACCAGCCTTCCACTAGTGTGTTCAGGAATCTATGCCATTTGTATCAATATACTGCATGTATAATAGTCGTCAGATTCAAGAGCAATTTTCCCAATTGGGAATAAAGACAGCTAAAATACTCCTTCCTAGGGTAATTGTTGCCATGAAAAACCTGCGAGAATCATTATTTGAGAGACACCTGGATTCATTAGCCCCAATACAATAAAGTTGTTTGGGTTTTCATGGTATTGGTGTTTAGTCTTTGGTCTTTGGTGTTGGTTCTCTGGATTTTGGTATTCTTCCTTGTTTTTGGATAACGCGCTTTTCAGCCAGGCCGATTATCGGTGCCGATATTTGGCATTTTGCCTAATGTGGACATCAGCTTTTTTACGAATCTGAAGGCCGATAACGCTGGTAAAGCGTTGAATGCTTGCGAATGGAGCAAATTTAGGGTTTTCATCAGGATTCGTAAGATGTTCGCAGACAATTTTTCACTCTACGCGAAGATCTTTTGAAACCTTTTACGAAAACCCTGACCCCAAATTAGCTATATTAACAATCATTTGTCACTCAATAAGATACTGGGAACTATTCATTTATGGATTTATTTAAATTTCTACTTTTATAAAAAAAAAAAAAAATGCTGATACTGGAAACTCCCTGCACTTTTTATTTAATTTATTTTTAAAATAAATAAATAAAATGAAGAAATTATTTTGAAAGTTTGAAAAACTTCATTTACAGTAGAAAACCATTTACTTGATTTTTAATTTAGCACACATGCTGATGACCCTGGAAGCTCCCTACAATTTTTGTTATAATTTCTAAACAAAGCTGCCAATTCTTTATATGTTTTAAAATTAAAAGAAAAAAGTAATTTAAAATAAAACAAAATTGACAGTCATATTTTTTCTTTTACTGCAAAAGATTATCGGCTTGAAATATCGGTTATCTGTCTCCTGGACTGCTAATAATTGGTATCGTATCAGCATTGAAAAAAACATATCGGTCTATCACTAGTCTTTAGTACTGGTTTTTGGTCTTGAATATTGGTCATTGATAGTGGTCTTTAAAATCCATCTTTGGTATTAGTTTTTGAGCACCAGCTCAATGGACTAGTGGTAGAGCGTCCCCCATGTGACTGGTAGGTCGTGGGTTCAATCCCCGGCCAGGTCATACCAAAGACTGTTTTACCTCCCTGCTTAGCACTCAGCAGTCAGCATTGAGAGTTGGAATTGGGGCGTTCGATCACCAAATGATTCCCAAGCTGCTGCTCACCCTCCCTCAGGGGATGGGACAAAAGCGGAGAATGAATTTCGCCCCACTTAGGTGGGTGAGACAATCAGTGGTACTTGGTAGTGGTATTGATCTTGTCACTTACAAGCTCTGGAATGCTAGTGGCAAAAACCTCCCAAAAAATGTGAGGGTGATACATTGCAGTTGTTTCTATTTGCACAGCATTGTTTGTTATTGTGGTGTGGGTGTACAAGTGCACTGCATCACAGTGACAGCTGGTTCTCATAGTTATGTCGTATACAGTGACACGAGAGGGTCGGAATACGTTATAACCACAATAACAAACAGGCAATTAATTAGTTTTGATGCAGTTGTTGTATGTGGTGCGGCTGTACCTAATATTATGACAAACGTCCCACAGAAAGAACTCTGTCAGTTGTGGGAACTCCCTCCCTACACAGCGTGCGAAGGTCTCGCCACCATGTGACTCAGAGGTTCCAGGACGGGGCGTTCAGGGTCCGTGGGGAGTTTGACTTGTGTTGCTCGGCATTTGTCAGCGTGCGGGGAAAATGTGAGGCCAACACGAACGCGTGTTATCCGGAGCGTCAAGCTTAATCAAGGCCTCGCTGAGAGGCAGCAGGTCCTCCACGTCTGCGATGCATGAAGACGTGTCTGGAAAGCGTCCCCGTCAATTGCAGCAAGTGACACTTCAAAGGGCAACCATTTTATTTTGAAATTGCTGGCGAAAAGGCTGCTATTTTTACCGCCAACAAACAGGCAGCCATTTTCACCAACCGGGACAACTTTGGCATGATGCCATTGTGGCGGCACACCATCCTTCAGTTGGCTGCGGCCCCTTGAATCAATCTTGATCAATATTTACGACCAATAACCAAAGACCAAAACCAACATCAATACTAAACACCAATACAATTTTTAGACTAATCTCCAGAGACAACATCAGTGACCTTAACCTAAAATAATAACAGCTTATACAAATGATGAAAGACCGAAAGATCAAAGCCCAGTATACAACCAAATATCAGAATATCAAAGACCAACTCCAAAGACAACATTCAAGACAATTCCACATGAGGATCAAAAATCAATAAAAGACCAATACAAATGATGCACAACAGTGCCGGATACATAACATAAAAAGACCAACAGCAAATAAAACAAAAATCGACCCCCCCCCCCCCCCCAAAAAAAAAAAAAAAAAAACAATATGAAAAAGCTTCACAAACGATCAAAGATCATAACAATTGCCATGACCCATTCTAAAGACATCAATTCTAAAGACAATATCAACGGCCAATACATAACATAAAAGACCAACAACAAATAAAACAAAGATCAACCGCCCCCCCTCCGACAAAAAATAAACAATATCAAAAAGCTTTACAAACTATCAAAGATCATAACAATTACTATAACAAGACAAATACTAAAGACATCAAAGATACTCAAACTCATATAAAGACAATCAATAACGAATACCTAACCATATCAAAGACCAACAGCAAAACATCAATACCAAAAACAATATCAAAGACAATACCAAAAACATCAAAGCTCTTAATTATCAAAGACCATAAGACCTACGAGATTTTGACCAATATTAACTCTTTGACTGCCAAAAACGTTAAATAACGTTTAGTAAAATCCTATGGAGGAGTGCCAAAGACGTTAAAAGACGTTTGTTTCAAAACAGAGGTGAAACTAACCATTTTCTATTGTTGATTACTGAAAAACGGAATAAGGTAGAAACAAACTCTTTTTTTTTCTGATGAAAGATGAGAGTCCAATCTTTCATTTGGTAGTATGTGTGTTTCCATAGTCCAAACACAGAATTTTCTGTGGACCTTGAAAGATCAGTCAAAAATGCTTAAATCGGCTGGCACCCACGGCATCCCTTTTCTGAAAACGTCTGGCAGTCAAAGAGTTAATTACAACAAACACAAATATAATATCAAAGACTAAAAGTAAAGCTGTTTTCAAAAACATCAAAGATCAAATATGTCAACTATTTTAACAAACTATACCAATATAAGAACAATACAAGACAAAGTCTTTGCCAGTGTATTACATTCGTAATAACATTTCATAAATGAATATTGCGCGGTGGGAGCGTGTCGGGAAAACAAACTGCGTTGTTTATCGCGGTGAAGGTTGTAAACATTTGTCGTTTGATAAAAGTGCGAGAGGAGGGAAGAAATAAATTAGCCGGTGAAACAAATCACCTTTAATAAAACATCAGCAACTTGTTCCCATTCACTGCGCCGTGTGTATGTGCTTCATGAATAAATGACAGGCGGGACATGTTTACCTCCCGCTCATTACACTCACACACACACACAACTATTCCAAACACACACAAAGCAGCTCACGGGCCAAAAAGAGATGGTTAATAATTAACTCAAATGCAAAAAAAAAAAAAATGTATACACATAATTCATCACCACAGTGACAGAAGAGACCTCTCTGGAGCTCCTGTTTGCACCGACCAATCAGATTTGTTGATTACATTGCTGTTAAGTTTTAGCCCAATGACTTCACTGTGTGTATCGTCTTTTTTGGTTTCTTGCAAGGCATGTCGACAAGTTTTGGATGTGAAAGTTACACAAAAGCCGCAGCTAATATCGTGTCTTGCTAAACATCAATCAAACTGATGCGACGCCGCACGTTTGACCCCTTAGCTTGTATTTCCCGAAAGGTGCGTGTCAGGTAAGCGACACAGGTGGACGAGCGCGCAGAAGGGGGCTCGAGTGTCCCGTTTCAGGCGGCAGCTGGCGAGCGAGGGCCGGCCTGGATGTCACCCCCTTCCCCACCGCCCTCGCTCCCGCCTCCTCGTCACCCTCTCCCGGGCTCCGGGCCACCTCTCCGCTCCGGTCCTGGCAAGCCGTCACCTGATCTCTGCCCAACAATGGAGATCTTTTAATTACGAGGCCCCGTGGGCTCAGGTGCCGAGCGGGCCGAGCGCGCCCCGTGTCAGCAGCGCCGGCATTCGGGCGTGTCGTCTCGCAGGCATGGCGATAATTGATCACATTGTGGAGGCGTGTAACGCGCACAAAGGCCACGGAGGTGAGTGGTGTTAATTTTAGCCCGCGTGACAAGCGCACATCACGCTGATGCTATTTTTAAAACAATACCTCACTTTTAACTATATCATGCACAGTGGGTATGACACCGTGGAAACTAAGATATTGTTGAACATCAGTCACTACAGTGGCGAGCTACAGAGAGTTTTTGCCCTCATAGTAAGACATCAATCACTACAGTGGGTAAACATGTTTTCTACTTTGATGTATGCACATCAATCACTACAGTTTTGCATGTCAAAGTTGAGCATCAATCACTCCAGTGACAGAAGTATAAAATCAACATTTCTACATCAAAGATGTAAGATCAGTAACTACAGTGGATAGCTATCTAAAAAATATATGTAAAATTTGAGCATCAATCACTACAGTCGACAGAAGTCAGAAATACATTTTTCCATTAAAAAAAGGTGTGCGTCAATCACGGAAGTGAATAGCATTTAAAAAAATATTTTATATAATTTGAGCATCAATCACTACAGTGACAGAAGTATAAAATCAACATTTCCAGATCAAAGATGAGCATCAGTAAATACAGTAGATAGCTATCTAAAAAATGTTTTTGTAATATTTGAGCATCAGGCACTACAGTGGACAAAAGTCAAAATATTTGTCCATATCAAAGTTGAGCATCAGTCACTACAGTGGACAGAAGTGGGAAAAAAAATCACAAAGTTGAGCATCAGTCACTATAGAGGATAGCTAATGAAAACAAATGTTTTTGTCAAATTTGAGCATCAGCCACTACAGTGGATAGAAGTCAGAAATACATTTGTCCATACCAAAGATGTACATCAGTCACTACAGTGAATAGCATTTAAAAAAAATATTTTATATAATTTGAGCATCAATCACTACAGTGACAGAAGTATCAAATCAACATTTCCATATCAAAGTTGAGCATCAGTCACTACAGTGGACAGAAGTGGGGAAAAACAATATTTTGTATAATTTGAATATCAGTCACTACCTCGAACAGACGTTAAAAATCAATTTTCCCATATAAAAGTTTTACATCAGTCACAATAGGAGACAATTTATCTGTGTTTTTTGACACAGTCACTACAGTGGACACCTATTCCAAAAACGCAATACTACTCAAAAGCTTACAAACAGTTTCTAATTTGAAAGCATAAGAAAATGTGCTCAAATTTTTGACTGGTGACTGATGTTCCACGAGTCATAGTTAAACATCAATTCCTACAGTGGACAACTATTCAAAAGATGTTTTCTTCGTGTTGTAGATGCACATCAGTCACTGCCCAAAGGCTTTAATCTTTAATTCCAAAGGGTCACATCAGTCACTACAGCTAAGTAGCAGTCCACTGTAGTGACTGATGTGCCTAGTGGACGGAAAGTGATCTAATGTCAACACTCCTTGAAAAATGTGTTGGGGTGGAAAAACCCTGAGGGAGTTTGCTCTCATTCATGCACTAAAGGGTCAAGTCCACCTTTGAGGGCAGGTGTTAACTGGAGGCCCTCACATGACGGAGCTCTCGTCGCACTCGGCGTACCCCGCGAGCCGATTCCGATGAGCTCACCGACGGGCATACGTCAGCTTCCCCGAGTTTAAAATGTACCTTTTAATGACGTGCCAACGCTGGCCGACTCGGTCGGAGCATAAACGGCCTCGCCGCTGTCGCTAGGTGACCGACGGCAGCCGAGCAGCCATTGGTGCTTCCGTGTTTGTTTGATCCTCGGCCCGCGTGTCACACGCTTCCTGACTCCATATAGGCCACGATCGCATTACGACGTTTGCACTTCCAGCGGCGGGTTCACACGGCGGGGTCGCGTCGGGAGATCTCGCCTGCCGATGTGTTTAGTTTGCAGTGCATACTGTTAAACAAATATATATATTTTAAGAAAGAAAACCTCACTCAATGCACTTTCTTCTACATTGGGTATAAAAAGTCTACACACCCCTGCTTAACTCTTTGACTGCCAGACATTTTCAGAAACGGGATGTCGCCAGTGCCAGCCGATTTAAGCATTTTGACTGATCTTTCAAGGTCCACAGAAAATGTTGTGTTTGGACCATGGAAACACACGTACTACCAAATCAAAGATTGAACTCTCATCTTTTGCCAGAAAAAAAAAGTTTGTATCAACCTTATTCCGTTCTTCAATCTTGTCAAAAGAGAGTCATTGCTGCCATCTAGGGGCCAAAAATAGTCATTAGGCTAACTAGATCTGCTTGAAACTTTCACCACAGCTGGCCAAGGCTTTCCTCCACCCGTTTCCCCCCAAAAAAATTAAAAAAAATTGGAGAACGTCTTTTAACGTCCTTGGCGGCCCTCCGTAGGTTTTTACTAAACGTCATTTAACGTTTTTGGCAGTCAAAGAGTTAAATGCTAGGTTTTTGTGATATAAAAGATGATAAATAGAATTTTCACTTAAACAGATTATAGGTCACATAAACTCAATCACTACCAGCCATTTTCACTGGATTTTGACAGATTTTGCAAGGCCCGCAGAATATTGTGTTCTATTGCTATAAAAACATGGAACCTAACAAAAGAAAGATTAGAGTAAAGAAGTATATAAATATTTCTATCTGTTTCCGTTTTGCAGCAATTAGCATTAGAATATAGCTAAGTTATTAGTTATCATTATTCACAAATCCGTTTAAAACAGTGGGGTGGAAGAGCTTTTTGCAACATGGCCCTGGTTGAGCTCTTATACTCTGCTGCCACCTGCTGGCCGTTTTTGTAATAACTACCATTGCTTCAAGCATTCTCTTCAGTTCAGAGGCTGTAATAAAGCCTTCTCTATGTTCTAGCATTAAAATTTTATTTTTTTTAAACAATATAAATACGTCTTTGGGAGCATGGTAATATTTAAAATAGAACGTATTTATATGTTTTTGGGAGCAAATGAGTTAATGGAGGAAAAAGTTTTGAAATGATTTATGATTATTGTTGGGGGGGGGGGGGTAATCACAAAACCTGCCATTTGAACATGGGTGTGTGACTTTTTATGTCCCAGACGATGCCGCCCACTGGTCAGCCTGCAGTGGACATCTATTCCCAAACTGCTTTCTATACACTTGAGTCTGAGTGTCAAAAGGAGTTTATTTGGCCCCCTGACAAATGAAACAGGCTTCACCAGGCTTCACTCGTGCTCTTAAAGCGTCTCCAAGGAAAATTGAGTTAGCGAGCGCTTTGCTCTCTTTCTCCCTCTTTCTTTTCCTCCTGAGCAGCCGTCACAAAAGTTTCTCTTTGAAGGCACAAATGGGGCAGGATCGACTCTTCTGGGGGGGGACTTACGGAGGCCCTGATCCGATTACCCAGCAGGCACCACCCTCCTGAAAAATGTGTCTGCAGGCCCCCGTGCCGCTTTTTAACCTTTGGCTCGCGTGCTGCACTTTTGACGGGTGGGAGGCGAGAGTTGTCTGTCAAAAGAGATGCTGTTCAAGTTAGCATCTTGCTAATACGATTTGTAATTTGAGCAAACAACCTGTACCCTGACGCTGTCCATGTAGTGGTTCATAGAATCATGTTTGGCAAGATTTGAGGCATGTAATGAACATTTGAAGGGATGTTTAGGACATGCCCGGTGATTGGCTGGTGACGTTTGAGGATTCAACCCAACTTTGACTTAAAGTCAGCTGGGGTAGGATCCAGCAAACCCTAAACCCTTGAGAATCGATGGATTTTAAGGGGATCTGATGGGATAGACTTTGGCCAAGTGGCGGAAATGTTTTTGGGAAATTTGATGGGAAAGTATTTGTGAGCATGTGACGGATGTGTTTTTGGCATTTCACTGGAATATTTTGGGCATTTGATGGGAATGATTGAAGCATTCGAGAGGAAGCTTTTTGGGCACCTGATAGTCATGTTTTGGCCAAGTGATGGAAATTATTTGGGCAAGTTATGGGAATGTTTTGGGCATATTTTGGTAAAGTGCCGTAAAAGTTTTAACCAAGAGAAGGACACGTTTTGGGCAAGTGATGGACAGATTTTGGGCAAGTGACGGAAAATATTTGAGCAAGTGACGAAAATTGCTTGGGCAAGTGACGGAAACGTTTTGGGCATATTTTGGTAAAGTGCCGTAAAAGTTTTAACCAAGAGAAGGACACGTTTTGGGAAAGTGATGGACAGATTTTGGGCATGTAATGGACGTGTTTTGGCCAAGTGACGGAAAATATTTGAGCAAGTGACGAAAATTGCTTGGGCAATGAATGGAAACGTTTTGGGCATATTTTGGTAAAGTGCCGTAAAAGTTTTAACCAAGAGAAGGACACGTTTTGGGCATGTGATGGACGTGTTTTGGCCAAGTGACGGAAATTATTTGGGCAAGTGATGGAAATGTTTTGGGCATATTTTGGTAAAGTGCCGTAACGTTTTAACCAAGAGAAGGACACGTTTTGGGCAAGTGATGGACAGATTTTGGGCATGTGACGAAAATTGCTTGGGCAATTAATGGAAACGTTTTGGGCATATTTTGGTAAAGTGCCGTAAAAGTTTTAACCACGAGAAGGACACGTTTTGGGCAAGTGATGGACAGATTTTGGGCATGTGATGGACGTGTTTTGGGTAAGTGACAAACATTTTTGGGGTATGTTTTGGGCAAGTGCCGTAAAAGTTGTAGGGCATATTTTGAGAAAGTGCTGTAAAGGGAGTAGCCAAGAGAAGGACACGTTATGGGCAAGTGCCGGGACATGTTTTGGGTAAGTGATGGACATTTTTTGGGTATGTTTTGAGCAAGTGCTAGAAATGTTTTGGGCACAGTTCGAGAAAGTGCTGTAAAAATTTGGGCCAAGAGAAGGACACGTTTTGGGTGTGTGATGGACATGTGTTGGGTATTTGACTGGTGGGCATGTGATGGACATTTGACAGTTAATTTTTTTAATTTAACTGGAATGTTTGGGGCATTTGATGGAGAGTTGTGGGCATGTGACTGACATATAAATGGAAAATCTGATGGGAATGTTGAGCATTTGATAGGAAGCTTTTTGGCCACACCCAACATGAATAGGCATGTGTTGGGTATTTGAAGGAATATTTGGAGCATTTGATGGAAAGGTTTTGGGCATGTGACGGAAGTTTAATGGGCATGTGATCAGAATGTTTGTGGCATGTCTCAGGACTGTTTACTATGGCATTTGGCATGCACCATACGTTTAGGAATGTTTTGGCATCTATCAGGCATGATATGAGCAATCAATTGGAAGGTTTTGGTCATGTGACTGGTGTGATTAGGAATGTTTTTGGGCATCTGATGGGCTGAGCGTTGCTCATTGGATGATTAGGTTTTGGGCATGAGACGGACATATGGTGGAAATTATTCAGGAATGTTTTTGGCATGTCATGGGAATGTTTTGGAAATGTGACAGATAGGTTTTGGGTACGTGATGAACACGTTTGGGCGCGTGATGGACACGTTTTGGCAATGTGTTAAGTCTCTGGTATCGCTGGACGACGAAGGTTTGCAATCAGATCCCTGGGATCCTTTCAAAGTTGCTTGTGAGGGTCAAGGTGCTGGGAAAACCACTCGATCCCATGCGGGATTTGCCACTGATGAGACGTCCTGGCTGATTAACGACTGACACAACGTAGGGAGGACATGGCCAAGACTTTAATTGGAGCAGACAGCAGCTAACGATTGACTTCTCAGAGTCTTCAATGAGCTGAGCAACCTGATTAGCGTGTTTACTTGAGCACTTGTCCCCAATTGGGAAGGTCAAGTGTGGGAGGTGGATTGTTCCCAAATGAAAAGTGATGCAGGTGCTTCACGGCAAAGGGGCTTGTTTGGGGCGACTCGCAAAGAGGCCAGACTTGGAAAAATCACATTAACAAGCCGGATTGAAGCATCCGGAGCGACTCTGTGCAACGGATGATCCCATTAGAATGATGCCTCCTCATGACTCGCTTCCTTCCCCGCCATCCTTCCTTTAAACCCACAGGAAATGGCTTTTTATGAAGCTGAATTAATTGACCATGAAACCGGCCCACGAGCGCACCGGTGACAGATTATGTTCATTGCTGATTCATCACATGTTTACAGAGCGCTGTCAAATTACGCCTGCACGTTAAGCATGGGAGAGTAATTAGCTAAGATTTTCCCAACACAAGCACTGATTCAATGTTCTGGGCATGTGAAGGGATTGTTTTGGATATTTGGTTTGAGGGTTTTACGGATCTGATGGGAATGTTTTGGACATGTGATGGGAATGTTTTGGGCACATTTGGATGGAAAGGTTTTGGGTAGCTGATTGGAATCATCAGATCAGGATGTGACAGGAATGTTCTGGGAATAGTACAACATGTGTATGTGTACCCACATACAATTTTTTTTTTTTTAAATAAAATAAAAAAAGAGAGAGAGCAATGATGATGACATGTCAAATCGGTAAAATTACCGAATGAACAATACTGAGGTCTCCAGAAAGAAAAAAAAGAAGGGGGGAAAAAAAAGTACAAAAAGTGTATTGTGGGAACAAGATAGGAATATGTTTTTTTGTTTTTGCTAAAATGGCCAAATTAGCTACAACGTCATTAAACCTACATGCATTTAGAATTAAACGTCGTAAAATGTGATTCGGAATGAGTTTATTTTGTAAGAGATGAGTCCCCACCAGCAACAGATGGCAAGTTGTGGCTCCATTAGTCCGAGACGCTCGCTTGGGTGACTTTCGTCAACAACGAGGCGCGTGCTATTGATTTGTCGCTGAAAAGAAAATTACTACACACACCAAAACATCTACTTTGCAGCTCACGGCGACACAACGCAGGCGTGTTTTGCTGGATTTTGGCAGACGTGACGGATGTGCTCGACACTGGCCACCTGTGCTTTCACAAGCGAAGCAATTTGGATTCAGATTCCAGACCTTTTGAAAAGTTTTGCAGTGCGAAGCCCCCCCCCCCCCCCGCGGAGGTTCCCGATGTGCGGGTGACTGCAGGCCACTAATGGAGGCTAATGGTGCAGAAACAAAGAGTCTGTTTGCACAGTACAAGCAACAACACAAAGCTGCCTCCTCGCTCTTTATACAATATGACTCCATACATCACATTACATTACTTACACCAACACAGCTTCTCTTTGTCACATTATAAAAGAAGCATTCTCTTCTCGTAAAAAATTATGTGTTCTGATCTATTATAGTCACGTTGCTCATCAGATTGTGAGGCTGCACGTCGAGTGCACACAACATTTGTGTGGCTTAATTGTTTGTGTAATGTCTGACTCCAGTGATCTTTGATCACATATAATTTGTGTTTTGGGAACTTTTTGGGCAGGAGACGGACGGACATGCTTTGGGCAAGTGGGAGAAACATTTTGGGCAAGTTACGGAAATGTTTTGGGCATGTCATGTATTGGGCAAGCGATGGATATGTTTCAGTCATGTGACGGACATATATTGAGCATGTGATGGACATGTATTGGGCTTGTGAGGGACATGTTTTGGGCAAGTAGCGGAAACGTTTTGGGCAAGTAGCGGACACATTTGGGAAAATGTCTTCTGGATATGTAAAGGATGTGATGGGAGTGCTTTGGGTGTGTTCTGGAACATGTTTTTGGCATGCAAAAGTAATGTCTTGGAAATGTTGTGAGTTTTTAAAGGGCATATGATGACCATGCTGTGAACATGTAATTGACATGAGTTGGACCATGCACATATGTTGTCGTGAGCAGCCACATTTTTTCCTGAATCATACATTCATTTCCAGTTCTACGCCTATCATCACATTTCCTTCACTGCCCCAGCTGGCATGCATCCGCGGACCACAGTCTCATTGGATTTGCTGATTTTGCATCCTTGTACACTACAACATTCCTGGATGCTCCAAAATGTTCCATTCGCGCATTGAGAGGAGGGACTACAACTGGAATGCACACCAATTAGGCATCCCGAGCGTCCCGGTATTTTGTTTTGCTTTTCTTCCATCCCCGAGTGTCTCTCCTTGGCCCCCACCCTGTCCCGCCCTCGCTCTCTGTCTGTGTAAACAACTTAATCACACTCAGAGGCTTGCGGGCTGCGAGTTGGGCTGCAGCTGTCAATCATCAGAATTGGACTTCTTTGGCGGAAAAAAAAAAAGTTTAAAAAGAAAAAAAAAACGAAATACGACGACGTAGTCTTGTTTTAGTGAAGACTACCTGTTAACACAACTGCAGCAGATGTTTGCTGGCTCCTTGACGCAGATGCGCTTGATCCAAGATGATTGGTCGTAATTACAGGCTGTAAGATGATAGCGGAGGACTGACTGACTGACTGCTTGAGCGTCAGAATGACGGGAGAGAGCTGCTGCATAATAGAAGCACCTGGTCGGCCTGCAGGAGGCCCAACAGTGATGCGTTTGTGTGACATCACAGCAGGGGGTTCGCTCCATGGAAAATTAACTAAGATAACACAACGTGCTCTATGTTGTCACCTGATCAGAACAAGAATGATACAGGAAAAAGTAGTGGGATAAATCCCAACATAGCCATCACCAACACTGGCTGGAAACCTTTCAACCTCTAAATCTTCTTTGAAACCCAAAATTGAAACCCTAGCCTTTGTCTGAAAACATTGACCTCCGTCTTGAAACCCTGATGCTGTCTTGAAACTTTAACCGTGACTGCAACGCTTACCCTTCCTTGAATCCCTCATTTAAAACCCTAATCCTGATTTGAAACTACAGTATAACCCTGTCTTGAAACCCTAACTCTGTCTTTAATTATGATCTTGAAACCATAACCACATTTTGAAACCCTAATTGTGTTTTAATCCCCAATTTGAAAGTCTAATTTTAACCTCAAACCTTCCTTGAAAAATAAGCGTGTAGAAACTTTAGTTTAAAACCCCAATTCCGTCTTGATGCCGTAATTTAAATCAACAATCCTGCCTTTAATCCCTAAATTGAGACTGTAACCCTGTTTTGAAACACATTGGCTGTCTTGAAATCATAACCTTATTTTGAAACCTTAATTTAAAACCCTAAATGAAATTTGAAACCCCAACTCTGACTTAAAACCCCAATTTTAAAACTTAAACCTTGTTTGAAACATAACCCTTTCTTGAAGCCAAATCCCAAATATCAATAATCTAATTTTAAACCATAATCCTGTTTTTAATCCCCAATTAGATATCCTCACCCTGCCCTTTAATCACTAATTTGAAACCCCAATACATGCTTAAAACAGAAACCCTATTTTAAAACCCAAATTTTAAACCATGAATCGTGATTAGAATTCATAAATGGAACCGGTTCGAAAAACCTAATTGAAAACCCGAACCCAGGTTTCTGTTGGTCAATGTGATCATGTTCTCGAGGCCTCAAATGTAAAGTTTTTCTACACCAAATTTATACAAGTCTGCATCTATCAGGATCTGCTTATTTGTGACAAAATCTCAACTTTCTCGACTTCTATTCAAATTTAAATCCTAGCACGAGGATAAAAAAAAAAAAACTGGTGTATCTTCAAACACTTCAAAATTGAAGAAACTCAAAGCAGGAAGTATTCAGACTTTTCTGTGTGAATAATTCAGTGATGTTTTTTTCCACAACTTTCTCAAAATTCTGAGCCGTCGCTCGACACGTCAAAGACGTTTTTCATCCCAGCATGTCCTCCGTCACGCTACAGGTGCACAAAATGCCGCCATTGTCGTCCATGCGCACCATCTGCCCCGTCGATGACAAAGCCCCCCCCCTCCCCATCCCCGCCCCCACTTGTCGTCACAGCCACACGCTGCCGTCACCTCGTAATGAACTTGCAGGACTGATTTAAAGCGCCATTAGCGTCACAAGGCGGCGGGCGGGCAGCGGGAACGACGGCGGCAGGCGCAGATGGCGGCGCAATCGTCGTAAATGTTAGCGAGGAAACGATGAGCAAACTTTGTGTGGCCAATATCCCGCATCGCTGGACTGGAAAATCAAAGAAAAACAAAACGTTACGTGGCGTCTTTGAAAGAAAAAAGTGCGGAGTGCCACTCCAGTCGAGTTTGTTGACTCATGTTGTGGAACCTCCGCGGCTTTTTCATCTCGCCAGGCGGCCATTGTGGAAGGCCGCGAGGAGCCGAGGCATGCTGGGATATATACACGAGTCAGTGGGAGCTTGTGGGGGGGTTGGCGGCACTGGTTGCTAGGATACGCAGGGCAGCTGGATAGTTAGCTAGCTGGACAAGAGCTCTGAAAATGTTCTACTAAAAATACAAATGTAGCTCCTAAGCTACTTTGAAGCTTGAACCAAGGCTAGGAACTCTATTAAAGTCTAACACTAATTTAGTACCCTAAACCTGATTTGAAAACCCAACCCCTGTCTTAAAATCCCACTTTAAAAGCCTCAAACCTTTTTTTGAAACCCAACCTTAAACCCTTCACTTGCCTAAACCCCTGGTTTGAAAGCATCACTGACTTGAAACCCTAAATTTGAAACCATAACCCTGGCTTGTATCCCCAACCCTAGCTGACCTGCCTTTTTTTTTTTTACGCTAATTTAAAACTGGTCAAGAACCGTGCCTTGAAACTCTAATTCCTCTAACATTACCCTAAACCTATATTTGAAATTTGTAGCCCAGTTTGAAACCCAAATTTGAAAACTTAATCCTAACCCTACTTAGAAACTAAATTACCTTAATTTGAAATTAGGTGGTGATTGAGAAGGATTTCGTGTGTATACATCCAGTGTTTATGAAGTGTTTATTTCTGAGTGAAATCTTAAGACCCCACCTTTAATTTTTTAATAATAATAAATTAATAAACACTGGTTTGAAATACTAATCCTGGTTTACAACCAGTGTTGTGCTCGTTACTAAAAAATAGTAACTAGTTACAGTTACTTCATTTTAAAAGTAAAATAGTAATGAATTACTATTAAAAGTAACTCTTTAGTGACTTTTCTTTAATAATAAAAAAGAACATACACTGTTCCTTTAGGCTCATTGAATGTAAAGTACTAAGCGTAATTCCGCGTCAAAAAACTCGTCTTGCGCTCTCCTTGACTCTCCATGACTGCCGAATCTGATACCCACCCACAATTCCGTCTTCTTCGGCAGCGGCAATCGATTGTAAACAGGAAAAAGTACACAGCAGCCATCTATTCGTTATTTGATTCTGAACCGCTTATGCTCATGACCGTCGCACAATTTAATTATTAATTTATTTTTATTTTTTATCAAATAACTGACTGATTAGAGTATTAGTAATTGTAAAAAGTAACTAAGTTACAGACAACAGTAACACGTTTGCAATCCTTACCCTAGCTTGAAATTCTAATTCAAACTTTAACTGTCTTGAAACCATAGTTTGGTTCACAAAAGGTTCACTAGTAGAAGTAGCTAGCTAGTAGTAGCTTACTGTAAATAGCAACTAGCTAGAAAAGCTATAAATAAGACAAAAAGTACAAATAAAGAAACATGACGTAGATGGCACCATCTTTTCCTTTGTATTTTGACTTTGCGGAGTCATAAATACGCAATACTTAAATACGCGACACACTATCCTTAAGAGCAGTGCGGAATTAAAATAACAAAAATTAAAAAGGCAGTTAAGATGATTGCTACAAGTGGAGCAAGTAAAACAAATGGAGCTTTTGGCCGCCGCCTTTATGTGATGGCACAAGTGTTGAGTTAGTGCCGTGACTGAAGAGATATGATTTTAAAAAATAAATAAAAAAATAAAATGGCGTCAAGTCATCATTCCCAGCTGGCACGCTCGCACACAGGCAATATGAACCGCATAAAGCCTCGCCGTTTTCATGATTCTGTCCACATAAAAGCCGCTAAACGCCCACATAAACATCCTCTCGACTGTGCCGTCCTTCAGTTCCCATGGAAATAATAAGAAAAGGAGGCGAGTCTCCAGTAACTGGATAGCGAACTTGATGAAATGCAATCAGAACAAGGTGATGACAACGTCGAAGAGGCAAGGATTCCTTCCTATCCTATTTCCACCCCGCACTTTTTTTTTATCCTTCCCGTGACGCCACTAGCCATTAGCGCTGTGCCAGTCATCGCCATCAAGCGACAAAATGAATCACATTGGAGGAAAAAGTCAATCATAGTAACTTAAGAAAATTTCAACCTTTTTAGCTATTCAAGGCTGCGGTTTGACCTCAAGATGCTAACAGCCAAGCTAGGCAATTTTTTCCATTTTAATTGTGGGTGTGGTGCCCCCGAGCCCCCGTCCTTCTGTAGCTTAACTTAACTTAAGGGTTGAATTCCTCTGACTGACCTGTGACTTGATTAGTTTGTGAGCTACGCAGACAAAAAAAAGTTGTTACTGTTCCACTGTAGTCCTGTTGGTTGCAGTAATGTGTTACGCAACTTTGAAATCTACAGTATTAAATTTGAAATATCCATGTATATTTACTTTTTGGCATTGATTTATATTATTATTATCACCACCGTTATTACAAGCTATTATTTTGTTGTTGTTTTTACAATTATCATTATTTTTAACTATACTGTGTATGAACACCATATTTCTAAATTAATTAAATAAATGGCTAAAAATTAAATCTTAGAATTGCTTTTTTAACTGAAATGATTGTTTTTAACGTACATTAATTTACTGTAATTATAAACTATTACTGTTGTATTTATTTTATTTGGTTTGTTTTCATAAATTCTATTTATAAATCCAATTGTTGAAATTCATGTATTTATTTGCTTTTTTTTTTTTTTTATCTTTTATTTTGATCGGGACCAGTAGTGGCGGGGCAGAGGGAATAGCGAACCATGAATAATTGACAATAATTGATATGTTGACTCCCTGCCCCAAAAATTACAAAATTATTTTGAAAATATTGGTGTCCATTGTCAATTTGATGTATATTTATTTATTTTTCATTATTAAAGGTGTGTTTATAATAATAGTAATAATAATGATGGTAAAAATAATAATAATAATAATAAAACCATTAAAAGTTTGGTATTTTTACGCTGTGTGTAACTAAATTTTTTGCATTTATTTAGGTTCCAATATTATTGTTGAATTTATTTGTTCTCATATAATCCATATTTGCACTAGTACTTTGGATTTTTACTATTTTTGTAATTGTAAATATAGCAAAAGTGCTTCTGTGGTGTGCGAACATCAAGGGAATGTGGGGAAGGTCTTCAGGTAGCAGTCAGGCCTTTAATCATTTCTTTGGTGGCAGGGGGCCGGGTTCGGCTGTCATCTGTCCGGGGGTCCCAGTAGCCTCCCTCTGAGAGAAGCCTGGGTCCCGGGAGAGGAGCTCTCAGCTCAGTGTTACGTTCCCAGCGGCAGACGAAGCTGCAGTGCAATCAGCGGCCACTCATCAACATTTAGCCACATTGGCCCCCGTTTAACCCTCGCGTGTCCACCTTTCTGGGGCCCGCAAGCTGGCAAAGGCTGGTGGTGTCCCGTTTCTCTGCTGCTTTAGCCTCTGAACTGTGAGGACAGATGGGAGGGGACCTCAGCCCCCAGTTAGGGACCTCCTGGGAGGCCAAATAGGTCCCGGAGAGCAAGACTGTATTTCTATACAAGCATATGTACTGTTTGGAGGCCCAGTGGCATTTTGCACAGGATTTCAGAGATGACATCTTTTACATTACACTGAAAATCAATTGAAATGTACTGTTAATACATACTTGATGCAGCAGCATGTGGCTCAACATTATCCAAGCTTATTCCTGTCGGCAACTAAGTGTAAACAATTGTCTGTTTGTCACTAGGCGGCTCCTCGTGTTATGAAGTGACAACGGAGCAAAGCTGCTTCATTCAAGTCATCACTTTGGCCGTAATGTTGGAAGCGGAGGCATCATTCATAAGTCATTTACGGCCCGTCCCATAAGATCAGCATGAGTGGCTGTTTATGGGCCGCTGTGATTCTTAGCAGGCTTGTAAAAGAAGCTCTGACTTGGTGGAATTCACTTAAGCTAACAAGGGGCAGGCGGGCTGAGGTGAGAGAACACATCTCACTTGCAAGAAGGCGAGGAAGACGAATAGTGTGACAACATCCGCCTATACGTTCAGCAATTGTTTGACTTCCACTTTTCACTCATCCTTCTTTCATCACTCAATACATTCATAGAGCCATTCTTCCATCCATCTGTACACTCATCCACCAACCATTCATTCATCCTTCCATCCAAATGTCCAATCATGTCAGGCAATTCACTCATCAACCATTATAAGGTAATCTTTCCATTTATGTCACCAATAATGCATCCATCTTACAATCGTCCATCCAACCACCCTATCATCCACAATTAACTCATTCACTTCCAGCCATTTTCACTGAAGCAACCCTCTTTGCCCCGGCTGTTTTACTGGACTTTGACTGATTTTGCAAGGTCCACAAAATATTTAGTTCTATTGCTATAAAAACATGCAAACTACCAAAAAAAAAAAAAAAAGATTAGAGTCTCTTCTTTCATCAGGAAAAAAAAAGCAATTAGCATTAGAATATAGCTAAGTTTCTTCAATACTTGCATTCCTGGTGAAAACACTGACAAAAAGAGCTTGTTGCAACATCGGCCTGGCTGATCTCTTATACTTTGTTGCCACCTGCTGGCTGTTTTTTCTAATAACTACCATTGCTTTAAGCGACCTCTTCATGTCAGAAGCTGTATCAAAGCCTTCTGTATGCTCTAGCATAAAATAAATATTATAGATAGATAGATAGATAGATAGATCATTTGGGGAGTGCAGGACAAAGTATTAAAAAACGTATTTACACGACTTTGGGTTTGAATGAGTTAAATCATCTATTCATCATTCACTATATCCATCCATCCAAATAGTGATCCATCCATACAAACAAAATAAGAAAATAAATGTAGATTTAAAATTTGCTGAGCAAAAGTCATTCATAGTTTAATACCAGTAATAGTGTACTTCATTCAAGATTTACATTACAAATAGCTAAATGTTTTGTTAAGCAGTAACTTATTTTCCATCTAGTACATCAAATACCATACAGTACTACTGTAAACATATCCGGGCCACCCCATCGCAGTCTGAAATGCAAGCCGACCTCAAAGGGCAAACATGGTGCAGTCTTCAATTTTTGAAGAGAGGGCGAGCCTCTGAGAAACTTTTTCTCCATTGATAATTCAAACAAACCAGTGGCCCACAATCTTGGATCCAGCTGGCACGGCCCGTGTAAACATCCCAACCAAGAACTCCTAAGTAGTGGCGGCAGAAAGGCCGCATCAGGGATCGGCGTGTCGAGAAAAACTTGAGATGTTTGAGATACGGCCGGCCCGGGATGCCCCTTCCAAACGGTCGGGCAAAATAATCCGTGTTTACTTCTGGGAACGTCCTCGCTCGAGCGGCATGAAGACGCGACGGCTCACTCTGATCCGTCCCAAATGGGCACGCCGTCAACGTGACGGAAGGTGAAAACAAATCCCCCTTTCGGTCTCATGTGAGGCTAACTTTTCCCACATGGAAAGACAGACATTCCGGGAAAAGTCTGGCTCCGGCGAGAAGCCTCAAACCTGAGATTTGGTTGCTGATACTGTACGTTGGCAAAGAGCGCTCTTGTTTCTCCGCCCACACAGGACAACCCTTAGCCAAAGCGATGCTACGCCTGGCTTTTATCAACATGTAGAGGAGCTATTTGTTGGCATTTGGTCACATCCATGGCAACGAAGCCTATTCTAACCAAGGCAAACATCCAGCACATCTTAAATTAGTGTTATGGGTCATGAGGCTCTTTATGTTTAACTCCTGTAACCAAGAAACAATGTTTTGGAGAAACGATTCAAGTCACGAAGACATATGCGTTTTGGCCTTTCATCCATGATTTTGGTAGCTAAAAATAAAAGAAAATCAAAGAAGACAGAAAATGCCCATTCTTGAGCTTTCTTGTATGACATTGCGTCTGACAGAAGACACCAAAACCTCATTTTTCATGTTGCTAACAAATTGGCTTTGGATGGTGAATTTTTCCAGCAATCGCAAGAAGGACCAGGAAAAAAAATGACAAAATTAACCCTTAAACAGCCACTTTACCTTTTTTTTTTGAGAGAGCTCAGTTTTATTCATTCGGTCATATCACCGCTTTTTTGTGTGCGCGCTCTTTAATTCACCTGAAACCTGTTATAAACCCCAGACCCTGCACCTTAACCGAATACTTTAGAGTCCCGCCAGAGTCGTGAAGTTGTCAAGAGACCAGGGGAAGGATCAAAGAAAACAAAGATGAACGAAAATGAAATCCAGCACCAACCAGACGCCCCCTAACACCCACAGTTTACAAAACCAGAATCTTTCACCAACCCCAGAAACATCTAAATTCCAACAGATTAGGGAGACCTCAAGAGACCAGAGGAAAGGCTAAAGGAAGGAAGAGAGGAAACATAGACCAGCCTCGACTGATTCAGCGACCAGTTTGAAAAAGCACATTCTGTTTGAATGTCAGTAGTGTGTTGGAGAAACGGCCACTTTACATCAAAATGGCAGACTTCCCGATATTTCGTCATCACATGAGTAAAGATGAATACAAAGGCGATGGAACCAAACCAAACTGCAACCTGTAGATTGGTATTCATCTCAAACTTGAGCTCTATAAATGGCAGCAGATTTCCAAGGGTCTTTTTCGGGCAGCTTTTGAGACTTTCCATGATAGGCACGCCTATCAAATTTCACACTGCTAAGTGAAACTAGCTTCAGGGGCTGAATTTAAAATAAAAATCTTGTGGTTATTTGAGCTTTGGGTTTTTGTGTTGAGTCATCAAACTTCTTAAAAATGACCCTTAAATGGCAGTTGTGTAGGGTGCCGCTTTGAAGCTGAAGAGCGCCGCAAAGTCAGCCGTAAAAAATGGAAGGGATGAAAGCGTCTTTAATCTGTGGGGGGGCCGCAAAGCAGAAGAAAGCAGATAGGCGTCATGGTAACAAGGTCACTCTGAGCACTACAAACAAAAGGCCTCAACGCACACTACTGTATTTTTAAAAATCGAAACATTGCAATATAAATTATGCTGCTTCGACAAATGTATTTGAATGTCTACCGGAAAATGAGCCCACAGAGTGTGTAGCAGTTAAGCGGATTTAGTGTAGAGTGGCTAGACGCAAGCAATTTAGCAAAAAGCACTGTGACTCTGTGGTCTGATGAGACAAAAATTTAACTCAGACTTGAATATGAACATCTCTGCAAAGATCAGATTTTTTTTTTTACTGTATAGCTTTGTAAAAAAAAAATGTTTTTAACTCATTCACTGCCATTGACGGCTATAGACGTCAAAAATTCATTTGTTTAACATTTTTTCCCACTTTTGTTAAGAGTTTGAAAACCTAGAATTTTTTTATTATTATACTATTATCAGAATAGATATAAAAAATTGTGATTAATCGTGAGTTAACTAGTGAAGTCATGCAATTAATTATGATTAAAGATTGTAATATAATATTTTCTTTAAAAAAAAGAATTTTTTTATTTTATTTTTAATATTATTTTTAAGAAAAAAATATTTAAAATCAGGGGTGTCAAAAACCTTTTTTTTTTAAATCGTAATTAATCGCATGACTTCACTAGTTAACTCACGATTAATCACAAAATTTATATCTGTTCTAAATGTACAAAAAAAACTAATGTCTAGGTTTTCATACTCTTGTTAACAGAAGTGGGAAAAAATGTCAAACTAATAGAAATAGTTTAAATGAATTTTTGACATCTATAGCCGTCAATGGCAGTGAATGAGTTAATTGTTCTTCTGTGGGAACGATGAATTAAATACATTTTGGAATATTGCGCATTAAAAAAAGTGAAGCGCAGTGAATACTTTCCAGATGCACAGTATGTCTACGGGCTGAACATTTTTATTTTTAAAGGACATGCCTTGTGGTATCTTTGATCGAATCGAAAGGTTGCTTTCGAAGTACCGCCTTGCACCACCTGTGCAATGACGGTGCAGTTTAAGCCGCGAAACCGGACGCTCAGCAACGGTCGCGGGTCTTTTTACTGGCGCGGATTTACCCGTCCACTTATCATTCCCAAGCCATCAGCAGCTCGGCTGGCGAGCGACACCGGAGAGTGATTTCTAATACGCTGCACGCAAAGCGATGACAACACACACATGGAGATTAATGGACCAGCTCTGAATTATTTTGGTTTTTTGTGCGAGTTGGCCCACTAAATAGACGTGAGCACCACACAGCAGTTCAGTTCCAATCCCCTTTCAAACTAGATTTTTTTTTTTTTTTTAAAACACTAGTTTCATACTAATGAGAGTAAAAGTGTTGCTTGTCAACAATGAAGATAAGAGTATTGCTGTTAAAAAAAGAAGGAAAAAAAACACTTCCCCAAATGATTTTATTTTGCAACATCAAAACAAGAACATTTATCTCCCAAATTGTATGTTTTTTTTTTTAATTCCACAAGAAAAATGTTTCACTCACAAAACACAAAACACATTGTAATTTGTTGTGGTTTATTATTTAATGGAATTTTCATGGATTTTTTTTTCTTCCACCCAAAAAAAACAAAAAAAAGTACCACCCACAAAAAATATTTTTGCATGTTTTATTATTTTTGACCTAAAACTAAGTAAAGCACATAGCATATTTTAGTTCTTAATTTTTCAAATGTATTATCTTTATTGGGGGTCACTTAGAAACGTAGCTTTTGTCCTATATATTATAATCGTAGTTTTATTTTTAGTAATTATTTTTCAAATCTATGCTATTTTATTAAGGCTCACTTTAAAATGTGCTGTTCTGAAAAAAGCAGGCCAATTTTAATCCTTGCAATTTTTTTAAACGCTTTAATTATTTTGGGCCACTAAAATTGGCCCTTTTTTAATTTATTAAACAGAAATCCAATATTCTTTGTTCTCCATTACATTTTAATTTAGTTTCTTGTCATGTACGTGGTTTTCGTTGGATGGCGATGTTAGGCTCCACCCCCTTTATCCAAATATGGTCAACATGCCGCATATAAGCAGATGTCTTATTTTCAATGTGTACGATAAGTCAAGTCTACTTTATTCATATAGCAGCGTATGTAAAGAAACAACTCAAAGTGCTTTACACATAATAAATAAATAAATGAAGCATGTTATGTTGCTATTAATGTTAACTAATCTACAGAAAGCGGGTATGTTGTTGTCTTGATTTGTTTAGACAGTTGGCAACAATTTGAAACGCGCGTTAGCGGCCCCTACAGGGCTTAAACGGAACAGCAACGACCCTAAACCAAAGTATGAGCACTCGTGGCCACCATTTTCGGACGTGTCGAAGACATTTTGGGGTCCGCTGACAAACAAGACGTCAGCGCTCAAGTCGTGTTTATCTCCGCGGACGTTCCTCGCACCGTGGCTCTGCTCCAGCAACAAACGCAGGAGATAAACCTCAGTCCGGAGACAACGTGAGGATGAGGAGAAACAGCTAGTGGAATGTTTGGAGTGCACATGCGGGGATTTAGCGTAGCATGACTCCGTGCTAATGCTTTGGCTCCAGGTTATTTCAAAGCGTAACCTTTTACGTGACAATGTCCAGGTGCTTGTAAAAGCTGAAATATGCTCTTTGTGAGCGCTGGCATTCCCGCCAGGAAAGTATTATGAATAATGCCACGCACGCACAAGCGCACACGTGCGGCGCATTAGCAAAATGGCAGTTTGTTTCATTTGACGTCGGATGCACGTGAAGCCCAAGCATCGCTCATCATGTGGCAGCAGCCGGCGGCTCGTTCATGCATGCCGCTGATGCATTACCGGCCCTCCTCCTCATGAATGGCACAAAAGTTGTTATTAAAAAACATGATGTAATATTAAATCTTAACGAGCAGCAGACAAATGGCCTGGCAACATGCCGTCTATTTTATACACCACCTAAAACACAGCTAAGCAAACCGAATGCTTTGGCCAATGGAAACTTTGCTGTCCTAACCCCAACCCCAAGCACATCTCTCCAAATTTCACATTTGCCCTTGAACACAAAAATACATTAAGTATGAGTGTTTTTAACTATTGTTATTTTCACTGACTTTATTTTCATCCTTAGACATGTCCGCCACCCAATCTTATACAAATATGATCACGTACGTAATAGCGCCACATTACAATGTAAATGAATGAAACAACAGCATTCAGACTTAAGCGCTCATTTAAAAAAAAAAAAAAAAAAAAAAGTCTAAGCTTTACTTTGACAAACTTCTACAAAGTCATCATAAAAGTCTGTCTTATGGCCGCATAAAGGAGGATGAGTCTGGAGGAAGAGTGCGCTCACATTCCACTCTGTGATGATGTGTGTATTCCCTGCGACGTTTATGGCTTGCCGTAATGGATTGCGGCCCGTTAAAGATTCCCTAACTGCTCCGTCTTTTAGTGCCAAGCGGATTTGCGTTTGGCACGCCGCCTTTTCTCTCCCGAGAGCGCTACACTTTCAATTAAGCGCTACCGGTGCTTTTCCCGCCGCCTCGTAACTGGACTTTTTTCACGAGCCGCAGTAATCCACAGCTTCTTGCCTTTACCTGGAATACTTTCTTATTTTCTGTATTCATTTGTGAAATGCTCCATTAAAGCTGTATATGTGGACAAAAGTATTGGGACGTGACTGTCATTTGACTAATAAATCAATCAGGATGTAAAACCTTACACAGGTCGGCAACCTTTCCTGTCAAAAGTTCAATTTTAGGCCAAATAAACAATAAAAAACAACCTGGAGCTGCAAAACATTTGAAGATTGTGATGAAGGAAACCGTGTGTTAGTGTTAGTCTAATGCACAGAAGCCCAAGAGCTAATTAGATCCGCACCAGAACAGAAAAATATGCAGCATCCAATACATAGAGATTCATTTTCTTCTACCTTTTGTCTTCCATTCTTGAATTTGTTTTTGTAATTTTTCATACATGTTTAGACTTTTCTGCCCTTCTGTCAAATTTCTGACATTTTTGGTCATTGTGACATTTTGTGGTAATTTGTGGGATTTCTTCTTTTGTTTCTGGACATTTTATGGTTACTTTTCGGAAAAAAATGTACCTGCCTTTTTTTGTATTAATTTTCCAACTTTTTGGGGAGCATTTTTTTTGGTACATTTTATGGATTTCTTCTTTCATGTTTTGACATAATATATTTACTTTTTAAACGTTTTCTTTTCTGCCTTTTTTAAATTAAATTTTAGTTTTGACATTTTATAGTAACTTTTACTATAACTGTTTTATTTAATACATTTTCTGACTTTTTTTGCAATTCCAAAGACATTTAATTTATATTTATAAATTTTCCTCTTACTTTTTGGACATTCTAGGTAATTTTGAAAAAAAAAAAAATCATCAACCTTTAGTCTCTCTTTTTCTAACCATAATCTTTCTTTGTGGACCAACATTTTTTGAATATTTATTTAATTATTGATTTTTTTAAATAAAAATAATTAATTCATTAAATGAATATTTTATTTAAAAAAATAAAAATGTGGAAAGAAATATTAATTTGTACTAATTGTTTTAGAAATCCAGAGGGACCTGCAGGAAAGGGATTAAAGAGCCACATGTCAGAGCCCTGCCGTAACACTTTACCAGTTACCACAATTGAATTGGACCACAAGCCTGACCCCTAACCCTACACAATGCTTAAACGGTAACCAGAACACAACTGCCACAGTCCCGGACACTGGTGCTGACTTCATTAAATACTGTAACTGAACGGTACAATAGACACGGAAATGTCACACTAGTGAGTTTGGTTCAAAAGTCACAGGTAAACAAATGTCTCCTGTGATGCCTCAGAGGCGCCAATTTGGGTGATGTTGTGGTATAAAAGAGTTTCTGTGTTCCTGCCTTCCCGCAATCAGATAAACAACGAACTCTGAGGACAACGACACACTGACTCAAGTGAACCGCATGACATTGACTTTACTACCAAGGTGACACGACTAGCTAATATTAGTTCAAGGTTTCATAATCTCACAAACAAACAAAAAAACAGAATGAATCAAAAGGACACTACGTCTGACATAAAACAACCGATGAGGTATTAAGATTTGGGAACAACAAAAATCCAAATCCTTCAACCAAGGTCATGTCTACCTGCTCCTGGTCAATTCAATCTCTCCTCAACAGTGGAGTACAATGGAAACCTTAGTGTTATTGTTGTAACCCGTTTTCAATCCTACGCTCTGTTGACAGCGTGAAACATTTGGCAATGACACCGTTTGTGCGTCCAAAATGCAAAGCAGACATGACGAATTAGTAGTGAGGGGCCGCATCCATCGTGATGCATCGCATTGAAATTCTTCCGCCAGGACTGCCGTGCCACTAGACCGAGTGGGGAGTGGCGGCGGCGGGGGCGGGGTGATGAATGCCCCTTCACGTCACAGACCTCAAGTGCTCCCATAGATTACAGCGACACGCCGGACGCCGTCTGACACAAATGTGTCAGGATGACGGCTCATCTTTCTTCCCGCTCGTCTTTCTGTTTTGTTTTGTTTTTATCGATATATGCCAAGGACCTTTGGACAAACAGGTTAAAAATATCATCCAATCACTGTCTTGTTAGTTGCTAGACAAGATGGACTGAAGGACAACAAAGAAGTGGTTCTAAAAACCCTTGGAGAGACCAGGTTAGATCAGGACCAGGATGTGTGCACCTGAACGTCCTAACTAAACCTTGTAAGAATGTCTCCCGGCAGTTTTCTTGAGTCTTGACTTCGCGAGGAACCACTGAGGAACATGTGCTAGCACTCGTCACTTGTCAGTAAATAGACTTCATGGATGTGACATCTGCTTGCTCCAATAGAGTCTTGACATTTCACTCCACTTCTTCAACCCTTATGATCCCTTGATTCGTCTGCGACCCAAGACTGCATCGTCACCAGAGCAGCTGGAAGCTATTGAGCTGCCACAAGAATGGGCGATGGACTAAAAAGACATTCGCAGGATCAGGACAGCTATCTAAATCGACCGCTTCTTATTTTCTGGCCCCGTGTGTGCTGGAGTCTGTACCGGCTTACTTTGCGGTACACGTCGGACTGGTTGCCGGTCAATGTCAGGACACAATGGCAAACAACCACTGACTCTTACATTAGAGGAATGTCTGACCCGGAGGCTAAACACTAAGAGCCCTAAAAGTCTTTCAGTCAAAATCATTCTGTAGTCGTCGATTCTAATGTTATCGTCATGTTGGGCACGTACTTTCTTTTCTGTCTTAGGGGAAAAATACTAGTAAATAGAAGTGAGTCAGAGTGTTAGGTTCACCCTAACCCTTAACCCTCTAACACCTAAACCCCAAGCCTAACACTAATCTTACCCCACGTGGCGTTGGGGGACTTGCACCCTGAGCGTGTGCGGAGACTCCGGTGGTCACTCCAGGAATGGAGCACCCAGCGGTCCTTTGACTCCGGGCTTGTCCAAGGGCCCAGACAACGTCCCCCCACCCCCCCCCCCCCCCCGTGTAGCGTCGGGTGGGACTTGCACCCTGAAGGGTGAAATGTCGAAGATATGAGAAGTAAAGCATTTGGATTCTCAAACCGATAGACGACCATGTCGCTCTACATAGCGGACCATTCATTTCACTTCCCTAAACACAACCCTGTTTCCAGCATGGTGACCCCTGACCCCATCCAAAATCTCAACCCTAACCTTAAAAACAACCCTAATTCTAACCCTATCCCTGGCTCAGTGATTCTGGATTTAACGAAGCCACCCAGACTTCCTGATGCTAGTTTTGTAAAGACTTGAAGGCATCTTGAATTCATCTTTGGTTTGGTTTCTTCTGCAATCCAAAGGACTTTTTTTTAAGGGCAGAAGTGAAGAGCTTTTTTTTTTTTTTTTTATTCAAAGCTAAACATTTTGACCATGAAGAAGTCTACAGTTCTACCTTCCACGACCTGGCCAGATGACACCTATCAGGGTCTGGCCTGCCCCAGAATTCCACCCAGCTGTGTCATCTCAGGTCACGTCAGACTCTTGTCTGTTAAGTTGTTGGTTTCACCTTCATTTGGCACCTCCTTGTCTTTGGGTTAATTCCTTCTCAAATTCCTCCAACTTTTTTTTGCATTGTTGTTGTGACAGCACGGTCGGGATGAGCGATGTCCCGCCGGAGAACTTCTGGCACCCGCGATGGCAGCTTCATTCTTCACCGCGACCGCTCTCCTCTCCCCTGCACGCCTCCTTATCATTTTCCCTCCAAAAGGCTGTCACCGCTTCCCTCCCGCCCCAAACTTCCCCTACCTTCCCTCCGTGCTCCGTCTTCCCGTCTGTCACCGGGACACCGACTGCAGTGTGTGGGCGCTTTGTGATAGGGGTTAATGGACGGGGCAGGATGAAGCTTTGTGTCCCGCTGTCGCAAAATTGCCATTTGTTTTGTGCGGGATCTGCAAGAGGATCTAGGGTGGGCTCCCGGGGGACGTGACGGACTAATGTATCACTACAAAACCATTAGACACTGTCGACGGGAAAATGTCCAAATCGCGGCATCCAATCTGCACTGATTTCGCACTATCCCTGAGCGTGATAACCGCATCCCTTTTATGACTTTTTTTATGTGGCTGGAAAATTGGACAACAGATGTTAATTACAATCCTTCAGCAGGATTTGACGAGGGGAGAGATGGACAGTAAAATGGAATCCAAGCATCCTCCCGCTTTTAAAATGGAAACTCACTTAAATTTATTTAGCACTTAAAAAAAATAAAATAACAACCCCAGCTGAAACAAAGTTATATTAATAAGATTCTGAACTACGGAAGAGGATTACGGCCAGCGGAGTAAAAAAAAAAAAAAAGGGTTAATCACAGAATTCTGACTTTAAAGTGAGAATTCTGACTTTGAAAGTTGCACACGAAGGACCAATTGAGAGATAGTAAATGTATAAATCTAAACAGTACAACTGAATGTAATTAATTCACCACTATTTTTTTTAATACATTTCATAATTACATGTAGTTGACTGTACTTTTCAAATGATGTCTGTCGAAGTCACTGTTGGTGATCCCTAGCGTGTCATTGCAGTAATGACGGCCAACTCGCCGATTTCTCAACCTGTCGGAGTCGTTTTTTTAATGCATTTGGGCAGTTAATTCAAACCATGTGAAGCTTCTCTGAAAAGGCGGCAAACCACAACTCACAATCTGCAGTGACGCCGCCGTCTGATGTGGCCTCGTCAGGACGCTCGCTACACAAACACTCGGGGAATAAAAAAAGAGGTTTCCAGACTGGTGTCGGATTTCCTGCGTTTGGGAAAAGGGCTCTCCCTAAAATGCTCCTTGAATCTATTCGTGAAGATCTGAATTTGTTTGTCAATTGAAATTTTATTTTATCCAACATTTGGGAAGGACAATTCTAGCCCTGTCATTTATACTTTGGGCTTTTATTGTTGAAGAAAAGCAGTGCGCCAACCAGAGAGCCGTTTTAAATGCTCGGACGCGTTAAGACTGCAGCTGCACAAGTATCACTTACATCTTTTATCTCATACGATACTTTTTTTTTTTTTTTAACTCCAATGAGAACCATAAATGTTTTCTGCTTAATATCGGACATTTCTGTACCCTTATTTGCACATGATCCACGTTCCCCAACACCAAATTAAACCTCTAACAGCTCTTCCGGACGCAATGTAAGTTTAATCAATCATTGCAAGGGGGAAATAAACAACTGGGAAGAATTTCTAGAAAAAAAAGTTGCAATCTTATGAAAATAAAGTCGTAGTCTTCCAAGGCAAAAAAAATTAAAAATAAATATATCACAATGTAATGATTTTTTTTTTTTTTTTACAACAAATAGTTGAAATATAGTAAAAATCTGCCCTGGAAATGTTAAAAAAAGACTAAAATGGCCGATTTAAGACAAAATGGCAGACTGCCTGTGTCTTTTCAACAAGGCTCCTTAAAGGGGAAGTCAACCTTAATAATTTCTTGACAATAATATGTGACCTCACTAGTCTAAACATGACATTGTGATTAACAATATATTTGTGGAATACGAGTTAAGCAGCAAAATCCAGCCGTTTTTTTTTATCCATTTCAGGGGGCGGCCATTTTGCCACTTGCTGTTGACTGAAGGTGACATCACAGTTGCTCAGGGCACAGGCAATGGCCAATCACAGCTCACCTGTGTTCTGAAACTGAGCTGTGATTGGTTGTTACCTGAGACTTGAGCAATCGTGATGTTCTTTTCACTTGACAGCTAGTGGCAAGATGGCCGCCTCCTGATGTAGATAAAAACTGCTGAACTAGTATTCCTCTAACATAATAAGCAGAATACCGTATTTAGACTATTGGGGCTACATCGAACATATTATTGTCAAGAATAGTTTTGGGGGTTGTCTTCCCCTTTAAGACATTTTTGCGACTCACTCATGACAGGCACGCCTACAAAATTTCACGCTTGTGAAACTGGCTTTGAGGGCTGAATCTTTTTCAAAAATTACATTACACTAATAAATATTGTTCACCGCAGTGAACTCCATCATGTAAATCAGTCGACACCTTACAAAAAGATCGCACGTCAGTCGGGGCCAAACAGATGTACGGCACTGCGTCATTAATCGAGAATGTTCAACACCTCCGACCCCAAATGTGTCCAAGCAGTGGAGTTTTGGGAAAAATCAACTAATAATAAAGACATGTCTTTAAAATGTTGAGGAAAGCCAGTAGTCAAGAAACGGATTATTGTCCTGATTTGGATTATTAGGAGACACATTGGAATAATTAAAAGGGGGTGGTTGTGGTGAAGTGGAATGTTTAAACAGCTGTAGATAAAATCGACGGCCTCAACAACATTTTGGGTCGTTTCATTTACGTGACGGACAGATGATGAAAAATTAGGGAAAAGTGCAACAGCTGATGATAATGTCTTATACTATGCTATGTTTTATTCTTCAATTGTGTGTTTGTGCGCACAAGATGGCTCAATGTTTACGGTCAACATGACTGTGGTCAGAAGGCCTTGTGTGCTGCATTCGGCATGTCAGCTCAATGCAATTTTCCCACGACTCTCACAAGAAATGTTTATTTTTTTCCCAGACTGACTTTCCTTGAGGAAAAAGTCATCGTACAAGATTAGATTTTTTTTTTTTGAAAAAAAAAGTTTCAATTTTTGAGAACACATAGCCAGATTTTTGTCCAAAAAAAATTGGTATTTTGGCAGATTGAAGTCATAATTTAACATCTAATTTGAAGTTGTCTTTTTTGAGAATTAAGATTCATTTTGTGAGAATAAAGCTTCTTTTGAGAAATACAGTAAAAATCTGATGTAAATTTCTTGAAAATTAAGTCAGATTTTTTTCTTTTCAATTTTAGGAGAATATCATACTCTAACAGGTGGGCAGAAAAACCAAGACTTGACGTCACGCGACTGGACTGTGACGTGACAGTACCCGATTTGCTTTAACGGGGAGTGACTTGACTTGACTTGGCTGGCTGTGGCTTGGCTGGGACGACGACTTGACTGGGATGACGACTTGGCTGGCTGGGGCTGAGGCGATGACTTGGCTATGGCAGACAAAGTACCACACTTAACATCAACAATGCACCCACACCGACTGGACAAACACACCAGACTAAATATATTAGCGCTTATGACCTAATGAGACACGCCTGGGAAAACAAGTGGCTGAGGGCACTGATTGGTCAGAGGCACACTGGGAAGGGAATACACACACAGGTGGACGTGGTTAGAGAAAACACCAACCACAGACAAAAACAACAAACAAAAATCCAACCCCCCACAGAACCAAAACGTGACACTTCAAAACAATAAAAGATCATGTCAACGTTACCTTGGGTGTCGCTTTTGGTGTTTTCATCTGAAAAACAAAAAAAAAACAGTAAAAAATAAATTAAAACTTGAAATCAAACAAACTTTGACGCCACGTTAGATGAACTCATGTGAAGCTTTACATCTCATTCATTAGCTTGGCATTAAAACTCAGAGTAACAATGAAAACAAATTATGTCACCTACCTGGTAAAGGTTGCCATCTTCGAACGTGGCCAACAATCACAATGTGGAAGCTCCTCTGCAGGTGAGTCTAAGTAGAAATTCCTCTCCAACAATATATCTCAGAAGACATTCACAGAATCAATCTCAACATGCTACAGACATGGGAACCCATTTGTACATTGTGATAGCAGAGATTTATCAAAATGTTGTTAACCTTTGACCCAGTATGCTTCCAAGCCACAAATGTTTTTGCTGAGGTCACCTTGCTTCATCTGTACAACTCTAGTTGAGAATAAAACATGAGAAAAGTTGCGACATGGACCAGCCAAGCAATGCAGTTCAACAGCTTATTTTATTGTTTTACATTTTAAATGTTAACTTAAACTTTTAAAGCGTGTTTGGTATTAGGGGAATAAAGCACATCCCAGAAGGGGGAAGAAAAAGAAAAAAAAGAAAAATGTCAGTCATTTGATTTTTGACAGATTAGAAAAATAATAATAATAATTATCGGTGAGCCCTAACTTGTTACAGTAAACTAAGCTAACGCATTTTGAGTTGGGGGAGAAGTTTTCCAAACATTTGAATTGTTGAATTTGAGCTGATAAATCAAAATGACAACTATAATGCCAATATTTTTCCCGAGCAAGCTTGACCTCGCCTATATCCTCCATTAGCATTAGCACGGTCGCTAAAACTCCAAAGAGGTGGCACACGAAACGTCACCATGCTTGAGGAAGTCCACTCGCCCTCCATGAATCGCCTTCTTGTTCCACTGCGGCCTCCCCCAACTTCTCCAGCTGTACCAAATGACCTCCACACGGGGAAGTTTTACGCAGCTGCCCTTTGACTCTCACGTCTCCGCATTTACGCGTGAGAAAATAGTGAAATTATGACTACTTAACGCTGGTCGCCGTTCGTCTGGAGCTGATGGCCAATGGCGACGTGAGTCCGAGACGGCCCCATAATGAACCCTTTCACACAGGCCTGTTGTTACACCCAGATTTATTTCTTTTTTTTCGTACAGGAGAATAAAAAACATATAGTGACAACATTGAGGCTAATTACAAGGTTATGTTTCAGTTTATCTGTCGAAAATGCAAATACAGCAATCACACTCGACTCAAAGCTGTCAGACCTGCACAGGTTAATTTGTAGCTAAAGCTGGACCCCTAGTGGACAATGCAAGAAGTGCACTTCTAGCAGTGAATAAAGACTGTACGTGCCGCAATTTCAAGTTTGTTTGTTTTTTACTAGTGTTTTGCCTTCACATGTGAAATCTACAAATGCAGCCTTCAAAAGCAATCTTATTTTCCCTTTTTTTTTGCTAGACGCATTGCTACAGTCCCTGAATGTGGCCTTTAAATGCAGTCTATAAATTCAGCCTACCTATGTGACCTACAAATGCTGTTTTCTAAAGTTGCCTACAATTGCAGCCAACAACCAATTGTGCCTTCAAATACAGACTTGCAGCATTCCAAAGAAGCCTTCAAGACTGGTCTACAAATTCATCTGTCTACAATTACTTGCCTTTAAATTTAATGTAACATTTGCATGTGTCCTACAAATGCAGCCCTCAAATGCTACCTTCTATTCCCAATTTCAGCAAGCATCATCACAATAATCCTAAATGTGGCTTTCAGATATGATGAACAAATGCCACCTTCAAACGATGTGACCTTCAAATGCAGCATTCAAATGCTACTTTCTATTCCCAATTACAGCAAGTAGCAACACTACGATCATATCTCTTTCCCAAATACGGCCTTCAAATGGGATGAACAAATGCAGCCCTTGTATGAAGCCTCCAACAAATGCTACCTTCAAATGCTTTGACTTTCAAATGCAGCATTCCTTCTATTGTCAATTTCAGCAAGAAGCAAGACTTCGATCCTATCTCTTTCTGGTCTTCAAATGTGTTGATGAACAAAAGCAGCCTTCGAATGGAGCCTCCAACAAATGCTGCCTTCAAATTTACTTTCACATGTGGCCTACAACTGCAGCCACCGACAAATAGCACTTTCAAATGCAGGTTTCAAATGAGGCCTTCAAATGTAGCCTTTACTTTCTGCCTTCAAATGCAGCCTTCACTCCCCATTTTCTGCAAGTGCATCACTGTGATCCCATTTCCTTCAAATACGAGTGATAACTTTTGCCTTCCAATGTAACCTACAAATGCAGCCTTTTTATGAAGCCACCTACAAATGTTACCTTCAGATGCGTCCCACAAATGCAGCGGCCTACATATGACTACTATCCAATCTGCTATTTCCCTGCCTTCAAATGTAGCATTCATGGGAAGCCACCTACACATGCAGCCTTTTGATGTGTTCTTCAAATATAGCCTTTACGTGTGGCTTAAAATGAAGCCTTCAAATACAACCTGCAATTATGTGCCCTCAAACGCAGCCTACAAATGTGGCCTTCTTTCCCCACTTGCGTCGCTACTATCCTGAGAACCTTTGCGCTCCACTGACCCTGATGAATGCCACCTTCAAATGCGTGCTGAATTGACAAAGATGTGTTGGTCACTGACATAGCGTGACCAAAAACCGGGGGGGAAATTAATTTGACAAATGAACTGTGATGCAAATGTGTGACGCCTTTGGAGACGGGCACAGAGGGGGTGTGCAAACAATTCCTTTTTGATCCTATGACCCTCAAGACCTTACCTGTCAATTCTGTCAAACTTTTACCTCATGCATATATAAAACCAGAGCCTTCTTTTCTTCCTGGGACTTTGCACTTATTATCCATGGACAAGAGCCCTTATACCTCATTCTTTGTTGTTCCCAGCTGTTCCGATGCTGTCAAAGCAAAGGGGGTTGCGGGGGAGGGGGGCTTCCACCCCTGATCCTGAAGTCTAATGATGCCCCGGAGGCAGCAGGCCAAGAGGGCAGCATGGCGGAAGGGTGAGAGGTCGCCCCATCCCTCTGATGAGTTCACTTCATCTTCCGCCAGAAGCTGAAGACATCTTCAAAAGACACTTTCAAGAATGACTGGTGAGCAATGACTGAGAACTTTCCGGTTCAGACGGCAGGTGCTCGCTGGCTGGGACAAATGATTATAAATGGTTTGGAATTCCACGCTTTCTATCTCAACTACACATGACAATAGAAATGGATATTTCAGTACAAATGCTTGCTTGAGTCGAATGAATGGAGGATGAATTTGCATATTTTTTAATGGGGAGAGATGACTAATGAATAAAACAATCAGAATCAACAATCTAACATTCGATGATACAATACTGACATCTAGTGGCACTGTGATGAAACGATTGTACCTTATTGCTTGGGCTTATGAATACTGAGAATCAAATAAAGTCATCTGTTTAGTCCAGTAATATTCATGGCCCAGTTATTTTCAGGAAATGCCAAAACATGATTGATTTTCCATCCATTGACTGACCTTTGATTTTCTTTCAGGAAAAAAAACCATGGAATATTTAAATAATGACTCATGTTTGGACTGATAATAGGGCTCACATCCCAAAAGAGCTGCACGTTTTGTCCTTTGATGGGGTTGTGATGATCCGTTGAGAAAGGGCGACGCTATTATGCACCATTAGGCTGTGAAATTATCCGAATATACGGAATTGTGTTTTAATGGGGCTTAATAGCGTCATCTTTTCTTGAGGAATCAGAACTCAAAATGAGATATTACTTTTCGCAGTCCAAACTATGTACTTGACTTATTCCTGCTGGCTATTGGCCTCACCAATAACTTAACAGATCAAATCAACAATAGCATGTGCCATAATTCAGAAGTTAATTGTTAACTAACAATAATCTGTGTACGCCAGAAAGCTCGCCAATTCAACAACTGAGATTCAAATACAAATACAAAGACAGATACCCCTCATTCTGATGTCAATAACTTGGTAGAATGATTATGCCATTACGTATTATCAGCTAGCTAATGCTAATCTGTGCTAACCCTACAATTGTGGTTCGAATACAAAGACAAATACAACTTATTCAGATGTCGAAGCCTTTTTGGAAGATAATTATGGCATTACGTATTATCAGCAGCTAATGCCGGTAGCCCATTTAGCTAATGCTAATCTGTGCTAACACTACAGCTAAACTTTCCGTTTGGCTTTGATTTAACAATTCTTTGGCGGCTCTGTAGAGGTCACGCTGTCCCATTGGGCAGCCAAACTGCCAAGTCATTTGCTCAAAACTTGCTATGGGTGTGATTATTAAGTTAATTAGCCTCGATGTTTCATAGCAACATGCTAACAGAAACATTTTTAGAAAATCGGCAGATAACTACAAACTTACTCAGTTGTATAATTCCATACTTGGTAGGTTGACAGACATTCCAAAGATCAAACTATTTGTATACAAACATATATATTTTTAAAAAACATTATCTATAGCTAATATATCCGCTTTAAACTACACAACAATTGATCACATTGTATTCCTGCTACTTGTACGATCTTTAAGCACATGGGGAACTCTGTTTGTCACCCTTTCACTGACAGGCCGCTGAGGGGTGCGGACAGAAGTCAAGGGCCGGCGGCGGTGGCAGTGTAGCGGGTTGTCCTCCGAGCGGTGGCTGCTAGGCTGGTCTGCGTGCCGCATTGGCTGGTCGGCGTCGGCCGCCAAAGGTTGAAGGAGGTTTCTCCAGTGTTGTGCAACTGGGGGGGGGGGAACTCAAAATTAGAAGATTATACATAGAAGACAAAAAATGCGACAGTTACTCAAAATCACAGAATGTAATTTTTTTACTTGAATAGTCACTCACCTTGTTCTGTAGTCACATGATTTTCCCTGGCAGAGGTAGCGGGCGGGTCCGGTTTTGGTGGTGTTGAAGCGGCCAAACCGGAACGTGCCTCATCCGCCGGCTCATCGTAATCCCAGAAGACTTTCGCAAACTGGTAGAGCTTCACACAGGAAGTGCCGTTGACCAAAATGCTGGAGAGGAGGAAGCAGATGAGACTTTCAAAATAAAATGTGCGTATACAGTACAGTGAATGAGGCCGACTTGTTCTCGCAGAAGTGCAGCGACAGCATCCGACCGGTGGTCTCGGCCTCCACCAGGATGGTCCTTAGGCAGTCTCCCGTCAGGAAGTTGAAGATGCGGATCTTTCCGTCCACGCAGCCCGTGATCACTCGAAGGTAAGCCAGTGTCAGAGACTTGACCTCCCTGTAGAAATCGCCATTTGCATGTATCCGTCTGATAAGGCCCGAAATGATTCATTGACTTTGGTGGGTGCTTACTTTGGATGACTGACGGTCATGAGGCATCCTTTGGTTTCACATCTGCTGCTCCAGGCCATCACCTGACCGTTGGTGTCGGCGGACAGAAGGTGCCAATCGTCTACAAACATGCATCGGACCGCGCTGTTGTGGGCGTCGATGACCTAGCGCCCGGCGCAAATTAGCACGGGCGTCTGAGGGGTGGTCGGCAAGTGGCGACCTGAGACTCTCACCCTGAGCAGCGAAGCATTCTCGGCGTCCCACAGCTTGACGACTCCTCGGTCGCAGCTGCTGAACACGGCGGTGGCGTTGATCTTCACGCAGCGCACAGAACTGCGGTGCTTGAAGTTAAAGTCTTCCAGGTGCTTTTCTGTCTGCAGACTCCACACTGGCGGAGTGAGCATGAGAACGAGGATTGGACACAGAGATGTATTTCTCCAAACACGACCCAAATTACCAGACACACCCCCCGAGATATGAAAATGAAACATTCTGTGTATGTGTCTAACACACAGAGGTAGCAAATCTAGGTCCATAAAGTAAAAACCCTGCCACAGTTTGGCTTCAGCCCCTTGTGCTAGCTAGCTAGCTTCCTAGCGGGTTTACGAGCACCCAAGGAGCTAGCTAGCTAGCAAAAGGGGCTAAAGCCAAACTGTGGCAGGGTTTTTACTTTCTGGACCTGGATTTGCCACCTCTGCCGACACAGCTGCGTTTCCTTTTTAGTTTAAAATAACTCACTTTAACCACCATGATTCCTCGCTGTACCCTAGCCGTCCCATCTAGATAGCGCTAGGCTAACCTGGGAGATGTGCTACCAGTGTGCCAAGGTTGGGTGACTTTGGTGTGCAAAAAACGGTCAGTCTAAGTACTAAATTCTGAAATTGATGCTATGCTATGCTATGCTAATTAGTCATTGAGACAATTTACCCTTGGCAGTGCAGTCTTTGGCACCTGACACGAGCCTATCGGCGTGGATGTCAAGGCAGTTGATCATGCTGGAGTGACCGTATAGCACCAACACACACTGGTCCGTCCTCACACTCCAACACCTACAACACAAAATGGTGGATGACATCGGACTCAAAATGACAAAAGGAAGCTTACGAACTCCCGCCCACCTGATGCTGGTGTCGCAGCTGGCCGTGATGACCAGGTGGCGCTCGGGGCAGAGCAGGACAACACGGATGCCGCCCACGTGGCCTTTCATCAGCCCCACCTGCTTGGTCGCCGTCCCCACGTACAGTAGACGCACGGCGCGGTCCTTGGATGCTGTGCTCAGCAGGGGCCCGCCCTTGTAGTCTACCACGCGATGGGGGTCTTCGCTGAAAAAGTTCATGTACCACCGTGACATGGTGAGGTGGTCAAAATGAATCCCGGTCTATGGACCACAACACGAGAACTCACTCCGTTCTTTGATCCAGCCATTGTGATATTTGTTGTACTCATTTTATATATTTCAATTTTTTTTTACTACATCTTCCAATGATCTGTGAAAAAAACACATTTGCCCATCTCTAATGTAAGAATATCCTCACTCGTCAACCAGCACAGAAGTGAAATACGCGCCGCAGTAAATGTTGCGCTCCTCCATCCGCACGGTCTTGGTTTTAATGTCGCTGTAGGCCGCTTCAAAGGGCCACATCTACAAAAACACAACCACACATGTCATAAGACTTGTTTGGATTTCTGCCAACGCGTAACTAGCATTCAATCATCAAGCATCACCTAATTAACTAAATACTAACAGGTGTAATGTAGTTTCGTATAATGATAACAAACCAACTAAGCTTAGTTTTTGATATAATCATGCTTGCTAGCTAACAAACTATCTGCGCATAGTTTTTGCATAATCATGCTAACGAGCTAACTTGCAAACTAAGCTTAGTTTTGATATAATCATGCTAGCTTGTGAAGTGAATCTTCTGTTTCAATTTAGTTATAACTATTTAGAATTGGACAAAATTGCTTTGATTTACTCAGTATAGTTTTGTGTGAGAATTCAAATGATGTGAGGGGGTTGATTTTCTCTTTGTTCTCTCCTGAGAACATATGGTGGGGGCAAGCGAAAGTGTAAATTAGACCCCTTTGTTTATAAGACGGCTCCTCAGATTCTCTCAGTCTCTTCTGTAAACAACGTCAACCCTTATCTGATTATCTGTGTTCCATCATGTGACTACGAGCGGGAAGAAAAGAAGGGGGGCAGTTGGTCAACTGTATTGAGATATCATGTGACTCTGGGAGGGACTTTTGTAGGACAAAGGATATTACCCACAAGCGGAGCGGGAAACGACACAGTTGAGAATCAAAGATGGCGGCTATTCTCATCTGTCCACAAATTTGTGTAATAAAATCCTTAGGTAATGCCTGAATTCACTGATCTCATTGTATGTTTTGATAATCAACACCATGAACACGGAAGAGTAAGTATTCATCTTACTACACTAGCTAACAACAAAATGATATACGCATAGTTTTGGCATAATCATGCTAAACTAAACTAAACTAAGTGGAGTCTTCGTATAATTATGCTAACCAAACTTAGTTTAGGCTTATATATGCTAACTAGTAGGGCCCGACCAATTAATCAGCCAGCCGATATAATTATCCAATAGGAGCTCTTTTAAAATCGGCAAAAGTTGGCCCTATTTTTTGTGTGCCAATTCCTGTCCCAAAAAATTTATGTTACATTAGACAAGATAATGACATTCAAAAATTGCTCCCGTTCCAAAAAAAGGGACTAATTTTGACAATTTTTTCTCTCTGTTGTAAAGGTAAACAAATTGTAAAGGGCAAAGTATTGTAAAACAGTAAAATTCATATCTTTATTGTTGTTAGCGTTAAGAGACCAAAAATAAATTATTGTTATTTAATATGTATATATTTTTAATCAATTAGCCGATTAATTGATTACCAAAAATGTTATTTGCCCACACATCGGCAACTTTTTGCACAAGCATGCTAACTTGTGAGCTAAATAACACAAACGCCATGTCTGTGCAAAGTGCATACACATCAATGTTATTCTATTGCGTTCAAGCCTTACATGTGTGGACTTCACTTCCCCGCTCTTGTGGTCCTCGGACGGCACCTCGACGTCCACCATCCTCGCGTAGGAAGGGCTGACCATGTGAACGCCTTTGTAGCGCTAAAAACAAACCCGTGTCAGAACACCAACAACCATAAATATCTGCCATTTGACCCACCTTCATCATGGCGTCCACCTGCTCCTGGTAGAGCTTCCTGAATCGCATCTCCTCCATGGTCTCTCCCGCCAGGTTCTTCCACTGCTTGCATACCTTCATGCAGCGCTTCAGCGTCGCCTCGTCGAGCAGCCCTGACTCCACACATGACATCAACAAATAATCCAAACTGATTTTGTTTTTTTGTTTTTTCACATGCACATTCACAGCTGTGGATAATTTAAGGTCACAGGTGAGCTGATGATGTGATGATGTGATGATGATGGGGCAGCTCGGATTTGATTTGTGCGCTGTGAACTCTGCCTAGCGACAAGTGACGCAACAAGTGTCCAAATAAACTAAATGAACTACGTTGAACATGATAGATGTATAAAAAATAGATTTGTAGTAAATAAATTATCATTGTCAGACTAGCAAATCTAAACTTGTAACGTGGGCTTTCTGTGGATGTGGACGTACCCAAAATCCTCTTGGAGAGGTCGGCGGGAAGGCCGCCTATGAAGTCTCGGGGTCTGCTGAGTGCTAACAAAGACCTGGAGGATCCCGGAGGGAGCACAGGAAGAATCACACCCTCCGTTGAATCATCCTTGCTGGCTTGGCTGGTTTTTTTACTTGTGCAAATGTTCACTGCAAAACACATCAGATATAAAATGAGTGGATGAGAATGTCTTCTGTGAAGCAGCATGTGGCTCCGACTTATTTTATACTACCTGGTCCATTTAATGGTAAGACTGCATTCTATGCATCTGCTCAATACAATGTCTCCCCTTTCTTGTCAGAACTAAATTATGTCTGCATTCAAATTTGGCCGTGTGTGTCTTTCGTAAAACTCTCCGGGGTTCTGCATGGTCCCGTAACTAATCAGATGAAGGCAGGTCATATTTTGAAAATCTTACCGTTACCGTCCAGCTGTCGCTGCAGCCTGGTCACCGCCACACCGATGAGATTCTTGGCCATACTCAGCAGCTCCAGGTCACACCGTAGCAGCAACAGGCAAAGGTAGCGCGTCTGGACCCATTCCGGGCTACAGTCGAACCATCCCCAGATCTCCCGGATCAGGAGCGACGGCCGTGTTTTGCGGTCGAGACGCGCGTAAAGCTCCGGCAAAGTCTTGCCCTTGGACGGCGCGTAGCTAAGCAAGTTCCACGATGTGAGGCGCAGCGAGCTCTGGATGTTCTCCAGCACCGGAACGCTCTTGCACCTCACCAGCATCCCCACAACGAAACTCCGGCGGGACTCGTCCGAAATCTTCCACAGGTTCAGCGGCGTAGGCGAGGGCTGGCTCGGTCTGGGGTCGGAAAAGAGGCAGGTCGGGCACATGCCACACGGCCCGTCCGCGTTCTTACACACCGGCTGGCGAGCTGGTGAACTCTGAGAGTCGGACATTTGGACTGGCTTGTTTGGGCTGCAAGCGTGGTTGGTTACCAGGCGATGCCCGTTACGAGTTGCACAACACTGATTCATTCACAGTGGGTGGCGCATGTTCAGAATGCATTTTAAATGACTTCATGTCAAATCGAAGTGTAACTCTTTTACAGTTACGTTCGGTATGTGTGTTCATGGCGTCTTGATGATTGAATTCGTACACGTAGTCGCCTCACAGAGCACGCACACACTTCAAAGGTGACGACGACTACGGTATTGTTTTCATTTTGTGTAAATATCGGGATCCTATTATGTTATAGAGGCGTTTAAACATGTCAAATTTATGTGTTCTGAAATATAATAATAATTACGATACAAAAAAGAAAAACAGTGCGCCGCCCGGGAATCGAACCCGGGTCGCAAGAATGGGAATCTTGCATGATACCACTACACCAGCGGCGCTAATGCTTTTGGGTGACAAAAAACAACTATACATATATACATACAGAGAAAGTTTGCGACATATTTTATTACTCCCTTGGTCTTCTGTGCTTCATACGATTCATTATTTCCACTTTTAATAATTAAACAGATACATTTATCAAACATAACCCTCGTTTACAACGCAACTGTTTTTATTCCTGACGTTTCTACGCTTCCGACTTCCGGGTGACGCAGTTTCAGTACGCCATCTTGGTCCGGTATATCCGTTCTGTCTTCGTTTCTTTTTTCCTTTTTCTTTTTTCTTTAACCAACATTGGGGAAAGATAAAAAGCTACAAATAATACAATGTCAGCGTAACATGGCTAAAAAGTAAAAGAAAATAAACCACAGCCTTTAGTTTGTAAATGGCGCTGCCGCACTAAACAAAACGTTATATTAGTTTGAATTGTTGCGTAACAACCACTAGGTGGGGTTATTGTTGTATGAAATCTTAAAATCCTCACTTTTCCTACTTAACTCCTTAATTGTTCTTATTATTTGCTTTTGGTCCACAAAGGTAGAATCAATCAAACTGGAACATGTTCCCACTTTGCAAAAACGTGCATTGAAGACTACATTTCCCATACATGTGAATGCAATTGTGAATGATTGTTTGTCTATTAGTGCCTTGTAGTTGGCTAGCAACCAGTCTAGGGTCGACCCTGCCTCTCACCTTTTGGATAGATGCATTATTGCTTCTAAGCAGCTGCAGGCCTCCTGTGCAATCAATCCTAACTTTATTACTTGGGGAGCCGCTTCAAAATTTAATGTGATCGAGATGAGGCGGTGAAGTTATTTAGGGGTTGACTAGCTCAATTGTCCTCAGTTCGGAGGCCAGTCGCTTCCAAAAGGTCACACTTTTTAAGGGTTAATGGATGTCGCAGCACAAAAAGTCAAGTCGTGCATTTTTTAAATCGACGTGCACATGTTATTTGAGTTCTAATTTGCTAAAAACACACATACTACTGTGCCTTTAGAGAGGCGATGCTGCTTAAATGCTCAATGGAAGCACTCAAGCCCAATTAAGGGTGTGTTTTAACATAAATTACGCAAAGTTTGTTTTGTTGTAAGTGCAAAAAAAATGCATTCAATAATAAAAAAAAACTGTTTTGTTGCCACATACAAAAGCGTTTAATCACCTGCTTTAAACAACGACGAAAGTATGAATACATGACTTGTAATATAAGTCCTATCAATAATTCACGGTGAAATTCTTCATTATTATATATCCTTTTTTGTTATGGTTACATTGTCTTTGCAAATGAGTAATTTGAACTTAAATCCTTGTGTTGTTCGTGACATAATTGCATGATCTTTTCTTGGAAATTATAATTACTTCTTCTGTGCCGCTTATTTTTAGCCCCCCCGAGTGAGCTGCGCTCAACAATAAACAGTCACTTGCTTTCTGTGTACAGTACGTTCGAATATGAGTGAACGGTGGCCATGGGATGGTGTGTCATCTTTAAACGTGAGACGATTTGATATCAAAGCCGTACTATTACAGTATATAAAGTGTTTATATTGTGTTTTACAAGATAGAACAGATATTTTGAGGCCTACTTCAGTAGAATTTTCACATATCGATACTTTACTTTCTTATTTATCTCTCTGGCAACTTTTACTTTTGCTCCATTTGCTGAAAGGTAGAAGATTAGTTGGTTATTGCTATTGGTTGAGCGCCAACTAGAATCACGCATTGGGAAGGAAGGCACAACAGATGGTTGATGGGAGATTATCACTACGGGAGGAAGCGCCAAGAGGCCAATTAGAAGAGGGAATAGGAAAATACAGATGGCAAGAGGACCAATGAGAATTCTTCTTACTTAGCTACTGGACACATTTTGGAGCTTTATTTCATCCAGATGAATAGCGAGGATGATGCTAGTTAGCATGGCGAGCTAATCCTTAGTTTTGTATTGGTACGCCTAGCTGTGTCTCATCCCCGCTATGTTACTGTGAAGTATAAAGTAACAGACTAAACAGGTAACAGCAATCGATCCATCATCAGACTCGTTTGAATCAGGCAGAGGGTGAATAGCGAGAATGATGCTAGCTAGCATTGTGAGTTAAACCTTGGTTTTGTGTTGTTTTATCAGGTATTTCTAGTTGTTTCCCACCCTCGGTATGTTTCATAACATCGACCAATCACTGTGAAGTGTGAAGTAATAGACGAAACAGATAACAGCAATCGATCCATCATCAGATTAGTTTGAATCAGGCAGAGGATGAATAGCGAGAATGATGCTAGTTAGCATGGTGAGCTAAACCTGGGTTTTGTGTTGTTTTATCAAGTACACTTAGTTTCATAACATCGACAAATAACAGCAATCGATCCATCATCAGATTATTTTGAATCAGGCAGAGGATGAATAGCGAGAATGATGCTAGTTAGCATGGTGAGCTAAACCTTGGTTTTGTGTTGTTTTATCAAGTATGCTTAGTTTAATAACATCGACAAATCACTGTGAAGCATGAAGTAACAGACGAAACAGATAACAGCAATCGATCCATCATCAGATTAGTTTGAATCAGGCAGAGGATGAATAGCGAGAATGATGCTAGTTAGCATGGTGAGCTAAACCTTGGTTTTGTGTTGTTTTATCAGGTACGCTTAGTTTCATAACATCGACAAATCACTGTGAAGCATGAAGTAACAGACGAAACAGATAACAGCAATCGATCCATCATCAGATTAGTTTGAATCAGGCAGAGGATGAATAGCGAAAATGATGCTAGTTAGCATGGTGAGCTAAACCTGGGTTTTGTGTTGTTTTATCAAGTACGCTTAGTTTCATAACATCGACAAATCACTGTGAAGTATGAAGTAACAGACGAAACAGATAACAGCAATCGATCCATCATCAGATTAGTTTGAATCAGGCAGAGGATGAGTAGCGAGAATGATGCTAGTTAGCATGGTGAGCTAAACCTTGGTTTTGTGTTGTTTTATCAGGTACGCTTAGTTTCATAACATCGACAAATCACTGTGAAGTATGAAGTAATAGACGAAACAGATAACAGCAATCGATCCATCATCAGATTATTTTGAATCAGGCAGAGGATGAGTAGCGAGAATGATGCTAGTTAGCATCGTGAGCTAAACCTGGGTTTTGTGTTGTTATATCAAGTACGCTTAGTCTCATAACATCGACAAATAACAGCAATCGATCCATCATCAGATTGTTTTGAATCAGGCAGAGGATGAATAGCGAGAATGATGCTAGTTAGCATGGTGAGCTAAACCTTGGTTTTGTGTTGTTTTATCAGGTACGCTTAGTTTCATAACATCGACAAATCACTGTGAAGCATGAAGTAACAGACGAAACAGATAACAGCAATCGATCCATCATCAGATTAGTTTGAACCAGGCACGAGCAAAGTGTACTTTTTTAATGTTAATTCAGACCTGGCGACCCACAGGGAAAGCACTTTGCCCAACTTTGGGATGACTGACAGTTCCGCGGCAAGGGATATGTAAATGGACGCTTTTGTGGTCCCAGGTATGCTTTTGCTGCTGAGCTAATTGGCCAGTTAGTTCTCAAAATTAACCATGCATCTGGATCAAAATGGAAGTTTTTTTGTGTAATGGGTTTTTGTCTTTGTCCGCCAATCAACAGGCTGCATTGTTCCTAGTTATGCACTTTAGGTACTATTCCACTCCAACGACATGGGACCAAAAAACTATTTAGGTCACAGTGTGGAATGCATGAGTCCAGATTAGATTCTTAATATCTGCCCAAGGTGGGACTGTTCACAAGACAAATTCCCAGTCCTGATGCATCAACAAGTTCTTCCCGCAGACAAAACTTACATCATCCGTCATCCTCCTCTCGGCTCGTTTCTTCTCCCGACGTGTCAGTCGGTATCTCCCGGCCCGTCACTGGTCCCGACAGACTGATGGACGGTCTGTCGAGGGAGGGCCGCTCACAGCTGTCTCGCTCGGGAAGCGTGAAAGGACTATTTCCTCTCATTATGGAGATTTCCCCTCCTCATGTGGGGGAATTTTTGATGGAATATCTTTAATCACCTTTGAACTCACACACGTCCTAAAAAAAAAAAGAGAGATAGAGGATTCCAGCTTTGCCTAATGAATTAATAAACAGCAGCGTGGATAGTTTGAATTGAAACAAAGGGAAAGGATCTCCAGAAGAGACGTGAGGGAGGAGCAACACGCGGACCTGTTAGAGGATTGTCTTCATGAAACATGACCATTTTCTGCCTTTTTTTTCTCTAACGGAATTTGCGATGAGAGGCTGACAGAGAAGGTGAAATAATTTGGACCCTCAAGACATTCGGCTGTCAGCCTCCATATCCGTCCATCTGTCGGAGGCAGGGAAAAGTTGCTCTTCTCTTGAGTGCTCCGCAAAATTCACCAGTGGAACGAAACACACTGGCTGGACTACTAGACAACTTGAAACATATTTCAATGTATGTTTAATGATTAAAATAGACTAATCAATAAAGAGTCAATTATGTAACCCCCTAGTAATGGTATGTAGACTAACCAATAAGTGACAACTGATAAAAATTAACCATTGAAGAGTAGATAATGCCACAAACCAAATGCAGGTACGTGGTGTTTGTTTTGAAAGGCCTAACCGGAAGTGCGAAGTTGACCATGCACTAGCTTGTTGTTTTGTGAAAGACGCAGAAAAATAATATAAAATAAACGAAGAGTACGATAATGCCAAAAGCCATTTAAATGTAATAGAGCACCAGGAAATGTAATTGATATGACGTGATTGATATAACCGCCCATCAACAATTTGTGGTGTACTGTATAGGTACGTGGTGTTTTATTTTGAAAGGCCTAACCGGAAGTGCAAAGTTGGCCGTGCACTAGCTTGTTGTTTTGTGAAAGACGCAGAAAAAAATAATAAATAAATAAATGAAGAGTAAGATAATGCCACCAACCAAAAGCCATTTAAATGTAATAGAACACCAGGAAATGTAATTGACATGACGTGATTGATATAACAACCCATCAACAATTTGTGGCGTACTGTAATCTGTTTAAGTACGAGGTGTTTTATTTATTTATTTATTTATTTATTTATTTTTTATTTTTAAGGAGAGCGCAGTATTGTTCATTCGATTTGACATCATCATTGCTCTCCTTTAAAAAAAAAAAAAAAAATCTCATTTTTCTTTATTTTATTATTTTTTAAATATATATACATACATATACATATACACACATATATATATATATACACTTTTTTTTGTATGTGGGTGAGTATGTGTGTGTGCGTGTGTGTGTGTGCGTGCGTGCGTGCGAGCGTGTGTGTATTCATCAGTTCACCTAAAGCCCATTAAAAAAAAATCCCATACTAATAATATAATATAATAATAAATTGCCAAATGCAGAAACATCAATGTAAGTTATCACGATGTGGTGGCTCTCGCTAACAGGCAGAATTAAGTAACCAGAATTAGGTTAAAAAATTCTATATACGTAGACCATGTTTCTATAAATTTTGATATTTGGTTTTTATTTGAGGCAGATATTTTTTTCCATTAAAATGTGATTTATGAGGAGGTTAGACCATTGGTCGATATTCAGAGTTTGTTTATTTTTCCAGTTAACAAGAATTGTTTTTTTAGCGATAGTAAGGGCTACAAGTGTAGATTGAAATTGTTTATGTGGTAAGTCAGTTGTTGTTAGGTCACCTAGCAAACACAAGTTTGGAGATAAAGGTATCCTACAGTCCAAAATAGCGGAAAGTTTTTCTAAGACTTTAGTCCAGAAATACATAACCGGAGTACATAACCATAAAGCATGAACATAAGTGTCTGTAGTGTTTTGTAAGCATTGGAGACAAATGTCGGAGTCTGAGAGTCCCATTTTCTTCATCATATATTGAGTAATGTATGTTCTGTGAATAATTTTATATTGGATAAGTTGTAAATTTGTGTGTTTTGTCATTTTAAATGCGTTTTCACAAACTTGAATCCAAAAGTCAGATTCCGGTGCTATAGACAAGTCTGTCTCCCATTTCGAGATGGGTAACGACATTTTATCAGTATATGAAAGTAGCTTATATATTTTTGAAAGTTTTTTGTTGTTGTCGGAGAAAGCTTGTTAATATCTTTAGCTAAAACAGGCGGTTGGAGCGTACCCCGAAGTGTTGGAATTTTTTTCTTTATCATATTTTTAACTTGTAGATAATGTAAAAAATTTCAGTTTTTTATATTGTATTTTTGGAGCAAGGATGTATATGATATAAACATATTATCTGAGGTGTTTTATTTTGAAAGGCCTAAACAAAAAGGCAAAGTTGGCCGCGCACTAGCTTGTTGTTTTGTGAAAGACGCAAAAAAATAATAAATGCGATAAAGTTGCTCAACGACGGGTCGCTTGAATCCTCAACAACACGACACTACTAGGTACCACATGTAATGATTGACAAGAAGGCGGGACCTAAAGACGTTCAACATTAATTGGCCAATTTGTTGGGAGAGTAAGCGTGAACCTCAGTCCAAGAAAAAGTTCAATTTATTAGCATATTTCTCTCTGCAGAGCTGTCAGTCATCTCAATGTCTGGAGTGCTTCCCTACGGGTCACATGTGCTTTCCCAGTCCAAAGACCCTCATAGCACTAAGGCCTAAATTAGCATTAAAAGAAGAAGAAGCATTAACCAATCAGGCTGTCTGAGACACATCGTTTTTGTTTGACTTCTTGGCTCGATGGCTCACGTCTGTCAGTGAGTTTGGGTCTCCTTGGGCACCAATTTGTGTGAAAGATTCTTGTTCCTGGGTGAAATAAAACAGTAGGGTGCAGGAAAAACAAACTCACCTGACATGTTTTTTAAGTGGGGAAAAAAAGCAACCACGCTGACAAAACAAACGGTGGCATTAGGCTACGCTAAATTCAATTAGCCTGAAGGAATAACTGATAGTTTGTGTGTATTATTTCTGTCTGTCAGTGTGTGTGTGTGTGTGTGTGTGTGTACGGTGAGGCAATCTGGATATTCCCTCCAGAACTATTATGGTTAATAATGTGTCATTGGTGATTGATGGCACGCTAACTGATAGCATGGGCTTCGTTCATTCAAATATATGCGTCAGTGCGTGCATGTTTGTGTGTGTTATGATTCCATTGTGTGTACATGTTCCTCGTGTGGTGTATATAAATGTTTTTTCTTTTTAAATACAGTATCTTGATGTATTTATCACATAAAGTCACGAAATTTGAAGAGAATATAGTTCCTCTTTACTATACAGTACTGATGTGTATCATAACATATTGCAGGCTATTGTATAGCTTGTAAAATATTTAGCTTATCGCTAAAGCTACTTGTATAGTGTTTATATAATCTCATAATATGATGAAGGGGACTGAATACGCTCACGTCTAATAGCCTGTTAGCCGCTGTGGTTTTATGGCGCTCAATTATTACAAAATTTCCATTAAAGAAACATCATTTTTGTTTGCTAGCAATCTAGCTAGCTAGCGCAGCCTGGTGTGATTACGTTTGTTTTCTCTCATGTCTGTTAGTTAGCAGGTGACTTTCTGATTCAAATATGGCACAATATCATTTTGGACTCTAGGACATAAAGGTTTCTAACTTGAAAGGCAACAATATCCGCTTAAATCACTGTATCTGGTTGTTTTTTTTTGGTCTACCTGTCACAAGCTAGTCGGCTGCAGTACGTTCTCGTTTGTAATGTAAGACTACAGGAATGTAGCATTTGTGAGGAAAATGGTGACTAAAAATAAATGAAAACAGAGGCTAGATAATCGGGCCTCTATAATTTGTATTCATGAAGGGGGGGGGGGGGGGGGGGCGTTATCCAGCGAGCTAACTAACAGCCATCACAACAATCGATAAAGAAAAAGTGCAAGACACCTGCGTGAATGCATTAGGAGGAGTGTGATTTTTGATTCATGTCACACAGCACTTAGCCTGAAATGTGACACCTTGTTTATCTCTCTTCCCTTTTGTCCTTTGCGTTGTCTCGCTGGGCGTGTGTGTGTGTGTGTGTGTGTGTGTGTGTGTGTGTAGGTGTGTCATATTCATCAGGTATTGACCATGTCTGTTTTGCTGGCCTAAATCAATCTGGTCGCATGTAATGATTGAAGGGAGTAAATAAAAAGGCAAAGGTTGAGTTCTATTGGACTGATGTGATGCTATTAATGTTTTTAACCTCAACCAAATTTTCAGGCTACTTATGTTCAAAACTACTCCTACAAATGACGAGTAGCAATTATTTTAAATTTCGGGTGTGTGTTGCGAGTTGGGCAACTCCTTTCGCTAAAGCCCCAGGTGTTATCCCTAGCGTAATCATCATTAGCGTCATTACGGGGCCCAATCTTTCCTGCCCCGGGGGCCGCTTCCTTCGCCGTCGCTCCGCTCGCGTCGTCCATCACGGCGGCCGGCGGTAATAACCGCAAATGACAGCCGTGATTCATATGTGCTGCTTTTTTGCCCGTCGTCCGCGACAGAAGATGGAGATTACTTGACATACAGCGCGATGTTATTTTTTTTTTTTGTAATATTCATAAAATGTCGTAATGGCTGCAATGAATCAGAGAGGTTTTGAACACCGTAAGTCGTTTTTTTAAAAATCATCCTTCAAACACTCAAGTCGCTATGAAGTGCTTCAAAAAGTCCTTGGTTTATATTTAGTTCATGTGAGGGCTTAAAAAAAGAATTTCAAAGTATCTTTGATGGGCTTTTGAGAGGTCAAAGTGATAACTAATATTAGATTTCCTAGTATCATATATAATTCTTTCTGTGCTGAATCACGTTGGAGCTTTATTGTATTGAACAAGCCTCCGCAGTGTACCCATGTTCAGGATTGTCATTGTGTAAGGGTTGGGGGTTATAATGGGGTTAAGGTCCGAGAGATTGGTTTCATTAGAAGGTTATGGTTTAGGGTTTGCTTTGTAAGGTTACGGTTTGGTTTTGGAGATGGAGCTTGGTAACGTTTGCATGGTATGGTTTGGGTTTAGGAATTTGCGTTAACAGCTAGAGTTCGGTTAGGGTGAGAGTTTCGGGTAGGAATGACGGTTTCAGGTTTATTGAACATGGCATATGTTTCAATTAGGTACAAAAATTGAAATTGTTTACCTTGTGTATTTGCCACACGGCTGACAAGAATCCTACTCCACCTGCCTTTTAGCTTGAATGTGCTCCTTGGTCTCCAGTGTGGTGCACACCTGCAGATAGTGCGTTTTGATGAAAAACACAAAAACAAGATATGAAACCTTGAATTCTGTTGCGGCTAAGATGAGGTAATATGATTCATTTTTTTTTATTTGGGTTTGGTCAATCTGCTCTCAACCCCAACCAAACAAGTCAATCACATTCTGTTAACAAAATGGAGGCCTGCGTCTTTACCATTCCACCTGCAAACCGTCGCGTGTCACTTTGATCCAACACCTCATTTAATGCCATCATCTTTGACCTTCAGCGTCCGGGCTGACGGATGGTCGGCGGAACACGCCATGTTGAAGCAAGCAGTGTTGCGTGATGGGGAGAGAGACCGACAACAAATGTTAAATGATTTTTCACCCCTCCTTCCTCATCGTCACACCTTGAGAACGTTTCAGTGATGACATCATCAGGCCATGGAGAAGGTCGCCCCTGGATTTTTTTACCCCCACTTGGACCCTTTCAGTCATCACTGTGTTGTGACAAGCAGCATGATGGGAGGAGGAAGAGGAGGCAATGTGCCTTCATCCCTCTTAACCCCTCCATCATCAACAATATCAAATTCTATAAAAAAATTTTTTTAAAAAAAGTCAGTCATGTGACATGTCACTTGTCTCAATTTGCATGTAAACAAAAAGTTGTTTTGGAGTTGAAGTGACCTTGTCCTCAAAGACTGCAGTGGCGTAGCGTCTCCACCAAATTGTTTGTTGTTGAAAAAGCAGGTCAATGACACAATATTTTATCTTTTTATTGGGTTGTTTTGTCCGCCGAGACAAATCCTTCCGGTTGTTTTATTGCGGCACACCGCATGCCCGTGACATGAAACCATCATGATTGTCGTCACCTTTTTATTGGTTCGACTGTGTGTGTGTGGAAGCGGGGTTTGTCCCATCATGGAGTATTGACGACGATGACCTTGAAGATGACATTCATCGTTTCCATCTGACATGAAAGAGGACGAAGAGGAGGGTCCGGAGCATTTGGAGGTGTCCACGCTCGTTCCACAGAGGTCACCGCGTCCCAGGTTCCTTTTTTTGAATTGTTGTGAAAAAGGTTTAGGCTGCGGTTCGGGTTAGGGTTATGGGTTCGGTTTTACAGGTTTAGCCCATATATCACTGAGAGGCAAACATTTGCAACGCTAACAAATGTTGATTTCACGTCAGGGTTCGTTCAAGGTTGCCGCGTTTCCTAAACGTTCCCTAAGAGTCTTAATGGTTTCCTAAACAGTCTTAATGGTTTCCTAAACATTCTTAATGGTCTTTCTTGTTGCAAGCACATTTTGAACATTTCCTTGTGACAACAAAAAACATTAAGACTGTTTAGAGAACCTTTAAGACGGTTTAGAGAATGTTTAGGAAATGCTGCGACCTTGTACGAACCCAGACATGATATCAACATTCACTAGCATAGCAAACGTTCATCCCTCAGTGAGATACAGGCTTTATGGGTTTAAATTCCGGTTAGGATTTGAATTTGGATTACGTTACTGTTTGAAATTAGCGTTCACATTTTACATTACTAGCCAAAGAGAGACAGTAGTGAATGACGTCGTCGTTGAATGTCGTTGCGGGAAAAACTTGATGACTGAAGAGTGCCGTTGCTCACGAAGACAAATTTGATTGGGCCGTCCTGTTTTTGAACGGAGCCGAATCGCTGTCTGTGGCCGCCTGTCCAGACAAGCCACACCCACTTCCTTAAAAAAGAAAGTGGGTGTGGCTTGCCAGGCTAGTATGTTATGGTTTGGCTGCTAGGGATCAGTGTTTAGATCATGTTTCATGGTTAGGGTTTAGTTAGTCAGTTTTAGGGTTTACGTTATGATTTAGGTTAGCGTTAGGTTTTTGGGTTTAGCCTCAAGTTTGGCAAAGGGGCACGTAGAAAGGAGGTTGCAAATGTTAGTGTTGAGATGTTACTCGAGCTTCTCAGGCTGTCGTCATTATTGCACTCTTATTTATTCATGCCGATTTAATTCCGCACATCGGTGCCGCTCGGCCTTCAAATAAGCGGCGACGTGTTCATCTATTACAAGCCCTCACATGGCGAGTTCAGAGTTTGTGTGTGTGGTGGCATTTAATACTCTTTAATTTGCCGCAATCACATCAGGTGCCGCTTCCTGTTTGCCTCGCTCCTCTCATTTCGGAAGTGCGCCGACTCGTTTCAACCGGCGAGTCTCGCGGGCCTCCGAAATCCGCATTCAAACCTCAGCGTTTGTGCCTCAAATCACAGAAAGACGTTTTTTTTTTTTTGATTAAGGCGTTCCGGATGAGTCACACTTTTAGATGTTTTTGCGCAGGTGAAATTGGGACACGTTTACGGTCACGCGGTGTGAAAGGGTGCACAGGTTGTGTGTAAAAGTACGCCTGCAGGATTTTTTTGGAGGTCATGGACAAATTGAAGGTGTGAAAACTGTCACCAAACCTTTTAATGACTTTACGCTCCACATCCCCTTGCCCGTCTCTCCTGCCCTGAAACCCCCGAAACACAAAATGAGAAGCGCAACAGCTACAAAATGAACATCATTGTCAACTCTGCCCCCGGGAGATGCAGTGTGTATGTGGGCAGCAAGAAAGCTTGCTTTGACACTACATTTTGTTCATTTCATGTGTTCTAAGAAATGTGTTCTTTCTAAAGATTTTTTTTTTTTTTTTTTTACTGTTTAGAGAACCTTTAAAACTGTTCAGAGAATGTTTAGCGAAATGTTGCGATCTTGAACGAGCTGTGACATGAAATCAACATTCGTTAGCGTCGCAAACGTTCGCCCCTCAGTAGGATAGCTTATAGCTGGGATAGCTATAGCTTTTATGCTAACGTTTAGCATAGCATGTTTTACCTTAGGTCAAATTTAATATCTGATTGGTTAAAGGCAAAGACCCATTGCTAAAATAAGATGTACTGAAAGAAGTGTCACTGGGAGAAATGCTATGAAATGAGAGAATACACTGTTGGGAATTATTCAAAACAGCTTCCTGAAACAAATGAGAATTTAGGTTGTAAATGTAGGTCAGTGTTTCTGATTGTGTTTAGGCCGGCTGAGAACAAAGTGGATTTTCACCACCCAAACAATGCTGCTAGCTTTTAGCTCCAAGCTGCTGCTCGTCAGCTTCGAGCCACCAAACTCAAAATGGATTTTGTTTTCAACATTTATGGCAATTTTGTTGGCTCAGGTCCCACATTTGACAACCTTTCAGTATTTTGGTGCCTTCTTTAATTTTAAATTCCCAAACCTACAGGGCTGTTTTTGGTCAGCTTTTGTTTGCTGTCAGTAAGGTATTGAGTGTGTCGCTGAAAAAGCAACAGCATGTGTGTCCTCTGGCTAAACGACCTGATTTAGCATCTGGACCACTGAGTGAGAATGAGACAGAAGGAGGACGAGGAGATGGACAAATATTCAGTGAGTCTGCAACACAGGACTGAAACTCACTCTGGAAGGAATTGGTCTTGTCTTGGGATTTGGTTATCCCAGACTTTTTAACTATAAGGAATATGTACGGACCGGTATAGAGAGAAGGATTGACACTTTACACAATCGGGATGAATATCGCTATGTTTCTGAAGCCTCAAATTTCCTCTGGGGCACAAACTGAAATGGACTTTGCTGGATACACGGTCTCTTCCATTAAACGCTGTTCTTTCCATGTCACCCACAGAGGAAAATCAGAATTAGGAGATATTCTAATCCAGAAAGGATTTGTTTCTGAGAGCTTGAATCTGAATAAGAAGACCAAGACAAGACTGTGACTTATCCGTAGAATAACCAGATAGTCCTAAAATTTGGTGGTCAAGTGGGGGTTGGCATTTGAAGGATTGGGACAAAAAGACAAACCACTTGACCGTGAACTGGTATTCCTTTGTGGTGGTATAGTGATCAAAAGAAAGAAAGAAACAAAGATGAAAGTAAGGAAAAAATAATAATTGTTCAAGGTCTTCAACTGGGTCTTCTTTGGTGATCAAAATAGAGAAGACAGAATGGAAAAGAAAGAAGAAAGAATTGCTGCTGGTTGCTCGTTCATCCATTAAACCTGTGCTCCGATGCTCGGTATGCTTTCCGAAAGGTCTACACTGTGCTCAGTTTGGGTAAAACCACCTGCAGTGTGGATCTCGGTTTGGTCCATTTCAAAAGGTACCGGAGTATCATTGCTTCCTTTTACTGACTTTCTTCAACAGTATTTTTGTACACCGCCTTCCAGGTACGGAATCTCATTTTACAGGAGAATGGGTCAAGATGTTGGTGAGCTCCTGGCAATTGGGTCAAATAACGGGTGACTGGTTAATCGGATGGGGCGTGGCCTGTAGAGTTGTCATCTGTTGTCATCCTGTGAAGTGACGGCTACTTTTGCTGGCCTGGTTGCTGTGCCGTTAGCAGCTCACCCTGAGGAGCTTTGCCGATGTAGCGGCTACCAAAAGGGCCCCATAACCTTGGAAGTACCAAAGGAAAATGGACAGTGTGTTCGCCGCGGTGTCATTAGCGGGGTACCACCCGGTTGAGGTTGTATTTCTGGGGGGGGGGGGGGGGGCAGGGGTGCGTTCCAGTGCCCTTTCGGTTTTCTGGCTGGTGATGGATCACTCCGGATGGAAGGCGGCACCCGGATGTGCCGTGGTGAAATTGCTCCGCAGACACTGATCGGGAAAGCGGTGCGCCTGGAGATTGGTAGGGTGCAGCCTAATGGAAGTTGTGACAGTGGTGACGAAATGAAAAAAATCCGGTTGATGAAAAAGGAGGTGAAGATGCAGAGACACGCCTGGCGTCATTTACCTGCCGCTGAATATTTAGGCTTGACGACTAGAAAGGCAGGAGTTTGTAATGTCATTCATACAAAAACAAAAGCGCTTTGATTTGTTAATTAAGATGCAATCTGTCTCATTAAGTCACTTAGCCTCTCGTTAACTCCCTGACAGACAATTCCCCGCCAAAGCCTCTATTATCCATCATCGCCCCGGCTATTTTGGAGATTGTAAAGGACGTTTAATATTTAAAATCGCAGTGGGGGAATGTTTCTCTGAATTCCATCTTTATTGTTCCGCTTATTTGATTACATTCAACCCTCCCCCACCCCCCTCGAAATCGGGTTTGAATGGGAGGCAGGGCCTGGTTTGCGGGGCTGCCTGAATGGGCCGAGCAGCGGCAGGCAAGATGGGAACGATTGCGCCTGAATTGTGCCTGAAGATTGGCCAAGTAATTAACGTTCCTGCTGGCTGGCAGATCCAATCGTCTCGGATTGGGAGACAAGCTGCGGCCCAGGCCCGACACGCACACGCACTTTCTCTACAGAGTTTGTTTTGAGTGTTTTTACAGTGATAAACCCTTGATCAAACCCCGTAATCCCGATCCTAATTTGTAATGCCTAAACCAAATTGTAACCCCTAAACCTAACATTAAACTCTAACCTAACCTAATTAAACTTTATTTGTACCCTAATCTAAACCTCTAATCCTTTACATAAGACCAACCCTAGCCTCTAAACCTACCCTTATCCTTAACTTCTAACCCCAAACCTTTACCTAATCGTCACACTATACTTTGAAGAATTCATTTGCAAACTGCGGACGTCTCAACAAGACGGTCTGCCGCGGACGTCACATTCTGACTTTAATCCTCTTTGACGAACGAGGTTCCCAGACACCTTTGGAGGGGTTTACACTCAAACGTCTCCTCCTTTTCCTACCCTTATCTTTAACTTCTAACCCCAAACCTTTACCTAAACCAAAACAAATAATTGTCACACTATACTTTGAAGAATTCATTTGCAAACTGCGGACGTCACGACAAGACGGTCTGCCGCGGACGTCACATTCTGACTTTAATCCTCTTTGACGAACGAGGTTCCCAGACACCTTTGGAGGGATTTCCACTCAAACGTCTCCCCCCCCTTTTCCTCAGTATTCTCTCATTAACACCCCTCGTCTCACAACCACAGAAATAGATCTCCCGCTCACTTCCCCACCTGTTCTTGTGTATATCTCACTCCCCTCGCGTCGCCGCCCTATCGTTCCACGCCTTCCCGTTATCTCACCCCCTCAAAGTCACCTCAGCCCCCCCCCCCCTGTGCTTTTGATCTATTGGCGCTCTTTTCCCAACCATCCTCAGTCGCCCCAAAATTTTCCACCTCGTGTCATCCCACATGTTCTTATCTACTCCCTTCCTGCTCTTTTCACCACTCTCCCACCCCACCGCATTTTCGGCGGTGAGCCTTTTGTTTCAAGGTGACCCAGAGTAGTTGTTGACTGGACGTGAAAAGTAATTTATTTGCAGTCGGGGAGGTTTGAGAGACCTCCAGCTCCTTCAGGTTGACACTTGTTGTTTGTGTGCATACAAACAATATTGGATACTTGGAGGTCTACAGAGATGGCACAATAACTTCCGGAGGATGTTTTTTGTTTGCTTTGGTCTGGTTTCGTGGCACAATTCAGTAACCTTTCCAAATATCTGTTCAGAGTTCTTTAATTAAAAACTGGAACCGTGGTAGACTTTGTGCTCGCAGCTCAGTGTTGAGTGGGATACGTAATAGAAAAAGAGCAGGAAACAAGCTGAGAAAAGGAACAAGAAACAAGTAGAAGAAAATATTTTCTCGTGACCCTAGCCTTTTTCCTAAACTTATACTAAACCTACCCTCTAAACTTAAACCCAATGTTAATCAATGACCTAAAACCGAACCCTAACCTAAACCTAACTGGTAACTTAAACTTTATTTTCAACCTCGACTCAAGATGTGAGGGGCTATTTACAAAAATGGACACGCATTTGTAGTCATCCAAAAAGGCTCTTTAATTGGTCTAAGTGATTAATTACAGGGTGAAGGCAATGGGTAGTATAGATAGTATATTAGCTTTCAATCACCTCATTCAAAAATGTATCACTAAGCAATTAGAAGTGGCGGAAAAGGAAAAGCAGGGACGACGAGGGAATACAAAAGAGTGGAAAAGAGAGGGTGATGAAAATCCTAATAGGCAAACTGAGCGCGTTAGTACAATAGTAACAAATATGCTAGCTTGACCAAATGTGCCAGAAAAGTGATTAGAAAATTGTGAGTGACTATAAATTCCTATCGTAAGTAGCTTACATGAATGACACACAAATAACACAGTTTCTTTTTATCGATATAACATTTTTGAATAAATATTCCAAGTATGGTGAGGCCCTTGTGTGTTCTCTGTGCTGTATTGTGGCCCCACAAAGGAGAGCCAGTGAAAGAACCCATGGTTGAATGAATAAGACACCTTGTGCTGGTCAGTGCTGTCCAGATACCATCCTTGCAGTTTGTGTTCATATGGACTGCGTTCACAAGCCGTCAACTTTGATTTGCGTCCCCCAAAAATATGTTTTCTTTTTTGACCATTTGGCGGCAGTAGAGCTACATCGTGTTACATTAGTTAGCAAAATGTTTCTTAAGTTCAGTCAGTTTGTGTTCAAGTTCCTTCGGCTTACTTTATTTCCTCTCTCTCTCTTTTTTGTTGTTGTTTTTTTTGGTCTCTGTCAACCCCTGAGGGAAATGCCGGGCTCTTTACCTGCTACATGCGTCAATAAGGTCACTCGCTAGCGGCTAACTGGCGACACACTTGCAAGGCTATCCGCAACATGCAAAAACAAGGCTAAGCTACGATGGATCAGAAAAGATCAAAACCAGGACTGACGCAGCTGTGCTAAGTTTGCTTGTTAGCGGGTTACTTCCTGGTTGATGGCGGATGATGTACTTATGTAATAGTTTAATTTTAATTGTACAAAAACATTCTTAGACTGGAGAAATTTAAGGGTTAGGTTAACAGTTAGCATTAGGTTTGATTTTTTAAGAATAGTGGAAATCAGATATGTAGTTTTTTGCGTAATCCTGCTAACAAACAAGCAAGCCTACCAACAAATGCTATCAAAATATCTAACAATAAGCTTAAACAAAGCTCACAGATCCGTGTGATTCTTCTTCGACAATAATAAGCTACAGTATTACGTTGTTATAAAAATAGATAGCCGCTTTGAAGAAGTTACCTGATGTCTGTTTGCAGATGTCTCAAACTGATTATGTCATCCGAGCAAAGCGCTGCCTTGTCAACATTTCCCGAAACTCTTCACATGTGCATTCTTTCATGACGCGTTGCTACAGTGGCAGCTTTGTGTATCGTTTTGTTTTTGGTGACAGTTTGGAAAGATGTGATCCTTTAATCCCCGCCGCTATCGCATCACAGCTGGCGACATGACACCAGAGTTTGAATCCCATCCACAGCAAAATATGTACACCACGAACATCACAGCATGACAATTCTGATTATACTTTGACCACCCGGCGACACCACGGACAATTCAGTGCACACAAAACGCACAAGCGAGAGGATCCGACTTTCGCCGAATATGTTCACATCCATTTTAACAAAACGTCTCCCTAATAAGTAGATGAGCCAACCTTCTCCACAGTGGTCAGTTGTAAAATCTCCTTGGCGGTCTCTATGGTTCACACCTCCGACTCCAAACTGGACACTCGTTTCCAAGGCCGAAGCACGCAGGGGCTCCCCGCTGCTTGGCCAACTCCTCCCTGACTTCCTTGCGTCTCCGATCCAGTCTGGGAGCTCTGATAGATCCCGTAAGCGCCGTACACGCTGTCCTGGTACAGCAAGGCTCGCTGACTCCTGCATCGTCCCCCACCGCAGGCAAGCAGCTGGCATACGGGGCTGGCTGACGGATGACTGCCTGGGACTTGGTTGTGGTTTTGCAGGTCGAGGGGCGAGTGGTAGAGTGGTAGCCCAGGATAGGAGTTTAGATAGTGGGCGTATTGTCTGCTGAGCAGGCTGGTAGCTCTCCGTACCATCCCCCGCCCTAACCCGGCACCGTACCGCACCGCTTCACCATATGTCGGGAGATGGGTGGACTGGGAATACCTCAGCCGTTGGCCTTTACGGCCAGCAGCCCTCCTGTGATCCTCCCTTATGTGGAGGTAGGCCTGGTTCCGTGGGAGGCACAGGTTGTTCCGAAGGTGGGCCGGGTTGTGGGTCTTTGCAGCCATGGTGGGCGTGAGGATGCATGGGAACAGGTCAGGAAGTGTGGAGGGCGACTGGCTGGAAAGAGATGACTGGGACTCGTCTAGCTGGTGGATCTGCTCGCTGCCCCATGTTGCTTTTAGGAAAGAGGGGCGGCGATGCCTATGTCTTCCTCTTAGCATGAGGTCCTCCGGAGGCCAGGATCTATAGTTCTCCACTGGAGGACACGTCCCCTCCACTGAATAGACGCTCTCCACGCTGGGGGCAGAAATGTGGTTGCTCCTGAGGTTGTTGGCTTTGAGCTCGCTGAGGCAGATTTTGTTCTTATCGTGATCTCTATACTTCCTTCTCTCTGCATCGCCATCCCCACACTGGAAGCTCTTGGACCTGCGTTTTCTCTGGTGGATGCCTCCCTCTGTGTGCTGGTTTTGGGCCAGGGGGGCGGGATGGGAGGTGTAGATGTCAGGCAGCTGCAGGTCGGTGTACGAGATGAACCTCGAGTGGGGGTGGGTGTCCACGTAGAGTCTTCCGGTGGTCTGGTAGTGGCGGGGGTGCTGATGGGGGAGCGTTTCGCTGACCGCCAGATGCGGACTGCTGAGACTGGAGACCGGAAGCGGGCGCTCATACAGACAAGAAGTAGAGTGGGTTGGAAGAGTGTAGCGCAGCGGTGTGGGCCTGCTGACACACCTCTGCGGGGAGATGGATTGCTGCGGGAAGGACGCGTGGTTCTCCATCACGTACGCAAAGCCTCCAGGTACCGTATCGGCGGCGACATGGGGGACGCGGACGGGCAAGCCACCACTGTGCCGGCTGAAATGCTCGATCGTCTTGGTGGCGTTGTCCAGGGAGCTCTCCACATTGGCGGTGGAGACCAAGTCCTTAGCAGTGCGCAACATCTTCAGCATGTTGGCTTGGGCGTAGTTGGATGTCAGGTCGGGTTTGGCTAGACCGGAGGAACGCCCGTGATCTTCCACACCCTTGAAGCAACTGTAGATACCCTGAAAGAGAAAGACATTAAATGAAAAGTTAAAAAGGATATGCTTGATCTTGAATCATCCATCCATCCAACTCAAATATTAGCTGAAGTTGTATGTTGACAAAATGAATGGAAGGTCATTGTGACAAGACCCCTGTTGAGTTTATTTTACAGGTCAAATCTCTCTTTTTAGAAGTTCAGAAGTTGAAATTTTCAATGAATTCCCAGGGATAATTTCATAACAAGATTGCTATTGATTTTGAATGACATAATAAATCAGTGATTCTGATAGTTTTCCTTTCTTGAGTGTTCAAACAGTGAGTGACATCCTAGCAAAACATCAGCTAGCAAGAAAACAACATAGTCAAACATCAGCTACCACGAAAACAACCGAGACAAACATCAGCTACCAAGGAAGCAACCAGGCCCAACACCAGCTAGGAAAAATAAACAACCTGGACAAACATGAGCTAACAAGAAAACCTAGCCAAACGTCAGCTAGCAAGAAAACAACCCAGCCAAACATTACCTAGCATTAATCCAAACTAGCCAAACATCAGCTAGCAAGAAAACAAGCTAGCCACACATCAGCTAGCAAGAAATAACATAGCCAAACTTCAGCTAGCAAGAAAACAGCATTGCCAAACATCAGCTAGCAATAAAACAAGCTAGCCAAACATCAGCTGGCAAGAAAACTACAAACAAAATAACAAACATTTTCATGAATAGGCCTATCTTCTTTTATTAACAGGGGACGACTTAGCCTTCAATTCATGATGCAACCTCCTGGGACTCAAAGAAAAAATGTTTTTGCTGAGAGCAAGAAGAGGAATGGCCCACTAAATTCACCAGTCAGACGATGCCCGCGGAACAAGCTGTAACACTGAGAGATTCCCACCCAAAAAAAGAAGAAAGAAGCTAAATTTAATTTGCCCCTGGGGAACGGATTAACGATCTGATAGTCATTTAGCTGTTAATCTGATAAAAAGAACTCTGATCCGGGCTCAATGGCGTAATTACACAGCAGAGTGGCTGGAGTCCATTGACGTCTCAATGGTCGCATTCGGCAAAATAGCGCTGCCGCCTAAGCGGCGGGTGATTTACGCTAATTGCAAATGAGCCCTAAAAGTTAAATGCTGAGCAAACATCGGAATTAGTGTTTCCTTTTGCTTTTATCTCCTCTCCACTCTACAGTAAATGTTTTTAATTCCGTCGCGCAAAACCTCAATTTAAGCTGATGCATCACGGTGTCAATGGCACTTAGAGTAAAAACATTTCCAACAAAGTCAGGTCACTTTCTTTTACTGAGTTGTTTTGTCAGACAACAGGTTGAATTGCAGCAACCCAATCAGTCAGTGAACATTAGTCAAGCCTCCAGAAACAACAACTACTGATGATGCACAAAATGTGACGCTGACTTTCATTTTGATTTATTTAAAACATGTTAATTAATATAGAAACAAATTATTCTAACTATAGTATTTGCCTTAATTAAATTATTAATAATAATCATTATAATACATTTATTTATTGGAGGGTAAATATGCATAACCTTGATAAATCTCGCTTTTTAATTGATAATAACAAAAACAAGGCCTTAATAATATTTTATTTTTGTTTTAATTGAAAAGGTTTTCCACATGGTAAAGTTTTTTTATTTAAATTACGGAGTTGGTTTAAAAATAATGCATATTTGATTTAAAATTATTTATTCCGAGGTGTCCTTTAAAAGTGGCATTTATTCCAACCAATATTAAGGCTTTAATTTTTATAGCCTTTACAAATTGTAACCACATACTGTATATATAATATTGATTCCACAGTGTCTGCAAATGCTTAAAAGTATTTTCATTATTCTTTAAAATTGCAATTAGAAATGTAATAATTATAATCAAAATTAAATACTCCAGGGTGTCTTTGGATCAATAATGTTTTTTTGTTTTTTTCTCTCGTTTTTTAAAATAGAATCCTCGCCAACTTCCGATATTTCCCACTCCACCTCCCAGCAGTTGTCGAACCCGATGCGGTTTTGCGGGCCTCACCCGACTGATGGCCAACAGGAAGTCGAGCGTGTGGGACTTGTGCAGCGAGTGTCGCAGCTTCCAGTAAAGCAGGTGCTCCCATGCGAACACCAGCAGGCTGAGGCCCATGGCCACCAGCAGCATGTAGAAGACGCCCGCCATGTTGTCGATGTCGAGCTTGCTGCTCATCACCTCGTTCTTCTCGTTTTGACAGATGCCTGAGAGCCACACCGTCTCCAGGCGCTGCGTGTCACCTGGAATGGAGCGCAGGCACAATATCTTTAAAAAACATGGCAGCCGCATTGGCCCATTTTATCACTGGGTTGTCCATAAGCATTATAATAGCGTCATGGAAAGCACAAAAGAATGTTTATGGATATGTGTTGCGACTTAAAGCTCTCTGTGGAGGTAGGAATATTAACTCCATACCAGAAGCCTTCATGGTTTGTTTATGTCAATGTATACGGTGTGTGTGTGTATAATATAGATAATCGCACACTCTCGCCATTCCCAAGGATTTCATTCTTCACAGAATGCCTGCCGCCTTGCTGCAAAAACAAACTGCTACATAAAATATAGGGGTACTGCAGGCATCCATATCTTTCCTTTTATGCGGTAAGGCCCAGGATGTGAGGGGGAAAAAAAACAAGTGACAGATGTATCGTCATATATTCTGAGATAGAATTGCAATGCATCGCTTCAAATGTCATTACAACAGGGACCAAAACAAATTGTTTCTTGTTTCCAAGCTGTAAAAGTGTCACGTGAGGCAAACCCCCCACCGACAAGACACTGACATTTTCCTGTAGAACGCAAACAAAGCAAAGCGGGAGTCCCCACAATGGCGTCGTAATGTAAGCTTTTTGATCGGTCACCTACCATCGCCGAGGAACTGCAGCAGCGCCAGGTCGATGAGCCTCTTCCAGCGCGAGTCTTTCTGCAGGGCGATGCCGTATCCGGTGGTGGCGAACACTTTGCCGCTGCCGATGGTCACCAGCTTGCAGCCTTCGTCCTTGCCCGCCATGTAGTTGAGCACGGCCGCGTCGTAGATGAAAGCGTCCAGTTTTCTGCAAACACAACAAGCCGTGCTTGCCTTCTTTACCCGTCTAATGAGTTGTTTCTGGCAAAATTGCAGTTTATTTCGGACAATTTAGTAGGGTTACACACAATGTGTAAACTGAAATGTGAAATTATTAACTAAGAACAAACTAGCAAATGAACTAGCCAATGAACCACCCAAACAGCCAACTAACTAACTAGCTAACTAACTAAAGGATACAGCATACATAAAACATACTAATACAGCCAAATTGCTGCACTCCAAATGCTTTGAAATCATTAGAAGAAGAAAAATTCAATCTATATGCCATTTATGAACGCATAAACTAACTAGTTAACTAACTAGATAATAAACATACTAAAAAAATCTCACCAACTGAAAGACACAACCAACTTGCTGTACCCCAAATGCTTTGAAATTATCGATCTGCCATTAATGAACACATGAACTATTTAACTAACTAGATACTAAACATACTAAAAAAAAACTCCCTCACTGAAAGACACAGCCAAATTGCTGTAGCCCAAATGCTTTGAAATTGTAAAAAAAAAATAATAATAAATACTAACTAGTTAATTAACTAAATAACAAACATACTAAAAAAATCTCACCAAATGAAACCAACTTGCTGTACCCCAAGAGCTTTAAAATTGTTAGAAAAAAATTTGTCAAGCCATCTGCCATTTACTAACTAACACATTAATTAACTAGTTAACTCACTAAATAATAAACACATGGAAAAAAACTCACTAAGTGAAAGATACAACAAAATTACTGTATCCCAAATGCTTTAAAATAATTAGAATTAGTTTCAATCTGTCAGCCATTTTTTAAAATGGCATAAAAAATTCCTACATTTCCTACAAAATTCTCTCGAGAACATTGACCATGACATCAATCTGTCTTTTTACTCTCCCAAATATAGGCCATTGCCCCCCACTCCACTCCCACCCCCCCAAAAAAGACAGCACTTTGAAATACAAATGAAGCACTCAAAGTGATTGTCTTAATCTAAAAATATACCCTCCACATTCCTGAAATATGCGCTACTAAAAAAAAAAAAGTGTCATCAAACGAAGTGGCAAGAGGGCGAGTTAAAAATAAGTCTTTTGACAACAGAAAACACAAAGAGCGTACCCCGTTTTGAGGCTGTTGAGCGCCTCCTCCACCCCCTTCTGGTTGTACTTCGTCATGTGCATGTGCATGTCGGGATAGTTGCTGCGGATGTTGCGCTCGGTGCTGCCGTTCGGGACCGTCCCGAAGCGGAAGGGGGGGTAGTGCTCTTGCGGCTTCTGGAACTGCGGGGAGACCAAGGAGACGTGATGACGGGATGAGAGGAAGAAAAAGGAGGAGTGGGGAGGAAAGGAGAAGAAGGACTGACGAGAGGGACAGTGAAAAAAGAATAAGGAATGCGTGAGTAGTAAAAAGACATGTAAATGAGGAAGGGGGTGAAGTGAGGACTCAGAGGAAGAATGGAGGTGAAGACGAGGGGAGGAGGGGGAACGGATGAGGCACTTCTCACTTAAATCCAATTTTAGAAGCATATTTTCTTCGCCATCAAATCAGCCGCAAGATTCCACGACCGCCAAAACGTGTCTGTCGTTACTATCAACTAACTCATGTACCGAACAGCGTACGTACAAACTGACAAACTAACTAACTAATGAGTGAAATGAGCGAATAAAACAAAGAATCGTACGTATGAACTAACTGAACTTAAGAACAAACAAACCAACTAATGTATAAGCACACAAACAAACTGAAATGTAACTGAACTAACGGAAAAATAAAATGATTAAGCAATTAAGCGGACCAATGAACACTTCAACTTAATAATGGACTAACGACTAATTAACTTAACTAATAAGCAAACAAGCTATAAAAAAAAACAAAAAACTTACCAAATAACGAACTTGCAAAATAACTGGCTAACTAATGTAACAACTAACAAACAAACTAAAAGAAAAGAAAAGACTGGCTAAGTAAGTAATTGAGTAACTAACCAACAAACAAACATTGAATGGACTGAAAATTAGCTAAATTCCTAATTTACAGAGGAATGTAAAAACACCTAATGAACAAAGAAATGAATGAGCGTGCTATTTATAAACTAGCTAATTACAGCGATATTACATCGCGCAATTCTCATATTGATTCAATATGCAGCCGAATCGATTTTAAACATCAATTTTTGATGGAAATATTCAAGAAAATGTCTTACTTAGGGTTAGGATTCACACTTGAAGAATGTTTATATTAATGCAACATTAAGCCTTAAAATTTTATTTCAATGCTGTTCAAACTGATTGCAACCCATTTGTTCAATACAACAAATGGAGTTAAGTAACAAATGACTGAAACAAGTCAACCAACCAACTAACTAACTAACTAACTAACTAACTAACTAACTAACTAACTAACTAACAAGGTAGGCACTGTGCATTTTTACCATTTTTATCAACAAATGAAGTTAAGTAACAAATGACTGAAACAAGTCAACCAACCAACTAACTAACTAACTAACTAACCAACTAACTAACTAGGTAGGCACTGTGCATTTTTATCAACAAATTAAGTTAAGTAACAAATGACTGATACAAGTGAACCAACAACTAACTAACTAACAAGGTAGGCACTGTGCATTTTTATTTTTTTTATTTTTTATCAACAAATGAAGTTAAGTAACAAATGACTGATACAAGTAAACCAACAACTAACTAACTAACTAACAAGGTAGGCACTGCGCATTTTAAAACATTTTTAATCAACAAATGGAGTTAAGTAACAAATGACTGATACAAGTGAACCAACCAACTAACTAACTAACTAACTAACTAACTAACTAACTAACTAGCTAACTAACTAACTAACTAACTAACTAACTAACTAACTAACTAACAATGTTGGTGTCAAGCTTGGTAGCGCAAATCAAATTGGGCGCTTATGAGGAACAAAGGCGTTTCCTTATTGACCGCCGGTGACATTTTGCAATGTGTGTGTTTTTCTTGAAGCAAGATGAGGAATACAAGCACACGGGGCTGGAATATTGATGGACAAACACTCCTCACAAAAGTCCACAATTTGATCATGGTCGCTTATTGATTCTCTTGAGGCAGCCGCCGGGCTCCCCACCGGGCGCCTGAAAGGCCTCGGAGAAGCTCTCACCTTCTTGTCGGAGAGCCCCGAGACGGTGTCGATGTACTGCTCCTGGATCATAAAGGCGGCCAGGTTGGCGGTGTACGAGGCCAGGAAGATGACGGCGAAGAAAGCCCAGATCAGCACCATGATCTTGCTGGTGGTGCCCTTGGGGTTCTCGATGGGCACAGAGTTGTTGAACACGATGCCCCACAGCAGCCACACCGATTTACCGATGGTGAAGGTGGGGCCGCCCGGAGCTGCACACCAAGATGGAGGAGAAGGCAGAGGGAATTCAAGGAATCTATAAAGTACAGACCCTCTTCTAGGCAAAAAATTCATCTGCATCTCTCCACTTTACGTCTTTCCTTTTTTTGTTGCAAGCTTCCGAAAAAAAATGTTGTCTCACAATTTCCATCACACCACAAGCTGAGCGGTAGCCGGCGCCATAATCCATCTTACCTTCGATTAGCGTGCTGACGAACGCTAATTAAAAAACGAGAAAGTGACCTTTCAGACCCGTGGAACCGTGCACACTCTGCCAGAAGTGCATGCTGGGATTGATTAGCTGCAGCCTGGGACGCCGACCCCGGCTCAGGCATGCAATCGGAGGTTAGCCGGACAAGGTTGTTTTGTCCAAAACTCACCTTTGGCGCTCACCAAGCTGCGGTTGTACCCGACGGGACTGAAGTACTCGAACACAAAGACCGTCACGGCCACTACCGTCAAGCACATGACGAACATCATGACCCACACGGCTGGACTGTACGGCTCTGCGGGAGGAGACAAGCGTCAGCAGGCATGAATGCGTTTCGCAATTTGTTTTTAGAGAGGGAGCGCGTGGCAGGGGATTTAGTTGTAGGCTCCAGCTAGCGGCGGGATAAAAGCTTAATAGAAAGTTTTCCCGGGGAGGCGGCGGAGAAAAAGTAGGCCATCCCGGGAGAAAGCGGGAGGAGCCGTCGACGTGCTCACCGAGGAAGGCGGACGGGGAGACGGTGCCGTTGCTGCGGGCCACCATGACGCTGATTCCCGTCTCCACGAACGGCACGGAGAAGTCGATGATCTCGGAGCGCTCCTCGTTGATGGTGAGCGAGCCGATGGCCATGTCGGCGCGTCTGTAAACAACCTGGAAAGACGCGGTCAGGACTTACTCTTTTGGTCAGTCATTTTTGTTCTGTACTGTACTGCATTCTAAATCTGCAAAGAATTATTAGGCCTACTCACATCTGCCATCTAGTGGTAAATGGTGATATTACAACTTACTTATTTACTTTTTTCCCCCCGTTTCCGCATTTTCACCCGTATTTCATCGCAAAACATATATTGAATGTTATCAGCATTTTTTTAAGAATTGTTTTGGCTTTGTAAAAAAATATTTATATATAATTGGGGTTTTTTTGTCTTTCTTTTTGTATTTCTTTTTTTAAATTAAATTCAAATTAGATAAAAAAAAAAATATATACTATATATATAAGATGTTTGGGGGGCTTTGTTAAAAATGTGTCCCCAAATTTTTATTTTTAGTAAATAAATAAATAAATTAATTAATATAAAAAAATAAACGTATATCAAATGTTGTCAGCATTTTTTATTTTTTGGGGGGCTTTGTCAAAAAATAATAATAATCTTTTTCGTCCCCCAAATTTTCTTTTTTAATTTTAAATGAATAATAATAATATAATCAACTATTATTATTTTTTGGCTTTGTATATATTTAAATTACATTTAAATTAGATTTAAAACAAAAAACGTATATCAAATGTTATTAGCGGGGTTTTTTAAAAATAATTTTTGAGGTTTGCAAAAAAAACAAAAACATATATATTTATTTTAAAATTTTCAAGGGTCCACTCAGCAACCCACCAGTTGCCAGGAGTTGGTCATGTCACTTAAAATGATTTGGTAGTTTTAAATACCTAATATTACACATAGCAGTGAATATCATTTACTTGTCATTGGTCAGTCAGCATGTCAATCATTACAAGAAAGGCCTGTGATTGGTTGATAATGTCATTTACGCCTCCTAAACAGTCTCCAGTACTTCTCATTGGTCTACACGTGCAATTATATTCAGCCCCACTTGCAATATGTGGGACAAGTATTTTCAGAAAAGCAGCGACTTTTCAGCGAGGAATCATTTTGTGACCACAGAATACACACACACACGCGCACACAAACAGCCTACACGCATATACACAAACTGGGAGCAGATGCACATGCAAGGCTCCTCTCTAGAAAAACACCTGCTCGCGCCGCCTCGCTCTCACATGCAGCTGTTTGATGCGGCCCATACACGTGTGTGTGCAAGTGTGTGTATGCGGCACCATGTGTGTGTGTGTGTGTGTGTGCACGCTGTCACACCACTGACCCACTTTAGAGTCCATCAAAGAGACGACGCTGCAGCGAGGCAGGTGTCTATTGGGAGCCTTTCAGCGTTAATAGCGTGGAGGAAGACAACATAACGCATATATTAGAAGTTCATTATCGATTGGTTCCATCTCGAAGTGTGAAAACCTTCATTCGCCGTGCCTGACATCAAGGAAGATGTATGTTTTTTTTCTGTAAAATGTTTACAATTGGAAGTGCTGGACAAAGATGAATGATGTTAATAAAAATCTGTCGATTGAAAATGTTCACTCAGTAGAAACATCTCATCGCCTGACATCAGTTTTACAGATTGACAGGAAATTGGGCGGATTTGTCTACCTTGACAAGATGCACAAAAAAAGTTTCAAGGACACATGCCCGAGAAAGAGAACAGGAAGGCGGCCATTTTAGTTTGAAGTTGCCATGTTGTGCAAATTCTAGTTATCAAGGATTGATCCATCCATCCATGAAAATTGCCCATATAAACCAAAATCGGAAGAAAATAATAAAAAAATAATAATAATAAAAAATAAAAAAATAAAAAAGGAAGAAAATAATCTTGGGAAATCTTTTTTTTGCCATCTCATATAGTTAAGCTAGATGTCAAATTTGGACGATCATTTTAAGGATTCAACTTCAAATAAATGATGGTGCAAGGCCCCCATTATAATTGTATTACAGATTTACGAGTTTCACCAATCGGCACACAATTGAATGGGTACGTCAGTCTGAACAGGATGTACGAAAAAGTCCTTTCAAACCCGTTCATTGCTTTAATCCATATTTTGTTTGTTACTGTCCATAAGAGGCCAATCAAACGTCACTATTCATTGTTCAAACTGGCTGATAAACGCTTTTCAACAACGTCAAAAAGCTGTTTTGTCACTTCAAAGAATATGAAACTTCTCCCGAACGGCAGCTTTCGAGTCTGGAGACGGTAACTTGTGACTGGAAGCAAATCACAACAAGCAAAACGCTTGTTTTCCCCGCAGGTGAAAGCGCAACAACACTGGAGGAACCTGCGGCAAATGTTTTTGTTCGCAGAATCGTCAACTTTAGAAGTCACCGCGAAACTTTTCTCTGTCTCTCTTTGACGCCACTTTCAAAATGAGACCACTTACCTCGCCAATCATACCGTTCCAAATGCCGCGCACCAGCTTGCCGTGCTTGCCGTTGGTGACCAGGTAGAGGTCGTAGGAGAATTTGATGGTGCGGGAGAGTTTTTTCAGGATGTCGATGCAGAAGCCCTTGCAGCACAGTTTGGTGTAGGATTCCGAGTGGCCAATGATGCTAAGGGGCAAAAAAAAGAAAGAAGAGATTTTAGAAGGAATGAAGAAAAGCCGGCAACATACAAAATAAAAAAATACAAAAAAAAAGAAAGAACAGAGAGCAATGATGATGACATGTCAAATTGGTAAAATTACCGAATGAACAATACCAAGCTCTCCAGAAAAAAAAAAAGAAGACGAAAAAAAAGAAAAGCCAAAATAGTAAGATGTGCTCTGCTTACACAAACGTCATGGCTATGAGCCGAGTGGAGCGGCAGGCACAAAGGATGTAGTGCAGAAAATATGGATATTAAAATCTCCAAGAATAAAAACTCTTGTCATGTTTGGTTTAGGCGACAGATACAAGCTTGTAAAATTCTTGTCTGAAACCTGACACCATTTTTGGAGGCCTTCAGATGGTCACAAAATCACGTGGAAATATTACTTAGTGAAACTGAAGAGCAACATAAAATGATGTCGTGAAAATACAGGAAGGCCACCACCAAGGCCAGAAATGTGTGTGATGATGCAGAAATCTAAACTTTTATTAGTATGGATAATGTTGTTTTTAACCTTTATTCAATACAATTATCATAACATTTTATTCTCTTCACTTTTTTACAGTGCAAAAATTCCATTGCCCAGTAACCAAGAGGTCGGGGGTTCGAATCCCACCTCCGACAGTACATTGCACATATATATATGTATATATATATACATATAAGTGATATAAATGTATACCAACTGACTATCATATCAGGAAATGCATTATAATTTCTCTGAAACCTTAGACAGATTGCAGTTCAAGTTATCTTTTTATTTTTTATCTTTTTATTTTTGTCATTTAACTACAATTGAAAAAAATAAATAATTTTCACATAATTTATCTTACTTCATAAGCACATGCATTCAAATCTTAGCATTCAGTTTTCCCACGCAATTTCTCCAGAAATTGCACTTAGTCTAGTTCATAGAAGTCAGTAAATTGTGAAGTATAAATTATGTATTAGCAAGAGGGCGGACATGACTGAGTTTAGTTGATTGTGTGGGTAGAGCAGACGTAACAAAATTGATGATGGTGAGGTTCTTATTTTGTGAAGATTGAGTGTTAGCGGGTCTTTTTTTGCACCATTATTATCTCCGCATTTAAAAAGTCCAATTCAATATTCATGGACTTGACTGTATATAAATGATTGATTAATTGGAGACGTTTGTGAAAAAAAATGGTAATCTAAAAATTTTTTTGACAAGAAGAGAAAGAATGGCGCAGTGGCTGTGGAAAAAGTAGCGGGCGTTTCGAAAGCATTTCCTCACCCAATCTAATCACTTTCACCCTGAGGACGGAGGGTAGCGAGTAGGCGAGTAACTAATTGATTAAACGTTAAAAGAAGTCTAATAAAAAAAAAAAACGTCAAGTGGTAAATTGGCCCTCGTGCGTTTGTTGGAGATGCTGGCAGCAGCTCTGACAATCGCCGCATCAATTAATTGCGGTGGGTAGTGGAGACCACCTGGCATCATTATACATGCTAACACGCACACACACTTGAATCAGCACACGTGCGGTCCAGCAAAAGTCCTTGGAGGATTGCAACAAGCCTCACGGGTGATCCTCGCCAAAATGGCCACAACGGAACACAAAAGGCAGCTAAAAGGAGGGAACGTGAACGACGATGATAATCAAACCACTTGAGGCCTCAAACCTCTAAAACCTTCAACCTTAAAATAAAAATGTCTGGCGCGCTGACTCCTAAGCGGCACAAGTTCTCCAAACGAGAGCTCAGTGCATGCCATTTGCATAAAATTGCCAAATTTAGATTCGGCTCGCGAGCTTTTTGATCAGTGAAACAAACAAGTGAGCTCGACGGCTCACACTTGACCTTGCAAACAAACAAAACATCATCTCATCTCAGCGTCTGGTGACACGGTTTTAGAAATGAGCGGCGAGTCCGCGTCTGCGTGTACCTTTCCGAGTGATTGGACTGGCGCCTGCAGGGCACCGTGTTGCGGATGCATGTGCCCGTGCCGGGGTCCACGTTCTCCACTATGACGAAGGGGTGCTCCTCCAGCGTGGCCACGGTCAAGTGGCGGTCATCGGTCACATGCTCCAGGAAGTTGCCGTAACGTGGCCAGACGGGGTAGCGCACCTGCAGGATGCCGCGGCCGTAGGTGCCCACCTGGGGGAGGGAGCTGACAGTTTAGTGGGCGGTTCCGATTAACTGATGTAAACAAAATGAGCAATACGACTACAGCTAGCTTAATATTAGCGTGTGTATTGGTAGAATACATGGGGAGTGATTATTTCTGCTTAACAAATCCAATAAGGCGGCTTCATCTGCTGGATCTAGTGGGGCAACATCCCATTTGCCCCTAATGCAAAATACCGACTGGGTCCTTATGATTGAAGGAGTAGGCTAATCCGACTAAAACTAGCTAAATTCATGCTAGCTAGTCGACAACGTTTAGTGAATTCAATCTGGTTGCTTGTTGCTGGGCAGAATAAAAGGGGCAAAATTATTTCTGCACCTCAAAGCCGACAATGAAATTGTCATGGAAAAGTCGTGAAAAAAAGGAAATGACACACACGTGGGAGATATGTTCATACACACACACACACGCTAGCAGCTAGTCGGCAGCGGTTCTAGAGGGTCCGGTGACATTGATGAATGAGGTTGCCTCCAAAGCGGAAATAAACTATTTCAAGTGCAGCTGAGATTACGTTTTACACTGGGGAGGGTTTTACTATATATACACATTGTTGTGTGATTTTGTCCAAGAATAACACAACAAAAACCAACAATAATATGATACCTGATAGGCTAATGTAAAGCTAAGTTAATGCTAGATAGAGAGCTAGCTCACTGAATTTGTTAGCTTATATAATATGTCAGTCAAGAGAAGAACGATGAAATTTGGGGGGCCAATCGGGAAATATAAATAAAAGAGAAAGCAGGAAACAAATTAATTAGCATTAGCGTCTTTTGCCATTAGCATGAATTCATATAAAATAGTTCATCGAACTTGTCAGCTGCATTTAAAACAAATTAGACCATCAAATAAATACAAAAACAAAACAAACACCAAGCAGGAAATTATTAGTTAGCATTAGCGTTACCATCCCCAACGTCTTGGCATGATTATGACACTTTTAAGTCAGGCCAACATAAGCAGGCTAGCTTCCTAACCGGCAAACAAAACAACAACTGTATTATACTCATCATTTTAAATTGTATTTTTCGCAGACCATCAAATAAATACAAATAGTTTTTTCTTGCACCCAGCAGGAAACTCTTAGCATTAGCATTAGCAATACCATCCCCCAACCTATTGGCATGATTATGACACGTTTAAGTAAATTTTTGAGGCTAAAACTAGCCGTCTAGCTTCCAAACCAGCAAACAAAACAACATATGCTGCATTGTACTCATTGTTGTTTCCCCCCGAATACGTTTGGCGTCTTTGCTATTATTGTGACATGAATAATACGTTCAAAACGCATAACGCACATTAGCGTAACAACCATCTGCAGAGATAATGTCTTGTCAGGAAGTTGCGAGATTTATGAGGACAAACACAAATTTCTGCCACACACATACCTTGTCCCACACTCTTTCTCGGTCCAGTGCGATGATAACCATAGATGGGTTGGAGAGGAAGCCCCTGCTGTTGAACGACAGGTCCCTCCTTTCCCACGTCACATTCAGCATGTGCCTACAAAAAGTCACGGCGGGGAGAAAAAAAAACAAAGAGAGTCTTGTTTCCAATCAAGAAACTTTTACCACATCGCACGAGGGAATTTGCATATTCATTTGTACGCTCGCAATCATCACTTTCTAATTAAACCTGCAGCTCCCCCAGGAGGCTTCAATCTAATGCTGAGTGAGTCATTAGGGGATGATAGGAGGCCGGCAGTGTTGTTCCGACTGGGGCGAGTTCTGCCGTTTGTTATACGCCGTACGTACTATGCGATACGGTCGTGACAGATTGGCTTGTGAATAATAAATCAAGGTTAATTTGCATGTCAGGCCTCAGGCAAGATGCACAGAATGACTCGCAGGGGTTAAAAAACACACACATACAAAGATGATTAATGAGTTGGGAAAAGTAAAAGTGTAATAATTAAAGCTGGTTTGGTCAAGTTAGGTCATGCTCCACCAAGGAAAGGCAAAAATGAAAGCGGTTCACAATTTTACAGGGAATACAAAAATAACTTTGGGCGATGAGCCATATGCTGCTTCACCAAGTCTCAAGACATGAGGAACTTAGCAGACTTCTAAAGTAACTTCGTCAAAGTGTTGCGCAGGGAATTCCAAAGCGTACCTGAAGAGCGTGTTGTTTCCGGAGTGCTTGGCGGGCTTGCTGCAGTCGGCGTGCCCTTCGGGGATGAAGCCGTGCTGCTTTTTGAAGCTCTCGGCTCCCTTGGCCACGATGGCGACGCCCTCGCGCACCCGCTGCCGCAAGCTCTTGCGCCACTGCTCCGTGATGACGCCGATGACGCCCACGGGGAAGCTGGCGGGCGGCGGCACCTCGGGGTTGCCCACAGCCGAGCTGGGCAGGATCCAGATGTAGCCCGGTCCCACCAGGCCCACCTCAAAGGCCTGGCGGAAGAGAAAGTGCGCCTCCTCGAAGGAGCAGTACACCAGCAGGACCTGGGAGTCCACCTAAGGATAACGTAGGTTTCAAATTATAGGGTCATGTCAATACAGTGACATCAGACATCAGTATTAGCTTTTTTTCTTTAGAAAGAAAAATAAAAAAAATAAAATAAAAAAAGACAGGGTTAGGGTTAGTACCTGCTGCAGAATGCGCCTGGTCCTCATATCGTTGGCCCCAACGGACATCTCCATGGTTAGAACGTCCTGGAGGTCCCACATGAAATACGATGTATCCGTGTAGGCCTGAACGATGTCCACGAAGGTGTCGTAGCCCGGCAGCAGGCTGGTGATGATGGCAAACTCACCCCAGTCGTATTCCTCCATGATCTAACAGTCAAGTTAAGGATGAAAAAAAAATGTCATAACTTGAAGAAAATTGAAAATTGAAGAAGACAATGTTTTTGGTTGAGATCAAAAACGGCAAATTTGAGCAGGATGCGAATAAGACTGTAACCCAAAGGAATCCATCAGGCACCTCAACATACCTATTTGAGAAGCCGATATTTTGCCATCATAGGCCTAAATCGTTAAGGGAAATCAACCAATTTTTTTTCACAATAACATGTTCTATGCAGCCCTTGTGTTAGTGGAATATGAGTTAATCAGAAAAAATCTGACATTTTTAATCCATCTCAGGGGGCGGCCATTTTGCCACGAGCTGTCGATTGAAGACGACATCAATGTTGCTCAGGTCTCTGGTTACAACCAATCACAGCTCAGCTTCAGAAAACAGGTTGCCTAAGCCCTAAGCAACATGTCATCTTCAGTCGACAGCAAATGGCAAAATGGCCGCCCCCTGGGATGGAGAAAAATAGCTGGACTTTTCTTCATAACTCTTATTCCACAAATGTAATATTAATCAGAATGTCATGTTTAGACTAGTGAGGTCACATATAACATTATTGTCAAGAAATGTTTAAGGTTGACTTCCACTTTAAGTAGCATGTAAGTCCAAAAGAAAGTCACTCAAGTAACCATTTACCACAGAAAAACAAGCCGAGTACCTCAAAGTTTTTGATAATCCGATTATCACCTTTCAAATTTTCTTCTTTGGGTTCTTGATGCAAAAAAAAAAGAATGTGGATGTATGTATGTATGACTGGACCCCATTTCGATTGAAGTTTATGTGTAGCTGATGGCGAGTTAGCTTAGCTTAGCGTGACAGGAAACACAACAAAACCTTGACTAGGACAAGTTCACATTTAAATGCCAAACATCTTGAAAACAAAAAAATCTATTTAGTCTTAGCTTTGAGCAGCCAGTTTGTTTTGATACGTTACAAAATACAAAAAATCTACAAAAATTACAATTGCACTACTTTGAAATTTTGATGAAATCCAAGTTAGCTTATCTTAGCATCATGCGAGTTGTCTTTGAAGAGGTTCTTCGAGAAGATCGTTTTACAACCTTGAAAAAGACTTTGAGGTCACTTGGTTGATGCTAAGCTAATATGTAGTAGCCAGACATTTGCTGCAGAGGATGTATACAGCAGACGATGAAGAATGAAAAGTACCAGTAATCGGAATTATCGCCATTAATCATGCCATTAGATCCCCAAACGGCAGCGAAGGTCATAATCGACTAATCCTTTGAGACGTCTCACAAGTAAATCTGTGCTCATTTGTAATCACAACTTAAATCTGAATCCTCTGGCCTATTTTCCGGACATCTGCATACGTCACTAATCACAAATTAATCGTCCGATTAAAGACATCAGGTTTGACCATTTGGCGGGACAAGCCCGTTGATTCCTCTATTTGGGGCTTGGATAGCATACCTTGAACATGCAGAGGACCTGCTGCTCCAGGGACGCGCCCATCTGCAGGAACAAGGATCCCTCCGCCTGCCAAGACAACCAAGGAGTTTTCTTTCCTGGTAATTATATTTGAAATGAAAAATATTTCTACAAAACATTTTCATTAACTTAAAAAAAAAAAAAAAAAAAAGAAGCTCTTTCTTACACATTGCTTTTTGTACAAAGTCTTGCTGAACACAATGACGTTTGACATTTTATGTATGCTCATTAAGTTTCTGTGTTTGCTCTCAAGTGTGTGAACTAGCTGCTCCCTTTCTGTCACGATCTGGCATGTGTGTTAGCATTCGTTAGCATATCATCTGTGCATGTGTGTGTGTGTTAGCATACATTAGCATATCTCCTCATACAAGATGGGACGTGATCTTTACAACAGCATATGCACTGATTTTTGTTATTCTTGTGCCAAACCTCAACGATACACACAGTAATGAGGTACATGTTATGAAATATATTCAGCATGAAACAAATAGGATTGAAAGGATGAAAGCCCAGAAACATAGATTGAGTGGTTGGTTGAGAAAGTGATACATGTCAGACTGGATATACTGTATACTTTCTGCAATTTAAAAAATCTGTTGAGATGATGTTCTTCGAAAAGCTAGTTAGTTTGTGGAATCCCTTCAAAATCCAAATATTACTTCGATGAGTCTAATAATGAAGACGTTGTTATCGGGTCAAATGTTTTGGTACATTTCCAGGACACCGAAATAAAGTAAAGCTCTGGGTGAAGCTATGCAGTTGCCCGCGTAGTCCATCCAGGGCATAGCACATGTCTGCTATGTGCTTATAAATAACTGCTATGGTGCTCTTAGATCATGAATCAAAACATGAACGTTTTGCTTTAAAACCACATATGACATTTTTCGTCAAAGCATTCCGATGCGATTTGTAACATTTGGGAGATCTGAAGGAGCCTGTGATGTAAGCAGGGGCAAGAAATATGAATGCAAAATATTCACAATCTGATTTGATAGCTGCTGCAAGAAGGCTCCGGAATGAAGTAATATTGTATCTATTTTAACCAGCAGCACTACAATCCTTACATCTACAAGATGCCTTGTCACACGTGTTCGCCGACAAAAAAGTAGCGAGGGCGGAAACACGTAGTGTTAAACTGTCAAAGCGCCTTTTGGGAGCTGACTCCCGGGGGCTCGTCTCCTAGGGCGAAGAGCTGTCATCTCCCAACCCCCCCCACCCTTGAGAGCTGTGAGCCTCAGGAATAGCGAAAGAGTATCACAGCCAGACTCGCCGTCATTCAATTTAATCTCAGTCTGGGGTTGCTCGGGCTTCGCCCCGGGAGGCTGCGGTGCTGCCGCGACACAGAGCGAGACTTAAAAATAGCGCGCAAAGCGTGTCCGCCTGTCACAAAAAGCAGGAGAAAAAAAAAAATCACAACAGGGACTTGGTGCTTGATAGTGACAAGATTCATTACTTTAAGAAGCATTATTAACCTCCAAATCGGAGGTCACGTTGACCCTACGTCCACGCCTTAATACTAAACCAAGTTGCTAGCATTCTATGCTAGGCACACACAACAAAATGTTGGATTCCAAGTATGCAACGGCAATTATATCAAATGAGGCTTTAAAATTCAAGCGGATAAATGTGTTGAAGTTGAAACCCCACCCCACTGCTTCAACCACCTCATAAAAATATCAGAAAAAAATGAAATGGCGAAAAAACATGAAGGCTATATCCACAATTGAGCGCAGGAGACTCCGCCACAAATGCCTACCAAGGAAACTAGGAAAACACAAACGAAACGGCAGAACAGGAACATGACACCTTGTGCTCCGCTTTATGCCGCCAACACCTTGGAGTGGTCACAAAGACGTAATTAGCAGTCCCACGGGAGCGCATGCTAACATGATAGGCCGACCGCAGCCTTGGCAGCAGCGCACCTGCGCCATGTGAGCCGAGTGGCGGCAGTCTGGACCTCACCTCTATCCCTACCATATCTCTAACCGAAGCTAACCCAAAACTTAACACTAACATTACGCTCGCATTATGCTAAACATACCTTAGCGCTAACCATAATAACAAATGTAACTGTAACCCAAACTTTACCCTATCCTTACCCTGCTTTATTAACTCATTCACTGCCATTGACGGCTATAGACGTCAAAAAATCATTTTAAATATTTCTATTAGTTAAATTTTTATTTTTTTTTTACTTTTGTTAACATGAGTATGAAAACCTAGAAAAAATTGTACACTTCAAACAGATATAAAATTTGTGATTAATCGTGAGTTAACTAGTGAAGTGATGCGATTAATTACGATTACTAATATTAATTGCCTGACGACCCAAATTTTTAATAATCTTTTATTTTCTTTTTTTTAATGTTTTTTTTTTTTTAAAGAATAAAAGGATTATCAAAAAAATAGGGGCGTCAGGTGATTACATTTTTTAATTGTAATTAATCACATGACTTCATTAACTCATTCACTGCCATTGACGGCTAAAGACGTCAAAAAATCATTTTAAATATTTCTATTAGTTTAATTTTTTTTTTTTTACTTTTGTTAACATGAGTATGAAAACCTAGAAAAAAATTGTACACTTCAAACAGATAAAATTTGTGATTAATCGTGAGTTAACTAGTGAAGTCATGCGATTAATTACGATTACTAATATTAATTGCCTGACGACCCTAATTTTTAATAATCTTTTCTTTTATTTTTTTAATCTTTTTTTTTTAAAGAATAAAAGGATTATCAAAAAATTAGGGGCGTCAGGTGATTACATTTTTTAATTGTAATTAATCACATGACTTCACTAGTTAACTCACGATTAATCACAATTTTTTTGCATCGATTCTAAAAATTCTAGGTTTTCTTAATCTTGCTAATAAAAGTAGAAAAAAAAACGTTAAACTATTACAAATAGTTCAAATGAATTTACAGTATGGCAGTGAATGGGTTAAGAGGTTTTCTTGAAAAAATTCTTTACCACCACACTATTATTTCGATGAAGGCGTTCACTGGAGGTCTTCATTCCAGTTGTCGAATATTTGATACGACTCTTGTTTAGATCTCATTCCATCGTGAAAGCGTATTTAATGTGTGTGCATACAGTTTTCCCACGTGCGTCGTTGCAGCTGCAATCAAGCTGCCGCGCAGCACTGTAAGCGTCAAAGCAGGTCGGCTAACTCAAGTTGACAGTGTGCAGCACGGCCAATTTGCCAACCTCAATTTTTTTTGTTGGTTTGTATACAAACATCACACCAAGAGCAATTGCAGTCGTCAGCGATGATTAAGTCGGAAATAAAGCAGACTGACGGCTTTACGCGCTGGCGAAGAGCAAAGTGGCTTTTATGCATGCACGTGATTCATGTTAGAGGCCAAGAGAGCGTAGCGCTTGTGTCTTTGAGCATTTGTTACAATTTGAGGCCTGCCGGCACCAGATTATCAGTTTGCTGCACTCTTGGACCACAAGTGATGAAATCGGTCCCACCGGATCACACTGCCGTTTCCTTTTTTAGGGTTCATTCATTTATTTTTAACGGGACAGTTTGACCTGCTTTCTCCGTTTGTTTTTCTGATCGCTTACTTCTGGCCTCTTCCGAAAAGGAGGCCAACCCTTCCGAAGCCCAGCGGTCGTCCAGCCGTGAAAAGTGCTATTTTTTTTTCTTTTTTTTACCGGGAATGAAACTTCATTAATTAATGCCAGCTCGCCTACAGTCTTCAACTCGTTGGCTCGATAATTTGACAGAGGCTGCATGCGGCCAAATGTGGCCCAGAATGTGACACCTTGCCACCACTTGTTTGCTAAGGCATGGCTTCTTCAGAATTTCACAAACATCAAATTTAATGTCTTTGCGTGAAACAGGGCTGAATTTTAATAAATAAATAAATTAATTAATTAATTAACTAATTAATTAAAATAAATACATGAATGAATGAATGAATGAATGAATAAAACAGCTATGTAAAAAAAAATATGAAAAGATGAATGAATAAATGAATGAATGATTAAATAAATACATAAATAAATAATTAAATAAATAAATCGGCTATGTAAATAAATAAATAAATACAACTTTCAGGTGTACATAAACCATACTAATTTTTGAGTATGAGAAAGTCTTTGAAACTCTAAATTAGGCTTGAAACCTTACTTTGAAACCCTAATCTTTGCTTGAAAAGCTAATTCGAAAAGCAAACTCGGGTTTGAACCCTTAATTTTAAAACACCACTAACCTTGGCTTGGAACCCTGACGTTTGTTTAAAACCATACACCAGGCTTCAAACCTTAGCCTAATTCCAAACACTGGTTTGAAACTCTAACACTGGCTTGAAACCATCACCCAGACTTGAAATCTTACTGTGAAAGCCAAATTCTGACTTGAAACCCTAATTTAAATTATTGAAACCCCACTTGAAGCCCTAATTTGAAACCCTACTCTGGAACTATAATTCTGGCTTAAATTCTCTACCTCTAACCCAACAATGAAACCCTAGCCCTCATTTTAAACCCTATCACTGGTTTGAAGCCTTCACCCATGGATTGAGCCTCCAATTTTAAACCTTAATCGTAGCAAAAACTACTTTGAAATCCTAACTTGAAACCCAAATTTAAACCATGCTTTAAATCCAACTTTAGATTTGTTTTTACATTTAGTCTATCAGATGACACTACAATTTTACCCCTCATTCAAAGCATGCAGTAAGTAATATTGAACACCTTTTGCATCATCTGATAGACTGAAGCTGAAACCAGGCTTTAAGTCCAAATTTTTATATTCAAAATATTCAGATAACGCTACTATTTTCCCCTCATTCAAAGCATGCAAAAAGTGTGACATATTACTGCATCACCATTCAAAACATGCAAAAGGTTCAAAATATAGTCCTAGTTTAGGCTTCAGTCCATCATATGACACTACTATTTTACTCTCATTCAAAGCATGCAAACGGTGTGAAAACTTACTGCATGCTTTGAATGAGGGGGGAAATAGCAAGTCCAACTTTGACATAACTTACAGGTATGTCAAAATGGCAATTTTGCTTTTTATACAGCCCTCAAAATTGGACCTTCCTGATTGTACCCAATAAAGTATCTGTTGAGTGTTCAAGCATTCGTAATGGGAATGACGCACGCCACATCTGGATGCAGCCCACACACACATGTACATTTACAAACGACGGATGTGGGGGCCGGGGCGAGACTGCCGCTTCTTTTTCCGACACCATCGAAGACGTTCGTCATAGCGGGTATTGATAATCAAGCGCCATTGAGGCGAGGAGAATCAGCCCTTCCACCTGCACTATTGTGTCTGACACACGCTTTTTCCATTCAGTGCTGAAAAGACATTTGAATACTGAACGAATGTTACAAAGCGGCTGCGTTAAATGGATATAAGGGGAGGGGGGGGGAAGCTGCGTTTTGGGAGTTTTGGGGTGACGGATAAGAGCTGTGGGGGAGCCAAAGCCTCATGAAGGGTCTCATTAAGGCTTTTAATGGGGTCCTGCAGCTCGGAAGGGGTGTGGGGGTGCGAGGGGGGGGGGGGCAAACGCTTTCTTAATCAAATTCTACACACCAGAGGCATTTACACGTGGGCAAGAAAGGAATTGCATTAAATACCATGCAAATATTATACATGTAGAATTTTAAATGTCATGTAAATATCATATCAAGGTCCACCTAAAAAAAAATACTCAGCCCTCCAACAATAAAATAAAGAGCATTAATCCGGACTGGACATTGTCTGAAACCATAAACTCTGAAACCCTAAGACTAGTTTCAATCCCTAATGCAGACTCCAAGTGCGGATGGGCAAGGCAGCCGACTCATAACCGCTTCTTCCACTGTATGCTATTAATGTGTGCGTGAGTGTTTGTGCGCGTCTACATGTGAGAGCGCAAGCTAAAAATACAAGGTGTTGATGACGGCGCTTACACAAAGAAATAAAGACGTGCGAATAGATGAAGACTTGCTTCCCTTTAAAAGCCGAGCGAGAACAATAAAAGACTTGAACGTTGTGTCAGGTCTCTCGCCTTCATCCACCTTAAAATGATCTCACGCTAGCAAATGATTGACGGAAGGCTTCTTCAACATTGTTTCCCCCCTCCCAGCGCCTTGTCCTTCTTCTTCTTCTTCTTCTTCTTCTTCTTCTATTTCTTCTTCTTCAAGCATCCGCAGATAAGAGGAGCTGAATCAGGTCAAAAGCTGCTATCAAACTGAGAGGCGCCTTAAAACCACCGAATGGCTTCACCAATGCTCATATTTAAGGTGGAATTGCTGGATCGTGTTAGATTGTGACACCTGGGAAACACACACTGGCTTTTGCCCCAATTTGAAACCCCTAGCCTTGTTTGAAACCCAAACCCAGGCTTGGAACCTTAACACTTGGTTAAAACTCTAATTTGAACCCCAAAATTTTGAAACATTAACCAATGCAGGCTTGAAACCAGGACCATAAGGCAGGCTCCAAACCCTACATTAAAACCATAACTCAGGCTCAACTGAACCCCTGATTTGAAAACCTGAGCTCAACCCAGGCCTGAATCTCTAATTTGAAACCACAACTATGAGTTAAATCACAAATTTGAAAGCCCAAACCCTTTGAAAGCAAAGCTTTGCCTTGAAACAACAATTTAAAAGGCTAGACCTTGCTTGAAAACATAAACCTGGCTTAAGCCCTATTTTAAAGCCCTTACCCTGTTCAGCAACATTAATTTAAAACCTGAGATCAGTGGAATTTTTTTGCTTTATGCTTTGAATGGGAAGGAAAAAAGTACCATATGATGGAAAAATATCAAAACTGAAATGTTCAAATTTTGGTACATTTTCTGCTGCTAGGAACAAATAGTCATTTGTTTGTGTACCTTTGAAATGTTAGACTAATTTAAAAAAGAAAGAGAAGAATTCCAAAAAAAAAAAAGAAGAAGAAGCAATTTGGACTCAAATTCATTCAAAAGTAAAAAACTGCTATAAAACAAAAAAGCTCAAGAGTGCTAGTTCAAATTTTGGTACATTTTCTGCTGCTAGGAACAAATAGTCATTTGTTTGTGTACCTTTGAAATGTTAGACTAATTTAAAAAAGAAAGAGAATAATTAAAAAAAAAAAAAAGAAGAAGCAATTTGGACTCAAATTCATTCAAAAGTAAAAAAACTACTATAAAATAAAAAAGCTCAAGAGTGCTAGTTCAAATTTTGGTACATTTTCTGCTGCTAGGAACAAATAGTCATTTGTTTGTGTACCTTTGAAATGTTAGACTAATTTAAAAAAGAAAGAGAAGAATTAAAAAAAAAAAAAAAGAAGAAGCAATTTGGACTCAAATTCATTCCAAAGTAACAAAACTGCTATAAAATAAAAAAGCTCAAGAGTGCTAGCCTACCTTGTACGGGATGACCACCGCCGAGCCGCCGCTGATGCCCACGATGGGCATCGCCGTCTGCGTTGACAGAAAGTCCAGGATTTGCGCCACCTCGGTCACCTGAAGACCACCCCAAAAAGTTTGAAATGATGTCAATGAATCTCGCCCGTGGATCAATTCCCTCAATGGCACTGTCCTCCACAGCGCTCTATAAAAATGGCTGATTGATGACAAATAAAAGTTACAGTGCGCCAGTAAAAGGCAGCGAACGGGGACGGTTTCGCATTTCAGTAAAACAGATGGTAAGGAGGATGTTTGGAGGTTTACATTTCACGACATTTAACATGGGTAAAAGGAGCTGACAAAGGCTGCTGTGCTTTAATGTGGACGTTTTCAATTTCAGCAAGCTCTCGTCAAAATGACCTCTTACACCAAAATTTGAAATTAAAACAGCAATGTAACATTTTGGTCTGTTCAGGACATCCTTATGGACATATAGAATAGTGATAAGCTTTCCACTTAACATCAAGTTTAATAGCCAAGTTTATCATGAGTAGAAACACAAAAAGGTCCCAAGAGCCCATGTTGTAAAACCCAAGGGGAGTCCGCCATTTTGGTTGAAAGCCATTCTGCTGAGCCTTAAAAAACAAAGAAGAGCCCCCCCCCCGATTACTACCAAATTTGACAAGAGTGACAGGTGAGGCTCAATTGTCAACCATTTGAGTTTTAAACAGAGCGTGGCTCCAAAATTTGACTCTTATAGTTGTTATGTAACCACCAAAACTGGCCAGTATCAGTAGCCAGTTAGCCCTAGCCACATTAACTCATTCAATGCTAACCAAGTTAAAAATGGATCTTCGACGTGTATAGCCGTCAATGGCACTGAATGAGTTCAATTCTGTAGGCATGTCTATCATGAGTTAACCGACAAAAAAAGGATCATGAAGTTATGCCTGAAAAGGCACGATAAGTCGGCCATCTTGATTTGACGCTGCCATTTTGGGACGATTTTGGACCTTTTAGGGGCCATTCAAGGCTTCCAAGAGCAATTACTCCAAGAGCTTTTCTCCAATTGGAACCAAATTTGAAACTTGAACACTAGACAAAGGTGTGATATTTTCATCAATGTGTTTGGAGTCAAAGTTTGTTGACTCTTTAAATTGCTACATGACCACCAATAATTGGCTTCAACTCCCTCTGGAATCCATTTCCATTAGGTATGTTAAATTCGGTAGGCATGTCGACGCACAAAAAAAGTCGCGCAGAGCATTTAACCAAAGTTTGTTGAAATTGCTTTATGTGACCACCAATAATTGGTTCAGATGGAAAATTCCGTACCGAACTATGTAACTAAAAGATCATGACATGTAATTTGACGACTCGGCATGTAACATAAAACTAATAACCCAATAAGTCAAATCTCACCTGTGTGCTGGCACCCGATCCAACATCATCCTCAAACACCACGCCGTGCAGCTTCTCTGTCGCCATGGTGTCGCAGAGGCGGGTGAGCAGGTCTCGCGGGTTGGTGTCGTTGACCAGCACCGTCACGGGGCTCACCACCACGGGCAGGTCCACAAAGTTCTCGCCGCTCAGCCGGCCTCGCACCTCGCTCTGATAGCTGGAGCCGCTGAACACCACCGCCACGTTGATGGAGGAGTGCAGTAGGAGGGGCCGGGCGTGCAGGGGTCCCGGGGATGCGATGAGGAGGATGAGGAAGAGCGGGGGCCAGGGAGAAGGTGGAGGGTTTCCCCTTGGAGTGGCCATGTTGGCGCCCTACTTCCTGTGTGGACAGGACACAACTTAACTCAACTCAAGTTCATTTATAGAGCACTTTAAAAGCTCGACTGCCTCTGAGTCAGCAAATGCAATGAAAATTGAAGGGGCCCTAAAATTGAACCCTGAGGAACACCATACGGCAGTGAGGCATCATTATGATAAAATATTAATATTTTTAACCTCAATTCACATTTTTGCCCTTCTGTATCATAATTTTAGCACTGTTTTGAACTTTTGTAGAACACTCAGAAGGGGAAAAAGTACTCACACTGTACTTGAGTAGAAGCAAAGATTCTTGTGTAGGTAAAAGCAGAAGTACCGATTCAACTTTGTGTTAAAGTACAGTACAGTACAAAGTTTAAGTACACAAGTAAAAGGGTTAAGAGAGTAATCAGAAAAATAAATACTCCATTAAAGTACTGATACCTGAAAAATCTAAGTAACTATGTATTTGTCCACACACTACAAATTTGTATGTGTGTCTTGTCAGTGTGTGTTGGCTCATGTAATCCGCCTTAATCCTGCCCCCGGTGTCATGGTAGTGATCATCATTCCATTGCCACGCGTCTACACGGGTGACAGACGAACCGAGCGGCGGGTTCGTTGATCCTCCATGGGTGGGATTTGCTGGGCACTGTGTGACATCATTGACCAAATACGGTGTTGCTCGCTATATTGCAGTTCATGCAGGTTTTTAATTGACAATTTTCCCGTTATTTTTTTTTGGATATATCTGAATACAGAGTTTACGCCTTTATTGTCGTACCATGTTGTGTTCAACATGCTGGGCAGTTACACTGAGGTCTCCGGAGGTAGCGTAAATAAGAACAAGAAAAGGCAGAGAAGGTGTCACACTGAGCTCCAGTAATCGTCTTTGTTCCCACAGAGCAAAGAGAACTTATGCCTGTGATTACTGTTGTGTGCTCTTTTTGTGTGTGTTAGCTCCGGAAATGTGTTAAAGTAGTAGTTATTTGAAGGTTTGTAATTACCATGACATCTATGCTAATTTCAGTTACTCTGTCTATGGCTTTTTGTATTATATGTTAGCATTAAGCTAGCAGACTATTGTTAGATGAAATTATATGGCTTGGCTGAACACTTTGGTGTTTAAATGTGCAATGTTGAATTCTCCCGTGTTTTATGTGTCAATTTGAGAGTGTACTTCAATGCTCACCAACCTGAAATTGGTACGAGTACAGCTTCATCACTCTCCAAAGCATCTGCTGAATCGTGTTTTTGATGCTTAGTTCAGGTGCAGCAGTGTGACAGCAGACATTTGGACCAGCTGATCCACTTAGCGTGACACATTTAATTATGTGAAATTAATTTATACAGGATCATGTTTACAAATGTGTGTTGACAAATGTGATTTTTTTGGGGGGGGGGCAAGAGGAAATATTTTTACATCACATTTAATTCTCTAGATCTTTATGCCAGTTAACCTAAATCAGAATCTGATTTTATGGCCAAGTATGTGAAGCACAAGCAATTTGTCTTCACAGTCACAACCATCCGAGAAACATGAAAAATAACAACGACCATTAGAGGCAGACAGAAAGAGAAGCCTGGCGGTTTGCTAATTAGCGCCCCGAGTTTCTTAAATGGAGGGAGGAAAAAAACCTGCTTGAAAAATATTATCTGGATAATAATGTAAATTGCTTTAACTACAAGTGAAGGGGGGAAAAAAAACAATTAAAATTGGAAAAGCTCAAAAAAAGAAAAAGCAGAAATCTTATTTTAGGCAGTATAAATAGTATTCCCAAGACGTCACCGACCCCCCACCTATCGACCCAGGACGCCTGCGAGACAACGCAACCAAATGCTGAGGAGCGCTCGTGTTGCTTTGATTCATTCATTTGTTCATTCATTCCGGATTTTCACGCACCGCTTCACAATGGTGCAAAAATAGGGCCAACAAAGATGTGAAACGAAGCTTCTAGATAATATTCACGCGACGTCATTTGACCCACATTGCACTGTATGTCGTTCACGGGACCATGGAATGTAAAAAATTGTAAGATGGTAAAACTGCTTTTTCCATAATAGCTAGCCGTGGCTAGCACTGGCTAAAAATAGATCTGGTGGTCAACATGTTTGATTTTGAGATCTCTCCAAATACCCTCCTTAAGGTCTCTTATTTTCCTTTCCCAGCAGCCCAAAACTTGAAATTGTTGTAAAGTGTACAAAAATAAGTGACGTATCAACAATGTTGTTGTTGTTGTTGTTGTTGTTGTGACATGCTAGCGCAGCGGTCGGGCAACTAGCTAACTTGCTGAGATCCTTCACCTCAAATTCACAATTGATAAATACACATAGCAACCAATAAAAGCCGAAAATACAGAAGACGCAAGATGTCCGTGTTTTGTGAGCCACCTGCCCGGGCACCATCGGCAAATGTTTGTATATAAGTTTCAGTTCAAGAAATGACCTTTAAACTCTGTATATGGGGATGAGTTAACCATGTTGTGTCGCCAACCCTATATCAATGCCAAAATCCAAATGTGACATCATTGATTACATACGAGTGATTTAACAATCCGGAGGCGTTTTTCTCCCGGATCTTTTACTTGACGCTTGCTATGCAGGACAGGGAGCCTCATTAAATATTCAAGAGGTCAAACTTAGGGCTAAGTCGTTGACGGGCCAATCGAGTGGCGCTTTCCTCATGAATGTTAACGATTCCCGACCGAGCTGACGTGAAAGGACTCCCGAGGAAAGCATGTAGAGCCGAACAAATTAACCCTAACGAGCCCCCGGGCTAAACATTTTAAGGTCGGTACAGTTGCTTTCTCACCTTGCTTGTTATAGACGGACAAGTTGGCGTTCTTCCTCTTTAGGAAGTGACCCTTCTCTATCTGCTAATCGACACACTGTGCTGTCTAGCTACGCCCTTCCGTTAGCCTGCCGCTAACCTTGGTACCACAATCGTGCATGAATGGACTGTGCTTGATGGAAATGAATCATCATGTATTTGACCACTGGTCATGTGACACCACCCCCATTTGCATGCTCGCTACCCGAAAGTCTTTTGAAGATCTTTCCTTTGCGAATCAATAGCTTTGATGCGGCGCCACTTTTTAATATAGTGCAGGTGGGCCCTCTCATAACCAATAAAGAGTCGCCGTCGACTACTTTGATAGTCCGCCGAAGTGTCGGCAACGTCCGCGGCCATCAGAGACCTCTGGGATAATTAACAACACATCCCCGCTTTGATTCAAAGCAACAGCCGAGCGGGTTAAGCACGTCCTCGCTACTGTTGGCGGCCTATCAATCATTCATCTTAATAAGGTTTTGATGCTTGCGGGCTTTGAGGTGCGCGGCGCGAAAACAAAGCGCCGGTTATTAGCTGCGAGATCGGCTCTGGGGGTCACGCTCGGGAAGGAGGGAAGGAGAAGGAGCCTTTAGTTCTGGTTTGGTTTTAGTCTCTGTAGAATTTTGATTTTGCTAATTATTTGGTACATGCGATTAGATCAGGGTGGGAATCTTTGACTGACTCACGATTCGATTCCGATTTTTGGGTCTGCGGTTCGATTCAGTATATCGATTTTAGGTTCAGAACTATTTTTGACTCAAAATGATTTGATTTACTCCAGTCTGGCTCATGCTAATTAGCGCGCTACTCGCGGCACTTTTATCACTCAAAAGAACGGCTATTCTTACAAAACGCTTCAAGAATGTATACAGAGAAGCATGTTAATATTTCTCACAGGCATATGCTCTTCCTACGCTGCAAAAAAAAACAACAACTTTTATTGGCATAATTTGATCGTGACTTTTTCCTTCTACTCTCTAATGTGGCTACAACTTAACAGTGTACCAGAATGCGCGGAACCACACTGCCCCCTACGTGGCCAAATCGTGTACACGAACAGCGCTCCCAATTTAAATAAAATCGATTTTGTGACATTTAAAATCCATTCTCAATCATACTAAATGTGAATCACGATTCTTATGAGAATCGATTTTTTTGGGCACACCCCTAGTACTGAACCCCACCATTTACCGAACCCTTCTTTATTGAAAAACAAAAAGGTTAGAGCAATTCAATGCACTTCTGCTAGATAGCAGAAAGTACAATTAACCTGTGTATTCCATTTATATAACCGGCCTAGATTTCAAAATTAGCAGATAAACTTTTAAGCAATTTGAGATGAGCTCATCATTATTGCAGCACATGGTGAACCACAACATGTATACTGATAACAGTACTCATAGGCATATATTCTTTATCCTCTGCAAAGAACGATTAATATTAATTACTGCTGCAGTTGTAGAGAAGGAGCAGCACAATGTCAAGCAAAAAGTGCAAATTTATACAGTGCCATTTTTCTTTTATTTGAGATACAAGCGTGGTCACGGAGCAAATTCAACTCGTAATTCAAGGCACCACTGTATTCCCGTGAGGGATGAATTCAAAGATAAGAATTGGTATTTGCCAGTGTATAATAAGAATAAGCAAATAAATGCTGACTGGGGGAGGCGAGCGCAAAGCCGCCGAGCGCATCGAGTGTTCCTTTAACAGTTTAATCTCTGCTAGATGATGCAGATTACTGCCGCGCGTGTGTGCTTGTCAAAGGCCCTCTATGGATAAGCGGTATTGTAACAGAGAGATTGCGGCATAGAAAGGATGCCATTGTAGGTGTTTAATCGGATGCAAACAAAGCAAATTGGATGGCTTTTTGTAACACAGATTTGTGATTAATCAAATCGTTAATCAAATGCGGAGATGGCACGATGTTAAAATGGCCTGGTAGCCTCACTGGGGAGTTTTTTGAAAATTCAGCCCACGAAGCCAGTTTCACTTTGCAACATGAGATTTGGTAGGCAGGTACGAAAGAGGTTTAGGGCCATTTAAGAGGGGCAAAAAAGGGTTGGCAGGATTGTCATGTTTATTGTCAGAATTCTGACTTTAGTGAGAATTCTGACTTTATTCTCAGAATTCTGACTTTGGGACGTAGAGCTATGAATTGTGGGGGAAGTCAAATAATCAGAATTCTGAGAATAAAGTGGGAATTCTGAAATTAAAGTGAGAATTCTCACTTTAAAGTCAGAATTCTGAAATTAAACTCAGAATTCTCACTTTAAAGTCAGAATTCTGAGAATAAAGTGGGAATTCTGACTTTAAAGTCTGAAATCTAACTTTAAAATCAGAATGCTGAGAATAAAGTCAGAATCCTGCCAACCTCTTCTTTTTTTTTTTTCTCTTCACTGGCCCTAATACTCTTCCGTAGGCAGGTCTATCATGGGGAGACCCACAGAAAAAACCTCAAGAACCCATGACCTAAACTGGAATGTGATAGGCTTATCTCAGAGACAGCCATTTTGGTTGGAAGCTGCAATTTTAGGGTACATTTGGCCATTTCAAAGACAAACCTGTCCTAGACATTTTCTCTGATTACAACAAAATTTGAGCTCCATGTACAAGACAGTTAGGGGACACTAGAATGCGAGGCATTTAAGTTTTCACCTTTGCGTCTGGGCATAACATGGCGGCAAACTTTGATAACTCACCATAAAACTCTGAATTCTAGTAATTCAGCTGCAGTGGCCTTTCCAGCCCCCTGTTCTTACGTCGTGACAACCTGTTGGAGGGAAATGCCAGCAGACGTGTTCAGTAAGCGCCTCGTGGGGGACACACACTGCACGCCGCCGCACTACACAGCAGTCAAGTCGTTTACGCGCTAAGCTGCGATGTGATGGAGTCCTCATGCTGAGTCCCCGGAGGGTAGGCAGAGGAAATGAGCGCAGAGGATCTACTTGACGGGATGAGCGCTACCATAGTCGCCGGAGATTTATCAACGCGCGGCGTGTGAACTGTACCTTTGCCGTTCAGGAAAAGGGGACAAAAATGGAGTAACTCTAAAAAAAAAAAAAAAATGGTACTCTAATGTCCTTGAATATGGGCGAGGAGAGTCGTTACGATAATGCTAATTTTGTTGCTAAAAAAGAGGAAATAATAAATGTTGGTTTTCGGGGGCTGGGTTAGATTAATGTCATTTTGATTCCTTTCAATAGGGGATGTCGATTTGATAAAGTCAAGGTACCACTGTTTTGCTGTTTATGGAGGCCGCAGTACACCGTTCAGCCACAGGCTGCAGCACTGAGTCCAATATTGCCAAGAAATTTATGATCGGGGTTAAAACACCTGAGCGTGGTATTATTTATGACTGCGCCGTGACAGTCATTACGGTTTATGTTCAAATTGGCCTTAGACTCCCTGGGAGTGTTTTTGTCGGTAATGCCATAGAGAAATTCTGGTTGCGTGGACTATGGGGGGGGGGGGGGGGGTTTGACATATCTCCCTCCTAAATTGGCTCAACTGCTTAATGACTTGGTGGGAGATGAAGGCTTCACAGCAAGATCACACACGTCGAAGAATTCATATGCAAATCTCAACATTCCACATAAAAATGTACTCAACTCACTCAGTAGAGCTCCCTGGGAAGTTAAATTCCCACTACCAGATGGACACAAATTTAAGTGGATGAGTCTGTCATAAGATTACACACAAAAAAAAGTCTCAAGGATCCATTCTTGAAATTGAAGGAAGTCAGCCATTTTGGTTTGCATAAACAATTTTGGGCGAATAGCTCAAAACGCCTTTTAGCTTAGCTTCACTTATTGCTATGTGTAAATATAAGGATATAAGAAAAGTTCGACCCTCGTTCTATATTGCCGAGTTTCCCTTGTCAATGTGACCTAGCCTAGCATGTCGCTAAAT